>NC_092507.1:77184113-78611613 GCF_047511675.1 Marmota flaviventris
CGAGCCGGCCAGCGGCCTGGGCAAAGGCGAGGAGCAAGGCCCACCCCCGGGTCAGCGAGTGCGGACTCGGGAAGAGGCCTGGCTCTCGCCCCTGGGGGCGTTTCCTCAGAAGTGTCTGGGGAAAGGGGGTCCAAAGGCGAGGCCGCTGGTCGCGGCGGAGATTCCTAGTCCCTTCGCTGGCAGAGCTCTGGAGATTGAGTCGCGCCTGTCCAGCCGCCTGGTCTTCGCCCGACACTCAGGGAACCGAAGAAACCCGAGCGCTTGGGCCCCGCGTCTGCGTCCCCTGGGAGGTTACGTGGGGCGCCAAGGGGGAAAGGCAGGAAGGACGCAGCCCCGACTCCACTCCTTCCCGGGTATCTAACTACGGAGTTAACCCGTGGCGAAGGAAACTTGGGAGTCCGGCCTGCGCTCTCCAGCAGCCTCCAGGGCGCAGAAAGACACTCCCACCCCGCCCGAAGTGTTTCTTAGGCCCGACGCCGGGGTCCCCAGGTCGTCTCCGCTCTCCAGGCCAGGCTTGCGGGAAGGCGTAGGGCAAAGGAGTCTCGCTTCCCCGCAGTGAGATCTGTGGTCACTCAGGCTCCCAAGCTCAGCCCCTGGGTCACGTGTCAGGGAGACCGGGGCTGAGTCCAGCTCCACCGACTAGCCTTTTTCGCCCAGCCGCTCCTCAGAGTCGGAGGCACCTCCACAGGCATCCTGAACTCCCACTGGGGACAGGATCTCCCCCCATCAGATGGCCAACCAGCTCCCGGTGGCCTCTGTGGCTTCCTCAGTGTCTGTGTTGGGGCGGGGGAGGGCAATCAGAAGAAGATACCTCGAAGTCTTTGGGCAGAAGCCGAATGAGTGGAAGAGACCGGGATCATTTAATACCAGCTACCCACAACTTGCTTTCCAAAATGACTTCCTCCAAGATTCTCAGGCAATGGGCTGGCAAGGTGATGACTAGAAATCCAAATTTCTCCACCTCACGAACCAGGAGTCCTTTGGCCGCACAGTGAAACTAATTTTGCTTCCTTTCTACTCCCTCTTTCCCCATAAGGTAAACTCGTTTCTCCAGATCGTATATATTTTTTAACCCAGTTGCTCTGACTTAAAATTGGAACACATCCCTTAGCAGTATTCACAGGGGGTGACTGTAGAAATTCTGGCTGGAAATAATATCCTTTAGACAAGCTATTAACTCTTCAAGTTTTTTTTCCTGCTATTTCCTTCTGCACAAGATGGAAATTCCCAGTAAAAGAGTGGAGTGACCACAACTATTACTGCTATGCTGTTTAGATCCAGTAAGGGCAAAAAACAACCTTCAATGCCCCCAAAATATCATTTACTGATAACTTCATACACCTTGGCCTTTTAAAGATCCAGATGGCATTTTCTCCATACCTCATACCAAATTATAAATGTTCATTTCACATTAACTATCAATCGAGTTTATTTTCCTTAACCAAAGGAGCTTAAGCTTATTTCAAATACAATTTCTTTCCAATACACCATACTACCTGCTCATCCCTGTCTTGTTAAGGGGCACCTAAAAAAAAAATACTACTACATACTTATATATATTATAATCATGAAGCAGTATTGCAAATGAACACTATTAAACTATCTTTTCAAATATCTGAATTAGAGTGTAAGTTGAATATTTTTTAAGACAAGGGGGGTTTTATTTTCAATAAATTGGTAAGAAACTATATTCTTAGATATTTTAATAGTTCATCAGAGATTATGTACATTTTCAGTAAAATAAATATGGACTGAGGTTGTTTGGTAGCAGTGAGACTGTGGAAGGGTAGAGACAGCATTGTCAAAGTGTAGGTAATTTTCACCCTGAACAGTGTGTAGTTTTAAAATTTTTCAATACTTGCCCTATAGATGCCAAGACTTTATCTCTGCAATGGATGTACATGTGTACACAGGGTCTGGTTATGAACCAGCAAAAGACTCTACTGCAAATGACTCCAGTCTAGGGTTTGTAGAAATGTGGGTATCCTGAGTCCCCTTTTTGGGTGCCTAAAGTTCTATGGTTTTGAACCTCAGCCAACATGAGGCCAAAAGTAAGCTCCACAGGTAACTTCCACTCTGGAATACACAGCAACAGTTCCTGGCAGAGGTTTATGAGTTAAATAGGACCTCCAGGCATGTACTGTGAAATGGTCCTAACTGCAAAGCAACAGCCTCTTTCTCCTAGGCAAGAGAAGAAGCAAACATCACAGATTTACCTCTTCCACACAAAACTAGTCAAGGAGGTTTTCTTTTTTCATTTTCTGAAAATAACAGAAATTCAATACAAAACAGCATCAAATTTAAATATGTATAAATTAGGAAACTTGATCTTTTTAATTGAATGCAAATCGTGTTTCATACACAATATACACAGAATTTTCTTGTCACAAGCAAAAGACCTGCATGCATCACACCACAATGTGGAAACAAGTGTGACTTCCCCTTTAGTCTTAATTGCAATACAAGAGTAAATCAGGTATAAGGTCAAACAAAGTATAATTTACTTGTAAATCTACACCTGCCTATGGGCAACCCAGCCTATATGATTATATTTCTAAAATTCAGAGGAAGTTTTAAAAGAAAATGTTTCTACAATGACTAACTCATCTTTTTCTGAGCTATTCCCAAGACTCACTGGGGAAATTAACATGCATTAGGTTTAAAATGTTAATGGGTACTTTTTGCTTGGGACCTGCCTGCAGACCTAATTTCCCACTTTGAAATTAACACCCACACATTCTGCTACACACTCCTGCTACAATGAGAGCAGAAGGCATCTGGAGAGAGGGCAGAATTCTGTGAATACACAGGAGAAGCGCAGATATACAGAAAAGATAGCGATCCCTCACCACCACTATTCCAATGAAAAAAAGAAACCAGTAACAATATATAATGGAAAAAAATACAAAAGTAGAGTAATTGTAAGTTACTAAGTGGGTCTGTTCTCAATGTTTATAGAGAATTTCCACTCCCATTCTCAATTCCTGATTTGTGGGGAACAGGTCCACAAAGCTCAAACCTATTTTCTGGAGAGCACAGAGACTGGGGCATTGTTGAAATTTTGATGTCCTGGAACTAATGGTTCTTTCTTAGCTCTAGAAACAAAACAGAATTTAATATTCCTATTCAGGCACTCATAGTCTCAAATATCTAGGCCTAAGATCCTGAAGGAAAAGCTTCCAAATCAGCAAAATTGAAAAGGGCTGCATCTGAAGAAAGTGCTTCTGGCACCCTGTGGAGTCTGTGTGTGAACTTGTGGGAAGGGGAGGGGGTCAGAGCCTAGGATTGCATAGGACTGTGACCAGGACAGGTAGGATTCTATTATTAAAATCATTTCCTGGGGGTTCTCTGACAGGTCCAAAAGCTCCTTTTGCTAGGTTTTGGAACTTAATGTAAAGCTGGGACCTCTGCGGTGTCTCTGAAGTCTCCTTTTCTGTGGGTGAAGAAAATCACCAGCAGAAGTAGCCAACCTTTATTCTCCAGTACTGAACAGCCTCTCTCTCACTGAAAAGACCTAAAGAGAAATTTAGCATGATGACATTTCCTTGCCTTTGAACACACCACCCACCAACTTACCCAGGGTGCTACAGTGGGAGCAACCAAGGACCCAGTAACATACATATGGGAAAGCAATAGAACAAACAAGTCTTATTCCAGCCCTCCTTCGCTTCCCTGCTTCTCTCCCTCCCCTGACTCTGACTATAAACCACCAGGGTCTCTTAGAAGACTCCAAGTTTCTGCTCTTAAACGGCTCTTTTTCCAAGGAGGAACAAGGTCTGCTTCCTGATGTGGGGCCTCAGATGTTCTGTTATTGCAACTTAATTTTGTCACTGCTTCTTTTCAAAGATTATTTGGAATGAATTGTTTCTTTTGTTTAGTATCCAACAAACGACCTCTGCTAATCTTATATTTTATCTCCCTAACATATGGAAAAGCTATTTATTCTAGCCAATCACAATAAAGTAAAGAAAACCCCATTTTATGGAAAGGTATATATCACTAGTCTGTTGATCATTAAAGATATGATTACCAGTGAAAACCCTCTGAAGGTGGCACATTTATGCTTCCAGGAACAGATGGGGACACGCATTTTCCTTGCAAATACTTTTGAAATTGCTCTACTGGTAGCAGTATAAAAATGATATACAGATGCCAGGGCCGGCATGGCCAGGATGAGTGCGCCAGATTTACACAGTAAAGCCTTCACACTCGGGCTGTCAGTTTTGATTGATCTCTACTATACCTCAGGAACTTGTTGACTAGGTAAGGAAACAGTGCAAATAATTCACTGCAGCAAGTCAGATAATTCACACAACCAATCGGTCTGCTTCACTTTCTGGTTGTGACATACGAGCCTTTCCTACAAAGATGCATCATTTTCCAGCTTGAGCAATATTCAATGTCAGGGAAGAAAAGGTATTATTAAAGCCACACAATAGGAGTCTGGCTATTGCAAGATGAGAAGTTGTTTTGGTAATGGGGGCCAGATCCTGCTCTACTCTAAGTCCTACCAGAGCATTCAGGCCCAATTGTCATTATCATATTGATTAAAAAAAAAAGTTCATCATAGTGCAATTTTAGGTTTAACGCCAACGGATCGGGAAAGAGCAAAGAATTATCCCACAAAAGCACAACATTCTTACCACAGGGACGTTTCCCTGTTCCAGTTCATTGATGGAGTTGATTAAGTTTAAATGAAGCAGACACTGGATAAAAGTAAGGGTATTGACCACTGGGCACTGCGATCCTTGCTTGAAAGGACCTGATACATGCAGAAAAGCAAGATTTGCTAAATGCTCTAATCTTCAATCAAATCTTACATCAATACAGACAAAGTTTGGTAATGAGAGATTCAATGAAGCATGCGGGAGAAAGAATTAATCCTCTTGGTCTAAACTGGCTTCAACTTTGAAGCTTGCTCCGAAGGAAAGACAGTTATCTAAATGCTAAATAAGAAACTTATTGTACTTTTCATGGCATGCTAATCTTTTGTCTATTTCATCTCTATTATGTGTATGCTCATAGATTGCAGTTGTCATGGTGATTATATTTAGCCACGCTTGGGGATGGTGGTGAGAAGCCAGGCACTGAGGTAGAAAGACCCCCACGCAATCCACAGTGCACACACACACACACACAATGGGAGGGGGAAGGAGACAATTACCAGACCCCACCCAGCCTCTTCCCACCAGGACTAAGGAGGCTTGGGCCTTCTGTCACCAGAATGGTGAGGTGCTCTCAGCATGTGGAACAGCATTTGGTATGGTGGTGGGGAGGGTGCCATTTCCTATCTCAAACCCATTTCCTCATATACATTGCAAGTTTTTAGTTTAGAGACTCCTTCTCCCTTTATAGTTTCCCGCTGTGCTGCAGCCATTGGAAGGAGAGGGCTGAAGGAAAGAAAGGAAACCAAGAGAAGCAAGGGCTCCAACACTAGCAGACTGGTCCTACATGGCTGTGCCTCTGGCTGGGAAGTCATCTGATCCTGACTGCTAGAAGGGTTTGAATACCAGAGAAGCAGCCCACGCAGCTCTGGTAGAGGTGGAAACTATAGGGTCACCAGAGGCCTTAGTGACCAAAGGTGACCCTGGGCCCTTTATGTGTTTTACAAAAGTTGCCAAATTAAGACAGGATTATAACTGCTCAAGTCCTTGTCAAGGCTGAAAGGTTAGGAGCCTCAAATATGCCCCGGCAGTGTTGATGAAAAGCTTAAAAAGTAATAAAAGGGAGAAAAGACTGGGGAAAGTAACATGTATAACTCTTATTAAAGAGAAGAGCCACCGAGAGGTTGTGAACTTGAATCACTGTTTGAACTTTAATTTGTTCATTAACAGGATTTGCCCCTCACTGCGAATGTTATTACTTCCCTTTGCCGCTCAGCAACAACTCTGGGCATAATGAAAGAGTCTGGCAAAAAGTTAAATGCCTGGTAATTAATTCATTTAATTGAAAAGAGGGGGAAGAGAGAAACAGAGGTCCCATTGCAGAGCAGAAGGCAGAGGTTAGAAGAGGGGGCAAGGCTGAAATCTGCATGTAGGCCCTTTCCAAGGTCAGCCACCCATGGAATAGAGAAGGCTGGTCTCTGATGAGGTCCCTCCAGCAAAATGAATACCAGCAGCACTCTGAAGACCCTCTTTTCAATGCTACCTGCTCCTGGTCCAAATCCCCTGCCAGATTTCAGCCAGGGCCTACTTTGATCTGTTATGGTGGTACGGATGGGAGAAATAAAAAAACCACATATATATTGTTATATAAACTACACATGTACATATATGTTCATAAAATCTTTCATTAAAAAGTGTGGACTCTTACTTTCTTCCCTCCCTTCCCTTAGGTTGGGCCTCTTTGGCCATCATCTGCTTCCAGGCTAGAGTGAAAAGGATAGTGACAGGAACAGGATATAATCTGCATGTTTGCATCTTAATCAGCCTTATAGCATTATGCTTTTTTTCCTCCCTACCCCAGCAGATAAATTAAATAAACCCAGGAGATGAGAAATGAAATATACTCATTGCCCATGGGCAATGCCTTGCCTCTAATTTAGGGCCTATCCTTCTCTTGTCACTTATCTATATCCTATGTTTGTCAACCACTGCATACAATCCCCTTTTGTGTGCATCCTCATTACAAGCAATGGACTATTCAGGTACCTCAAAACCATGTTGCTCCTGCAGCCAAATGAGAGAAAACAAAGTTGAGCAAATCAGTAATAGGTCAGGTTATTCTTGACTATTTAATATGTTTAAGGCCAACCACAGGATTTCCTACTGTTTTTAAAACTGGTGTCCATATAATCAGTGTGATTTTCTTTCTTTTTTTCCCCTGCCCACTAACTGGGGATTGAACCCAGGACTCTCTATCACTGAGCTACACACACAGACTTTTTTGAGACAGGGTTTCACTAAGTTGCCCAGGCTGTCAACAGGCTTACAGTCATATACTGGCTTAGTGTTATTTTCTTTAGGAATACAATTATTTACCATGTACTCTCCCATTACAAAATAACTAAGCACAGAAAGAAAAAAAAAGAGGTGGCAGGAGAATTTGAAACCATACAAATGTATTCCCTAGAATCCAAAACTATTTCCTAGGTTTATGTTTTTAATTAAATCACTTCTTATCCCCAGAGAGAGGACAGAATCTTAACATCCAAATTACACTATCACCAAATAAATAAAGTCATCAAATTGTCTGGCTGGGTCCTCTCCATTTATCCCAGTGCCTCTTGTTATGACAATCCTAACTGAATTCTATATAGCTATGAAGGATCTGTGGTTGTGTATCCTAGAAAACTGGGGGTATCAAAAGAAGAGAAGAAAACCTCCTGGATCTGAATTAGCAACAGAAAGAGGCTTTTTAAAGAGGCTATTTTATAAGACTAAAGTAAGTTACAGGGCTTATTTAGCATCAAAACTACCTCTCACCTTTTATGAAAGTCTCTGGATACTGAGTGAGCTCAATTTTCTAAAGTTGTAGATCCATCCTAGTTTTCAACTGACACTAAATATTAGGAGTCTATAAACAAACAAAAATGTTCTCCCTCACTCCACACTGTGGAGCCCTAAGCTGTAAAGCAGTTTAGGAGATGAGGTCTGGTAACCTTGAAACTATCCTAATCTAGACCCTGATCACCTTACACATGCTCGAGTGAGTTTCTTCCTTCCTCCAAGACAGCCTTCAGAGAGCCTAGAGATTTACTATCCTAAATTCCCACTTTACTGAAAGTCTTGATAAGTTTTGATTGCCTAAAACAGCCCCAGGTCTTTGAATTGGCCTCAAGCCTCCTCCCTATCATCGTATGGGCACTAATTGCCCTTCCTGGTTTGTTTTGCACCTTTTGCCTATATAAGGCAATACAGTTCTTTAGACAGACAGCTCTCTCATTGTTTCCTGAAAACATCATTTGAATTATCTATTATATTGAAAGTGTCAAAGCATCATATTAAATATTACCAACATTCTGTTATTCAATATATTCTATTTAATGTGATGGATACAGTTTATCAATTTTAAACTGTAGAAACTGAAGATAAAGTTAAGACACTTGTCCAACCAAGATCTCACAGCAGAGCTAGGATTATCAGTCTAGTTCAAAGGCTGGTATACTTCCTATTCTGCCACACTTCTACCCCTGCTGTGCTGTGTTCTGATCACTCCTCCCTCTTGCCATCTAGGCTGTCTTCTCATATCTGAATCCTGCCTCATCTGCAATTTCAGAAATTCCCACTTCTGCCTTGAAACCTTTAGCCATGACCCTAGCTCTTGGCTGACTGATGAACTCTTCATTATTTGCAGCTCTTACTTGGTACTACCATTTTCTACCCTATATTGTCAGTTTTGTTTTTATTTGATCCATTCCAGTGTAAGTTCCTTGAAGATGAGAATTTGACATATATTTCTCCTCATTCTCCAAAACCTAATAATATAGGTCCATTTATTATGCACTCACTTCACGTACAATAACCCTTACAAGTCGATACTGTTATTATTACCATTTTGCAGACAAAGAAACTGAGACTTCAAAATAATAAGAAATTGTTCCAAGTCACTCAGCTAGTAAGTAGCAGATTTGATAGTCAAACACATACTATCTGAATCCAATACCCCTCTTCCTTAGTCACTACATTGTATTGGTTCAAATACATCATACTTCACACAATGTGAATTAGTGAAATGTTACTATGTAGAGGACACTTAAACAAACCTCCAAAAAACATCCCTGTAATCATGATCTTGGAGAAGGGGAAATATTTTTACTCTTTACTATTTTATTCTTCAGTAGGTTAGATCCTGAAACTCAACAGAAGGGTGAGTATACATCCAACTAGAACATTCTACTTCCCCACCTTTCTAGGAACCATGCCCCTATGTTGGTGGAAGCCAAAGATCCTGGAGGCAAATTGCCCTTCCCCCTACATCCTTGTTATCTTCTAAATACACTGAGGAAAGTAGGAGAAAATGAAAAACACAAACTAACTTTTTAAAAATTGCTTCTAAGGGATGGGAGTCTTATCTCTTCACCATAAATGGCCTGCTACTATGGGAAGAATAATGACTATTTAAAAAATTTCATAGCTGACCAATTAAGCCAATATGTACAACTCAAGTCAGCTTCTTGTTATCCTCTAAATCATGAACATGGTAATGAGGTTTAATGCAACTGCTTAGAAGAAACTTTGATGGTATAAGAATCAAGGTCTAAAAGCCTGGCAGTTCTCTTCACAAGCAGATTGTTCCTTTAGTGCCAATACTGCAGAACTGAGCTTGATAGTATTAAGGAAGCTATCAGGTTTCTTTACATGCAACAGGTCTTAGGAAGTATCAAAAAGAAAATTCTTGACATAGTAACTGAGTACTTCTTATTAATCCATGCTAAAACTAGTCTATTTTCCTACGTCCTCAAGTGTGTTTCCATCTTTATTTATATTTTGGTTTAACTATTTGGACATTTCAACCTTACCTTAACCTACAAAACCTATGCAGCAGTACACAAAACCCTCCAAATGCACAAAACTTAATAAATCAAGTTCTTCCATTTATTTCATCTCAGATGAAGCTTAAACCAACCTGGAAAAGTAGACTCACTGACTATTACTATGAGGAAAACTAAAATGTCCTCAAGTAACACAACTTGTACGTGGTAAACCTACTCCCCACTCCTGGTCCAGGACTCTATAACCTGATACTTTGCAATATTAGGGAAATTGCCCACTTATTCCATGGCCTGAAGCTACATGGGAATTTTGAAAATCTAAACCTGGGAATGTCTCTATCTGAAAGAAATTGGCTTCAAGCTATACCTAACCAGACTTCTGTTTTAACTACCTGAACCAAATTAAGAGCTCACTTGGCCTCACTCCTAAAGCTGCAAACACTACATAAAACTTTTAATATTTAAACTCCAATTCAAAAAATATTTGGGTTACTCTTAGATTGACAGAAGACGGACAGTCATCATGGCTAGGCTATCTCAAAAGAAGGCTAAAATCACTGCCCACTGTTTTTCTATAACTGTCATTATTTATGGAGGATTTGCTGGGTAACTGATCTTCCCCTGTACTCGTAACAGAAGCTGTTTTGTCACCTAATGGTCAAACAATGCAAGGTCTGTCCATAGGAAAAAAAAAATCTAGAATTGAATCTACCTTGTTAATGACCATTTAGTTAGGTGTACCTCCTGGTGTCCATGGCCCAGCAGGTCTACTTGCCCCAATTTCTGGGCAATATCTAAGCTCACCAATGCAAATAGGACTAAAAGTTCCAGACTTTGTAAGTGGCTGAAATAAGGGCATTCTTTTTGTCTCAACTCAAACTTGGCTAATCTCCATATCCAATCTAACTGGTGCAAAAGAAGGGAACTTACTTGTTGCTCTGGGACTGTTGCCCTATTTCTTTGTTTGCTGGCTGACCTTCCCTATGTAAGAGCTTGAGCATTTGCAGCATTTGGTTTAAGCAGGAAAGCTCTTTCATCTTTTTCCACTGGCCTTGATCTCCCTTGATCATTATGGTCTAGATTCCTGCTAATCACTAATGATCTCATGGCCTTCTATATAATACTAAAAGCATTAGACCTGAACTCTTAGAAAAGTCCTACTCAGCTAATTATACTCTTTCTGCTTTCCTTGGTTCTCTTTACAGTCTCAGTTGGAGTTGAAATTGCATTATTTCCTCAAGTTTTAAATTGTTCTCTGATTTGGAAAACAACTATAAATCATTCCCTCAAATGAATTTAATTATAGTTCAAAAACTCCATGATTTATTCTTGACTCTTTTCCTTTTGGTCTTTCTACCCCTTTTCCCATATTCTGGTCTTGAAAATCATAGTAAGTTTGTTTAGGAACTGGAGATTGAGCTCAGGGGCATTTTGCCACTGAGGTACATATATGCCCAGCCCTTTTTAAAATTTCTTGCTAAAATTTCTTAGGTCGTCACTTAGTTGCCCATGCTGGCCTCAAACTCATGATCTTCCTGCCTCAGCCTCCTGAGTCACTGGAATTACAGGCATGCACTACTACTTCAAACAAGAGTTTAAATTCACTAGATTAGGAGTTTCATTATTTTGTATTTTGTACAGGAAGTAGCATACTATTAACTTACAACAGTGCATAATAATTCTACCACATATGTACTCTGGAATATACATTCATAATCAACGAATAATTACAAACGCTTTAGCTCACAGATTAGACCTCACTTGTAGTCTAAGGATAGCTGAGTTTTTTGTAATGGTGGAATGCCTCCCTTATTGGACAGAATACAAATTAAGTTTGATTCTTAGCTGGGTATGATTCTTTCATATTTCAAGGAATATAGAGCACCAATTCTGTGGAACTATATAGGGCAACCCAATTTTACCCATGATATGGGTGAATTTCATATTTTAGGACTTAAAAGCTTTTTTAAGTCATACCAGAATTGTGAATTCTCATAAAATTCAGGATCAATCAAACAAATTGTTGAAAATATAACCTTTTGACATGATATGTCTCTATATAGCATGCCAATGCACTATATACGTACATGACAGTTAAAATAGGAATTCATTGACAAATAGAATTTTGAGTTCCAAATCAGCATTTTTTGTTAAAGCTCTCCCTTGACAGATACTCTTATTCCAATGGTGCTGCCATTGTTCAAACTATGTTAATACAATGACTTTAGAACTAGTTTAAAATCCACTCAAGAAATTCAACTAATTGTCGGGGCTGGGGAGGTGGCTCAAGCTCGCCTGGCATGAGTGCGGCCTGGGTTCGATCCTCAGCACCACATACAAACAAAGATGTTGTGTCCACCGAAAACTAAAAAATAAATATTAAAAATTCTCTCTCTCTCTCTCTCTCTTAAAAAAAAAAATTCAACTAATTGTCTTTCAGCTTGTTTTGACCTCAAATTATATTGGCCTGACTTCTTCAGGGCCTCAAGGTCTCTAAGTAAAGCTATCTCCAAGTGTTTCTTTTAAAACAAGATGTGTTGTGGGTGCTGAAAACAATGCCCAATGAGAAGCTCTGTAAGAGGTTTGAATGATAAAAGCACTTTCCAAAAAGTGACAGTCTTTTTTAAAAAATATTGTTTAGTTGTCAATGGATCTTTATTTTATTTATTTATATGTGGTGCTGAGAATCAAACCCAGTGGCTCACATATGCTAGGCAAGCACTCTACCACTGAGCCACAACCCCAGGCCCCCAAAGTGACAGCCTTTTAAGATGACTAATTCTGGATGAACACATACTAAATTGTGTTTGGAAGAACTGCTATAGTTGTTAAAACACAGATATTATAATCACATTCTGGTTATATAGTTTCAGTCCTACAGCACAAAATCACTGTTAGTGATAAAAGTATTTCCAACATCATGGCTTATGTTATTACTCAGAAAATTTTATAGTAATTAGATGTATCTTGCAGATTTCATACAAAACATTTTGATTTTCAAGGATCTAAGCATTCTTCTGAACAATCTCAAGCATTACCCAAGAAAAATTATAACCACAAATAATTAGGATAAATATATTGGGAATGTTTTCCTATTTTTATTAACCCAATGACTTTATTTATTTATTTATTTTTAGTTGTTGATGGGGCCTTTATTTATTTATTCATATGTGGTGCTGAAAATCAAACCCTGTGTCTCACACATGCTAGGCAAGTGCTCTACCATTGAGCTACAACCCCAGCCGTTAACCCAATGACTTTTAACCATGTATATGCAAGACTATGTGGGATGTGTTCTGCTTGCTTGACTTAATTGTAAGTAACTCTTATTTCAGTTTGTGGTTAAAAAAAAAATAAACTTTTTTTTAAACCTAATTTTCATTAAAAATATGGTGCTTTCACTCACATAAAACCAGCTAGTCCAGCATATCACATAAGAAGCAAGACCTTTTAAGAAAAATTTTGCTTTCCAAAAAATAACTGGAAGAATATCATAAACCTTTTTAATCATGTAAGTTCTTTAAAAATTTGTTTTAAAAGTTTTAAGGACAAAAAAAATCATGGCACTGTGAATAAGATATAAGCTAAAGAAAACTTTCTGGTTCCTAGTTTATTTTACTCCCTTGACTTACTATTGAAGGAATTAATACAATTTTCCATCTGTACAAACAAAAGGACACAGTTTTTAACTCTTCCTAATAATATTGTTTCTTGTAGCTAGGGAAATTATACTTTAGTTACATTTTTGCAATTATTTATTAAATGCCTGTAGAGATCACATTCAGTGGAAAAGTAGAATGACGTTTGTATAATAAATAGTGAGTAAATACTGAATGGATAGATGGAGAAAAAGAAATACATATCTTAGGTCAATAAATAAATAAATATATGTATGTATATTTTATACACACACACACACTCATATATATATATATATATATATATATATATATATATATATATATATATATATATATTTTCATCATAAAACTAATTCCCACAGTTTAGCCTCCCATGGGATTTGGCCCATGTAAATACAGTTTCTGGCTTTTATATAATATTGAGTGTTCAACATTTACTTAGACTTGGATTTGACTTTTCTAGTTATCCCAGTTTTTAAAAATTTTTTATCTCATAAATGAAGTTCTCCCACTGACTCACTATGGACTTTTTAGGAGGTCAGTTAACATCTCTGTTTCTCAGTTTATACCCTAGAATAGGAATAAGAGAAAACCCTCCTCCTTCCTATGGGGACTTTTGTGAGTACATTGATAAATACCTACAAAATGATAAATGCTACTATCTCATTCAGCATTTTGAAAGATGTCAACTAAACACAAAATATTTTTAGTGTGTGAATTAAAATGCCTCTTACTGATGGCCTCAGATGTTTTCTTGTAAGATACTGTGTCAAGAACTGGTTTATATATTATCCGTCCTTCCAGCACGCACTGACATCACACTTCATAATAGCTTGGTATGATGATTGCTGTCAAAATCGCCTGCATGGAAACATCCCTGCCCTAGATTGACATAACGTATTAGCGTGACAGAAGACTAAAAAACTAAGGACATCATGCAAAGGCTGGCTTGGAGCACAGGGGATGGAAGGACATGCTACCAGTGAGCTGAAAGGCCTCAATTCTTCTAGTGTTTTAATTGCGAAAGGAATGAAGACTGCCAGGGGCTCTCGTGGGTGGGGTTGGGGGCTGACAGACTAGCCAAGGCCGGCGACAGGAGTTAGAATTGTTCTAACTAAAAAATATTGATTTTTTTCCCCCGAATTCTAATCCCATGCAGGGACAGGCCTTTGGGTCTCTCTTTTCCATGACCACCACAAAATGGCACACACTTTTTCTGGGAACTGAAATCGAGGCGAGAGGTCGAAGGGCGCGACCGTCCCTGGGTGGGCTGGGGTCAGGACCGGACACTTTGGCTCGGTCTTGGCGAAGCGCTCCGGGCTCTAGGGCCGACGCTCTCGCCGAGCTTCACAGCGCGTAGCCCGCTGCCTCGGCCCCGCGGGCTGACCTGCCGGGTCAGACCCTTCACGCCCTTTCCCGAGGTTCGCGGAGGCCTCTGCTTCCTCCGAGGCTGCTTTGCTCCACAGGCCGCCTGTGCGGCGCGAGAACCTGAGTTACTCCAGCCATAGACAGTGCCCCCAGTAGCCGCGACCCCTCGGTGCCTCGCTAGCCCCACCTCGCTAGCCCCAGAGCCGGAGCGCGTAGGAACACGCGTCCGCCCCGCGGGGAAGCCCGGCCGAGAAGCCTCGAGGTGAGATCCCGCGCACGCGAGCACCCGCCCCCCCGCCCCAGCAGGGCCCTCTGCCCGAGGGAGACTCTCACCTCAGAAAAACGGGCGCTGCTGCCTGCAGGGGCAGGACAGCGGGTGGGAAATGCCCGCGCCGGCCCGGCCGCACGGGAACCTCGCTGCGAAGGGTGCTCGGGCTCGCTCCGGGGAGCAGTGCCCCAGCCCCCCGCGCCCGCGCCGCCCTGGTGCCGCCTCCTCGGAAGGGAGGCCTCTACCGTCCAGCCGCGGACCTGCAGCCGCCTTGCGGGCGCTCCCGCCTCCGGCCCCACCCCCAGTCCCGCCCACTGGCCTCCTTTCCCTTTCCCCCTCCCTCCCCTCCTCTCAGCCCGCGGGGCTCAGTCGTCCCTCTCCGGGAGACGAACGCGAAGCGACGTGGAAACCCTTCCACCAAAATGAGCTGTGATATCCTTTTGATGGCTATAATTTATTCCAAATCGTCTCTGGACTGAAACGATCAATTAGCAGCCTGAAACGCACTGTGAAGTAAATTGTCACACTATTACAGGATGGTTATCATATATTTATAAGGTGTGTTTTCTGCAATCAGAACCAACAAGGTGTTGAGCAATCAGTCATAAACGCACTTCTTCAAAAAAGAGAGGGAGAGAAGCTTCAGTATTGTGTGGCAGGGAAAATCCTTCATGACAGTTATCCCTCCACCCAATGATGTTTCATCTTGGCAACTGGGAAGTGCAGTGAGGCTGGGCGCCAGGTGGATCTGAACCGACTCTTCGCCACGCGTGATTCCGCAAGCAGAGTCCCAGAGAACTACAGGCAGCTGAACAGCCCCTAGAAGAGAGGTTTCTTTATGGTGTAAATACAGATCAAGCATAAGGGTCTGTCTTCCTTCCCATTCTCAAGAATAATATCTTACTCTGCTTCTAAACTTCTAACAGAACATATGCATTCTACACTTAATTTTAAGCCTCTTTTCTTCTTCTTCGGGTTCTCTGTCTACTATTTAGTGATGATGTACTGCTATTGAGATTATGTCAGGCTCATATAAAGTTTACACATGGAGAGATAGTTGTATTTGTTCTCAACTGTAATCTCCAACAGAAGTCTTCTCTCATTCATAAGTGAGATAACTTCACAAAGTTCTAAGGAAATCATAAAAAAATGCTGATTCGGGTTGTCTTGACTAGATCAAACCATGGAGACATTGTTAATTTCCTTATAGTCATGCTCAGTGGTCAGAAAAATATGTCCAGAACTTCTGAGTTTTCCCTAACAATCTTTCAGCAGATAGTCATTTGTAAACCACCTATGAATAATTTTACAAGGGTTCTAGTTTGTATCCACTTAATTTTCATTTTGCCTGGAAAATCTATCTCTGGAGCCCAGCCTACAGATTATCAATTGTGAGAAAAATTTAGTAGCTACAAGTATGCTCTTTGATAATAACATGACATTTGTGCAGAGTGAGCCACAAAGTGTAAAATGCAGAATTTATACCACATTCTTCTAAAGTTAACTGGCCCTATAGCTTCTGCATGTCAGGGCTTGTCTGCAGTGCCAACCCTTGAAAAACCAGGAGAAAGGAAATTTGGTTTGATGTTTGGTTTGCAGGGGCAGCTGTTGTCATTGGACTGCCCCCACACAAAAGGGGTACCATGTTCCTCTCTCAGAATGAAATTTCAAGACTGGCTAGCAAAGGGCTAGACCCAGCACTTTCATGTTACACCTTTCATTGTTATTAATTTAATTTATATTTAATTAATAGCTAATGTTGAACACTTACTCCATGCCAGACACTGAACTTTAAATTATATGCATTATTTTATTTAATCTTATCAACAATCTTAGTGGGGAAGGTTCTTTATTTTTCCAGGGAGAAAAGTGAGACTTGAAGAGATTAGGTAATTTTTCCAAGATCACACATCTAGTAACTGATGACCTCAATCCAGGTCAATCTGCAATGCACATACTTTTCATCCCAGTAATAAAATATCTCAAAAACTTAAGATTCTGATTTGATCTTTTCCATAAAAAAGATTTTAATGAAGAACAGCTATTTGCAAGAGAAAGCCACAATGGATACTTATTAAAACCCTTACCTTTCTATTCTCTTCTACCCTTCCTATATCCTGTGATTTCTTTTTCAGTATTTTATCTGAAAACCTGCCATCTAGCTAAAGAGACTTGTCTAAGGTCAGCAAGGGGTGGCAGGAGGAGGGGAGAGGGTAGATATAGAAAAAGCAGAGCACCCTGGGGAGGAGCCTTAAGAGGGAGCCCAAGTCCACCAGAGCTCTTGTCCCAGACCCCCAAGCTCTGGGAAGGAAATGTTGCTTCCTAATGGACTTTAAATTACCAACATCGCTAAACTCTCCCTTAATAGACTTGTAAAGATCTGCTTGCTACCTTTTTCCCCCTTCATGTAGAATTTGTAATCAAGAGCCCAATTTTGTCATTTGGAAATACTAATTATCTAATCATGGCATGCTGCATAACGTACTTGTCTGCCCAATTAGCTAGGACAATTATTAAAATTCAGAGGCCTAATTATGTCTCAATTTAATGCTGGCAAACTTGCATACAGAGCAGTAATTAAAATCCTCTCTTTCCCTCTGCCTTTAGGGCAGGGGATGATTAGGCCCTGTCAGGGGGTGTACTGAACCAAACCAGTGAAGCGTATTGTGCAACATGACCCTGCATTGTTAAGTGTGTCAACATATTAACCTGAATTCCCTTCAGCCCCCACATAATCACATTTGGTGGAGGAATAAAGGAGCTAAAACATGAAGCATTTTATTAAAAAAACATAAATTCTTTTTAATTAATGCTATGAGAGTTCTGATGAATTCCATGCTTCCAAGTGCTGGAAGACATAAGACTGGTTCATTTAATTATTAGTAAATTTGCTCCTGTTAAAACTAGGGTTTTTTTTTTTAACTCATTTAAAGAAAATGATTTTTTGGTAGTATATATATTTTTGAAAAACTAGTTAGTTGGCTTCCAGTAATACAGTTGATTACCAGCTTTGATGATGGAACACAAGTGAAATGTTGACTTCCAAATGATTCAAACCCAAGACTGGAGGCATTGTGAGTGGGAGAAGGCTATAATTTAATACTTGAAAGATATTAATAAAAGTGGAACATTAAAAATCATAATATTGAAACAGATTCAAAATATTTATCTTTTGAGCTCGTAAGTTTGATGTCTGAAATCAAACCAACATGAGACCCGAGCACTGTGCAAATTCACCATGCTCTTGAAGCCCCTCAGCATGCAGGAACCCAGCTAGTATGTGTCCTCTCTGTTAACATCTGAACCCTCTTCTTTGTGAATTATGGAAAGCCACAAAACCCACTGAAACTTCTGAGCTGTCCTCTAAATTCTGGTTTTCACTCTTGGTGGTCTTTAGAGATCATTCCTATATTCAGTCCAGGACTAAAAATGAATTACTCTGCAGCAGGACTTCTTTTAGTTGCTTCCAAACTTCTTCCTACATGGATAGCTTCCAGTGAGTAAACACACACACACACACACACACACACACACAGTCCCTCACTTGCATAGAGTTCACTCTCAACTGATCTCATTTTGAATCTCATGACAACCTTCTCACAGCAGGTATTTTATTATGTGGGTCTGATAAGATACTTGTCTGAGCTCACCACTCTATTCCCCACTTTTTAATTATGGGAAGGACAAGACTAAACCTCAGTTCCTTTTGCCATCTTCTATATTCAGACAGAGGGCTGTGAATGAGACATCTAAATTTAAATATTTAATTTAAATATTTAAATATCTTACATTGAGATCAAAGTATAGATAATGTTATATTATAAATGAGGCAGTAAGAGTACAGCCTATGTACCAAAACTAAATAACCGTCTGTCCTCAGTTAATACTTATTTTCAACAAGTTTAGTGGTATTTGTTTAGATTTAATAACTTTGGCCCATTTTCTTTCTTTCGGTTTTTATATTCTGTAAATACGTATAGTTTCATCTGGATGGGTGATAGTAGCCCTCCTCCCTCCTAATCCTGCTCTGGGTACACTGTGGTCTATTTAGGGAAATTCTGGCTTGTATATTCCTTCTAACAAAGGCAGTGACTACAGAAGGTCTCTACTAAAGATGGTTAGCTACCGCCAGGACAGGCCCTTAGGCACTGGTGCTATAAAACCAGAGGGTGGTAGCTCCGCCCCCAGACCTCCTAGGGATGTGCTCTGTGTCTTGAAAATGGCCTTGCTCTGAGTCTCTTTGGATGGCAGACTGAAGTGCAAATCTGTGTTCTGACTTGTTCCCGTGGCTGTCAGCATGTTTTCCTCTTGTCAGCAGCAATTGACTGGTCAGGCTCACCCCTGTACAGCAATTGTAACAGCTCATTGACAGACTAGTGACCCAGCTGGACCTGATAATGGAAAACTATTGATTTTTGTGGGCTCCACGAATCTGAAATGAACGACCAATGTAATGTCATCAATTGTCTCAGACTCTGATAACCCAGGAGGAAAAAGTTTCAGGGATTACTTGTATTTCCTGACAATTGTATTTCAAAATCTCATTGAGTTTATGTAAAAAGAAACCCATTTCTTAGGTGGTTTCCTTAGATGACCCACATTAGTCCATCAGAGCTCTAAACCTACAGCTTGTATGTTTAAAAAAAAAAAAAAGTGAGAGTTAA
The DNA here is from genome assembly GCF_047511675.1 of Marmota flaviventris. NCBI lineage: Eukaryota > Metazoa > Chordata > Mammalia > Rodentia > Sciuridae > Marmota > Marmota flaviventris. The sequence continues at coordinate 77,203,488 of NC_092507.1, forward strand.
CATTATCAATTAGCCAAACTGAGACTTGATATGTCATTTAAGAAAGATACTTGCAGACAGGCACTTTGGGGAAAAAAATGTTTATAACATTTCTTATTTGTGTTTTGTGAGGCAGTGGCAAGCACTCTACCATGGAGCTATACTCCGAGCTCCTCTGATTTGTTATAAAACAATTTCACAGAAAAAAAAAGTTGGGAGAAAATCAAAATATATTGGCTCTCGAGTCCTCTCGAGTCCTTACATGAAGTTATGATAGAGCTATGAAGCAGCTTCTGCATGCCTCTGTTAATTTGTTGTAGTAGAAAGAAAAACTTAAAAATAATGTAGAGGTGCCTTAGATGTGCATGGGAAAATCACTATCGAGTTTTGGTTTTTAAATACTTTCTTCCTTATTTGATCAGTCCAAAACCCTCAAACATTGCTCAGAGTATTTTTCAAAACTGAGCTATTTCTTCTTGAACCAAGTTAGTGATGAGGTAGAGCAAAATTTTCCCAGTAGATAAGTGCAGAAAACTCTGCACTCTAAATTGAGTTCTGATGAATAGAATGCCAATTAATGACCTCTGCCAAAGGAAACTTCCTTTAAAAAAAAAAAAAAGGAGGGAAAGGTATTGATCTTGCTGCCAACCCAATGCATTTAGTTCACAATCCACTTGTAGTGAGAATATAATCATCTTATGGTCCTCATCAAATTCAAACATTCTAAGAACATAGCTGTGAGGGGCTATACAAATCAGAGAGCACTGAAATAACAGGGGTGCTTCCCTATCCACTTGCTCAGAGAAGTCTAGAGAGAGATGTCTCAGTGAGGAGCCAGAAAGGACAGATCCCAGAGGTGATGATACCATGTGTGGCTGGACTCTTATTCACAAGATGCAGCAATCTTCACACTCTCTTGTAATGGTCCCTTTATGGACTGTGATTAGCTTCACCCCTTACAACACTACACCTGTTTTTCTAGCACTATCAAAATCAACCTTGCTAACTGTTTGGCTGCCTATTAGTAAAGACACATAAGGTTGAGACCTGCAAGAAATTAAGCTAGACCTAAAAAAAAAAAAAAAAAAAAAAAAAAAAAAAAAAAAAAACCTGGCATTTCTACTTTAATAAATACAAAATATATGGTACAGAGAATGCAAGAGTTGATTCTGTGATATGGCATCAAAAGGTCAAAAGTCAGGGGCCAGGTCTTACCGATTTGGGGGTTCTTCAGGGTGGCTTCCAGGAGGTCTTGTATGTCACAAACATATTAGGTAGTCAGTCATTGAATGAAGAAGTAAAAAAGCTATTTTAAAGTATAGAAAGATGAAGATAAATATTTTCTAATTTATAATAGATGTGTGAGCAAGAAATTGAAATCAGTGGTTTCCATGTAACTATGTGCAGGCTCTTGCCAGTCCATGAAGAAGCTTCAAATGTTGGTGGTAAGTACGTATGCAAGTTAATAGGGTGGTTTTTCTTTTCTTTCTTTTTTCTTTTTTGCAGTGCTGGGTTTGAATGCAGAGCCTCGGCAAGTGTTCTACCACTGAGCAATATCCCCACCCCAATGTAATTTTATAAAGCAAAATACAATCTCTGAAAAAGTCCAAGTGTGTCCTTTATGTCCTTTTGAGGCATTAAATACCTTAATGTGTAATACTGATAATATAAATGACAAGTGCTTTAAATTAATACCTTTGCTTGGTTAGGCAAGATAAAAAGTGGGCAAAATCATACATTGGTCCCAATATCTTAAAAAGCAATTTTAAGATACTGTAAAAGCCAAAAGAACGAGGGAAGAACTAAGGCACTAATCTAAATACCTATTTTTGGACCTGCTTAAAATTAGATACATTACAGCCATATGACTGTCAACAAATGAAAACATGTATTGGGCATCATAACACTGGACTGAAATATCTAGTCTTGTGGAGCTTCTCTTAGGTTTTTCTCTTCTGTTCTATCTTTCAAATGAAACTTTAAACCCAAATCTGTGATTTGACTGAAATGCTAACAGATGTGATCTTAGTCACCGGACTTTTAACTTCAAGATAAACTTTTCTGATGACATGATGTTTACCTTCTGTCCTACATATTGTCAGGTCTATGGCCAGCAGTGTTCCATTGTAATGATGCCATTTAGAAGGTGTAAAAAAAATTTTTTTTGTTGTTTCTTTGGATTTTAATTTGGTTTGTAAGTTAAAACTTAAATTCAGGGTTTTGCTGTCTGCTGTAACTTGTATTACAGATTTAAAATGTATTAAATATAATCGCTTCAATGATTGATCCTAAAATCATTTGTTTTGTTCTGATTTGTTTTTGAGTGGTGAGGATTCAGTTTCTGGATCCATCTTCTTGTTATTTCTTTCACAATGCTGTAGGCTGCAAGTAAAAGAGGACTGTTCTGTGATAGTTCACAAAACAAAAAGTCAGAAGGGTGGGTTGATTTAGGATCTCAGCAGCAGCATCCAGGACCCAGCTTTTTTCCATATTTCTCACTGGCCCTCTTGGCATGTTTGCTTATCCTCTTCTGATGGACGTAGTTCCAGGTATTAAATGCAGATAATTGAGCAAGTATTGAGCAGCAGAGAAAGGGGACATTTATCTGTTGTGTTCCTTTTTAAGACTTAAGGAACACTTTTCCAGAAGTCCTCCTTCTGTCTCTACCTCAAGCTTTATCCAGAGTTTTATCAAAAGCCAGTTTCTAAACTGGTTGCTGGCAAGATGAATAGTTTAATCATGATTGGGTTATTAAGCTAATCTATATCCCATCCTCTGAGAATAGAGAAGAGCATACCATGGCTAAAAATAAATTACCTGGAAAAAAATTAAGTTTTAACAAGGAAGAAAAAGGAATACATCAACTCAGAATAACAATTTTTATGATACCTGCTCTTAGAAGCCAGTCACCATGTAAAAAATTCAGATACACCATGGACAGCACACAGATGACAAAGCCTGACCTAGCCACATGGAGAGACACTGAGGTACTAGTCAAATGCAGGAGACTTTATTGGACCTTCCAGCTCAGTTCAAGAAGGATAATTTCATTAATAACCCAAGACCAAGGACTAGAACTGCTCAACTGTGCCCTGCCCAAATTTGTGACCCAAAGAATTTAAAAGTGGTCATTGTTTTAATCCTCTAAGATTTGGGGTAGTATATTACATAGCAGTAGTCAACCAAAACATCCCACAACATGATGTCTAGAACAGATATATTGTTTAATATAAAGGCACTAATAGTTAAAATTTTGGTGGGGAAATTATATACTATACAAACAGTAAACATGAAAACTGGAACTATTATATTAATAAATTAAAATAAACTCAGACAAAAATAAACTTTAGGGCAAGCACTCTAATCAGATTAATATTCATAATAATAAAAGGGTCAATTAATCAGAAAGATCTTATAACTGTATGTATCTAAATCAGAGTTTCAAAATATATTATGCAATAACTGCTAGAAGAGAGAAATAGAATATTCAGAATTTTAACTAGAGATTTAATGACCCCCCAACAACTAGACTCCACCCCAGTCATAAAAAATATAGACAGGATAAACAGTACAATCAACCACCTTGATGTAATTGATATTTACATAACACTACACTCAACAGTACTCTACACATTAATTTCAAGGTCATGTAAAATGTTCACCAAGATAGACCATAGGCTAGGTCACAAAATATGTCTCAATAAATTTGAATAGACTGAAATCATACAGAGTGAGCTTTCTGACAACAAAAGAATGAAATGAGAAATTGTTAACAATAAGATATCCCAAAAAATCCTAAATATTTGGAAATTAAGTAATATACAGTTGGCTCACCATATTGGAGTTTCCACATCTTGGATTTAATCAACTAGGGTTCAAAACTAGGAGAAAAATTGCATCTGTATAAAACAACACAGGCATTTTTTCTTCCCATTGTTCCCCCAAACTATACAGTATAACGATCATTTACATAACATTTACATTGTATTAGGCATCATAAGTAATTAGAAATGATTTAAACTATACAGAAGGATGTATGTATATTATATGCAAATAGTGTGCCATATTATATCAGGGACTTGAGAATCTGCAGATTTGAGTATCCACAGGGGTTCCCTGTAGTCAAGGGATGACTGTACTTCTGTTAACTATGGATCAAAGAAAAAAATCACAAGAAAAAATTTTAAAATATTTTTAATCAAGTGATAATGTTACAAAAAGTTCTAAAATCAATTAAGTTTTTACTTTAATAATCTGGGGAAAGATGACTGAATTAAATCTAGAATAAGTAGTTTTATTTAGGAAATAATGAAGAAAACAACACAAAAGCACAAGTCAATAACATAGACAAATAAAACTGAATAGAGAAAATTACCAAAGCCAAATTTGGTTCTTTGAAAAGATTAATAAAATTATTTAACCTCTAGCTAAACTGATCAATAAAAAAGGGAAAAAATGAATTAAAAATATAAGGCAGGATGACAGGATGTCACCAACATCCAACAACCATCAAAAGGATAGATAATAAGGAAATATATAGGCAAACTTTAAGGATTTATATTTGACAACATGGATGAGGCAGACACACTTCTTTAAAATACAAAACTTATCAAATCTGACATGTAATGGAATAGAAAATTTAAATAGCTCTATATCTGTCCAAGAAGATGAATTTGTTATTAAGACAATAAAAACAACAATAAAACTCCAGGCCTACTTTGTGTCACTGGTGAATTCCATCAAACCTTAAGAATACTGTAATGATATGAAACTTGAGAGAGAGAGAAATCATTTCCAAACTCTTCTAGAATAAGAAACAAGAATAACTCTGATACTAAAACCATAAAGATATTAGAAAGAAAGAAAATTTCAAGATGGTGGATCAGAGGTACCCAGCCTGCACTTGTCAGCCTCTCTACAAGACAGAATCAAAACAACTGGAGAGCAGCTACTCTTTGAGGTGAGTGACTATGGGAAAATGCTGACTCTAGACAGTAGGAAACAGAGAGGGTGAGACACAGCACCACAGCACTCATCATGTGGCTGCTCACCAGAGGGTAGGGGTAGTGGAGAAAGAGGGAGAGACCCAATAAGCACAACTAGCACAGAAATTGGCACCTTGAAGGGCTGTCTGAATACAGTTGACCTGGGTTCTGCATGGCCAATTATGCTAGAAAAGTTCTCTGTACTACCTAAAGTATATTTACAATATGGTAGTGGAGAGTCATCTTGAGAAGGTCTTTCCAAGCTTGCTGCTTTGGAAGTCAAAGGCCCCTTCATTTTCCTGTCCCTAAAGGCCAGCAGCAAACATTACTACACTTTCTCAGCAGGCATCTACCTTGAGATCCAGTTTGGCTCTGAGGGAGTGCCATTGAAAGAAATCTACTGAAAACTCTATGTGATGGGACAATGGAAGGGATCAGAACTCACTTGGCTTATAGGACAGACAGTTGGACAGCTCTAGGAAGTCAACTACAGGAGTTCCAGGGACTAAGCAGCCATGAAGTATTTCAAGTGACAGCTAAGTCTGAGAACATCAGAGTTCTGGGAGGAGGATCATGGGGGGCCCAACACTGCTCCCCATTCTATCAGTGCAGATAGTTGTGACCCCATGACCTCTCTCTGCCCTCTGAATGTCTTCACAAAGGATGCTGGAGACCCAGACATTCTTCAGCACCCTATGTCAGCCCCACCTTAGGAGTGCACACAGCAAATATCTCTTGAGTAAGTTACTGCCAGGGGAAATTTGCATTCTGCACTAGCTTGTGTTGGTAATCAGGGCGGAGCAGAGGTATTCCATATGGCTCTAGTCACCAACCACTCCTGCTAGTAGCCCGGTGAGCATCACAAAAGAATAAAGGGGCAAATAACCCTCTGTCTTGCTTTCTCCAAGGTGTTCAGTACCTAAGAAGACAGAAATAAACTCTCATACACACAGATTCCAGTTATTTACTTTTGCCTGCATAATCACCCATTACAGAGGAGATGATACTTTTTATTTTTTACTAAAATTATTTGTGTAATTGCTGTATTATTTATATTGTATGTATGTCTGTATTTATACACACATAATATACATACATAATATATATGTGTAAAACCAAATATAAAATAAATTATATATAAGAAAAATATACCTTTTCTGATTATTTTTTTCCTTATTTTTATTATCTTCTTTTTTAAAATTGTAATTTGTTATATATAACAAAAAGGATGCATTACAATTTGTATCACACGTATACAGCACAATTTTTCATATCTCTGGTTGTACACAAAGTAGAGTCACATCCTCCGTGTCTTCATACATGTACTTAGGGTAATGATGACCATCACATTCCACCATCTTTCCTACCACTATGCCCCCTTTCTTCCCCTCCCTCCCCTTTTTCCCTTTTGCCCTATCTGGAGTTCATTTAATCCTCCCATCCCACCACCCCACAGCATATTATGGACCAGAATCCTTAAATCAGAGAAATCATTCAGTATTTGTTTTTTGGGGATTGGCTAATTTCACTTAGCATTATATTCCCCAGCTCCATCCATTTACCTGCAAATGCCATGATTCTACTCTCTTTTAATGCTGAATAATATTCCGTTGTGTATATATGGCACATTTTCTTTATCCATTCATCTACTGAAGGGCATATAGGTTGGTTCCACAGTTTAGCTATTGTGAATTGTGCTGCTATAAACATTAGTGTGGCCGTGTCCCTGTAGTATGCTGTTTTTAAGTTGTTTGGGCATAGACCGAGGAGTGGGATAGCTGGGTCAAATGGTGGTTCCATTCCCAGTTTTCCAAGGATTCTCCATACTGCTTTCCATATTGGCTGGCTGCATCAATTTGCAGTCTCACCAGCAATGTATGAGTGTGCCTTTTCCCCCGCATTCTCACCAATACTTATTGTTGTTTGTATTCTTTTTTAAAAAAAAAAATGTTGTTTTTTTTTTTAGATGTTGATGATCTTTTATTTTGTTCATTTATTTATATGCATTGCTGGGAATCGAACCCAGTGCCTCACACATGCTAGGCAAGTGCTCTACCACTGAGCCACAACCTCTGCCCTGTTGTTTATATTCTTAATAGCTGCCATTCTGACTGGAGTGAGATGAAATCTCACTTAGTTTTGATTTGCATGTCTCTAATCGCTAGAGATGTTGAACATTTTTTCATGTATTTGTTGATTGACTGTATATCTTCTTCTGAGAAGTATCTGTTCAGTTCCTTGGCCCATTTATTGATTGGGTTATTTATGGGTTTTTTGTGTTTAACTTTTTGAATTCTTTATATACCCTAGAGATTAGCGCTCTATCTGACGTGCATGTGGTAAGAATTTGTTCCCAATTAGTAAGCTCTCTATTCACCTCACTGATTGTTTCTTTTGCTGAGAAGCAGCTTTTTAGTTCGAATCCATCCCATTTATTGATTCTTGATATTAATTATTGTGCTATAGGATTCTTATTAAGGAAGTTGGGGCCTAATCAGACATGATGGAAATTTGAACCTACTTTTTCTTCTAATAGATGCCATGTCTCTGGTTTAATTCGTAGGTCCTTCATCCACTTTGAGTTGAGTTTTGTGCATGGTGAGAGATAGGGGTTTAATTTCATTTTGTTGCATATGGATTTCCAATTTTCCCAGCATCATTTGTTGCAGAGGCTATCTTTTCTCCAATGTACATTTTTAGTGCCTTTGTTAAATATAAGATAACTGTAATTATATGGGCCAGTCTCTGTGTCCTCTATTCTGTACCATTGGAGTCTATTTTGGTGCCAATACCATGCTGTTTTTGTGTAGTATAGTTTAAAGTCTGGTATAGTGATGCCACCTACTTCACTCTTCTTGCTAAGGATTGCTTTAGTTATTCTGAGTCTCTTATCTTTCCAGATGAATTTCATGACTGCTTTTTCTATTTCTATGAGGAATGTCATTGGGATTTTGATTGAAATTGCATTAAATCTGTATAGTTCTTTTGGTAGCATGGTCATTTTGATAATATTAATTGTCCCTATCCAAGAACAAGGTAGATCTTTCCATCTTCAAAGGTCTTCTTTAATTTCTTTCTTTAGTGTTCTGTAGTTTTCATTGTAATAGTCTTTCACTTCTTTTGTTAAGTTGATTCCCAAGTATTTTTTTATGTTATTGTAAATGTCATTTCCCTTTCAGAGGATTTGTCACTGATATACAAAAATTCCTTTGATTTATGGGTGTTGATTCTTTATTATCCTCTTTTAAAAAAAAAAAAACTTTTCTGTCACTTTCTACCTTTTTTCCTGCTTTCCTTGTTTTCTCTTTTGGGATTTTCTAACTTTGGTTTTTCTTCCTTCTTTTATCTGTTTTTCTTTCCTTTCTCTTAATCTATTTTATTTTTATCATTTTCTTAACTTCATTTTATTTTATACTATTTTTGCACCTGCGATTTCTGCTGTTGCTGATGTGATTATTATAGTTTTCACTTGGGTTTTATTTTATTTCTGCATTTGGTCTGCTTTTACTTACTATTGTCACTATTGTTCATTTTCCCCTTTCTTTGTGGTGCCAAGAAGCAAGAGTTGACACATCCAGAACATTGCATTTATGCAAATAAAAAAAAAACTCAGTTGAAAGTTTTATCAATACCCTAGATCAAGTGGATGAAAGAATACCAGATTTGAATACAAGGTTAATGAATTAACACATTTGATAGTAGAAAAGGAAAAATATTTAAAAATTATGGCTGGTGGTATGGCTCAGTGGTAGAGCATTTTTCTAGTATGCACAAGGCCCTAGATTCAATCCCCAGCACCACAAAAAAATAAAAAGAAGAAGGAGAGGAGACAATAAAGAATGAATAAAACATACAAAATCTATAGGACATTATCAAAAGACCAAACTTAACTATAATCAGAATAAACAAGGGTGAAGTGCTACAGGCTGAAGGCATAGAAAACCTCTGCTGTGAAATGATAGCAGAAAATTTCCCAAATATTGGGAAATCAAGGTAGAGGAGGCACTTCAAACCCCAAATAGATATGACCAGAAAAGAATCTCTCCTTGACATATTATAGTAAAACTGATAAAAGTATAAAGAAAACAAAGAATATTAAAAGCTGCAAGAGAGAAGCACCAGATCACATATAAAGGCAAATCCATCAGATTTCTCAATAGAAACTCCAAAGACCAGATTGGCATGGAATGATGTACTTTAAATACTGAAAGAAAATAACTGCCAACCTAGATTACTACATCCAGCAAAGTTATCCTTCAGAATCAAATAAAAAATAAAGACCTTCCAAGATAAGCATAAACTAAAGGAATTGCTGACTACTAAACAAGCATTACAGAAGATATTAAAAGGAATTCTTCATTTAGAAGGGGAAGCAAGATAAGCACAATCATGAAAGCATGTGATGAAAGAATAAATCTCACTAGAAGAGTAGATAAGCAAATGAGAATTAGGAAAGAACCAAACTAATTCACATATTAATTCAGTGAACCATCAAATTTCTAAGATGGATATGGGAGAAAGAAATGATCATAGATTATTTAAAACAACCAGAAAAAAAAAACAACGAAGTGACAAAAATGAGTACATACCTTTTAATAATAACCCTGAATGTAAATGATCTAAATTTTCCAAATACAAGGTACAAAGTGGCTGAGTGAATTAAAAGGCGCAACAGTATGCTGCCTGCAAGAAACCTATTCCCTGGTCAACATTACACAAACTGAAAATTAAAGGAAGGAAAATGATATTCAAAAGCAAGCAGAAGTACCCATACTCATATCTGATAAAAGAAACTTTAAGCCAAAATCAGTCAGAAGAGATAAAAGATTTTTAATAAAGGAACACTCTATCCAGAAGATATAATGATTGATATGCACCAAATGTTAGAAGACCCAATTTTATAAAAACAAACACTACTAGACATAGAGGGAGAGATAGATGCCAACACAATAATAGTGAGTGCCTTCAACACCCCACTGTCACCAACAGATAGATCACCTAGACAAAAAAAAAAAAAAATCAGTGAAGAAAAAACAGATTAAATTACACTAAAGATCAATGGACTTAACAGAATCTACAGAATATTCCATCCAACAGCTGCATCAACTTATGGAACTTCTTCAAAAATAAATCATATTTAGGTCATAAATAAAGTCTTAGTAAATACAAAAAAATAACTTTTTATAATTTATCAGGTCATAATGGGGTGAAACTAGAAGTCAAAATACACTACAGAGCTAGAGTTATGAAACAGCATGGCAATGGCCTAAAAGTAGACATGTAGACCAGAGGAACAGAAGCGAGCACCAGAAATAAAACCAGGCATTTACAGCCATATGATACTTGACAAAGATGCCAAAAGTATACATTGGAGAAAAGACAAACTCCTCCATATATGGTGTTAGGAAAACTGGATGACCACATGAGATGATTGAAACTAGATCTCTATCTCTCACACTGTAAAAGAAAATGAACTCAAAATGGATCAAAGATCTTGGTATAAGAATTGAATCTTTGAAACTATTAGAGGGAACATAGGGAAAATATTTCAAGATAATGATACAGATTTCCTGAATAGTTCTCCAATAGCTCAGGAAATAAAAGCAAGAACTGACAAATAAAAAATTAACATAAAATTAAAAAGTTTCAAAACAAGCAACACAGTGAAGAGACAGCCTACAGAAGGTCTTTCCTAGCTGTTCATCTAACATAGGATTAATATCCAGAATACATATAGAACTAAAAAAATGTAATAACAAAAGAACAAATAATATAACCAGTGAATGGGCAAATGACCTGAACATATACTTTTCAAAAGAAGAAGTACAGCTGAGCATGGTGGTGCATGCCTGTAACCCCAGCTACTTGAAAAGCTGAGGCAGGATGATTACAAATTCAAGGCCAGCCTTAGTGAGACTGTCTTAAAAAATAAAAGGGATGGAAATATAACTCAGTGATAAAGCATCTCTAGTCCCAAAACTGAAGAAAGAAAAGTAATAGCCAATACATATATGAAAAAATACTCAACATCTCTAGCCATCAGGAAAATGACAATCAAAAACTACATTAAGGGGCTTGGATTATGGTTCAGTGGTAGAGTGCTTGCCTTACGTGTGTGAGGCACTGGGTTCAATCCTCAGTACCATATAAAAATAAATAAAAAATATAAAGGTATTGTGTCCAAATTACAACTAAAAATATTTGAAAAAAAACAAACTACATTAAGATTCTGTCTCACTCCAATCAGAATGTCCATTATTTAACAACAGTAACAAATGCTGGCAAGGATGTGGAAAAAAGGAACTCTTGAACAATGTTTGTGAGAATGTAAATTAGTTCAGCCAATATGGACACCACCATGGAGGTTTCTTTTTTATTTATTTATTTTCCCACAACAGGTAAGCATTTATTGAAAACTTATGCATCTCTAAAGGTAGCTGGTAGCTTTGAGAGTCCCAGTATAGTTGATCAGGCAGGCCTGGCTTCAGCCAAAGGTTTAGTATATCTTGGATTCATAGGACACAAGTTCTTCTGGGATCAGCAGGGTTCCAAGGACACTCTGTCTTCATGGCAATACAAAGTTGCAAGGAAAATGAGTGGGTCTGGGCTCTAGACTGTCACACCTTTTCTTCTGCCCACATTCCAGGGGAAAAAGTCAGTTACTTGACTCAACCCAACTTCTAACTGCTCTGCATTCTGATAGCACATGTAAGTTGCTTTACTTGATATCAACATGACTCTCTCAGGGATTATTTTGAGCAGAGTTACAATTGAGAATTATTATTTCACATGGCGGTTCTCTTCAGACTTAACAAAACTATAGTGAGTTAATTATTGTTTCTGGAGGTTCTTAAAAACTAAGAATCAATCAACCATAACATTCAGCTAGACCATTTCTGGGTATATACCTGAATGAAGGAAGTTGGCAAAAAAAAAAAAAAAAAGGTAAATGATTACCCATGTTTATTGCAACACTATTCATAACAGCCAAGATGTGAAATCAACTAAGGTACTCATCAACAGATGACCAAATGAAGAAAATATGGTATATATATATATATATATATATATATATATATATATATATACATATACACACACAATGGAGTGTCCCCAGCCCCTGCTTTCAATTATTTTGCATATATACCTCCCAAAAGTAATTGTTGGATCACATAGTAATTATATTTTGACTTTCTGAATGGTTGCCATATTATTTTTCATAGCAATACACCCTCTTACATTACCAAAAATATGCAAGGGGTTGAATTTCTTCAAATTCTCAACAACTTATTTTTTTCTTTGTTGTTTGTTTCTTTCTGCTAGTAGCCATATTAAGCAGTGGGAGGTGGTATCTTATTGTGATTTTAATTTGCATTTCTCTAATGATTAGGGACATGAAGCATCTTTTCATGTGTTTATTGACCATTTAGTGCCTTTTTTGAGAAATGTCTATTCAAGTCCTTTAACTATTTTTAATCAGCTTGTTTGCTTTTTGTATATCTTTTGATGATTCCAGTTTAAATGTATATATGTTAACAATACACAAGTAAATGTATGGATTCTTCCAGATTATAAAAGTTTAAACAATAAAAGTGTATATAGGTAAAAAAAAAAAAAAGCAAGCATCACTTTCTTGCCCTCTGAATCCAGCATGTCTATCTCCTCTCCCTTGTTGTTCTATATATTTGGTTACATACATGATTGTTGGTTGTTCAAATCCCAACTTTGCTAATTACTAGCCATGAAGTCCCATGCACTTTCTTAACCTCTCCTGATGAGTACCTACTAATTTAGTTGGAAGAACTGTTACATTTTGGACCTGAAATGGTCCCCAAAGGCTCATTTGTTGAAGGCATGGACCCAATACAACAATGTTCAGAGTTGGAGCTTTTGAAAGGAGACTGGATCATAAGGGCTCTAATCTCATCAATGGATTAACTATTGATGGAATCTAAGATGAATGGACTTTTGGAACATAACTGGAACTGTAGGAGGTAGAGCCTAGTTGAAGGGAGTGGGGTCCTTGGTGGAATGCCCTTGGGGACTATATCTTGTCCCTGGCCTTTCTCTGCTTCTTGGCCACCATTAAGTAAGCAGCTCTGTTCTGCCATGTGCTCCCAGCCTTGAAGTTCTTCGTCACCACAATCCCCTATCAGTGGGGCCAAGATACCAAGGACTTAGACCTCAGAAACTATGAGCCAAAATAAACCTTTTCCCATTTAAGATGATTTTCCGAAGTATTTTGTTACAGAGATGGAAAAATGACTAATACAGAAAATTGGCACCAAGAAGTGGGGTCACTGATGTGACTATACTTGACAATGTGGCTCAGACTCTTTGGAACTAGTTTGGGGGAAGAGTTTGGAAAGGTTAGAAGTGCAAGCTAGAGAAGCTTTAGAATGTCATAAGTAGAGCTTAATGGCAATTCTGATGTGAACTAAGACCAGAATGCGAATAGAAACATGGACAATAAAGGTTGTGCTCATGAAAATTCAGATAAGAATAAGGACTGTTGGGAATTGGAGTAGAGACCATTCATGTTACATTCTGACAAAGAACTTGTCTCATTTTGTCCGTGCCTTGAGCCTTTGTGTGAAACTGGATTCAAAGGTGTCAACTAATCTAATAAGTGAAAATTTCAAGGCAGCACAGCATTTAGGCTGTGGCATGAGTATTGCTGGCAGCTTTCAGTCAGATTTACTGTGAGAATTTGGAGCAAAAAGCAAAATGCAAAGTTTGGAAAACGCAAGGTTTGGCCAGAAAAGTAGTACATTTAAAGGAGAGTTGCTGAAGAGATTAGTGCCACTAAAAAGAAGTCAAGTTACTTTGTACTGGGGACAATAGGAAAGATGCCTCGAGGGCATCTCAGTAATTCTCCAGATGCCACCCTTCATAGGTTCAAGGGTGTGAAACTATAAACTCACTTGAAAGATTTTGCTTTGAGAAAAGAGTTTCTGGATACCCTGCTCCCATAGGGCTGCCTAGGAAGTCATTTTCCCAGGACTCCTTCCACTATGTTCAGCTTATCCAGGCACTTAGAGTTCCACTGAAGCCATGGTCCAAGGGGCTCAGCTACTGTAGTTACTGGTAGTGAACTTTAGCATCATTACATGGTGCTAGTTTTGTAGTAATGAAGAATGCAAAAGTTACAGGACCATGCAGGCTTCCACCATGATTTCAGTCTGGGAGGCCAGGCATTTGCAGGGTTGGTATCCCTGTGGGAAATCCCTGAGAAGTGATATATGAAGTTGTGAGAATGAAGTCAAAGTTTCAATGGAGACTCAAGAAGTTAGAGACACCAGGAATGTGGAACATCTACTGAGGAAAGCCACAGGCAATGAGCAGACTCAACTCAAGAGAGTGGCCAAGTTGGCCTGCAGCCAGAAAGACTATAGGTATAAGGCTGCCCAAATCTTTTGGGGCCCAGATCCTAACACCAAGTGCCTTAGATGGTAGATGTGGAGCTACAGGATTTAAAGTTTGCCCTGCTAGGTTTCCATCTTGCTTTGGTCTAATACTTTCTTGGTATTTTCTGAGTCTTCCCTTTTGAAATGGTAGTGTTTAGCTTGTGTCACTTTAGGTTAAACATATGTGACATGTTTTTTTTATTGTTTATAGGAGCTCACAGCTAGGAGTTTTTGCCTTGGGTCTCAGAGGAGACTTTGGACTTGAATTTTTGAGAAATACTGGAACTGTTAAGATAAGGGATTCTTGGAGATGGAATGAATTAATTAATTTTGCATTGTGAGATAGGCATGAGCTGTTGGGTAACAAGGATGGAATGTTATGGTTTGGTATGGAGTGTCCTTGGAAATCTCATGTGCTAAAGGCTTGGACTTCAATGCAGCAGTTTTCGGAGAAGTAGGGCTTTTGTAAAGTTATTGGATCATGAGAGCTCTGATTTCAACAATGAATCAATCCATTGATAGGTTCATAATTGAATGGACTACTAGGAGGTGGTGGAATTTATAGGAGGTGAGGGCCTCGTTGGAGGAGGTAAGTCACTGGGGGCATACCCTGACAAGTATATCTTGTCCCCAGGTCCTTCCTCTCTCTCTGTTTCTTGACTGCCAAAGGGTGAGCAGCCTTCTCTGCCTCACTTCCCACAACTATGATATTCTTGTCTCAGGCCTAAAGCAATGGATCCCACTGACTATGCACTGAAACCTCGGAACTATGAACCAAAATAAACCTTTCCTTTGTAAGTGCTTTTCTCAGGTATTTCATCACATTGATAGAAATCTGATTAACACAAGTACAGACCTCAGTGAGATATGATATTAAATGAGTAGAGTTTAGCATAGTGCCAGATACATTATATACTCTATAAGTTTTGACTCTTATGACCAGTTTGGTGTGTCCCTTCTCAGAGCATTCCTATGATTTTGCCTATATGCACATACAACCAGAAATAGATCACTGGGAAGGATTTTCCCTATATTTGAGAACTGCTTTGCAGTCCTTCTGTGCTCATTACATGCTGCCTATCCCCAACTTACATGCCAGGTTCTCACAGGTTGGGTTCACAAGTTGATTCAAACCAACCTCTCCTGCAGCTCTCAGGAGGAGTTATACCAGAGCTGGACCAACTTCTTCACATTATAAGCCTGGGTTATAGTCTTGGTTTTGCCACTGTTACTTGAGGCCATACCAACGTAGCTCAAATACAATGAAATCCTCATTCCAATTCGCAAAGACTTGAGAGTAATGTGCATCCTTATAGAAAGCTTTGTTGAGATAGTAATGAAGGTCAATCATACCTTACAACACCAAAGAAAACTCCCTAAAACTTCTGTCTAGTCAGAGAGCCATACTTCTTGGCAAACTCAGACATCCTTTCCTCCTCTCCCCTCAGATTCTCCAAGCTCTGAGTTATGACTCTCTCCTCACTGTGCTGTCTCCAGGGACTGTCTGGGGACCCTGAGGGTGTTTTTCCCAAGGGTTATTAGTCCCTTTCAGTTTCTCACCTCCAGGCAAAACAGTGATAAGGCCTAGTAGCAACAAAGAAAGAGGAAATGGCAAGAAAACAAAACACTTTGAATTTGATAGGTGTTTTTGATTCTTGACACCTACATAACCCCAATCAAGTCAATTTTCTCCCTCACCAACACTCTTTGCCCTCCCCCTTTCCTGACTCTTCTATATCTTATCTTCTCCCCTTCTCAACTCACTGTCCTTTGAGAGCCCTACCACCTCTATTTCAATACAGGCAAAGCATCCCTGATCTAAAAATTCAAAATGTTCTATACTCCAAAACTTTTTGAGCACAAACATGATGCTGCAAGTGGAAAATTCCACCCCTGATCTCATATGATTGGTCATAGTTAGAACATAGGCACACTAAAAATATTGTATAAAATTACCTTCAGGCCAGGCATGGTGGCATAGCCTGCCTATAATCCCACTACTTGGGAAGCTAAAGCAGGAGAATCACAAGTTCAAGGCCAGCCTCAGCAACTGGGAAAGACCCTGCTTCAAAATAAAAGGGTTTGGATCAGTGGTAGAGTACTCCTGGGTTCAATCCTCAGCACCAAAAAAAAAAAAAAAAAGACTTTATTTATAGGTAGGAACCCAAGCCTTTGTTAGTATGATGTAATACATTGATTTTTCATAATTTTAATCAACTTTCTATTCTTGGGATAAATTCCATTTGATCATGGTGTGCAACTCCCCTTATATGCTGTTCTACTTGTCTTGCAATTATTTTGTTGAGGATTTTACAGTTATATACACAGTAGACTGGTCTATAATTTCCTTTTCTTGTGATGTCTTTGTCTGGCCTTGTTCCCTCCAATTTTTTTAGAGGGTTTGAGGATTAGAGTCAATGATTCTTTAAATGTTTGGAAAAATTCACCAGTGAAGCCAGCTGAGCCTGAATTTTATTAGAAGTTTTTAGTTACTATGTGTCAACCTAAGTAGTAAATGGGATCAAACTCTCCAAAGATAAGTACTTTATTCAGGAATGAACATGCAACAATGTAATAGGAATGTGCATGCCATAGTAAATTGTGCGTATTTAGGGATGCAAAGGGAGAGAAGGGTTTTTAAAGGTAAAATGAGGAACGTTACATAAGTTGTTCTGAAACAATTATCCATGGTTCCAAGGATCAATAGCTAGGGTGGCATGAGTCCAAGGTTGAACATGCAGTTGCTGGTCAATGTCCTTTTGGAAGTAATTTTTGTGTGTAAGGTTGTTGTGGTCTTTGTACAAGGTTGTGGTTCTGACAATCTCTTGTGATATCAAATACATGTGCATGAAATCCCTTCCTTAATGACCGCCTGGCTTTATTTTTTAACTAGAGTTTGACATAAGGGACTCCATTTTAATTCTGATAATTTTCACCCTAACTCAATCTTGTTACAGGTCTATTCATGTTTTCTATTTCTTCCTAAATTGGTTTTGATAGTTTGTTTCTAGGAAGTTATCCAATTCATCTCGTTAACTGGTTTATTGGCCATTGTATTCCATTATTTTTATTTTTGTGAATTCAGTAGTAATGTTCCCTCTCTCATTTATGATTTTAGTAATTTAAGTGTTCTCTTTTATTTTTCTAGTGGTTTTTCAATTTATTGATTTTTTTAAAAAAAGAACTTTTAAACATATTTCCTTTGAACCATTTATAATTGTATTGATTTTCACATATTGGTGAATTTCCCAATTTTTCTTCTTTCACTGATTTCTAATTTTATTCCTGTGTTGTTGGAGAACATTCTTCATTATGATTTATATTTAAATTTGTTGAGGCTTGTTTTATGGCCTAACAGTCTATCCTGGAGAATGTTTCAGGTGTACTTGAGAAGAAGGTGTACTCTACTACTATAGAGTACTGTACAGTGGAGTGTTCTATAGGTGTCTGTTAGATCTACCTGGCTTGGAATGTTGTTCAACTCTTTTGTTTCCTTGATAATCTTCTGTCTAGTTGTTCTATTCATTATTGAAAGTTTCTAATTTTTTCAAATTGTTTGTCCCTTCAATTCTGTCATTTTGGGCTTTATGTATTTTGGGATTCTGTTGCATATAGTTATATGTTATATGTGTTTATAGTTATTAATATGGTTTGACCTTATATCCTGTCTCTAGTAACAATTTTTGCCTTAAAGTTCATTGTACCTGATATTAGTATGTGCACTCTAGATTACCATCTGTACAGAATATTTTCCCCATCTTTTACTATTTGTGTATTTGATTAGAAACTGAATTTTCTGTAGGCAGTATATATTTCATATTTTGTTTATCTAAGAATGTCTTAATTTCTCCTCCTCCTCTTCCTCCCTCTTCTTATTTTTGTACTGGGGTTTAAACCCAGGGGAATTCTACTAGTAAGCTACATCCCCAGCTGTTTTTATTTTTCATTTTGAGACAGGGTCTTGCCAAGTTTCCCTGGTTGACTTCAAACTTGGCATCTTCTAACCTCAATCATCTGAGTAGCTGGGACCACAGATGTGTTCCATGGTGCCTAGCTCTCCATTTTTTATGAAGTTTTGGCATATATACAATTCTTAAATTTTTCTTTAAGTACTTTGAATATGTTATCTCACTGCCCCTGGCCTTTGTGATTCCTGGGGAGAAATTAGATGTTAATTTTATTCAGAATCACTTGTATGAAATGAGTCACTTTTTATCCTGTTGCTTTTAAGATTTTTCTCTTTGCTTTGGCTTTTGACACTTTGATTATGAAATGTTTAGTTGTAGATCTCTTTGGGTTTATCCTGTTTAGAGCTTGGTGAATTTTTGAATGTTTAGATGAAATATTTTATAAATTTTAGGAAGTTATTTAGTGTTAATTCTTTGATATTGTTTGTCCCCCTTTTCTTTCCTCTCTTTCCTGAGCTCCCATTATGCTTATCATGGTATGCTTAATGGTGCCCATGTGTCTCTGAGGCTGTTTATTTCTCTTCATTTTTTTTTTTCCTTTCTCTGCTTGGATAACCTCAATATTGAGGTTGATCTATTCTTTCTGATTCTTCTGCTAAATCTAATCTATTGTTGAGCCTTTCTGTGAATTTTTCATTTCAATGATTGCAGTTTTTACCTCTAGGATTTCTTTTTATTTACTTTTAATTTCTTTCTCTTTATTGACAGTCTTTATTTCTAAGGCATCATTCTCATACTTTTTTTAGTTCTTTGAGGGCATGTGTTCCTCTGAACATATTCAAACTAGTTGATTTGAAAATTTTGTCTAGAAAGTTCAACATCTGTGCTTCTGGACATTTTCTATTGAGTATTTTTCCTCAGCACAAGTTGTCCTCTCTTGTTCTTTTGCATGCCTAATTTTTTGTTGAAAACCAAACAATTTGAATAATGTGATGTGACAAGTCAGGGAATTGACTTTCTCTATTTTTCCTTTGAGTTTGTTGTTATTGATCATGGCTGTGATACTCATTTATTTAGTGACTTTTCTGAACTAATCCCATGAAATTGTATTCTCAATTATGTGAGATCACTGTGATCTTTTTTGTTAGTTTTGTGATCTGCTGATAACCGCATTGAGATTTCCTTAAATTCATGGAATCAAATGAATTTGTATTGGGGTATACCTTTAGCACTCAGTCAGGTAATTCACAATTTTGCCTCTGCCATTGTGCAGACTCTCAAGGTTAGCCAAAGATGATAACTTTGGGCCTTTTTGAGTATTTCTTGAGCATGAACAGAGCACTGTGGCCTTTTAGAATGCAAGAAATATGTCAAAACTTTCCAAAGCCTTTAAGGACACAACATTCTCCAGCTTTTTCTCCCAAGCTTTTTCACTAGTATGTTTGCCACAACTGTTATTTATCATCCCTGGCAGCAGTAACTGAAACATTGGCTTATAAATGTTTCAGAAAAAAAAAAAGTTTCACATGTATAGCAGCTTTAGCATGGAATGAGTTCTGAATCAAGTTAATAAAGAGAAGCCTGTCTATCTAATCTTTCAGAAAATTACCATACAGATCAAATAATGACAGTTCTTTGTGAATGAAGCCCAATCCTTTCTCTTATGATGTGGGCAATTAACTTCAAGGCTACTGCTGAGCAGTAGGGATGAAACCAGGGTACATTAAAATGCTACCAAACTCTGTTACTATCAAGAATCAGCTGGGGTTTTGTTTTGTTGTTTTTGAATAAACAGCCCTCAGGTTGCTGCAAGCCTTTGACTTATCTGTAGAGTTCTGAAAAAGTTGGTTAAGATAATTTACATTGCTCTTATGGAGGAGTGGAATTTCAGAGTTTATTACCATTTTCACGAACATTATTCCTTCTTCACTTTCAATGAACAGATGCAGCAGAGGTATTGTTGAGGTCAGAAAAGATGAGGCAATTTCTACCTTACTCTCTTTTGAGATACTTATCCTTTGAACAAGTGATAAATGCTTTATATGGAGAGGCTATGTGATAATACTTAGCCAACAGCCTAAGGTCCAAGTTTTCAGTCAGTATAAAGTACCATGAAATGAGTCAATGAATCTTCACTGGATTCTAGTCCCTTACCATTGAGCAACTCTGAGTGGAGCAGGGACGAGTATCACCAAACTGTAATTTGAGTAGGACTCAATATATATTTTGTGGGCTGGGGATGTGGCTCAAGCGGTAGCACGCCGCCTGGCATGTGTGTGGCCCGGGTTCGATCCTCAGCACCACATACAAAGATGTTGTGTCCACCAAAAACTAAAAACTAAACACTAAAATTCTCTCTCTCTCTCTCTTTAAAAAAAAAAAAAAAAAAAAAAAAAAAAAAAAAAAAATATATATATATATATATATATATATATATATATATATATATATATTGCATGTGGTAGTCCTACTCAAATTACAGTTTCATGGTTAAAATCAATGTTATTGTTTAAAATCATTAAGTGTTGGAAGTTTTCTCTCCCCTTACGGCAATAATAGTTAATTGGAATTGAGTCAGGTACCCAAGAGAAGTGTGCTGCTGTGACTACAAACCTATAGTACAGGTAGTGGCTTTGGTGAAAAATGAAAAGACCTCAAGGAGAGTGTTAACCAAAGAAAAAAATGTTCTCAAAGATGCTCTTAAAGGAAACCTGTTCACCCTAAACAAGGCTGTTGGGGAGAGATTAAAGGAAAATAAAATGTAATTGAAAACTGGAGAGAAGGCTCTGTTATGTAGTGGTGAAAGATTAGCTTCACTGTTGCTTTCTGTAACATGAAAACAAGAAAATTTACATAATTAACTGAATGTTCTAGCTAAGATTTCCAAAGTGTTCAAGTCATTGCTTGGGTCTTTCATTTGTTTATAGTAAATGCACAAGGAAAGGAACATGCTAAAGAATGACTATTAAATAAAATTAAAAATAACAAGGGACTGCTGGTTTGGAAAATAAAATTATTTCTCATTTCTAGCTTTTACAGATGGTAAATTGTCACTGTGATCAAAAGATCTGACAAGAAAAATTTAGGGGAGGAAAAGTTTATTTTGGCTCATGGTTTCAGAGGTTCATTCCGTGGTTGGTCAACTCCTTAGCTCTGGGCCCAAGATGAGGCAGAACATCATGGTAGAAGTGTGTGTGTCAGAGGAAAGCAACTCAGGAAATAACACCCATGAAGCAGATATAGCTCCATTCACCAAAGACAAAATATAAACACCAAAGGCACACACTAGTGATCTACTTCCTCCAGCTGCATCCTACCTACCTATAGTTACTAACCAGTTAATTCATATCAGTGAATTAGGGTTACTCCTCTCATAATCTATTATCATTTTGCCTCTGAAAAATTCTTGCATTGTCTCACAAGTGTTGGGGGACACCCAAAATTAAGAAATGACTTCAGAACAGAGTTCAAGTCTAGGATGATTTCAGGAAAACATGGTATAAAAAATGCAGCCTAACATATGACTGTAAAATTTTTGAGAAGACTTCAGAAAGAATTAAGATGGTGCCTCAAATAGAAAATAATTTTTTTGTAAAGACTTTAAGTGTATACTGTAAAGATTCTCTTCATTAAAGAACAAGACTTCTAAGGATCTATGGTTTTTGTTCCACAACAGCCTTAAAGGAAAGCAAGGTTAGGTAACAGGGTATCTTGATAAGATTTGTGAATGCTGCTTTTGGCTAATGGATTGAATGCCAGTAAGAGTCACAGGAAACCCAAAAGGCTTTTAAGAAAATTGTATCTGTAGAAACATGGCCAGTTTGAACTGATACAAAGAAATTACAAAAAGAAATGAATTTTTTGTATTCCTGAACTACTAAAGGCAGAAGGCAGACTAAGAAATCTTATTCAGCCTCACTGTTCATTTATATGCAAGGAAGGATGACTTTCAAATTGAAGAAAATACAGCAAAGCCCAGAGGGAAGAGCAAGATTTGTAGAGAATTATTCCCAGGCATAGGATAAACTCTAATCCAGGAACTGGTAACATGTGCTATGCTGGATTTCCTAACACCCATGCAGCAATAATTTCTAAATGCCTCCTGTTTCCCCACCCTTTTTGAATTGGAGTTCTACAGCAGTTCTCTTGTTCCACCACTGTATATAGTGGGAAGGGAAGATCCTTTGTTAGTTCATTCACAGGTCTTCAGATTAAGAAGTCCTATACTTGAAAGGCTGTAACAAGGAACCACAAACAGCCTTATCTGACTCTGAATATAATTTAGGTGATAAAATCTTGACATTGAGCCTGATCCCAATGCTGTAACACATGAGAGTCTTTGAGGAGAACTGAGGAAGGACAAATATATTTTGCATGTGGTAGGAATGTAAATAATTTGACAGATTGTGGTTGCTTTAAACATGTTTCTCCCCACTCCTTGAATATGGGTCAGTCTTAGTGACTCACTTCTAGTGAAGAAAGTAAAACAGAATGTTGATGCATGACTTCAACTTCTGAGGCAAGGTGAAGAAAAGGCGATAGTTTCTACCTGGCTCTATCTCTTGGAATGCTTGCTCTTGGAATCTAGCCATGATGAGAGAAATCCTAGGTAATATGCAAAGGCCACATGCAGGTGTTCAAATATTCCAGCTGTCATCCCAGGTGAAAACTAAGATCAACTTCCAAACATGCACAAATAAGCCTTCAGACAATTCCAGTCTTAGCACCCAAGTGGTCTCAGTACCAAATGGAGTGGGGGTGAGCTGTTTCTGCTAAGGTTATCCAAGTTTGTAGATGTGTGAGTAAAAAAAAATGTCATCATTGCTTTTAAGTCACTACATTTTGGGCTACTTTGTCATAGAACAATGGACAACTGTAACAAGATGGTGATTTTAATTTGTATTTCCCTGGTAACTAATATTGAGTATCTTCTTGAGTATGCCAATTGGTCATTTATATATCTTCTTTTGTGAAGTATCTGTTGAAATTTTTGCTCACTTCTTAATTTATATTGTAATTAGTTGTAAGAATTCTTTATTATTCTGGATTCAAGTCTCTTTCTAATCCCTCACCCCACCCAGTACTGGGGATTGAACCCAGGGCATGCTGAGCTACACCCCCAGATCAGTTCAAGTCCTTTGAAAGAATATATGTATTGTGAATATCTCAAAGTCTATAGTTTGACACGCATTTTGTTAATGTTGACTTTAGAAGGGCTGAAGTTTTTCTTTTGTTTTTGTTTTTGGTACTAGAAATTAAACCCAGGGGTGCTTTACCACTGGACTACATCCTCAGCCCTTTGTATTTTTTCCTTTGAGACAGGGTCTCCCTAAGTTGCTTAGGGCCTCACTAATTGGCTGAACTGACCTTGAATTTATAATAGTCCTCCCTGAGCCTCCCAAGTTGCTGGGATTACAGGCATGTGCCTCGGTGCCCAGCTAGAAGGGCAGAAGTTTTAACATTTTATAAAGTAAAATTTAACTTTTTTTGTAGTATCTGCAATGTTCTATGAATATTCTATATATTATCTTTACTCTTAGCAGCAACTTTCTAAAGGAGAGGTCATCATTGTCATTTCACAGATGATGAAACTGAATTTGAGTTAAGAGGCAACACAATAAGGGCCAGTACTAGGTGTCAAACCTGGTATGTATGATGCCCAAGCACAGATCTATTCCTTTAGCCATGCAATACACTTCAGCCAAACCTGTGTTGCTGTGACCAAAATACCTGATGAGAACAACTTAGGGGGCAGTCTTTTCAAATTATTAGTCCATCAATGGATTAACCCACCAATTAGGTCACAGTTTTCATAATCTAACCATTTCACTTCTGAACATTTCTGCATTGTCTTACACATACACATGAGTTTTTCAGGGACTTCATATTCAAAGCATAACAACCTATGTTTAAAACGTGCCTCTGTGGCTTACTAATTATGACCTTGGAGAAGTTACTAAACCTCAAGGATCTGGCTTCAGTTTCCTGATCTGTAAGATCAGGAAAATGACATATATGTCATAAAAGTGCTGTAAGGATGGCTGTGCATGAGAAAACATTGTAAACTGTCAATTGCCTTATATTTACTTCATCAAAACTATGCTAAGGAATTGGCTTTTCTCCATAATACTTTCTCATAATTTTGAGAAAAATTGGATAATTTGTCTCTTTACCCCATAAAAGTGCAATAAAGATGCTATTTTGCCTCCCTCTCTATACTGAATCTTCTTTTTGACTATTATTTTTTGAATGTGTACTAGGACCAAACCTAGGGTTTCACACATGCCAAACATAGGCTATACCATTGCGCTGTATCCCCAGCCCCTATATTTAAATTTAGTACACAAAGAAAATGGTGTATTTTTATTCAACATTCTTTTTAAACACCAAGCCTGCTTTCCCTCTCTTTACAACCAAAAACTTATTACTTTTTGAAATTTTGTTTTTAGATACACATGACAATAAGGTATTGTCATACTATACACACATGGGTGCAACCCTTTACAATTTTGATCCCATTCTTACAGTTAAACATGATGTGGAGTCATGTATTCATATATGAGCATAGGAAAGTTAAGTCTGATTCTTTCTACTGTCTTTTGACCTTTTCAAATGTTAGCATACACAGAAACCTGGTCTCAAATGGCCCACAAACCATGAAAGAGCACTGGTAGGAGTAATATGCTAACATCCTGCTCAGAGTTATGTTGAGCAGTGGGGCAGGGTAAGGCTGGCACAGCCAGACCCAACAATACTCACTTGTTCATAGACACCTGTTGACCCCTTGGCTGTTGGGTGGTGGTGGTCTATGGATGCCATAATACGTTAAGGTAATATTGTGAGACTCCACAGCTGACAATATTCTGCACCATCACTGCAGAAAGACTGACCAATACTCATCTGCATAGGACCTTTCTTGATCTTTTCAATGGTTAACTTTCTCCATTTTTTTTTTTTTGGTGTGTGTGTGTGTGTGTGTGTGTGTGTGTGTATGCAGTGTATTAAAGATAGAACCCAGGCTCTCACATATGCTAGGCAAGTGGTCTACCACTGACTTACACCCCCAGCCGTTTTTGAGACAGGGTCTCACTAAGTTGCTGAGGTTGGCCTCAAACTTGCCATTCTCCTGCCCTAACCTCCTAAACAGCTGGGATTACAGTGGTGTGCCTGCTTAATTAAGCCAGAACACCTGCTTAATTCTTAAAAATGGCCTAAATTTCCTTTAGGTTAATATAAAATGCTGGCTTAACTTGTTTTTCTTCTCAAACTTTTTTTTTTTTTCTCAAATCATCCCTGGACATATAGAAAGTAGTTTGGATTAAAAATATGTAAATATTTGAGTTGAATACATTGGTTTTTAAAAAACAATTTAGTTTGGATTTTGTTTTTCTACTATTCTACTACTAGCAAACCAATGAATAACTTGTGTTTTTCTTATAAATTTATTTCATTTACAATAGTTTCTAGTTTTATTAAATTGAACCATATTCCATGATGACAGCAATTTCATACGGTTCTAATTACATTGTGAAGCAGCACTGCTCTCCCTAAACAGGTGTAGTGGAAAAACCCAATTTACTTTTGCATTTCTACTTACCTTCTGATGCTTTTCCCCTGGTCCTCTCCAACTTAGTAGTGTTTATTTTTTACTATGATTTCCCTGCTCCTTTCCCTACTTCACCCCCATTCTAGCTTGATTATTTCAATCTCTCCTGGAAGGTTTCAATACCTTGGAGTTGGGTAGTTACAAAAATGTCATTAGGTCACAGCTCTACCATATCTACCACTGATCACTGACCTAAGAAAGTATCCTTTGTAAATGGACAGATGACAAACTAGCATCCTCCTTCCAGAGAAGGTAATGCTTTCAATCTGTACATGGTGCCATCTGGTGGTCCTAAACACAAACCTCTTACTCTGGCTTCCATTTATAAAACCTCAGTTTGAGAACAGAATAATGGTTCCAGATTTGGCTCTACCAGTGTTTGCAAATCACATATCAGCACCTCCATACCCTGGAAGTGGTCCAGGCCTGATCATGCATTCCAGAATTGGGGGGGGGGGGGACTGCCTTGGAAAACCTCTAATGAGGGAATGCCTTTATGTGTGTGTGGTGTGAACCAATTCCTTGATAGAGCTACTTACTGCCCAACAGGGAACAGGCCTCAGAGGAGCTTCCAAGTTGTCAGTATATCCCTTGCTACCAACGAGAGCCATTACTCTACTCTGCATCAAATCTGAAGTTTGTTGGTAGTATTAATTTCAATTAGGAGGATCCATCAGCAGCCTACATTACTCAATAAATGATTCTCTCAGTTGTGAAGCTTACAACTCTGGAACTCAAAAAGTACATTCACTGTTTTCTGTTGTGCATTGGGGTAACTAAGATCTACAGAAGACCTCGTTGAGAGGCTTTCCATCTTTCATGACTCATAATTTTATAACTATTTTTTTTTAAAAATGAGAATAAAATATACGTTAAGGCAAATAATCAGAACGCCCTCTGTATTTCATCATTTCTTCCTCGGGCACCGGCACCTGCACACCTCAGCATGTTGACTTAAGATATTCTTTCTTCTTCTTCCTGTCTTCTACGTTGTTATCCATCTTGCCAGTGATTCATGTTGACCAGTCAGAACCAGCTAAATAATCTTACTCATTATCCATCAGCAATACAGAAAGTTAACTCACAGGAATTGATAATGGTTGAGTCACATGGTCATTAATTGTGTTAGGGGAAAAAAATCAGAAATAAAATCCAGAAGAAATAAATCAAGCTGGGTGTGGTTATGCACACGAGTAATCCTAGTTACTCTGGAGGTTGAGGCAGGAGGACCTCAAGTTCAAGGCTGGCCTGGGCAACTTAGTGAGACCCTTCCTTAAAAAATAAAAAGGGTTAGTTAGAGATATAGCTCATAGGTAAAGCCTGCTTAGACTCAATTGCCTATACCAAAAAAGCCTAAATCAAACAAAAACAAATATGCGAAATAAACATAAAATTAATAAAACCCACCAACTTAGAGATATGTTCATCAACTGTGATTGAGCAGATTACTTACATTAAATAACTAAAAAAAGAACAAGCAACCAACCAGACAAATAAACCTAACAAATTTTATTAGGACCATGGTGACTTTTATTTGGGTATAAATTCTCTGTCAGTTGTAAAATGAAAGAATTTCATGTAGTCTAAATGGGTTTCTAACCCCTACTCAGCTTAATACTAACAGATTAGTCTTAATTCATCTTGACAGACTCCCCTATGCCTCAAACAGAAAGCACTTTTTATTACCTCATTAATACAAATTAAACACTGCTGCAAAGTCTGAGGCTTGGCAATGAGATTGTTATGTTATTCTGCATTGTGTAGTAGGAAGAACATGTATATTTGGGAGTCCAATGACAATTCAAATTCCAGTATGACTTGACATTAGGTAAGTAAATTTTAGCTCTTATGAGGCTCTTTCTTGATCTATGACATCTCAGGATTGTTGTGAAGATCAGTGAGCAAAACACGGCAATGTAAGTGTTGTTATGCACATTATTAGTAACTTAATGATTGGAATGACTGTTCTAAGAATCCACTGTTCAGGGGAAGTTTTTGCACTTGCCAAATGGTTTTAGATTTTAAATATGGAAAGCAGGAATTCATAAGAAAATGTGAAAGCAACTGGAAATTTTAATTCTTAAGATTTGATTTATAGGTAGGAACCCAAGCCATTTGGGCATTCTGGTATTGGGGAAGTTAATGTCATTTTGTTTCTTGAGTTTTTTTTCTCATGGACAATGTGGGGTCACAAAGATACTGTATAGGTCTAAGGATGAAGATAGGAGGTGGGTTATAAACTAATATGCTAAAGCAATATATTGTTTTTAAAAATAAGCAAATAATATTCCAGAACTATTAATATTCTCTAGTAAGACTTTTATCCAATGGTAGTTGCTATTTCTCAGTATATTGAGTCTTAAAACACCAAAATATTAAAATCCACACTAAAGCATGCTCTCAAGCTTTTTTCTTTTTAAGACAGAGGTCTCACTATGTTGCTAAGGCTGATCTCAAACTCATGGGGTCAAGTGATTCTCCCACCTCAGGCCTGCTGAATAGGCTGTGCTTATTGCTCCTAAGAATCTGTTCTATTGACTGGTAAAATTAAATGATTTCACTTTCCATGACTGGAACATATAAGGGCTTGGGTGATATTATGACAAGGAGCAATATGGAGTAATCCTGCTAAATAATGAAGTCAATTGAGTTTAAAAAAGCATAGCTGTCATATGGGTGTGGTCAAGTGCCTATTACCCCAGTGATTCTGGAGGGAGAGGCAGGAGGTTCTTAAGTTTGAGATCAGCCTGGGCAACTTGGAAAGAACCTGTCTCAAGATTAAAAAAAAAAAAATAGAGCTGGGGATATAGACAAGTGGTAAAGCACTCGTGGGTTCAGTCCCCAGTACCACAATAAATAAATAGCAAGAATAGCTCTCAGAAGAATCACGTTTATTTTGCTTTCTAAAATTTTTATTTTATTTTTGGTACAGGGAAATGACCCCTGGGTGCTTAACCATTTAGCCACATCCCTAGTTTTTTTTTTTTTAATCTTTGAGACAGGGCCTTGCTAAGTTGCTGAGGCTGGCTTTGAACTTTTGATCCCCTTGCCTCTGCCTCCTGAGCAGTTGGCATTAGTTTGTTTTGCTTTTAGAGTTTGTCACAAAGTTAGAGAAGTTCTACTTGATAATGAAAATGGTGGCTGTTACTGAATGACAGGCAGTTAGTGATGCTTTTCAACTTTGGTGCTCTATGCACATCTCTCATAGGACTACTGGTGTACTGGAGCAACAAGAGGTGACTATACATGTTTTCCCAACTCTGCCTTCAGTGATATCATTTTGGTAGTTTGCAGTCAGCCACAGAGGAAATATTTTTATTACTGAATTTGGCAAATGCCACAGCTCAGTAAGCCCTCTTAACAGGAAAAATCAGATGTTAATATACTAGCTCACTTCTACACAGGACTAAAATTCTTAAACGTTATTCTTACTGACGTTGAATAAGTGATTCTTAAAAAATTCTCATCATTCCTGGATCGATATCAGCAGAAATAGTTCAGTTTTAGTCAGGCATGATAGTTTCAAGATTCTAGTTTCCCAGGATCCCAGCCTTCACTGAAATGTACTTGCATTGGTCTAATGCCTAAAGTTCTGAGTTGCTCAAGAGCTTGAATCTTCTAAAGAGTATTGTATGAAACATATATACACACACACACACGTATATATGCAGCTGACAAAAAATATTCTTGATGCCAGATTTTTGTTTTAAGATTCTCCTGGTGTCTGTTTCAGAAAAGTATATAGCTGTACAACTAAAACTAAAAATGAAGACTCCCTTGCTATTCAAAAGCAATTTTTTGATAATTTAATGTTAAATTCAGTCATTTTGTTGATATATACATGTCTCCACTTATTTTTATGGCCAGGTATTTTTGTGCTTCAGTCTTGTTAGTATCCAGATTTGACACTTTTAAATTCTTGTGTAATCATCACATCTCTTCCTATAGGGCTACCGATGTCAGAGATAAGACAATAACTGTTTTGAGGGATAATAATGAGTTTTTAAAAGATTTTCACAGAATAAAATTCACTCAGTAACCCACTTAATAATATTCTTCATTGTCAAAATACCTCATATTCATACTTATATCCATTTCTTGTTTGGAACTCAGGGGAGATATAGAACAGATAGTCACCATCTTTCCACCTAATGGACCTTCCTATTTTTATTTGGGTGGGATTTACATTTAAGACAGGAGTGTGGGGTCCAGTATTAAACTTGCAGAGGTTTTATTCTTTAAAAAGAGATTTTTTTTTCTTTAAAAATATTATTACACAATCTATTTTTTCTTTTTGCCCCCTCCCTGCCAAGGATCAAACCTATGGCTTCACAAATGCTAGGCAAGTGCTCTACCACAGAGCACATCCCTATACCTTGCCCTTTTAATTTTGATAGAATCTCACATCGAGTTGCACAGCCTGGCCTCCAACTTGCCATCCTTTATCTCAGCCCTCCTGAGTAGTTGAAATTAAGGTGTATGTTACTATGCATGGCTCTATTGCTCTTTTAAAATAAGAGCATAAGTTTATGAATTTTTCTCCCCTTGGCCAATTTCAGTGGTTTTCCAGGTTAAGAAGTCCAAGTGACATTTGAAAACATTAGCATTATGATGCCCTTTTGTAATCTTCAATCACCTTATCACCTTTCGTTATCATTTGGCTTCACAATAATTTGGGTCAATTCTTAAAACAATATGAAAGACCTATTGTCGATGCCTGTAGCCCTGAAGAAGTCCAGCATAAGCAGGATGTCCCCAGAATTTTATACCATTTCTTACCTTATTTTTCACATGCTTCGTTTCCATTTTGGTTTCTAATGATGTTTACATGAAGTAAATTGGCATTAAAATATATTAATACTTCTTGCTTTAAAACTTTTTGCTTCTAATTACGACTATTTTCCTTTCTCTTTGCGTCTGTTGTGTCTAAAGAATCTTGCTTATATTTCCATTTCTATCTTATTCCATTAAAGGGTCATAGTTTCATACAATCTTGTTAAAAAAATGGTTAAATTTTTTTTTCTGAATTTTCACAGAATGCTCCTTCTTTAGCATCTATTAGAAAGATCACCACATACCATCAGAGAGCTTATTAGGATTAACTAGGGATCTGTATATTTGAGGTGCTTTGTAAGATATAGTATATATATATATGTCTGTTCTCCCAATAGCCAATGAAATATTTAGCAGTCTGAGGGATGACAAAGAAGTCTTAAAGGAAGAACACTTTCTATTTAGGCAAATCATATTGTTGCTCCTGAAATGTGAAATACTTCCACAATAACACTGAATACAGGAAGCTCAGTAGATTCAAACTCTGTGACTGGAGAAACTAGACGTGACTGCCTTATTGAAAATTACCTCAATTCACAGTTTGAGGTATTAAACTAAAAGTCAAAACTTTACAGAAATTTCTCAAAAGTAGTGCTCTTTTCCCAGGAAACTGTGACAGAGAACAGAAAAATTTTTGGAGTTTTATGATCAAATTCCTGTTTGGAAGGTCAGTTCACTTGGTCTGATAAAGTGGTTTAGTTTTACTACTTCTGTGGATTTTTAAAGTATATCTAATTGCTTCTCAATTTAAATGGAAATTCAGTTTTTTGAAAACGTGGCTTTGATATAGGAAATAAGATCAGTGAATGTTTATAGGTCTATCGAGAAAACAGTTTTTAGAATAATTTCCACAACAAAGTTTACAGAATATAAAATTAGGGTGAAATTCAGTCTTTGTTATGAGAAGATGACACGCTCATGTTTAAGCAAATTTGGTGTATCCCACTGGGTTATGTGTCATTCAGTGAGATGTGCTCAGAGTCACGGGCCAGATGGTAAATGCAGAAGTCTTTTGCTAGAATACATCTCTATAGAGGAGGACTTCACGTTGGACTTGGTGACCAGGCTGACACTGAATGCAACTCAGTCACGGTATTTAAATCACATTAAGACTCTCTTTTATTTATGGCTTTACTTGTGATTTTGTCTGGCTTTAGTCTAATTGCTAGCCTCCCTCCATGTGGTGATAAGATGTGCTATCAGCTCTTCTTTTTATCTTTGCCAAAATGAATTCTGCATCCCTTTCAGAGGCAGTTTCCAAAAAATTCACTGCTATATAAATCAATTATAATTAAGCATAAGCTTAATTAAAAGGATACCTTACTTTTTATATGCTATATTTGATATTCTTGATAATGTTCAGACAAATTTCATTAGTGTTGGTGTGGGTGGCTTTTTGTTCTAATGACATAATTTTAGAGGTGGAAGTAGTCTAATCCCTGGGGTTAGGACAACTAAAATCAATATGAATTCAGGGTTTTGTGTGGCTAAAAACTGGGAACAACACAGGACTAAAAACCAAGTTATGATACCTGGGTATTTGTTAGCTTTTTATTGTCGTGACCAAAATACTTGACAAGAACAACTTTGAGAAGTCATATTTTGAGCTTATGGTTTCAGATGTCTCAGTCCATACTCAGGCAACTCCATTGTTCTGGGTCCAAGGTAAGGCAGAACGCAGAATGTCATGGCAGAAGGGCATGGCAGAGAAGAGTTTTGTAAATGCATGGCAGCAGGAGCAGAGAGAGATCAAGGGACAAAATATAAACCCCAAAGGCACACCCTCAATTAACTATTTGCCCCAGTCACACCCTCTACCCGCTTACAGTTACCACCAGTAGAGTAGCCCTTTCAAATTAATAATCCATCAAATGGACTAAATGACTGATTGACAACTCTCATAATCTAATCACTTCACCTTTGAACATTCCTGCATTGTTTCACACATGAGCTTTCAGGGAACACCTCAGATCCAATGACTAATCTCTGGCTTTCTTCAAATAATAACCACGAACTTCAAGTTTGCCTTCAACCTCTCTCCTCTTCTTCCTCTTCCTTTTGTTGTTACCACCATCACGATATTACCATCATCAAGCGACAACAGTGGGAATTTTTTTTTTTTTATTTACTTGACAAAAGAAAGACAAATTGTGGTTCTATCATAGAAATGAAATGTTTCTGACAGGGTTTTAATACCAGAGAAAGTAGCTGTGTGAAAACCTGTGAAAATGGCAAATACAGGTAGTCTCAATACAGAAACCTTCTTCCTGCATCAGTTTTTTGACAAATGCTTTATGGAACACTTAACTTTTCCTCAGCTGTAGACCAATGGTCTTTTTTTTCTTTTTTCCCTACCTGGGCTCCTCAAGCATAACCCCTGGGTCGAGTATGCAATTGCGCTGAAGAAGTTTCCTTCCCAATATCCCATAGTGCTAACATTTTCTCAATACCTACTTTTAGAAATTGGATTCTCTTCAACTTACCTAGCTTAACCAAACTTTCATCATGTTCTCTACAGCTCCTACTCAATATAACTCCTCTCGTAATATCTTAATTGATTGATTTGTATTTTATTCTGGCCTAAATCTGAAGGACCAATTACAAGGATTAATATTTACATTTAACATGCATAAAAAAGTCCACTGAATCTATCACAGTAAGATAAATAATTATAATCTTGGTCTTCATAATCCTTCATGATATTCTTTCTTTATGCTAGAAGTAATATTAGGCTGAAGTCCTAGGACAGATTTGTGTTAAGAGAGCAACTCACTTCAGAGTGTATGAGAGAATCTACATCAAGCCAAATCTCTACCAAGTTACATATTCTTTGGAACATTTATCTCTTTTATGAATACAAGTTAAAGAATAAAGAAAAAGAAGTATCAAAGAAAATTAGTCAATTCTTCAAAGTAAAAAGTTCTACAGGGACATATTAGGGTTTAAAGAAAACTCCAATTAAAAGTTTTTAAAAATTATCATTAGGTTTAAAAAAAAATCCCTTTAAAACAAAGTGCAAGGTCCCTTAGGTTTTTGTTTTGTTTGTTTGTTTGTTTTTTAAGTCTATTATCTATTGCTACCATTGATTCCAAAGTAGTAACTGCAAACTGCTTAGACAGGGCAATTCAGATGAAAAATCTTGCTGACTACCAATCTGATTCAGCTCACGGATTCTTTTTTCCTGGATTACACATCAGTGAAGAGTATTCTCCATAACAACTTCCCTGGAACTGCACTCTAGTTCCTTTTTGGCCTCTACGCAGTAGGGACAGGAGGGAGAGTATGCTTCCATCAAGGTAGACTCAGCTTTGGATATTTTAACAATGTTCTTACATGAGAGGAAATGCTAAGGTCAAAGAAAGAAAGAAAGAGCAACTCAGCCTAGAAGTAATCATTTTTAAATTTTTGGTAACATGGAAAATTCCACCTTACAACAGACGAAACCTATTAGGGCTAATTCTTGTGAGGAATAGGGCTGGGGTATGGTACACTCACTCTTGGAAACTGGAGTGTGGCAAGTGCTCAATAACTACTATTATTATAAATGTTAGGTATTAGGGGTAGGGGAAAATTGGGATCAAGTACTTAAATGTATACAGAGGGTAATGTATTTAGGGGGGTAATGAAAACATTTTGGAACTAAGTAGAGGTGGATATTGTACAACATTATGAATGTACTAAATGCCACCAAGTTGTTTACATTAAAATGGTTAATTTTTTGTTAGATCAGTGTCATTTACAAAAATGTTCCATGGAAAAAGAGACTGATTCAACTTGGAATTCAACAATTGCATATGGATTTTTCTTTGAGGCAATTACTACACTTCAGTTTTCAGCAAAAAGGCTTTATGCACCCTTCACATAGACTATTAACTAGTGAATAATCAATACTTGATAAAACTTTTAAAATAATATGGAAGTAAAATTTCAGGTGACTCAAAAAAGGGGAGGGATGAGGGAAGATAGTGAATGGGAGGGAAGAAGAGCATACTAAGGTTCTTGTGTTATCGGGAAAAGATACAGATACTGATTGAGATAGATGCTAAT
This sequence comes from Marmota flaviventris, assembly GCF_047511675.1. Taxonomy (NCBI): domain Eukaryota; kingdom Metazoa; phylum Chordata; class Mammalia; order Rodentia; family Sciuridae; genus Marmota; species Marmota flaviventris. The sequence goes on from NC_092507.1 coordinate 77,238,253, forward strand.
TAAAAAATAAATTAATATTTGTTAAAAAATTAAAGAGTGAAGAAATTATGGGAGCAGAGGTGATTCCAACAGAAGTCCTTTCTCTTCCATCTGAACACTAAACTTGTAGCTTCACCTAAGCCAAATGGCTGAGGGGAAACACAGACAACTGGTATAAATCTAAATGAGGATTAGGGCTCTGTTGGGGTCCTTCCTGTAAGAAAGAAAAGGGAATGATATGTGCCGCAGCCCGGCTGGCTGGGCAAAATAAGCGGAGGGGCGGGAGTTTTCTTCTCCATGTGTTGAAAATTAGGGTTAAGAATCAGAGGTGACAGATCCTAGGAAAAACTTGACAATCAGGGATATGTGGGCTCCAGAGAGAAAGTCAATTCTGGCCTCCATGTTAAGTGTATTTTATCTTTATAAAGCCCAAGAAGGAACTGAACTTGAAATCAAGAGATTATAGAGTGCTCAGGGAAATCAGGGAGACCAGGGAACAGAGACTCCCTTCAGTGCCCTAACAGGGACTGCCACTTTATACTTTTCATTCTTAGAGGATTACTCTGATGCAGAATATTCCAACAAACAGCCTAGAACCCACTGAGCTTTAAAGAAAAATAACCTATGTAAGGTGGCCCAGATCCAGAGAGGAAAATAAGAATAATCCAAATTTGTCCTCAATAAAACAGAAATGCTACAACAGATAAAAAAAGAAAAATAAATAAGACCATTTAAAAAGCTTCAAGTAACACACACACACCAAAAAAAAAAAAAAAAAAAAAACTTCTAAAGGATTAGTAATAGTAGTTTTGAAATACAATTTTAAAAGAAGGATGGTCACTGTAAGTACAAGATATATCTCAAAGTACAAAACAAACATAACATAAATGGAAATCAGGAGGAAAAAGATTTGAAGAATACATCAAAGAAATGCAGATAATGGGAGTTCTGGAAGGAGGAAAAGGAACAACTGGAAAAATTAAAGTATTAGCTAGGTAATAGCAAATTTTACCTGAGTTAGATTTTTTTTTTTTTTTAACCAGATTTGCTCATTAAGTTCCAGGGTAGAATGATTGAAGACAGACAGACAGACAGACAGACAGACAGACACACACACACGGTATCCTGAACTCTAAGAATAAACCGAAAATCTTTTATCAAATTACTTATAAGGGAAAAAGTCAGACTAGCAATCAAATGGCCAGACTAGGCACTCTGAGAGAAAAAAACTGCCTTGATAGGATCTTTTACCCATTCACTTTATTATTCACCTTTCTGGGAAAAAAGGAAAACAACAAATTAGAAAAGACAGCTCCACATAGAATAAAAGAGAAAACATTAGTAAGCCATGTAAAACAAAATTTAAATGGAGGATAGATTTGTCAAGATTATGAAAATGGATTCAAAACTTTTGGAACAGAAGAAAAGGATAGTAATATCATCCTAAAAATCTGTGAGAATACTGAAGATGTATCTTAAAGGACAAAGGATTTGCTCTGCCAGTTATCAGAACACAGTATAAAACAAATCCCTGTAATGAAATACAGTATTCATTTAGAAAAAGAAAGAACAGTGAACAGAAAAGAAATTCCACATGCAGATCCCATACATGAGAATTTGGTATGTGACAAACACTGTTTAATAAATTATGTTGTTAAAATTGATTATATATTTTCATGGAAGGGAGAAATGGACTCCTGTTCTATACTGTAAGCCAAAACTTTCAAATGGATTAAAGACTTAATTTTTAAAATGACCCCAAAAAATCTAAAAAAGCACTTGTATTATCTAAGGAAAGAGATACTTCTCTATGCCCCATATGATCCTATTCAAATATATATATAAAAAATTCACAAATAAAACTCCATCAACCAATAAAAATATGGGAAAAGAACAGAAATGGTAAGCACAATACATAGAAAACAAAATAAATACACACGAATAAAATTCTTAGTTGAATAAATAGAAGCAAATCTAGTTTATAGTATTAAGCAACCCTTCATGACTTGCAAAACTTCTTTTCCACTTTATTTTTCACTTTCTTGCCACTTTACTTTTAGTTATTTTCAATTCAATAATTTAATGATGAAACATAAGTATCATCTATACACTCAGGAGCAATAGAGGTATTACAGTTATCACCTTGATAAAATATAAATAAGAAAAAAAAACAGGAATAAATATTATAAAGCAAGACATACATGTCAAAATTTTCAGATGACTGGCTCCCTGAAAATTTCATGAAATAAGTGAAAAAATATTATCGAAAGAGAACTTACTAAGGCAAAAAGACTATAAATAAGGCTGACACAATAGAACCAACAGTTTTCCTTTCCATTACCACTACTGCATTAGAAAAAATTCATTCACAATGGCAACAAAACTAAAACACAAATTCTAAGAGCAATCTGAGGTTCTCTATAAAGAAAACTAAGATTTTCCTGAAGCATATACAAAATAAATAAAAAACCATGTTTCTAAAAGGAAAGACCTACATTTTCCCATTTTTCACAAATTTTAATAATATTCCCAAGGAATTGGGTGAGCTTAAAAACACATAAGGAAGAGAAAAAATGCAAAAGAATAGCCAAAATGTATTTTTTAAGAAAAATAGGGGAAAAGATGGATTTTGTACCCTCACATAAGTTTGTTTTAAAGTAGCTCATTCACTGTATATGTCACTGGATATATCTATTATTATCAAGACTCTTCTAGGAAAACAGAAGTGAATAAAACATATAGAAACCCATTCTCAAGAGAATCTGTGCACACATTTCTTAAAATTCTCGATTAATAATATTATTCCATATAAACACAAAAAGTTAACAACATAATGAAAAATTGAGTCAAAAACCTAAAAGAAAAGAAATCCAGTGAAGGCCATCCTAGTAGTGCAACCTTTTATTTTGCCCTGTGGGCAAGTCCTATGTGAAAGAAATAGCTATGAAATCAGATTGCATTTTGATGGCAAAAGGTAAACTAGATATAAACCAGCCTTTCCCAGATCTAGCTCTTGCTAACTTTAGATCATCTGATTAGGCCAGTAAACTCAAAACTTAAACTTGGATTAAGGTATTCTAAAACTAATAGCCAAAGTTTTCAAATATAATGTTCAGCATACAAACGTCTGGGCAAAAAGAAACATGACACCATGAACAAGATGAAAAAGCATCAAAAGAACCAGATCTATAATATTTTTAAATTCCAGAATTATTAGATGTGAAATACTAGAAACAATAAAAAAAGTATATCTGAAAAAGTACTAAATGAAATTCTAGACCTGACACTGGTGGCTGAGAAAATTAAAGTGGAAGGTAAATCAAAAAAGACTAGAATATAGCATTAAGAGTAAAAGAGAAAACAGAGAAGGTAAATAAATAAAAATCTAGTGAAGGCAGTGAGAAGAATTTAAAATTGGAGTACCAAAAGAACGAGAGAAACAAGGCAGAAAAATTATAGAGATATTGACTTTCTTCCAGAATCCAAAAGAGACTCCAAACTTGACAATAAAAATCCCTACACATAGATAGAAGTATTATAGTAAAAATTTCAGAAAATTAGATAAAAAAGAAAATCAGCCAGGAAATTTAGACAATGGACATTAGCGACAACTAAAGCAGAAACAAAGCAGAAAATGGTGGAATAAAAGCTTCAACATGTGGGGAGAAAATAAATGCAAATCTAGAATTCCACACTCATAAAATATTATTCAAGAATTAAGTGAATAAAGGCCTCCTCAGCAAACAAAAGCCAAGAACATTTGCCACAAAAGACCTAAGAAACTTAAAAGGATAGAATTGATTACATTAAAATTAAGGATTATTCATCAAAAGTAACCATAAAACAAATGCAAAATAAAACAACAAAGTAGAAGATAACTGCAGCACATACAATTTAAGGATTAGTGGAATTCCTACAGTTAATATGAACAAAGACAGATATCCCAAAAGAAAAAAAAAAAAAAAGGGGGGGGGGGGACAATTTGTGAAGGCATTTCTCAAAGAGGAAATCCAAGTAGGCAATAAACATAAGAAAAGACAAAACCTAGGGAAATGTAAATTAAATTCACAATGAAATGCCACTTATACCAACTAGCAAAAATTTTTAAATTAGACCATATTATTAGTGAGGATCTGGAAGAACAAGTACTCTATGCACTCCTATGGAAATATAAACATGTGTCATCTTTTGAGTTTTGTTTTCTCTTTGAAGCATATATTCTATGACCAAAAATCCCCATTCCTTGGCATAGAGCCTAGAGAAAACTGCAATGGTGTTTATCAGCAGAAATGTAAGAATATTTAGAGCTCCATAGCATTTAATGCCATAACTGAAAACCTAAATATGTATCAATAATAAAAATGGATAATTAAATGGTCACACTATAATGCAGTAACATACAATAATGAAAATACACTATAGCTAATAGAACAACAGAAAGGACAACACTAAGCAAAAACTCCAAGACACAAAAGAAAACATGATTCCATTTCTATAAAATACACCAAGTAAAAATAAAGTACATGTATTCATAAGAAGTCAAACTCTTAAAAAAAAAAAGAGTATATAAATGATTATTTTCAAAGTCAGAATTGGGCTAGAGATACAGTTCAGCATTCATAAAAACCTGGATTTGACCCTCAGCACTGCCACACAAACACACAAAAAAGAAAGGGTGAGATGAAGAGCTTAGTTGGGGGTGCTGGCAATGTTTTACATCTTGTCCTTGTAAATAAAGTACTTTTTAATACAGTACTTTAATGTACTTCATCTTTCAGTAAAACAAATTTAGCAAGAGGCAATCTGTACATACCTAAAAATTATTTGACCTATTAGATTAACAGTTCAGCCTTCTAAATTTAGTAACTGCATAATCAACTTTGAGTTGTGATTTTAAACTAGACATCTTACTAAATTATGTGAAATATTAAAATATTCAAGAATATTCAAGTTTCTCCATATTTTGCAGGTTTAATTTTTTATATTTGAATAATTTATGCACCATTTTTTAAAAAATTTTTTGATTTTGGGGATGCACTGGGAATGGAACCCAGGGTCTCATGCACTCTATCACCCAAGCACTCTACTACTGAGCAGCATTCCTGGCCACTTTAAATAAGAGAACTGAGGTTATTGAAATAGGAACTAAATGTGAAATAATAAATGTAGTTTAAAATATTTGTAAAATGTTATAAATGAAAGTAAACATTGTCTAAAAGTTCCTTAATTAAAGTATTTGCTGAAATTGCCTAAATTCACCAGTAGGAAAATCTGAATCCAAATATCTTTACTATAAAAAAATGCTCTTTGTTTAACTCACAATTGTTTTTATTGTAAAAAATTTTTTTTAAATAAATGTTATTTTAAAATTTTTATTTGGACACAATAACTTTATTTTATTTGTTTATTTTTATGTGGTGCTGAGGATTGAACCTAGCACCTTGCATATGTTGGGTGAGCGCTCTACAGAGCCACACCACAACCCCAGCTCCCCAATTGTTTTTAATTTAAATTCTTCTTAGATGTGGTATTGGACACTGAACACTGAGCTATAGCTTCCTAAGCAGCTGGGATTACAGGCATACACAACAACGCCTCACCTGAATTATTATTCTTTTTTTTTAGAGAGAGAGAATTTTTTTATATTTATTTTTTAGTTTTCGGCAGACACAACATCTTTGTATGTGGTGCTGAGGATCGAACCCGGGCCGCACGCATGCCAGGCGAGCGCGCTACCGCTTGAGCCACATCCCCAGCCCCTGAATTGTTATTCTATTTTCATGATTGATTTCTTTTTATATTTAGAAGTAGAAATAATTATTTAAAATATTGTTCAATATACAAGAAATTTAACGTAGGTTTAATTATGAAACTTGTGGTCTAATTCTTCTACTTGTATCCATATCTTTTTTTAAAAATATTTATTTTTTTAGTTGTATATGGATACAATATCTTTATTTTATTTTATGTGGTGCTGAGGATCGAACCCAGGGCCTCACGCATGCGAGGCGAGTGCTTTACCGCTGAGCCACAACCCCAGCCCCATATATCTTGATAATTACCTCGATAAGACAAAAATCACAAAACTTTTAAGAATAAGAGCTAAAAGGGGTTCTAGAAATTGCTAATTTTCCCATTAGAAATCCTATGTTTTGTTTTCACTTCCAAATTTTATTTGCCTGTAGTAAATCTTACAATTAATATATATATATATATATATATATATATATATATATATATATATATATATATATATATATATATACACACACACATACACACACACACACACACATATATATGAGAGAGAGAGAGAGAGAGTGTGTGTGCCTGTCAGGTGCTATGGCCCATGCCTGTGGTCCCAACTACTGGGGAAGGCTGAAGCAGTAGGATTATGAATTTAAAGCTAATCTGGGCAACTCTGCAAGACTACCCTATCTTAAAAAAAAAAAAAAAATTGTATGTACGTAGGCTGGGGTTGTAGCTTAGTGGCAGAGCACTTGCCTCAGCACCACATAAAAATAAATATTGTGTCCATCTACAACTAAAAACATATTTTTAAAAAGTGCATGTATGTATATGTCTGTGGATACATATACAGATATGTCTATACAGGTATACATACATATATGTATACACACATATTTTTTAATATGGAGAAAGAAATAACCATCAAAGAATTTTGCACAATAAGAGATAACCGATACACCAAGACTTTGTATATTTTTAGTCAAAAGTAAAGAATCTATCAGGCCTTTTGAAAAACTGAAAACAACTTGCAAGTACTTTTCCCTTATCTAGGACCCTAGAGATCAGGAGACCCTTGGTGGGACAATCCAGCCAACCAACCCAATGTTCTAAGTTCACCTATAACATGTTCCTAGTTTAAAAGGTTTAATTTATCATGAAAGGGAGAAAATTATCTTCCTCATATGTTAATCTATGCAATGTTTCTAACAAAACTGTATTCTGTGAACAAAGTAACCCAATACACATAAATAATTTAAATCAGGTAAACACAACCTCAAGTGGACTATTTTCACCAATAAGAAATTAAATAAGAAATGCTTCACATTATAGACATTATAATTTTCTTTAAGTCTTTTTTTATTTAGAGATTTTTCTGGTAAGGAGATATACCATAGGAAAGCAATTTCACTGGCAGTGAGGTATGTATACACTCTACCAAAATGCTCCTTATTTTAACTGTTTTTAACTTTATTTACACATAAAGAAAAGTATCAATGCATATCCTTGGTTCAACTATAATATTAGCCAAACTACATGAAATTAAATGAAATGGTGCCTGCATACAAAAACTGTTATTTGTAAAGGAATCTAATTTCAAATTAAAAGAACTAACTTGTTTTTGGAAATAGTTGAAAAGAATAATCACAATTTATCATGACCAAGACACCTGCACCATATTTTCCATTCCTCACAGCACATTTATTTCAGTAATTCCGTTATGTCGGTTCTTAGCATGAGCATAGTGTTACACAATTTTCATACATATAATCACATCCAAAACAAGTTCTAAAATTTAAATTGTAAACATTCTCATCATATGTAGAAATATTTTAATTGGTGTATTAAGTTTTGCTAACTGATCAAATTTGGAAGATAATATAAATGAGAAAGCCTATTCTAAATTGTGTAGTGAGCATCATTTATTACATTTCTACAATGTTAAATAAAGTAAGAGGCAAACCTGTCCTGTAAGCATGTCAAATTTTAGGTAAAACACTAAAAAGAAACAAATCTGTTAACAAAAGGATGTCTTGCAATAAAGAACATTAGATTTTTAAAATCTATTATGATACAAAAATGTAAAGGGTAAATAGCATCTTTGTTGACAAAGTAGGAGGTAGCATGGATGCACCACTTTATTGTCTGAGAAATGCAACTGGAGTAAAGAATATTTCCTTACCACAAATAATTTCCAGGACTATGTACATATTTCTTTTAGAAATACTTGTTTAAACAAATCTCCCTCCACTTTTTAGTATAAAAAAAACCGTTCCATGTGATTTTAAAAAAACACTTACACATCTAGATAGAATAGTACTCTGCCCTATTTGAGTGAACAGTCTCAAACTATGAAGTACATGATATTTAATGCCCTAAGTTGAGTAAATTTAGTTAGCAAGTTCCTGGTATTATACAAAACACTAAATACATACAAACAAAATATAATATCTTATATTTCTATGCAAGTCTTGTGGGGAATAAACAGAGCCTTGATTCTGGTAACACTGCAGAAAACATAATTTTCCAATAAGTCTGTCTATATGTATCCATGTGCAACATTTATAAATGGCTGCTTACATGTAAGGTCTTTTATTGAGTGAACATAGTTAACCAACAAAACTTAGTAAATCTTAAAAACACATCTTCCACTCTATATAAAATATATAGACTACTTACTGTTTTTAAGTGTTCAATTTGCTCTGATGTCACTGTAAATTCACTTTCCCCATTTTCCTGCTTTAGTATTTATAAACGGATAATTTATTGTGGCTTACAAAAAAAAAAAGAATTTAAAATTTACATCCAATTCAAATTTGCTATTTAAAAGGTTTCCTGGTTCTATGAAGCTGCTTCTGCCATTAGTAAAGAAAATGAAGTTTCTGTAATGGAAGCAGGCTTTTTAAGTAGTGACGTGACTTCCACCATGCCAGCTCCAGTCCGTGGAAGATTAGCGTTTACAATGTGTCGTTGTAAGTGCTTAATCCAGTCTTCTTGAACAGACAATGGTCCTCGAAAGACTAGGCCACAAAACCTATAGAAGTTGATAAAAGTTCTCTTAACCAATTCCTTTTATTTAAAGTCAACTTACATAAAATCCATAAAATATTTAAGGAACAAACCTTACTATATACTACATATAGCACCCTGACAGTATCTAAATGAAGTTGAGATGATTTAATGATACTGAAACTCCTAATTCCTATGTTTATTAAGAGTTATAATAAGTTAAAAAACCTACAAATCTTAAGTAATTTACAACAATTATCACTCCAAAATGTGCCATTCTCTGAAGACCCATACTCAATTCAGAATTCTTTCTTATGTGAGTATATGAAAGGAGGTATTGTATGAGGGGAAAGTAAAATGTGTTCCTAATAATCAGGAACTTATGACAGTAAAAACTGAAACTGAACCAAACTAAACAAACCAAATTTAAAAACCACAACAATTAAAAAGTCACTTTTACAAATCACAGTATAATGGAGGCTCTTGGCTAAGGTATAAAATGATTTAGAAGTTCACTTATAACTTGATTGTTGAATGTACCTTAACACCAATTAAAAATCCCAAATAAAACAGCTGAAGAAACAGAGTAGAGATGGCAATATAAGTATATACCTGCATCGGAGAATGTAAACCTCGTCAGCACCATGAGGTAACGTTAACATTTTCTTTTTGCTTCCAGATCTTGACCTTGATTTCTTTTGTTTACAATCTAAGGCTAAAAAAGGGAAGAGAAAGACTTAAATTCCTTATTTATTATGAAATATACATACATATTTTTAGAGACGTCAGACCACCAAAATCAAGTTAGAAAAAGTTTGTATTTATTTTCCGAGGCATGCACTAACTTGTAGCTGAATCTCTAACAGCAGTAATGCTATCTACATATATTTGTCTTGTATTCCTTTTTTCAAATAATACTTTACCATTCCAAATTAGAACTGATAAAATATAAGTAAATAACTGGAAACTACAAAGTTGGTCAATAATTACCATAAAATTCTCGTGATCAAATGTAATCATAACATCTGGTTAAATTTTTCTTAACTCCAGGAAAATTTTAATGTTTTATATAAGATCATTAAATGGTTTGCATTTGATTACAATCTACTCCATTTAAGTAGGTCTCACATGCTGTAAAAAACTGAGCAAGGGAACATAAATAATGTAATAAAAGTCAATTTTCATGGCAATTCAAAGGCAAAAAAAAGCTCAACTTTCATTTTTAAATTCAATCTGTAGTAAGTGTAAAATCATGCAAACATGTAAGTTTTATTTTACTAGAAAATAAATATAAATCTGTATTATATAAATTTACAACTGAATGCAATGTTTGATGTTAACTATTCTTTACATTTTTTCCACTTTATACTTTCTTCAATATTTTATTTTAAAAATGTGATTAAAAAGGGAAAAAAGGATTTTATAATTAGACCAAAATTTTAGTGCTAAGTGTTCTTGAAATCTTTCCATTACTTGACTTTTCCTGTTATTTATTCAAAACATTTTGGCTTAATAAAGAAAAAAGGTATTTTTATAAGCTGAAATAGGACATAACATTTTATAAGTCTTTGAATTCAGCTACACCATTTCTTTGGACAAAGGGATGATAGTAATCCAGGGTGCTGCTGTCAATTAGCAGGAAGAGAAGGTAAAGAGTTTATCTCTAGGAATCCAAGGGGGAGGGATACAAATGTAACAGAAGAGTCACTCAAAATGGCTTTTCTTCTTATTCTGCCACCTGAAATCCCCTGAAAAAATTCCAAGTAAGAGAGAACAGGAACTGGCTATTCAATGATTCTGTGAAATGAGTTTTTCAAAGTTCGGATTCCAAAAGAACAGATGCTACTAACACAAAACCAGTAAACATAGTTCCTTATAATAATCAAGTGGCAATGCCAACAGAAATGCCACAGAAAATTAAAAACCATATAAGAAGCCTAAATTTCATTCAAGCCGCTGGTTTCGGCATCCTGTCACCTGCCTGTTTAAAAGTAAAATCTAAGACACACAGTCTTTTTCTGTTTCATTCTTATAACAAGAGTCTATAAGTAATAAGAACGACTGGAAGTAAAGTTTTAAAGAATGGCTAATTCAAAGGTAAACCACCAAAATCTGGAACAGAAAAATCTTCTAAGGTTTTCATTCGTTATTTCAGTCAAGAGCTTGGCACATAACAGGAACTCTACAAATAAGTCTAGAATAGAAATAAAGCAAAACTCAGTAATTAAACCAACATTTAGACAGCCCCTGAATGGAAATCTGTTCTAGCCCTATGTAATACAGGTAACATTCCTAAGCAATACCTTGGCATCTTTTCTTTAAATATCACACATTCTTAGATATAGATCACTGGCCAGCCAAGCTTATGTGTAGAAACTAGGTTCTTTACAACTAACATGAAGAGTACAGTACCACATATTTTGTTAACAGCAGCTGCTTCTTCCTGATTGTTGTGGTGAGCAATTTGAATTTAAGTGAATTTTAAATGATTCATACACAGGAAATGAGAGTTCAGGGAACTCAAAAGGTAAGATAGTAGATGTTAGCTACTCTTTCCACTTGTAATGTAAACTATACACAACCCCTGCCTCTGTTATGCGGAACAGAGTAAGCATTTCATTTATCATGAGACTACTGGCAGAATATCACTTTGATGAACTTGCTGGTTGTCAAAATGCCACACTCTATTCAAACTTTCTGAAAAATGCAAATAAATTACTCCAGCATGCAAACAGAATACATTATAACAATACTTAAAAACTATGTTCACAGAATATTAATGTGAGGGGCATAAAACAAATTGAGAGAGGGTAAGAAAGTATGCTAAAGAATGGTTTATGAATTACAAAACATGTAATAAGTTACTTTTAGATACTGTGATACTTTAAACATGGAACATGCTTTACCAGGATGATGAAATAGCTTACACTTTTTCTTTAACAGAGAAAAAATGGTATTTTCTGACTTTTGATGCTATATGTATGTTTAGGCAGTTTGATAAATGATCAGATATAAATTTTAAATGTGAATATCATGGCTTTTGTAGTAATTAAAATTTGAAGGTATTATGACTTTGGAAAGTAAGACAACTCCACCAGCACGAGACTGATAATTTCTGGTAGCTAGGGCTCCAAGTAAGTTAGAGAACCTCATACATTAAAAATTCTTTTGAGGGCTGGGGTTGTGGGTCAGTTGCAGACTGCTTGCCTAGCACATGTGAGGCACTAGGTTTGATTCTCAGCACTGCATATAAATAAATGAATAAAATAAAGGTTCATCAACACCTAAAAAATATTTTTAAAAATTCTTTGAAATATATCTATAAGATTAAGGTATTAAAAACTTGAGACCTCTGATAATTAAACCCAAATGCCTCAGTGTCTTAATATCTTCATTATTACTTAAAAACTTCTTAGCCCTTGAAATTTTTTTAAGTTGGTAAAACATTACATTTAATAGGTAAGGATTTTTTTTTTCCTAATACCAACCCTATTCCTGTAAAACACTGAGTATCTGACATATATACAAAGGGGACATTTATATGGTATCTTCTAAATAAAAGATGATTTACAGAAAAAGCTTCCCTATCTGAAAAAGGTGACATGCAAACATGCCTATTATCCAAATGTTGTCATTTAACAGATTTTATTGCATCTAGAGGGAAAAACAGTTTTATTCTGCACTGTATCAGGTTTCACTACATTAAATATAGAATGCATTCAACTTTAGTACAACACATTTGATTTTGACATAATAAAGCTCATCAATACTTGTGATCAACAGCCAAAGGTATAACAAAGTTGTTATATATGAGTATCTGCCAAATAGATAACTCTGTTACACTAAGACTTTCTTTGTTGTAGGTTTTTATTTGCACTTATTAGCGTTAAAGAAGAAAAAACTCCCACACACCTTTTCAATTTCCAATTTGTATCTGTATTTGCACATGCAAAATTATCAGATTAGTTATAGAAAAGAATTCTTAAGTTCTCTTCTCTGTGAGTAAAACTGCTTCTTTAGAAAGGAACAAATCCAGTCACTCATACCTTTCTGAGGTGGGCAACTTCAGCCAGAGGACTGTCAACAATCTTTGAAATTATCTGATTTTATGAAAGATCTAAACTGGTACTGGGAATAGTTACTTGTGGGAAGAATGAATTGAGTGTAAGGCCATATACAAACAGTTTTACAATATACCTTTCAGTAAAATAGCTGTTTTGAAATATGAAAGCGAAATACAACAGAGAATGCATCCTCAAAAAGAACGCCATATTGCTATGCTATGAAACGGGAACAAAATGTCCAAAACACTAAACTAGATCAGTGAAAAGCATACAAAGAGATAATATGACACAAACAAATTCAAGTCTGTTTTCTGAACAACTGTTTAGTTTTGTACATAAAAGAAAAAGAAGTTACTTTTTTGCTCTAACACTGTTACATAAAATCTTATGCCCTTTTCCACCTTTCTGTTCATTATATACAATAACTGCTTCTGCTTCAATGAATTTCATTATCTTTTTTCTTCGCTGCAGAAATTACTTCAGAGAATAATAATTCATAAAAATACCTGAAGCTTCTGTGATACAGAAGCATACCACAAAATTAAATTAACATTTACCACCAAAATATTTGTATTTGCAATTATCCTCCCCCCTACCCAATCATTTAAAAGTCCTTTCATCTGTTTCTTCCCTGATTGTTGGCATTCCAGATATCTTAGTCCATTACCTGCTGCTTTATCAGAATATCACAGACTGGATAAATCAGAAACAATGTATAAATAAATATATTTGGCTCACAGTTCTGGAGGCAGGGAAGTCCAAGAGCATAGCACCACCAACTATGAAGGCCTTCCTACTGAGTCACACAACATGGTAGAAGGGAGTGAGCACACTCAAAACAGGAAATTGGGCAAATTCATCCTTTTATCAGGAATCCACTCCTGTGATAAATATCCAACTCCCACAATTATTACATTGATTAATTCATAAGGGTGGAGCCCTAATGGCCTGTTCACCTCTTAAAGGCCCTACACCTCTCAATACTAATGCAATGGCAACAAAATTTCAATATTAGTTTTGGAGGGGACATTCAATCCATGGCATTCTGTACTATACCCCCTAAAAACTCACATACAAAATACATCCATGCTATTCCAAAAGTCTTCAAAAGTTTCAGTGTCAACTCAAGAGTTCAAAGTCCAGAGTCTCCTCTAAATCAGGCATGGTGAGACTCAAGGCATGATTCATTCTGAGGCAAATTTCTTCCAGTAGTAAGCCTGTGAAGTCAAAACAAATTATCTACTTCCAAAATACAATATGATAGACATTCTCATTCCAAAAGGGAGAAATAGGCAAGAAGGGGTATTAGACCCAATAATAAACCTTAAAGCTTCATATTAACTTTTCTCCATGTGCTACTTCCTAGACATACTAGAAGGTTTGGACATCTTGAAAAGTGCCAACTCTCACAGCTCTATTGTGGCCTAGTGTGGACTTTCTGTAGCAGTTCAGCCCCTAATCTCTCTGCATGGGCACCCAGGTAGTCCATAGCATTCTTTGAAATCTAGGTGGGGGTACCATGCCCCCACAGCTCTTGCATGCTCCATGCACTGGCAAACTTAACACCACATGGACAAAGCCAAGGCTTATCACTTTTATCTGAGGCCACTTGAATCAACACTGCCCCACATAAGAAGGCAGGGAGCAGTGGGACTTAATCCTATTGTCTTGATGAACAGCACAAGGCTTCCTTTTATCTAAGGTAATCTTTTTAACACCATTAGTATTGTCTCTTCAACATATTTTACATGATCATGCTGAGAATTTTTCAGTCTTTCCATTCTGCTGCTGCTGCTGCTTCTTTTTTTTTTAAACTTTCTTGGAGTTGTTGATGGACCTTTATTATTTATTTATTTATATGTGATACTAAAAATCTAAACCAGTGCCTTACACAAGCCAGGCAAGCACTCTACTACTAATCTAAAATCCCAGCTCCTTCTGCACCTCTTTTAATTCCACCTTTCAGTTTCTCTTGTAACTCACAGCAGTTAAAAGTAGTCACAAACAAGGCCGAATGATATGCGATTGAGAAATTTTCTCTACCAGATATCCTAGTTCATTACTCTAAAGTTCTGTATTCTACAAAGTTCTAGGACATACAGACAATTCTATCAAGTTCTTCACAACTGTATAACAAGAGTGACTTGTACCTCAGTAACCAATATTTTTTTCCTCATTTCTGTTTGAAACCTCATCAGAATAGCCTTTATTATACACATTCCTACCAATATTCTGGGTCACAAACACTAAAAAACTTAAAATTCAGACTTTCCCTATACTCTCTTCTAAACCCTCACCAGAATCACCCTTAATGCTCCATTCACAGCAATATGAACCTTTAGCAGCTTGTTCTCTGAATTCTTTCAGCATCCACTCATTACCCAGTTCCAAAGCTGTTTTCACATTTTCAGGTTATATTGGTTATAGCAACAATTCTACATCACACACACACACACACACACACACACACACACACACACGGTAAATTACAAACAGAAGTTCCTTTGGCTCAGAATTCTGGAGGGTGGGAAGTCCAAGAGCATGGGCACCAATACTTGGGGAGGCCATTTGTGCTGGGTCATAACATGGCAGAAGAACAAACAAATACATGGAGACAATGAAAGCTGGGCAAAACCATCCTTTTTATCAGGAACCCACTTCTTTTAATAACAAACCCACATTCTTTCATAATAAAAGCCATGCATGAGAGTGGAGCCCCAAAGACCTAATCACCTCTTAAAACTGTTACCATGATTATTAATTAGATTTCAGCCTGAGTTTTACAGGGCACTTTTAAAACATGGCACTGGTGCAGAGTAAAACTTAACATAATGGATAGGTTATATATATCTCCAACAAGAGGAATGTTACTAGAGGGATTTCCCCCTCCCCCCCTATTAAGTTAGCTTGTACAAGTTGGGCAAGGAATGGCAGGTATAAGTTCATTCAGGGAGATAGTAGGTATAAAAATAACATGAACAGGCAAACCACCATTCTACCACCATTAAAGAGCTAGTGATGAAGGTGGTAGTAGCAGTGGTGAGGTGGGAAGAGGAAGCACATGTCTCAAAGGGTGCAGTGTAAGACAGATAAATAAAATTGATTCACTTTGCTGTTACTAATCCTTCAAGGTTCATAAGTTCCAATCATATAAAAAACTCTTGGCTAATAGCATTTTCTTTTCTTCAGCCTCAATTAAAACAATCAGGGTTTTTTCGTTTTGTTATTTTAAAAAAAAAGTGTTAGCTTGTATAAAATAGGGATGAGAGAAAAGGGGAAGTCATTTGTTGAAGAGTCAATTTTTTTCTAAACTTACATATTTTTATCTGTGCAAAGTATCCACAAGACTAGCTTCATGAGTTTGAGGCCTATGATGCTCTGCTACTGCAGTTTTGGAATTCTTAATAATTTTAAACAAAGGGCATTACACTTTAATTTTCCACTGGATCCTGCAAATTTTGTAGTTAGTCCTGGGTCCTAAGTAGCTAATACTCTAAAGAGAAAAGATACACGCAGTTCCAACTTTTAATTAAACTCTTGGCCATTAAAAAAAAAAAAAGTGTCGCTATTAAAGAAAAACTGTTAAATCCCCACTCCCTATAGCACATTAAAACTTGAAAGGACTCCCCTACTCCTACCACAACACAAATTCTTTGCTCACAGCTATACCAACATAATCAAGCCAATCATTATTCCCAAGATATCAGTTTAAGTTAAGGAAAGAAATGTTCCTCTCAGGAATTAAAGCATAAAGATATATAATTAGTAATCTCATAAGTATTTAACTGCACCATCATTTTCTGCATTAGTCAGCTTTTTGTCACTATGACCAAAATTCCTGAGAACAACTACTTAATAGGAGGACAGATTTATTTTGGCTTCTGATTTCTAGAGATTTCAGTTCCTAGTTGGCCAGCTCCATTGCTCTGATGAGGTGGAACATCATGGTGAAAGAGCATGGCAGAAGGTGGCTGGTTAGGCTAACAGCAGGAGAGAGGCAGAGTGAGAGACAGTAGGCACACAAGGAAGGGGCCAAGGACAAGATATCATCCCCAAGGGCACAATCCCAGTGACACCCAGTCAAATTATTAATCCATCAAATGAGTTTATAGTCCAATACAATGACTTCTCAAAAGCCTCAATCCTAGACATAACCGCATCAGGAACTCTTCAACACAAGAGTTTTTGGTGGGCGTTCCAGATTCAAACCATAATATTTTCCCTTGATGTTTTCAATCTAAACTTTTTTTCCCCCAGCAGCAGAGTTTCCTTTCCCAGTGACTAAAAATGAGTAATTTACTCAGAATCACAAAACAATAGGTGGCAAAGTTAACTACAGCCTAAAATGTTTTAACATTTCATCTGGAAAAGAATGATACGCAAACCATCTAGAAAGCAAGTTTCCTTTGCTTTAAGGAGTAGGTTTGTGGCTATTAGTCCAGAAGAAGGAGATAATTGAGTTTTTCCTAGAAAAAAGGAGGTTATACTAAGGGTAGCAACAGCCTTATAAACTTGATTCAGAGAAAGTGTTCAAGTAATGGAGGTTCCCTTTTATTTAAACTTGAGTCTGTATAAAAGAAAAAAAAAACTTTTTAAAGCCTCTGCTATTTCAAAGTAGAAAGGATAATCTGTAATATAATATTTTAAGTAAGTATTCTCAACATGTAAAGGGGAAAGCTAGACATAAATATGATTTATAAATAGAGAAATTAGAAGGAGACTAGTTTTACCAGTTAGCCAAAAAAAAAAAGAGCTAATACTATAGTACATAATAATACAATATGGTTTACTGGTCAGCTATGTGCTATACAGAATAGCTTCTCTGTGGTAACCATAAGAAAAAAAAAAACACTTAAAATTTTCTTTTCAAGATAAGTTGGATTTGCATGCTTTTTAATTAACCAATGTGTAAAGGTATTATGAATATTAGTCATTTTTCTTAGAATAAGACACATCTAAAATCAGAACAAACATTAAAGTAAACATTATGAATCTGCACTGAGTCAATTTTGTTTAGAATTACCTCATTATTATCATATGTCTTGCCCTCTAAAGTCTCAGCATTTGTGAAACATCACTTCAGATGTGGGAGAAGTAGTAAAATAATTATTATGTAAGAAAACTACCTTATCTTACAATTTATAAAAATTTACCTTTCATATAATTATACTCAACTTAAACTGGATAAAGGACGAACAAGAAAATAAAAATTTAATTCTTAAGTTCCATATACTTTTTCAGGCCTATCACTCCCCAAGTCAGTCTCTTTCCCATGCCTATCCACCCTAAATTTCTGGGAAATATATAAATCTACCATGTGCACTGTTAACTAGCCCACCAATAAAAGATTAAGACAGATATTTTGAGAAATTTGTAAGGAGAGAACTTTCTAGCACTATTAATTGATCAGATAATGAAGCCCACATAGGCCTAAAGCCCCTGAGAATGATGAGACCACCATAAATTATGCTGAGATCACCAGACTGATCTATATCATCCCCACATACTTTACCATACCCATCCCTCATTGAGTTTCCTTTAAAAGAAGAGTGGGAACCCCCAAAACACATCTCTCACTCGAGATGAACTTCAATCTCCCTTGAATGAGTATTCCTTGCTGTTCTAAATAAATAAATCTCTTTGCCTCCACTGACATGTGCTGAAATTCTTTTCCATCATGTATGTCAAAGATCCCACTTGTCCTGAGTCAAGTTCCTCCCTTCCTCTGGGAGCTCCCAAGGACCCACTTCTGGAAATCTTTCTTCTCTCATGACACAATAACCAATCTCCAACAAAGCACCCTCTTGGCCTAATCTCCAAAAGAGAAAGTCAGTGTATAATTATATAACATTCATAAATTCAATTAAAGCAAATTATTTAACATTTAGCTCTGTCCAATAACATGTTATGTTACTGTAAGGTCTAATTATATCTTAACCCAGATTATAAAGAGCATTCAAGGTATTAATATCAGACTAGAAATCACAGCATAATACAACAAAAGAGATACAACATTTTTAAGACATATTTTAAAATCCCAATCATTAAAGGCAACACCCCCCAAAATTAGTAACAAAGACAATAAGAATGCTAGGGAACAAGGTAAGACTTATGGAAAAACAAGATGCTTATTAAAAAAAAAAAGAGGGGTGGCCAAATAGCACTAAATTTTCTAACCAATGATCAGCGAAAATAGACATCATGAAATCTACGGGTTTTATGTGGCAATGGTATAAAACTCTCTTATGTAGTCAGCTTTTTTACCATTATTAACCAAAAGACTTGACAAGAATAATATAGAGAACAAAAAGTTTATTTGGGCTATGATTTTAGAGGTCTCAGTCCACAGATGGCCAATTCCATTTCTCTGGGCTTAAGATGAGGCAGAATATAAAGGAAGAAGGGCATGAAAGAGGAAAGCAACTTAGGGACAGTACCAGGAAGCAGAGACAACAAGCTGAGCTCTCAATCACCAGGGGCAAAATATAATACTCCAAAGGATATCTTCCACCAAGTAACCCACCTCCTCCAGCTACAACTTACCTGCCTACAAATGCCACCCAATTAATTCATTCAAGTGAATTAATGTACTACTAATTCAGTTATGGCTCTCAAAACCCAGTAATTTTACCTTAAGCTTTCTTGTGATGTCTTAACACATGAGCTTTTGGGGCACACATCATATCTAAACTATAACACCTGTATTTTTAAAACAAACCTATTGATACAATAAAGTATGGCTATTTGCTTTATTACAGTGGACAGCTGGGTGATGTATTACTAGATAACAAGAGAAGTAAATGAAGCCTATCCTCCTACTTGACAGCAAGTGTATTAGTATAACCACTCTCCCTGGAATAAGATAAAAACCTTTTTCTCATATATATTTTTTTTTTACCTCTAACTATCTGCCAAGTTCTGCTTACTTTACTTCTATAACATCAATGTACATCTATATCCCTTTACATTTCTATTGCTATTGCCCTGGTATAGGACTCTTAAAATGACTGCATCTACAATTTCTCCTCTTCCCAACCAACTTTATAAAGCAGTCTCAAAAGCATTATACCAATTCTTTTTAGAAAGTTCAACAGTGCCTCACTGCAAACCTAATTTCAATGTTAGACCAGCACTCTATGTCATCTACCTGACTCACTTCACCAATTCAACTCAATTCCCTGATCTACTTATTAGTATTTTTTAAATAAACTTTCCACCTTGCCCCATGTTGCTCCTCTTTCACATGTTCCTTTCCTACCCCTGGCCCTAATTTCCATTTCTATCAGCTATCTTTCAGGATCCATTCTAATGCTACATGCAGGGCTTGTGGTATACTATGTATTTAGCCTGCACAAGTCCCTGGGTTCAATTTTCCCTTCCCTCCCTCCCTCCCTCTCCCCCCACAACACACACACACACACACACACAACAACAACAACAAAAACCCAAGTGTTCAACAACAATAAAAACTCCAGTGTTTCTTAAAAGCCTTGCTTGTCATAATATGGCTCCAAGTACCTTTTGTTTCCTCTAAACTTCCAGTCTGTTTCACAAAACTTTCTAATGGCACTTATCAATTAACTTATCAATTAGTCTTGGGTGTCTATGTGCGTGCATATGCACATGCTTCTTCTAAACTGGGAGATCTATTTTTTCTCTGTGTACTTAGCACAATGCAGAAACTTCAGTATGAGCTGAAAAAAATTTGTTCTGAAGTAGTGAATAATCAGCCAATTTCCTTTTAGTATAGTGGGCAAATAGCCTAATTCTTGCTGGCATAATAAAACAATTACTTACCCAGGCTATTCAAAATATATACATGATGAAATTATATTCAGTTCACTGCTTCTCAAAGCAAAAGTAAGAACATTTCAGAAAGACTATCATCAAAATGGTTCGGAAAACTCAAGGTTAATCCTTAAAGGGTTAGTCTTAGTTACTTAGAAAGTTTACTCAATATGAACAATTCAATACCTTGAATATATGCTATATTACTGTGCAGATAAATACATAAAGATATATACTCTTAATTCAGAAGAGCATCTTTCACTGTCTCATGGATAGGTTTCTAAAATACAAGTTTGAGTAGACCATTTAGTTTTAAAAATCCTTCAATGACTTCCTAAATTCTTTAGGAAGCATTCAAAGCACTAATTGCACTTTTCTGACACCATCATGTTTCCAAATACCTATATGAGAATCTCCTGGCACTTCTTGATCTCCAAATTTCTTCTTCTTTTGGGAGCGTATACTAATTTTATCGTATTTTTGTAACTTACAAAATATTTTTCAAAATATTATATAATCAAAGAAAAGTAGATATTCAAAAGATTTTTGTGGAGGTAGAAAGATAGTCCATTACTGAGAGTTTTGTCTAATCATGACAAAATACCCATATTGGCCTGGCATCCAAAACTAAGATTAAACTAATTAAACTAATTAATGTTGACTATATTAAAATGAAATAGCATTTTTGTGAAACCTATATTTTTTAAAAAAATTTATTGGCACATTACAATTATACAAAATAGAGGAATTGTGACATATTCATACATGCACATAACACAATCTGATCAATTTCATTTTTCCTTCCCTTTGATCCTCTTCCTTTCCTCTACTGGTCTCACTTGTTTTCATGAGATCACCCCCCCAACACACACACACACACACACACACACACACACACACACACTTTCCCTATTTTTCTCTCTAGCTTCCTACACATGAGAGAAAAAATGTACAGCACTTGACCTCCTGAGTCTGGCTTATTTTATTTAACATGATCATCTCCAGTCCAATCCATTTTCCTGCAACTGCCCCATGGTTGAATAAAATATATATATCACATTTTCTTCAACCATTCATCTGTTGATGGATATCTAAGTTGGTTCCATAACTTGGCTACTGTGAACTATGCTGCTGTAAACATAGATAAGCATATATCAGTATGCAGAGTTTTCTTCTTTTTGGCAAAATACCGAGGGGTGATATGCAAAGCTGTTGATTCCCAAATTTTATCCCTTTGTGCTCATGCTGCTTTGCTCTCTGCTTGGAACATTCTACTTCACCCCCCCCGCCCCTTCACAAAACTCTTTTCATTCTTCCAGTCTGGGAGTCTGGCTGAATATTATAGAATATTATAGAACTTACTCTAATGGTATAGGTCATGATTATGTTTATGCAGCTGGAATACTGGGTTTTTATAGTTTCAGAGACAATCACAGTCCTGGTACCAGAACCCAAACTTTTGTTGAATGAATGTAAATGATCTGTTAGTCTTTCTTGTCTCTCCTTTAAAAAACAATGACAAGAAACATGCCAGTATGAACTGTTTTTATGTACTATTTTTCTCTTATTTTGAGGCTCTGTTTGATAACAACAAACTGTAAAAGCAGCAAGAAAAAAAGGAATCCTACTTAATTGCTAGTCCCTTTCGAATGAGGCCTGGATAAAAATAACCCTGAACTCCTTCCAACACCACTCGCAGGCAATATACCATTTAATTGTACACTATCTTGCACAGTTCTCATATTATCATAGTTCTATATGTGTTAACAATAATACATTCCTAAATTCTCTGAGGGCATAGACATATTTTTCACAATCCCCCACAAAGCCCAATATAGGGAAATAATCAAGGTATCTGCTTTAAATAGAAGATGGTTTGATCCTAATCTTAATAAGACCAAATTTTCTACTTATACTCTTTTGGGCTAAATGAATCACTATAAAAGCTTGCGATTTCTTGAACATGCCATAATATAATAATATAAAAAAGATACTTCACAGATGCTGTGAAAGGACAAATAATTTAATGCACACCAGGAAGCTTTCACAATGCTATTTTTTTTCTTTCTATAACAGCAGAAAGTGCTCCCATAGCATTTTCCACAACACAGGAATGACTTTTCTAGTGGCTTACAAACCCACTCAGCACCTGGCACTATGTTATATATTCATTAGCACTTGTTGTAAGTCTCTATGGCCAATTATATCATCAAAGGTGAAAATGGGCAAAAGAACCTATTTAGTAACATGTAATCTATAAAAACATAAAATAAAAGTGGATTATATATATAAAAAAACAAACTTTACCAAAAAAAAGAAGGTAGAGATATTCATAGTGACACTGAGAGGCTCTAATACTAATTTTTAAAACTTTTTTTCATGTTAGAAAAGTGGGTTTATTTGTTTGCTTTTTGGTGGCACTGAGGATTGATCCCAGGGGTACTTTGCAACTAAGCTACATTCCCAGTCTTTTTTATTTGTTAAATTTTGAAACAGGGTTTTGCTAAATTGCTGGGAATGACCTCAAACTTCAGAACCTCCTGCCTCAGCCTTCCCAGTCACTGGGGATTACAGGTGTGTGCCATCATGCTTGGGGAAAAGTCATTTCTTTAACTATGATGGCTTAGTTACTTGTTGTAGATGAGAAAAATTGTGCTTTACTTCTAAAATGTCACAAAAAAAGTGTTCTGAAGATCATGAAATATAGTCCTTCACAAATATATTTTTGGTTTGTATAAAGATATTTTCCTTGCTTTTTTAAAAATAAGTAATTAAAATGTTCTGATTTATTTTAAATCTCAGAGGTCAGCATTTGATTTTAAGAATATGTGAGCTATAGATGAGAAGAATAAAATGAAAAAGGTAATTCACCTGCTGCCATAGAAGTGATGTTAAAATTTCTAATATACTACTATTGTTGGTTCTAGTCAGTTCCAGTTCCAAAGACAGACACTTGGAGCAGGGTTTTCCATCTGAGTTAGTGACAGTGGATAGCAACAATTTATTGGGTCATGACTACCACTAATTTTTAATAAAAGAAAATATTAGTGTAACACAATTCAAGTGAGTGAATGAATAAACAGCGATTATGTGTATATAAATGTGAGTTTATATGATATAGAGATTAAAAAAATAGCCCTAATAAAAATGCCGAAGAACAATTTTCTTATTCTTCCTTCTTTTCGAGAGATAACCGAATGCTATGTTAACAGTGAGCAGCATTATGCAAACATCCATGCACTGTGCAGATATATTTTGTTTCACAACATTGTACTCTGATTTACTTCCCTTTACTTATCTGTTGAAATTCATTCTTACTTTGATCTCAGATTTGTTTGTTTGCTTCCAACTGCAGGTTAGATTGGTAGAATAAACTTTACCTTAAATAATTTTAAATGTTTTGGCAATTTTAATATCCAAGGTTAGCATAAAATAGATTAGATTATTATCTGATAATAAATAAATTAAATTAGATTATTATCTAATCCAAGACACTTATCAGAGTGAAAAAGGAACTGTTACTTAGCTAGGACAAGGTCAAACCAGTATGTATAATTTATTAATAATTCAATACTGTTCTTAGCCAAGCATGGTGGTGCACAACTATAATCCCAGCAACGTGGAAGGCTTAGACAGGAGGATCTGAGTTCAAGGCCAACCTCAGGAACTTAGCAAGACCCTATTTTAAAATAAAAAATAAAAAAGCTGGGATGTGCTTCAGTGGTAAAGCACTACTTGCTTCCATCCTCAGAAAACAAATAAATATTATTAAGCACAAAAGCAAACAGTGAAAATAAAAGTTCAAAAGTACTTAATATGAACTCTATCATGTTTTCATAAGACTCTAAACAGAAAAAATTTATATGAATATGCAAAATATTAGTCTAAAAACAGACTAAAAACTCAAAAAAGACTACCAATAGTATAATATATATTAACTGGAATTAATTCTTGAAAAAGTAAAATCCACCTTGAATTTATAATATGATATAAAGTAAACCCTTTGATACTAGTGTCTTTAGACAAAGATCCATTAAAAAATTAAAACAGGGCTGGGGATATAATTCAGTGGGAGAATGCTTGCCTAGCATATGCAAAGCCCTGAGAGTTCAACCCTCAGCACCCACCCCCCACAAAAATACAGCCTCATAAATTATCTATAACTAAAAATCCAGAAAACCTGTTAAGCAATTTATGGAAACTCTTAATAAAAATAATCTGGATCAGTTCTGGGGCAAAATCATAATCTATAACATTTATTTATTTTTCGACAATTTAACCCTAGTATTTTCAATTCCAAAGCTTTCCTACTTTTTTCATCAGTTCCTTTTATTAACATTAGGGAGGGTGCATTTTAATTTATACTTGTGACAACAGAATTAGCTTTGATGTTAAGCAGTTTTTATATCTTAATTATTTTCTAATATGACGACTCCCTGGTCTCCTATTTCCCAGTTCTGTGTCCTTTCTACTTCATTTTTATTTTAAATTTTCTGCCACAGGAATGATCCATACATGACAACCTTTAGATTATATGAAAAGCCTATATATAAAAAAATTTTATATATATAAATAAGCGTGTGTTACTGGGATAGAATCCTTTGCTTTCATAAAAAGGACTGAGAACTGTCATATTAGAATAATCTGATATCAGTAAAAGGGTATTTTGGGGAAGCAAAGGGGTATCCTTTGCAGTCTATTCAAGGATATTTGGAGAAGTACAATTAGAAGGAACAGAAGGGATAATATTCCTCAAGAGGCTACCAGTCCCCACAGAAGTGGACAAGAACTGGTGGCTTCTCAAGTGATCAAACAGACGTTTAGCAAAGAGTTCCTTAAGGATGGACCATACAACTAAAGATCCATGTGGATAAAGGCTGCTTGAACTCACATATTAGACATTGTTTTGGAGGTTTTATTCCTATTTTTCCATTGTTTCAATTGTGTGATGTAAGGTTTAATAAGAATGAATTGGTATTTTATTCATCAAAATAGCATCTATACATATAGATATTTATTCATCAAATAGCATCTATACATATCTATGAAAAACTGATGATTGATACTCATATGAATTAATGAATTCTTTATAATAACCCAGTGGCACCCTCTAGGAAAACAGGTTAGTATCAATGCTTTATACCAGTCATAATGTGGGAAAGAGAATAAATATATGGAGTTTATAAATAAAATTCTCCATTTAGGAAACAAACATTAATAAGTTGAATAAAAACTTCCTAGTTGGCATGAATAAGCATCATAGACAACTATGTAGCTCTACTGGTCAAGAAGATTTAAAATATCAGAACAAAATGTTTCAGAATTTCTAAGGAAAGGAAACATAAATTTTTGTTTCTTAGAAGTATTAGTTGTAGAAAATACCACCCTAAACTTTATTCAGGTTTTCATTTCCCTTCTTTCTGCATAAGACCACCAAACAACACTGTATCTTCTAATACTTAGTACATTTGGAGTACTATTTAATTAATGATATTTTAAAATTAATATGTAATTTTTTTCTTAATGGCCTAGTCTGTACTCCCATTCATTAGATATTACTTTTCTCCCTGATAATTTTTTTAAATATAAGGTAATGTCATTATCAGTTATTTATAAACAACTAACTAGTCCTATGTTTTGAAAGATTTTCAGATGAGGTAAAAGCACTTTTTTCCAATTTCAAAAATCTGTCTGAATAGTCAAGACTGATACATCCTCACAAGCCCTTCAAAGTCTAAATTAGGTCTAACCATGTTGGGGGTCTGTATTTTCTAATTAGACTCAGTCTTCACCAGAATGCTCTCCACCTTAAACCCAACCTCATTTTAGAATTTTCAATTGTTTCATTCTAAAATTAGAAATTCAAGAAAAAGATCACCTATATATGACAGAGAATAATCACTAATAACAAAGATCTAAAGGAAGACAATCTTGATTTGTATTTCAATTTTGCTACCCATTAACTATATAACTTCAAATTGTTGAAGTTTTCCAAATCCCAATTTCCTGTAAAATGAAATTATAATACCTACAATCCATCTGGTTGCTTACTAAATGTCATGCATATAAACATCAGAGAACAGTACCTGACATACAGCAAATATTCAATAAAGACTGGTGGCTATGATAACATTAGGGATTATTTCCCATTTCTATCTTCTCTTATTTTCATTGCCCTCTACATTTAATGTGTGCAATCAACTGTCAAGTCTGATGAAGGTGGGGATATATAAAATTTATAACCCCACAATAGGAGCATGAATTCAATAAAATAAAACTCACAATTCCCCTCCTTTTAATATAAATGATAGTTATTCTTGTCATTTGTGTATCAAATCAAGGAATAAAGCAAAGAAGCAGAAGAAAAAGATGCCAATATGAATACAAGAGTTTCTCTGGCAGCAAGAACATATTAGAATGTTAAGTCATAGGACACGAGGAAGAACTAAAAGGTTAGGAAAACTACAGCTAGAAAAAGCAGAAGATTGTGATAAAAAACAGCAAGAGACATAAGACTAGAAATAGAATTTTAGGCCAAAAAGATGGGGGGGTTATATTTTAAGATGTGAAAGAAAATTGGAATTTGCTGACACACAGTAGCCTGAAAGACTATATAAATGAAAGAGCAAAGCATTTTATAGGGTATAAGAAGCATATTACATATGAGTAAGCTAACAAAATTTTCACAAACATGAAGTATGAAGAGGTTATCTGCAAGGCTGGGCTAGCCAACCAAAAATAACACAGAAATGTGCATTTTATATTACTTATGTGTATGTCTATATTTACTAATCCTAAATATTATTTAGGAGCATTAAAAGTAAAATCTATTCAGTTCTCACACTGGGCAAAGATTGCCCCTTCAAAAATCTGATCTGTAGACTAATAAAAACTCATTAGTTTCTAATCAATTCTACATATTTGAAATTCCATTGTAATTTCCTTTTCTTTATAATTCCTTTTTTAATAAAGCATTTCTCCAAGACAAACCTGTGTGTGTATGTGTGTATTTTTCTTACCAAAGAGAGGTGTTTTAATAGAATCTATTAATAAAAATAAATTTAAAAAATCAAAAATAGTATAATTTAAAAATCAATAGAATTAATGTAGACTCAAAAGTTTCACACCTCTAATCGGTTACTTTTTTCCACAAATCAAGTCAATATGATCCAAATGAAAAAGAATGACTTGCTTAAAATTATATCTAAGTTTACAAGTTGCTGAAATTTATGTGTATCAGATTCAATTATTGCTTACCAAAGAAAGCTATAAATATCGCCTGAATTAGCACCAGTCTGGTGAGGGGGGGAAAAAAGTGTATTTGTATCAAACAGACTTGCTGTGATATCTGTTCAAACATACCTGTACCAGTCAAAAGTCCAGCACTCTTCTTTCGTGCATAAGCGCGTAAGTGGTTGGACAGGCTAACAGCACTTGTAAACGTCGTATTGCAATGCACACATGTTCTAAGCTTCACAGGCATACCTATCATTCAAAAGAAAACTATAATCCAGTTCTCACTTCAAAAAGTGAAATTTTCTTAGCTTAAAAGTGTGTAGAAAAGTACCACAACAAAGATGGTTTTAAAAACGTTCATGAATTAGCTTAAACGTGAAATAAAAAGGGGGAATTAAGTTAACTATTAGTAGTTTGTAGTTAGTATTTAGAGCCAAACCATGCTCTTTGGAAAGGTGAAAGAGGAGTGACTTGAACCTCTTAGCTCTTCTGAATTTAACACCTATTATTACTTTCTTGCAGATTTCTGTGTTACGCAGATCATTTCCTAAACCTACTAAAGTACAATTCTGTGATTTGAACAGCACAGTTCTGTTGAGAAGTTTCATAGCTTACAACATTACCAATAGAAAGAATTAAAAAGTCTAGTTGACAAAGTGGTAATTAAAGTGTTTTACCCACAAAACCGTAAAAGGCTCCATACTAAATTAGGCTTTCTGATGAAGGCTGGGAGAAAAGGTGGTAAAACACACCACTGAACAGCTGTTAGACACAACATTTTATTCAGGGCATTTTATGTTCATTACTTTGAATGCGCAATCAATAATGAAAGTTAATGAATTGAAGTTTTTTACTACAATCTTTGTGCTAAATAAATGATCAACAAGCTAACATCTTACTCATCACAGGAAAGAAACATGTTGAAACAATACATTCAGAACTTCTCAAACAACCCTCACTCCCCCAACATGTTTCAATTGTTTCTTCTACCTTACATAGCCACAAGTGTGCTTTACTTCTATGAAGCATATTATTCCCTGCATTTTATTCTCCTAAAAAACAGAAAGCTACTGACTTTGAAAGACTATCTTTGTATGAAAGAAAGAGCCCTATTTGCCACAAGTCCATACCAGAGAAATCACTTTTCAAACCACTTAAAATACAAGTAATCTTTCCTTAAATCAAAACTGCATTACAAATATTTGAGCTACCACAATGTCAGTGGAAAGTAAACAAAGCAACAGTATATAATTACCTCAGACACACTCTACCTGGGCCTCAAATCAAAAGACCTATCTATATAAACCTTCAACACTCATAACCTCCAAAGGAAACCTTTATAAATAGACTTAAAATTCTTCTAGTCTAAACATACACATCAGACCCTGCAACACCAAATGAAGTTTGGAACACCAAATGAAGTTTGGCTACTTTATCTGCCACATTATTTGCTGATACACACAAAATATTCCTTGAAAAGGGAAAAACTGTTTAGTGCACAAGCACTAAGCTAAATCATCTGTCTGTTCCCTTAAAAAACTACTGTAAAATCTAGAAGCCCAGCAAACATGTTTTATACTCACAATAGTTCTCCAAAACCAAACTATCCCACAATACAATGAAGAATTGGAGAGGGAGAGAGCGCTTCTTTAGGTTAATCACAACATACCACAGACACCAATCCATTTAGTTTATAGAGACCATTTTGTTTTGTTTTTACCTGAGCAGAGGGAAAACCAATAGCTAAATCTTGAAAACACATCACTTTTAAACACAGGCAAAAATATGACAAAAGTTTGCCTTTTTAGTAATACTATGCTTTTGAACAACATGAAATTTCCATCCATAACCATCCTTCATCCATAACAATTTTAGTTTTACAGATCAGCTTTTTTTTGGGGGTGGGGGGTGGTTTTCTTTTGCATTTGTTCTCACCTTACATTCAGACCAAGAAATGAGGCACAGACTCAGTGCTGATGAGCATCAATTGATGAGTTACACAGAAATGACAGTAGAATAATCAATCTGTTCTGCAAAAAAAGCAGCTTAAATAAGAAGATTCTGAGAAAGTATTTTCCACAAATATTCCATTAAAGAAAGCACAACTGAACTGTGTTAAAATTAAAAAGATACTCATGAATTTCCTCTTACCTGAGTGCATAGTCAAGTCCATTTTTTGTGGTTGATACATCAATGGACTGTCTTCATTTAATGGAAGAACACATTTCTGAACAAATCTCTTTCTTGCTGTCTGACTATGGACCTTTTGAGGAGAAATAGCAGAATTTCTTTCTTCTCCCATCCTTTTATTTTTGAGAAGTTCTATCAGTGTAAGAGACTGATTCTTTTTTCCACTGGACAGTTCAGGTTTTGTTTCATCATATTCATTTAAGAAATTCAGCCCTTCTTCCTCAGATGCCGACACTGACAGTGCTTCAGTCTTTAGGCCATTACGGTACGTTTCAAGAGGTATAACATTTTGAGATAGAAAGTCATCACCTGATGCAAGTTTTTGAGCTACAAATGGTCTGGGAATAATACGACGACTGTTCAATGCCTTTAGGATTTTTTCATATTTTTCTTCATTTTGCATCATTTCATTCAGAACACAGATTGGAGATTTATGAGCATCCCATTTGGTCTTTCCAAGCCTTTTCAGGTGGCCTCTAACATGATTTGATAATCCAATTTTAGTATCAAACCAACCACCACAAAGCTGACAAGTGTGTTCAGAAGTGGTTTCAGATTTCTCTATAGCTAAAAAAAATTTTTAAGAGTAATATCAGAATTTTTTTTTAAATGGACCACTCTAAGGTGATTTACCTCTGAAATATAAAATTGTAATTATAATAAAGACCAAATCCAGAAAAAAAATTCAAATCCTCTGAATTTGAATACAGATACATTAGCCCAAATTAACCACATGAAAACTTACCTTTTCTAACTCGCTTAACAGGTGTTCCTGTGCCAGTTCTTTTGAAATGTTGCATTTTGTCACTTGTGGCTATTTGTTCTGGTGATACTACATGACGGGCTTCATAGCTTAATCCTGCTCTGTGAAGATGTCCCCGGACATGATTTGACAACCCAACACCTGTTTCAAATGTTGCTGGGCAATAAGGACACGATTTCTTTTCAAGAGACAAATCAGTCCAATGAAAAACAGAACTATGCTTTGACAATGAAGTTTCTGCATTTTCTAATTGCTGAGGATCATGTATCTCATGTAAAAAGTTGTTAGTTCCAGCATCTTCATAATATTCAAAATAAAAGCCATCATTTTGATCATAACTAAGGGTAGGATTTTCTCCAGGTTCCTGACCTTCCACCTTGCTTTTAAATAGAGGGAATAAGTTTACATGTTCTTGATTAAGATCATTATAGGTTTCATCTTCTATGGCCTGTGTAGTGTAGTCGCCTAGCTCAACATTATCCCAGGAACTATCATCTTCTGTTTCATAACTATCTTTCTTTTCAGCAGAATTAAGTTTTTGCAAAACAACAACAGTCATTTTATGTAAGAAATCAGGATAGCTATCCAAGTCTTCTCCTTCAACAGAACCTTCCTTCTTAGATTCCTTAACTACTCGTTTTACAGCTACACGCCTGTGGTCTTTGAAGCTTTCCGGCCTTTTGTTGTCTGGGTTATGAGGATCTGAAATAAAACTATTGTGAGAATTACTTGATGATGAATACAGATGTAAAGAATTTAGTGAACTAACTTCTTTTTTGAAATGGAGAGGATATGATTCACCTGATTTTTTGATCATCCTGTAGTTTTCATATTTGTGTCTATGTAAATAGTTGCTATTTGCCTTGGCATTAGATTTTTCTTTAGTTGCTTGATGAAGATACTTAGGTTTTTGGTCAATGCTGCTTTTAATTGTTCCAGTCTTGTGAGGAGGGTTGTTTTGACTGCACATGTTTACACCTGATTGGGCAATGCTTTTCCGAGCTTTCTGTATTCTATGTGGCCGCTTATGGAATTTTGAAAAATTACTTGATTGTGAACTTGATCCAAATGTTCGTTTTACGTCTTGTTTTAAAGCAGAGTTCTTTGGAAATGTGGTTGACTGTTGTTTAATTAATGGTTTAGTGCTACTGATATCTATGGGTTCTTCAAGAATGTCATTTTTTCTTTTATCAAGTCCAAGAGGACTACCAAATGAATCAACAGATGATGAGGAATGCAAGTATTCCATGTGCTTTTTTAAAATACTTCTAGCTGAAGTGGTAAAAGGACACATCTTACATATGTATGTAGATGATTTTTTGGATGATCCTGTAACAGAGTCTTTCATAAAAGTCTTTTTTTGTGTTTTCCTCTGAGCTACGTCAGAATTCACTATTGGGCATTTTACTACTGCTCCATGGGCAATGCCTCTGTGACATTCCAATTCATTTTCTGTTACTGCCATGAAGTTACACTCTTCACAGCAATAGTACCTTTTATCTTTTTCGTGGGTTTTAGCATGCTGCACGAATGTTTTAGGGCAATTGGTACCAAACACACACTGAGGACATTGTAATCGTGCACTTCTTCCTTCATCCTGAAGTTCTTTCAATTCACGAATTTCTTCCATCAACTTTTGTCTTCTTTCTTGGTGAATAATCATGTGTTTTAGAAGTGAATTGCGATCTCGAAATGTCCGTCCACATTCTCGACAAGCATATGGCCTTGGGACATTAAGATGGCGAAAGTGACTATTCCCATCTAAATGATACATCATATGCCTGTGGAGGTGCTTTTTCTCCCTAAAATTCACATTGCACTTTGTACAGGGGTAGAATGATGGCTCTTCAGTACTAAAAGTAGCAGGTGACTCAGAATCACTCTCTTCACATTTCTTTTTTAAGGTATTTGAAATAAAAGTGCTAGTATGAACAGGTGAACTGTCTTCTCCACATTTATCTGGGTTATAAATTAGATGTTGAAAAGCATCTACAGATTCCAAATCTTCATCAGTTGATTCAGGCTTCACTTTTGATAATGTGTATTTCTGTGAGTCTATTGCTTGTACCTCTTCATTCTGTTCCAGAAAGTCAACTTCTAGCATTTTTGATTTACTGGGTACACAATTGGAATCACTAAAGCAATCTTCTGTATAACGAGTTATTTTGCTTACATCCATTTTTCGCTTTCTCTTTTTTTCTAGACCTACTTTAGAGTGAACTGGCGCTTTATCCACTGTTTCTTCATTAGTCATAAGAAACTGAATAAACTCTTTTTGGGGATCCCAGTTTGCATCATTTTCTGACCTATACTCATCTGTACCTGAGGAAATTCCTGTTAATGTATTAACACAATCATCTTTTACCAATATATCTTCACTATTCTCGCCCACCTCTACTTGATTTATTAAAGTGCTATCTGACTTTATACTACTCCCTACTGAATTTTGAATGTCACAACCAACTGAAGCAGAGGTAGGTAGTTTTTTAATGGAATGGGTTGGATTCTTAGTATGTGCTACATCTGATAACAAAAATAGAACTTGATGTTGACTCGCTTTTTGTGGTGTAGACAGCTGAAGATCAGCTGTTACCTTCAAAGTTGAACAAGATTCTGTTGTTGGCTGATCCACAGGCTGTCCAGTGGTTAATGAAACACTGCCTTTATTCATACTGGAAGTCTTAGTTAAGGAGGAGTGTGAAACTGGTCCATTAACAGTAGCTCCTTTAGGTAAGGTAAAGTTTTCACTAGAAACAGCAGGAGCACCAGCATGTATGAATAGAGTAGACTGGCCTCCACTTAAGGCTTTTTCAGATTTGTCCTTTGACAGTTCTTCAGGCAGAGTCAATGTATTATTTTTCTGAAATGCTGTTTGACAATCTTTTGGTTTATGAACTCCACTCTCTTTCTCTGAGATAAAATTGTTGTCATCTTGGAGTTCTTCTTTAGCACCAGTAATATCGGTGTTTATCTTCAAATCATCCATATTGTTGGCAAGCCCATTTAACACATTTAGTCTAGAAAATGGAAAACAAAAATTTAGATTTGCATGAAAACAAAGTACTATTAGAATGTATGGAGAGTTGAAAGTATACATTTATTTTCTATTCTTTATACTGACATCCTAATATTTCTATTCTTTTTTATACTGACATCCTAATAAGAATGTAGCAACATTTCAAATAATTGAAACATTTTAAATGTATTTCAAAGTTCAATACTGTTGTTTGTGCTAGGCAGTAATTCAATGCTGCATACAGAATGTCTAGGGAAATGCAACATACCCTCACACAACATAAATGAATATACTACAGAATGAAAACAAAACCTCAAACACATATTGCTAATGAGAACAAAATTACGTAAGTAGATTAGGAACAAGCATTCTATACTACAAAATAGTCTAATTGTCAAATACTGCAGATAAGTTTTGTAACTTAAAAGCTCATTCCTGGAGAAAGGTAACAAAACACTACTCACTAAAGATCTAAATCTGAATGAACATATTTACTATCAACATCAATGACTCATGAATAAAACAGTAATTTTTATTTTTAAAATATTTAAGAATGCTTTGTTCTTAAGATGTTTAATGTTCTAAAATTCTAAAACTGTAAAAATGCTTTATTCAAAGGGTTTCATTCATTCCTTATTCAGTTTATCCTTAATTCTAAATTAGTAAGTTAAAATTAATGAAGTGATTACATTAAAATTTCATGTCTGAGCTCCCAAATTCTTAAAAGCAGTTATCCCATTTATGATTTGATGGTTTAATGCAGTGGCCTAAAATGCTTGATAATGAAACATCGTAAGCATATATTTTTAGGTTATTTTATATAAAATGCAGATAAAATTTTTCAAACCATTTTTGATCACGTGGTAATCATTTTAAGATAGCAGGATATTTTTTTTTAAATAGGAGACTAATGAATGTTTGGGAGACATTCATACCATGGCTGAATTTACTGTCCTATTATGAAGAGTTCCCTGACACTTTGTTTTTATCCTGCTCCTAGAAATAGCCACATTATACTGGAAAAGCTGTCTTCTTGAAAGAATAGAAGCTCTTTGAGACTAACAACCTTGTCATCATCATTTTTCTCAAACCAGCGTGCTGTACATGGCATAGGTGCTTGGGCCATAGTTGTTGAATGAATAAAGATGGTTGTAAAATCAAAGTAAAAGTTTTTAAAGTATAAAACTAGTTTTGTTTCTACAGAATTTGGATACTTCATTCTAGTAAGACAAGCTGCATTATGGTTCTGATTGCTTCATTAAGCAATTGTAGCAAAGCCCCCCAATAATCTTTTCTGTACCACTTAAAAGAACTCGATACCTGGCAACCAAAGGTGTTTAACTAAAGTACTGGCATAAGCATCATACATAGTAAGTGTGATTTATTTACTGAGCACTTACTATTTAGGTACTGCTCTAATATTAGAAATACAGTAGTTAATTAAAAGTAGTAATTTACTACTTTAATCAACTATTTTTATATAAACTACTTTTAATACTACTTTAAGACAGCAGTACTTCATAATCCAATATTTTAAAATGAAGACATTCTAAATAAATTTCAATATTTCTACTATCCTTTATGGTACAAATTTCATGCTTTGTAACATATTAAATCTGATTCAATAATAAAAGGTTTCTAATAACATTTTCCATATTTCATAACGCAGAACAAGCACTCATAACTATGATCTTATTCTTTCCACAAAATGTTTAATGCAATAAATATTACAACAATTACAAATGTCTTTTTTTTTTTGCCATTATGCATAGCAACAATCATTATTCCACACCTCTTAGGTTTTAAAATTCTGCTTTTAAGATTGGTAAACTTTCACAGTAATAAAAATAGACTTCCAGTAAGATCATATTCAATGATATCACCCCAAAATGGTGCTAATGCAGCACCCAGCAGGAGACTCTACATCACAAACACAGAAGTTAAAAATGGGCAGCACATAAACATGTGTTAGAACTAGTGTGCAAATGTCAATGAAAAGAAAAGCAAGCTTTGATGCTACACTATTACCCATTCTTGATATTTCTCATTACATAAGATAGAAAAAGGAAAATGCCTCCATAGTAACAATCTCAAAAATCTAAAATGAATGACAGTTTTTAAAAAACTAGTCTTAAATTTCTGTTCCTCTTTATTATAATCACAGAGGTAGACAAATATATGCTCAGTCAGTTTGAAAGCCTATATTAGCTTTTCTCAACAGGAAGCAACGTTGCTAACGAAGTGGTAAATTCAGTGTTAATGAGTGGCTTCACTGTTACCACCTCAGAGGTAAAACCTTCCATGTTCTATGTTCTACCCATCTGTTCTGGTGTTAGAGGTTCAGAGATGGAACAGACGCTTCCCATTTAAAGCAACTTCATTGGTACCCCCTGAACAGCAGGGTGACAAACTATGAGAATATCATGTCGGCTTGGAGACTGCAACCTCATTACCAGAATAAGGGCTTTACAAGAGCTTTTCATAAGTTCACATT
Organism: Marmota flaviventris; assembly: GCF_047511675.1. NCBI lineage: Eukaryota > Metazoa > Chordata > Mammalia > Rodentia > Sciuridae > Marmota > Marmota flaviventris. The sequence goes on from NC_092507.1 coordinate 77,274,540, forward strand.
CTAAAGACATCAAAATGTTCTGCTCAAAACCACAGGAAAAAAATGTGAACAATATATAACTTTGTTTACAAAACAACTAACAAAAAAAGTAAATTACACATTGTTAAAATATATAAAACTAGGCCTTTACATCGACATAAAGAAATATGGCATAGTTGCCCACAAATTAATAATTACTTCTACTAAAAGTAGTTAGACCTTTTTAGGTAAGTGACAATGCAGCACATTAATACCAACAATGTATTGCATCTGTTAGAAAATATGCTTTAAGAAAATGACTTGGTATTAGGAACAATTAAAAATTTCCTAGTTTAATTTTCAGAATATATTCTAACTATAAAATGTTACAAATGTACTTGTTCTTAATAATAGTATCAGATATTACATTCAGATACAATGAAAAATAATAGATCATTAAACTCTGCACTGAATAATCTAGAAGCTTGACATTTACCTCCCTACTCACAGAGGATTATGTAGCATACAGGTAAGAAAGCATTTGACCTATAAATTAGTTTTATATTGTCTCAACCCATTTTTCAGTTTATATAGTCAAATATACATAACAGAGTAATCAATAACAGTTTGTTATACAACAAAGTTGGGAGATGTTTTAAGATAGTTATTTTTCATTAAGTTTTAAAAAAGGGAAGCTAATAATTAAAAATAATTTGTTTTATTGCTTAGACCCCCCCTAAATTCCAATTCAACACATTCAATTTGCTGTATCACTTAGGATCTTTTAAAATAATGTTTAGATACCATTACTAAATCCTTCCTCTTATAATCAAATAATTATAAAATTTTTGTTTTACTTGAATTTAAAAATGTTCTTTTAAAAATTCACATTTTTAAACAGCCACAAATGGGAATTTAAAATCTACATAAAACATATTTTCAGTATCCAGAAAATCATAATGAGTTCTACAGCTATAACTGCCTCTAGTTATACACTGTGAGCATTTTTAAAAAAAAAGTACAAAGGTCAGATCTGTCTTAAAGATGACAGATCATCACTTATATGCCTCAAGCTAGACTTATTGTCTCAGAAATCTCAAACATCAGTATTTTTGCAAACTATCAGCACTTGCTATAACACCATCACTACACTACATCTTGAGGTTACTACAGAAGAAATGAGGTGATAATTGCATATTAACATAATTATTCTGTAATCCCTCTGAGCAAGCTTCCTAGGTCACTCAGTAATTCAGATTAGATACAACCTTCCTGTCATCAAATCTATGCTGTCCACTTCTGTTCATGAATAATTCTTTTTTTTATAGAAAATTAGCTTAATTTCATTCTTTTTTATTAATTGTATTTGTTGCAAGCAGGTTAACATTTTGTGAGTACTTATTACATAATGCCAACCTTTGTCATAGAGTATAATTTCGCATAAAATTCAGTGCAATCTGCCCTCATTCTACTTCAGTTCACTAATAACGATATTACATAGCTGCAAGTAAATTATAATGCTGCCCACTAGCTGAGTTATAGTTAGGATCTGTCAGGTTTTCACAAATGCTATATTCATTTAAATTATCCTTAAGAACACATGACAACTCCAGTTACTAATATAAGATTGGGTCAAAAAAAGAACTTCATAACTGTCATTGTAATTGCAAACCAATATTAAGTAATTACATTTAAATTACTTTGGTAGTTAAGCCTAAATATACTATTAACACAATGTACAAAAACGCACAGCTAAATCTCACTGAAAAGAGAAGACAGTATACTATATAATCATATCACATATAGGCAGTATCCTATTCTGCATGTCACACTGAAATAAAAACACACAGAACATTTATAAGGGTATATCCAGGACGAAGCTGATTCCGAAAACCCTATCATATAATAAAATGAAGAGACAAATGAGTATGCTGACTCTAACAATTAGCCCATATAATCAAACAATCTTCAAATGTCTGAATGTCTGTCCTATAGAAAGCAAGTCATAAAGATATGATTTTCATCTCAAGTCCAAGAAAAACTAGAAACGGGAACCCCTCACCACTGCAAAGGGCTGCCTAACACAATAGTGAATCAGAATGGTTCAGCAGGTAAACTGTCAATAACACTGTAGAGTGGACTATGAGGTTGGAGATTAGTAAAATGATTTCTAAGGTCCCTATTTATTTATTTAGTGGTGCTGGGGATTGAACCCAGGGCCTTGCACATGAAAGAAAAGCACTCTACCAACTGAATTATATACCCAGTCCCTTTTAATATATATCAAAGATTTCTAGCATTTAATCATTGCTTGAAATAATGACTCAAGAACTGGAGTGAGAATTAAACCACAGGACCGTAAACAAATTAAATTCACAATAACCTGAAATAATCATTTAAAGTTAATTTTTAATCTATTGATTTTTTGGGGGGAGAGGGGTACTGGAGATTGAAACCAAGGTGCTTTACCATTGAGCTACATCTGTAATGAATACCTAACCTTTCATCTGTATTACATAAGCTTAAACTCTACCACAGAAATTCATTTATATATATATATATATATTCAGATAGGAAAGTGAAATTCTCTTTGAAAACTAGAAAAGACAGAAGTTTTTCCTTCCACAAAATAACATTTTTATTAAATGTGAATGCTTATTAAGATTATAATTTATTCAACTTACCTTTTTAGTTTTCTGAAATTAGTCTTAAAAATCCAATCAGCTTTTAAGAAAAATAGACCAAGGTAGTCCCTACTCTACAACTATCATAATTTAGAATAGTAGAAATTCAAACACAAAAAATTTACTTTCTCTCAAGAATATTAATATGCTTCTCTCTCATAGAGAGAGAAAAAGAAAATATTGTATTTTTGTGATGGTAAATCACCAACTGGCTATTACTACTCTTTTGACTTACATTAGAGCTGCTAACAAGTTTTTACTTACTGCATGCTCAGTTCTTGAGTTTCAGTTATAAGATGTAGAAGAGACATTTGTTGTAAACTTCAGTAATTACAGAAACTCGCTAAAATCTTATAGAAAACTGTGTAGTATTTAGCAAACACATATTCTTATTAATCAAATGTATAGTTCTATTCAAATGATGACAATTTAAAAGAATTTCCTTCAGGTCTACCCACATGAAGGAAGAATAAAAGCAAGGTGAAGAATCGGAATTTTCAATCACAAGAGATTTAGCAAGTGCATGATTTCCAACTTATCCAATCTCTGAAACCAAAATATGATTAATATGACATTATTATTTTATAAAGGATGAATAAATCATACACATAACTGATGTTTCAGGGAAATTTTTAAATTATTGTTAATATTAATATCAGTAGGTACTGCTGTTTTTTTGTTTTCCTTTTTTCAACTGTACTGCTACCTAACTGGGGAAGCCTACAGAGGTCACACATGTACAGAAAACTGCCATCAAAGGGTAGACAGGAATAGGAATAGAAACTGGAATAAATCTGACTTAACTTTCCTATGTACATATTTGAATACACCTCAGTGAATCTTCACATCATGTACAACCACAAGACTAGGATCCTGTTAGAGTCTGTAAACAAGTCAAAATAACACCTGGCATTTTGCCAGGGGAATGTTAGAGTTCGTAAACAAGTCTGGATGGTGCCTGGCAAAATGCCAGAGGGAGTGGTTTGAGAAGTAACAAAAGGGAGCCATTAAGTGTGGAGATTCCTGATTGGTTGACTGATGTATCTAGTTTATGCTAATTAGATAAGCTGTGTGGAATGTATAAATACTGCTCCTGTCCTGCAATAAAGGGCTTCCACTCCTGCTGTATCAATCTACATAAGTTGTTCGTCACCCCCTGGTTATTTTGCCCAGCCAGCCGGGCTGCGGCAGGATCCTAATTAGAATAAGATGTACTCCATATTTGTATAGATGTGTCAAAATATACTCCACTGTCATGTATGACTAAAAAGAACAACAACAAAAACCAATACATTATGCCACCAGTAATACAGATTATATACTCTATTCAAAAGTAGAAGGCCCTATAAAATACCATGGCCAAAAAAAGTCTCACGGAAGAGAAAGGACTTTAGCTAAATTTTATAGTGCAGTGTCAAGAAAACCACTCCTTTGGAGACTGGAGGCAACCAGGACTGAGTTTGAAAAAATGCCTCTGCAATATCTACCTTAGAGCAGAGTTACTCTAACTTCAGTCACTTCATCAGTAAAAGAGGGATGAAACCTCTTACAATATTTTGAGAATTAAATAAGACAATACACATAAAACATAGCACTGGGTCTGGCACTTAGTAATTACTCATTAAGTACTAATTCCCTATGACACACCTACCATTAACATGTTTCATTTATAAAACAATGACAATGATTTGTGTACTACTCATTGTGGAGGCTAAGACCTAGAGATAGAGCTCCCTAGAAATATGCTGGATGACTAGGTAAAGATCATTCCTAGAAGAGAATTTATTCTGGGAGAAGCTACATGGATCTTAACTACTTCCAGGGTATAATAAACAGGATAAATAGAAGCTAAAGAGACATAGGATCAGAGCAATAACTCTTATGGAATAGAGCAGGGTTTCAGTGAAATAATAGTTAGTAAGCTATAAGGGGACCTTTGTACTCAAAGGAAAATAACATGAATTAGCCACTTAAGATTTAAAATTTTTATTCCCTAGAGTCCATCAAGAATATGAATTTCAACTTCCCTTTGTGATTAAATTGTAAGAAAATGACTTATCTATTGATGAACACTGAGGCTGGTTCCATAGTTTGACTACTGTGAATTGTGCTGCTATAAACATGGGTATGCATGTGTCACTGTAGTATGATGGATGACTTTAATTCTTTAGGATAAATACTGAGGAGTTGTATAACTGGGTCATATGGTAATTTCACTATACTAATTTACAATCCTATAAACAGTTTTCCCCCAAATCCTCTCCAGCATTTATTATTGTTTGTATTCTTGATGACTGCCATTCTAACCCAAATGAGATGAAATCTTAGTGAAGTTTTGATTTGTATTTCGCTAAATGCTAAGGATGTTGAACCTTTTAAAATATATTTGCTGGCTATTTGTATTTCTTCTTTTGAAAAAAAAAAAGAAAGAAAGAAAGAAAATGAAAGCAGATGGACTGTAAGAGAAAGATATACCATGTCAGATAAAGCCACAATCTAGTACAGATAAAATCAAGGATTCCTGGAAAGAACAGAGATGTCAATCTAAAATAAAACCAACCCCCCCACACACCCAAAAAAGAAGGAAAACTAAAAGCAGGTTTTATACAAAAGGATATGAATCAAAACAGCATTAGATTTTTCATCATGAAGACTATAAAGTCAAAAAATTAATAACTTCAAAGTTTGGATTAATTATTATTTTGATTTTTGAATAATATATGGAAACCAATAATATTCAAGAGTGAGAGCATACAAAAACTTCTACCATCTCAAAAATTTTTCAAAAAGGTTGAGAAGGATCTGAAAAATGGTTAAGTTAGTACACTAAGAGTGCTTTTATTAATTTTCAACAATGAGGTTATACTTTTGTCAATTCCTAATAGCAACTGAAATACAAAAATTTAAATGTGTAAAAAAAGTAAGATTAATTAATCACTAGAAGAACTTTAGAAGTACATGCATTTAATAGCCTCAGATATAAATTGGTGGGTTTCTTTATTAATTAATTTTTTGGCACTGGGCATTGAACCAGGTGAACTTCAATGAGTTACATCCCCAGACTTTTTTAGTTTTTATTTTGAGACAGGGTACTCACTAAGTTTCTGAGAATCTGCCTAAATTGCTGAAGCTTAGCCTTGAATTTGTAATCTTGCCTCAGCCTCCCAAATTGCTGGGATTGCAAGTATGTGCCACCCTGATGGCTGGTGTATTTTAAATAAAGAAATAATCTGCTTTTGAGAAGAGGCTAACAAGTACCTTAAAATGAAAATTTACTAACAACAATAATAACAACAACGAAGGAAGAAGAGCAGAGTGGATGTAGCTGAAATGAACTGAAACATTCTTTCAGAACAACTTTTTTAAACAGAAAAAGGTTAAACAGTAAGCAAAAATGTAAGAGACACAGAGAATAGATCCACAAATTACATGGAGTATGAGAATTACTGAAGCAGAAGTATGGAGAAGACACAATAGAAAAAAAAATTGTAAGAGCTCAAGAAACATAGAAATCTCCATATTAGGAGATCTAGGGAAATTTCAGAACTATAAAAATGAAAGGAAAAATTCTATACATTTTGGGAAAACAAACTCAAACCACCTACAAAGGAATAAGAATACAAATTCATCTTGAAATTTTTGAAGGGAAAAACTTTTTTTTTAAATGTTGCCTGAAAAATTTATAAAAGTAGAATATATTTTTTGTCATCTCCATATTCTCCAGACTATCTTCCACCTCAGTTACCAATGTTAATAGTCTGGCAAATCTTCTACTCTTTCTCATTCAAACATGTAAACATATGTATCTGTGTTTATCTTTAGAGAAATGAAACTATACTATATACATGCTACAATAAATATCCTTATATAGATAGCCTTATAGTGTATTTTAGTTTAAAATATGCTTTGAAATCATTTTTCCAGTTTTGTAGCAATTTGCATGTCTACCTCTAATGTATAAAAGTGCATGTTCTTCACATTCTTATCAATACAATGATGAAATACTCTCCAACCCAGAGCTCTATAACAATCCAAGCTAGCATTTGAGCTTAAGAACAAAGTAGACATTTTTAGACAAGCAAGATTCCAAAGGTTTACCATGACAAGAGTTGCTTCTGGATATTCAAGTACAGAGAGAAATGAATACTCAAAAAAGAAAGACGGGGAAATCAGAAAACACTAATGAACAACTAAATCTAATAACTGTTGCTAAATATTTAAAAATGATTCATTCAGAAAGAGAATAATACAGGACTTAAAAATCTAGAAACTGAGATATCAAAAGATTTCAACATTGGAAGTTAGACTAATTCATACTGATTTTTAAAAAAATCTTTATACATGTTAAAATGTTAAGGGCAATCAACAAAAATAATGAAATAAGACATAATTTCAAATCTACAGAAAAAAATGGAAGAAAATTTGATGTATCCAATAAAAACAGCAAAGGAACATAAAAAGTAATAAAAATAAAAAGTAGCAAAGGAACACAGCAAAAAGAAAAAGAAAATCAAGAGGACAAAAAGAAGTTCAAACATATCAGCATTCACCAGAGATGTGAAAAGTTCATATATTAAGCAAAAGGCATTCAGATTTGTTTTGAAGTCTGTTCTATGTTGTTTATAAGTTTCAACAACAGATGATTAAATAAGATCATGGAAAGATTAGTTAGGCAAAGGTTAATACAAAGAAAGATGTCTCTAGTCACAAAAATCAAATAGAAGTTAAGGCGAAACAACAGTAACCCTGCTAGAGATGAATATTATATATCAATAGAAGTATATAATCCACCATGAAAATAAAATATTCATGAACCTCTCTGCATTAAACAAAATGGCTACAAAATATATAAATAAATATAAATATATAAGTCAAAATTTCTACAAGGAGACACTGATAAATCAAGAGCCACAGAGGCTTTAAGCACTATTCCCAAAGGTTAACAAATCAGACTTATTTAAAAAGTCAGAATGAAGATGATTTTGATAACATAACGAAATTTACTGAATACAGTGGTCTTCAAACTGGGGTTTGTATATTCTTCTAAGTACTGAAATATTTCCCAAATAGTTGGCAGATATGAATGATAATTAGAGTTCCTCAACTTCTTTATGTACTCTTTATCCTAAAATCCATCTGTATGTTTCGATTGTAATAAGTTACTCTAGTTCTCCTTATGCACCTCCCCTTTAAAGACCATCCTTCTTGCTTTACCAAAGTTTCAGAAACACAAAGTTATAAGTTTTTTCACCAACATTAGTTGTTCAGGCCAATAATGTTAGAACAATCTTCATTATTCTCCTTTCCTCATAATTCATAGTCAAACCATACTGTCATCTTCAAAATATATCCAGAATTTAATCATTTCTCACCACTGCTACAACCTACTATTACCTCTCCCCTGTATCATTTGAACAGCTTCCTAATCTCAATTTAATACACCTTGTCCTGTTTACCCTATTCTCAACAGAGCAAGCCAAGTGATCCTCTTAAATCTTACATCATGTTCCTCAAAACCCTGTGACAGCTCCCTGTTTTCCTCACAAGAGAACCAAACACTTAAAATAGCTTATCAAACTGTACAATACTTCCTATAACTTTCTGACCACATTTTTTTCTCTTTCAAGCTCACTCACTGTATTCTAACCACAATGGCTTTTATTAGTATTCCTTGCTTTCTTCCACCCAGATCTCTCATTGCAGACTCTCTCATCTCATATCATCTTTGATGAATGATATTTTGCATGATGCCTACCTGAATCATTCTATTTCAAGTTACACCCCAAACTTCCTTACCTTCTTTATCCTTTTGGCATTCTCAAATCCTCTTAACCTAGGTTATCCCTTTTTCCCTAACACTTAATACCTTCTAACACACTGAGTAATATGTAATATGCTGTCTGTGCATCCCTCCTCTAGAACTAGAATTTCAAAGATCTATCTTGTTAAGTGAATATCTCAAAGGTTAAGAAGCACGCCACTTAGAATCTTTCTGCAATTTTTAGTGTGTAAAAACCTTTGGGGAACCAAATATAAAGGCGGTTTGAGAACACAGTTCATTATGTAGAATATTATAAAACAAAGGAAACATGAAAATTTGAAGCTACTTAGTCTTAGTTCATTGAAAAACTACTCCAGGCAAGATTCCAGTGCATGTTTGCTGGGAGCCATTAGCCAAGTAGGTATGACAATTTCCTTGCCAGCGTACCCCATGTTGCTTAGTGGAAGGACTCGTGGAAATAGGACATTTTGCAGTGACATTGGCATGTAGGTGACCTTGCTCAAGGACCAAGTCGATCCGAGTTTAGGGCGTTCCCCGTTTAGGACTATCCGGGTTTAGGGTGGTTCCAGGTTTAAGATTATTCCTGCTGGGAATAGGGCATATCCTGCTGCCTGAGTTCCCCTTGAGTTCTCACGGGATTCAGACAGTATTTTTTTGGGAGACAGAAGCCCAGTGGGGGTGGATTTGGGCAGAGAACGTGGATTTGGGCAGAGAACGTGGATTTCCCCAGAACGTGATTGTAGACGGCTGGTGTGAGTTCGGGAATAAAGAGTTGCTGTTTGAATCTACATGCTGTATGGTGGCTCGTGATTTTGTGCCCAGCCAGACTGCGGAACATGTTTATCTGTCTCTGCTACTCTAAACCTTCATTTCTCTTTCTCACCCATCTCGCTCCACATATCAGACTTAGAATTATCATTCAGAAATGAGAAGGTCACCAAGCTTCATTTTACCTTCCCCACAATTGAGACTTAGTAGGATGACAAATACTGAGAAGGCAAACAAAAACCTAATATACCAAAACATGTACTACAGCAAAAGCAGTGTGTAAAGGAAAAACTATAGCTATAAAACCTGAATTTTTAAAAAGAACATCACAAATCAACAACATTACACCTTATGAAATTCACAGCAAATAATCATTACATAAGGTGCTAAAAATATTTAGTAAAACAAAAAATAACCCAATTTGAAAATGAAGACATTTCTCCAAGATATACAAATGGTCAACAGATTATGAAAAAAAATGCTTACCACCACATCAGGGAAATGCAAATCAAAACCATAATGAAGTATCATCTCATTCCAGTAAGAATAACATTATCAAAAAGGCAAAAGATAACAAGTATTAGCAAGGATGTGAAGAAAAAGAAAACCCTTCCACACTGCTGATGGGAATGCAAATTAGTATAGTCATTATGGAAATCAGTATGGAGGATCTTCAAAAACTCAAAAACAAAAGGAGGCACAAATTCAAGCCTGTAGCACCTGCTCAAAAAGCTGAGGAATTTAGCTTGAGCCCAGGAGTTTGAGGCCACCGTGCACAACATAGCAAGACCTTCTCTCAAAACAAAGACACACCTGGCATGCACACCTGTAATCCCAGCAGCTCAGGAGGCTGAGACTGAGGATTGCAAGTTCAAAGCCAGATTCAGCAACAGCAAGGTGGCTAAGCAAATCAGTGAGACCCTGTCTCCAAACAAAATACAAAATAGAACTGGGGATGTGACTCACTGCTTACTTAAGTGCCCCTACATTCAATCTCCAGTACCCAAAAACTAAACAAAGACCAATCAACCAGCGAGAACTACCATATGATCCAGCAATCTCACTACTGTATATGTAACCAAAGGAAATGAAATCAGTATATGGAAGATACATTGCATTACTATGTGTAGCACTTCATAATCCTGAAGAAATAGAAACAGTGTCCACCAACTGATGAATTGATTAAAAATAGATATATACACACAATGAAATACCATTGAGCCATGAAGAGAATGAAATCCTGTCATTTGTGATAACATCAGTAGAACTGGAAACAATTAAGCTAAATTAGCCAGGCACAGAATAAACAAGTACCTCAAGAGATTTCACTCATATGGAATATAGAAGTTATCACACTGAAGTTGAGCAGAATAGTGATTACCAGAAGATATAGTTAATAGTAAGAGTAAGGTGATTACAGATCATGATAATGTGCTATCGATTTTAAAAGCTGGGTTATGGTTTAGATGTAAGGTATTCCCCCAAAAGCTTCTGCTAATGAGTCTGAGGTAAAATGATTGAATTGTGAGAGCTGTAATCTAACCAGTCCATCCTAGTTTGAATAGATTGACTGGGTGGTACACATAGGTAGTGGGGCATGGCTGGAGGTGGGTCAATGGATTGTGCCCTGGAAGGGTGCATTTTCTGTGTAGGCCCTTCCCCTCACTTCTTCTCTGCTTCCTGTTCAACATGAGGTGAGCAGTTTACCTCTTGGGGGCCCTTCCACCATGATATACCACCTGACTTTGGGCCCAGAGCAATGGAGTGGCCATCTATGGACTGAAACTGTGAGCCCCAAATAAACTTTTCCTCATCTAAGTTGTTCTTGTTAGGCTTTTGGTCATAGAGACACAAAGCTAGAAGAAAGGATTCCAAATGTTTTCACCATAAAGAAATGACACGTTTGAGTAGATGTGTTTAATCCAACTTAAACATTACATAATTTGTTTCAACAGTTTTAAAATAAATTTTAAAAATACAATCAATGAAATAAAAAGTGGGTTCCTTGAAAAGATAAACAGAGAAATTGACTGAGACTGTAAATCACAAATCAGAAAGCAAAAATGGAAGCATTGCTATAGACTTCAAAGAAATTAAAGATTATAAGAGAATACTATGGGGCTGGGGATGTGGCTCAAGCGGTAGCGTGCTCGCCTGGAAGGCGTGTGGCCCGGGTTCGATCCTCAGCACCACATACAAAGATGTTGTGTCTGCCAAAAACTAAAAAATAAATAAAAAACTAAAAAAAAAAAAAAAGAGAGAATACTATGAACTGAACATCAACAAGTTAGATAATATGGGAAAATTCCTAAAAACACACAAACTACCAGAGTAGCTCAAAACGAAAAAGGAACTCTAAACAGACCTCCAACAAATAAAGAGATTGAATTAATAATCAAATATCTTGCTCAAAGGAAAGTCCAAGACCAGATGATTTCACTGGTGAATTTTAAGTTTCACCATACATTCTATGAAACTAGCATTACACAACTACAAAAGCCAAACAAAGAACCTGGAAGAAAATTACACACCAGTATATTTCATGAATATTGACACAAAAATCCTTAACAAAACACTAGCAAACTAAAGCCAAAAGTACTTTAAAAAGTAAGTATATCGAGGGCTGAGGATATAGCTCAGTTGGTAGAGTGCTTTCCTTATATGCACAAGGCCCTGGGTTCGATCCCCAGCACTTAAAAAAAAAAAAAAAAAACATGAAGCCCTTGGTTCTAATCCAGTACCCCCCGCACAAAAGAAAAAAAAATTTTTTAAAAAAGTAAGTATATCACAACTAAGAGTAGATCAACCTAAGAAGCAATCAGTGCAATAAATCACATTAATAAAATAAAGGAAAAAAAACATAATCATCTCAAAAGATGCGGAAAAAGCATTTCATAAAATTTATCACTGTTTCATGAAAAAAACCACTTAGCAAACTAGCAACAGAAGCACAGCTGTCAACGTCACAAAGGACATCTATGAAAAATACACAGCAAACATCATACTCAGTGTGCAAAGACAGAGCTTCCTCCCCAAGTCATTAAGAGAAGGATCAGTAACAAGACAAGGCAAATCAATCTCACCACTGCTATTCAACATTGTTCTGAAATCTTAATGAGAGGAATTATGCAAGAGAAATAAGAGACATCCAAATTGGAAAGAAAGAAGAAAAACTGTCTTTACTTGCCAATGACATATAAATATATAAGGAAAATCCTAAGTATGTACACACACAAAAAAATTACTAGAGTTAATAAACAAAATCAGCAAACTTACAGCTAATAGATCAACATAAAAATTCAGCTGTAGTTCAATGAAGCAATGAATATCTGAAAAGAAAATTCCACTTATGACAGCATCCATAAATAATCAAAAGAATAAATGCATCCAAAGTGGTAAAAGATATGTACATTAAAAACTATAAAACACTGCTGAAAGGAATTAAATGAGATGGACGTGGTGATACACACCTGTAATTCCAGCAGCTCATGAGGCTGAGGCAGGAGGATTGTGAGTTCAAAGCCAGACCCAGCAATTTAGTGAGGTATTCAGCAACTCAGCAAGACCCTGTCACTAAATAAAATATATATTAAAAAAGGACTGGAATGTGGTTCAGTGATTAAGTACCCCTGGATTCAATCACCATTACCAGAAAGAAAAGAAAAGACAGACGAAGGAAGGAAGAAAGACGAAGGAAGGAAGGAAGGAAGGAAGGAAGGCAGGCAGGCAGGCGGAGGAAGGGAGGGAGGGAGGAAGGGAGGGAGGGAGGGAGGGAGGGAGGAAGGAAGGAAGGAAGGAAGGAAGAAAGGAAGGAAAAGATACTCTTTTGTTCATTGTTTTAGTCAGCTTTGTGTCACTATGACCAAAAGACCTGACAAGAACAATTCAGAAGAGGAAGTTTATTATGACTCATGGTTTCAGAGATTCATTCAAGGGTTGGCAGACTCCATAACTGTGGGCCTGATATATGGCCCACAAAAGGGCATTAGGGCATTAGGGTATAGCAGATGAAAGCAATTCGGGACATGGCAATCAAGAAACAGAGAGAGAAAACTCCAAAGGCATACCACCAGTGACCTACTTCCTCCAGCAACACCCTACCTGCCTACATTTACCACCCAGTTAATCCACAAGTGGATTAACCCACTGAATGAATTGCAGCTCTTATAATCCAGTCATTTCACCTCTGAACATTCCTTCATTGTCTCCCACATGAGGTTCTGGGGGACACCTGGTATCTAAAACATAACATTCATGGATTAGATTCCCTAGTGGAATTCTTTTTTGGGGGGGGGCAGGGAGTGGGGGTACCAAGGATGGAACTTGGGTACTCAATCACTAAACCACACCCCCAGCGCTAATTCTTGTATTTTATTTAGAGACAGGGTCTCACTGGTCTCACTGAGTTGCTTAGTGCCTCGCTTTTGCTGAAGGTGGTTTTAAAGTCCTGCCCAGGCTCCCTAACTGCTGGGATTACAGGCCTGCCCCACGACACCCAGCTCTCTAGTGGAATTGTAAAGGCCTTTATGCAGAAATGAAAAAGCTGATACTCAATTTATATAAAACTACAAGGGGCTCTGTATTATAAAAATAACACCTAAAAATAGAAACAAATTACGAAAGCTGGGTGCAGTAGCGCATGCCTATAATCCCAGTCACTCCAGGAGGCTGAGGTAGGAGGATGAGGTTCAAAAGCCAACCTCAGCAAAAGCGAGGCGCTAAGCAACTCAGTTAAGACCCTGTCTCTAAATAAAATACAAAATAGGGCTGGGGATGTGGCTCAGTGGTTGATTGGCCCTGAGTTCAATCCCCAGTACCAAAAAAAAAAAAAAAAAAAACTTAGGTGAAATGATTTTCGACAAAGGCACCAAGACCTGTCAGTGGGGAAAGAAGTCTTTTGAATAAATAGTGCTGGGACAACTGAATAGCCATACAAAGGGGATCTTCAAATATCCAAACTATTTTCAAAATAATATCAACACCTTATCTGCCCTTTTCATTCTCATTTTATCACAAATATGAAATTAAATTTTCCAGTGGCTATATCTCAACAGATTAAAACAGAAGTTGATGAGATCTAGATATCCTGACTACTTTTTAAAGTATTTTTTAGACATTGGTGGACCTTTATTTATTCATTTATTTACATGTAGTGCTGAGAATTGAACCCAGTGCCTCACACAGGCTAGACAAGTGCTCTACCACTAAGCCACAACTCCAGCCCCTCTTGAATATTTTTAACAGGAAGATTCCTTTTTAAATGCAAAACAATGCTCCTCTTCTCACTAAATTTTATTTTACAAAGAGTATTTTTCACAAAATTGTGTTACTCGTTGTTTTAGTCAATTTTTCTCCTGCGACTAAAAGGACCCAACCCAAACAACTGTAGGGAGGAAAAGTTGAGGGCTCACAGTTTCAGAGGTCTCAATCCACAGGCTCTATTCCTCAGCAGCTCCAGGAGAGGCTAAACATCATAGCAGAATAGTGTGGCAGAGGGAAACAGCTCACTTGATGATCCAGAAGCAGAGAGACTCCTCTCACGAGATACAAAATATATATCCCCATAGCCATGCCCCCAATTAACCACTTCCTACAGCCACACCAGACCTACCTCCAGTTACAGTGAATTAATTCCCATCAGGAATTAATTCACTGTAATTCCAGCAGCTCCAGAGGCCGAGGCAGAAGGATTGTGAGTTCAAAGCCAGCCACAGCAAAAGTGAGGCGCTAAGCAACTCAGTGAAATCCTTTCTCTAAATAAAATACAAAATAGGGTTGGGGATGTGGCTCAGAGGTTGAGAGTCCCCAAGTTCAATCCCCAGTACATCCCCCCCCCCAATAAAAACTAAACATTTATAGAAATGCAAGTAGCCAAAATGAATAAAGGGGGAGGACTTGCCTTCTTGGATATAAAGACTTATAATGCCAGAAGAATTAAAATATTGTGGTATTAATGCAAGAATAGATAAAGTAGACCAACTGGGGAGGGGGGAGCAGAGTCTGGAAACAAGATCCATATGTGTATAAGATCGCTTAAGACAAAGGTGATGCTGTACAGTAATAAGGAGACAATCTTTACAATAATGGTATATAAATATATATTTCTCAGGAAAAAAGAAAAGGTGACCTTCATACTTCAAAATAAAAAGGCTTCTAGGATAACATTTCTCTACTTTAACATTAGTGACACTGGCTATATAACTATTTTATGCACTATAGGATGCTTTGCATTCTGTACATTATAGGATATTTAGCACCATCCTAGCCCAATTCACTAGATTTCAGAACTACATTCATTCAGTTATGAAATGTTTCCCAACACTGTCAAATGTCCCAATCAGGGAATGGGAGATATGGAATGAGAGATGGGGGAATTGCCTGTAGTTGAGAACCACTGTTCTTAAAAAAAAAAAATTTTTTTAAACTTGAGAGTACTTTTACGTCACTGGAGCAGGGTAAAAACTTCTTAAACAGGACATAAGATGCACTGACTATTAACAATGATAAACCGGGCTACATGAAAATCAGACGTTCCTTTCAATAAAACATTTAAGAGTGATTATCAGCCAAAGTGGATTTTTCTAACAAATACAACTAACAAAGAACTTACATTTAGAACACATTAAATCTCCTAAAAACAAAAAGGATGACAAACCCAATGGAAAAAAGAGAAAACTCAATTTTAAAAAATTAGTGGAGTCAAGAGATTATCTAAAAAGAAAATACATTTATTAAAAAGTGCTCAATTTCATTTAAAATCAGGAAAACCCATTCTCCAGAAAGGCGAAGATATAGGATAACAGAAACTGCCTATACAACCACTTTGAAAATAATTTTTGTTACCTTTGAACATACATATACCAGTAATCCAGATTCTACTCTTGGTAAATAACCAATATAAATGTTTCAAATGACGTTGCGTTAGCTTTCCAAAACTGTGACAAATACCTAAGAAAAACAACTGAGAGGAAGAAAGATACTTTAGCTTCTGGTTTTGGGGGTTTCAGTGCATGGTCACTTGGCCCTGTCATTTTGAAGCTTTGTTGAGGCATAGACATCATGGCAAGGAGTGGGTAATAGAATAGAACTGCTCATTCAATAGTGGCCTGGAGGCAAAGAGAAAGACAGGCTGGGGACAAGATATAGTTAACCCCAAGGATCTACTTTCTCCAACTAGGCCCCACCTTTTAAAGTTTCCACCATTTCGTAACAGTGTCATCAAATTATGACTAGATTGATCCACTGATGAGGTTAGAGCCCTGATGGTCCAATCATTTCCCAAAAACCCCACTGAGGCTTGAACATTTGCTGCACTGAGGACCAAGCCTTCAACACATAAGCCTTTGGGGGGACATTCCAGATCCAAACTGTTAATATGCATCAAAATACATGTCGAAGAATGTTCATGACAGACAAAATAATACCACTGTAAAATAGACTTTTATATAAATAAAGTTCAAAAAAGTTATATTCTTTGAAGTCAGGCTAGTGGCAACTCTGGGAAAGTGCAATGGAATAGTGATTGGGAAAAGAAACAGGGATTCTCTCTTGCTAGCAGCATTCTTATCTATGGTGGTCATGGAGTGTTTACTTTTTGGTGATTCACTGAGCTATATATTTACACTTTGAACACTTTCCTATGTGCTATATTTCAATTTCTAAAATTACACGAAGCACTATATTTTGTATGTTATAAATGCAACCTAGAATGTTTTCTATCTATATTACACAAACTTTATTATGGTATTTTCATCAATTGTTTGAAAGTAAAAATCATGTCTGAAAATACAATAAAATTTTCACTTCTTACACTTCAAGATCCTTTGTCTAATTAAATAAAAGGAATAAAATATCTTAAAGAACTTCTTGAGTTTTTAATATGCTACAGGAAGGCATAATTAAATAAATTTAAATTGTTTTCCTAATGATTTATTTATCTTAATCACCTGAAAAAATTCAGTTTCTTAACTCGAAAATAAAATACACATGACTTAGAAAATGCTAATTGATACTAAACAAAAGTTGATGATGTTTGTTTCTAATATTAAAAATATTTTTCTCAAATTTAGACTAAGACGAGGATTAAGACACTGAACTAAAGGAGGTTTCTATCAAAAATTTATAAACTTCCCTACCCAACAATCTAAGCTCTGGATTACATTTTTATATTCCATGACATTTTAATAAACCCTATTCCATAATACCAATAATTATTTTGTTTACAAAACAAGAATCAAACACTTAAAATACCAAGTTGTTCATAACAAACAGATCCCCTCTGAATTTAATCATTTATGTTTAACAGCAAACAGTTAACAGAAGACAATCTAATTCGTTTTTAAGCCATGTAGTGCCACCAAGTGGTGGCAAATTCTTTTTCTAAAATACCACTTATAAGTAACAGAAAAAGTTATACTGGAATATTATATTGAAATGAGAAAAATCAATCTTATAATCTTGGTAAAAGTTTAGAAACAACCTTAGAGGTCTTTTTTGTTTGTTTTGGAAAATGTGTTATCTTGTTATAATTTAAAAGTTAAAATTTTCTTGGAGGGCAAAGAATTATGAATATAATGCTGCAGCATTGACTTTCTCTTGCTTGTTACTTTTTAAATCCACATTTCCCTAAAAAACATGCACTACTTTAGAAATTTATGAAGCACACACACAGTAAAAGATCTAAAAGGTTCCTAATAATGTTACCTTTGTTAAGTACAAGGAAAGTGAAGAGAGAGGGAGTAGAAAAAAAAAAAGACAAAACCTATGCTCTTTAGTCAATACCTATATTAGACTTCTAGGACTATAGTAACCAAATACTGCACACTGGATGGCCAAAACAACAGAAATTACTGTCTCACAAATCTGGATGCTAGAAATCCAAGATGAAGGTGTCAGTAAGGGTAAGGGTTGGTTCCTTCTGAGGTTTGTCAAAGAAGGATCTCTTCCAGGTCTCTCCTTGGCTTGTAAAAGGACCATCTATTTCCTGTGTCTCTTCAATTCTTCCTTTTGTAAGTATCTTGGTGTTCGAATTTCCCCACTTTATAAAAATACTATGGGAGGAAACAGAGGAGGGAAAGCAGAAGTAATGGGGACTTAAATGGAGCAAATTTTGTTACACACATTTATGAATGTCAAAATGAACCAACCCCACTATTAACTATAATGTTTTTATTTGTATAAAAATATTTTTAAAAAGAATACCACTCAAAACTGGATTAGGACCTCACTTGACCTTGATTTACTTTTGTAAAGACCTTATCTCCAAATAAGGTTATGCTCTGAGGAGCAGGGACCTGAACTTTTAACATAGAAATTTGAGGAGGGGGAGGTACACGTCAACCCAGAACACTACATTCTGAAATTTGGGGAAAAGAGTACATTTTTTTTTAACTTAAAAAAGAAGACAAAAAGATCCTTAGTTTAAATCACATAATATTTTTTTTTAATTTTTTTTAGTTGTAATGGACCTTTATTTATTTATATGTTGTGCTGAGAATCAAACCCAGTGCCTCACACATGCTAGGCAAGCGCTCTACCACTGAGATACAACCACAGCCCCACAGAATATTGTTTTAATTTCATTAAGTACTACCAGCAAAAGAAATGACAAATTTATTTAAAAACTATTAAATATATCAAATTAATAAGTGTCATATAGTTCATGTTTAATCCAATTATAATGTACTTAGTCCTAGACTTCATCTCCTACTACTCTCCTCTTTCTCACCATACTCACATGAGCCTCCTCCTTGCTATTCCTTGACCATGCCCCAGGTACTTTGCTCTAAATGAAGTTCCACCTTCAAATATATGCATGAATCAGTTACTCCACACTCAGGTCTAATTATCTCCTTCACAGTTCTTCCTAGAGCATTCTAAAGAAAATAGTACACTTAGTAACTTTGTATTCTCCTCTCTGATTATATTTTTCTTCATAGTATACAAAAAATACATGTGTTCTTAATACCTGACACACTAAACAGTTATTTGATTGTTTCTTTTTAAAAAATATTTTTTTAGTTGTATATGAACACAATACCTTTATTTTATTTATTTATTTTAATGTGGTGCTGAGGATCGAACCCAATGCCTCATACTTTAGAGGCAAGGGCTCTGCCACTGAGCCATAATCCAAGCCCTTGGTTGTTTCTTTCTCCTCCACTACAAAGTAAGCTTCTAGAGGGCGGAGACATGGTTTTTTTCCACTCATAGGCCCCTGGCATCTAAATAGTATCTACTGTGTTGAACACAATTAATAGCTAACTTTTTGTACATTGTAATAGCAGAAAGAATCTTTAAAAGCATCTCAGATTTCTAAATGGAATTGACTGGTCCCTTGCTAATCATTCTCATACCTCAGAGATGAACTACACAAGTTCATTACTCCTCTGTAAAAAAAGTTTCCTCTCTCAGAACACAGTTCCAAATCTAAAACCAGCTGAAACAGCTGTTCTGGGCCCTGCCTATCTCTCCACTTTGATCTCACACTTCCCTTCCACCAGTCCTTAGTTATCCAATTCACTGGTCTTCTCTCAAATTCTCCAACACATGACCTCTGTATAGGCAGTTTACTTGATGTGGAATCCTCTATTCTCTTCTCTTTAGCCTTGTATCACACAAATCCATTAACCTTAACTCATAATCTCTCTTTAGATCAGTGCTCAAGGTCATTTATGGGAAACCTTTCTCAATGCATTCTGTCAAGTTCTTTGTCATATGCTCATGTAGAACTGTTCTTTTAAAAGATGTCTTTCAAATATTCAACTAATGACTACTGATTAATGTATTTCTCTCAAAGGACATAAGTTTTTAGAAAAATCCTTCCCATGGTTCAAAGAGAAAAGGAGCCATGTCTTCCAATGTATTTGTTGTACTAAGCACCGAAAAGGTAGCCCAGGGCCTAAGTGAAGGAAGGAACACAAAAAATAAGCTAACTATAAATGAACAATAAGGGCCTGCAATCAATTACAGGAATTAAAGCTTCCCTTTTATTAACTCCAACTGGTTTCATCAGACACATTGCCTATTTCTAGGTAGCCCTTCTCTAGGCACCAATATGTGCATAAAAGATACAAGCTTATTTTAATATTCAACTATGCAATCCATTTGAAAGTATATGGAAAATAATATGATTTGATATTATAAACCTCATCCTAATAAGTCTACATACACTTTACTCACAAGTCTTATCAACAATTACTTTTTAAAGTGATGTAAGATTTACCAAATTTCTTAAGTATATATGTTGAGAGCCACAGCCGAAGGGGCCCCAGCAAACTTCCAGCTGCCAGCAATCCAGCTGCCGGCTGATGATTGGCTCACAGCGGCCCCAGCAACATCTAGCTGATTGGCTCCTCGGCCCCAGCAACATCTAGCTGATTGGCTCCTCTGCGGTGATGCTCATTGGACTGTTTCCCTGCCCTTTCAGACCACGGAGCTGCTCATTGGGGGACTTTTTGGCTCTGCCCACGTGACCCAGCCAATCGGCCTCAAGAGCAGGAGGATTGTGGGAGGTGAAAAGAAGCTTGTGGGGGGAGAGACAGGCGTGTGGAAAGCCGGTGGTGGCAGTTGAGGCTCTGAGGATTTTTCCTGAGAGGCTGTTTTGTTTGGCGTGTGTGGTTCTAAAAATAAAGTTAGTTTCTTTTGACAAGTGGCTCCTGATTGTGCCCAGCCAGACTGCGGCATTACCTACTCCTCCTTTTATGGCTTATCCTTCTCCTGCCCCCTATTCTATACACTAAGGGGTCTATCTCTCCTCCCCTTCCCTAGACATTAGTGTCTTTTTGTATATAAAACAAGACAAAAAAGAAAGAAAGAAAGAAATAGGAGCATCTGTGAATGGATGATGGGAATGTCAAATGGTGAAGCCACTACAGAATACTGTATGGCAGTTCCTCAGAAAACCAAAATTAGAATTGTTATATAATCCAGCATTTCTACTTCTGGAAATATATCCCAAAGAGTAGCAGCAGGATCTCAAAGAGATAGTCAATGATACACACATATACACACATATGATGGAATATCATGTAGCCTTGAAAAGAAGAATATTTGGCAAAATGCTTCAACACAGATGAACCTTGAAGGTCCTGTGCTATGTGAAACAAGACAAATACTATATGTTTCTGCTTATACAAGATACTTAAAACATGGGGGAAAAAATTACCAGTAAGGGTATGTGGGGACCAATAAATATGAGAGAGAAACAGGTAAAAGTATAAATGAGAGCGTACACATATTATTATTTTTGTGTGAATTGTTTCTTCTATCACTTATTTTAGTGCTCTAACGAGAACAGTTTAACAAATTCTTTAAAAGCTTAGATTCTGAAGCTAGACTATGTGATTCAAATCCTAGCCCTTTTACTGCTAAATTCATTATATCTCAGCTTTATATCTACAAAGCAAGGACTGGATTAATATTTATAAAGTACTCATAATAATTCCTGGCATATAGCAAGCACTATATAAATGTTAAAAATAAGCTTGAGTTTATCATGGGTTTGCTTTTAATCAATTAGGAAAATAAAATATTTCAGAGTTTATCAAGCATAGCAACAGCAAACACTATAGAAACTTATATTTTAAAACATAAACATAAGGTTATCCTGATTTGGGTTTCAATCAATCAAAAAATGTAAGACCTTGTCAATTATGGAGGGTGTTCTGGGAGATGTCAATATTCAGTATCTCATTTTCTTGCTATGTTTTAAAGTCATTCAGCTAAAGGTAGTTTAGTTTCCAAGCACCATAGATAATGACAGAAAGTGACTTCCCAATGAATGGGGGACAGGAAATAAGGCATCTTGGCATTTAAGAAAAATGCAAGGCAGGCCATATCTCACTCTTTGACATTCTCTTTCCTTTCCCCCCTAAAAAGCCTTGTGCCTTATGTGATAGGTGTCTTGCCCTATAGGGAAGGAAGGAATGTCCCATAGAGATAACAATAAGAATTCCCACTAATCATACTTTTGCATGTTGTCCATAAAAATCGTTTTTTTCTGTTTCTTTTAGTCTTCATTCCTGAACACTTCCACGTCAAATAAAACTTTCATTAAATAAATTTGTCTGCTTTTCTCATTAACTTGTCTTTTGTTAAAGGGTTCTCCACTATAAACCTAGTGATGAGTGAAAAAAGAAATCTTTTCTCTCCCATACAGCAGGTACTATGTTACCTCAAGGCAGAGGTAGAATTTAAGCAGAGTTTTCTTAGATTAGTTAAATTTCAAGAGCAGAGATAACACAAATGGAAAGATATGAATAAAGGTGAAAATTTTCAAAAAATGATGATTAATTGGACTGAAACAAATTGCTTATTTTAAAAAAATAGTAAAAAAGGCTGGGGAAATGGCTTAGCGGTAGAGAGCTTACCTAGCATACTTGAGGCCCTGGGTTTGATTCCCAACACTGGGGGGGGGGGGGGGGGGAGAGGTACGCGGGGACCAGAAAGAAAAAGAGGAAAACCAGTAGGAGATGAAACTTAAAAATCAAGTAAAACATGAATTTGGAAACTCTTGAATATAAGACCTAAGAATTAAAATTCTCCTTAAGAAATTTTTAATGTTCTTTAACAGAGCATCTTCCTTAACAAGTTGAATCAAAGTCTTTAATGAAACAAGCAAAGATAGATGATCCAAAGATGAATAGCTATGGGAACAGAAAGAAAAGATAAACACATGCTGTATTGACAAAGTAAAAGACCTAGTAAATGACCCACACTTTAAGAGAATAAAAACAATGTAAATGTTCTAAAAGATTTGGACCCCAATGACAAGAGAACTGTGATCACATGATTTAGATATGGTGATGTCAGGTTACAGAAGAAAATATCCAAGCTGAATTTATTAGACCGTTTCATAAATGTCAGTAAAAAAAGAAAAAAGAAAAACACAGGAACAAAAAAACCCATGGATATAACTGCATCACTTCTTCACATTTAAACTGCGGTGGTTTTTCACTGCTGTTACTCCAAATTCCTTTAAAAACCCTAGCATGTCACTCCCCACCCACAACTCATGCTCAACTCTATATACTTCAAATCATGTATTTTTTCACTTCCACCAAGATTCCCTTTTTATTACCTCTCATCCTTTGCGTAGAGTGTTTCTCCTGCTAAAAGTCCTTACCCCAAATTTTTAATCTAGATAAATCATCAACAGTTCACCAAATTTCAGTTTGTCACTTTTTCCAGGCATTAGCTGTGGGAGACAAACCTCACGTGTGACTGAGTTAACTCCCGTACTGGGCGATGTGGCATCAGGCACCCATGCTGCTAGACTGCTCCATTCTTCTAGGGTTCAAGTGACTGTGTCCGGGCTCACAGCCCCATGGGTGGAGCTATGCTCACCTGTTCCTTTGTAATATAACGCCTTGCCCTGTTTAGGATAGAATGTTCCATGGAAGTGCCTTATGTGTGTCCCCTTCTATTACTTACTATGCCCTTGGGTGTGGCCTACCTAGATGTCAGTCAACCTGCTGACAGTGGACATCATGAAGCTAGACTCAGCCCCCCGAAACCTGACCCCTTGCCTCATTTGAATAGCCTCTCCTCAATAAAAGGGGTCAGCACGTGCTTAAGGTCAGAGGAGCCGTCACAGCAACCCCAAAGAAAAGGGTTATTTGTGTCTCTTGTGTGGTTATTTTGTGCAGTCCAGTTATCCCAGTTTACCTGGAGTGACCCCTGAGCCTTTTAATTTCGAGAACGAAACCCAACAATTATTTTTTTCACTTCCACCAGGATTCCCACCATTCAGTGTCTCCATTCAGTCATTAATAAATATTTATTAAGTGTCTAGTATAAGTAAAGAATTGTCATAGGTGCTTGAATATATACAATAAATAAAAATACACAATTTCCTTGCCTCTAATGAACACAGACTTCCATAACACTAATCACATTAAGACTATAATTACATATGTAGTCATCTTTCCTACTCAGACTAGTAATTAGCTAGCAAGCATGAGCTAAAACCAATTTAACTATAATAATCAATTCATAAAACATTAAGTGAATCAATACAACATCAAACAAATGTTTACTGAGCACTGATTTTATGACAGGGAGGACTACAGTCCTCAGCTTAGCTAGAAGATCCTAAAAGATTTCAAAGAATTAGCTTTAATATCATCTTAAAAGAATGGTAGCTAGGAAGTCAGAAGACTTCTATCTTTGCAATTATTCACCTTACCTCAAACCAATCATTTATTATTTCTGAACCTTATACCTTTAAGTAAAACATTGAAATAACAGAAGACATTCACAGTATTATTTATTTTTCAATGGGTTTAAAATAAGACTTGTTTAAACAGTTTGAAAAATCAGAACCAAGATGCAGTTCAAAAAGTGTAGGCTATATTAAAATATAAACTTTAGTACATTTAAGAAAATGACTGCTGGGTGTGGTATGGCACACACCTGCAATCCCACAACTCGGAGGCTGAGGCACGAGGATCACAATTTCAAAGCCAGCCTTAGCAACTAAGGCCCTAAGCAACCCAGTGAGAAACTATCTCAAAATAAAATTTTTTTTTATAAATAAAAATTTTTTTAAAAAGGTTGGGGATATGCCTCAGTGGTTAAGCACCGCTGGGTTCAATTCCCAGTACCAAAAAGAAAAGAGAAAAAAAGAAAGAAAATGCCAGTAAATTTGGTAAGATGAACATAGAGTTAAATGAAACTACTTTATGAAATCATTCTTGAAAACTGAAATAAAAACTTTAGTTCATGTTCCTTCTGCTCATATTTTCCCAAAGACATCCTCCAATCAAAACTCTTTTATTATTTTCTTCATGGCCCAACTCAAATGATGAGGAAGACACTGAAACTGCGGATAGTATATCCATCAATCTCTCAAGAGAAAAACTAGTCTAAAAAACCAGTAGAGAGTGTTAAATCAAGTAGTCTCAAAGTTAAATTTCTCTTGAACCTCAAATGCACAAGAACTAAACACCTTTCACATCCAGGTTGAAATAAAAGATAATCAAAGTTCTATATTTGGTAATTAACCTAAGAAAATCCTTGTAGGGAGAGCAAGAAATGGAGGTCAATCTCCAACTCTGTGTTCAATTGCCATAGCAGAAGCCACATCAAGGAAAAATGACAAATTGATCCCACATCAAGGGGAAGAACCTCTCCTTGCTTTGGATTTACTAGAGGACAATCAAGCTTCAGTCATAAAAATCCCAAGTGTCTACTAATCCAACTAGCCAAATTTCAAATACAGAATGACATCACCAGTCAAAATGCTTTAACAATTTTAAATGCTTCATTTCTGAAGAGAGTATATTTTTATAAATATTACATTACATATCTATGATGATAATACAAAATTTTCCAAATTTTTTTTTTTTCAGCAGCTAGCTTCCTAAGCTATAGGAATCAAAAATGCTATCAAAGTTCTTGACTATGGCTCTTCAATTTCTTCCTCCATCATTTTTCACCTATTAGGAAATGAATAACTTCCCTTCTTACATATGTACCAATCTCAGAGCTCTGGTGACACCATAAGTTAGTGCATAGTACTTATATGTGACTAATCTATTAATATGCACTTAGTATACACAGTATACCAGGCACTGCATTTTTAAAATAAATGAGACATGAGTAGTGTCTACCTTTAAAGAGCTCACAGTTTAATAAAGAAGACAACCTACTGCAATATGGCCAGGACTACATCAAAGCTCATGAGATGATGCTTGAAACAGAATATTTGAGAAAAAAAAGACAGCCAAGAGAAGAAATATTAGCAATTGAAGTGGAGGAGGGTGGGGTGGGGGGGATGTAACAACTCATACTTAGTACAGGAGTATGAAATATCATACTTAGTTTATTCATCTAATTCTAGGAATGTGGGCATAGCTATAGTGAAATAATTGCATGCCATGGTATAGAGCTTACATTTTATTCTGCAGGTGATAGGAAACAATAAAAGAGACAGAGGAAGAAAGTAGCATAGAAAAGTTGGCAAGTGAAACCAGAGATTTGGAAAACTCATTTAACAAAATTACAGGCAGAATATAAATATTTATAGTATATTCATATGATGTAGTATTACTCAGCAATAAAAAATAATAAAAATTATAAACTATGCATATACTCACCTCAAGAATGAAAACATCATAGTGAATGACAGAGGTCAGATACAAAAGAGTACTTACTATGTAATTCTATGTATATACATTCCAAGCACAGCTAAAATTAACTATACCAATAGAATTTAAAAGGTTGCTTACCTCAAGGGAAGGCTACTGGATTGGAAAGAGGGAAAGCAAAGGAAAGTTTCTGGGATAATAAAAGTTTTTATGTTTTGATCTGGATGATAGTTATATGTGCAAATATACATATAAGACGACATGTAAATTTTACACTATATTATGTATGTTACACCACAATAAAGAAGAAAAGAACACAATTATGGTCGATTTAAGGTCAAACAAGTTAAACCAGTGTCATGCCAAAAGCAATATCAAACTTGTAAGTAATGAGAACAAAGGTTTTAATAGACTCCATATATTCAACTAGTAAACAAAATCTCTTTTCGACACTAAAGTACAAGTCTGGTTTATTCTCTACTTCAAGAAGATTATAATACACACACACACACACACACACATACACATACACACACACACACCTTTTTTCTTTATAATAAAAGCTATAAAAATAGAGTATTATTCCTCAAGAAAAAGAAAAACCCTGTTAACCAAAACTTTTTCTACATAGCAGTACCTACCATATAAGTACTACTATAATAATTAATAAAGAATAAGAAGCATTTAATAGAATTCACATAAGTATTCTTTACACTAACAATATACTTGCTATGATTAAATCAAAGATTGAAATTACACTGGTACTAGGGATTGAATCCAGCAGTGCCTTGAGACAGAGTCTCTGTATATTGCAGAGAGTCTTGCTAAATTGCTGCAGCTGGCCTCAACTTGAGATCCTCTTGCCTCAGCCTCCCAAATCACTGAGATTACAGGCATGCAACAGTGTATATGGCTCATTATAGACTTTCATTTTTTAAGCAAACACTGAGATCAACAAATCTTTGGCAAGTTAGACAAAGACTAAATTAATTGCAATTATATCAATGTATTCTTTTCACTGAATATCCAATAGCCATATTCATTTATTGATGATAAATATAATTTTTAGCATTTCAAGAGCTTAAATTATTAAAAAGCATTCTTTTACATACCAGGTCAAAAGTGTATAATCAAAATTCAAAATTTACAAAGTCAACAGTCTTAGGAGAGCTAATCAGAATGCTACATTTCTAGAAAAGTCCTTCAGTAAATATGCCCACAAGAAAAACATTAAAGGAATAATTTACAATTCTGAACATTAACAGAAGTAACAACTTGGAGAATTTCATTAACAGAAATAACAAAGTAAAATTCATGGAAGCAACCAAAGAGAACAATGAAGCAAGCCAACAGATTTTACACTGAATGATGAAGTGTTCCTTCATAGTGGCTAAGCCAAACACCAACTTGATTTCCTAACATGTTAGAAAAGTCACTGGAAATCTGTATGCATTAGAAACCCTGAATGCAAAAAAGAAGGAAAATAAAAATTTAGATCCATAATCTGATGGTTGCTTTTTAGCACCTATCCAATCAATGAGATCAAGTCAATTTGTCAAAGTCAACTCATATATTTTAAAATTTTATTAAAAATTCCATTGATTCTGGACTTTTGAAGATATATTTTTAAAACATAAATGTTTTATGTTATTTCTACTTCAATGTGTAATATTTAAAGTAGTCTTCTACTTACCTAGATTTTGTCTTATTAACATCTTGCTGCAAGAACAATCTCATCCGAAATTAAATCCAATCTGAAAAAATACATGTAAAAACCATCATTTAGGATTTTTTTGTTTATTTGTTTCAGGTATGAATAACTACATCTACAATACCCTATTCTTTTAAATTAAAAACTGCAAACAAAATTATTTTCTTGATAAAGCATTGAAAACATAGTGTTAACTAAAACAGGAACTTGCTAAATACCTTTTTAGAGGAACAATAACCTATTCACAATGAAAAATTTCCTAGTTTTCTTTTTTAAAATTTCTGTAACAACTTGTTTTCATTAATAGTTTGGCAATTATAATAGTTAAAATCAGTAGTTATTTCTCTACAGAGAACTTGGTTCCAAGACCCCTTAAGGATACCAAAATCTGCAGATGCCCAGGTCCTTTATAGAAAATGGCAGTCTTTCTATATAACCTACGCATATCCTTCTGTATTTTTAAATCATCTCTACATTATATAGTACCTAATACAATGCAAATGCTGTGTAAATAGGTGCCATATTATATTGTTTAGTGATCAACAAGAAAAAAAAGTATGTACATGTTTAGTATAGAAATGTTTTCTTTCAAAAACAATTTTGATTCAGGGTTAGTTGAATGGGTGGATGCAGAATCCATGGATAGGGAGAGTGTGCTTCCTCATAAAACATACTTCAAGGTCAGAATTTATATAATACTTATACATAACAAAATCACAACAAAAAAGCTGGAGATAAAAAAGAAAGTATGGCATGGCATAAAAGAATATACTTTTAGTCGTCATAATAGCTAATATTGAAGCATTAAGAACCATTATTCAGAAAATAACATATATTGTTATTCTTCTGCTTCCCCAATTTAACCTTCAATCTACTATAGTGACTTCTTCCCCCAAAATCCACAGAAAATGTACTTACCAAAAATCTACCTATTCCTATTGTATTACATTTCACAAATTCTAAAAACTCAGTATATTGTTGCCTAAATTCTATTTATCTCCTGCTCTACCTGAAACCTACTTATTATTTTCAATTCTATATTCTTAAAAAATGGCACCAACATATTTATTTCCAACTGTCAACCTAAATTACTCTTAACTTTTCCATTTTCAAACTTACTATCATCTCAATTTGTCCTTTCCAGAACTATGAATGATCACTTTATAATGGTTATCCTAACATGTACCTATGCTTTAAGTTTTGCTTCCACGTGGTAAACTACAAATATCTACCTGTATCTACCTTCTACCTCCCTTTAACTTTGTTTTAACAGTTTTATTAGTCCTTCAATATTTACCTCAGTCACCCTGGCAGATACTTCTTTAATTCCTTCAGCTTTAAAAAATCCATTTTCTCAATTACTGTAGCAACTAACTGGTGTAGCAACTAGCTGCCTGTCAACACTTTCTGCTTCTTTGTATATTTTCTAAACCATAGTATGAACATATTGAGGACAAGAACTCACTTATTTTGTTTCAGCATTGTCACTGGCTGGCAGATGAAAGCCTAAACAATGTGGGCTAAATAAGAGATTCAAATTTTGCTTGTATCTCAAAATGTATGTAGAAGATAACCCAAGTAAAATTCAGGCTAATGAGTCAAATTCACATCTTTGAGGACTGGAGAAAAAAGTCATTATCACTTCTGGATGTAAAAATGCTACTTTACAGCTAAACATGGTGGCATATGCCTGTAATCCCAGCGGCTCAGGAGGCTGAGGCAAGAGGATCACAAGTTTGGTTCCTCCAAAGCCAGCCTCAGCAACTTAGAGAGGGCCTAAGCAACTTAGCAAGACCCTGTCTCAAAAAAAAAAAAAAAAATCATTGAGGATGTGGCTCAATGGTTAAGCATCCCTGGGTTCAACCCTGGTACAAAAAAAAAAAAAAAAATTACTTTATGAAATAACCACATTTAAGTAAAATACAACTGACATAAATTAACCCACCACACTCTTCTATTGAGTGAATTATTTAATTTCATTGATTTTTCAATACCAAGACTTGGGGACTAAATGCTTCTATCCCTGCACAAAAATGGAGTTTGTGAACCAGAATTACTAGATTTATTTAAATATTAGCCTTAAGAAGAAGAAGGTTAGAGAGTAAGACAAATATAGTTCTTGTAGTATCAATTTAGAAAAGTGCTTCTCAAACTTTAGTGTCCATCAAAATTACCTGAAGGGCTTATTTCAGATTGCTACAGTCTGCCCCCAAAGTTTCTACTTTGGTAGGTCTACATGAAGCCCATGAATCTGCATTTCTAGTAAGTTCCTAAAGTGATACTATTTTGAGGATCACATACTGAAAACCAGAGCTAGAATTTTCTATGATGTCTAGATGAGAATATTGTCCCTGTCAACCAATGCCAGAACTGTTACTTGTTTTAAACTAAACTATAAAATCAAAGTGAAAGCATTAAAAAACCCACAAAACTCCATATAAACTGCTGAGTGTAACAAGCTGTAAATGGCCCTACAAATATTATCCACAGCCTAATCCCTGGAACCTATTATGTTACCTTATAAGGAGAAAAATGGGGGGGGGGGGGAAGAGTGCTACAGGAAACATGATTAGGGAATTTGAAATGGAGAGATTATTTTAGATCATCTGGGTAGGCCTAGTTATAATCACATGTATGCTTAAAAAGGGAGGCAGCAGGGGAAATTTGATTACACACAGAGGAAAAGGCAATTAGAAGACAGATCATAAACATTTGAAAATGTGGCCACATCCAGGAATATCAGCAGTCACCAGGATCGGGAAGAAGCAAAGAATGGACATTCCTCTAGAGTCTCCAGGTGAAGAACAGCTATGCCAACACTATGAGTTGGGCTCTGTAACAATGATTTCAGACTTCTGGTTCTGTAATAATAATTTCAGAACTGAGGGAGAAACCATTTCTATTATTAAAACCATTCAGTTTGTGATAATTTGTTAGAGCAGTCACAGGAAACTAATACTAAAGATAGCAGATTCTCAAGGAAATGGATTTGAAGTACCTTTACAAAAGGTGTTAGTTTATAAACTGACTAATGTGACTAATCCCAAATTTGACTCTATTTGAAGAAAAGGCATTTCAGTAGGTAAATAAATTAGATGAGGTCAAAAAGATGAGGCCCTAACACAATATGACTGGTATCTTGCAAGAGAGCCCAGGCACATATATACAGAGAAAAGGTTATCTGTGCAAGGATAGAGGCCTCAGGAGAAACAAAATCTGCCAAGAATTTGATCTTGAACTTCCTTCAGAACTGTGAGGAAATGTTTCTTTTGTTTATGCCACCCAGTCAGTGGTATTTAATCTCCAAGCAGATTAATAAATGAAAAGGATACATGTAGTTGCAACAATATAAATACACTTAAAATCGATTAAAATGGTAAATTTTATGTTATGGACATTTATAACAACAAAAATAAAAGTATATATAAATGTCATATGTGCACATAAAATAACATAGCTTTATAACTTCAGCTATAGTAATATAAGAAAATCTGAAAAAAACTTTTAACCACATTTGTCCCCCCAAACCAAACAACCATGTTTTAGACACATTTTTTAAAATTATTATTTATTTTTATTTTTAATCAACAAATAGTAATTGTATATATTATATATTTATGGAGTACAATGTGATGTATTGGCATGATTTTACATTATGGGATAATTAAATTACACTACTTAACAAATCTATCCATTCACAGACTTACAAATTTTTTGTGGTAAAACATTTAATACCTAACTTTAGCAATTTTAAAATATACAATGCATTATTACTGTTGTTACGATTCTGTGCAATAGATTATGAAAACCTATTCTTCCTAAAAGAAATTCTGTATCTTTTAATCAACACTGCCCCTTTCCCCATTCAGTCCTCCAATCTCCACACAGCCTGAGCAAACACCAATTTACTCTTTATTTCTAGGTTCAACATTTTTAGATTCCTCGTATAAATGAGTTTATGTGATATTCGTCTTTCTGTGCTGACTTGTTTCACTAAGCATTAAATCCACTAGGTTCATCCATGTTGCTGAGGATGACATAAATTCCTTCTTTCTAAAGGTTGAACAAGCACTCTATTGTGTATACACATTTTCTTTATCCATTTCATCCAATGATGGATAGCTGGGTTGCTTCTATGTCTTTGTTATTGTGAATAATGCTTCCATAAACACAAGCAAGCAAACAACTCTTCAGCATACTGTTTTCAATTCCTTTGGATTTATACCCAGAAATGGGATTATTAGATCATATGGTAACTCTATCTTTTGTTTTCTGAGAAACCTCCATACTGCTTTCCATAAGGGCTAGTTCTTCATTTATATTCCCACCAAAAATACACAGGGTTCCCTTTTTTCCACACTCTTGCAAATACTTACAATATCTTTTTGATAATAACAATTAGATTTTTTTAAAAGGATCTTCTAGGTAAATCTGATAGAAGTACTGTAAAATCCACACCTAAAAAGTATTATTAGAATATTACTTAGGTGAACACTGGGAAAGGGGTCCAGAAAAGAAGAAAACACTTTAAGTAGTTGGTATTAAAATATCAAATATATCTTCCCTAAAACCTGAAACCACAGCCTAATCATGAGAAAAACATAAGACAAATTCCAAGAGTTGAAAAATCCAACAGTATATCTGACCAATACTCCTCAGAACTGTTAAGGTCATTAAAAACAAAGTCTTGAGGGACCTAAGGAGAAATGTCATATTTGAAATATGACATCTGAAACAGAAAAAGAATATTAGGTAAAAACTAAAGAAATCTGAATAAACTATGGTCTTTATTTAATAATAATGTGAAAATATTGGTTCGTTAATTTTAGCAAATGTACCATACCATTGTAAACTATTAATCATAGGGAAAAAGGAGGTGAGGGGAATGTATGAGAACACTATACCATTTTGCATAAATTTTCTGTTAAGTCTAAAACTTTAAACAAAGTCCATTAATTTCAAAAATATTTAAGTATTTTGAAGAGACATAAACATACTTTAAAAAATGAAAGTGAAAATTCAAAAGATTTCAACTTAAAATTCAGAAGAATTAAACTTAAAAGTTCAAGTACATGGAAAAGAAATACAGGGAAGGTTACAAAACGAGTGTTCAAAACAATGGAGTGAAACTAAAAGCCAACAGTAGGAGGAAAAAGGGAAAATTCATGCAGAAATGTAAATTAAACAACCTACTCTTCAACCAACCCACAGGCCAAAGAAGGAATCACTAGGGAAATGGAGAAAATATATGGGGAAAAATGAAACACAATATACCAAAATATATGGGAAACAGCAAATGCAGTACTGAGAAGGAAGTTTACACTAGGTAAAAGCTTACATGAAAAAAAGGGAACATCTCAAATCAACAACCTATCTTTATACCTCAAGGAACTAGAAGAACAACAAACTAAACTAAAACAAAAGTTAACAGAAGGAAAGAAAAGATAAAGATTAAAGCAGAGATAAGTAAATAAGAGCAACCAAATTTGACAAACCCTAAGCTAAACTAAGAAAAAAAGAAGACTCAAAAAACTAAAATCAGAAATGAAATATGGGACATTACAACTGATGCCAAAAGATTATAAAAAAAACTTTTTTTGCACATCAACAAATGGGAAAGCCTAGAAGAAATGGATATATTCATGTAAATATATATATACCAAAGCTGAGTCACAAAAAATAAAAACTCTGAAAGACCTAGAACTAGTAAAAGGAGATTAGATGCAATGATCAAGAACTTTCCAAATAAGAAAAGCCCAGGTCTAAATTACTTTTCTGACCAAACATTTAAAGAATTAACACGAATCATCATCAAACTCTTCCACAGAATCAAAGAAGAATATTTCAAATTCATTCTGAGGTCAATATTATCCTGAAACTAAAACCACACATACTCAACAAGAAAAAAAAGTACAGTCTAATATCACTGGATGAATGATGCAGATATCTTCAGCAAAACCAATCCAACACCATAGTAAAAGGACTGTACCCTGTGATTTATTCCTGGAATGCAAGGATAGTTCAACATCTGAAACCAATATAACCACATTTACAAAATGAAAGGGGAAAAAAAAAATCACATTATTTCAATGTGTAACAAGAGCATTTGGCAAAATTCAATACTAATTCATTAAAAAAAAAAAAACACTCAACAAGTACACACAATATACTTGCACACTGAAAAATACAAAATATTGCCAAAGAAATCTTACAAGATACAAACACATGGAAAGACACTGTGTAATCACAGACTAAAAGCTTCAGGACCCTGAATTTTGCTGTTAATTTTTGAATGCCCAAAAACACAGGCAACAAAAACACATATTGACAAATAGGACCAGGTCAATCATAAAACTCTGCACATCAATAGAAACAATCAACAGAGTGAAATGACAACCTATAGAATGGAAGAAAATATTTACAAATCACATATTTGATAAGGGTGAATATTGAAAATACACACAGAATTCATATTTGACAACACAACAAAATGACCTAATTTCTAAAATGGGCAAAGGACTTGAATATAAAATGCAGCCATTCTAAGAATTAGTAAGCAGTTTCTCAAAAAATTTAATGGGATTATCATGTGACTCAGCAATCCTACTTCTAAGTATACATGCAAAAGAATTCGAAGCAGGATGTCAGAGAGGTATTTGCATACCCATGTTCATAGCATACCCATGTTCATAGCATACCCATGTTCACAGCGGAGTATCAAATCAAACACAATATCAAAAAAGTAGAAAACACTCCAATTGCTTACCAGTGGATAAATGTATAAAGGAAACATAGTAACATATTTGCTGAGAGCCACAGCCAAGTTGGAATGGCCCCTGGCATTTTGCCAGAAGTAATGGTTGAGAGGGGAGCCATTAAAATGATGATATTAAGTTAAGCTGTCTATAATTGCTGTGACTGGATGATGCTGGATTGAAACAGGCTATGTATTCAATTGTAAATTAGACCTTTACTGTCAGTACAGGGCGGCTCTTGCTGCCTCAGGCGCCAGCTACTTTGGAGTTCCCGATGAGTTCTTGCGGGTTCGAGACTGACTGCTGCGCACGGTGGAGGGAGTTCCAGTTGGTGTGTGGTGTTCCTGGGGGCCACGTGGGTGGAGTTCGGGAGAGTTGCCGGGGGTGTGCTTGGAGTGCTGTTGGAGCTCAAGCAATAAAGTTTCCTGTTTGAACATACAAGTGCTTTGTGGCGGCTAGGTGATTTGTGCCCAGCCAGACTGCAGCATTTGGTGGCCCGTGCGGGGAACACCTGAATCTCGGAGCTAAGTGAAATTGCTCGCCCCTGAGGGAAGGCGAGAGAATGGGTGACCATTCCAAAAAACAATGTGTTCTTGTTTTGATTTGTTTTGTTTTTGTTTCAAGCTGCATGTCCCTAGAACTTTCTCAGGAAAAATGGGAAAAATGGTTGGCTCAAGGTTTGAAGTTGTTCCGCCCTGAAGAAGAGATAGAAATAGACCACGAATATACATTTCAAGAAAATAGGAAAATTGATACAATGATTTTTTGTTCCGATTTTGTTTCATTTTGCTTCGGTTTTGTTTTGAGCTACCTTGTTGAGTTGCATTATCCTTGTAGCAGAAATATGGGGTCAGAAATTAGCAAAAAACAAACCTAAAGAATGTTAAGTAAATTGTTAGAAGGAGACACCCCAGTAAAACCAAAAACAGGGCATACGTTGATACAATACAAAAATGTAGCCCATGACTTTTTAAGGAGGAGTTGTTGAATATATCACAATGGGACCATCATGGTGAAGATTTAAGGGAAAAGGAAAAGAAAAACCCAGGAACTCTGGCAGTTGGCACAATACCGTTATGGACGTTGGTACGGTTTTGTTTGCCTAGTCCAAAGCCTTCAGTTCAGACTATAGTAGAAGATCAAGTAAAAGAGAAGGTCTCTTGAGCTAGTCGAACAGAGGAAGAAAATTTAAAGGAGGAAGAACTATCAGGGGAAAAGTTACAACAGGAGGCTGCTACTAACACCTTTCTATCACCAGAGGGCCTAAGTGTCCAACCAACAGCTCCACCTATAGAGACAACATATGCTGGGGAGCCCCGAACCTCTGTAGTTGATAGATGGGATCCTGAGACAGGACCTCAAAGATTAGCATGCCCTATACTTGAGCAGGCAGGAGGGCAGCGAATTCACCGTGCTTTAGATTTCAAAACAGTGAAGCAGTTAAAGGAAGCTTTAACAACCTATGGTCCCCAAGCACCCTTCACTGTAAGCATGGTCGAATCAATTACCAACTTGGACATGATGCCAGCAGATTGGGCTAGTATGTGTAAAGTTGTGCTAAATGGAGGGCAATATTTGTTATGAAAGGTAGTCAATGAGGAATTTTGCATGGAGATGGCTGGGCGATATGCAGCAGCAGGTTATCCTCAGAGAAATCTAGATATGTTGTTAAGAAAAGGACCTTATGAGGATCAGCAGCAACAAATTAGATATGATCCTGCTATATACTCACAAATTGCTGCAGATGCAGTTAGGGCATGGAAGACTTTACAAGGACATGGAGATTTACAAGGTCAATTATCTAAGGTAATACAGGGAGCTAATAAACCTTACGCTGAATTTGTAGATAGGCTTATTCAAACAGCTACCAGAGTTTTTGGGGATACAGAATAAGCATTAATAAAACAACTGGCTTATGAGCAAGCAAATCGTTGGTGCAGAGAGGTCATTAGACCATGGAAACATGAAGATTTAAACACATATATTAAATTATGTAGAGACATTAATGAACAAGGACAAGTCTTGGCAGCTCCAGTACAACAGGCTTTAGATGCCAGGCCAAAAACATGCTACAATTGTGAACAAACAGAACGTTTTAAAAGGAATTGCCGCATAGGAGGGGGGTTTAGCAAAACTAGGTATCAAAGGGGTAGAATACCGGGTATTTGCCCACGATGCTGTAGAGGGAGACATTGGGCTAATGAATGCCGTTCTCAAACCACCATAGAGGGTCCTCCGCTATCAAAAAACGGACAAGGACCAAGTGTTTACCCACGATATCGTGGAGAAAGGCATCGGGCTCCATTGCCAAAAAAGAGACAGGGGGGCCCAATGCTCCGGGGCCAACGACCACAAATATACGGGGCACTGGAGGAACCCAGCAACCCCATCAGGGTAGTGCCCAGGACACATTATCCATCAGATCTCTCATCAGACAAACCAGAGGGAGCGCAGGGTTGGACATCTGCGCCTCTGCCAGAGTAGTACTAACTCCAGAGATGGGAGTTCAAATCATTCCCACAGGAGTAAAAGGACCTCTTCCCCAAGGAACAGTAGGTTTATTGTTAGGACGCAGTTCTTCTACTCTAAAAGGACTTATGATAAGTCCTGGGGTAATTGATCCTGATTATGAAGGTGAAATAAAAATTTTAGCTAGTTCTCCAAGAGGTATATCAGTAATTTCACCAGGAGATAGAATAGCACAGTTATTAATAATACCCAGCCTGCATGATAAATTTTCCAGGAGTACTACAGAAAGAGGTTCCAGGGGATTAGGCTCCACAGGTGTAGATTGGGCCATGCTATCTTTAAATTTAGATTCTCACCCAATGCTAAAACTAAATATTCAAGGACATGAATTTAATGGGCTACTGGATATAGGTGCAGACCTTAGCATCATCTCTCGACAAGAATGGTCAAAACATTGGCCGTTACAACAAGCCACTCAAACGCTTCGAGGCCTAGGAGTGGCAACTAATCCCCATAGAAGTGCAATGGTATTAGATTGGAAGGATCCTGAAGGATGTGAAGGAACTATACAGCCATATGTATTGGATCATCTTCCTATAAATTTATGGGGACGAGATGTCCTAGATCAATTAGATTTGACATTAACAAATAACATCAATCCAAATGCGCCCACTATTATGGTTAGACAAGGTTTTAGGAAAGGAAAAAGATTAAGAGAAAAAGGACAAAGTACAGTGGTGACAATACAAATAGTTCAAGAAATAGATAGACATGGATTGGGTTTCCAGGAGGGGTCACTGAGACAATAAAAATTACTTGGAAATCAGAAAGACCAGTATGGGTTCCTCAGTGGCCCCTGACTAAAGAAAAGATACAAGCAGCCCATGACCTGGTCAAACAACAATTAGCGGAGGAACATATACAACCTTCCGTATCTCCCCATAATACTCCCATTTTTGTCATTAAAAAGAAATCTGGTAAATGGAGATTATTGCAAGATTTAAGAGCCATTAATAATGAGATGGTTATTATGGGACCTGCTCAATCAGGGATTCCCCAATTGTCTGCTTTGCCAAAAACCTAGTATGTTTTAGCTATAGATATTAAAGATTGTTTTTTTTCAATTCCAATTCAGCCTGAGGATAGTCCACATTTTGCATTTACTGTCCCTGCGCTGAATCATGAAGGTCCTGATCAGAGATATGAATGGAAAGTACTCCCTCAAGGGATGGCTAACAGCCCAACTATGTGTCAAATTTATGTTAACAAAGCAATCCAGCCACTTAGAAATCAAAATCCTGAACTACAAATACTTCACTATATGGATGATGTATTATTAGCACACAAAGATAAAAACACATTGCTAGAATGTTATGCTACACTTACAAACTTATTAAAAAATTATAATCTAGAGATAGCAATAGATAAAGTACAATTAAATTTTCCAATTAATTATTCAGGAGTTCTATTATCCTCAACCATGGTCCGTCCACCAAAAATTCAAATACGAGTAGATCAACTCAAATCACTTAACAACTTTCAAAAGTTATTAGGAGACATAAATTGGATAAGGCCTTATCTAGGCATACCAACAGGAGAGTTGGGACCTTTATTTGATATCCTATAAAAGGTCCATCAGATCCAAATTCACCCCGAATGTTAACGCCTGAAGCAAGAAAGGCATTAAAATCATTGAAACATATATGGAAAATATGCATTTGGATAGAACTGATATAAGTTTGCCTTTTATTATTTATTGTACTACCAACAAAAAATATTCCTACAGGAGTATTTTGGCAAGAAGGTCCATTAT
The DNA here is from genome assembly GCF_047511675.1 of Marmota flaviventris. Lineage (NCBI taxonomy): Eukaryota > Metazoa > Chordata > Mammalia > Rodentia > Sciuridae > Marmota > Marmota flaviventris. Next base: position 77,313,570 of record NC_092507.1, read on the forward strand.
TGTGGGTACATTCATTTTATTCTCCTAACACTATTCTTACTAGGTATCCTGAGGCTGTAGGATAATTAATACTCAAAGGAATAAAAGCAGCTAAGGGAGTGTTTGGAATTTCTCCCAATAAAATTATTACTCCATATACTATGGATCAAATTGATGAGTTAGCTAATGAGTTAAATACTTGGGCAATAATCATGTGCAAATCTAATGTTTCATTTGATAATCACTTACCATCTAATCCTTTGCTGTCTTTTTGGTCTTTAAACATGATTTTATTATATGTCAATTTTAGTTCAATAACTTTTAAAATTCACAATGTGCAAAGAATGAAAAATATAAAAAAATTAAATCTCAAAATTAATTTATAATGACAGTAAATTAAAACAATAATATCACTGTCATTTAAGAGTGAAAGTGAATCATCTTCCAACAATTTACCAACATCTACTTACAAATGGCAATTCAATGCATATACAATGCTTCCAAAATCTTATCAGATACGTTTTGTCAGGCTAACCAGAGTACCTTTTCCTCCTTGCTACTGAGTCATCTGGACTAAAGGGCACAGGCATACATAATTTATATCTATACCCAAACATAATGTCTGCTAAACTATGAGATCAGAAATAAACACACATTAAGATTAATTTAATTTACAGACTGGACCAAAATATAGGATCGCAAAAATAGCCCCAATTCTGCATTAACCCATTATTCATGTTATTTGGAAATGAAACTTTGCAGCTTCTCCCATCAAGAGATAAAAGTCTTTTTTTTCCCCCAACACCTGTACTCTGGGATTAATCTTATAAGGAACACCAGTAGAATGCCACAGATTTCGATTTGTCCATTTTGACTCTATGCCTCAAGAGACCTCTCTTTCAAAATCTTCATACCACCATGAAAACAAACTGTAATTGGTTGGGGGATCAGAGGACATCTCAGATGTCTTGCCCTATCCTAGAGCAGCCTATATCAAACCAATTCCCATATCAAATATATGACAGAACCCAGCCAAAAGCAGCAGAGCCACCTTCCTAACTGGCTACTAAACACAGATTCATAAATAAACCTGACCAAAACCAGAAACACTGCCTGGCTGATCAGACTTATTCTAATAACACTTTTATTGCTTTATACCAAATTCCAGAGTAATTTCCTACACTATATTAATTGCTAACTGCAGTAAAAGCTAAGTGAATAAGTAGTACTGAATTGACAATATCAACTCTATCTTTTTTTTTTTTTTTTTTTGTATTAGACCAGGCATGTATTTGTCTTTTGTTGAAATAAAGGCTTGGATGCCCTCATAAACTAATAATCAGAAAGAATATGGGACATGAGCAAATTACTCTAATAACTTTATTTTGTCTTGTGTGAAACAATCTCTCAAACTATTTAAAGTATTTTACATCTCTGTAGGACAATGCTTGACATGTATTTTTGAATTGAAATATTTGCCCAGACTACTCACAATTCATAGATGCCCTCAAGCTGAGGGTTCTTTTTGTGTGCACAAAAGCCTTTGAGAAGTTAAGTGTTATGTATTGAAAATATAATAGTGGGTGAATTTTCTATCTATCAATCTCTGGGTCTGGTGTCTATTTCTTGCAGTGCTTATCGCCTGATCATCTATTTGCTACATATTTTCTGAAGATATATGGTTTCTCCATATTTATGGCACATAATGATTTTTTTTTAAATTTTTTATTGTTGGTTGTTCAAAACATTACATAGTTCTTGATATATCATATTTCAGAGCATGAGAAGAAGATTAACATTAAACAGGGATGAGAGGTGGGAGGGAAAGGGAGAGAGAAGGGAAATTGCATGGAAATGGAAGGAGACCCTCAGGGTTATACAAAATTACATACAAGAGGAAGTGAGGGGAAAGGGAAAAATAATACAAGGGGGAGAAATGAATGACAGTAGAAGGGGTAGAGAGAGAAGAGGGGAGGGGAAGGGAGGGGAGGGGGGATAGTAGAGGATAGGAAAGGCAGCAGAATACAACAGACACTAGTATGGCAACATGTAAATCAATGAATGTGTAACTGATATGGTTCTGCAATCTGTATACGGGGTAAAAATGGGGGTTCATAACCCACTTGAATCAACTCTATCTTAATATAATAATTCAATTTTTCTTATCCTTAGGCATTTAGAATAGCATGATCTTTATCTCTTAACTTTTGAAGACAAAGGAAAAGAAAGGGACAAAAAAAACCCTAATTCAGGCTGGGGTTCGGGCTCAGCAGTAGCGCACTTGCCTGGCATGTGTGAGGTACTAGGTTCAATTCTCAGCACCATGGTCCATCAATAACTTAAAAAAAAAAAAAAAAAAATTTAATTGGGGAAAAAAAACACCCTGGGGCTGGGGTTGTGGCTCAGCAGTAGCACACTCGCCTAGCATGTACGAGGCGCTGGGTTCAATCCTCAGCACCACATAAAAATAAATAAATAAAATAAAGGTATTGTGTCCAACTACAACTAAAAAATAAATATTAAAAAAACCTAATTCTTTAATTAGCAGTGATTCTACAAAACATTGTCCAAGTTTTTCAAAGCAGGTGTATTAAAACTGAGTGAAATCATTTTTGTAAGTAATGTCACCAATTATAATTTGTTGAGAAATTTTGTTGTTGTTACATGTTGTTGAATACAACCATATAGTAAAATTTTTCAAGATACTCCAAAATCTATTAAAAATGTTATTCAGGAATCTGCTACCTTATTAGTTCCTTGATTTATTTTAATGGCATACAGATTTTCCTTCTGGAATATATTCTTATTCAACTATGAAAGTGGCACCCCTGGATGGAGGGATACACAAACCGACCCCCAGGCTAACCGGAGTACCTTTTCCTCCTTGCCACTGTAATTTATTCACAGATGGGAATACAGCCCAAAGTAGGATATATGGAATTCTTCTCAAGATGTTCACATGCCTGAAATAACTGTATAGTGGAAGAGACCTAGTAGAGATATTGAACGAAATATTAAAACCCGTCAATTTGAAGGTATCAGAAAGCTAACACAACAACAAACAATGACCATGCCAAGATTCCATTGAAAATGGAAATCTACAGATGTGAACCAAGCAAACAGGGATCCTTTTACCTTAGGGTAACTGTCAATACAGATGAGGCAGCTGACCAGTATTTCTGATGTTGTTGTAGAGCTAGGGATACCAAAGGTTCAGAAATGGCTAAAATCATATTATAATAGTCTGGATCTTAAATGTCCCCCCAAAAACCCATATGCTAAAGGCCTGGTTGCCAGGCTGTGGCACCACTGAGAAGTGGTGGAACCTTTAGGAGGTAGGGCCTAACAGAAGCAGTTAAGTCACTAGGAGGAATACTCTTGAAAGAGATATTAGGATCCTGGTCCCTTCCTTTCTTTTTGCTTCCCAGCTACCATGAGCTACGCAGTGTTGTAGCACCATGTACTCTCACCACCATGATGGACTATGCTATCATAGGCCTAAAGCAACAAGCAAGCATAAACTGAAACCCCTCATACTGTGAGTCAAAATAAACCTTTTCTCTGATAAACTGCTTCTCTTAGGTGTTTTGTCAAAACAATGCTGATCTAACACACATACTATATTCCGACCACTTGAGTTAGACTCCAAAGAATTCAAGTCAGTCAGAAGTAAACAAGTCCTGCTAAAGTCCTGCAGTTCTGCTAAAGATACCTAGGTGACCAAATAACAAAACTCTCTATCCCCTAAATTTAATTAAGGCAATCCCAAATTCTAAGTCACCATAAGTGTCTGGAACATACAAAATAAAAATAATCTCTGGAGAAAGATAGTATCCCTCTAAGACTCACAGTTTAGACCTGGAAAAGCAGCTGGAAAATTACAGGGGAAAAAACATGGCAGCTAGGGAAACAGGGATAAAAGAAAAGTTCTGAATATAAATTGTGCCAGGTCACCTGAAGTCTAACAATGTAGGCATAAAGGAGACCTGAGGGGGTTGAAAGGAAAAAAAAAAAGCAGAGACCAGAGAGAGTACTACATTTGAAAAACAGAGCTGTTCTATGAGTTGGCTGTTTTTTCAACACAGAGCATTCCCCAACTGTGTAGTCTGGGCAGCAGAAAGCTAAAACTCTCAAGAGCCAAGTGCCAGACGATAGAGCGCAAGCCCAAGCCCAAGGAAATCAGTAGAATCCCTGGAAGCAAGAAAACCACAGCACAAGCTTCAAAATTTGACTATAAACTCCAAATCATTGGATAAAAACCATCTTAGACACAAAGAGACCTCTAAGACACCAAGCCAAAAAAGCAACAACTAGAAACCAGAAGAGAAAAATCTCAGTAGCTGCATACTTCAAGAGAAACTAAGTTTGCGTTCTAAGACTGGGCAAGTTACCTACCTACCCAAAATAAAGGTCACCAATACCAAGCACATTTAACAAAATCCAGTAACTAAAATGTATATACAATGTCCAGTTTTCAAAGAAAAATGACATGATATGCAAAGAAACAGGAAAATCTGACCCACACAAAGGGAAAAAAGAGGGAGTCAATATACTGATTTTGAGAATACTTGAATCTTGGAGATAGTACACAAAGAATTCAAAGCAGTTTTTTAAAGTATATTACAAAAAGTCAAAGAAAATATATTCAAATAAACAGAAACAATAAGAAATAAAAAGCTTAACAGTAACTTAAATTCTAAAAACTTACCAAATAGGCTCAACAAAAAATTTAAAAAGAATGGCAATCTTGAAAATAGGGAAATAAAACTATACAATCCAAAGACAGTTAAGCAACTAAAGAAAACTCTAAGTCTCAGAAACTAGTAGGACATTATGATACAGTCCAACACAGATATAACTAAATTCCCAGAAAGAAAAGGTAGAAAAAGAGTGCCCCCTCAAAAATGTTGAAGAAATAATGGCCAAAAACTTTCTCCGATTTAATAAAAAGCACTTACATATATATAGAACCAAGAATCTTGACAAACCCAAGAAAGATAAACACAAAGAACTACTTTTACATATATACATATATCTTAGTCAAGTCACTGAAAACTAAAGAGAAAACCTTGAGAGCAGCCAGAGAAAAATGGTAACATAAGGAAAAACTGGCTTATCCTCAGAAAAAAAAAAATGAAGGTGAAAAAACTGATATTTTCAGAAAAGCACGAATTGTGTTTGTGCCCGCAGTATCAAAAAGACAAATTCATAACAGTAGATTTCAACAAATCTCTAATTGAATCATTATGCAGAAACTGAACTGGCAGAAATACAAAAATTTTGAACAACATGATTAGCAAAACTAACAACAGACCACAATGGAATAAGTATTTGTTTCCATCCCAAAATTCTTATATTGAAATCCTAACCCCCAATACGATGGTTTTAGGTGAAGTCTCTGAAAAATAATTGGGTCATGAAGATACAAGTCTGAATAAAAAGGATCAAAAGGAAATCCAGAAAATTTTCCCACCGTTGTTCCCACATGTGAGGACATAGCACGAAAACATCAATCTGCAAACTGAAAGAGGGCCCTTAGCAGAACAGGAATACATTTCTGTTGTTTATAAATTACCCAGTCTATAGTACAGGTTAAACACCCTAATCCCAAAACTGTGAAATCTGAAATACTTCAAAAATCCAAAACCAGGGGCTCAAAGTGAAAGCAAATATCCCAAAATCAATCATCAATCATCATCATCATCGTCTAAAATCCAAAACACTTCTGGTTCAAATCATTTTGGATAAGGGATACTGAGCTTATATTTTGTTACAGCAGCACAAGCTAGCATACCATACTGCAATGCAATAATGAGCTACAGTTACAACAATAGAGATTAATGTCACAAATGTAATATTAAAAAAGAAGCTAGGATCCATTTATACAAATTTTATTTTTAAAAAATGAAAAAAAATTCAAAAGATATTTTTAGGTGATAAAAATATAGAGCAAAAAGACATCCCACCCCCCAATAGAAGACAAAATGTCAGTTGCCTAAGGAAAAAGGAAAATGTCTGATGAGGGGGACAGCATTACCCACTAACCAACTTTGCCCTAATCCTTTCATATTTCAAGCAATAGACTTAAACCAGTATCTTGATTGTTTTTAAACTTTAGATAAAACTGCTCCCTGTGTAAGAAAATGACAATTCTCTGACAATCCCCTCTACAACTCCTGAAAACTATATCATAACCACACAAGACGACCAGCTGATTTTTGACAAAACTGCAAAAGCCATCAATAGGGGAAAGGAGGGTCTTTCAACAATTAGTGCTGGAACAATGAGAATGATGTAAACATGGGGGAAATTACCTGAACTTCAATCTCTATACCAATACTAACTCAAAATGGATCAGATATAAGTGTAAAATATAAAGCCATCAAACTCTTAGAAGATAGGAGAGAATCATTATGATCCAGACAATGAAAGATTTCCTAGAAATATCATCAAAAGCACAATCCATAAAAGAAAAAAACAACAAACTGGATTACATCAAAATTAAATCATTTGCTCTGTAAAATATGCTTTTCAGTGTATGAAAACAACAAGTGACAGATTTTGAGAAAATGTTTGCAAACTACATACTTGACCAAAGATTCATCTAAAATATTAAATAATTCTCAAAACTTAATAGTAGGACATCAGCAAAAAAAAAAAAATATATAAGAAGGAAGACTCAAAATCACATCCTCATAAAACCAACAACAGTGTCAAAAATTGGAAAATCAACTTTTTCTAAACTCAAAAATAACCAACAGTTTGCATAATCCAAAGGACAGTTTATTCAAGCCAGATAGCTGATCCTTGGTGTTTCAGTTAGTTTGGTGGGCCTGTAACCATACAACCAACAAGAACAACTTACAGGAGGAAAAGTGCATTTCAGCTCACGGTTTCAGAGGTTCAGCCCACAATCAGCCAACTCCAAAGCTCTGGGCCAAAGGTGAGCAGAAAATGCTACAAGGGTGTAGCAGAGAAGAGCTGCTCAGTTCGTGATAACTAGGAAGCAGAGAAAGACTGAAAAGTGCCAGGGACAAAATATAAACTCCAAATGCATACCCCTCAGTGACCTACTTCCTCCAATCATACCCTATTTGCCAAAGCTACTACCAGTTAATATATTCAAATGAATTTATCCACTGATGCACTAAGCCACAACCCCAGCCCATGGAAGGCTATCTTAATTTGAACTGGTTCAGAACTCACCCAACATAAAAAACTGTCCCCTCAAAAAACCACACACACAACTCCAGAGCATTTGTCAAAAACAATAAGAAGCAACTGTTTCATAGTAAAACTGGCTGCGGCAAAGGAAAACAGGTAGGATAAAAAATAGACCCCAAAAAAACCTTTAAAATACAAAAGCTGGAGGCTCTGAAAAGCTCAACATATTCCTGAGAATCTAAAAGACGTTGTTGAGTATGTGTAGGTCTGTGCACATGCCCAGGAAAGACCTGATAAAGTCCTAAGTATCTACATCTGTCTAGCCCTAAGGCTCCAAAAAAGCAGAAAGTGAAGAGTAGAGAGTTAAAAACTTTTTAGTTGAGTGTTAAAAGTGTTGAAGATGTTGCACAGAACCTCAAAAAACAATGGGAAATTTATCAGTTGAGAAATTCAAGGAACTCTGTTAATTACTAGCTGATCACCAACCTAAGTGGACAGAGATTTCAATGGCCACTCTTGACAATACAGATTTTATACAATTTACTCAGAAAAAAATCCCTAAAACCCACAATAACAAACACTGGGGTGGGGCAATATGATTACCAAACTGCTACATTATTTAAAACATATAGGTTTCAACCAAAAATTACAAAACATTTCAAAAAATAAAAATAAGAAACTATGATTTACACACACAGGAGGAAAAAAGCAGTCAAAAGAAAATGTTCCTAAGGAAACATTAAATTAAACTTAATTAGACCAAGTTTTAAAATCAATTATTTTAAATAAATTTTAAAAAACTAAAGGAAATCCATATATAAAGGATTAGAGGAAAAGAAACATACTATCAATAAGAGATAAAATTACGAATGGGAACCAAATAGACCAAAATTCTGGAGTTTTTTTGTTTGTTTGTTTTTAAATATTTATTTTTTAGTTGTAGTTGGACACAATACCTTTATTTTATTTATTTTTATGTGGTGCTGAGGTTCGAACCCATGCACTAGGCGAATGCTCTACTGCTGAGCCACAACCTCAGGCCACTGTTTGTTAAATCTATTCTAATTAGTTATACATAAACAGTTAAATCTATTCTAATTAGTTATACATAAACAAAATTTTGGAGTTTAAAAGCACAATAACTAAAATAAACAATGCAGTAAAGGGTTTGCATAACAGATATGAATAGGCAATAGAAAAAAAAATTAGTAATCCTGAAAACATATCAATTGAGATTTTATAGTCTGAGGAACAAAAAGAAAAACAAATGAAAAAGAAAAATGTGTAAGGCCTAAAAGACCTGCAGGATCCCATTAAATATAACATAATGAGAATTACATAAAAAAGGGGTGATAACAGAGCACAAGGAAAATTTTAAGAAACGTGAATAAAAATTCACCCCAAATTTGATTTTAAAAAAAAAATTACCTAAACACCCCCCCAAAAAAGTTCAAGCAACTACAAGTAAGATAAATTCTGAGATCCACACCTACACATCATAATGAGACTGTAAAAAGGCAAAGAATCCTAAAAGAGGCAAGAGAAGCAACTTACTACATATAGAGAAGATTCTAAATGATACTATCATTTTTCAACAGAAATCATGGAGGCTGGTGGCAATGGGAAAATATATTCAAAGTATTAAAAGAAAAAGACCATCAACCAAGAATTCTCTATTTTTCAAAACCAAAGGATATCAAGATATTCACAAATACTAAAAAATTGTCTTCAAGTTGAAAGGAAAACATACTAGAGAGAGTTAACTCGAATCTATGTGAAGAAACAGAACATGGTGAAAGTAACTACATGGGTAATTATAAAAGTATAATTTTTCCATGTGTGATTCTTTGTCTCCTATTGGATTTTAAAAAACAAAAGGATGTTGTCTGTGTAATAATAATAGTACAAAGGAAGGGGAAGGAATAGAGCTAAACAGAGGAAAATTTTTCTAAATTATTGAAATTAACTTGATACTACTAAAGTAATTAACCACTAGGAAAATAAAAAAATATATATATAGCATAAAACAAAGGATTGAATAGGTATACTAGAAAATACCTGTTTTTTAAAAAATTATAATTATTAACTCATGTTAATCGAATAAATTAATGGGTTTCTCTATGACATTTCTATACAGGCACATATAATGCTTTGTTTGAATTCACCCTCTAATATCCTCTTTTGCCCTCTCCATACCAAAACTGATTCAAGGACACAGGAACTCTTGACTAGATTTGCAAAATAATGAGTAACCAAAAAACATCCCAAGAAAATCCCAGGACAAAGGGCTTCTCTAGTAAAATCTATATTTTAGATTTAAAGAATTTACCAGCCTTCTCAAATTCTTGGACCAATCTTAACTCATTCTAAAATGCTAACATACTCTCATACCAAAACCAGGCACCTAGCACAAGAAAATTACAAATATCCCTATGAATTAAGTCACAAATATTCCCATCTACAAGGTGAGCATTCCTAATTCAAAAATTTGAAACCTAAAACTTTTGAGTACCTGACCCTCAAGTGGTACAGGCTATTCAAATACTCCAAAATCTGAAAAACTCTAAAATCAACATTTCTGGTTCCAAGCATTTCAAATAAGAGCTATGCAACATGGCATTTCTATAAGAAACATCATCTAGATGCATTTGTCCTGTCCTAATCTTAACTGGTTACTCTTCAGACCTATTACATTCTTCTCTCTCCAAGCTTCACCACCATCCTGGAAATTTTCACTCCTTTCCTGTATATGATTCCATTTCCTGAATCCTTCCTCTTGGGTTTACCCCATCAAACAACTTTCTAGGAAATAATACATTTGAAGTAAATATTCTAACAACCTCACGTTAGTACTACCACACTTGACAGCTTGGTAGTGTATACAAGAATAGTTTGGAAGTAATCTTTCCTTCAGGATTTTGAAGACATCATTCCATTAACTGTTTTCTGATGCTAAAATCCTTTTTTTAAAAATTTATTTGTAGATGGACACAATATCTTTATTTTTATTTATCAAACCCAGGGACTCATAGATGCAAGGCAGGTGCTCTACTACTGAGCTACTACCCCAGCCCTATAATCCTTTTTATGTTCTCCATTCCTGTAAGTTTTCACAATCCCTCTTTTATTTCTGGTGTCTACTATTTCCAATGAGCCCTTTCACTGTGGAAATTCAAGGTTTTTGCTCAATTTTTAATTTCCTCCACCCTCTTTCTCCCATTGTATAATTATTTTTCATATACTGAACCTTCAGCATGTTCTTCAAATTTTATTTTCTCTTACTTTATAGCTTCTTGTCCAGCTTTGTGGGAAATTTTTTTCAACTTTATCTTCAAATTCTTCTATTGTTTCATATTCCCAATTTCCAACCCTTCTATTAAGTATTCCATATCCTCTATTTCTAAAAGCACTTCCTTGTTTTCTAAGCATTGTTTTTCATAGCATAAGTTGTTGTTTGAAAGATGCAATGTACTCTTACACTCAGAGAGCAGTAACAAAATTTTCTTCTTAAAGTGTTTTCTATTTCCTTTTCTCTCATATTGAGCTTATTTTCAAATGTTTGGTGATCCTTAGTCTCATATTTAAAGTGAAGCACTTAAAAGTTGCTTTGAAATTCTGTGTTGTGTAGTGGATTAAGTGTCACTGGAGGATGATCAATCTGGTCATTTACCTAATGGATCCTTATCTACTATTATTAGTTGGTGTTTTTCCTGATTTTATCAGTTTGCCATACAGGTTGACAATTTCAATCTCACATCTGGGGGTAGCAACCTGACAGCCGTATTTTCAGAACCAGCTGGGGATGACTTCCAGTCTAACATAAATTTCTACTTAATTGCCCCCGATTTTAGGTATGACAAGCTTAACCTGAGCTTTGCAGAGATCCTCCAAATGAATGTAAAAGAAGAAATTTGATGAATTATGAGATGAAGTGATTTCTGGACAATTCTTTCAGAAGTACTCATAGCCATTAATTTCTAAGCCATCTCAGGTATCTGTAAAACTAATTACAGACCAATTCTAGGCCTTTTACACCATTAGTGGAAGTTTTAGCTTTCTTCACAGTACTTATTGTTGAGAGCCACAGCCGAAGGGGGTGGCTCCTGAATTGTGCCCAGCCAGACTGCGGCAATTTATCACTTGTTGCTTTTCTGCTTCCAGAGTTTTACTTCTGTGATCACCCACTTTTTTTGTTTTTTGGGGGGTTTTTTGTCCTTAAGACTCTGTGCCTTTTTAAAATTCTATTAGGAGGTTGATGGCAAACAATGTAAATGTCTATTTAATCTACCATGCTTAAATGAATATTCATCTCATCAGTTTGATGTGCCATTTCCTCACTGTTATTTATTTCAAGAGTATGAACTTGTTCCAGTAGGATATAGGGTTTTCATAATCTAAGTAGTTGCTATTATTTTGACTTTAATATTTTTACTATACTGTTGTAAACAATACTGACATATACAAATTCTCTTATATAAAACCCAAATAAAGAATTCTTTGAGGCCTAATATACAATTTTAAAAATCAAAGTAATTTTAAAAGAATGTGTATTCTCTATTCTGAACAAAATCTGACATCCCTTAGTAAAGAAAACATATTACTATTCAAATCTTTACAGCCTTACTTTTTGTTCTAACTATAAAATTCTAAAAGGTGAATTAAAATCTGAAAAGATTTAAACTACCAATTTCTCTAAAGAAATTCTATTGCATGCTTCAAAGTTATTTGGTTATCACATAAAATGCAAGCTTGAGGACTGGGTTGTGGCTCAGCGGTAGAGTGCTCACCTAGCACATGCAAGGCCCTGGGTTCGATTAAGTATTAAGTCCAACTACTTCTCAAAAATAAATATTAAAAAATAAAATTCAAACTTGATATTATTTAGTAAACCTTTTAATTAACTATTCTTTTATTCACGTAATTGTTTTGGCTTGGAATTATCCTTTGGTTGGTATCGACAATGTTACCTTACTCTTGGCTTGCCAGTTTAGTATATTTTTTCCATTTCCTGATTTTCGACATTTGTGTTACTGTGTTTAGGTTAGACTTATAAAACACAAAATTTTTAATTCACTCTTTAAAGGAGACAGGGTGAACAAATCAATGCTAGTTAAATTAAAAAGCTGTTGGAAGAGCAATTAAACCCATAAGTGGGTAACATGAACCAGAAGGTGTTAAGTCAAACAATACCCCACTAAAGGGTGTCTACATTTGGTTTAACTCTTTTTTTGTTGTTGTTCACTCTTACTAGCGCTGCTACCATAAGACATTCACTGCATAGCATGAAAAGTCACAGCCACTGAAGTATCTCTATCTCTTCCATTTCTTTTCTACATAAGCTGTTCCAATAGTATCAGTGTATCTGGAATAGCTTCCGAGTCCCCATCCCTTTCAAACTTTCAAACTGTTAACCTCTCCTCTTGCATGTAGTAATATTTTCATTGCCTTTCAGCTTACTGTTATCCAAGGCAGAGTAAGCAAGTAAGGGTGGGCCTATCAGCAAGAATCATGATTCACAGAGAGGTATAAACAAACTAGGCTCTATTTAAGGAATTCAGAATAGGGCTTTCAGGAAAGCTTCCTATTCCCTATTCCCGTACCACCAGTTCATGGGGATAATGAGAACAGTTAATTAATATTGCTGTCTCCTGTTCTCACCAATACTATCTATACAAAGACCCCCCCTAACCGCGAATTTCAGATATGCAGATGAAATCTCTAGTTCCCAATGATGGCAGGAGACAATCTTTCAACTTAGCTGATTTCCCAAAATAGGTAACCTAGCCCTATATAATTGTATCCCTAAAATCTCATTATTACAAAATCTTTACTAACTGAAGTTAGAACTATAACTGTGAGAATGGTTAAAATGTAAATCTGTTATATTAAAACTAAAATATACATTAAAACTCTTAAGATTCCATTAACAAACTTTTTTCTGTTTCTTAATTCTTAAAAATAAAAGATTTGTAAAATTATATTACTGTTGGAATTTTTATAATTCTTCCATTTTAGAATGATACTTACTCATTTTAAAACAAAATGTACATTCAATTTAGGAGCTCTTCAGTGAGAACAAACATCTGACATTTTCATTATCAAAAAGTACTAGTATCTGCAGGGCGCACCTGTAATCCCAGCAGCTCTAGAGGCTGAGACAATGATGGCTGCCAAGCAACTCAGTGAGACCCTGTCTCTAAGTAAAATACAAAACAGGGCTGGGGATGTGGCTCAGTGGCTGAGTGCCCTTGAGTTCAATCCCTGGTACCAAAAAAAAGTACTACTGTCCAATGGGAATTACAATTTAAGAATTTTTTTTCCCTATGAAAACAGTATTCCTAAATATTCCTAAGTTTTAAAACAAATATCTATTTGAAAACAAATGTAAACAATAATAATCAGATTAACTTTTTTTAAAAAAAATTTGTAGTTGTAGATAGACGGCATGTCTCTATTTTGTTTCATTTTTATGTGGTGCTAAGGATAGAACCCAGTGCCTCCCTCACACATGCTAGGCAAGTACTCTGCCACTGAGCTACAGCCTCAGCCTCTAGATTAACTTTTACTACCTCCTGTTTTCCCACTAGTTCCTTTATCAATTAAGACTCTTAAACCATGGCTAAAAGAATAACTCAAAATATGGCATTACAATTATAAGCTCTTCTTACCATTCATCTAAAACACTTTTTACTTAAAAATACCAGCAATTACAGCATAATTTTCTTTGGTTTTACTTAATCCTCAAACCAAACTTAACAGGAAGAAAGTCCAGTAAAGGTATTTTTTTTGTTTTTCTGGTACTAGGGACTGAATCCAGGGGTGCTCAACCACTGAATCACATATCTCCCCAGTCCTTTCTTATTTTGAGACAAAGAGTCTTACTAAATTGCTTAGGCCCTCCCTAAATTGCTGAGGCTGCCCTTGATCTTGCAATCCTTCTGCCTCAGTCTCACAAGCCATTGGAATTACAGACACAGGACAGCACACCCAGCCTCAAATCAGTGAGTTTTTTAAGGCAAAATCAAATTGTGAAATATGATATATCAAGAACTATGTAATGTTTTGAACAGCCAACAATAAAAAATTAAAAAAAAAAAAAAAAAAAAGCAGGTGTATCTCAATAATGTAATAATGTAAATTTTCTGAGTAAATACTTTGAAAAGGAGAAGATAACATTGTTTCATTTTTACTTCTGCAATACAAATTTGAGGAGTCACAATATTTTAAAACTACCTCTTAATAATACACCCTCCCTCAACCACCAAGACCTCTAACTGGCATTCTTCATGTCAATCTGTTTTCCAATCTTGTTTTACCTAGCTGCTAATCTTTTTCATATTTCTTCATGTTATTCTGGCCAATGAACTTCAGTAGACCCCGTATTTTTAATTCCTAACCCTCCAGCTCATGCCATCATCTTATCAAGTTTATTTTTTATTTAAAACAGATTCCATTTAGGCTGGGTGACATGGTACATGCCTATAATCCAACAGACTCAGGAGACTAAGACAGGAGGATAGCAAGTTCAAATCCAGCCTCAGCAATGTAGCATCACCAGCCTCAAAAGAAAAAGGGACAGGGTGTATGTAGCTCAGTGGTAGTATTTCCCCTGGGTTCAATCTGGTACCTAAAAACAAAACACCCTGATTTAACCAAGGACAATGCCTGTATTAGACAATTCCCCTCCTCCCTCCCTCCCTCTCTCTAAAAAAAAAAAAAAATTTTTTTAAAAAGTTAAACATCTCCCCAAATAAAATTCAAATGTAATATTCATTTTTATCAAAACGTGAAAATACAGAATAATTCTAGAAATAATTTTTTCTACTCACAGAAGTCTTAAAGCTGTAATTAGAAACACTTCTAATTGGTTTATGTTTGTCATTTTTCTAAATCTAGCCCTCAAAAGCTACACATAAAGTCTTAATATTTGGGAGATAAAGAAGTATTTTTTCAATGTCTATCTAACCAATTTTGTTTTAATCTTTTATACTTCACAAAACCTACATTAAGAAAGTTAACATGTGGTTTTATCATTTCTTCAAGATAACTATTAAAATTCTGAGAGCAAAAATATATTAATAAAAATTCCAAGATAAAACTTCTTTTTAAAATTTTTCACTCATAATCTCAAAAAGCATTCATAATCCAAGTATTAATGAGGTAATCTTTTTCACGGCAGTTTGCACACAATTTACAAAATATCCAATCCTCCAAAGCAGGTATACTAGAATTTGAAGACACATATTTTCATTGTTGTGTACTTTTTACCATTGCATTGTAAGTAATTCACTTTTCAGAAAACTTCTTTCTCCCAAAAGCACCAATTTAACAATAATGTTTTAATTATTAATTACATTTTTTAAAAAAACTAATTCAAGCACTGAAGTAGAAATCATGGTCAACAATTCCATTTCAATTCTCAATTATAAAGCCTTCAAGGACCTTTGCCATTCAAACTTTTGTGCAATGATCTGTTTGGTAACATTCTAGTTATGCATAAACAAAATGTCCAATCTTTCTGGTTGAGAGGTAGATGCTTACTATATAAAGAAGTGCACCAATTTATTCCTATCTCTATAATCACATAAGAAATACTCAAGTACCTTATTAAGCAACCTTAAATGCCTGAAAGCTAACTTACATAATGCCTCGCAACTACTATTTAAGAGGCTCCAAAAGGCATCTGTACATGGAGGCAATCCAAGATCTCCTCCATCTACTACTTGGCTATATGCCTAGAGAATACTGTAATGAAAATAAGCCAAATAACTATATTATCTGTGGAGGCAATGCAAATCTCTGCATTCTAAACAAATTTTCAGGGCACAAAACTAACCTCTAAAGGGTAACTAGTAATGAAAACTCAGAAGCATCTTTCTGATCGTAACATAAACCACACTGAAAAAAAAAAAATCAGAAGGATCACAATACCAACTATCACCTGATTTACCTCCAGATTCACACAATGCCAAATAGGAACAAAAAAGAGAGATTCAGATATTTTTTTTAATACCTTTATTTTGTTTATTTATTTTCTGCGGTGTTGAGGCTCAAACCCAGGGCTCCACACATGCTAGGCAAGTGCTCTACCGCTGAGCCACAACCTCAGCCCCTCATCAATTCTTACTGCCCTTAGACAGGAGAAAAAAATTGAACATAAATCAAGTCTGGAAACACGAAAAACTACTCTATGGTGAAAGAGGCCAACACAATGGTTAGTTACTTCTACAGTGGGGTTACAAAGGGGCACAAGGCACTTTTCCTTGCAGAAAGTATTTTATATTTTGATCTAGGAAGAAGTTCCCTGTATATTTTTTACATGTAAAATTTCACTAAGTTGTACTCATAAAATCTGTATACATCAATGTATGTAACTTACAAATAAAACATTTATAAACAAGTCACCAATAATGGCCAAATCTAAAAACCCTTCTTCAATTCTGGTTTAATCAATCTCCATCATATCATAGAACACAATATTCCCTAAATGAAACTCTTTTACCTATGAAGATCCACAAAACTTTATTATTATTTTTTCAACATTTTTCTTATTCCATATATTAATCTAAAACATTAATCCAATATTCATAAAGTACTCAGGGATTAGGCACAGTCCAATATATTCCCTCCAACCACATACACACAGACCCCTCCCCGCCACCACCACATACACAAACACCAAATTTCCTAAATTGGATTCAAGCCATTCTGTTACCAGGTTTAATTCCCATCAATTCTTTACAGAAAGATTCTTCTCAAGCATTCCCATTTCTCAGTCATCCTTTAAGGTTCAGTTCAATTTCTACTTTATCCTTTTTCTCCATACTTCTAACAAGACTTGCTATACAATACTTACTGTCAAATACAGTAACCATTATGTGGCTCTTAAACCTGAAGTCTAGCTAGTCTGAATTGAGGTATGCTTTAAATAATAAATTTTAAAGACTTATATAAAAAAGAACAAAAAATATTTCAATTATGTTTGTATGTTGAAATGACATATTCTGGATGCACTAGGTTAAATAAAATGTTAATAAAATTCACCCATTTCCTTTTTTTAATGTGGCTATAGAAAATTTAAGTTGTGTTTGTGGCTCAACTTATATTCTTTTGGGCAATAATAATCTATTAAAATCTATTTATAAATGCCCCATAAATTATTTTTTCTTCTTTCCTCTTTTTCTTTTTTAATTAACAAAACTATACATATTATATATTTGGCATATAACACATTTCAAAATAGCTACACAATGCAGGATAGCTGAATTGACCTAATTAAGAAATGCACTACTTCAAGTACTTTTTGTAGTCAGAACATTTAAAATATACTACTCTAAGCAATTTTCAAGTATACAATCGCAATTATAATCATGATGTCCCACATATTATCTTTTAATATATGTCAGCCTCCCAATTAAAGTATAAGAATTCAATTTTAAGCTAATCTTTTCAAAATAAATTAAATATTTTTGTATCAGGAATTACTGATAAGAACTAAATATCTCTGTAGACTTTAAATGAGCACTTAAATTCTATTTAAATTTAATATTATTTTAATGATATTGGGGAAGGGGAGTTTACTGCGGAATGAACCTAAAGTCTCATGTATGCCAAGCAAAAGCTTTACCACTGAGTTACATCCCCAGATCAATTCAAGTCCTTTTAAAAGATATATGTATTAGGACTATCTCAAAGTCTGAGGTAATCCCCAGTCCTTTTATTTTATTTAACTTTGGAACAAGCTCTCACTAAGTTGCCCAGGCTAACTTCAAACTTGTGATCCTCCTACTTAAGCCTCCTAAATAGCCGGGATTGAACACATATGCCACCATACCTGGCCATTTTAATGATTTTTAACAATAAAAGGCATTTCAAAACATAAAAATGTAAGAAATATTGTTTTCAGATAACAATAAATTGAATGTCATCTGAATTTTTACTTATAACAAATTTTAAGTTAATGTTCCACCAGAAAAGACAGACATATAATTAAACCTGTAGCAATTCTAATCCACTGAGAATTAGTTGATTAAGCTTGATTTTATTCAGCTTAATAACTCAGTAACAAAAAAGGCAGCTTCCATTTTAGCCATTATCATTGTACCAATGTCCAGCAGCTAGGACAAAGAGCCTTTATATGGTATTATGAATAAACAATGTGGGCAATAAGACATCACTTGAAATATGGGTAGGCATAAAAATGCTTTCATAAGGTTAAATTTTAAAACCAGGAGATAAAAATCACAAATTGTACCTTAGCAAGGTAAAAGGATAGACATAGGAAGACAAGAAGGCAAGAAAAGAAAGGCTCTGAATCTAGAATCAAGATACAGTCAAGTTCAAACTTGGCTACTATTTACTGCCTGCATGACCTGAGTCTGAAATTTGTTTCCTCGTCAGTAAAACAGGAATATATATACCACAGCATTATTAAATGTAGCATATAGATGTTTAATTACATAGCCAATATTTAATTAACATCAATGTTACTTCCTTTTCCTTTAATACTGAAAACTAAGTAACAGTGCCAAGTTTAAGGGTGACTTCCCTTGCTTCATTTTCCAAACTGCAGAAAATACTTTTTAAGCATAAATGAAACTTCTAGTATTTCATACTCACACCCCTCCTTATGTGAACTTAAAATTATTTTTACTATCTTTTACAACTGTTAAAAATTCTAATTTGTTTACATTTGTGATTTTTCTAAATCTAGCCCCCCCAAAATAACAAATTTCAGACTCAGATCATACAGGCAGTAAATAGCAGCCAAGTTTGAACCTGACTGTATCTTGATTCTAGATTCAAGGCCTTTCTTTTCTTGCCTTCTCATCTTCCTATATGTCTATCCTTTTACCATGTTATTGTACAATTTGTAATTTTTGTCTCCTGGTTTTAAAACTTAATCTTATAAAAGCATTTTTATGCCTACCCATGTCTGATCTAATGTCTTTGTGATGGGGAGATGGACAGTAGAAAAAAAAATTAAAGGGGGAAAAAAGATAACTAATACTATGCCAGTACAGACATACAAAAAAGAAAACAAACAAAAAGTGTAGAGAAGAAAACAGCAAAAGTTAATGCTGTGTTTGAAGAAATTCCCCTGAGACAATCCAATGAAAAAAATTACATTCTCCTACTCAATCTAGCTACAATGACAGCCACTCCTCACTTGTATCTAGGGTTTATATGTGTGTTACATACAGATACACATAGACAAGTCACTCTCTTTACTAATGGGAACTCCCACACTCATGCACAAAAATTTAAAGGTAAATGAAGAAACTTAGGATGTTGTAACAAAGACAAACACCTGGTTAAGAAATAACTTCCACTAAAATGTACTCATTCCCCAGTACATCTTCTCATCAGCTTGCAATCAAAAAAAAAAATGGAATGCACTGCTGAAATATTTAACCTGGTTACAGGATTTGTTCTAGAATCAGAGAAGGCACACTTTGATGCCTATCTCTCACTATCTTTATAATAACCCCATCTTTAGAGACACGGCCTAAAAATGGAATATTAGCAAAAGCATACAATTTCAAATAGGTACAGATGGAAATTTAAGCTATTTTTTTAAAAGAATAAACAATATTAATAACTATTATTATTATTTTAACAGCTAATACTTACTCAGCATTCATTATGTACCAGAAAGCTAAGGACTTTTCATGAATTCTGAAATTAGAACCCTAAACCTCTACAAAAATAGTATTATGGTTAAATCCACTTGCCCAGTGCTCACACTGCTAAATTTGAACACTGCCAATTTTACTTCAAGACTCCCACCTTATCCCTTACTGTCTCTTTATACATGCATAAAGACAAAGGCCGAGTGTGATTCTATATGAATATGTATATATGTGTGTGTATAAAATATTCAATATGTTGGTAGTAAGCAAAGACAATTTCAACTCAAGGCTTTTATCTATCTTCACAAACTATTCAACAATAAATTGGGAATCACCCTTTCTCCTTAACAAATGGTACTCTGAAAATACATGTTACACTTAATATCTTCCTCAAGAAACTAATACGTGTGCATGTATACAATAAGCTTCTAAGTAAAATAAACTCCATGAAGAAAGGACTAAAATATTAATTTTTAAAAATTAAATATTGATAGGATATGTGTAAGCAGGCTTTATAAATTGTGCTTTAATCCTAACACTTTATTAGGTGTTTTTTTACTTTCACATGTCTGCTTGGCTCTTAACACTTATGCTTCTACAACTTATACACTTCACAGGGTTGGGGTATAGCTAAGTGATAGAATGAGTGCCTGGCATGCCCAAGGTCTTCAGTTCATTCCCCAGCATCAGTTTTTACGGCACTGTATTTTCAACTTATACAAATACACATACTGAAAAACTTACTACGATAAATCTGTAACACTCTAACCAACTTCATTTTCAAACTTCATGGAACAAATCATTTATTTATACTTTCATTACAAAATCACAGATCCAAGAATTCTAAATGATATGGGAAGGCTACAACCGAAGAGGTAGACAAAGATTAGTATAAGAGTGAAAAGGAAATTTCTTAAAAAAAAGCTAACCTTAATCCAGTCTCACTTTCCCCCACCCAAAAGTTTGCTCTGCTACTACTTCTACCCATCAGGCTCCTTGACCTTTGCTTTTCTCCTCTTGGAAGTTTATCTCACAATTGTCAAAGTGTTTATTCTAAACTTAAAAATACAGAAACATACTAACTCCATAACTACATGAGCTTTCAGTAAGTTCATAAAGGAAGTAACTCCACAGTTTAACTATGAGAATAAAAAATCTGAGAAAAAATTTAATAGTGGTATAATTGACGCCTGAGAGATGAGAAAATTACTTTTTCATCTTTCTGAAGATGAATTGAATTTTGTGTTCCATTATCCTCTAAGTCTCATATAGTATTTAAAATAAGGAAAAGGACAAATAGATGAGCCAACCAGCAGGGTGAGCTAGAACTAGTATCATTTTTTTAAAACTCAATGGTATAGTTTACACTATTAAAAGCAGCTATCTCCCACTAATAAATCTGAATCAAAAACACCACCTTTTGAGCTACTTCAAAGCTACAACTCATGATTTTGTTCAATATTAAGACTCTCCTTGTACAAAACACATTCTCTATACCAGAGCCATTAAATTTAAAAATGCTGAGTTCATTTGAATATTTACCTAAATTATTATAGTACCCACCATTCATCCCCATGTTTTATTTCACGAGGTTATCATTTCAAAGACACTTGAAAACAGTTTTTTTTTAAAGGCCTGCATAACGGGTTTTCTACAAATTAGGGTTGGATAATTCAACATGCTAGTTTTTGTTTGCTGCAAGCTACAACTTCCTTATTGACAGAAAAGCAGTTCTGAGATGCTACTGAAAGAATGCTGAGAGAAATGCATTCCCACAAGACTAAGATCCACTCTTTTTCTCCCAGTCACATGTGCAGAAAAGAAAATAACCCTAAACAACTAATAGTGTGTTTAGGATGACAGAAGTACCTGAACTTTCTCTAAATCACATCATCTTGACACTTTCCTTGAGTCTTTTCCCTTTTTGCTGCCCATTACATTCTCAATTCAACCAAAACTCTACCTCCCAAGAAACTCCAACACAAACTAAACCTGGAAAGCATTTAAAGTTTACAGTTACAGACCCACTTTATAATTACAAATAATCTAAAAGTATAACCCTAATTATCACAAGACTAATATGCAATTTATTTATTTATTTATTTTGAGGCAGAGCCTCCCTAAATTGCTCAGGCTGTCCCTGAACTTGCATTCCTCCAGTCTCAGCCTCTTGGGCCACTGGCCCAAGACTACCTTGCAATTAAATCCATTCACATAGTGTTGAAAATTATGAAATACCTTATTAACTTTCTTATGAAAAAAAATAATTTAAAAGTTCATAAATGAACTGTAAAAGAGTCAAAACAATTTAACTGTGTTTGTCAAATCTGGCATCCAAAAAGTTAAAGATCACTGTGGGATTCACCACAAATGATTTTACGACTTGCTGAATTTCCTCACAGACCTGACAGAGAGATACACTACTCAGCAGCAACAGGAGCAGCAGTACTCTTAAAAGTTGTTTTAAAAAGAGTGTGAGTGGCATGTTCACTTATCATATCAAAAGCACTGTTGTTTTTAGCATCTCTCATTTCTTAGGTAATAATGGAAGTTATCTCAAACTTTCCAAGAAACTTGTTGAATTTTTAAATTTCTGGGTCAAGTATGCTTTCAGAAAATCTCAATATTCATAACCAACACTGCTCTGAAATTTCTGTATTTTGTATCTGGATTTCACTGAAAGTCACTTTATAAACAAAGTCACCTAACATATAACATTAAATTTAACTTACTGTCACAGAAGTTCTCGTTAATGTGATAGCATTTAATTAACAAGTACTCTCAATAATTCTCCCTTGTTGAGTCTTTTAACCATTATTTGCAGATATTCACCTTCTCATCCAAGCAATGTGACAAATGAAAACAGCAATGCAACAGAAGTTGAAAGATTGATTTTTCATTATGCAACTAATTTAATTATCCTCAGATATTGTAAGAAAGGGGGTATGCATACTGGTTCTTTGAGATTCCCTCACTGTAAAACTATATAATCTAGGAATACATTTTCTAATGTTAATAATATATCTTCTATTCATTAATACAGTTAAGATCACACTCTACTAGAAAAACTATGAAAGAGAAAATAGATATCTCAAAAAAAAAGAAAATTAAAGTTTTAAGGAATGTTGAAAAGTTTAAATTTCATCTTGAATACAAATTTAAATTAGTGACCTAAATGCGTTTATCTATACCTTCAAGTGATTACTTTGTTAATGGCAAAGACAAAATCTGTACTTCAGTATTGAAATCTGTACTTCACTATTAGTTTATTCAAATATATGATTTGTTATTATAACTTATTATAATAAATTAGAAATTCTAAAACTTATACAGCCATGATTTTAACAGCAATATATACCGCTGCATTAATACTAGTTGGCAGTCACGTTTCACCTATATCTAAGTTAAATTATAAAAATAATTTCTTCTTACCAAACCTACCAAATACGATATTGCAGATGTCAAGTTCCCTTGATACTTACACATGGCACTGAAGGCAAAGAGCCGATTTCCTTTCTTTGAGGAACTTTAGATGTCTATTTTTTTGAAATGCTTTCCTTCTTGTGGGACCAAATAATGTAACTAACGTAAGCTACTGCAGAGATGTAATATATGATTAAGGCAAATCTATATCATCACCCAGATGCACCAAGCTTGGCATTAATCAGGAAAGGCCAAAATAGAAGACAGTGTTTGGGTATCTCTGTAAAAAGTATTAACTTGTATACAAAACGGGACCCTCATTTCAGGACCCAAGTTATGTGTATCCCCTCGTTGAGTTTACTGATCCCACAAAATCTGAAGTCTAAACATAAAAGTTTTATAACTACTATACTTAAGTCAATATTACTTAAAACAGTTCAAGAAAACTTTTCCACTAATGTTGCTAAACCATGGATGGATCCCAACACGAGAGTCGTCTGTGGAAGTCTGGTAACAAGAAACCTTTAGCTCCACCACCTAAGTTTCCAATCACTGAGAAGGGTCTGGGGCAACTCATCTTCAGGTTCACGGGAGAAGTGGAGCACACCTGCTTTCCTCTGGCAGAGATTAAGCTCCCAGGGACACAAAGGCCAGGGAATCAGACCTGGAGAGGCAAAAAGCTTTAGCTGGACACCCACCGAGCCCCTGGCAACCCAAACACTTCGAGCGATTTACCTCTTGCTGTTACTTCCCAGGCACCTAGCGGCACAAGATGTTGCAGAACGGGAGGAGGGGAGAGCTATGCGGTCCAGTCCCAAGCCAGGGGAGGGGTGTGTACAATTAACGCCAGAGCCGGCGCCTCTGGCCGGGACGAAGCAGCCTCGCGGAGAGCGGCTGATGACTGCTCTCGGACCGCCCCGTTACTCAGTGCATTGCAATGGCGACTGCCAGGCTCCTCAAGCCGCCTGATCTCAGCCCCTTCCCCCTACTGCTCACTGGCTGCTCGGCTTCATGTGACTAAACAAAACCCCCAAGTCTAGTGCCCAGCTCAGCCCCTTTGTGTCCGCTACCGGATTCTCCAACGCTGCAGGGGAAAGGCCCCCCCCGCCCCCTCCGAGTCCCGCCCAGCGGCGGCGGCCGCCGCTCACCTCAGGCTCCGCGGCCCCCCGCGGCCGCTGCGGCCGCCGCCTCCCAGAACCCGGGGCCCGGGCTCCTTGTGTAGCACCAACTCCGCCTCCTCGGCCGCCGCCGCCATCTTAGCCTGTGCGGCAAAATGCGTCCTTTTGGATGGTTGGGACCCAGCCTAGGGCGTAGCTCCCCGGGCCCGAGCGCCGGAGGCCGGGTCCCCCAACTTCTTCCGCCACCCTCAGTCCCGCCGCCGCCACAGCCCTGAGGCCCGAAACCCACTCGGGTCCTAGCTAATCCGACCAAATAACCCCTGAAACTCACAGTTTGGTGCCGTGTGCGTCAAACCGGGGCGACGTTGGGAGCGCGCGGCGTCCCCGCGTCACACGCCGCTCAGTACGCTACTCGGCTCCAACGGCCCCCCTCCGCTCCCCGCTTTTCGCCTCCGGCCCCGGTTCCCACGGCGCAGGCGCGCGGCTTTCCCGCCTCTGCCCGCCGCGGGCCGCGGGGGTGGCCAGCGAGGAGCTCCTGGGCAGCTTCGGCTGGTGGAGTGTCTGGGCCAATTAGACAAATGGGGGCAGCAGAAACAGTGCACCACTGTTCTCGGGTGCCAGAAACCAAACAAGGTCACCTCCCCCAGCGCTGACCTAATCACTCCCAAGGAGGTTCCCGCCCCAAAGTAGGCACGCTCCAAATATGGTGGTGCCCAAACTCTGCAAGACCCAAACACTAGGCATGCCTAGGCCCTTTAAGGTGGAACAGGCCCATGTTTGGTTTCCACAACCACTAATGAGCCAGAATCCCCTTTATTTTACTGTTGTTGAGGAAAACAACTAAAGAACGCACTATTTGGCAGTCATAACTGTGGAGTAATGGCAGAGGAAGGTTTTAAGATCTTCAGGGGTCCGATTGATTGATGCATGATGGCTGTGCAAAGCATCAAGTGTGCCATGTCAATCACCAGGACAGCCTACCCTAAAAGATGTCCTGGGTTTGGTTCAGCTTGCCTCTTTGAGGGTGCTTTCTACATTACTGTGTCATGGTTCTCCAAACTGAAGTTACATAAAAAGCATCTAGGTGCTAGTTAACCCTCTGGAAGAATCAGTAGATCCCCAGAGGGTTCTATAAATCTTCCTTTATAGCAAACATTAGCCTCAGATTCTGAAACGCTGATGGGGAATTTTGGTTTTGACATGAGCAAGCAAGGAGTTGCAAACTTTTAAGATGAAGCAAAAGTGCCTGAGAAATCTGCTTGTCCTGCCTTAAATTCTTTGACTTCTCTGAACCTGTTTCCTCACCAAATAAATAAATAAATAAATTTTTTAAAAATTTAGTTCAGCAGTTATGACAAACTATGCTCTTCTAAACCCTCAAGATGTTATTGGCATTCAGAGAAATATTGCATTTACTTAACAAGAATGAAAAACTCTTTCCTATGGATTGAAAATTAAGCAAACAGATTTCAAACAAAGATGTTGACAACATTAATTTCTTCATTAGTTAAAAATAATAGCTCACACTGTACCAGGCATTTTTCTTACTTGTTCAATTTTATTACAACCTAATAAGGCAAAAAGAGGTTAGGTAATTTTCTTAAAGACTCCCAGCTCTCTGGGCTTTTCCAAAATGCAAGTTTTCCTTCTTCATTTACACTAAGGTGCAAACAATAAAATATAAATCTGTGTATAATTTTAGCCAATTGATTAGGGGATACCCTTTGGATAATTTCATTTGCAGAATCCATTAAAACTGGACATTCTTAGTTTACTATTGGACTTACAACAAATAAAAATGTTACACACTATGAAAATTTTCACATTATAACACTACCAAAGTCGTAGTGATATACCAAAATATTTAAAAACATTAAAAGGAAATTGTATTTGAGAATGAAAATAAAATGTGAAAAACTGCTAGACCCTGGGAGAAAATTTGCAATGACATCTACTTACTGTGACTAAAATGATGCTCTGATGAATATACCCGGTGAATAATCTTTTTTAAAAAGAAAAGGAGAAGCAAGACCTGGCTATTATTAATATATTAAAATCTGACAATATTAGCAAAGTTTGTGAATCCATTAATTATTTCAATGAATGAAATTTCCCAATAAAATATATAAAGTAAGCTATGATCTCAGAAAAATCAAGTCAGTTCTTAAAAAAAAGATTAAATGCTTCTTAATTCCAGGCCAAAAAAAAAGAAATAAACATTAATATATTATCCTAATAATTAAGTCAAATTAAGTTTTGAGTTTTGCCTAACACCATTCTAGTTCTGGAGTCACCTCTGAATACCAAAATCAGAAGGCAAGTCACTTTTGTGGAGTTGCAGTTACTTCAGTATGTTTGCTAATTGAGGTGGGATAGGGAGGATGTTCAGAGTGGGAAAAAAAATGAAGTAAACAGAAATTAAGTTTTATATTTGTTTTTGTTCTGCACTGACCCCAGCAAAGAACCTTACTTGTGGCAGTTATACACTAAATAGTTCTATTCAATTCACCCAACATTCACTGATTACTTACATAGAGTTATGTAAGGCACATGCTATACACCAATAGAAAAAAAGAAAAGACAGTTCTGGCAGATGTTCAATTAATATTGCTGGATAAATGAGGAGTTTTTATTGTTCAAAGAAATAACCATTTAAAAAGATACAATCAAAGGGAATGGCAAAAATGAGAAAATAAGTAATAAGGACTTTAAAATCATAGTTGAAACAAACTCACAAAACATGAATCAAAATAAATTTCATATACACATATTTATTAAAACTTTTATATAATATTTAGGAACATATTTACCATTCTGCTAATTAATATATTAGTAGATGAAAACAGAGTATAGGAGATTGTTCATCAAACAACATGTAGAGGAAGAAAATAGTGGGACATGGAAACTTAACATTAAAATATTTAAGGAATGAGTAGAGAAATTCAAGAAAATAAACAAACAGACAAATGGATAACACACAGATTCAGGAAAGAGAGGAGCATCACAGAAGCCAAGTAAGTAGAACAGCTTTCTACTATAACAAAGAACCCCAACTCTCAATAGTTTAACATAGTTTCATTGCCTAGTCTTGTCATACACAAC
This sequence comes from Marmota flaviventris, assembly GCF_047511675.1. NCBI lineage: Eukaryota > Metazoa > Chordata > Mammalia > Rodentia > Sciuridae > Marmota > Marmota flaviventris. Next base: position 77,340,988 of record NC_092507.1, read on the forward strand.
TGCAGTAAGTTGGAAGAGGAGGAAGTAGTTATTCCATCATATGTTGCCATAACACTTATCATTTTTCACTAGTTAACACTCTAGTCATGTGGCCCCACTTAACTTCAGAGGAAGGCTAGAAAATACAGTTTGCTATGTACCCTGGAGAAAAAGGAAATTGGACTGGTAGGCACAAAACAGAGTTTCTGTACACCTCAAGTAAATGTAGCCACGAAGTCATTAGAGATAAGGGTATCTACTGGGCATACAAGATCACTGGTGACCTGCATAAAGTACAAGGTCAATGAAGTGGCTTATCCCAATATAGAAGGTTCAATAGTAAAGCAAAAGGAAAGAAGGGGAAATAGCCACTAAATCTGATCAACTATGGAAAGTCAGCAAGATTAGGCAACTGGACTTATAAGAGTGAGAAATTAATGCCAAAACTACTGCCCAGGAATTCTTGGCAACTAACCAGCCAGCCTTCTAGTAAAAACCCACCCTCACTAAACCTTCATCAAACTTCCACACACATCAAGCTTGAGAAATGCCTTTGTTGTTTATTTTTTCCAGTGAAAGATTCCAGATGTTCTATAATATTTGGCTGAGATTCATCAAAGGAAAAAAGGCATCTGTAATTTTGGATATGTACTTTATTAAACAAAAAGAATGTAAAATGGCAAGCCAATGTATTTAACAATATGCATTGATTTTCTTTGTAATAGAAAATTGGGGGCTGGGAATGTAGCTCAGTGGTAAAGTGCTTGCCTAGTATGTACAAGGCCCTGGGTTCAATCCCCAGTGGTGCAAAACACAAACCAAAGAAAACTGAGAAACCTAATTGCACAAATGTGTTCCTTAACTATATGGCAATAATTAGAAGTTGGACTTAGAGATCTTTGGTTTAACGATAAGTGAAATTAAATCTCTTCAAAAAGAACATGAAATCTCTATCAAGTACTATTTAAGTTTTTAAAATATGTTGAAAGAAAAAAAAGTATGTTGAAAGAAGAAAAAGAATGGTAGTTGCAACCTTTAACATATAAATTTAGGAAACATTTAACTATAAAAAAATATAGGTGTAAAAATATAACAAGTTAATATGATGTTTATTTTTTATATCCATTTCTCTTTATATTTCTGGACATCAACATTTTTCTTACAATATTAAATTCTGTCCCAATTACTAATTACTTCACTTTTAATAAAGAATGTCTGAAATGTAGTCTCTACTCAGATGATGAATTTAATCCTTTTCCACAGAATCTGGAAAATATACAGCTATCCTCTGTTCTAATATTCAGTGCTTATAACATTGCAGACATTATGTTGGGCCTTTCGAGGATGTGAAGGTAAACAGAATGCTTAGCTTTCAAATGTCTTATGATGGTATAGGTCAAAAGTCTCATGCTCAAACTGCCATTTAAATTTTAAGTTGACAAAGAGGTCAGCTTGTTACTCAACTCATGTCTCACCTGGTACTATAGCTTGGAATGACAATGTGCCCCAAAGGCTCATGTGTTAAAGGTTTAGTCCCTAGCATGGTGTTATTAGGAGATGGTAGAAACTTGAAGAGGTGGGGACCAAAGGAAAGTCTTTCTGATCATTAGGGTTGTTACACCCTTGAAGGAGAATACTAGGATCCTAACCCCTGACCTGCCTCTCCCTTGTTTTTCTGGTCATGAGAGGAGCAGTTGCTCTACCACATGCTCCCTGCCTGATGTGCTGCCCAAAAGCAACAGGGATTACAGGCCTGTACCACCATCTCCAATTCAGGTATTTCCAATAATGAAAAGCTAACCCACCTGGTGATGGTGATGCCACAGAGTCATTTTCCTACAGGATTTGGTTTTTAGCTTTCCAGGTTAAAAATAAGTTTAACCATGGTGGTGCATGACTGTAATCCCAGCAACTGGGGAGGCTGAGGCAGGAGGAGTGCAAGTTCAAAGTTAGTCTCAGCAATTTAGCAAGCCCCTAAGCCCTGTCTCAAAAAAAAAAAAAAAAAAAAAAAAGGTTGGGAATGTGATTCAGTGGTTGAGTGTCTCTGGGTTTAATCTCTGGTATCAAAATATAAAAATAAATTTAAAAATAAGTTTTAACTACAGTTGATCAAGCTCAGGTAAACGAAATAATGAAATATATAAAAGGCTAATGGATACATCACATGTTGATATAGTATTGATTCACAGTAAAAATTTTGACTGCCAAACATAATGTAATACTCAGGCAGACTCATTGAAACATTCCCTCCCTGTAGAGAAGAGTGCCAAGAACACCAAATTACTTGCTTGATGAGCATAGAATTAGATGAATATGATTTTTATAGATGGTGTTATGAAACTTTGATAGCAAACTCTGGTCTGCTATTGAGGATGTACCTATAAAAGGAACTTGAACCATTGGTCTGCTGTCACCAGAAAAATAACCTTGATTTTCCTCAAAGATACATAGCCATATATAAACAAAAATATTAATATTTTATAACCCATGTTTCATCGATTCTGTAACACATTTTTGCGGGGGAAGCAGTGCCAGGGGTTGAACCCAGGACCTCATATGTGCTAGGCTAGTGCTCTACACTAGGCAACATTTCTAGCCTTATAATATTTTTTTAAATGTGATAAAATCTGTGAAATCAAATTGTTTATAAATCATAGTTTGTAATTGGCATTTTTAATGTTGGCATAGTTTTCAGTCAGTGATATCTTATAACCAATAGAGTACAATAATTGCCTGACATTTTAAGAAACTCACCCAACTCTATTTTGGTAAATTGACTTTCATAAGCTTACTAGTTGCCCCATTTAATTGTTGCTTGGACCATCTAAGACCACCTAAGTTCAAAAGCTATGTGATGCTCTGATCAGTTGAGCTAAGTTCCTGAGGAATACAGGATGTTGAAGGATAATTCATCCACATGTGTTTATACAGTAACCCAGATTTCACTGGGTTGTTTTGTTTTCTTTGATGTCGAATAGTTTATTAGTGGATTTTATATGGCTATAATGTCATTTTGTTCTTTTTCTTATATGCATTTTTTTATTTATATATGACAGCAGAATGCATTACAATTCTTGTTACACATATAGAGCACAATTTTTCATATCTCTGGTTGTATATGTTATCTTGTTCTTTATCCTATGAAATGAATAATTCTTGCATTTGTCAAATTAATAAATTGAAATTCATATTAATGAAGAAACTTTCCCCAAATTCTATTTATAATGCTGATTCAAACTGGGGGCTCTTACAGTAAATGCTATCATTTCTCTAAAGGCATTTTATTTTTCCAGTCTTTCCTGTGAAAATCCATGTATATCATAAAGACAAAGAAATAAGAAGACACTGGCAACTTAGGGTGAAATAGCTTTTCCCCAAGATCAAGTCTAGAGGAATTGGATATGATTCAGATAACTTTTGATGGAGCCAAAGATGATTGGACTAGGAAATGCTCACAAACTGGTTGGATGACTTCAGCATAGGACTTCGAGGCACCAAAGGTGAACAGGGGCACAGGGAATCTGGGCATTGATTGTCTTAGAGGAGAAGGGACATAAACAAGGCAGGTGGTGTGAGAAAGCAGAGACAAATTACTCCTCTATACAATCTGCCTAGGATTAGGTCATTGTCCAACAATCCAAAAAGATAATGGAGATAGCTCTATCTTCAGGAAGGAGGGGTATCAGGACCAAACTCCTGCTTTGTACATTTTAAATATATTTCTCACTTCCTCCCAGGCACCTATAATATTGTCTGTCTATAGCAGCCTAGACTGAATCGTTTTACCAACCGACTCCTTCAATCTTGGGTATGATTGATAGAATATGATATGGTAGTCTATATGTTTTCTCAAATAGTGTGCTGTGAAGGACCTGGAACTTAGGAGAAAAGTCACTTGATTATCCACTTATGTGAGCACGTGAGGAAACTGCAGGGAATTATTCTCTGTACTCTTGGTATGCTCTTTCTTTCTTTAAATTTATTTTCAACTAATATATAAAAACATTAAAATTGTACATATTAATGGAGTATTGTGATGTTTCAATACCTGTATGCATTGTGTAATGTTCAAATCAGGTTAAACGTATCTATCTACTCAAAACATTTATTATTTCTTCGTAATGAAAACATTCAAAATTCTCCTGACTTTTTGAAATATACAGTATATTATTGTTGTTTGTATTCACCTCCACTGTGCAATATCATATCAGAAATCATTCCTCTAACTATAATATAGTACCCATTGGTTGACCATTCCACCATCTGTTCACCAACCTACTCTCCCAAGACTCTAGTAACCACCATTCTACTTTCAACTTCTATGAGAACTTTTTTATATTTCATGCATGAGTGAAGTCAACTGTGGCACTTATCTTTCTGTGCCTGACTTATTTCACCTAACATAATGAACTTTAGTTCTATCTATGTTGCTACAAATGACAGGGATTCCTTTCTTTTCTATGACTGAATAATATTCGACTATGCATATATACCATATTTTCTCTATACTTTCATCATTTTTTTGTGTGTGTGGTGCTGGGGATTGAACCCAGGGACTTGTGCAAGCAAGGTAGGCACTCTACCAACTGAGCTATCCCCAGCCCCTATACTTTCATCATTTGATGAACAATTAGATTATTTCTGTTTCTTAGCCATAGTGAACAGTTCTGAAGTAAACTTAGAGTACAGATGTATCTTCCACACATTAATTTCATTTGCTTTGGATATATATGCAATAATGGGAATGATGGATCATATGGTAGTTTTATTTTTAATTTTTTTGAGATACCTTAATTTTGTTTTCCATAATGATTTACTAACTTATGTTCCCACCAATAATGTGCAAGGGTTCTCTTTTCTTTACATACTCACCAGCCTTTTTTATCTCTAGTCTGATAAAAGCCACTCTTACTGGGGTAAGGTGATATCTCATTGTGATTTTCATTTTCTGGATGATTAGTGATGTTGAGCATTTTTTATATAGTTGTTGGCCACTTGTATGTCTTCAGAAATGTCTATTTAGGTCTGTTGCTTAATCAGGTTATTTTGTTGTTGAGTTTTTGGACTTCCTTATATATTCTGGATATTAATAGTTTGCAAATATTATTTTCTCTTATTCTCTAAGTTGTTTCTTCACTTCAATAATTGTTTTCTTTGCTATGCAAAAGCTTTTTGGTTTGACGTGATCCCATTTGTCTATTTTTGCTTTTTTAAAAATTATTTGTTTGTTCTAATCAGATATACATGACAGCAGAATGCTCTTTGATTCATTGTACACAAATGGAGCTCAACTTTTCACTTCTCTGGTTGTACACAAAGTAGGGTCACACCATTTGTGCAATCAAAAATGTAGTAGGGTTCTGTTTTTTGCTTATGATTTCTGTGGTTTTGGAAATTTGTCCCCAAAGTCCTTGTCCATTCCAATGTCCTGAAGCATTTCCTGTATGAGTGTGTGTGTGTGTGTGTGTGTGTGTTTTAACATTAGTTTGATAGCTTCAGAATTAACATTGAAGTCTTTAATCTATTCTCAGTTTGTTTTGATAACTGATACGAGGGATCTAGTTTTATTCTTCTGCAGATCAATATCCCACTTTCCTTGCAACATTTATTAAACAGGCTATCCTTTCCCCAATATATGTTTTTAGAACATTTTTAAAAAGTCAGTTGGCTGTCAATATATGAGTTAATATCCAGAGTACCTTTTCTGTTCCACTGGTTTCTATGTCTACTTTTATGTCGATGCTATGTTGTTTTGATTGCTGCAATTTTGTAGTATTTTTTAAATTCAGATAGTGTAATACCCCTTTCTTTGTTTTTTTTTACTCAAATTGTCTTTTGCTATTCAAGGTTTTTGTGGTTCCATAAAAATTTTAGTTTTTTTTTTTTTTTAAATAGTTCTATGAAGAATGTTAATGTATTTTGTTAGGGATTGCATGGGAATTTGTAGATTGTTGTGGGTAGTATAAATATTTAATTATATCAGTTTTTCCAGTCCGTGAACAGGGAATGTCTTCCTACTTTTTGTGTCCTCTTCAATTTATTTCATCAGTGCTTTATAATTTTCTATTTTAGAGTTCTTTCACCTTTTTGGTCAAATTTATTACTATAGCTTGTTGTTGTTGTTAGTTAATGTAAATGGAATTGCATTTCTTGATTTCTATTTTAGACTATTCATTATTGGCATACAGTAACACTATTGGATTTTGTATGTAATTTTGTATCCTCAAATTTTTATGAATTTATTTATTAGTTTTAAAGTTTTTGGTGGAGTCTTTGAGGTTTTCCTTCACTGGGTTTTGTCACCACTTTTTATTTCAGGACCCTTAAAAACTCCTACAAACTCTCTGAAGAGATGTGCATGTGTATAAGCAACAGGTTCTATCAGCTATTTAATTTAACCATTTAAAATTAATTACTCCCCTTATTTGGTAATTTTAAAAAAAATATTTATTTTTTAGTTTTAGGTGGACACAGTATCTTTATTTTACATTTATGTGGTGCTGAGGATCAAACCCAGTGCCTCATGCATGCTAGGCAAGCACTCTACTACTGAGCCACAATCCCAGCCCCACTTATTTGGTAATTTATATGCAATAATTACTAGTGAGCTTTCTACTGGAAATGACTGCTTCACAACTGACACCACTACTTATTGTCAGGTATCTTCATGATCATGGTTGACAATCTGGAATTTGCATGGTTATAAGCCAGCACTGGAGTCCCTAGTCTAAACTTTTAGCTTTAAGGGCTATTTTGTAAATATAAACACCAAAGTGTCAGGGCCTATACTAGTAACTACAGAAACTTCAATGAAAAATTCATAAGGTTAACTGATACAGTTGTGGAATTTGTGCACTTTCCAAAAACGCACAAACAGGTGAATACAGACTAAAAATCCATCCTGTTCTCCAATCACAAAGTCATGTCCCTTAGTACAGAGCTTTCTCCATCTGCAGGAAAAGGTGCCATTTTTCCCTCAAAGGTGCTTTTTTTTTTAATGGAGCAAAACTTGTACCCATGTGTCTACATCTGCCTAATTTCTTTTTTTTTTTTTTTTTTAATTTTAATATTTATTTATTTATTTTAGTTTTCGGTGGACACAACATCTTTGTTGGTATGTGGTGCTTGAGGATCGAACCCAGGCCGCACGCATGCCAGGCGAGCGCGCTACCGCTTGAGCCACATCCCCAGCCCTACATCTGCCTAATTTCAATACTTCTGCACAGAGGGTGACCTTTTTCAACCCTTCTGCCTAGAGCTGTCTTTCTCTAATTTCTCTTCCCTACTTCATGTTGAGGAAATTAATAGACTATTGAACCCTAAATACCCACTTTCTGTCTTCAAGAACTTACAGACTAAGGGAGGGAGATAAACAAGACATTGTGATACATATGACATATGATTAGTGTAGAATAGAAGTAAGTACCCACCAGGACCAACTCCTCCACTTAGGCTAACTCCTACTCATTCTCCAAGGTTCAGTTAAATATCCTTTTCTAGGGTTTTCCTCACCCCCACCCCCACCTCACACTCCCAGCCACGCTAAGCTTCCCCTTTTGTTATACTCACCTGTAGTGTATAGTGACCCCCTCCCTATCTGAACAAGTGGTCTTTAAAATTTCCATTTCTCAAATTAAAAGTTTGTAGATTATGAGGCTAATTGAATGAGCCCATATAGTTTGTTAGCGAGAGTATTCTAGGTATCTGTCTGTGTGATTTAAAATCCTTGCTAGTCTCAATTAGAGTTTGGAACAGCCTGCTGATACTCGATTTCTCAAGTTAAAATAATCTGGGAATATTTCTAGGTCTTATGGCTGAGAATTTTAAGATCATAGCACTGTCTCCAAGAACCTCCAGGTTTCCTGACACCCATTTCTTCGGCCTAATCTAGGAATATTGGGTGGCTACTGGGAATGCAAAGATCGCCTTTTGCTATTTTCCCTTACCCTCACTTCAGGATGAGAACTTCAGACATAACATTTGAGCAAAAATCTAGATGGATGGCCAGATGTATTATAGTTGTTTTTGCATTATCAGGGAAAAAGCATTTCACTACATGTTATTTTCTACATGATTATACATGTGAATTTTACCATAATTACTTGCTTAATGTCCATCTCCTCCTTTAAACTGTACATGATGACAAAGGCCATGCTGGCCTTGTTCATGAGTTGTTCCTTACTCATAATACAGTTCTTAGCTCATATTAGTTGCTTAAAAAACATTTGTTAAACTGAATTGATGTATATCAAAACTGAGATCTAAAAGACTTGTAAAAGCTAGGTGTGAAAATTAGTGAGGGAAAAGATATTCTTTACAGAAGGAGAAAGAAATGTAAGAAGTGGAATAGTGTGGGCATGTTCAGGGAATCTGCATAGCTTGAGTACAGCATATAAGTGGAAGAAGCATGGGGAATGGTAAGAAATGAAACTGGAAAGAGAAAGAGATACCAAACCTCAAAGGACAAGGAACTTGGACTTTACCCTAAGGACAATGGGAAACCATTTAAAAGGAAATTATATGATCAGATTTGGATTTTGGAAAGATATAAATTTATTGAGCTAGGTAAAAACTAGAGGCAAAGAGGAGAGTGAGGTATTTTTAGCTTACCACAAACTAGAAGAAACTGCCATGTTCTCAGCCACATGAAGAGGAAGTCCTCAGCAACCCTGCTTTGTACTCTGCAAGCCACTGCCCTCAGCACTCAGCTGCCGCTGACTCAACAGTGGCTGGGTGTATAATACATAGGCTGGCAAGTGGTCTATGACATAACTGACATTGAATATTGAATCAAGACAGTGTGTTATTGTCATTAAAATAGACAAACAGATCAATGAAAGAGAATAGAGTGTCCAGAAATAGATTCACAAATACGGGATCTATTAATTTTCAGTGAAGGCAAAAGGCAATTCAGTGGAGAAAGGATAGTCTTTTCAACAAATGATACTGGAAATATTTTTGCAAAATAACAATTTGCAAAACAAGATCAGTATTTGATCCATGGGGGCTGGGGCTGTAGCTCAGTGGTAGAGCACTTGCTTTGCACGTGTGAGGCTCTGGGTTCAATCCTCAGCACCACATAAAAATAAACAAATAAAATAAAGGTATGCTGTCCATCTACAACCACAAAAAAATAAATAAATTTAAATTTGATCCATGTATAGACCTTACTTACATTTGATTCATGAACAAACATTTACTCAAAATGATTCACAGTTCTAATCTTTGAAAACCTAAAATGAAAAACCTTTAGGAAAAAATCTTTGTGAGATCAGATGAAGCAAAGATTTTAAAATATGGCAACAACAAAAGAACAACTCATGAATGAAAAAATTGATAAAATGATCTTCATCAAAATTAGAAACTTTTCCTTCTTAAGAAAGACTGTGCTAAAGGAATGAAAAGACAACCTACAGAGGCAGGAAGATCCTAAGCCCAGCCTGGATAACTTAGTGTCAGAGAGAGAGAGAGAGAGAGAGAGAGAGAGAGAGAGAGAGAGAAAGGAAGGAAAAGAAAAGAAAAGAAATTAATAAAAGGGGGGAGAAGAAGTAGCTCAGTAGTAGAGATTTAGTGTATTCAATCGCAAATCCTGCCCCTTATCCCCACAAAAATAAGACAACCCACAGATTAGAAGAAATTTTACAAATTAGAAAACTGGTAAAGGACTTGTATTCATAATACATAAAAAATTCTTAAAATGCAATAAGTAAATAAATAGCCTGATTAAAAATGCAGAAAAAGAAAATGAACAGGCACTTCATCAAAAAAAAAAAAGATACAGTGATGTCAAATGAGCATGGGGAAAATGCCCATTAGTAAGTAAGAACACGTAAAATGAAACCACCATGAGATATCACAACACACCTAAGAGAATGGTTAAAAATAATAAGACTGAGGATAGCAAGTGTTGACAAGTATGTATTGCAAATGTAACTCTACTACATTATTTATGGAAACGTAAAATGGTGAAATCACTTTGTAAAAAGTTTGTCAGTTTCTTTAAAAAGTTAAATGGGGACTGAAGATGTAACTTGTGATACAGCAGGTGCCTAGTGTATGTGAGGTACTGGGTTCTATCCACACATATAACACAGACACAAAATTAAACATACATACCATAACATGAGTGTGATTCATCCCTTTACTCACATATATTTGCTGAAATTAAAAAAAAAAAATATATATATATATATATATATATCCTTACACAAAGGCTTATAGAAGAATTTTCATGACTCATGACAGTTGTATTGGTAATAGCTCCAAACTGAAAATAACCCATATGCCTATCAATCAATGGATGTGTAAAGCCCTCCCTCAAAAAAGAATACTTGCTGTATGATTGTCTTTATGTAAAACTTTAGAAAATACAAACTAATATACAGTGACAGAAAGCAGATCTGTGGTGGTTGTCTATTGTTAAGGAGAATGAGGCAGTATGGAGTAAGGAATTATAAAAGAACATGAAGAAATGTTGGAGGTGATGGATATGTTCATTATCTTTTTTTTTTTTTAAAGAGAGAGGGGGAGAGAGAGAGAGATTGAGAGAGAGAGAGAGAGAGAGAGAGAGAGAGAGAGAGAGAATTTTTATATATTTTTTTTTTTTTTTAGTTTTTGGTGGACACAACATCTTTGTTGGTATGTGGTGCTGAGGATCGAACCCGAGCCACACGCATGCCAGGTGAGCACGCTACCGCTTGAGCCACATCCCTAGCCCATCATTATCTTCATTTTAGTGATGATTTCACAGATGTAGGTATCCGTCAAAATTTACCAAATTGTCTACTTTATGTCTAATTTATTCTTTCAATAAGTTTCAATAGAACTCTAAAAAAATTTTTTTAAAGAGGGAGGGAGAGAGAGTGAGATAGAACAATAATGAAAGAAGGGAGCTCCTTCAAGTGATGGAATGGGAAGAATATTAAAATTAGACTGGATGGGGAAGGAACACTCCCAACTGACATGCTCCTATATGGGATGCTTGGATGCTGTCCATTTTGTCTGTAAAGTTAACTAAACAAAGTGACCTGGAGGAGGCAGGCAGAAGGCTTGAGGAAACAGCTTCTTTGGAGAGTGTGTGAGTCTAGACCCAGAACCCTTGGCATTTGGATAGAATTGGGGTTTCTGTTAATAATGGAGACCAATAAGCTGCTTCTGACACTCCTTCTGTATAATTAGGTAACATTTTCCAGTACATATCAGAAGTACAGAACAGAGGAATTATTCTCTCTTTTCTCTGAATACCTCCTATCTCCCAAAGTCTTCTTTAATCTACAAGTCATCAGATTTCTATGGCATCTGATCCACTGTTTTGCCAAATATGCCAAGACATTTCTCATTCACTCATTAAACAACAATCTATTAAGCCCCTTGGACTTGGATGTGATGTGTCTAACAGTATGGAATATGCAATAGTCTAAAGATACCTGGTTCCTGCTTTCAGGCTTACATGCTTGAATACACAACCTATTTCCCCAGGCTCTCTGCACTGATCCCTTGAAAACCTCAGGGGACAATGTATTTCCCAAACATAAGTCATCCCAGGACTCATACCAGCTCTGAATCACTTGACTACTCATAACCAAAGTGGCCCTATTACATGTCCCCATTTTCAAACTTGACCCATGTCATGTTTCTCCTTTACAGAGTGAGTTTTATGAATTGAGAAGGATATGCAGCCAGCACTGAATTCCTTGGGTCTATAATGAGACCTGAGGGCAAAAGAGAATGTGCATAGACATCTAGTACACCATCAGATAAGAGGTTTTCTTCCCATGAAATTCAATAAACCTTCACAATGATCTTTCATTAAAAATTAATGCTAATTTGCTGTCTTGCCCACAGTTTGGACAACACATTTTTTAGAAGATCTTTACACATTAAATACATCATTAGTACACATGAATGCATCATCATTGCATTAAATGGAAGTGACATATTTAAAAATTATTTCTTTATCCTATTGAAGAAAGATTGTTAGGGGGTCGGGATGCAGCTTAGTGGTAGAGCTTGTGCTTAACAATCCAGCACCAAAGAGAGAAAAAGAGAGACAGAGACAGAGGCAGAGGAGGGAAGGGTGAGGGAGGGATCAGATACATAATAATTATATACCTGCAAGTATTTATTTATGTATATTTGGAATGTATATTTGCTTTGAGGTGAGGTAGAAAAGAAGAGTTTCCTTCTACCTTTGAAAATTTGTTTGGAGCATAGTAGATGATCCCATGTGAAATGATGATTCTGGGCTAGAATCCAGAGTACAGTGGTCATCTAATCAATCTTCTGTCTGCAAGGACACCACAGAGGTGACTGCTAAACAGTAAAAAAAGAAAAAAAGAAGACAGCATACTCATATTCTTTCCTCTTCTGTAATTGTTATCCATAAAATTGGAAATTTAAAATATGCACAATTGCATAAGCGATGTTTCCTTTAGTGAAAAGAGAAAACAAAAACAAATGCCTAAAGGCTGAGAACAGAAATTGATGAGTTTGGCAGTAGGCTTTGGAAACCAGCAATGATAGCCAATCTGACTAATATGAAAAAAATGTTGTAAAGAAGCACTAGAACCAAAAAAGAAAATGTTTTTTTGCACATAAAAATGCAGTGATCTTGTAACAGCTCTGAGGAAAGGTTTTCAACAATGATATTTTCCTAAGAAGGGAACAAAATGGAAAAAGGGGCATTTGCCTGCAATATCCCTGAAAAGATAAGATATCAAGTTCTCTATTCTTATGGATAATAGTGATTATTTTTATTAGAAACTTAATCATATGCCAGATACTTCCCTAAGCAAGGCAATGCACAGATTTTACATTTAGCCATGATAAGTAAGCTGGCCAGGAATTCCAGAATGACCATCATCCATAATTCAGTGTAAAGTATAAATCTAGCCAAATATCAGTATTTTGCCTGCAAGTATACTGCCAGGAGAAATAGCTGAAATAGTAACAGAAAATAAGAGAGAATCCATGAAAGTGAAGAAGGATGGTGCTAGAATTTATAATTTCCCTCAGCTTTTTCCTTTCTTTTCTTTTCTTTTTTTGAGAGATGGGATCTCACTATGTTACCTAGGCTGGCCTCAAACTCCCAGGCTAAAGAGATCTTCCTGCCTCAGCCTCCCAAGCAATTGATACCACCATGCCAGCAAGGACCTTCACTATTGAGGTAGAAATCTTTGCTCTATTCTAAACATGTTATGAAGATAAATAATTATTTAGATAAATAATCAGGCAATCTTACATATATGACTCTAAATTAGATTGCTTTGTGAATTACCTATGATGGGGGATGTGGCTCAAGTGGTAGCGCGCTCGCCTGGCATGCGTGGGCCCGGGTTCGATCCTCAGCACCACATACAAACAAAGATGCTGTGTCCACCAAAAAATAAATAAATATTAAAAAAAAAAGAATTACCTATGATGACTTGTGAAAAATTTCCCTCCTTCCAAAGGCAACTTACGCTGCCTCTCCTCATTCAATCTTCAGTCTGCTAGTGTCTTGAAGGACTGGCCTGCAGACTCTTCAGGCAAACCTTCATGAAAACAATTCTTCTCACTTGAAGTTTTGAAATGGACCTCCATAAGTTTATGATTTTACTCTGCACAGCATGCTCTGTTGCTTTAACAGTCAGCCAAGTTTGGAATTGTATCACCATCAGACTAATTCAGCCAACCATTATTCATTGTGTGTCCAGTGGGTCCTGGGAACCACATTGTCCAGCATACTGGGAACCGTGCAAGATTGACAGGGTTCCTGGGTGGTGAAGCTTACAGTTCTAGTGTGTTGATCATAGCTCCACACTAGATGTTGATAAGAAACCACTATGGGCATTAAAAGAAAAAAAAAGATTCTTGAGTAATTCTATGAATCAAGTGGGGCAAAGAAATGTTAGGAAGAGAAAAGTGGAATTAAGGTACTGATCTCAAGAATGAGCCAGAACTTGAGTAGGCAGGCAGGCTTAAATGAGGGAATGAAGGAAAGACCTACTGCTGTTCCACAGGTTGGCAAGATACCTCAGTAGAGGCTCAGTCAGACCCAGAGTAAAGTAAAGCATTCTTGGAATGAGAGCAGGCTGCTGTTTATGTGCTGGAATTTGAGATGAACTGGGAAAGTTGCCAATTAAAAAATGTCTCCTCCACAGATGTCTGGAGAAATGTGAATATTTACTTCTCTTTGGGAGAGGTGGTGGTTAAAACCATGGACTTTGGAATCATGCAGACTTGTTTGTGAATTGCAGTTTTGCAACTTTCCAAGCATGTTGGGGCAGTTATTTTTCTCTTAGTCTTGGTTTCTCCTCTATAAAATGGGAATAATCATGTCCCCTTGCACATTTTTTATAAGATTAAAAATAGTATTATAAACCAAGCACTAGCACAGGCATTCAGAAACAGTTAAGTATTTAATAAACGTAACTCAATATTATTTACATGAACTGTTTCAACTAACATTCGTTGAACTCCTACTATATGCCAGGTACTGTACTGGTCATGGTATAACAGGGAACACAGTCACAGAAGGAACAGACTATAGGAAAAGGTGAAACCTGCTCTAAAAGAGAGTTAAGGAATGAAATGTTATTCTTTCTTTTTTCCCAAATCAGAGAAAGGAGGGAGGGTATTCTAGAAGATGGAACAAAAAAGACTCAATATATGAAGAGTGTTTCATGCTGTTCTCTGAGCTAAAGATATTAGAAATTGGGCTGTCAACGTAAGAGAATACTTCCCCCTAAACACATTGTGTGCCTTTAACTTGGGCAGCACCACACTCTCCTGGTTTTCTTGCAGTCTCTCTAGCAAGTCCTTCTCAATCTCCATCATAGGCTTGTTCTTATCTACCATTATGTGTTGGAATTCCTCAAGACTATCTGAAGAGTTTTTCTTACTCCATATGCTCTCCTTCAACATCTCATCTGTTACTACGACTTTCCTATAGGTTTCCACGACCACTTACATGCTAATTCCCAAAATTTTATCTTCACAGCAGATCTATCTAATAACCTACTCTAATTTCCAAATAATGTATATTTCCAATTATTTAGCAAAAATCCTCATTTGGTTGTCTTATGAACACCTCAAAATTAGAAAATTCAAAACTACCTTATTTCCTTTCCAGTTTTTTTTCCCTGTGCTCTTGGTGTCAGTAAGTGCACCATCATTCATTTGAATGTTGTCCAAGTTTAAAAACCTGGCAGAGGTTCCCAATTTCACCTTCTCACTTGTGTTAGTCAGCTTTTCATCTTCGTAAACAAAATATCTGGAAAGAACTTAGAGGAGATAAATTCATTTTGGGCTCATGGTTTCAGAGGTCTAAGTCCAGCTGACTTCATTGCTCTGGGTCTGAAGGGAGGCAGAACATTACCTCCCTGTTTCCTCCACCACACCTGGGAGGGTGTGGTGGAGGAAAACTGCTCAGCTCTCAGCAGCTAGAAGCAGATAGAGAGATGGGGGGCAGGAAGAGGAACCAGGAAGAAGATATAGTCCCCAAGCCATGCCCCTAGTAACCTATTTCCTCCAACTATTACCCACCCGCCTATAGTTTTCACCACCTCCCAGTGGCCCATTCAAATTATTAATCGTCTCATGGTTTAATCCGCTAATGGATTAATTATAATGGAAGTTATAATTCTCATAAGCCAATCTTTTCACCTCTGAATATTGCAATATTGCCTAACACACGAGTTCTTTGGGGGACATTTTTAGATCCAACCATGATATCCCTCAATCATTTCATTTAACTAGTCATTAAATCAGTTTCTTCTACCTCTTGGATACAGACGCCCCAAGTCAATTTGTTTTCCAATCCTCATTTCCTCCACTACACTCTACCTAAACTATTAGCCTGTCTCCCTTCTCAAAGTAGCCAGAAAATGCAAATCTAACTATGTCAATGCCTTATTTAAAATTGTTCAGAAAAGGCTGGCATTTGCAACTCAGTAGTAGAGCACTTGCCTCAATGCACCAGGCCTTAGGTTTGATTCTCAGCAATGCATTAAAAAAGAAAAGAAAAGAAAAAAGCAAAAGTTTCAAAGACTTTTCATTGCCCTTGGGATAAATTCCAAACTCTTTACCAAACTGTTTGTCATTCTCCCAGCTCCAGTTATTCTGAAATTTCATTCCCTGTGATGCTCTGCACAGGTTAGTACTTATAAGTTTTTTTCTCCACATGTCGTTCCTTCTATTTGAAACATTTCCTTCTTATCTTCACTAACCACTCTAGTCAATCTAGTCAACCTGCAGCTCTCACTTCCTCGGTGAAACTTTCAAAACCTCTCACTCTAGGTTCAATTCTTCACTCTTATCCTATCTTTCAATATTACAGGCATTAATGAAGAACCAACTTACTTCCCTCATATAGTTTAAAGCCTAATAGGGGAGAGAGAAATTATCAGATAGTCATACACATAAATGCAAATTTTTCTATAAAAAGTACCATGAGGGCTGTGGCTGTGGCTCAGTGGTAGAGCACTTGTCTAGCACGTGCAAAGCACTGGGTTTGATTCTCAGCACTACATACAAATAAATAAAATAAAGATCCATCATCAACAACAACAAAATTTTTTTGTGAATTCTTAAAAGAAAAAAAAAAGTACCGTGAAGTAGAAATACATGATGCTGGACTAGGAATGGAGCTCAGGGGTAGAGTACTTGCTGTTTTAATCAGGTATTTGTGTGTGTGTGTATGTGTGTGTGTTGTTGTTGTTGTTGCTGTGACCAAAAGACCTATCTAAAGGAGGAAAAGTTACTTTGACTCTCAGTTTTAGAGTTTCAGGCCCCCTTTTGCTGACTATATAGCTCTGGGCCCCAGGTGTGGCAGAAGGGCATGATGGAGGAAAGCAGCTTAGGACACCGTAATCAGGAAGCAGAGAAAGTTCTAACCAGAGACAAAATATAAACCCCAAAGGCATACCCCCTGTTACATACTTCCTCCAGCCACACTCTACCTGCCTACAGTTATCACCAAGTTAATCCATCAGTAGATTAAGCCACCATTTAGGTTACAACTCTTAAAATCTAATCATTTCACCTGTGAACATTCTTCAATTGTCTCACACATGAGATTTTGGGGACACTTCATATCTAAACCATGACGTTTGCCCAGCATGCACAAAGCACTGGGTTCAATCCTCAGTTCTGGGGATTGGAGGAGAATCTATGATACTTTGAAAGGACTTTGGTGACAGAGGAAAGCCGTCCATAATGCAATGATGATTGGCTTAAACCTGAAGGTTGAGTAGGAGTTAATAATCAGTTGGAAGGGGAAATGAATTTCTGACCAGTGGAAGCATATCATAGGCCCCGTGGCAGTTCACTCTGTATTAACTGATAACAATCCTGGGACATGCTGAGTCTGAGATAATGTTGTCATGTGGAAATGCCAAGTAGGCAATTATTTATACAGGTCTGGGGCTCAAAGGCTCAGTTTAAGAACTGAAAGAAGGTCAGTATAACTGGAGATCAACAAGCAGGGGATACATAAAATGAAAATATAATATAGATGGGGCCAGACTTATCAAGGCCTTGAGGGCTTTGGGTCTTTATGCTAAAAACAAACAAAACAACAACAACGAAACATAGTTACAGTGGAAGGGGTAGAAGAAAAATTATGATTGGATTTGCATTGTGAAAGTATCACTGTGTATGATGTGTTGAGAAAAGATTTGGAGGAGGTGAGAATAGATGTTTCCAGTAGTTAAAATGGTGAGACAATGATTGCAGAAGTATAAGTGAGAGATGACGTTAGCTAGGATCAGGGAAGTGGTAATAGAAATGGAGAGAAGGCAATTCTATCAGAGATATTTTGGACATAAAATCAATAGGATTTGATGTTCTATTAGGAGAAGGATGCTTCTCTACTTTCTTTATTTCCCTAAAGAGGGATTTTCTTTAAATTTTTCTAGCTTCTTGACTTATCCCTCACTTCTTCTATGGATTGAAGAGTTGGGAGAGTAATCATTTTTGGAGGCTCAGACCTTCCTGCCTTTTCTTAAGGATCACCCTGCCTGCAGGAAACACATGTTCTTGGTCTGCATATGGGTTAAATTTTGTAATGAAGAGTCTGTCCTTGGAGGAGACTAGCAGATCCATCTAAGGACATGTGTGTCAGTGCATTTTGTAACTCTATAAAAGAATACCTAGAACTGGGTAAGTTATAAAGAACAGAAATTAATTTTATCACCGTTTTAGAGTCTAGGAAGTCCAAGATCACAGTTTCTAATGCTGCCAGGAATTGTGTAGATAAATCTTCTTAAAGGTGAGATTCAGAGTTAGGAAAAAGATTTCTTTGCCACATATCTAAATCACATTCTTCAACCTGAACTGTAATATTTTACATTCTTGTTAGCAATGTATGAGGGTTTTAGTTTCTTCAAATACTTCACAACACTTGCTATTGTCCATTTTAGATTTTTGCCATTCTAATGTGTGTATAGTAGTATCTCATTATGATTTCAATTTGTGCTTGCCTAATAACTAATGATGTTGGACATTTTTTCATGTACTTTATTGTCATCTGTATCTTTTAGTGAAGCAAGCAATCTAATATTTGCCATTGTTTTAGTCAGCATTTTTGTCATTGTGACCAAAAGACCTGACAAGGACAGCTTAAAGGAGGAAAAGTTTATTTTGGCTCATGGGTTCAGAGGTTCAATCCATGGTCATTGCTCTGGCCTGAGGTGCAGCAGAACAGCATGGTGGAAAGATACGGTGGAGGAAAATAGCTCGACACATGGCCACCGGAAAGCAGAGAGAATTCTGCTAACCAGAGACAAAATATAAATCCCAAAGACACACTCCCAGTGACTGACATCCTCCAGCCACACCCTACCTGCCTACAGTTATCACCCAGTTAATTCACCAGTGGAGCCAATCATTAGGTGATAACTATCACAATCTAATCATTTTTCCTCTGAAAATTCTTGCAGTGTCACACACATGAGCTTTTAGAGAATACCTCATAATAATAATAACCACAATAGTCATGTCTTTCTTGCTGATTTTTAAGAATCCTTTGTATAATCTGGATACAAATCCTTACCAAACACATCTTACAAATATTTTCTCTCAATCTGTGACTTGTCTTTTTCTTTTCTTATTGGTATCTGCTGTGTTTTGAATGTGTTCCCTCCAAAATTCAGGTGTTGCTGAATTTTGGTGGTGGATAATATTAAGATAGAATCTTTAAGGTTAGGTCATGAGAGGCTCCTCCTTTATGATTGGGATCAAGGCCCTTAAAAAAAAAAAAAAAGGCTTCACACAGTGTCAGGTGCTAGGCTTGTCCTTCCAGCTTCTATCTTGAGAGGACAAACAAGAAGACCTTCATCAAATGCTGGTCCCTTGATCTTGGACTTTCCAGACTCTAAAACTGTGAGAAAATTAATTTCTGTTCTTTATAACTTACCCAGTTCTAGATATTCTTTTATAGAGTTACAAAATACACTGACATACATGTCCTGAGATGAACAAAATTTTTTACTTTTTATAAAGTTAAGTTTATCAAGTTTATTTGCATGTCTTGTATCATATCAAAAAATATTTATCTAACCCAAGATCACGAAAATTTTTTTCCATTTTCTTCTGAAAGTTCCATTATTTTAGCTTTTATATTTAATTCTGTTACATACTTTGACTTAATTTTTATATATGGATGAAGTAAGAACCATCTTCCTGTTTAAAGCTACATAACCCAGCACCTTTAAAAAATAAATACATTTCTTACTGATTTAGTTTGGTACCTTTGTCAAAAAAATAGATCAATTATTTATTTCTGTCTCTATTTTGTTTTATTGATTTATATGTGTATTTATGCCAAAATCATATTGTTTTGATCACCATAGCTTTAAAATATGTTTTGAAATAAGTAAAAGTGCTCCAATATTTTTCTTCTTTTTCAAAAAAAGGTTATTCTATCCTGTTTAGGCCATTCTAGACTCTTTGCATTTCTGTATAAATTTTAGGGGCCAGTTTTGATTTCCAAAAAGAAAAAAAAAAAAAAAACAGATGAAATTTTCTTAAAGTCTTCATTGAATCTATCAACCAGTTTGAGAAGTAACATCTTAAAAATATTTAGTCATCCAATTTTTGAACATAGTATAGTTCTTCATTTAATTAAATGTCTTATATGCATTGCTTTTATGTGGTGCTGAGGATCGAACCTGGGCCGCACGCACGCACGCCAGGGGAGCGTGCTACCGCTTAAGCCACATCCCCAGCCCTACATTGCTTTTATTATTAGAAAAAAATAAATTCTTACTCCTCTTTCCTCTGAAAGATTTTTTTTGTGACTACTACTTATTCTTAAATGAGGATGAATTTCTCCTATAACTATTAGTTTCAACTGAATTTAAGTGTCATGCGCCAGGTCTCAGGAAAGTGCTCTGAACTACTTGGAACATCTCTGACACTAGTTTACTGAGGAAGAGACAGGTGCAGTGAGAATGCCTTTGGGGGCTGCATAGGCATTGTGTCAGTTTTTCTTTGCTGTGCTTCTCTCCTGCTCTTTAGGATACTTGTGAGAAGGATCATTTAATGTTTCCATCTCCATCAATATTAAATTGTACAATCTTATAGAAAATAAGTAATCAAGTACTGAATAATTTTCAGTTATTGAGAGATTATTGACAAATTCTGGAAGAATTGCTCATGACAGTCGTTTCATTATATGAAGATTTTCTGTTTTAGAGCTTATTATTTATCTTAAGACATTTTTTGCTGCAGTTTTTTGGTAGAGTAAATTATCTTGAGATGGAATTCACCCAAACCAGAGAGTTTATATACACTAGAGAATATTACCTGAATACCAATCTCAATCTATATTAGTTGTAATTATAGTAAACCTACAGGAAAAAAAATTGAAATACTGCTAATATATTTTAAAACACTGGATATGTAAAGTAGCTTTAAAAAATAAAATAGCTATAACAAGAAGCCATTCTTTTACATGGAATGAAAATTTTTTTCCTTCAATTTTTTCTATTTGAGGAAGCAAAAACACATTTGCACTAAGATAGAGTAAACTAAGGAAAAAGAGCAAGCAGTAGCCTGCAGAAAGTAAAATGTAACACATTGTAGCTCCAATTACAGAACTGGTGAATAAGAAAGAAATAAATGAGACACAACACAACCATAAACACTTTCTATTTCTTACATTCAATGCTTCAAGTTATCAGTTTCAATTACAAAGAAAACATAAAAGGAGTTTGCAGTGAAAAAAGAAAGATGGAAAGTCAACCCAAGTGCATCTGTAAATCTATAAAATTTCCTCAAATATTAAAGGACATATTTTTAAAAATGAGGATGATAATGCTACTAACAGTAGAACATTTAGAATTCAAGTATTCCTACATATTTAATAATCTACTCAACATTAAAGGGCTTTATTAATAGCCCAATTATAACTAACAATTACAGGTACAAAAAATTACAGATAAAAAGGAGATAGAAACAGATAGATATAAATATGTGACACTTCAATTAGATATATTGCTTTTTACTGCTGTCTGAAGGGAATTTAAAAGTGCTTTTGAATTGGCCAATGAATTAGAGTTCTCCTCCTTATCTGTGGGGGCTATTTTTCAGGACCCTCAATGGATGCCTGAAACCACAGATAATACCAAACTCTATATATACTATCATTTTCCATATGTATCTATGAGAAACTTTCTCTTTTTCACTTCAAGGAAGCTCATCTTTGGCAGATCCAATTTACCAACATTACTACCCTTGTGCTTCGGGCCATTATTAAATAAAATAAGAGTTATTTGAACACAAGCACTGTGTTATTGGGCCAGTTGACATGATAACCAAAACAACTACTAAGTAACTGTGTTAGATAGCTATTCATTGCTGTAATCAATATATGAAGAATTTAGAGAAAAAATTTTGGCTCATGGTTTCAAAGGTTCAATCCATGCCCAGTCAACTGTGTAGCTCTGGGCCCGAGATAAGGGAGAACATCATTGCTGAAGGGTGTGGCAGAGGAAACCTACTCAGTTCCTAACAGACACGAAGCAGACAGAAAGCATGCAAGGAGCCAAAGATAATATAAACCCGAGGGTATGCCCTCAGTGACCTACTTCTTCCAGAAATGCCCTACATGCCTACAGTTACCACCCATTAATCCATTCAAATTAGTAATCCATCAAATGGTTTAATTCACTGATTAGATTATAACATTCATAATCTAATTATTTCACCTCTGAATATTCCTGCATTGTCTCAGACTTGGGTTTTCAGGGGACATCTCATATTTAAGCCATAATTGTAACTAAAAGGTTGGTAGTGTATACAATGTGTATACACTGGATGCAAAGGGATGATTCATGACCCAGGACAGTTGGAACAGGACAGCACAAGATTTCAACATGCTATCTAGGACAGTATGCATTTTAAAATTTATGAATTGTTTACTTGTGGAAATGTCCATGTAATATTTTCAGACTATGGTTGACTATGAGTAGCTGAAACTGTGGAAAGTTAGGGGGGACCAACTTTAATCTGTTTTATTTTATCTTAGAGATGGCAAACTGGAACTTCAGGGAAAATGAATGACATTCACTCTTTCATTCATCCATTCATGCATACATTCACTGAACTTTTGGGCCTTGTGCTCAAAAGGGCTAATCTCTGTGTGAAGAACTGGGAATTCAAGGACAAATCAAACCTTATGCAGTATGTAGTGTGTAGTATTTACACTCTAATGAGAAGAAACAGAAGTTGCTTGCGCAAATATATTACAACTGTGAGGGAGTATCCAAAAGGAGCCATGTGAAGCTAGACAGAGGAGGAAAAAAATATGTTCTCAGTTCAAGAAAGTGTCCCCAAGGCAAAGGCATACAAGTAGAAGTTTGGAAGTTTTTTTTTTTTCAACCCTGGGCCTCATTGAGTAAGGCGCCAGAGCTGCGTAGCATGAAGTTTGGAATCAGACAGTCCTGGGTTTGCATTCTATAGCTACTATTTACTAGTTATAAAATTTAAGGCAAGTTATCACCCTTAAACTTAGTTTCCTTTTCTGGGTCATTAAAGTGACAATAATCTCCTCTTTTCTGACTTATCATAAGGATAAATTTTAAAGTATAAAAGAAAATGCTCAGTAAAAAGTGCCCATTCTTAAGAATAAACAAACCTCTGCCATAACTCATGTGTCCTAATTGTCTAGACAAGTGCCACTTTTATAGCATGAGAACTTTCCTGGATTTGTCTTGCCTTTCCATTGAAATATAATGGCCAAAGTTATTTATTTATTTTTTAAAATATTTTTTAGTTGTCAATGGACCTTTATTTTATTTATTTATGTGCAGTGCCGAGAATTGAACCCAATGCCTCACACATGCTAAGCAAGTGCTCTACCACTGAGCCACAACCCAAGCACCTACAATGACCAACTTTAAATATGTACTGATTTTTCACTGTATGTGATGCAAACCCATAATGCCTGTCAATAGGAAGGGCAGCAGAATAGAATAGACATTATGATTGCTATATGTATATAGGTGACTCTATGACAAGTGTGATTCTGCAATCTGTACAATTAGAAAAATGAGAAATTATACCCCAATGATTTAAATGTATGAATTGCCAAGATCATTGTAATGTCATGTGTAGCTAATAAAAAAAAAAAAGAACGAAAAAAAAAAATCAGGGCAAAAATCAAGACCATGGAGGACCATACCTTTTCTTCTTGTGTCATCCAGAGTGTCCTTGAATAATATCTGTGGTATTGCAATATTTGTCTTCTTCAAAAGAAGATAGAATTAAAAATCTATGCAGTACTTTTGCAAATATCTACAAAATAAATTTGATAAATCTTTTTGAGAATTTATACCAGAAACAAACAAAAGACTGTTTGCTAGACTCTATAAAGAAGTGAATGAATATTGATAGACTTGTTTTATAATAATATCCTCTTAATCTGTTGAAAACCCCTACAAGGTTACTATATTGAAAATGGTCAATATATAACCATCTGAGTAATTTTCTAATTATGAGTAACTCATCAACAAAATGTTAGAGGTATCTATCTTCAATGCCACAGGAGATCTAATGTATCTTTCCATCAAACTGCTCCTTATACCCTATTCCACCAAATAACATTACTTGAGGGCCACCCCAAAGTCCAGATGGTCACAATCTCTACATCTAATTAATAACCAATGCTGAAGATAAGATCTATTTGATATTACTTAGTTTGAGCCCTCTGGATTTGCTTTAGTCCTTCATCATAATAGACCACTAGTCTACCTCCCTGTTTAATTCTACTTAGATGACCTCATATAGTTTGCTGAGTGATCTAACAAGAAAATGTGATCACAAAATGTAAAGGTAGAGTATCTCCCATCCCAAAAGGTACCCTAGTCCCTGGAACACTTGAATATTACAATACATGCCAAAATAATTATGGTTTCAGATTTTAAGATAGGGAGATTTTCCAGGGATATTTGATGTGTCCAATTTAATCACTTGAATCCTTAAACAGAGCACTTTCTCTAGCCAGAGTCACAGAGATAGAGAGTAAAAAAGGAAGAAGAGATGCAGCAGAAAGGGAAGAAGGAGGGATACCAAGTGAGAGGAGAATTCAGGGTGTCCCTACTGGCTCTGAGATGGGGGGTCCTTTTGCATGAATACAGAGCAGCTCTGGAAGTTAAGGGTAATGCCCAGATGGCTGCCAGCAGGAAGTGAGACCTCAGTGCTATCCACAAGGGACTGGATTCTATGGAAAACCTGAATGACCCTGGGAACAGATTCTTCCCTAAAAGCTCCAGTAAGAAACAGTCCCGCTGACACCTTATTTCAGTCCATGTGTCAGACTTTTCTCTGATAGGAATTGTGGTAACTTGTTATAGCAACAATGAAAAACTAACACACAAGGCTCCAGTGACCTATGTCTCTCATCTCCAAAGGATAAAACCTAAGCTCCTTGCATAGTTCAAAATCTTGTTATTCTGTTCCCAACCTAACTTGCTCTTTGATGTTATCTTCTCCCATCATTCCCTGCTCTTTTCCTCCTTATCTCCCCATTCTCGGAATGCCTGTTATTCGCTTACCTTCTGAATGTGTCAAACTGGGAGATTTCAATTCATTATTCATGTCCTAACCTAAAGACTATCTCTTTTTTTTTTTTTTTTTTTTTTATTCTTCTATGAAGACTTCATTGACTTCAGCAGTTTTTCTTTCATTCACTCAGTATTTGTTGAGCACCTATTAAAGGCTAGGTACTATTTTAGGTGCTGTGAACAAGACATTACCAGTCCAATTTCTCATGGAGTTTCCAATCCAGTCCAGAGCAAGGAGAATAGCAACATTAAATAAATAAGCAATCAAATACACAATTAACATAATTTCACATTGTGATAAGCACTGTGGACAAAATGAAATGTGCAACATGAGAATGTTTTGTTGCAAGAGAAACTACATTGCAAGAGAAGCTACATTATGAAAAGTGGCCAGAAAAAGGTTTGAAGGCAGATCTGTAGGTTGAGAATGAGTTGGCCACACAGGTGAGCTGTGGAGGACTAGCCCAGGCAACTCAGTGAAAAGTTATTTGAGCTTGGAATGTCCCAAGATTAGAGATATCTGCCTGGTTCAACAGTAACATGGAGGGGAATTGTGGACTAAGATGAGGCCCAAGAGATAACGACAGGGGCCAACATTCAGGGCCTTGTGGGCTGTGGTAAAGAGGAGGGATTTTATACTGAGTGCAAAGGAAAGCCATTGGGAAGGTTGTGAGTGATGTGATGTGACTAACACATAAGGGCATCTCTCTAGCTGCCCTGTGGAGAATGGACTATAGAAGAGTGATTATAGCAGCAGGAAGAGCAGTGAGAGGGCCTACAGGACAGGGAGAGCCAGAACTAGGAGAGGAGACATCTGAGATGGTGCATAGTTGACAGACTGATGAGAGATCCTGTATGCGAAATCAAGAGCATTTGCTGACAGGTGAGCCTGGAGATAGAATCCATTAACTGTTCCTTAGTCCTAACATTCTTGACTTCTGAATTCCTTTCCTTAGAGCTGACTCCAGGTTTTAGCTTAAGTGGGTGGTGCCATTTACTTAGCTAGGGAGAGGAACAGGCAGGTCTAGGGTGAAAAACCAAGAACTCTGTTTATATTGTATGAAGTTCATATCTGTTAGACATCAAAGAGGAGATGTCAAACAGTTTTCTGTATGGGGCTGGAACAGGAGGGAGGTCAAGGATGGAAAGGTGAGACTGAAGTCATCATCACATGGAGGGTAATTAGACCTCAGTGCTCTCTCCATGCTCTCACTGTACTTTCTAGAGACCCCCAACTCAGCCTTGTCATGCTGCCTCCCAATTTGCTCCTTGTATGGGTGTCTTCCCTCTCTATTTGTAAGTCTTTGAGGCAAGAATTGTGTGGTGTCTATTCTCCTTTCTGTATAACAAGTGCCCGTTATATAGTAGTGTTCAATAAACAACTATCGAAAAAAATTAAAATGTTGCGGGGCTGAAGATGTAGCTCAGTGATAGGGCACTTGCCTAGCATGCAGGAAGCCTGGGTTCCATCCTTAGCACTGAAAAAATTGTTGGAAGAATAACAATCATGGGCTGGGGATATAACTCAGTTGGTAGAGTGTTTGCTTCATGTGCATAGGGCCCTGGGTTCAATCCCCAGCACAAGAAAGACAGAAAGAAAGAAAAGAAAGAATAAGAATAATGATCATGGCAGCCATTGAGAGTTTGCTATGGGTTATCACCTACTGTTTAGTATTTTGAATTAGATACACACACATATATTTTCATATAGGCACATGTATACAGGAAAAGATCTGAAGTGTGCACACCAATTATTTTCAGTGGTTACCTGGGGAGAAGGAGAAGGGAGGATGAGAGAAGGAATTTTACTTCGTATGTTTTATTGTTTTAATTTTTTCAGTGAGCAGTTCATCCTTTTTGTACAACATTTGTAATTTTTAAATCAATGAGAACAAACAAAAGGAAATAAAAAGCTGAAGCATTCTTTCCTCATCGAAGGAGGACTTTGATATTCTACTTCATGCAACAAATAACATTGAAAACAGAAACAGATGTCCTTCATTCGAGCATGGAGAAGAAAGCAAAAGTAGGAGAACTTGCTTAAGAAAGAAAGATTTTAAAATAAAAGTAATCTCTTAGAATTTAATGTACACGAGCACATATGGCTTTCATTGTTTTGTTAATCATTTTACAAATGTAAAGGAGGACAGAAATAACTTGCTAATTTTACCACAAAAAATATATTTGATAACCTTGAATGTGTTACCAAAGAGAACGTGTCCAAGGAAAGATAGATAAAACAAACAAAATATTAGAAAGGTTATCTGTGATTGAAATAAGTTTTTAGGTTGAACACTATGAAATTCTCATTTTTATGAATCAAAAATGGTAGCAAATCAGTTTTACAAGTTTCAACAAAACATATAAGGGTTTCATATGTACCTTTAAAAACAACAAAAATATATAAATAAAGTTTAAGTTTTATTTTTAATCACTTAAAAAAAAACATTCTATAAAGCTTTATTTATTTATTTATTTTGGTGGGGAATACCAGGGATTGAACTCAGGGGCACTCGACTACTGAGCCACACCCCAGGCCTATTTTGTATTTTATTTAGAGACAGGGTCTCACTGAGTTGCTTAGTGCCTGGCTTTTGCTGAGGCTGGCTTTGAACTCATGATTTTCCTGTCTCAACCTCCTTGGTGGCTGGGATTACAGGTGTGCACCACCACACACCTGTAATCCCAGCCACCTGGCTGTCTAATAAAGCTTTATAGGAGCCACCTGGCTCCTATAAAGCTTTATTAGACAAACCTGACAACTAATTTTTTCTCAGCTTTTTAATTTACTTTAATTTTTCTTTTTTGTACTGGGGGTTGAACCCAGGGGCACGTAACCACTGAGCCACATCCCCAGCCCTTTTTCTATATTTTATTTAGAGACAGGTCTCACTAATTGCTTAGGGCCTTACTAAATTGCTGAGGTTGGCTTTAAACCTGCTATGCTCCTGCCTCAGCCTCCCAAACTCCTGGGATTATAGGTGTGTACCACCACGTCTGGCAGGGAAACTCATCTTTTCATAATACATTCCAAGTATCGATGTTAATATTTAAGGGGACCATTCAGGTATCCTTTGTGCTTTATTAGTGTTTAAAGCAGAAAAGAAGAAAACAACTAAAACCAAATCCTTTCGTGAAATACTAGTGTTCAGTGAAGAAAGCTGGGTTCCATTCTCAGCACTGAAAAAAAAAATGTTGGAAGAATTATGATCATGGCCATCCTTGAGAGCTTGCTATGTTTAGACACTCACAGGTTATATGATCCTATTTAAAAGTATATATATATATATATTTTCACATATGTATTTTCTACTGACAGCTAAATTTTGTGACAATCTCAAATTAAAGGTTATCAAAAAATTTAGATTGTTTTAAATCTAAGTTCATTTTTTAAGATCAAAGGAAAACAAAGGCCTAATTCACTGTAGACAGATATGTGTTAACAGCATACCAATTGAACAGATACTTGATTTAGAGTGAAAATATATCATGAGAAAAGGGAACACATTGTTGTGGGAAGGTAAATTAGTACGGTCACTATGGAGAACACTATGAAGATTCCTCAAAAAAAAAAAAATCTACTATATGATCTAGTAATCCCATGAATTCAAAGGAAATGAAATTGGCATGTCAAATAGATACATATATGCCCATGTTTATTGCTGTACGATTTACAATAGCTAAGATATGTATTCAGCTTAAGTGTCCATCAACAGACAAATGGATAAAGAAAATGTGGTGTGTATATGCACAATGAAATATTATTCAGTCATAAAGAAGAATGATATTCTATTATTTTCAGAGAAATGGATGAAACTGGAGGACATTAAGTGACATAAGTCAGAAACAGAAAGATCACATGCTCTTTCATATGTGGATGCTAAAAAAGGTTGATTGGAATGTAGAATAGTGATTAATAGACAGGTGGAGGAAGAGAAGTCTAGAGGGAATTTGGAAAACAACAATTACATAGAAATAATAAGTCGAGGTGCTACAGCACAGCAGAGACTATTGATCACAATAACCTATTGTACCTTTTATGAAGAACTAGAAGAGAGGAGCTTGCAGGCTCCAAGCACAAAATAGTGAGAAGGAGATAGAAACCTTAATTACCCTGATTTGATCAAAACATATTGTATATGTGTATTGAAATATCACACTGTACCCTGTAAATATGTACAATTAGAAAACTAATTAGTGAAAAATATGACATCATAAAAGAAAATAAAAGCAGAGAAAAGAAATTTACTATGACTGCAATCCTTAAATTATTGCTTGAGGTATACTTTTCTATCTAGAAATTCATTTAAAAATAGTTTTACCATCCAAAAAATTAAAAACTTCAAATTGGACTAGTTTGTTTCATTAAAGCTAAGACCTCATCTACAAGAATTTCTTTTTTTAATATTTGTTTTTTAGTTTATATGGATATACTATCTTAATTTTACATTTATTGGGTGCTGAGGATGAATCTAGTGTCTTAATCATGCTAGGCAAGTACTCTACCACTGAGCCAGGACCCCAATCCAAAAATTTTTTTTTTGAGGGGGGGTACTAGGAATTGACTCAGGGGCACTCAACCACTGAGCCACATCCCCAGCCCTATTTTGTGTTTTATTTAGAGATAGAGTCTCACTGAGTTGCCTAGCATCTCGCTTTTGCTGACATTTGGCTTTGAACTTGGCATCCTCATGCTTCAGCCTCCCAAGCCACTGGGATTATAGGCGTGTGCGCCACGCCCTGCTCTCTACTAGAAATTTCTATATCTTGAAGCACAAATTATAATCATTGTCCTTATTTTATTTTTAATTTTTTTAGTTGTAGATGGACAGTGTACCTTTATTTTATTTATTTATTTTCATGTGATGCTGAGGATCCAATCCAGTGCCTCACACATGCCAAGCAAGTGCTCTGCCACTGAGTTACACCTCCAGCCCCTGTCCATATTCTAATATCAGAATAATGTTCATCACCAAAGGTCCTATCCTGTCCTAGTAAAGGATTTTTTTTTCAATGCAAATAGAATATATGTATTCAAAATTGCAGGAAAAGAAAAAAAACAAAGAGGAAGGAGGATGGATGGAAGACCAAAAAAAAGGAAAAGTAGAGGGGTTGGGGCTATAGCTCAGTGGTAAAGTGCTTGACTAGCAAGTGTGAGGCCCTGAGTTCAATCCTCAGCACTACATAAAAATAAATAAATAAAATAAAGGTACTGTTTCCATCTACAACTAAAGAAATAGAAAGAAAGAAAGAAAGAAAGAAAGAAAGAAAGAAAGAAAGAAAGAAAGAAAGAAAGGTAGAGGGAGTTATTCTGAAATGATAGGATTATTTCAAGAAATTGGTGAGTAGAATATACTATTGAGTTTCATGATGAACTAGAAACAAGCTCAATTCTGAAGGAACTATTGTCTCACAGCTGGGGGAAACTATGTTTGCCTTTCACTAAGGAAGACTGAGATCAAGCTCATAATGCTGACCAAAAAGATGCCTGCTGCCACCCAAACGGTGCAATTGTCTCATGTGAAGTCACTGTGCAATTCCAAAACACTGATCTGGAGCCTGAGAAGACCTCCTTCTTCCAGGTTTTGGGCATCACTACTAAAATTTCCAGGGGCATCAATGAAATCCTGAATGATATGCAGCTGATCAGTGGGACCTACTAAAGCCACACTTCTGAACATGCTGAAGACCACACCCCCACCCCTGATTCTCCTTTGGGCTGATCAGCCAACAGCTGTTTCGATAATGGCAGCATCTGTAACCCTAAAGTTTAAAATCACAAAGAAAACTGCACTCTACTTCCTGGTGGGCATCTGCAATGTTGCCAGTATTTGTCTGCAGATTGGTTACCCAACTACTGCCTCTGTGCCCCATTCTCTCATCAGTGTGTATAAATAGGTCCTGGCTTTGTCTGTGGGAACTTAATATACTTTTTTACTTACTGTAAAGATGGAGGGCTGCTCAGCTGATCCATCTGCATTTGTGGCTGCTGTCCCCATGACCCATATTGGCTCCCCCCCTGCTCCCGCCCTTGTTCCTGCTGTTGCCCTAGTCAAGGTTGAAGCCATGGAAGACCTGGAGGAGCTGGACAGGAATATGGGATTTGGTCTCTGGCTAATCACCAAAAAGCAATGAACTCTTACCAGCTTTATTCATTTATTTATTTATTTGGTACCAGGGATTGAACTTAGGGGCACTCGACCACCAAGCCACATCCCCAGCCTTATTTTGTATTTTATTTGGAGACAAGCTCACTGAGTTGCTTAGTGTCCCGATGTTGCTGAGGCTGGCTTTGAACTCATGATCCTCCTGCCTCAGCATCCCAAGCTGCTGGGATTACAGGCATGTGCCACCGCACCTAGCTTGCCAACATTATTTTAAAACAAAGCAAAAAAAAAAAAAATAGTACTGATACATGGTTTCCTTTCCTTTGACACAGAATAGTCTTTGTTGTGACGAAATTTGATATACACATCTATAATTTTATAAAGATTTTGTTTGTATATGAGCTCTCCATGGTTTATGGACTCTGTCAGACATTTTCTTGCTCTTTTTTTTTTTTTTTTTTGAGAATAGTACATTCAACAGCATTTATTAATTCATATTAATTCATTCAACAAATGTATACTGAACACTTCCTCTGTACTAAACATTCAATTAACAGATATTTATGGACTCTGAGCCCTATGGTGTGCTTGTTTTGGGGATATCATGGATGAGTAACAGGCATGGTTCATGCCCTCACTAGTCAAGCAGGGAAGAATGATCATTAAGTCAATTATTACAATAAAGTCTGAAATGTCTTATGATTTGAAGAAATAAAGGATGTTACGAAAGTACATAGTGAGCTACTCACCTAATCTGGAATGAGTAGGGAAAGCCTTTCAGTGATCATAGTTGAGTTGCAATCTGGCCTGGGTGGGACCTAGGAATACAGGGATGTAATGACACAATCCCTGCCCCCAGGAAGCTTACAGTTTAATAGACCTCTAAACCATGTGAACTAACAACCTCAGCACAACCTAAGAGCCAGAAAGGAAGAGTATAAAAGAAGTTCAGAAGAAAGAGGTTCTGACAAGATCTGTATTGGAACAACATAAAAGATTTAATGTCTCTGAATGGATCTTGGAGAAGTGTAGACTTTGGTCTGGGGTTCAAGGGAGAAGGAAGATGTCCTGTATTGAAGGAAACTGCGGGGTATGTCTAATGGGCAGAGATTAGCCATAGGTAGCTACTTATCCCTTTTATCGTAAACATTCCGTCATAAACATTTCAAACATAAAACAAAGTTGAATGAATATTACAGTAACATATACTTTCCAAGTCCTACCATTAATGTTTCTATCCTACTTAAAAATATATCTATCAAAATTTCCAAATATTATAAAAGAAATATATGTGCTTAGAATAATTTTAGACTATAATAAATTATATTTTTGGTGGTTATTTTCAAAATTGAACATTCACTAAAATCAGAGGTTATAGGAATGTGTTTTTTCTTTTCTTTCTTTTTCTTTTTTGGTGAGTCTGGGAATCAAATCCCAGGGTTTCACATATGCTAAGCATGTGTTCTACCACTGACCTGAACTCCCAGCCCCTAATATAAATTTTTAAATAAAATCTCAAATAAAGAAGTTAAGAGTATATTTGTGGGAATTAAATAAACAGAAAATACTATTATAGAAAAATATAATCCATAGACTTTAAAATTCTTTCATCTATCAACAAGGTGCTTTAGTTTATTTTTGTTTTCATTTTGTTATGGTAACTATGAAAGGATTTATGCTGATTAGGAATAATAGGTTTGTCATTTAAATTACAGTTGGCAGTTTAAATTCCCCCATTCAACTGATAATTGGATTTCCAGCTTCTAGATTTTTATGAAGGCTAGGCTATCAAGCATTCTTAGGATTTTTAAAGTTTTATATACTCCTTATGGTAATTTAAGTATGCTAGTAAGAATCTTTTATGAATATGTATTATAAACATGAAGAAAATGGAAAGATGTGCTGAGAAATAATCTCACTCTTATAAATGCATGCTTTGCTAATGCACATTCCAGGTGAGAAGGCTTTTTAAAAAGGCATTTCTAGGAATAATATGAGATCTAATTTGGAATCATGCCTTAGTTTGATCATTCCAAATCTCACTGCCCATAAGAATCACCTGTAGAACTTACAACATTGAATATCTGGTTTAATCCTCCAAATTCTAACCAGTAGGCCTAGGGTGGCATCCCAGAATCTTCATTTCTGGCAAAGAATGAACACAATGCAAGAGAACACCTTCGAGATAATACTGACAAGTCCTTATGTTGCATCACTCAGGTTTGACTGAGCACATTGTGGAATATCTTCTTAGTCCATTTGGACAAGATATTAATGAATTTTAATTAAGGAGTTATAATAATTTTAGCTATATGGAAGCAGGTTATTTGAATTAATCCTCTTGCAAAAGATATCTTAAAGTGATGAAATAAATTTTAAAATGTTCTTTCTATAGTATTTTATTTAGGTAGGAAATTATCAGACAAAATTGAAGCGAAGTCAGAAATCCTAAGGATAGCTGAGAACCAAGGCTATTTGTATGCTTTGAGGTATTTACTAAAAGGGAAAATTTTGAGGGGCAGTTCATAGTTTGGGCTCATGGGACATACAAGACAGGGAGTCTAGTAGGAAAACCTCCCCCAAGAAATCTGGGACCCAAAAGGGCCAAACCCCACAGTAAGACAATTTGGAAAGAAGTCCCTCCATCCCTTATCCCCAGAGTGCCTGGGTTCTGTGAGGTTGGAGAGGAGAAGAGGACATTTCTAGGTAAAGCTGTAACCACAAGCTGGTGTTTATGCTGTTTTTCAGCCCAAATTTATATCACCTGGGGGGCAAAAAAATCTCAAAGGCATCAATTTAGTTTAGAATTATTCTAACTAGAAGACTCTTTGTTTATCTGACAAAGATAAATGTAAATCCTTTCTGGTAGAGAATCTCTTCATCTCAGGCCTTAAAAAGTGCCATACATAATTTTCCAAGGAAAGTGAGTGTGACAGATTGCAACAGTGACCCCATTCCTTACTTCTCTTTCTAGTCACATATTTTGCCATGTAACTTTGCAGTGTACTCATGCCCTTCCTCTTGACACTGGGCTCAGTCATTCAACTTGCTTTTGTTATTGGGTGGCTTTTCAGATAAGATACAAGCATAAGCTTGAGATGGGCTTGCTCAGTAAAGTTTATTTTGTACCTCTGCCATAGCCATAAAAATATGCCAGGCCATCTTGCTAGCAGCTTTGAAAAAAAATTAAGGTAGGCCTAAACAGATCTTTTTATCTGGACAAAAAGTCCTTTAAGAATCTTTAAGGTACATTTGTCCCACAGTAGACTGACAGGGGCCATTCCGACTCGGCTGTGGCTCTCAACAGACATGCTCAAAGTTGTAACAATTAAGTCTATAGATAGAGGTATATTTCAAAAAATCACTTTGGATGTGTATTTTGGTAAATAGAGCTATTTGGAATTAAATACACAGAAAACCCACAAAGATTTTGAGAGAATTGTACTAGCCAAAACACTGCCAAGCACTGCCAGACTGAACTGAAACTGTTTAAAATAATTGGGCAGAGAAAATCTTCTGGGCTTTCAACTTTCTTTAGGCTGAGAAAGTGGCCCAAAGATATTTCCAAATGCTTTCTGCAGAAATGATCAAGGAGCAGAAGAAAAATCAGAGACATTTCAGATGGAGATCCAGAAGGCATGGAGACAAATACACTGGGTGTCTCTCTCAGGAAGCCAAACCAGGGATTACTCAAGGAGCATTCTTCATCTTCAGAGAAGGGGAACCTGAAACATTTGCCTAGTAGAATTTCAAAACCATTATGAACCAGTGACTGCTATTCTTTCCCATTTTGAATGGAAGTCTATTGCAGTTATTCTGTCTCTGTTCAATATTGTTGGGTTTGTAGGGGGCAACAACTTGCCTTTTATTTATGGGACTCCAGATGTATGTGATCTGGATCTGATGCAGATCAGAAGATCCTGGACTTTGAGCCTAATTGTGAGCATATTTTGCACATGCACATGGGAGGAATGTGAATTATTTTGATTGTAAGAGCAGACTATGGTAGTTTGCAGAAATATTCCTAATTTTTTTTAGAAATATTCCTAATTTTTTTTCCTGTTTCCATATCTTTACCAAGTAAGTTTACAATTCGAAGAGAAACCTGCCTCATACCTTGACAACTGGCCATGTGATGTACTTTGCCCAGCAGGATATTAGGAGACATGACAAAAGCAGAGGCTTAAAATAGGGTTACTCCTTAGGGCTTGCTTTCTTGTACCTTGGACATTATTGTGAGAAAATGCCCAGACTATGGTCCTAGGAATAGGGTAGTGAGAAACAAAGGGAGCAGAGCCACACCCTGTCAGAGGGAGCTATTTCAGCACACAGACTGCTAATCCCCAAACACAACAATGATCCTTGCTGAGATCAGCAGAGCTACCTAACAGACCCATAATTAATCCTAAATGTGTGGACAATTATCACTTATTGTAATTTTGATTCTCTGTGAAAATTGCCTCCTTTTTGTTAACATGGTCTTTATTTCAAATTATTACATGTGAAATAATTTCCTTTTAAAAGCTGATTCTCTAAAACATGATAAACAGAGGCCTTGAAAGCACACTAGGCTCCTTTTTGTAAGCTCTCTGTCCCACATAGAAACAACCTCCTTCCACCTGGAGTGGTAGAAAGATAGTTGACATTAAGACATCCTGACATGATATGGAAGACATTAAAATCTGTAAAGGAAATCACATTGTAAATAACTGGTTCTTTAGTATCAAGGACAAATGGGCTCAGTATTTTTGACTGAAATTTCTAATGCAAGATGCACATGCAGTTGTTTTCCCACTTCTCCCCAAAGTAGCACTAACTTTTTACACACACACACACACACACACACACGTACTATCTCCTAGATATCTCTCTCTCTCTTCCTTTTGGTAATAGAATCCCCATTGCAGCTAAGTATGTATTCTTTTTTTTTTCCCCAAATAGATGAACACAATATCTTTATTTTTATGTGGTGCTGAGGATTGAACCCAGTGTCTCACATGTGTGAGGCAAGTGCTCTGCCACTGAGCCACAACCCCAGCCCTTAGTATGTATTTTTTTTTTGAGAGAGAGAGAGAGAGAGAGAGAGAGAGAGAGAGAGAGAATTTTTTAATATTTAGTTTTCAGTTTTCGGTGGACACAACATCTTCATTTTTTATTTTATGTGGTGCTGAAGATCGAACCCAGCTCCCCGCACATGCCAGGTGAGCGCATTACTGCTTGAGCCACATCCCCAGCCCTATTATATATTCTTGATTAATTTCTTATCAGTGAAATGTGAGTGAAAATGATTTGGGCAAAGTCTGTGTCACTACCTTAAGGAAAAAAAAAAAAGGTTTTCCTCCACTTTCTCTTTTCTCCTTTTCCATTAAGTGGATGCAGATGTGGTATTAGAACAGTTTCAATTGTATGGTCAAGAACAATACCTCAGGGCAATGCTTTAATGTGTATTAAAGCTGCCTGGGGGATCTTGTTAAAATGCAGGTCCTAATTCAGTAGGTCTGGGGTTGACTGAGATTCTGCAGTTCCAACAAGCTCTTAGGAATTGCCCCTGCTGCCTTATTGCCATTACAAAGGCAATAAGGGATAGTGAGTCAACAGATTGAAGGGACCTGAGTTCCTGGGGTACTCTGAGTACAAGAGCTCTCTATTCAACTCAGTCTGTTTCACTCCCCATGATTTCTGAGTCAGTGTTTGAGACCTTTTTGTTTCAATAGCTTGGCATGTGGCCCAAGTAATAATTCATGGAAGCAGAAGGGGACTTGGTGGTCTAGGCTCCTAGAGTGGGAGCCTTCCAATATCTCTCACTTTACTCAGGGTTAAGGATACCTGACATTGGTTTTTCCACTTTACCATCTTTTATCAGAGGTGAAGATGGGTCAATTGCTCCAACAGGAAAGGTCATCTCTGCAATTCCCTGCTTCTGATTTCTTCAATCAATTTCTTGCTCAGTAGCCTGTTGACTAGAAATTTACTTCTTATAGAGATATATCCATAGGCTTGCAATATATTAGTGAGTGAATACTGGAGTTTTGATAGTTGCATAAATTGGCATTTTGCTTTATACTAGTCTTTTGTATTCAGTTGGTATAAGTTTGTCTCTAGACATTGTTTGGTTCTGGGTGAGCTGGCAAGAGCAGTTTCTCTGTCTCCAGAGCTAAGAATATACTTTGGCCTTTAATGTCCTCTGTGACATATTTCCATGCTGAGAAGTCTTGCCTGGAGGCCATGCAGGCACTCCACCAATCCACTGCTTCCAAACAACTATGGGATATTTCTCCCCCAAGTCAGTATACTTAAGGAAGGGAGCCTTTAATGTTTTCCACTATAAACCAGTAGCAAATTAGGCGTGCAGGGAGCCCTTGTGGGACCCATAGCAAGGTCTGATTTGCCATCTTTGTGTCTCATGCTCACCTGATTCCTTGTGCCTGAAGCACCTGTGCTCTCAGACCACAAGGATGTGAATGAAGGACTTGGCCCTCCATGCTAAAATCCACTTCTGCTCTAACTCCCTCAGGCCACACTAATCTCTGCCTCCTGTGAACTCTAACACTTGCTTTGTAAACCTTATAATAGCTAATACTCACAGCCCTGCCCTGTGAATTTTTCCTCTAGGAAAACATTATTAGACTCTTCCACAAGACAGTGAGTTCCTTGGACAGGCCCTGTATCTTCAACCTCCCTAGCCTCGACAGAGGCCATACTGGAGCTTGCCACAGTAATTGCTCAATAGATGTGTACTGTTCAGTGATCACATTTCTGGTTTCTGGAGAGGTGGAACCAGGGACAGATCCAGATTTCTGATGTAGACACACTGTATTTGGGAAACTTCTAGCTTGCCAAGCCATGGGAAGAGAAATATGGTAAGCTCTCAAAATCTTTTTTCCTCTTGATTCTCAAGCCACCATACTCTCTCAGTGTTTCTTCCACCCGCCCCAAATTCTTGCTGTTCCTTCTTAGTCCCTTTTGCCTTCTTCTCCTTTTCTACTTAAGGTTAGATACCAGAGACCCACCCTCCTACCTTTGACATCCTCTCATTCTGGAAATTTGAACTCATTCCCAAGGCAAAGAGTGGCCAATTTTATACCAATGGCTGTCACATCAGGACATTCTGCCCAGCCCAGCCACTGGGCTTCAGCTCCCTGTCCCATTCCAGATAATCCAACATCTCTGTTTGCATGTGTGGTATGTACTGAATATTTGTGCCCCACTCCTAATCATACTTTGAAGTCTAAACCCAGTGTGTCTGCATTTGGAGACAGGGCTTCTAAGCAAGTAACTAAGGTTAATGAAATCATAAGGGTGTGGTTTTGATCCAATAGAATTAGGATCCTTGTAAAAAGAGATGTCAAGCTGGGTGTGGTGGCGCATCCCTGTAATCCCAGCGGCTTGGGAGGCTGAGACAGGAGAATCTCGAGTTCAAAGCCAGCCGCAGCAACTGTAAGGCACTAAACAATTCAGTGAGACCCTGTCTCTGAATAAAATACAAAACAGGGCTGGAGATGTGGCTCAGTGGTTGAGTATCCCTGAGTTCAATCCCCAGTACCCCCCCAAAAAAGAGAGAGATAAAAAAGCTTTCTCTCTCCACTTGAGAGCTCCCCACTTCCCCAGTACCTCACCCCTAACTGTGTGAGATGGTAGCTGTTGAGAGCCACAGCCGAAGTGGCCCCAGCAAACTTCCAGCTGCCAGCTGATTGGCTCCTCTGTGGTGATGCTCATTGGGCTGTTTCCCCGCCCTTTCAGACCACAGCAGCTGCTCATTGGGGGACTCTTTTGGCTCCGCCCATGCGACCCAGCCAATGGGTCTCAAGAGAGGAGGAGTGGAGGTTGAGAGGCTCCTGGGAAGCCGGAGGTGGCGGTTGGGCTCTCCGGGAATTCCTGGAGAGCTGGCATGGTGCGGTGTGGGTGCTAAAAAGAAAGTTCCTTCCTGCTTGACAAGTGGCTCCTGAATTGTGCCCAGCCAGATTGCGGTATTTAGTGGCCCGTAGGGGGAACGAACCTGCCACCTTGATGTTATCAGCACCAAGCTCTGATGAATCCAAATTAAAAAGTTTAGAGTAAAAAGGGTTATTTTAAGTTTATATTTGGGGGATATATACCCCTTCCCCATTTTTTTTTTCAAGCAGAAACGAACTTTATTTTTGGCATCCACACCACACCACATTGCTGCAGTCTGGCTGGGCACAAATCAGAGCCACTCAAGAGGAACAAACTTTATTTCTAAACTCTACCAGCACACTCCACACACGCTCCCCAAGAACTCTCCTGAACGCCGCTCCTCCAGGAACCATCAGCCGGAATTCCCTCCTCCGGCACCTCCCCAACCAATGCAAACTCTTCAGGAATCCCTGTGAGAGCTCAAACGGAACTCAAAAGTCATCATCTTAAATGGCTCGCTGGCATCACCTGTCAACCACTACTTCTGGCAAAAATGCCATGCGTCATCCCAATTCGGCTGTGGCCCTCAACACCAGGGGTGAGCTCTCCAGGAATTCCCCTAGAGCCCAACCGCCACCTTTGGCTTCCCACAAGCCTCTCAACCCCCCACTCCTCCTCTCTTGAGACCGATTCGCTGGGTCACATGGGCGGAGCCAAAAGAGTCCCCCAATGAGCAGCTCCGTGGTCTGAAGGGGGGGAAACAGCCCAATGAGCATCACCTCAGAGGAGCCAATCAGCTGGCAGCTGGAAGTTTGCTCGGGCCACTGTGAGCCAATCAGCTGGAAGTTTGCTGGGGCCCCTTTGGCTGTGGATCTCAACAGGTAGCCACCTATAAGCTAAGAGAAAAGCCCTTATATCATATATATAATGAAAACTAGAACCGTTATCTTGGCCTTCTCAGCCTCCCTGAATTGTAAAATATGCATTTCTGTTGTTTAAGTCATGCAGTCTGTGGGATTTTTGTTATGGCAGCTGAAGCTGACTAATACAGCATGACCCAGGCATCTCAAATTCAGTGTATCCAAAACTGAGCTAATCGTCATATCCCCTGCTCCCCCATAAAAAAATGACAACAAAATAAACAAAAAAAATCCTGCTTTTGCTCCAGTGTTGTCTGCTTCATAAATGGTTCCAGACCCTGAGTTGCTCAGGTCAAAAACCTGGGTGTCCTTTTCCTTTCTTCTCATTCTTTGGGCCTCCTATTCATCCTGCAGCTAGAGAAAACATATAAAATGCAGATCTGACCTGTGATTTTCTTACTTAACATTTTAGTAACTCCTTATTTCCCTTATAATGAGGGAAAACCCCTGCAGTCTTTGACCTTCTCCATATACTGCCCCCCTCTCCCAACTCTTCCCTAAAGTGTGCATACCTCAGCATCCTGGATTTATTTCTATGAGAATCCCATGCTCTCTCTCATTGCTAGGTCTCTATGTATACTGGTCTTCCTTCCTAGAATGCTTTATTCTCACCCTCTCTCTCCCTCACTCTGACAAATAAATAAATTATTAATTGCTTGGTGCTGCTCTGATTGGCAACAGAATCAATGCAGGAAGGTAGAAGGATCAAGAGTAATGAATGGCTAGATCTTGGCTCTGGTGAAATGTAATGTTTCATATTTACTAAAGTTATTGATATATCTGCATGTTCTTGTCCTGCATTCTGGTATATGTTCTCATTGGGTCCATGATCAAGTAGGATAACTGGTTTCATAAATATGTGCCAAACCATCTTCTAGGTTCAGCTTGGTGGATCTTGCTCTAGTGTTTAGGTGTTTTAACATATGTAATGATCATGAATGTTATAGATAAATGTGCATCCCAGAGATAAGATACATGGTAGGGAATATATGACCTAAGAAAATAAATATCATATGATATGTGTGTTTTTTTTTAATGGGGTCTTCTGCTTAGGTCTATGCCACCTTGTAATAATTCTCCCAAGAAACTCATTAAACCTGGGTATCAACTTACTGGGCAACATTATATTTCACCAACAGTTGAACCTGAGTCCTAGAAGGTCATTAAAGTGAAACGGATAGCTTAATCTCCTCTGTAAAAATCAACCTGCGATTCTAATTCATATTTATCAAGAAAAAAAAATACCCTCATTTCTATCCAAATTAACCAATCAGTAAATACAATGTTAAGGGGATTACATGAGATAGTCTTTCCAAAAGATTGGATTACATCAAATTAATCTCACTTTGGCTTAGATTTCCAGGCCAGGTATTTCCAGGGGCCATGTGTTATGAATATTTGTGCCACATCTGGTTTTCTGTGGGCCAAGAGGGCTATTCATAAACATAATGTATACTAGATATATACACACAAGCTGTACTATAATGAACAGTAGTAAACTATTTTGAAACAATCAATTGGAGAAAAATTGAGAAAGGAAAAAATTCTCTGGTGTGATATTATGAAATATGTATTTGATCTTCCTCCCAACTTCCTGATATATAGCTCCAGTGTCTTGTATCCTAATGA
The DNA here is from genome assembly GCF_047511675.1 of Marmota flaviventris. Taxonomy (NCBI): domain Eukaryota; kingdom Metazoa; phylum Chordata; class Mammalia; order Rodentia; family Sciuridae; genus Marmota; species Marmota flaviventris. The sequence continues at coordinate 77,382,544 of NC_092507.1, forward strand.
GATGACTAGTGACTGGGGGTTTCTTAGATGGTCTCAGGATTGGGACAGGTTGTCAGGGGAGCCAGACAGGTAATTAGAAGGTTGGAACTTTAAATCCTATGCCATCTCCAGATCTCTGGGGAAGTGAGAGAGCCTAAAAGTTGAGTTGACAAACCATAGTCAACAATTTAATCAATCATTCCTACGTAACGAAGCTTTTATAAATACTTGAAGGGACTGAGTTCTGGGGTTTTCTGGAAGATGGAATGCTCAGAAAGGCATGGAAGCTTTGCACCCTTTATCCCATACCTCAACATATGCAACTCTTCCTTCTGACTGTTCATCTGTAGCCTTTGTAATATCCTTTATAGTAAATGGGTAAATGGAAGTGTTTCTCTGAGTTCTGTGAGTCACAGTAGCAAATTAACCAAACATAATTGCGGGGTCATGAGGACTCCAACTTATTGCTGGTCAGTCAGAAGGAGAGCCTGTGCTTGCAAATGACATCTGAAGTGGGGACAATCTTATAGAATTGAGCGCTCAACCTGTGGGATCTAATGCTATCTCCAGGTTGAGTCAGAACTGAATTGAATTAGAGGACACTCGGTGTCCACTGGAGAACCATCTGTAGCTCTGCATGTGTGAATGGGAAACCCACACATGTCTGGGATCACAGAAGTGTTCTGTGTTATGAAAGTATAGTAGGAGAAAATAAGTTTTTTTTAATATATGTATCCATACAATCTACTAGCAGTGAAACATAAAAACTTATTTCTAGAATGAGTTATGTAGTATAATTGATTTTAAGTAAGTCAACAGTGTGTCCAGAATGCCTTTTGAAGTTCGTATCTCAATAGCTGTACATATTCACCAATGTCCTTTCACATGTAAATACAAATCAAAAAAATTTTTTCACTAGGTACAATTCAATATATTTACAAATAATAATTTGGGAACTTGATAGAAACAGAGTTCCTACCCACCTGAGAAAATAGCAATGAACTCCATGCCACCTTTCTCTCAGAAGCTGCCATTTTAACCAATTCATGCCAGATGTGTCCACAGGTATCCAGCGCTCTCCTTGGGTGTTGGTGTCTTGAGGTCTGGCACAGTGTAATCCTTCCCAGAAAGGAAAGAAATTCACTTTATTTCAATCCTTGACACAATCCAACTTGTTAGTTGAACACCATCTAATTTAATGTCCCTTCAACAGTTTTATTGGTAGGTAGTAACATTCCAATTTGGCCTATGAGGAGACTTGAGACCCAGAGAACTAAAAGGATTTGTTAAGTTTCATGGATAATAGCAACAGAGCCAGGGTTTGGAATCAAGCTCCTCAAGCCATCCTTGTATATTTTATATTCCTTAAGCTGCCTCTCCTGGCACAAACCACTAACATGTGATTCCATTGAAGTTCAAGAGATCAAGCCCAAATCAGCAGGGAATCTTTACTGTTTGGTGGAGGCACAGCATAAAATGTCGACCCCAATAGAAGACTTCTTGTATCGTTTTTAAGAAAGATTTGAGTTTAGATCTAGTAAAACATTCATTGAGTGCCTTCTATGTCCAGAGCTTGTGATATATATTTTACATATCTCCCTTAATTGTTACAACTATTTCATTAATTTTCAATAAGATACTAGAAGCTTGGTATCAAAAAAGAATAGAGAACAGCTATGATTAGGAGGGGCACTTTTGGAATTTTCTCTGCAACCCCATTCTCAGGAATGGATGCGATTGTTGTCTTGAAAGCAAGTTCATTTCACCAAAACACCAGGATAATTTTGTCACACTAATTACATGGACTGTAATTTTTTGTTCTTTCCTTTCATCGAGTTTGATACTTTTTGATTCTTAGTGCGACTATGAATCAGGACTGTGTACACACTTTAGAGATTTTCCAAGGACAATTCTGATATATATGATGTTTTACCCTTAGGCTGATTTAGAAGGTAACACCTCCTTCAGAGATGACCCTTTGGTTGACTAGGATGACAGAAGCTGCTGCAGTAATCCCTCTGGGGTTCATGTAGTGTTATCCCCATCTTTGAAGGAACTATACATCTTTTCTGAACTCTATAGCCCTATGGCCTGAGAACAACTGTCTTCTAATATGACTCTCTCTCCCTGGATATGATGATTGGTTCAAGAGATTGGCACATGACCCAAATTGGAACAACAAATCATTTCCAGGCTTTTAAAATTTTTTTAAATTTATCTTTTAGTTCTAGGTGGACACAATATCTTTATTTTACATTTAGGGTGTTAAGGATCAAACCCAGTACCTCCTGCATGCTAGGCGAGTGCTCTACCACTGAGCCACAACCCCAGCCCCTTCTAGGCTTTTTTTAAAGTGGAACTATTAACAAGCACTTTAGCCTTTCTGGTTGTCTCCGAGGGCAACAGCCTAGAGCCCCCAGTATTTCCCTTGAAGAGACAAAAACCTGATTGTGCTGAAATCTCTGGATCCAGTCTTTCTTCAGGCCAATTCCATCCATCCTTGCCTTTCATGATTTATCTATAGGAGGCAACAGATTTATCTGTTTTGCTTAGGCAAAACATGGGGTCTTATGCAACCAAAGAGTTCCAACTTTGGTTAAAATAACATCAGTAAAATATTTTTTGTTTGTATATTTGCTCAAAATGGAGTACACTATAATAGAAGGCATGCTGGACTTGAAATAATGTTAGAATAATATTGACTATTATGAGGTATGAAGCATCCATTACTGCCATATTGTATTGGGGCAGTGTGAGACAGAACTAGCCCAGAACCATGTGGTTTATTCAGCCCAGACCAGAAATTTGTCTGTCTGCTTTTGGGACCCTGCTACATCACAATTATCTTCACCAAGTTAAAAATATCTGCTTGCCACTGCCCATTCCCACTGAGTTGTAGGAACCCAAATCTGTTAACCTCAGACCCGTAGACATGACTGAGTCTTTACTATCCTCCCAGGTACTGAGCTAACTTTAGGTAAGGTCATGGTAAATTCTAGTCCTGAGTAATAGCTGCACTTACAAATAAAATTGATCATCAAAGATGCTACACTATTGATCCATAAGTAGAGGAAACATAAGTGGGGGATTTAAAACGCCAAGATTAGGTTTCAACTTCATTTAACACTGTTGCTTACTAACTGTGAATTCTCTGAGCACCAATTTTTCACATTTAAAGTGGAAATACTGGAAGACTGGGGGTGTACCTTAGTTACATAGCACCCATCTAGCATAGAAGGTCCTAAGTTTAATTCCCAGTGCAGTAAGACTAAATAAATAAGGAAGAAAGGAATAAGTACTTTGATTTGTAGTGCTTTTATGAGAATTAAATAACTATGGAAAATATATAGTGCAATGCCTGTACTACTTGGTATACTTAGTATAGTGATGGTGATGAAAATGAGGGTGGGTAATAATGATGATGGTAACATTTTTTTCTGTAAAGTACTCTCATGGTATCATAGAGAAATGCAGCAGGGGAAAATGGTTCTTCCGTTCCTCCACTTCCTCTTCTACCTGTTCTTCCTTCTCCAGGGCCATGTGATGAGTTGCTAACAAAGACAAGATCCAAACAATAGACTCAATTTGGAGATATCTGTATTCTTATGAGTCAAAGTACACAATAATTAGTTTCATGGCAGTGGGTATGAATCAATGCTATCTTACTTTTGAGTTGATTTTGGAATTCAATTTACAAAAAAAAAAAAAAAAAATCTTGATGGAAGTGTATTTTTCAAACTTCTTTGACCCAGTATGGGGTTGTACTTTCCCATCTTTTAGATAATACTAGAAAAAATAATTCTATTCTTCCTTATTGGTTGTGACTTATTTCAAATTAAAAAAATTTAAGTTTTCTTTACATTTTTCAAAAGTAAGCCATTTAGTCCTGTCTCGGCCAAAAGAAAATGAAACACTATTGCATTTTCCCAAAGCGACATCTTGAGGAAAACCAGATCCCTGAGAGGATATTATTAACTGCTTGCTTCTTATAATTGAGGCCTCTTCTAAGACAATTCTGCTGTTTAATCTCAGCTCTCACCAATAACCCTTCCTTCTTTTTGATCAAGTGTTTAATTTCCTTGAAAGATTTTCTCAGATTTCAACTATTACTGAAAGGATTTTCATTTTACCCTCACCCTTTAATGGCTAAAGCTTGCATATCCATTATTTCAAAAAGGGGTATTTCTGTTCATCTAAGTAAATAGTTCAAGGATTTGATCTTCTTGTCTTGCCTATTACTGCTGAAATGAGAAGTTATTTGGAAATTTCTTTTGCTAATGGATTATCTTATAAAAATAAGGTAAAACTAAGCATTTACAAAAACCAATCTCAGACAATTCTCAGTTATCTATATCAATAGAGACCAAAGCATAGATTACTAAAAACACATAAACTTCCAAAACCTGCTTTTGGTCTTCTTTTACTTTCTTCTTTGTAAAGCAAAATATATATGTGCTTAATCTTCCATTCAGTTTTTCATACAAACCTTTAAAACTTTATAATTTTTTTAAAACATGAATTGTTCATAAAGTTGCAACAAGAAAAAAAGATGGCCAGGTGTGATGGCATATACCTGTAATCCCAGTGGCTCAGGAGGCTGAGGTAGAAGGATCACAAGTTCAAAGCTAGCCTCAGCAAAAGTGAGGTGCTAAGCAACTGAGTGAGACCCTGTCTCTATTTAAATACAAAATAGGGCTGGATGTGGCTCAGTGGTTGAGTGCCCCTGAGTTCAATCCCTGGTACAATAAATAAATAAATTAATTAATTAAATAAAATGACCAGGAGAACATAACAGTGAAGGAGTTGGAATTGTTGTATCCATATTTAAATATACAGAACTATAATTCTTTTTTTTTTTTTTTTATGGTGCTGGGGATTGAACCTAGGGCCTTGTGAATGAGAAGGAAGCACCCTATCAACTGAGCTATATTCCAACCCCTATAATTCTTTCTAAAAACTCCAAAATAACAATAGCAAATCAATTCAGTATAGCATTGGTCAGCTTCTTCTGCAGACTTCAACCTCTCAACTCTGCCCATAAACTGGCTGTGAAGTTGGGTTGGATGCATGTGTGGTAAAGAATTTGGCCTTCCCCAAACAGAAGGTCTGCCTTTCACCCTAGGCTGCTGTTATACCTGACTGACTGGAGTGTCTTTTTTAGGGGGTGGTGGCTGGTCATAGTGGACTTAAGGTAAGGCTGACCACATCTGAAAATCTTAGGGTAGTGGCTGGCCATATCAGTGTCCATGTGACTCAGGCTAAGGGCTTTCGGTCTTGTGATATCATTGTAACTAGAGACTCAGTTCAATCACATGGCAGTCAATCAATCAAACATGTCAATGTAATGAAGGTTCAATAAAAACTCTGGAGACTGAAGCTCAAGTGAGGTTTCCTCATTGGCAATATTTCATGTACATTGTCACATATTGGTGTGGGTGAGTAATATGTCCTAACTCCATGGGGACAATGGAAATGTCACATTTGAACCCTCTCATACTCTACTCTATGCATCTCTTTCTCTGCTGATTTTTATCTGTATCCTTTCCTTATAATAACCATGAGAATAATACCTTTCTGTGGGTTCTGCTTTCTAGAATAAATTATAGGATCTGAGGGTTGTTTGGGGAACCCCTGAACTTGGAGTTGATGGGGGAAGTTTTAGGGACTATGCCCTCAAGCTTTGAAGTTTGGCTAACTGTGCTGCTCCTCTTCAATTCTCCCACAGAACTCAGTCACTGCCTCTATTATGGCATTTAACACATTGTTCTTTGTGTTATTTAGTTTTTAAATATTTTGTTATATAATGGCAAAAAAATGCTTAAAGAATAGAAAAAGGTTTACAGTGTGATTGTCCTAATAGTCCTAGGAGTAAAGAAATGGGGAAATTGAGGTTCAGAGGAATTAATTTTCCCAAAGCCATACAGTTAATAGAATTGGAATTCATTCGTTCTAGCTCTACATTTCAGGCTACTAACCACTTCTGCTTCAGCATCTGTTGCAAATAAGAGAAACACACACAAAGCTTAAATTTAAATCCTCCCTACCCCTGAAGAGAGAGAGAAAGAGAGAGAGAGAGAGAGAGAGAGAGAGAGAGAGAGAGAGAAATAACAAAGAATTCATTGTTATAAGTTCTCCTCCCCCACTCCCCCTCTTTCTCCTTTTCCCCACCCTGCCTCTGCTTTTGTCTGTGCAAGATTTATAGAAACAATAGATGTATATAGTAAAGAGGACAAGGTAGTAATGAGTGGAGATATTTCAAAGGGGAAATCCATTGCATCTATGGATAACTGAATTTGGAAGATAAAGAAGAGCAAAAAAAATCACCAAAACCTTTAAGGTGTTGGGCTGGGTTAACTTGGAGGATTACATAATTCCATGATAGAGAGTGATGATTTGGAGGAAAGATAGTAAACTCGTTTGTTATTCTTCTCTTTTCTTTTCTGTTCTTTCTTTCTTTGTGTTTTTTTTTTTTTTTTTTTGTCAGAGGCAGGAGGAATTAAATTTAAGCTTGAGTTGTGTTTCTCTCATTTGTAATGGATGCTGAAGCAAAAGATATAGTGTTTAGTAGCTTGCACTAGAGCTAGAATGAGTGAGTCCCAATTAAGGTACAATTTATATACTATAAAAATGACACAAGTTAAGCACATAAGCTGATTCCCTTTGACAAATGTACATGCTGTGTGCTCACCACCTTCATCAAGATAGAAAATACTCGAGTCCCCAGAAAATTCCACGCAGTCCTTCCTTCCCTCAACACTACTTTGATTTCTGTTACTGTAGATCAATATTTAACTGCGATAGAACTTCATATGAACAGAATAATACATGATGTACTCCCTTGTATCTGGTTTCTTTTGATCAGCACAATGTTTGTGGGATTCATGTATGATGCTGATATTAGTAAGCTTTTTTGGCCAAATAATATTAGATTGTATGAATGTATTATAATTTAGTTATTTCTTTACCTGTTGATGGACATTTGGATGATCTGCAACTATAAATGAAGCTACTGTGAATATTCAAGCATACCCCTTTTGTGGATACATTTTTAAAAATTTCCCTTCTTGTGGGAATACATCGAGCAAGCAGAATTGCTAGTTCAGAGTCAGTGGATGTTAACTATTTAAGAAACTGACAAAACACATACTGAAGTGCTTGCCCCATTTTATACACCCACCAGCAATGCATGAATGTCCCTGTGGCTCTACAACCTTGCTGACTCACCCTCTTGCCAGACTTTTCTTCTTTGGCGTTCTAGTAAGTGCAAAGTAGTGTCTTCGTATGTTCTATAAACAACTTTGTTAAGGCATAACCATAAAAATTCACCATTCCAAGTGTACAATTCAATAATTTTTACTAAATTTAAAGACTTGTGTAAACTTTATCACAAACCAGTTTTAGAATATTTCTGTCGCTCCAAATAGTCCTCATGGCCCTTTGCAATCAATCTGTGCTCCCAAGGGAACCACTGATCTTTCTCTATAAATTCACCTTTATGGATATTACATGTAGATGGAATCATATAACTGTCTTTTGCTTCAAGCATGTTTCACTTATCATAATATTTTTTATGTTCAACTGTGTTTATCTTATATGTCAAGAACTATGAAGATCTAAATTTTAACCTTACTTGCAAGCTCCCAAGCTAGCCTGCCACAGTTTCATGGTTACTGAAAGAAGATATGAGATTCCAAGGACTTCATTACTTACAGCCCAGCAGGCAGCACAAGTTTCATATTTCTATCAATTCCTGTACCCCTCAAGTCCCGTGGGATGGCATAAGTGGGTATAAGTGGATTCTGTGCATGTAGGGGGTCAAGCTGAGGGCCCCTAAGTTTAGAAAAGCCCAATGTTTAAATAGTGGGCTGCAAGCAGACCTACTCAATCTGTGCCTTGGAGAGAGACATATTTATTGAACTGGGCATCAAACAAACCAACTCACTGCTCCAAAGGGAAGTACCATCTCAATCTTCTGAAGCTGTTTGCTATACAATCATCCATGAAAAGATGGTCTGAAACAAAGGCAGCATCTCAGACCATTGAGAATTGCCTATTCAGGATATTTCATATAAAAGGGATCATTTGATATGTAGTGTTTTGTGATTGGCTTCATTCACTTAATAAACTGTTCTTGAGGTTCATCCACCCATCATACATTGGCATTTTGTCCTTTTTTATGACATTTCATTGTGTGGATATAGCACATTTTGTGTATCCATTCATCATAGCAGACATTTGAGTGGTTACTACTTTTTGGCTATTATGAACAATTCCACTATGAACATTCATGTACAAATTTCTGTATAGACATATATTTTCATTTATCTTGAGTAGATAGATAACTAGGAGTGGATAGATATCTACTAAAAATAAAAGAAAGATAAGTGTTGGGTAATATATAATTGTGTATTTGACATTTTGGAGAACCACCAAACTTTTTTCTAAAATGGCTGTACCTTTTGCATTTTCACCAGCAGTGTAAGAGGGCTCCAGTGTTTCTACTTCCTCATCAACTCTTCTTATAATCTCTCTCTTTTTTTTTGTTATAATCATCCTAGCAAATATGAATTCGTGTCTAATTGAAGTTTTAATTTGTATTTCTCTACTGAACAGTGATGTTGATCATCTTTTCACGTGTGTTCACTGCTTGCATATCTTTGAGGAAATGACTATTCAAATCCTTTGCCCATTTTCCAAATTTCTTTTTTTTTTTTAATTGTAGATTTACAAGTGCCTCATCAGCTCAATGGGGTTTTGGAAAGTACCAAAGTTTAAAAATCTGATGAAGGGCTAGGGCTATAGCTCAGTAGCAGAGTGCTTGCCTAGCATGTGTGAGGCACTGGGTTCAATCCTTAGCACCACATATAAATGAACAAATAAAATAAAGTTATTCTGCCCACTAACAACTACAAAAAAAATTAAAAAAAAAATCTGATGAAGAGTTGGTTGTCGGTTCTGTTTTAAATGAATTTCCCTTGGGCATTGAAGTCTTTGCCTAATCCAAAGTCACAAATATTTTCTCCTTGAAGTTTTCTAATTTTAGCTATTTCCTTTAGGTCTGTCATCCTACATTTAGATCTATGAGATAATCTTTGTGTATTTTGTGAGGTGAGTTCAGTTTTCTGCATATAGATATCCAGTTGTCTCCAAGCACCACTTGTTAGAAGGACCACAATTTCCTCATTGAATTGTTTTGACAGCTTTGTTGAAAATCAATTCATCATAAATGCAAGGTTTATTTCTGGACTCTCAGTTATGTTCCATTGATTTATGTGCTTATCCTTGCCCTAATGCTACATGGTCTTGATTACTGTAGATTTATAGTAAATCTTCATATTGATTAATATAAGTCCTCCACCTTTATTTTCTTTTAAAAAATTGTTTTGGTTTTTCTGGGTCCTTTTCACTTCCATAAAAATTTTAGGATCAATTTGTCGGTTTATTTTAAAAAGGGAGGCTGCTGTGATTTTGATAGAAATCACATGTTGGGAAAATTGCTACTTCAATAATATTGATGTATTAGATAATATTGAAATAATAATTTCTGGCTCGTGAACACGAGATGTCTTGTCATTTATTTAGATTTTCTTTAGTACGCCATCAGTGTTTAGTAGTTTTTAGTGTACATTTTTCACTTTTATTAAATTTATTGCTACATATATTTTTGGTGCTGTTATGAGTGAAATTTTTTATTACATTTTTGGATTATTGTTGCTAATATATAGAAAAACTTTTTTGTGTGTGTTTGATTCTTGAATCCTGTGACCTCACAACCTGTTGATTAGCTCTAGCAGTTTGCCATGGATTCTTTGAGATTTTGTACATATAATAATACAGTATGTTCTGTGAATGAAGAGAGTTTTATTATTCTTTTCTAGTGAGTGCATATATTTATTTGCCTTGTAGAAGGGTAAGAGCAAACATCCTTGCCTTGTTCCTGATCTCAGGGAGGAAATGTTTAGTCTTTCATTAATGTTTCGTATAACATTAGTTGAATGAAGTAGTCACTCTTCAAGAAGTTTCAGACACAGCAAACAAGACTGTACATCTTGATTCAATCCTTTGTCCTCTAATTGGCTTAAATAAACTCCAAGTACAATATTGGATCCAAATATTTTTCAAGTTGGGAAACATGAGTGGCTGGAAGGAGAGGTATAGATAGTGATAGAGATATAGAGCTAGAGATGAGAGAGGGACAGAAAGGCAAATGCTAAAGATGTGATTGATTCAGCCCAGCTGATTCTGGTAATGGGTTGTAGCAAGAAGTCATGGAGGACTTGAAATGATAAAAATCAAGACAATGCCCATGGCATCTCCACAGCATGAAGGAGCTTATCTGAAGATAAGAATAAGTGCTAGCTTACTTTGAGGGCTGGGAAATAGAGGCTCCCTGAGCTGGCATTATCTGTATGGAAAATGCTGTTGGAAGGACTAGGACAGGATGTAGACATGCATTAAGGGAGGGCAAATCCCTTCAGCATGAAAGTAGAGCTTGAAATATTACATTAGTCAAGTGTACTGGCTGCCCAAACCATTAAATATTCATGCTAAAATCCCTGTCAATCAACAGGAACAACCTTGTCCCACTCAGACCTGTGAAACAGAAGCTATGTAGGTTATTCAGTGATTTGTAAGGGGGAAGGGACTTGGCTTTTGTTGTCTACAATGATGCTAAAGCATTCAGTGTTGAAGGTCAGAGTGCTCCCTTCCTTGCCTCTCTTTGGGTAGAATGTACCTGGGGGGATGGGGAGTGTGGGTGGCTATAGTTCTCAAATCTGGATGTCCCTGGGATTCAACTGTGAGCCTTGTTGAAATGCAGATTTCTGAGCTCCCACAGTTGTACCCCACCCCCTGATTCTGTAGGTGAATGTGGGATTTGGAAGAGGGACTTTCACACTTGTGGCCTACCCATCCCCCCCACTCCTTGAGAAACAGGCTTCAAAACAGCCTACTTGGCTGCATGACTTTGTACCTGCAAGAGCCTAAATTTTCACACCTACCGAATGGCAATAATAATAACATCTATATCCTTAGAGAGTTGAATAAGATGATGCAAAGTACCCATATGAAGCATTTAAGAAATGGTAACTATCATTTACCTTGATTTAAAACAGAGATTAATTATCCAACTCAGGATGACTGCAAGTGTATCAGCATGAACCTTAAACCCTGCCCCTTAGCCCCAGTATAAACTGGGATGTAGCAAAGAGTTAAAGTAACCTCAGAGGGCTTTGGCTTGGTGAGAGGCTGACACAGGAAGCCACACTTCCCACAGAGAGGCAGTGGCTTGAACCATGGGGACGCAGTGCAGGTCTGCTTTGCAAAACTCTGACCGCAGGGGTCTGTGTGACCTGACTCTTACTTTGCCTCTGCGGTGAAGGCCCTGCGGGGAATGTCCCTGGTTCAGGAAGCAGTGCCTTGTGGAGGAAGGCACACTGACCCAATTTCCTGGCCTGTCTCCCTCTGGTAAGCTGAGAGATTTTGCACATGTCAGGTCATTTCTGCCAATTACAGTTTCCTTATCCCCCCAAAATAAGGGCAGATCAGGTATTTGTATATGGATATTGTGGTTTAACCCTTTAACATACAGTCTTCTTTGAATTCCCTTAAGAATGTGAATTCAATGAAACAGGAATTCTATTCTGGTTCATGGGCAAGTGACAGAGATTAAAACAGTTAAAGGATTTTTTTCAAGGTCCTAGGGAACTCAAGCCTGACTCCTGACCAATGTTCTACGTGGCTGAGCCCCCGCTGTCTACTTCCAAGGGCAGCTGTAAGGAGCAGAAAAGATCATGGATGTGAAAGTTCTTGATACAGCTTGTGATCTGAAAGCACCCTGTCACATCCTTATCAGCCAAACCAGAACATAAAGGTGGAAGTCTATTTATGTAAAGCTACAGTTTGGCTTTGGACTGATATGCCACTCACTGTATTTTAGAGAGAACACTCCAAGTCATGTGTGCTTAGCAGACTGAGATCTCTTGGACATGTTACAGGTTAAATGTGTTTTCATCATCACTGTCATTGTCATCCTCTTCCTAACTAATAACATTGTTAATAGCATTATCCTGGCATGTTAGGTACTGGGGCCCCCTGGGTGGTGCTTTACATGTAACATCACGTTTATTCTCACCCATCATCAAGTGGGGATTCAAAAAACAGCTACAGAAAGGCACTATTGTTCTCTCCATTATATAGAAGATGCTAAAGAAAAGTGTTTAAGTATCTGCCCTCTGCTCCACCTGACTCTGGAGTCTTCCTGTGATATCATTGTGCTGTACAACTTGTTTAGAGGTGACAGATTGGTACATGAATAAATGGAGATGGTATTTAAGGCCAGGGCTGTTTTAAGATCTTTGGAGGCCCTGCTATGCTTTTAAAGAACTTACCACATTGCATGTACCATTTTGACTATACATGTAACAAAATATGGCTCCATTATATTTGAGCACTTGACCTAAGGTTAAATTTTGCAGGTATCTAAACATTTATTCTTTAACTTTTCTTTTTTTCTTTCTTTTTTTTTTTTTTTTGGCTCTGCTGGAGATCAAACCCAGGACCTCACACATGCTAAGCAAGCCCCTATGTTTATTAACTTCAATTTTTCAAATTGTCTTTTCTTTTTTTACAGAATAGGGGTGGAGAGGGTGTGAAATCTTTCCTCCCCATTACAAGGTCAAGCCTATATGACTATAATAAAAGACAAATGAACAAGAGAAAAGCATAACAAGTTTATTTGATCAGTTTTACATGACACAAGAGGTTGCAGGAATGAAGACCCAAAGAACAAAGCGAAACTTTCCATCGTTGTGGATCTGGTGAAGAATGGACAGTCATATACACATGTGATTGAACAAAAAGAGTTTGACCTAATGGAAAGAGGCTGAGGGGAACCCCAGTAAGGCTTTTCTGTTCAGATGCCTCTTGGCCTCTCTGTGGAGCACTTCCCCTTCTCAGAAACAGGGCAGGACCCTTGTAGAATAAGGGAATTTTTAAGATCAAAAAAGGCAGGTCAGAGGGCTGGGGATGTGGCTCAAGCGGTAGTGCGCTCGCCTGGCATGCGTGCAGCCCGGGTTCGATCCTCAGCACCACATACAAACAAAGATGTTGTGTCTGCCAAAAACTAAAAAATAAATAAATAAATATTTAAAAAAAAAAAAAAAAGGCAGGTCAGAGAACTTGTTTATGGCCAGCTCTTACACAGAAAAGTGGGGGAAGGCTAGAATATTTCTAGGTTTTTTGACTGGCTTTGGAGGAGAGGAGTTCTAATTTCTATGATCCACATTAAGGAAGAGGAATTCTCCGTTCTATGACTTGCCTGAGGAGAGAAAGCCGAGCAGAAGAAAGAAGGACAAAAGATCTCTTCCAGTTTCCTTCAGTTCAGAGTACAGATGGTCCTCAACTTATGATGGTTTGACTTTAGCTTTTTTTTTTTTTTTTTAACAATGATAAAGAAGCAATATGCATTCAATAAAAACCATCTTTCACTTCAAATTTTGAAATTTGTTCTGTTTCCAGGTTAGCAATATGTGGCATGATACTCCTTTATGATGCCCAAATGTTGGATAACTAAGTGTTTAGAATATTTTTAAGGTAGGCTAGGCTAAACTATGATATTCAGTAGATCAAGCATATTAAAATAACTTTTGACATGATACTTTCAACTTATGATGGGTGTGTCAGGATGGGACCCCATCATAAGAAGCATCTGTGCTCAGCATGCCAAAACACCATGTTGTGAGGTATTATTTTGTGAGTCCAGCAAATAGTCCATATTTTTTTTTCCAGGCATGAACCGTTTTTATATGTCCTTGGGAATTATACATATAATGCCTGGTGATATTTCTTTTTTCTTTTTTATTGACTTGCTGGGATTTTTTTTTTTAAGAGAGAGAGACAGAGAGAGAATTTTTAATATTTATTTTTTAGTTTTCGGTGGACACAACATCTTTGTTTGTATGTGGTGCTGAGGATCGAACCCGGGCCGCACGCATGCCAGGCTAGTGCACTACCGCTTGAGCCACGTCCCCAGCCCTGCCTGGTGATATTTCTGTAAAAGAAAAATCCACGAGCATTAACATAGGCTTCCCATGATAAAGAGAAAAGGAATCTAGCCAGGGAAGATGGCTGGGCTGCCTAACAATCATACAAAAGTTATTACCACTAATGGAGGAGCTTCTAAATTGAGAGGTGCTTCTGAATCCCTTGGGAAGATGCATAAAATACAGATTCTTAGGTCAGACTTCTCCATGTGCTCAAGGCCCCATCCCCACTTTCCCAAGTGTCCCTCTCTGCAGTTGCTGTACTTTGCCCCTTCTTTTCCGGGAAGGCTCAGGGAGCAGGAACTTCAGCCATTCAGTCATTCTCTCTCCTTAATCTCACCATTCCTCTATTACCACCATCTTTGTTCGGTCTAATTTACTTTGTTTTGTTTTCATTTTTGTACAATGGGTTACATAAACACAGCATCCAAATACCCTTCTTAACAAGTTTGCTGCCCCCAAGCCCCAGATACAAAAATTCTTGGGAGGCACCTTTTGAGTCCCTCCCCTCCTATGACTTCATTCTGGCCTTCAAAGTCAACAGTCCTCCCTGTTATCTCACCCATTGGCCTGGGTTTCTTGCTGATTCCACTTTTCTGCCTCTTCTGGGGCTTTGCGCATCCATCACTCCCTCATGACCCCCATTGCCTCATTTGCTGCTCTCTCTTGCCTGGCTCTCTGCCCTCTGCCTGCAGTCTCCTGGGGACCCACTTTCTCTTTTTTCCAGCTGGACCCGGACCAAGATTGTGAGGCAGCTTCTCTGATGGTGAAATTCTTCAAGTCAGGTGTGAATTGTGGTCACCACCTGGAACAGCTGCCTTTAGAGCTTGCAGGCATTGTCAATGTGTTTGTAAAGGAAATTCCTGATGTTAGCAGGTTTTATCAAATTATCCCCCTTTGACATTCCAAAGGAAATTCCTGAGGCATGTAGGCACAGCACTGAGAAGTCCTGGTTGAACTAAGGAGTTTAGGGGTAGGTGGGAGGAAGGCTGAGGAAGTAGTAAAAAAAAAAAGGTAATATTTATACATAAAAGGATTACAATATTTACTTTACATACACATACACACACATTTATTTCACATATGGCATTTGTGTATAGAAGGAAAGATGTCCATTTGTTGAATTATAAACAAAACAGCCCCGTGAGAGAGATGCTGTTAATCCCTGTTATATAAAGATACTGAGATTTAGAGAATTTAAATACTTTGTTCCAGCTCAAGACATAAATGACAGGACCAGGACTAAAATCTGCACTTTAGAATTGACTCCAAAATCCATTGCTCTTTCCTTAATTCCTGGTACCATGATGATCTTTTATGTCAGCCTCAGACTAACCCATCAATCCAATATATCTCATATGTCTAAAATCCCTGAGCTGAATTTTTAGGTGCTTCACTTTAAGATTTCCTTCTGGCTATAAAACAACCCCCACCACCACCAAAAAAAAAAAAACAAAAAAAAAAAAAAAAAAAAAAAAAAACAAGGAAAAACTTTATCTTCTGAGATGCAGGTGATTTGTTATGTTTGAGAGACAAAGCTTAAGCATTTGCCTGGTGCACAGGCATGTGTGACCTCAAGCCTGCAGAACTCATGGGTGGAATGAAAAGCTGGCATTGTGAGGCTGAGGCTGGGCCCAAGCCTGCAGTCTGCTACCAACTGGCTCTACAGAGCTTTAGCCGTGCAGTGCTGAAAGCCGCTGCAGTTGGTTTGCAAAAGCTTTTTATGGATCTAGTCTTTAATACTTCTAATTGAGCTTTTGGTATTTTAAAGGTTGAATTTGACAGTAAAACCCACTTCTGTTCCTTAGTGAAGGCTGATTGTATGGTGCCTTCCATTCACCAGGAAAACTTTATTTTTTTCTTTCCAGGTTTGTCCATCAATAACCAAATGAAAATCATGGAAGAAACACAAGATTTTAAATGAGAGGAAAGGAAGGGTGAATCAAAAGGTAACATTAGACTGGGCTCTTGCTTTTAGCAGATAATCCCCAATAATCCACATGAAGCAAGAATAAAATGCCACAGTTATTAAATGCCCTGAGGTTCTTGCTTTTAATCCCCCTTTCCTTTAAAAAGTTATCTGTTCCATATGCACAAAGCACTTCCCATCCTCCCCCAGCTCCCTCCATCACCAACCCTCCCTGGTGCTAGAGAGATTCATTTATTCAAGGATTTATTTAGTGTCGACCAACAGCCCATCTGCCTCACAGGAAAAAAAAAATTAAAAGCGAAATATGCTCCCTTTCTGTTCTTTTAACACAGGAATGAAAACCCTTCCCCCCCACACTTCTCCCTCACACACCTCCTTTCTCAATTATTTTGTATGTAAAGCAAAGAAATTCCTTTCTTCAGCTATCCTTCCTAAGCTTCCAAATCTATGCTTTGTTCCTAGGCCCCTAAAACTCACTCCTCCATAAACTCAGGTCTTTGAGGAGTCTACTTGGCCCCTAGCTGGCGTTTTGTAAATCAATCTTTTTGAGAGCTTTATCTACTAGTGAAGTCTTTTCAAAAGTCTTTAGGATTCTGGATAACACCAGGATGCAAACTGCCAGAGGGAGCCCCAGGAAAGGTTGTCTTCCCTTTCTTTCAGATATTTGCATGAACATTGGTCAGGATTTTTGCAAAGAGTGATTAAAATCTGACAGCAACCCTGAGAGGTGATTAGAACTACAGAATGGATGAATGTCATTAGCATAAGCTAAAGGTGAAGTCAGTGCAGTTAAGTGATTTTTATACAAGAGCTAGTTTCCGAGTCCCTTCTTAGTGTTTTCTAAATCAGTTCAATTCAGTGTTTCAGCCATGTTTTCTCTCCTGTGGCACCTGAACACCTGGGCACTGAACTCAGCTGATTAGGAACAAACACATACTCATCTGCTCTCACAGAATGCTACTGCTTCTTGCATCATCAGTAGTGCTGAGGAAAAGCATTTGCCTCTCCTTGGAAAAAAGTTGGTTGCAGCAATGAGGGAGACAGGAGTGATGGGGGATGCTTTCTCTCGGGATTCATAGATTTCAACGCTTGTGATTTTTAAATAAGCTACAAAGTGGACATAAGACCTCACTTTGATTCAGGTGAAGTTAGCTATCTGGGCGTCTTGGAACCTTTTCATTACTAAACCAAGAAAAAGTGTTAGGGACACCTGAGGGTTGCACATCTGTGACAGCAGATGCAATGTCAAGCAGAGAGGCTGGGAAAGGGGGGAGGTTAGGGTGGATGAGCCTTTGGATATAGGAGAGAGCAGAAAGTCAGTGTTTGCCATTCAGCACAGCATTTTCGATGTCCGGCTTGTTTGCAAACCACCTGCACCAGACATTCTCTGGAGGCTTGTTAAAATGCAGAGGCCCCAGCTCTACTCACTCAGTCCCCTGGAGGGACCCTGGACTTTGGTGCTTACCCAACTTTTCAGGTGTTTCTCATTCACATTGAAATTTGGAAATCATTGTTTTAGAACTGGTGCCTCCAGTCTTATCTGTTTAAACTTGGAATTAGAGTTGATTTTAGCAAATGAATGTTCTCTTGACCAAGTTTGTTTCCTGTAGAAGGCTAGTTAGCACCTGCACAGAACCTGTGGGGCCTCCTTCATTCTGCAGAAGGTTACAACCTCTGGATTCTGACCAGTCTCTTGTACATCCATCTTCCTCCATGTTCCCTCTCTCTGCTGTATACTACAAAGGAGTAGTTTCTAGACCGTTTGTTTTTTGTGTGGAGGATTTAACCCAGGGGCACTTTACCACTGAGCTTCATCCCCAGTCCTTTTTATTTTTATTTTAACAGGATCTCCCTAAATTGCTGAGGGTCTCGCTAAATTGCTGAGGCTGGTTTCAAACTTGCAAACCTCCTGCCTTAGCCTCCTGAGGAGTTCCTGGAATTACAGGCATGCACTAATGTGCACTAATGCATGTTTAGATTCTTTGTTTTTTGTATAACAGTAAAATAGCAAAACAAACAAAACCAAAAATATTTTGGTGATCAACACAGGGCTTCCTGTGGCTGGGGATATAGCTCAGTTAGTAGAGTGCTTGCCTTACATGCACAAGGCCCTGGGTTCCATCCCTAGCACACACACACACACAAAATAAATAAATAAATAAATAAATAAATAAATAAATAAATAAATAAATAAATAAAAACAAAAAAAGAAAAACAAACAAACAAACAACACAGGGCTTTCTACTTTTTAATTTTCCAGGCACATTGAAAAATAGCAACTATCATCTATCAATACCATACTTATATAAAATAAAGAACATTTTTAAAAGGAGAAGAGAGATGTGGATGAATTTATGAAACTTACTGTAATCATTATTTTTCTCTATGTTGTTGTTTTATAAGAATTGTTATGGAATATTAAATTTATCCAAAGGCAGTGAAACTTGATTCATCCGAATGGATCAGACAGGAAGATATTAAGCAAAGGAGGGAGCCACTTTCTCTGGGGAAAGGATATTTCAGGAGGTAGGTTTGAATGCAAGGCAGAATTTTAACATTTCATAACTAGTTCCTAGAAGTAAGACAGTAGGAACTTAGGCATGAAAGCTTGTGTACTGGGTACTAGGAGATGGTAAATCTGATGACCTTCTCAGGCCTAGATTGGAGAAAAGATGACTATAGAAAGGATCTTAATAGCAGTGATTATAATTGATCACTCTGTACTAGAACCCATATTCATTATGTCCTATTTAACTTCATAACAACCCTACAAGGCAGAGTTTAATTACTTCTTTATAAATGTATAGACTAAAGCACAGAAAGATTAAATTCCTTGTTCAAGATCACAAATACATGGATTTGGACCAAAATATTTCTAGGTCTGACATCAAAGCCCATGTTCTTTCCTTGTGCCAAATCTCTCCTGACCTTAACTGACAGGATAAATCCTTATTCTTGCCACCTGACACCCAGCATTTCCCTTGTCCTGGGAACTGCATGAAGCACTTCACATCCATCAGTTCATTTTTGCTTTAGAATTACCTTTGATGGGGTTTAAGTCATGTGTTCCAAACTATGGTAGTTTGGTATTTGAGGAGATAGCCGAAGTTTCCCTTTGTCCTTCTCCTCTGAAATTCTCTGAGCTTCCTCTGAAATAGGTCATAAGTAAGATCTTCCAGAGGTAACCCCCATACCAGGAAGAAAGCAACATCACACAGGGATATAGAGAAGAATCTGAACAAACAGGCTTTGCTAAATCCTCCCTGATTTATTACCATTAGGTCACATCCTCTTTGTCTAGTCATCCTTCTCTACAACTATCCACTTCTTTTTCAAACCTAACCATAAAAATACATGGTTTTCTCTGTTTTGGGGGTGGGATCTTCCTTTCCAAAGACCCCCATGTTAACAGAACTTAAATTAATTTTATACGCTTTTCTCTTGTTAATCTGTCCATTGTTATATAGACGTCACAGCCATGAACCTAAGATGGGAATATAACTGAATGCTATGGGCTCTCCTCTTGGTAAGGACAAAGCCAATGAGTACAACCAGAAGGTAAAAGAAACAGAGAGGTATATGACCTGCAATAAGTAAGGAGAGCATTGGAGTTATTGGCAAAGCAATGCTCTCCTCTAACAAAAAAAGCAAAAGTAAGGAGATTTTTTTGGAGGGGAACTTATGTATATTCATATAGGAAAGTACATTCAGTGTCTAGTACATTCCTGAGTATGCTCGGCTCAAGATCATAAATCACATATTCAAAAAGGAAAGATGGCAGACATTCCTGAGCATGCTCAGTTCAAGGTCATAAATCACATGTTCAAAAAGGAAGACGTAAACAAGGTCTTTGTAAGTTTCTCCGAAGAGTCCTAATTGAAACAAAAAGAAAGAACAACTTTGAAGGTTCATTAACAGCCTTTTAAAGGGCATCAGCTTTTCCCCTCATAAGCATAGGAGTTTGCTGCAAAAAGTGTCTGCCTTACTCAACAACTAATAGCAAGAAAACATATTTTCTTTTCCTCTACACCTGAAATAAACTAATTTGTTTTCCTAGAAACAATTCTTCCTTCACTCTCTTAGTAACCCAATTCTTATGATTTTTTTTTTGCTTCAATACTAAGTGTGAATAGTCACTGTACCAATGTCTAATAGAAATATAATGGAAGATATATATATATATATATATATATATATATATATATATATATATATACATACATACATACATACATAATTTTCTAATAGCTGTGATTAAAAGAACTTTTTGAAGGTGACATTAGTGGGTTTTTTTTGTTTTTGTTTTTGTTTTTTTTGTTTTTACCAGGGACAGAACTCAGGAGCACTTAACCACTGAGCCATATCCCCAGCCCTGTTTTTTATTTTATTTAGAGACAGGGTCTCACTGAGTTGCTTAGCACCTCGCTTTTGCTGAGGCTCGATTTAATGCACCATCCTTCTGCCTCAGTCTCCTAAGCTGCCAAGATTACAGGCCTGTGCTACCTAGCCCAACCAACATTAATGTTAATAGTATACTATGTTTAACTGATATCTTAAAATGTTATATTTTACAATTTAATCAAAGTTAAAAAGTATAATGAGATATGTCATATTTTGTTCTTATGCTAAGTCTTCAAAATCCAGACTAGCCCCACTGTAGGTACTTGGTAGCCATAAGTGACCAATGGTTACCATACTGGATCACACCCAAGTACACAGAGCTGAGTAAAGAATAGAGACAGTTTGACAAATCAAATAAAAAAATCTTTGCCTAAATTAATGGACTATTTTGGAGGATTACTTCTGCATAGGCTTTTGGCTCCTCGATAATTTGGGCCATCTTGCCACTTGTGCTTAGTTTCCAACTGAGCTGGGCTTGGAGAGTTCTAAGCACAGGAGCAGCAGCTCATGTAAAGAAGAAAATAGCAGAGCAGGGAACTGTATGTACTTTCTTAGCTGCAGAGCCCACTGGGCCATTCCTAGCTCTGCTTTCACAACATCTCCAGGTGTTTCCAGTTATCTCAGGGGGTGTCCTGAAGTTGGTAAAACAAAATGTAATTTAAATTCTTCGACATGCAGAAAACAGATATTGTATGTGCCTTATGGTACATTCGTGATGGGAAGGAGAATTGTGAAACCCAGCAAACAATGAACCAATGTTGTAATTCCCACAAGGCTGCAAATCACAAACAAAAGCAATATGACGGGGTGACAAAGGCACCATGAGAAAACATTGGGCTGGGGTTTAGGAAACCCAGTCTTCCCTCAGCAGGATTGCTGAATGAGTAATCCATTCAATAATGCTGAAGGAACATTCCACCCTTCCCTCTCTGTTAAAAAATTATTTGACTCTGCCCCTTAAATTTGCTATAAACATTTTTTTTGTTCATTGGCCCTCAAAATAACTGCACTAATATTCTATCCCCAAATCTCAAAATAACTGCACTAATATTCATTTTGCAAATATTTACTAAGTCCTCCTATGTGTCAAGCACTGAGCTAGGCACTGTGGCTGAGGAGGAATTTTAAAAATGCTATCATGCAGTGGGTGAGACAGGAGCAAACAAATGTGCTGCACAGAGATCAGTGCTGGAAGCAGTTCTATTTAAAGGGTTAAGGGAGTCCAGCTAGAGAGCTAGAAAGTCTGGCTAAAAGTAAGGATCAGCAGGATTGGGATGGCCTTTTAGAGTAGTATCTCTTGATCTAGTTGGAAGGGTGGGGCAGGGGTGGAGGGAATCTCTTAAAGCAAAGAGACTGAGCCAGGGAGCACCCTGTTAACCCCCTGTCAATGAACAATGGCCTGTTCAGTTAATTTCTAAGTAGCTTGTGGTTGTATGGGGGCCCTATACGTAAAGCAGGTAGGGAGGGATGATCCTGGATAAGAAAAAAATCTTTGATGACTTTTTACACATTTTTCTCCTGGGCTGGCCTTGACCTGCCATTCAAAGTAATCTATCTTGGTGTCACCTTTGAGACCCTTTGTTCCTTCCTTTTATGTAGTCATCCAGTGATGCCAAATACCTACTAGCTATCATGTGTAGATTACTGCTGGGGAGGAAAGAATATGACACAGCTGTCTGTCCTGGAGTCCAGGGGAAGCACTCAGAGACACACGTGTAGGCTGAGGAATTTGCAGTGGCAGAGATACACACAGGAAATGCAGAGAGGTCTTTGACTATACCCTAGGGCTCAGCAGCCAGAGAGCTGAGAAGAGGAGTATCACCCCACCGCTACCCTGAATCACAAATAATCAAAAGAGTTTTAAACATCACGGATCAGACTGGGCATAGTGACATGTGCCTGTCAACCCAGCAGTAGGGAGACTGAGGGAGGAGGATCGAAAGTTCAAAGCCAGCCTCAGCAATTTAGCAAGACCCTAAACAACTTAGGAAGACCCTGTCTCAAAAAAAATAAATAAATAAAATAAAAAATAAAAAAGAAAGAAAGAAAGAAAAAGAAAAGAAAGAGAAGAAGAAAAAGAGGGCTAGAGATGTGGCTCAGTGGTTAAGTGTCCCTGGGGTTCAATCCCTGATTAAAAAAAAAAAATCACAGGTCATGGGACCTGAGGGATGTATGTGGTGGAGGTTACTGGATTTTGAGGGTCAAAGAAACCCTCAAATGATGTGGTAATCTGGAATGGAAAGCATGACTTGAAGTTAGTATTCTCATGTTGTAGCAGTGGTGTGTGTGTGTGTGTGTGTGTGTGTGAGAGAGAGAGAGAGAGAGAGAGAGAGAGAGAGAGAGAGAGAGAGAGAGAGAGAGAGAGAGAGAGAGAGAGAGAGAGAGAGAGAGAGAGAGAGAGAGAGAAAGCATGAGCCTTCTGAGCACCCCCCAGAACGGCACCACATGGCCCTGTTCCCTGACTCCCAAATCAGAGCACTGTTGGAATGGAGTGTCCTTAGATAACCTTCTCTCTCTCTCTCTCTCTTTTTTTGGTTTTGTTTTCTCAGAGTCTTTCCTTTAATGACAAGAAGTCTGAGCTCTAGAAAAGTATGGTGACAAGTCACAAGTGCTGTGACTAAACCCATCACTCTTGCATCATGCTGCCTCTGACCAACTCAGAAGTTATGGCAGCACGGCACAGACAGCAGACCTGACCCAAGGCCCCTTGGGGGGATGTTCAGCCGCACAGTCCAGGACCCTGAGCTTCGTCAGCAGAGCCCTGAGTCCTTCCAGTCCCACTCTTTTCTGACTGGAGAATTTTGTGTGTTTGTTGCTCAGCACTGTATCCCAGCATGGAGCAGGTAGAGGATGCTTTACTCTGTCAGTGAGTTGACTGAGGGGATGAGATGAAACTTCACCTAGCTCCAGTCACACAAACCCACCTCAGAGCCAGGGAAGCTCTGGGCTCCTTCCTGTTCTCTGTAGCAGCTGCAATCTGATGGCAGCCATACTGCCCTGATACACATGACCACATTCAGGCTTAAGTATCCCTGTGGGATAGGCATTTACCTGAGGGTACGGAAGCCTGGAAATCCTAGACTTTTCTCTGGCATTTTTGTACAGGCTCACTAGGCCTGCAAACCTGGTAAGCTTCTGTTATACTGACTCTGAGAAAATTGCATCATTTATCACAGACTAAGATTGATTATTTTTTAAAAAAATATTGTTTAGTTGTCAGTGGACTTTTATTTTGTTTATTTATATGCAGTGCTGAGAATCTAACCCAGTGCCTCACACATGCTACGCAAGCACTCTACCACTGAACCCCAGCCCCAGCCCCATAATTGATTCTTGATGGCATGGTGGTGCATGCCTGTAATCCCAGTTGTTTGGGAGGCTGAAGCACAAGGATTGCAAGTTCAAAGCCAGTCTCAGCAATTTAGCAAGACCCTCAGCAGTTTATCAAGATTCTGTCTCAAAATAAAAAATAAAAAGGGCTGGGGTTGTGGCTCAGTGGTTAAGTGCCCTGGGTACAATCCCTGGTATTTAAAAAAAGATTGATTCTTAAATGTATGGCATTAAATGGGTGTTCTTTCCATAGTTGTCTGTGGTACTGTAACTTACTCAGCTGGGTTTTTTTCCTGATGCATTCAACCCTAATTTAGGGAGACTTGGGGAGCACAAGTGCAAGTTTCTTGTTAAGTCTCTTGGTCTGAGAACACAAAGAAGTTTCAGCCAGTCCAGGTTCAGGTTCATGCCTTCCTCATATCTGACTGGAACTCCCTCAGGGAAAGAACCATGTATATTCTGGTGAATTCTGTAATCTCAGGACTGAGATTTTCTACAAATAGAGGAAATATTAAAGAATCTTCCCACTATAAAGGGTGTGTGTGTGTGTGTTTTCATAATGTTGGGGATTGAATTCAGGGCCTTACACATGCTAAGTAGCATTCTACTCACATACCTGTAGAGAAGTTTCGAGTCTTCTCTCTTGAGCCTTTCCAGTTGATTTCTTCACATAAGAGCATTGTGATTAGCACACAAAATAGAATGCATGAGCTGATACAGAGCATTAAAAAAAAAAAAAAATTAGGGCCTGGGGGTGTGGCTCACGGGTAGAGCACTGAACTATCATGTATGAGGCCCTGGGTTTGATCCCCAGAACTGCAAAAAATAAAACCCAGAACTGGATGTGGTGGTTCACACCTGTAATCCCAGCAGCTCCAGAGGCTGAGGCAGAATTGCAAGTTTAAAGCCAGCCTCAGCAATTTAGTGAGGCCCTGCCTCCAAATAAAAAAGAAAAGGGGTTGGGGATATTGCTCAACAGTGAAGTACCCTGGGTTTAACCCCCAATACTAGAGAGAGAGAGAGAGAGAGAGAGAGAGAGAGAGAGAGAGGATACACACAGATCAGGAAATTTCTTGTAGGGAATTCTCCATAAAGAAAAATAATCAGGGCTGGGGCTGTAGCTCATTGGTAGAGGGCTCACCTCGCACATGTGAGGCACTGGGTTTGATCCTCAGCACCATATAAAAATAAATAAAGTTTTATTGTGTCCAACTACAACTTAAAAAAAAAAAAAGAAAAAGAATCAAAGGAAAAAGAAATGCTAAAAATATACACCATATTTCTGAGTACCAGGACCTTTATCTTAGTTTATTCTCACAAAAATATCATGATAGAAAGAACTACAATTTAGAGAATATTTTCATGTGTGGGTTACATTGCTGAAGCCTACCCATACATCATCTCATTTAAAGTTCACAACCTTTCCAGGTCAGTAGTATTATTATCTCTATTTTGCAGAAGAGGAAATGAAGGCTTAGAGTAACAAAGCAGGATGTTACAGTTATAAGAATTAAACCTGTAAAAAAGCCAGGCACTAAGCAACTCAGTGAGTCCCTGTCTCTAAATAAAATACAAAATAGGGTTGGGGATGTGGCTCAGTAGCCGAGTGCCCCTGAGTTCAATCCCTGGTAACAAAAAAAGAATTAAGCCTAATTCCAAAGCCTATGTTTTGTATTTTTTTATTTTAATAATTAAAAAAATATTTTTAGTTATAGATGGACACAATACCTTTATTTATTTTTAAGTGGTGCTGAGGATCTAACTCACTGCCTCACACATGCTAAGCAGGCACTCTACCACTGAGCTACAGCCCCAAAGCCTATGTTTTTATTAACAACACATATTAATTGCATATATTAATGAGGTTCATTGTGGTATTTTTACATGCATATAGAGTACACTGATCAATTCCAACCTTTCTTTTTCTACCTCCCTGTCTGGACTTCTGGTACTTACTATTCTATGTTCAGGTTGACTTTTTAACCCAAAGCCTATGTTCTTAACAGCTATGATTTATGGTGAGCTAGGTAATTTGATTTGGTTTTCTTTCAGAGAGATGAAAGAAACTTAGGCTTAGAGATCTTAAGAATCTTCTTCAACTCAGTCAGTGGTAGAGCCAGGATTTAAACCTAAGTCTACCTGACTTCAAATCCCAGCCTCTTTTCTACTCTCCCAACTCTCTTCTCTTTTGACATGACTAGCGACTTCAAGGTAGAACACACAAGGCTACTGCTGGTGGATACAGAGAAAAATTTAGACAGAAACAGCAATGGTCATACACATTATTTAGAAAAGGGGTTCCCCTAAGAGTCTAAAGGTTGGACAGCACAGAGCTGCCCAAACAAAAAACAGAATTAGGCCCTTAGGGGCTGATTTTAAAGTTATTATTATTATTATTATTATTATTATTATTATTATTATTATTATTTTTGCAGGGGGAGGGTACTGGGATTGAACTCAGGGGCACTAGACCACTGAACCACATCTCCATCCCTATTTTGTATTTTATTTAGAGACAGGGTCTCACTGAGTTGCTTAGTACCTCAGTTTTGCTGAGGTTAGCTTTGAACTCACAATCCTCCTGCCTCAGCGTCCCGAGCTGCTGGGATTACAGGTATGTGCCATAGTGTCCAGCTGATTTTAAAATTATTTAAAACAAATTTTAAAATTTATTTTATTGAATAGATATTTAATGCTGTTGGCATAACATTCAAAATGCACAAAAGGTTTATAGTGAACAATTCTTCTGTCCTCTGTGCTTCACTTATCCAGGGCCCTCCCAGGAGGTGCCCTATTCCAACACAATTGTTACATGTGTGTGTGGGGGGGTAAACCTGGCCTGCTCCAGTCCACCGCTCCAGTCCACCTCCCCAGCCTAGAAGCTATACTTGAGTACAAGAAGAAAGGGGAAGTCTCCAGAGAAAAAAAGGAGAGGCAGGAAGAGGAAATGGAGGCAATGGGATAAGCAGCATTGTCCCTACTGACCCCTTCTGGAGACAGGGAGTTGGAGGCACTGGGTGAGATCCTGGGCACCAGCCAGGCTTGGGTGGGGCAGGCCCTTCTGCCTCATTTGCTGCCTTAGAGCTCACCAGCCCTGTGCTGATGAGAGCAGAGAGCTGTGGCAGTGTCCAGGGTTTACTCTGTGGATGAACTTTGGCATTAGCTTGTCTCTGAGTTACCTCAAATTCAAAGCCCATGGGTCTGCCAGAGCCAGATGCACAGGATGGGAGCCAGACACAAGAAGAGCAGAGTGGCAATAGTGGCTGACCAGCTGGGGTGTGGAACATGTCTTTTCTGGGGACACTTTGGGATGTGGGCTGAGGTCATACTTTTAAATGAATGGAAACAATCAAACAGTACACATAGACCAATGAGAGCACTAATTACCAGTTAGTGAGTGCTTGCTGTAGAAAACCATGTGCTGTTGTGCTACATGAATAAACTACAGCCATCTTCTCATTTCACCTGCACTTGAGAACACCTCAAAGGGAAGACCTTTGGTGGGGCCAGTATTTGTCTTGATGAGGGCTGGTGGCAGTGGATGACACCAGGGAAAAAAATGAAAGAAAGAAGGCCTGCCTTGTTCACAGATTGTGTGTCACTCAAGGGGGAGAAATGCCTGATCCCTGTGTTTAGCAGCAGAAATATCCTGAGAATTTCATTGGTTGTGTTTTATTTGTCAACCTGGAAGAAGCCCTCAAGATCATTTCACCCAAATTCCTTCCACTCTAGATGAAACCTCAGCTTGGCTCGGGGTGAGTGACGTACCCGAGGCCACAGTCAGGTGCCCATGTCATTTGTTGGAAAATATCTGCTGGAGAGAGCCATCTGGCTAGAGGGTGGAGGGTCTATCCTGCCTGGTGGCAGCCTGACAGAGTTCCCTACAGCCCTGTCAGTGCTTGTAGGCATGTTTGTTGCCTCTGAATTCTAGGGCTGGAAAATCAGGTTTTTCAGGTCTAAAAATCCTACAACTTATTCTGCATTTCCCCGGCAGTATTGCAGAGGCTGCAAGAAATACCTAGGTGGATTTGTAAACAACAAAGCTAATTATTTACAACAGAGATGCAGTCTATTCCAGAGTTTCTCTACCTGGTAGTACACTTCCTTGTGAAATCAAACATATGATTGGAAGACTGCATGATGGGCAGAGAATTACACAACAGCAAGAAGAAACCTCATAAAATTTATTCAGTATTGGGGCTGGGAAAATCTGTTACTCGCTTCTTTACTATGGAGAGAGTTGCATCTTAGCTTTGAATTCTAGCTCTGACATTATGAGCTGTGTGATGTTGGGCAAGCTGTTTAACCCCTCTGTGACCTCATTCCTCCATGAGCGTACCTGCCAAATATGGCCTCACTCCCTTAGATGGTGTTGGACGCACTGAGATTTAGGTTCTCAAATGCTGCTAAATGGACTGTATTTTTTTTTTATTAGTCCTTTACCAGGTGAAAAAGGACAATCTACTAAATTCTTATGCTAAATTCATTAAAATATTTGATGTTAAATTGGTCTTTATTTCATCAAATTATCATTACAAGAAATTATTTTGGGGGCTGTGGGTATAACTCAGTTTTAAAGCATGAGCTTAGCATGCATGAGGCCCTGGTTTCAATCCCTAGCAGCGGGGAAAAAAAGGAGATGGGAAAGAGGGAGAAGACAGAAAAGACAAGACAAGAAAAGAAAGAAAGAAATCATCTTTTAAAATGTGTGCTCAGTTAGCTGTATAAGAAGTTGGTATCCTAACCTAGTCGCTATGCATGTGTGCCCACAGGGCCAGGAATATTTGGATTAGGCGACTCCAGCAACACAGAGGTGAATTCTCCTTTGTTTTCAAGATCCTCTATTTGGTTAGTGGTTTCAGTGAGTTTAGTAATAAAAACTGAAATGTCTAAAACAGAAATTTGAAGTCTCTGCTATTCAGTCTCACATTTCTGATTTTTTCAAGAGAGATGTTAGCATTTGATGGCTTCCAGGATCCCTGGCATTTTCTTCTTCATTTGTGGCCACAGCTCTCTTTTCTGCATCTCTTTGAATACTCCAGTGTCTGGTGACATGGATTGTGTAAGACATTTGAATAGAGATGCAGATCTAACTACTGGCCCTGATTGGAATGCCTAGTTTCTTTTTCTTTCTTCTTCTTCTTTTTTTTTTTTTTTAAGAGAGAGTGAGAAGAGACAGAGAGAGAATTTTTTAATATTTATTTTTCAGTTTTCAGTGGACACACATCTTTATTTTGTTTTATGTGGTGCTGAGGATCGAACCCAGCGCCCCGCGCATGACAGGCGAGCGAGTGACCGCTTGAGCCACATCCCCAGCCCAGAATGCCTAGTTTCTATTTGGGAGGTTGGTCTGGCAGGCAGAGGGAGAAGAAGGGGATTCTGGAACGTGCACAGCACTGTCCCACTGTGCTCAAGGGACAGTGACTTTCAGACCCAGCAGAGGGGATGGGCAGGACCCTGAGAAAGATGACAGCCTGGGGCTTTATATGATGAGAAAAGAGAAAGTGAGAGGGAGGGATAGAGTGAGGGATGGAGGAAGGGTTGATGGGGAGGAGGAGGGAAGAAAGAAAGGGAAGGAACAACTCAAGAGAGTGAAGAAGAAAGACCAGGAGAAAAAAAAAGAAAGGATAGAAGAAGGGAGGCAGAGAGGAAGGCAGGCAGGAAAGATAGGAAGGAGGGAGGAAAGAAGAAAAAGAGGGAAAGAAGAAGGTGAGGGAGGAAGAGAAGGAAGGATGAAGAGAAGAGAGGGATTATCATCTGAGCCAGGCAAACTTTTTTTATAAAAAAAAAATCCATATGGCCTACTGGAGAAAAAAAAGAAAAAGATTTGGGAGCTAGATCCTGAGCGACACCTGTTGTGTTCAGAGCAGAGCTATTTAAATAGCATCACTCAGGCACCCGTTCAGGTATGTACAAGCTGTTACTCTACTCTGCAAATTGGAGCAGGCGGGAAGGAAGAAGGAGCTTGGGTGAGCTAGCTAGGGTGGGAGATGAGGAACAGTCACCTGCTGCCCAAGCCCCACGCAGCAGGTCACTTTAGCAAGAACACCCTGGATTGGGGCCTCTCACTCTATCCCTCTTCCCCATCAGACAGACATCTGGTTCCCTTGGGAGCCAGCCATTAGAAGCTGAGGTTTTTCACTCCCTCTGCAAGCTTGCAAAAAGCTTTTTTGTAACCCGTAGTTGTGGAATCTGTAACTGTTTTGATTCTTGTGAATCTTTTCATGTAAATCAGAGGTTGCTAACAACCCAAGCATGGTCTTTCTAGCCTTGTTCTGGGCTGCTCCTCCTTGGAATAGCTGGGGAGGAACATTAGGTGAGATATCAGACAGTGTTTGCAAATGGCTCTGGGGAAATGAGCTAATGGTGGAGAAGATATTTGCTGATCCTTAGGGATTGAGGTCCAGGCTTTTGTAGCGGAGGCAAGAGGGTGGCTAAATGGCGAGGGAGGTAACTACATGTCTCCCCATCACGTGTCAAGGTGTAGCTGGGAAAATCTAGGTGATGTGCAGTGGTGATAGTGGCTGAGTTTGTGATGAGTCAAGGAATTTCAGTCACTGAAGTGTCTAGCACATGGGTTGGTTCATTCCAGCTGTATTCAAAGGAGAGGAATTTTAGGACACAATCATCTATGTCTAAACATACCTCCTGACTAATTTTCTTGCCTCAGTGGCACTGAATATGGCTCAACTGTCTCAAAAGAGCTGATTGTAGGGCTGGGGTTGTGGCTCAGTGGTAGATCGCTTGCCTAGCTTGTGTGAGGCACTGGGTTCGATTCTCAGAACTGCTTATAAATAAATAAAGTTCATTGACAACTAAAAAAATTTAAAGAGAGAGAGAGAAAGCTGATTGTGCATGTTTCTTCCTCACTCTGCATTTAGTGAACTCCAATGGGCAAGCTAGAAATTAGCCATGGTAGAAATACTTTACACTGTAGAAATGGGCAAAACACCACAATTAAGGCTTCTTCTTTCTTTTTTTTTTCCTCTCTCTCTCTCTCAGATATCTGGTTTATCAGCACCATGCGGTTTCTGCTCTTGTCCCCCTACTTCATTTTCTTCCACTGTCTCAGTGATCTATCAAAAGATAGAGCTGATTGCCAGGTGCAGTGGCACATGCCTATAATCCCAGGGAGATGGAGACAATAGGATCCAGAGTTCAAAGCCAGCCTCAGCAATTTAGCAAGATGCTGAGCAACTTAGTGAGACCCTGTCTCTAAATAAAAATACAAAATAAGGCTGGGGATGTGGCTCAGTGGTCAAGTACCCCTGAGTTCAATCCCCAGTACCTCTTCACCCCGCAAAAAGATAGAGCTGATTATTGGTTACGTAGTGTTTAAACCATCCAATCTTGCCAAGGCTTATGAGGCCAGCCTGTGTAGTCTGGTTCCTGAGCTTCCCATCATGCAGTTTCATGCACTG
The DNA here is from genome assembly GCF_047511675.1 of Marmota flaviventris. NCBI lineage: Eukaryota > Metazoa > Chordata > Mammalia > Rodentia > Sciuridae > Marmota > Marmota flaviventris. Next base: position 77,413,647 of record NC_092507.1, read on the forward strand.
TGCTTCATCTCATTAGATTTGAGACATGTCCATCCCCTCTTCCAATGGAAATTTAGTTTCTCACCACACATTTTTGCACATGCTATTTAGAGTCATCTGCTGCTTTCCAAATATTTACAAGCTTTCTCACATTTCCCAGCCCACTTGCAGTTGCCATGTGATCAGTTCTGCTGAGTGACCTGTCTTCCAGCTTTCTCTTCTACAGCTGCAATTGTGGCCATGTGTCGAGACAACGGAACCGCAGAATGGAGTGACCTGGATTAGGGAGTCAGCACGTGGGAGACAGCTGCCTTTTAGAGCCGCCTGATTATGCATGAGAGGGAAATAAACATTTGTTGTGTTGACCCACTAAAATTCAATATGATTTTGTTACTGCAAAATGATTTATCCCAGAAGTTCTCAAATATTTGGGTCACAGGATGACTTGAAAAGTATCCGTGATTGTTATGGTTTGGATGTGAGGAGTCCCCCCAAAAGATCATGTGTCAACACAGGAATGTTCAGAGGTGAAATGATCATAGACTCTGAGAGCTGTAACCTAATCAGTGGATTATCCATTTGATAGATTAATAATTTGAACGGATTACTGGATATTACCAGTAGGCAGGTGGGGCATGACTGGAGGAAGTAGGTCACTGGAAGATTATATTTTGTCCTCGGCTCTTCACAAGTGCGCGCGCTCTCTCTCTCTCTCTCTCTCTCTCTCTCTCTTCCCTTCCCCCCCCTCCTTTTCTCTCTCTTTTTCTGGCTGCCATGAGCTGAGCAGCTTTCCTCTACCATTTCCCTTCCACCATGATGTTCTGCCTCACAGTAACTGGACTGAGACCCCTGAAATCATGAGCCCAAAATAAACTTTTCCTCCCCTAAATTGTTCTTGTCACATATTTTGGTGGCAGAAAACTGACTAACATAATGATCTCAAAGACCTTTGTATATTAGTTATATTTATCAAAAATTAAAGTTGAGAATTTAAAAAAAATATGTACTTATTAATTCATTTAAAAATAGCAATGGTAAAACCTTTCCTTTTAAAAATTATTTATCTATTTTTTGGTACCAGGGATTAAACTCAGGGGCACTTAATCACCAAGTCACATTCCCAGCCTTTTTTTTTTTAATTCTAATTTGCCATATTTGACAGCAGAATGCATTACATTTCATATTACACATATAAAGCATATTTTTTTCATATCTCTGGTTGTATACAAAGTATATTCACATCATTCATATCTTCATACATGTACTTAGGGTAATGATGTCCATCTCATTCCACCATCTTTTTTGTACCCCTTGCCTCCTCCCTTCCCCTTCCTCCCCTCCTCCTATGTAGAGTTTGTCTAATCTTCCCATGCTTCCCCTCCCAATCCCACTATGAATATCCTTATATGAGAGAATATAATATCCTTATATTATATATAATATCCTTATATTAAGAGAATATTGGCATTTGGTTTTTGGGGACTGGCTAATTTCACTTAGCATTATCTTCTCCAGCTCCATCCATTTACCTGCAAATGTCATGATTTTATTCTCTTTTATTGCTGAGTAATATTTCACTGTGTATATATGCCACATTTTCTTTATTCATTCATCTACTGATGGTCATCTATGTTGGTTCCACAGTTTAGCTATTGTGAATTGTGCTGCGGTAAACATTGATGTGGCTGTGTCCCTGTAGTATGCTGTTTTTAAGTCCTTTGAGTATAGACTGACAAGTGGGATAGTTGGATCAAATGTGGTTCCATTCCCAGTTTTCCAAGGAATCTCCATACTGCTTTCCATATTGGCTGCACCATTTTGCAGTCCCACCAGCAATGTATGAGTGTGCCTTTTCCCCCACATCTTCGCCAACACTTATTGTTGTTTGTATTCTTAATAGCTGTCATTCTGACTGTAGTGACATGAAATCTTAGAGTAATTTTGATTTGCATTTCTCTAATAGCTAAAGATGATGAACAGTTTTTCATATATTTCTTGACTGATTATATATCACCTTCTGAGAAGTATCTGTTCAGTTCTTTGGCCCATTTATTGATTGGGTTATTTATTATTTTGGTGTTTAGCTTTTTGAGTTCTTTATATACCTTAGAGATTAGTGCTCTATCCATGTGCCAGTGGTAAAATTTGCTCCCAAGCTGTAGACTCTCTATTCACCTGGTTGTTTCTTTTGCTGAGCAGAAGCTTTTTAGTTTAATCCATCCCATTTATTAATTCTTGATTTTAATTCATGCGCTATAGGAGTCTTATTAAGGAAGTAGGGGCCTAATCCAATATGATGGAGATTGAGGCCTACTTTTTCTTCTATTAGATGTAGGGTCTCTGGTTTAATTCCTAGGTCTTTGATCCACTTTGGATTGAGCTTTGTGCATGGTGAGAGATAGGGGTTTAATTTCATTTTGTTGCATATGGATTTCCAGTTCTCCCAGCACCATTTGTTGAAGAGGTTATCTTTTCTCCAATGTATGTTTTTGGCGCCTTTGTCTAATATAAGATAACTGTAATTTTGTGGATTAGTCTCTGTGTCCTCTATTCTTTACCATTGGTCTACCAGTCTATTTTGGTGCTAATACTATGCTGTTTTTGTTAACATTGTTCTGTAATATAGTTTAAGTTCTGGTATAGTGATGCCACCTGCTTCACTCTTCTTGCTAAGGATTGCTTTAGCTATTCTGGGTCTCTTATTTTTCCAGATGCATTTCACGACTGTTTTTCTATTTCCATGAGGAATGTCATTGGAATTTCAATTGGAATTGCATTAAATTTGTATAGTGGTTTTGGTAGTATGGTCATTTTGACAATATTAATTCTGCCTATCCAAGATAGATCTTTCCAACTTCTAAGGTTTCTTTAATTTCTTTCTTTAGTATTCTGTAGTTTTCCTTGTAGAGGTCTTTTACCTCTTTTGTTAGGTTGATTCCCAAGTTTTTTTTTTTTTTTTTGAGGCTATTATAAATGGGATAATTTTCCAGAATTTTATTGAGAATTTTTGCATCTATGTTCATTAGAGATATTGGTCTGAAGTTTTCTTTTTTTGATGTGCCTTTGCCTGATTTTAGAATCTGGGTGACATTGGCCTCATAAAATGAGTTTGGCAGTGCTGCCTCTTTTTCTATTTCCTGAAATAAATTGAAGAGTATTGGTATTAGTTCTTCTTTAAAGGTCTTCTAGAACTTGATGTGTAACCTTCTGTCCCGGGCTTTTCTTGGTTGGTGGGCTTTTGATGGCATCTTCTATTTCATTACTTGAAATTGATCTGTTTAAATTGTGTATATCATCCTGATTCAATTTGGGCAAATCAAATGACTCTAGAAATTTGTCAATGCCTTCAATATTTTCTATTTTTTTGGAGTGAAAGTTTTCAAAATTATTTCTAATTATCTTCTGTATCTCTGTAGTGTCTGTTGTAATATTTCCTTTTTCATCACATATGTTAGTAATCTGAATTTTCTCCCTTCTTCTCTTTGTTAGCATGGCTAAGGGTCTGTCAATTTTCTTTATTTTTTCAAAGAACCAACTTTTTGTTTTGTCAATTTTTTCTTTTGTTTCAATTTTATTGATTTCAGCTTTGAGTTTAATTATTCCCTGTCTTCTACTGCTTTTGGCGATGATTTGTTCTTCTTTTCTAGGGCTTTGAGATGTAACGTTAAGTCATTTATTTGTTGACTTTTTCTTCTGTTAAGGAATGAACTCCATGCAATGATCTTTCCTCTTAGTACTGCCTTCATAGTGTCCCAAAGATTTCGATATGTTGTATCTGTGTTCTCATTTACCTCTAAGAATCTTTTAATCCCCTTCTTGATGTCTTTTGCAACTCATTGTTCATTCAGTAGCATATTATTTAGTCTCCAGGTGTTGGAGTAGCTTTTATTTTTTTATTATCATTGATTCCTAAAAAGATCTTTATTTTATTTACTTATTTATACGTGGTTCTGAGAATCGAACCCAGAACCCGACACGTGCTAAGCAAGCACTCTACTGCTGAGTCACAACTCTAGCCCCAACTTTTTTTTTTTTAAATTTAGAGACAGGATCTCACTGAGTTGCTTAGCACCTCACTAAATTGCTGGTTTTTAACTGTCGATCTTCCTGCCCCAGTCTCCCAAGCTGCTGGGATTATAGGTTTGTGCCACTGTGCCTGGCTGCCTGCATTTTAATACAGATAATTTTATGAAAAACAGAAAGCTCCAAAAACAGACTAATGGCAGAGTTTTCAAATTTTTTTTAAATTTCTGGATTAATTAAAGACAGCTGAATTTTCATATCTGTTTCTGAATTTAGTCAATTATGATCTGTTTTTTTTGTTGTTGTTGAATTATATAAAGAAAATCTGTCATCATGTAGAAAATATATTTAGAAATGTATTTTAATAGCTTTTTCTGATAACTGCAGCTAGTCTTTTTTGAATACTACATCAAAACTTGAAAAGTGGTAGTTTCTTAGAAGTTTATTGCAATATGAAATCTAAGACCATATTAATGAACTTTTCCTATTCTTTCACATTAAAAGTCATTAACCTTTCTTGCACTTTGTTGTTGTTTTTTTAATATTTATTTTTAATTATAGGTGAACACAATACCTTTATTTTATTTATTTATTTTTATGTGGTGCTGAAGATCGAACACAGAGCCTCACATGTGCTAGGCGAGTGCTCTACCTCTGATCCCTAACCCCAGCCCCTCACTTTGTTTTTTTGTTTTGGGCGAGGGGGGGGTGGTTGGGTGTAAGGGTTTCAATTCAGTGGCACTTGGCCACTGAGCCACATCCCCAGCCCTATTTTTGTGCTTTATTTAGAGACAGGAACTCACAGTTGCTTAGCATCTTGTCATTGCTAAGGCTGGCTTTGAACTGGCAATTCTCCTGTCTCTGGCAATTCTCCTGTCTCAGCCTCCTGAGCTGCTGGAATTACAGGCGTGCATAGTCTTCTCTTGCACTTTGAATGAGTCCTTTACCCATGTATAATCTTGTAACCTTATGATTAGTTACTTGGAAAAAAATAGTTCACTGAGTTATATAGATTTTCCAAATGTTAACATATTTCATTACACAATATTTAAAATCACATTAATTGGTATCATCATCAATTTCATTGGAGTCTCTAAGTGCTTGGAAGCTGTCAAGCTCATGATGGTGGCTACAGGTTTTCTAACATTCTAATTTTTGTTTGAAAGCTTGAATTTTATCTTTGGCAACAAATACTGTCAGTTATTTTCCTTGAAGTGACAAGTTCAATTTATTCATTTTCAAGAAAATGTCTGCCAACTATCCAAGTTGGAATAACCCTAGTTTGTCAGTTTTTTTCAAGTGAAAACAATGTTCTACAATAAAAGCAGCTAGTTCTGTTTACAACTCAAAAAATCAAACAAGTGCTTTCTTTCAAAACAACTATTATACTTCTACATACAGTAGAAGTACTTTTTTTGTATAGTTCCCATTTGTCACACAGAATATTATAAAGCTGTATACTCAATGGTAGCGATTTAATAAAAGAAACAAACTATTTTTTCAAGTGAAAACAATGTTCTACAATAAAAGCAGCTTAAACCTTAACTCACCCACATTTTCCTACAAACAGGTACCATATAAAAAACATCAAGGCTTGTGATTTGTACAAAAAATATCCTATTTTGGAAGAGGTGTGTGTGTGTGTGTGTGTGTGTCTGTGTGTGTGCATGTGTGTGCACACATGCATGTGTGTGAATGGATCTGGAGAAGGGACATTGATAACTCTTCATTACCTCTATAATGGGAAAAAACACCAAGAATTCCTGAAAATATTTAAAAACTCTACATTTTTATCTCACCCTATGAAACTTTAATAAGAAGAAACTGATTTCTGAATTTGCTGGTAAAGGTTGGTAAGTTCTTTGAGGATAAGGACCATGCCTTTCTCTTCTTCCCTTTCTCCTTATGGTGTCTGGCATACAGAAAACATTCGATAAATGTTCATTAAATTGTCATGTGGCAAAAAGCAAGGCAATGTAGCAGGAAGAAAAAAAATAAAGGACTTGTGTTGAGAGCTAACAACATAGGGTTATTAATACCACCTCTTCCTTGTTCATTACAAAGATTGGGCTCACCCAATGACTACTATTGGCCACAGTGAACATCTGTCAGGCCCACCTTCTATTTCCATATCCAAGATGTTCAACACCAAACCACCCTTCCTCCTGGAGAAGGGTGGGGGCAACACCCATAGTTCTAACAGGCTGCACATAAGGTCCACCCAGGTAAAATCTCGGCTCTCATACTTCATGGCTTTTTTGAAAAATACCATCTCTTGGGGGAGGGGCCAAGCATCAGTATTTTAAAGATCCAACTAGGATGTAGAACCAAAAAATGAGGGACTCAGTTTCTCCTGGAGCCCCCATTACCTTTGTGGGGACAAGCTGAGAACCAGGTAATGATTCCCTGAGAAATTAACATATGGCTGCCCATCACCATGATGGCTGCACTGTTACAGGAGAGCTCATGGGATTCGAACCAGATCCTAGCCTGTGTCCTGAGCCATGGGACCATGTTAGAGTAGCCTTAGACTTGTGCTATAAGAGCTCTTTGCATAATCCACCCTTAAAGCACCATGATTTCAAATTGTGTTGTTCACACCTTTAGTTCCTTGAACTAGAGGCAAGTGGAGTGGCACAGTGCCCTAAAAAGACAGGTGGGTGATTAAATTCTGTTTACACTGAAACTCCCAAAGGGGGTCATGTGCTCAGAGCACTGGGAGAGGTGCTTATCATAAGCCCTTGTTTGTAGTTCAATTAGAGTTCATAGCTCAAAGACCCCCTCCATCCCCTTCTGCTCTCCACCCTCACACCCAATGGCTTCCTCTAATAAGGTTCTTTAAACTACTATCTAATGGTAGGGTGGGTACACAAACCATTATACTTTAATGGTGTTTACACAGTCAAAATAACTCAGCTTGTTAGATCATGGAACTGCCATGTTAGGCAGAGCCTGAGCTCAGGGCTCTGTTAAATTAACCTTTCGTCTTTTGCCCTAATTGATCCTGCACTTCACTCCCAGGGCATTCTAAGTATTTAAAAGCATGGAATGAAAGATCTAACTAGCCTGTAACCATGGTGGTTTAAGAGAACTGCTACTTAATTCTTTTTGAAATATCCCACTGAATTAAAAATTATTTAGCAGATATTGGACTGAACATAAATTAATTCATTTTGGGTGAAATTAATCTCTAACATGTGGACCAAAAATGTATGGACATGAAAGAACTTGTTTTACATTCAAGAGTTTAAGCAATACTGACATCCCTTCACTTGATCAGAATATAGGAAGCTTGTGTTCTTCTGGCAGCTTCTGTAAGAAAACGGGTACATGGTGACCTTGGCCTCAACATGCTAACACATGCAGCTTACATGGCAGAGGGGTGTAGACCTCAGAGAACTGTTCCAGGCTGTTATTAGTCTCCAGCTCTGGCCAGAATTTTGCCAGTTGTAAGACAATGTAGTGAACAGCATAGGATATGGAATGGGAGACACCCAGGTCAAATCTCAACTCTCACACTTCATGGCTTGGTGACCTTGGTCAGTCTTTTAAAAGAGTTTCTATGAGAATTAACAAGGATAAAAATGTCAAATGCATCGTACAGTATTTGGCACTTAGTAAGTATACAATAAATATTAACAAAACAAAACAAAACAAAAAAAAAAAAGCAAAACCAAACAAAACCCAACCAGCCAAACAACAACAGGAACAGTACCATAAGCTCTGAAGAGTCTATTCACAGTTTTTTTTAGCTGCTTGAAACTGCCACTGTCCCTTTCACATAAACCCCAGTCTGCAGAAATGCTGATTGTAATGATTTCAAAGAGATTTGTATTTAAACAAACATATTATGGGGATTTGAAGTTCAAGTGCCCATAGTACTTTCAGGACAAAAGTGCAGTTTGGGGACTGGAGTCTAGAGCTGCTGCCCTCAGAATAGACTTCTAGAATGGAAGGGTGTCCCCTAGCACTCTGCTACTGGAGCACACAGACTTCCTCTGACTCCCTTGCAGTCAGATGTGGCCACCTGATTGAGTTAAGGGAGGTATGTACTTCTAGGCCTGGTCTGCTAACCCCTCCCAGGCACAATTCTTGCTCCATTTGTTCATTTGTTGGCTAAATGAAGAGAACAAAAAGGATACCAAGAGCCCAAAAGAGGGCTAGCCTGGAGGGAACAAGGAAGGTCCATTTCCTATCTGCAGTGATTTAAATGAGACCAAAGTTCTTGTGTTAAGTACTGATATTTGTGAGTGGGTGGTGGTTGTAGAGCTTGCCTGAAGTAATTGGTACCGTGATTTTTTCTATTTCTGCTGGTCCCTAGAGGTTGGGAAAGCACCAGATAGTCAGAAGAGCTGGTCCTAGTCTGGGCTCTACTTCTCACTTCCCAGTGGACCTAGATGATCATAGAGACTGGAGAGTCTAAAAAGCAGGTCAATGATTCCATTGTTTCTGTTGATGACATGATTGCCTCTCTGCCTGTACAGAGACTTGGCCAGGAAAGAAGATTTTGCTCAGCCCCTAAAAGGAGAAGCCAGCTGCCTTTCCCCTCCTTTTCCCAGAATTTGACTTATGTACAGGCTCTGCAGCTCAGCCTGCTGGAAACAGTATTTGGTTCAGTTGCTTAAAGTAGTTCTGTGATTTTGGCTAAGCTCATTTTGTGCCTCAGTATCCTTGTCTACATAAAGGGAATACTGATGCACTCACCAATTGGAATTGGTATAAGAATCAGAAGTCTTGTAAAGCCTGGATCACATTTCCTGGCTCTAGTAGTCACACAATAAGTGGTTGTTGTTATTAAATTAGTATGCTTAAAACTTTGATTTATTCTACGTATGACAAGTACTTGCTGTGGCCAAACAAAATGCTAGAGATCCAGAGGGAAATGGGGGCCAAACCACTGCCATTGAGGCACTGAGGCTCTCTTCCTGGCGAACACATACATAGGGATGACCTGGCAGTATGAAGTAGAAAACAAAAAATTGATTTTCAAAGAGACAACTTCAAAAGGGATCTGTGCCAGGTTTCTACTGTTCTCCAGATGGTTACTTGGGGACAGGTATTCTGCTAGTTAGACTCTAGGCAGGAGGAGTCATTAGAAGGCTCTCAGTAGAGAAATAAAATCTTCAACTGAAGCTTAAGCCTGACTCCCTTGGTCTGAAGGTCTCTGGGGAGAAGGGAGAGGTCAGAATCATTGCTCTGTTTCCTTGGGGTAGGAGTGAGGGAGACTGGAAGCCTTGCACAGTGTTAAGAAGGAATACAGATAACCATATGTCTGTGCATTATTATGCTGAATGTAAAACCTTCAGTAGTCATTCCACGCACAATGTAACAAAGCTTTTAAAGATAAGCTTAGGAAGGATTAATTTACAAAGACCCAACAACTAGGAACCTCTAAAATAATTGTAAGTGGAAAAATGATGCTCAAAATCACAACGTTTAGAGTTGGAACTGGAGAGATCCTCAAAGGTCAGCTGAGACTCTCAAATGCTGGTCCATGACAAAATGAAAACAATTAGGACAGTTTCTTGAGTCTTTCCATACAACACATCTTTTTCATTTTAAATGACTTATCCTTTATTTTAAGATTGCAGTCTTCCTAATTTTTTTGGCATTAAAATATTCCTTCTTAGCCTGGTGTGGTGTGATACAGGCCTATAATCCAGTGGCTCAGGAGACTGAGGCAGGAGAATTGCAGGTTTGAAGCCAGTCTCAACAACTTAGTGAGGCTGTAAGCAATCTAGTGAAGCCTTATTTCAAAATTAAAAATTATAAATAAGGCTAGAGATGTGGCTCAGTTGTTAAGCACCCTTGGCTTCAATCCCTGGTACAAAAGAAGAAAGGAAGGAAGGAATGAAGGTTCCTTCTTTTACAGAATTATTTTATTATTTTATCTTTGGGTGCTGGGGATTCAATCCAGGGCTTTGTGCATGCTAAGCTCACATTCTACCATTGAGCTGCACACCCCTAGCTCCTGATGATAGCTTTTCATTTTACTTTTTGGTTCCAGAGATTGAACCCAGGGGCACTTAACCACTGAGCAACATCCCCAACCATTTTTATGTTTTATTTTGAGATAGGGCCTTGCTAAATTGCTTAGGGCCTCACTAAATTGGCCAGGCTAGCTTTGAACTCATGATCCTCCTGACTTAGCCTCCTGAGTCGCTGGGTTTACAGCCATGCACCACCGTGCCCGGTCTGATGATAGCATTTTAGATGGTCATTTGTTTTTATTTTTTTGTATATGCCTTATTAAAAATATCTAGAAATCACTCATCAAACTCAACCAGCATTTTACTATATTAAGAAACTGACTCCTGAAAAGTTATATAGTTTCTCAAAATTTTGAGAATACATCTAAATTTGGAAGCTTGCTTTGGATAAGTGGGAAAAAACAAAACTGTTTTTCATTATTATCTGAAGATAGCATTTCTGAAGATGCTAATAAAAGTAGTCTAAGAGATATAAAATGGAGAGCTGAAACGAAAGCAGTATCTTGGGTCTACCTAATGCTATGTTTCTAACAAGGTTTGCAGTTCAGGACAAATTATTCACTTGCTTGGATCTCAGTGCCCCTGTCTATGAAGTGAGGGAGTGAGGGCAAGTTGATTTTCAAGGCAATTTCTTGCTTAAATAATGTGGTTATTGTCACTGGATACAGCCTGGCTAGTGGCAGAAAGTTCTGGCACCAGAAGAGACTTCCTGATTTGAATGCTGACTTCAATAACCAAGGGAGTTGGAGTCAGTTACTTAACCTCTCTGTGCCTTTATTGATGAGGAAACATCTCATCAATAAAGCGGAGCTAATGATGGAGCTACTTCATGGGGGCTAAATTAGGTAAAATTTGCAAAGCACTTGACATAGAGTTTGATATTTAATAAACTCAATAAATACTAGCTATTATTAGTAATAGCTTGTACTTTTTCTAGATGAAATTCCTCACTTATCACTTGGGGATATAATTGCTCTGCATAAATTGGACTGTGACACAGAGCATGCTGATTCTGTTCTGAAAGGATGAGCAACTCAGGAGATTTCCAAGAGGATTCCAAGTACTGAAATATAATAAGAAGCACAGACGCTGTTCACAGCACTTACATATGTTATCTCATTTAGTCCTCTCAGCAAATCTGAGGTAAGTAGAATATATTGGCACCTCAGCCATAATCCATACCAAAGCTCATTACAGGCAACCCTCCACTTTTCCCTGAATTATGAACCTCCTCCCCTGAGGGCTGAGAGTAAGGATGGAGAAGAGAGAGGGGCGCTGAGGATTGGCGACTGGCAGCAGTGGCTTCCTCTGAGCAACAGATGCTGAGCTACAGTAGAGCGGATCCAAAAAGAGGAAAATGGAGGAGCAGGAGCTAGAGAATGAAGCCAAGCGGTTATGGAAGTTGCACTGGGGATAAGGGTGGGTGGAGAGCTGTGGCCTATGACTGTACTGCCTGGGTAAAAAACCTCTCTGATGTAGTTCCAGGATAGTGCTCGAAGAGTCACCACAAATCCTCCCCTTTACAACATGTAAAGCAAATAAAGAACTATGGACCTCTATATTCTATCAAAAGAAATACTCTCAGGGCCATACTTAGGGACTTGGTGCATCAGAGATATCTGGAAAGATGCCCAACTTGCCTTTTATTTCTTTATGAAGGGAGCTGCCCTCTCTTAGCCATTCCTCTGTTACAAGAAGGCAGGGGTTGACACAAGGTGGCTGCTGGACTGGACCAATGTGAAACAGACACCAAAGGCAGCCAGACTGGGGGTTGGTCCATATCTGTGAGATGGTCTTGTCTGAGAAGCTACACCCAGGAAACCACTTAAAGTAAGTCTGAAGGGGTAGTCACAGCAAAGCCAGGTGTAGGCAGGGAGAAGAAAATGACTTGGCACACGAAGATGCACAGGACCAGAGAGACTAGGTGTCACCATAACAAGAGAGCACTAGATTGGAGATCTTTAGGTCTTGTGACTGTGTTGAATCTTGAACAGGGGCTGCTCTTTATTTCCATGAGATTCTTTAATTGCTTATTACCTCCATGGACATGCTAATAAGAAACCCAATACTGTAATTTAATCCTTACAACCAAAGAGCCTAACAAAATGTGAATCTTGGTCTTAGTATTTATGAACTGGAGCTATGTGGAGAAATCTGACCAATGACTAGGACTTACCAGACCAGCAAAGGAACAAGAGTTTCTGGGGACATGGGTGATGCAGACCTAGAGACTAAAGGTCCATATGAGAGAATGGTGGGATGAACATATGATTGAAGAGAAGGGTGAAGGAAAATAAAACCCTTTGAGAATGGATCCACACGGCCCAGATTGTCAGGGGTCCACTTGTTCTGCTGAAGAGCCTTAAGTAGGTAGAGGATGGATACATAATCAGATTCATTTTTCTGTTAGTTTCCTTTAGGATACAAAGAACAGTTAATGCTGGGGTTGAGGGGGGCACAGAAGAAGGAAGCGGAAAAACTGTCATATTAGCTGCACATTTTGGTCTTGTGGACAAGCCATAGCTCCAGGGAATTTGAATTTGAGGCTTTAGAAATTATTTTAAGTTCTAGATGATGCTATTTTCACAATTTGACATTCTAATCACAAAATTGCCCCCTGGCAACATTTGACTACCAATAGGTTCCAACTTGAATGATAAACATGTTAGGAATATTTTCAAATTGCTGTTTACTTAAACTCAACTAACTTCACTTTTAATGAATCAAAGGTCACTGGTCTAAACTACAGAGCATTACGTGTTTTAGGACTAGAGTGAAGTCAGCATCAGCACCACATAAGCAATTCCTTTAACCACACTCTGTGAATTATGGGATCTAACTTCATAATTGAAATAGTAACAATTATATTTTCTTTATTTTCAAATTAGTAGACATCATGGCTTATAAAGAATCTGAATCACTCTGTGTGTGATGAACTTCTTATTTTATGGTCCTATAAGAATGACTTTTAAAACAAAATTAAACTTTAAGAGCTCAAAAAAGAAATATGTGATCTGTATTGGGCCCTAAAAGTGTAGCTTCATAAACTTTAAAGGAAAATCCTCTGTGAAAATTGATAATTTAGTTCAAGTTCTCAAAGGGCAATACGTTCATCAAGTTGCTTCCTTACTATTTCCTCTCATGGAAATCAGCATGGAGAACTTCAAACAGTTTCTATTTATAGACACCATGTGCCATTCAATGTGTGAACTGGTGCAAACCTTCTGTGGGACTATTTGATGATATATATCAGGACCCTTATACAGGACCACAAGCTTTAACTAGAAATTCTACTTCTGGGCATGGTATTCTCAGGATCCTAACCAGATATCTTTCAAGATCCATATCTAATGATGTTTATAACAGTATTATTTAAACTAGATCCAAACAAAAAATAACTAAAAGGTTTATAGGGAACTTGTCAAATAAATGATGGTGGAGGCATATGATGAAATGTTGTTGTTGTTTCCAAAGAATATTTAATGTCATGGAAAATTATAATATAACTTTATTTGAGAAAAGAAAGATATGAAACTGCGCACGCACGTACACAGTTTTTAACGTGCATTTGTGTGTTCATTTTTTAAAAAAAAATTTGTAGTTGTAGATGGGCATCATGCCTTTATTTTTTATTTTTTTTTTTATGTGGTGCTGAGGACTGAACCCAGTGCCTCACACATGCGATGCAAACACTCTGCCATTGGACCTCATTTTAAATGCTTTGAAACAAAACCTGGAAGAAAATAACACCAAGTTAAAATATGAAGTTATCAAAATGTTAATAGCATTTATCTCTTGGTAGCAGGATTACAAGTGCTTTAATATTTTCTTTTAAAATTAATTTTACATATTTGAATCAATGCATATTATGTTGTAAATAAAACCAGGAAAAAAACACATTCAAAAAATTATTATTTGGGCTAAACTTTAGCTAAAAGGATGATTATATTCAGAAAAGAACAAAGAGGAAGGTTTTCACTACCTGCAACCTATTGACACAATTACAGGGAAGAATCAGGTGACCTGATTTGAGTCTCCATTCTTTCTCCAGCTCATTCCTTGGGGGAGCTGACAAAGGCAAACCAGAAGTCAGCCTCACTGAAATAGTTCAGGTCTTCTCATTTTCATCCTCAATGCTAACAGGGATTGAGCAGGTACCAGGTGCCAGGAGTGAATGGAAGGGATTTACATACATTGCTAATTAATCCTCATATAACCCTTTGAAGAAGACAGAATCGTTGCTCCTAGTGTACAGATGAAGAAAACAAGGAACAGAGAAATTTGCTCAAGGTCATGCAGTTAGTAAGGGGTGCAGCTGAATCCAGACTCAAGGCATGGGGTGTACTGTAATGCGCAGTGCTATAATGCTATAATGTCTCTCATGAATTAACACAGAGCATTGGAGCTGTGGAAGCAGAGATCACAGAAGGTTTTTTGTTTGTTTGTTTTAAGCAAAGGAATTTTTATTTTTTACACATGAAAGTCTTTGTGTAATTCAATATTTAAAACATTTTTTTTAAAGGAGTGTTTATTTCCAGTCTAGTTGAGGAAGGGATTGTGCTTCTCCCTCATTTCCTACTGAGGTCACTGTGGTGCCTTAGTTTTGTGCAACTCTTCTGGAAACCTATTATACCAATACCATCACTTCTATGTGATCAGAAACCTAGACTCAGAGCTTTAGAATTCCCAAGGGCAGACAGTATGTGCACAAGCCAGTGCTTTTCTAATATTACCTTGTAAAATACATGTTTATTATTCAGGACTCTTTTTATTATGAGAAACAGAAGCCTAACTCAAATTGGCTTAGTTAGAAAAGGGAATTTATTAGTCAAGTAACTAGGCAGTTCAAGGAGATAAGACTTCAGGTATGTTAAATCCAGGAACCCATTTTTTTTGGGGGGGGGGTATCAGGGATTGAACTCAGAGCCACTCAACCGCTGAGCCACATCCCCAGCCCTATTTTGTATTTTATTTAGAGACAGGATCTTACTCAGTTGCTTAGTGCCTGGCTTTTGCTGAGGTTGGCTTTAACTCAAAATCCTCCCAACTCAGCCTCCCCAGCCGCTGGGATTACAGGCATGTGCCACTGCGCCTGATTTCCAGGAACCCATTTTTAACTGAGATTTTTAAAAAATATCTTTCTAATATTGGGTTAAGAAGTATTTAATGTATTCTAGACTTGTCTATTTTTGGATATATGTTTCAAATTTTTTGGATCTTTTCAATAATCATTCCTATGTGTGTATAATAGGAATTAGGCATTCAGACTACAAATTATGTTTGGATTTGAGATCTTTTTAAATAATCTCCAAAAGCCTTGAGATAGCCCTGAATGTAGTGGTCATTGAGTTGAATATGGCTATAGTGGTTTAAGGTACTTGTAGGAATCATTAGTCATTATTGGGTTTATTTTTCAAATGTTTTCTTTATCCTTTCATCTATTGGTAGATCTTAAGCCATTTCTACTCTTTCCTATTGTGAATAATGCTGGAAAAAAAACATGGAAGTGCAAATATCTTTGAGTTCTTCTTTTCAATTCTTTCAGTTAAATATCAAAAGTAGTAGTACTGGGTCAAATGGTAATTCTGCTTTTTTTTTTTTTTTTTAGAAAACTCCATACTGGAGCTGGGGTTGTGGCTCAGCGGTAGAGTACTCACCTAGCATGTGTGAGGCCCTGGGTTCGATCCTCAGCACCACATACAAATAAGTAAATAAAGCTATTTAAAAAAAAAGAAAGAAAACTCCATACTGTTTTCCATAGCAGCTACACCATTCATTTTCTATTCCTATCAACAGGGCACAAGAGTTCCAATTTTTCCACATCCTCAACAACACTTGCTATTTATTCTGTCTTTCTCTAATATTCATTCTAACAAGTTTGAAGTAATATTTTATTGTGAATGTGATTTGCATTTCCCTGATGATTAGTGGTGTTGAACATTTTTTCCTATACCTTTAGGGCATTTGTATATCTTTGGATAAATATCCATTCAAGTCTTTTTCTCATTTTTTATTGGATTGTTTGTTTCTTTACAATTGAGTTGTTTGAGTTTCTTAAATATTTTGGGTATTAACTTCATATCAGATATATGGTATGAAAATATTTTCTCCCATTATGTACGCTTAATTCATTCAGTAATTTGTAAACAACAGAATTCACTGCTCACAGAGGATGGAAAATCCAAAAACAGGAGGCTAAAGGATTCAGTGTCTGGTGGGGGCTTGTTCCTCACAGTTGACATCTTCTTTCTCTGTCCTCACGTGGCCGAAGGGGCAAACGAGCTTTGTTGGGCCTCTTAGAAGTGCACTAATTCCATTCATGAGGACTCCACCCTCATGACCTAATCACCTTCCAAAGGCCCCACATCTTACTACTATTGCATTGGAGATTAAGTATCAAAATATGAATTTTGGGAGAACACAAATGTTCAGACTGTAGTACTGTGTTAGTCAACTTTGTATCACTCTGACCAAAATACCTGACAGGAACAATTTAGAGGAAGCAAAGTTTATTTTGGCTCATGGTTTCAGAGGTTCAAGTCCATGATTGGTCAATTCCTTCCCTCTAGGTCTGAGGTGATGCTGACCATCATGGTGCAAGGGTGTGGCAGAGGAAAGCTGCTCAGTTCATGTCATCCAGAAAGCAGAGAGAGAAAGAGAATATGTGAGGAGTTAGGGACAAAATATAATCCCCAAAGACATACCCCGCTGTGACTTACTTCTCCAGCCATGCCCCACCTACCTACTGTTTACCACCAGTAAACCATTTATTAAATGGTTCCTTTCCCTATTGTATATTCTTGGCACCCTTGCTGAAGACCATTTGACAATTACTGCATAGGTTTATGCTGAGTTGTTTAGTTCATATATGAAAAGCCCACAGCTAACATCATACTCAATAGTGAAAACTGAAAGCCTTCACTCTACGAGTGAGAATGAGACAAGGATGCCCATTCTTGGCTATTAATGTTCAATACAGTACTAGGAATCTTAGCCAGAGAAATTAGGGGAAAAGCAAACAAACCTAAAAGACATCCAAATTTGAAGACGTTATTTCTGTTCCTGGCTAACATGATCTTATGTGTAGAAAACTCTAAAAATTTCACCCCCTCAAATTGTTAGAATAAACAAATTTAGCAAAGTTGTAGGATACAAAAATCAGTTGCCTTTCTGTATTCACAATGAACAACCTATCCCTTCACTTCAGTCTAAGTGTGCCATTAAAGCTGAAGTGAGTCTCTTGTAGGCAGCGTATAAATTGGGTCTTATTATTTTTTTAATCCATTCTATGTCTTTTGAGTGATTGGAGAATTTAACACATTTACATTTGAAGTAAAGCCCAGGGTCACAGGGTTGGGCTTAGAACATAGGTCCATAGAGATCTGCCTGGGGCCTGTAGGTGGGTGCTATTATGGTGTCTTTGGCATGGGGACTGCCTAGAGCCTAGGCCATAGGGACTATTATGATTTATATATGAGATGTCCCCCAAAAGCTCATGTGTGAGAAAATGCAAGAAAGTTTAAGGGTGAAATGATTGGGTTATAAGAGCCTTAATTTAGTCAGTGAATTAATCCCCCCATAGGGATTAACTGGGTGGTAACTGTAAGCAGGGAGGGTGTTGTTGGAGTAAGTGGGTCCATGGGGACATGCCATGGTGAGGGAAGCAGGCTCTCTCTCTCTGCTTCCTGGTGCCATGTTCCCAGTTGCTTTCCTTTGCCACGCCCTTCTACCATGATGTTCTGCCTCTCCTCAGGCCCAGAGCAATAAAGTCAGCCATCTATGGACTGATAACCTCTGAAACTGTGAGCCCTTAAATAAACTTTTTCTCCTCTAATTGTTTTTTTCAGGTCTTTTGGTCACAGCAGTGAAAAAGCTAACTAAAACAGAGGCTCTTGGGAAGGAGGGGAAGGGAGGGGTCATGGGGGTAGGAGAGATGGTGGAATGAGATGGACATCATTACCCTAGGTACATGTATGAAGACACGAATGGTGTGACTCTACTTTGCGTACAACAAGAGAAATGAAAACTTGTTCTCCATATGTGTACTATGAATCAAAATGCATTTTGCTATCATGTATAACTAATTAGAACAGCAACAATAACAACAGAGGCTCTCCTGATGGAAAATTCACTTGTGCTGCGTCTATGAAAAAAGTCAGGTATTCGCTTTCCTCTCTTTCCACCACCCAGAGGAGATCTCTGTACTGCACTCCACAGACTTGTGGGAGGAGTGACATGAGTAATAGGAAATTGTCCTTCCTACCCATGCCAAGGAGTCTTCTCTTCTTTCTGTGTTCCAACCAGGTGCTGTCATCTCTTACATGAATTTCTTAGCTTTTATAAAGGTATTTTTGCGTGTGGATAATTATTCAAATTGATGTTTTTGTGAGGGGACAAATGCTAGAAGCTCCCTAAGATAGATAGATAGATATATATTAGTTATGGACCTTTATTTTATTTATTTTTATGTGGTGCTGAGGATTGAACCCAGTGCCTTACACATGCCAGGCAAGTGCTCTACAACTGAGCTACAGCCCCAGCCCTAAGATATATATTTTTAAAGTTATAAATGGGTGTTGAATTTAGTCAAATGCTTTTCTTGGCTAACACCATGATGATTATATATATATATATATATATATATATATATATATATATATATATATATTAGCCTGTGACTATTATGAACTCTATTAATTGAATTTTTAAAGTGAAGCTATCTTCTATCTCTGGGACAAACCCCACTTGGTTTGAATATATTATCTTTTTGTGTATTGATGGAATAAAGTTCCTAAAAGTTTGTTAAGAATTTTTGCATGATCCTGAAAGTTATAGACTCTGTGGTTTTCTCACTTTATCATGTCTTTGTATGTAAATGAGTAAATGCTGAATTTACAAAATGAATTAAGGAAGTTTCCCTCTTATTCTTCTGGAAGAGGTTTTGTTGAATTAACATTGTTGATTCCTTAAACACTTGATAGAACTCATCAATGCAGCTATCTTGTTTCAGTCAGCTTTGTGCTGCTTTGAGCACTCAACAAGAACAACATAGAGAAGAAAAAGTTTCTTTTGGCTCAAAGTTACAGAGCTTCAGCCCATTGATAGCTGACTCCATAGCTTTGGGAGTGAGGTGGGGCAGAACATCATGGTGGAAGGATAGGGTGGAGAAAAGTAGCCCAGGAGATGGCAACTGGTAGCAGAGAGAGCTCTAATCACCAGGGACAAAATATATGCCCAAAGACACACACCAGTGACCTCCCTTCTCCAGCCATACCCCACCTGCCTACAGTTACCACCCAGGTAATCCTTATCAGTAGCTTAATTCACTGATGAGTTACAACTCTTAAATCTAATAATTTCACCTCTGAATGTCCTTGCATTGGCTAACACATGAGTTTTTGGAGGACACCATATATTCAAATCATAACATACTTAGACCTTGAGTTGTTTTTTTTTTTTTTAATTTTATTTTTATGGGATTGTTCTTAACTACAATTTCAATTCCTTTAATAGATATATGGTTATATGAGCCATCTACTTTTTCTTGAATGAGCTTTGATAGTTTGTATCTTTCACAAAATTCATCAATTATTTCATCATAGTTGTTAAATTCATTGGCATATATAATCTTATTATAGTTTTAATGTCTATAGATTCTTCACAATGACCTTCTTTTCATTCCTGATATTTGTAATTTTTGTCTTCTCCCTTTCAATTTTAGTTGTCTGTTTATCAACTTAATTGGTTTTCTCAAAGAGCAAGGTTTTCATCTCATTAATATTCTCTATTGTTATTCTTTCTTCATGAAATTGATTTCTGATTTGATCTTTATTATTTCTTCTACTTCTTCTGGTTTCATTTGCTCTTCTGTTCTAGTTTCTTAATGTGAAAGTTAAGGCCACTGATTTGAGACCTTTCTTCTTTTGTTACTATAAATCTCTTTCTAAGTACTGCTTTAACTTTACCCTGGACATTTTGATATGTCATATTTTCATTTTCTGATTTTCCTCATGATTCCTTCTTTGCCCCATAAATTTTTAGAAGAATGTTGTTAAATTTCCAAATATTTGAGGACTTTAAATATATTTTTCTGCTACTGATTCTATTTTTAATCTTCAGTGGTCAGTGTCATTGATTTTAAACCTTTTAAACTTGGGACAACTTGTTTTGTGGCTCAGAATATGGCCTTTATTCATAAATGATCTATTTATACCTGCAAATAATTTTTATTTTTTATATTACTAGGGAAAATATTCTATGAATTTCAATTAACTGAAGTTCATTGGTAAGTCATTATTCTTATTTATCTTTACTAATTTTCTTTTTGTCTTATTGTGCATTGAGAGAGGAATTTTGGGATCCCTAAATATCATGTAGATTTGTCTATTTCTCCTTACATTTTCATCAGTTTTTTTTTTTTTTTTTCACATATTTAGAGCCTGTGTCAGGTGTGTGCACACTTAGGATTGTTTTTTTGAGACTTGACTCCTTTATCATTATGAAAAGATTCTTTTTATCACTAGTAAAATTTCTTGAATTGAAATTGACCTTTTTATATGAGTATAGTCACTCCAGCTTCCTTTTGATGACTGAGAGCATGATGTGTTTTTTCATCCTTTTCCCTTTTTTTTTTTTTTTTGTGGTGCTGAGTGTCATACCTGGTGTCATGCGTGTTTGCCAAGCACTTTGTCATTGAGCTACTCTCAGACTCCACCCTTTTGTTTCCAAACTATCCATGTCTGTATATTTAAAGTGGTTTACTTACGAACAATTTTTTAGTTTTTTAAACCCAACTTTATGATTTCTGCCTTTTGATTAATATGTTGAGATCATATATATCTAATTATAATTCTACTTATAATAATGATATGACTGGGTCTAAATCTACCTGATTGCTAATTGTTTCCTATTTGTCCCATCTCTTCTATGTTCCCATTTTCTTCCTTTTTTTGGTCTTCTTTTGTATTAGTCGAATATTTTTAATGATTTAATTTGTCTTCACAATCGGTGTGTTAGTGATATCACCTTTTCTTAAGTGATCACAGTACAATTTATAACATCCATCTTCATGTTATCAAACCACTTTCAATTAATATCATGTCATTTGTGTGCAGTGTAAGATTCTTACAAAAGTAATGGAAACTTTTCCCCCCCAGTACTGGTTGAACCCAGGGCACTACACACACCAGGCAAGTGTTCTACCACTGAGCCACATCCCAGCCCAAGACTTTCTTTAATACTCTTGTCAATAGTGTCTGTAAACTTGCTCTCTAAGAAGTAAAAAGAGCCCCAATTTGCTTGTTGGATATTTCCATGGTGTAGATACTCCTACAATGGTCAATTTCAAGCCACCAGCAGTTTAACAACTAGTTTTCAAAATTCCTGAATACTTAACAATCAGCTTGTGTGACCTGGTATGAATTAGCTTAAGTTTGTAGATCCAGTCTGCTGGCAGTGAATTTGTTCAGGCTTTGTCATATTTAAAAAAAAATATATTTGTATTTTTAGTTGTTGATGGTGTGTTTGTGTGTGTGTGTGTGTGTGTGTATGTGTATGTGGTGCTGGGGATAGAACCCAGGGCCTTGTGATTGCAAGGCAAGCACTCTACCAACTGAGCTATACCCCAAGCCCTGGAACTTATTTTTATTTATTTATATGCAGTGCTGAGAATCGAACCCAGTGCCTCACACATGCCAGGCAAGCACTCTACCATTGAACTACAACCCCACCTCCAGGCTTTGTCATTTTTGAAAGATATATTTCTGCCTATAGAACATTAGATTTGCTTCAGTACTTTAAAGTTATTACTTCATTGTGTTCTGGCTTGCCCTGCTTCTAATGAGAAATCCTAATTTTTCCCTAGTATATTTAGTATTTTTATCCAACCCCTATCATCCCATCCCACATCCTTGACTACTTTTAATATTTTCTCTTTATAACTGATTTTCAGAAATTTGATTATTGATACAATTTGGTGTGATTTTCTTCCTGTTTCTTTTGATTGATTCTAATGGTCTCCTCCCCCTTGCCCCCAGCCATGCCACCCCACACCTGTAGTCCCAGAGACTCAAGAGACAGAGGAAGGAGGATGGTAAGTTCAAGGCCAGCCTCAGCAACTTAGCGTGGACTTAAGCAATTTAGAGAGACCCTGTCTCAAAATAAAAATAAAAGGGCTAGGGATGTGGCTCAGTGGTAAAGTGCCCCTGGGTTCAATCCCCAGTGTAAACCAGAACAAAAAAAAATTTTTTTTTGTCCCCTGCTTCTTTCATTTTTGGGCAAATGGCATAGAATTGCTATGCTACAATTAGCTCATCTCAGATACACCCTTGTGGCCAAGGGCATGTTGCTGGAAGACGACTCCTTGAATGTTAGTTTAGTGAACTACTAAACTAACAACTTACTACTAACAACTTTTTGTATTTCTATAGCAGTTTATGATTGCAAAATAATTTAGCCTATATTTTATTAGCATGTAGATTATTTCAAATGTAGCTGTATGTCAGAATTATCTGAAGATCTTTTAATCCTGGATACCACTCAAGAATTTTGAATCAGAACCTCGGGCGGGGGGGAGTTGTATTTTAAAAATATTTGAGGGGCTGGGGATATAGCTCAGTTGGTAGAGTGCTTGCCTTACATGCACAAGGCCCTGGGCTTGATCCCCAGCACCACACACACACACACACACACAAAATGAGAAACCAAAATATGATCTGATTGTACCTCTTATTTTGGTACAGGGATTGAACCCAGGGGCACTGGACCAATGAACCACATCCTAAGCCCTATTCTGTATTTTATTTAGAGAAAAGGTCTCACTGAGTTGCTTAGTGCCTGGTTTTTGCAGAGGCTGGCTTTGAATTCTCAATTCTCCAGCCTCAGCCCCTGAGCAGCTGGGATTACACATGTGCAGCACCATGGCCTGCTCATTTATATTTCTTACAGAGTCTCTGTGATGTAGATTGGTTATCTTCTCTCAATCAAATAAATAAGTTCATCAAGACCAATGGATTACCCGAGGTTGCTGAGCCTATTGACAACTGAATTTAGAACATGGGTCTAAGTCTTCTGACTCCTATCTTGGGGCTTCTTTCTATGACACCAATTACCCTAACCCTGTGGGTCACTAGGACTTCATTTTAGTATTTGAAATATTTCAAATATTACATTCCCCTAGCACTATATCTATTGAGTTAATGGATTTGTGTTTTGTTAGTCATAACAGCTTTTACAAACACTTTTCAATAATCATACCTATGTGTTTATAATAGGAATTAGGCATTCAGACTACAAATTATGTTTGAATTTGATATCTTTTTAAATAATCTCCAAAAGCCTTAGGAGTCTGTAGCCTTGTGACACAGCCTTGAATATAGTAGCCATTGAGTTGAATATGGCTATAGTGGTTTAAGGTACTTGTAGGAATCATTAGTCATTATTGGGTTTATTTTTTTAAAGAAAAAGAAAAGAAAACGCTGTTTCTTAGTGTAATTTGTTAGGAGTCATAGGTACCATATTCTTTTTATTAAATTATAATATTCTTAAAAAATAATTGATTATATCCAAAAGTTAAATAAGGGTTACCAGAATGAAAATAAATGGAAGGGTAAAAAACCTATTTTAGCAGGAAGGCTTCATGTAAAATCAACTTGTGAGAAATAGAAAGTCTGGTGGTCCATTTTCAGAATATAGTATTTAGCCTTAATTGTATCCAAATGTAGCCATTTTAATTATGGCCCTTCTCTTTGTCCTCCCCAATTTTAAAACCAGCTCATTGTGTAGATTAGGACCCCCAGCTCTTCCTATCAGGGCAAAGGGGAGTGCAGCATTAGGGATGAAGGCAGGTGGACTACCCACCTAGGTGCGCTTGCCAGCCAGCTTCAGTAGCACGTCCTTCTGGCAGAAGGAGTCACTTCCCAGCATGTGTTCGATTTCTTGTGGCAACTCAGTATTTCTAACAAACTCTAAATAAAGCTCTGGAAAAATGAATAAATCTCACTTCAGGGCTGGGAAAGAGGCTGGTTCTCTCCCCAGGTTTCCCATGCTTGAGTAGATGGAGGGAATTCACATGGGGCACCCTGGATGCTCTGTGCACATCTCAGCCGCCAGAGAAGATGCCAGTGTGTGCAGTGAGATTCTCTCTTCTGTCTCATCTTCCTGATTTCCCTAGGCACATCTTTATGCTGACACTGATGGCACCAGCTGCCCCTGAGACTGAATGTGGACAGAAGAGGCAAAGATGTTGATTAAAAGTAACAATGGTCTATTCCTCCCATGTTCCCACTCCCTATCCCACTATGAATCAGCCTCCTTAGTGCCGGTTTCAAAGAAAAACATTCCATTTGTTTATTTTGGGGGGATTGGCTAACTTCACTTAACATTATCTTCTCTAACTCCATCCATTTACCTGCAAATGCCATGATTTTATTCTCTTTTATTGCTGAGTAATATTTCACTGTGTATATATGCCACATTTTTTTTATCCATTCATCTATTGGGGGGCATCTAGGTTGGTTCCACAGTTTAGCTATTGTGAATTGTGCTACTATAAACATTGATATGGCTGTGTAATTGTATGTAGTATGCTGTTTTTAAGTCCTTTGGGTATAGACCAAGGAGAGGGATAACTGAGTCAAATGGTGGTTCTATTCCCAATTTTCCAAGAAATCTTCATACTGCTTTCCTTATTGGCTGCATCAATTTGCAGTCTCACCAGCAGTGTATGAGCGTATCTTTTCCCCTACATCCTAGCCAACACTTATTGTTTGTCTTCATAATAGCTGTCATCCTGACTGGAGTGAGATGAAATCTTAGAGTGGTTTTGATTTGCATTTCTCTAATTGCTAGTGATGATGAACAATTTTTCATGTATTTGTTGATGGATTGTATATCACCTTCCGAGAAGTGTCTGTTCAGGTCCTTGGCCCATTTGTTGGTTGGGAGAGGTTGGAGGGGAAGGGACGGGGCATGGGGTTATTAATGATGGTGGAGTGTGATGATCATTATTGTCCAAAGTACAGGTATGAAGACACGAATTGGTGTGAATATACTATGTATACAACCAGAGATATGAAAAATTGTGCTCTATATGTGTAATAAGAATTGTAATGCATTCCACTGTCAGAAAGAAAGAAAGAAAGAAAGAAAGAAAGAAAGAAAGAAAGAAAGAAAGAAAGAAAGAGAGAGAAGAAAGAAAGTAACAATGGTTTAAGGAAGCAAAGGCTCTACCTAGTTCTTGCCTGCAGTGGGGAGGGAAATGCCCAGCAGCCTGATGGGGCAGGTTAAGCACAGACCTGCAGTGGCAGTCCTGATGCCTAGGTTTGGGTGATGCAGAGTGTTCTTTGTGTGCTTCTTCCCTCAAAGAACTCTTCTATGGTTGTAGCAGGAAAACTTCCATCTTCTGTCTAAAGTGCCATCCTGGGCAGCCCTACAGAAGCCCCACTTTACTAAGCCTTTGGCTTAGTAGGGAGATGTTAACGGTCTTGTCTGTCACAGTCAGATCTTCCCCCTAATCTTTCAGGACATTTTAATCAGTATGACTTCAGAACAAGGGAGTTTGGGATTCCATCTTGTCTCCAGGATGAAATATATTGAACGAAACAGAGAAAAATCACTGTGGTCACTGAGAGTAAATTGTGAATAAATGGATTGGTTATCTTGAGAAATGAGCACTTTTCTGTCAGCCTGAGACAAAGACTTTCAAACAGGTGGTTTACTTTGGAGTGTGGTTCCAAGGGGTGGAAATGAGGGATGAGCAAAAGTGAAGCACAGAAGAAGGAAGGCCAATATAAAGATGCACTGGGATGACCATGCCCACGGGCCAGGGCTTGACCATGTGGAACTTTCTGAGGAGCCATATGAAATGTCTTAGAATGTCCACGTGGGGATGAAAGAAGGAAACATTTATTTATCAGTCATCTGCCACTGGAGTAACTCCCTACATTTTTGAGTTGTCCATGTGAAAAAGCTATGCGGTGGTAGCCCATGAGGTGACGTCAGGGAAGTCACAAAGCAGGAAGTGGAAGGCTGAGACACACGGAGGCAGGACCCTGCCAGGTTGCTTGTGCATAAGGCACAAACTGGAGGCTTTTTCAGTTACTGGAGGACTAGGTAGGGCCGACAGGATTTGGAGTAGTACACAGATATGTACAATAAACCAACCAGTTCCAGTGAAATACCTCTAAGATTCTTGATTACTTCTGTGGTCTCTTTGCTACCAGTTCATTACAAGGAGTACACAGTTGAAACTTTAATTTTGGTCTCCTGAAGTCTTTGGTCTGATTCCTGGCTCTATCACTGTGAATTTTGTTCTCTTGAGCAAGTGACTTAATTTCCTTGAGCCTTAAGTTTACTTGTCAGCAAAATTAAGACAGTGCATCTACCTCATTCTGTTATTGTGACAATGACCTAAGATAATGTATGTTAAGTTTTTGGCACACTGCTAGGCACACAACAAGGGCTAAAGAAATGGAAGCTTATATTATGAAGATGGCTTTGACATCACAGCAGGTGTAGTTGTGAGACACATGGTAGCGTGGAAAGGGAGAGCTAGGTCTACACATCGAAGGGACTGGTGCCATTAGTTGGGGGTTAGGGTAGAGACTTATCTGAGTCTCAGCTCAGTAGCAGCTGAGCAAGAAGCCCAGGGCATAGAGCAGCTGGCATATAACCTTCGACCCCAGACACCATCTGATGTATCCAGCCAGTTGATGCTCAGACCAGGGGTTAACATGGCCTCCTCACCTTGGCTGATGAGGTGACAACCCGGTTAACACTCAGTTCTCTGAGGCTCAGACCAAACTCTCAGCCAATGCAAGTAGAGGGTCAAGATGACACACATAAGCCAAAGATCCAAACCTTAACTTGCAATCCCTTTGTTCAATTCATTCGGGGAAAAGAAACATACTTTTGTCTCATCATATGCATGCTTTCACATAGTTACGTTGTAACCAAATTCATTGCCACGAACTTTCCATTCTAATCTATTTAATATTAACACCTTTCTTTTATGTTGTTCAAAGAATTCTCTCAGATTCTCTAGGTTTTCATGAAGAAAAATATGATTAAAGTCAACACATTGAATTGATGTTTTTGATTGAAACAAATTTAAATTAGACATGTGGCTTTACGTGTAGTTGGTTATGTGAATCAATCGATAGGTTAGCATACCTTTATTTTTCTTCAAGGGGAAAATAATTCCAGTTGAGTGATGCTTTGAAAATAGCTAGCTGGAAGCGTGAGGGACTTGTTTAGAAAGTTGAGGTGACAACTGAAAGTCAAGACTACACATGTTCATGTGTTTCCTAGGGAAAAAAATCTCCAATTTAAAGAGACTTGGGCACTGCAGCTATTTCTTCAGATATAATATGTAAGGGATGGAAAAGATGGCTTTTCTTAAGGAAACATTAGATGTAAATTGAAGAAAAATGAGTATAAAAAGTGAGATTATTTTTCTTTCTCAAGATTTTTCTCTTGTTTCTTCATAGTTTTATCGTGTAATAATTTGATGTTGACATCTTTAACTATGTGCTTGAGCACATTTGTATTTCCAGAAGCACATGGGACATTACAGTGATGTGTATTTAAGCAACAAAAGTCTAAAGACTCCTCATGGTTGGACTATTGCCATTTCCCAAAGTGCCTCTGTCTCCATGACCCTATCCTTGGCATCCTGTGTCCTGTCTCTGGTCTCTTCTTGTGTGATCTCCCTTGAACACCTCTCTCCCTGTTCCTCTCATCCTTGTTTTCTTTCTCATTTCCTGGCTACTTGTTTACCAACTTTTAAGTTTAATCACCATTACACAGTTGATGAGTGGTCTGAGTTTCTAAATGGAGTTGCAACACGGTGACAATTGGATCAAGGTGGAAAACTGTAATAATTGGGTTGATGCAATCAAGTAAATTTGTTCAAAAAATAGATACTTGCCCATCATATATATTTCTAGCAGTTTTAGCTCTTGAGCTCTGATGGAAAAAAAAAATCAGTAAAACGTCTTCCAAGTGATGAGTAAAATAGCTGTCATAGAATCCACATAACTTTATCCCTTTGATTAAATTTAACAAACAGCTATTGCATATTTTCTGTCTGTCAGACAGTGTCCAGAGTGGGAGGAATACTGAGATGAATAATTTATCTCTCTCCTACCTTGTTTCAGGAAGGATCTGAGGCAACTTGTAGCAGGAAAACAATAAATAAATAAATAAAACATCCAAATGCAAGTTTTTAAAACTTAGGGCAAGGGAAATACAAATTAAAATAGGTCAAGTCCAGGGGGAAAGGAGGACACAAATACAAGGCCAACAGGAGCCTTTATAATTGTTACGCTTGAACTGGAATTTGACTCTAAGCATGTTAAGTGGCCAAGGGAAAAGGAAATCATGGTCAGTTGCAAATTCCCACTGTAGAGAGAGAGAGAGAGAAATCATATTGTTACTTGGAGAGAAAAAGGTGAAAAAGACAGTGTTCCTAATAGTAAGGAATTCAAAATTCAGTAGAAGAGACAGATCCGTAGCAAACATCTGTAAAACAGAACTGTATTATTAGGGTCTGTATGAAGTGCTAAGGGAAGAGGGATAGAGAAGCAGTTTATTTGGCTTATGAAAAGCAGAAATGAGATATAAACAATGTTTTGTTTTCTTTTTAAAAAAGCACATTTGTCTTTCCAAAAGCACATGGGACATTACAATGATGTGTATTTAAGCAACAAAAGCCTAAAGGCTCCTCATGGTTGATCTATTGCCATTTTCCAAAGTGCCTCCATCTCTATAACCCTGTCCTTGGCATCCTGTGTCCTGTCTCTGCTCTGTTCTTATGTGATCTCCCTCCTCTTGGAGGAAGAGGAGAAGGGCATCTGAGACAGAAAGACTGCAGTGGCATTGGGTAAGTGATCCCCAGCTGGGGTGCACACATAAAAGGCTTCAAGTGCTTGCTAAAACTCAGAGTCAGGAGGACTGGGATTTTTCACAAGCACCCCAGGTAATGCTAATACAGGGATGCTAATACAGGTGATGCTAATATAGGGTACTCCCCATACCCGGTTTCCCTGTATTTTGGAGAAAACTAGAATAGATTCTTGAGTGCATGGAGCAGTGAATGACAAGGATGGAAAAGCAGGCTGGACCTCTTATGCCAATGTTAGAACCTTGGACTTTATAGGTCATGGGGAATCACTGATGCTTCTAACACTGAGCAGGTGAATGACATTATCAGATCTCTGTGATATTTTTATCTTTCCTGATTACAGAAACAGCCAGAGGATGAAAAGCAGGAAAAAACAAAGACAGGAAAACACCTAGGATACTATTGCATGATCCAAATCAAAAAGGATCAGGACTAGGGTAGGGCAGTGATAGGGGACATAAAGCACTTTTTTTTCCTTTTTCTTTCTTTCTTTTCTTTTTCTTTTTTTTTTTTTGTAGTGAACATAAACCTGTTATTTTATTATCAGTCTCAAATTTACTTTTCTGTGTTGTTTTCCATGTCTCCCAACTGTTACCTCAGTTTCTGTTGTCTGACAACTGGGCTAAACTAGTAGGCATCCATGTGACCTGCAGGGGAGAGAGTCCTTGCTGAGCTGTCACTGGTCTACATGTGGAGGAAAGAGTTGGCATCCCAGGCTGTAGCATGCTTGCTCACTTAAGTGTAGGGGAGGCAACTTAGAGTGAACTCACATTGGAGGGTAAAACAGTACATATGTTTTAAGAAAGTAGTTAACAATGTCCATTCCAATGGATTCTGCAAACACAATTGTTCTTAAAAATGGCAGAAAATAGTATCACCTTTCATTATGGTTTACAAAGGTGAGTGTGCCTGAAGCTGGACACTGTTCTCATACAAAGACAGATTGTTCTAAGACTGCTCTGGTGCCAGCAGGGTGTTTGTGAGCACAGACCTATGTTGCATTCTTCCATTTAGGGTAGAGGCTATTGAGTGCAGAACACAGAATCCAGATGAAGTCAAATAAGCAACGTAGAACCACCATCCAAACTTGTGGTAGGCAGAATAGTGGCCGTCCCTCCCCAAAGTTACCTGTGTCCAAGTCCCTAAAACCTGTGATATACTACCTCACGCAGGAAAAAGGATGTGTTCATTTTCTAGGGGTGCCATTACAAAGTACCACAAACTTGGTAGCTTAAATTATAGAAATGTATTGTCTCATAGTTCTGGAGGCTAGAAATCCAAGATCAAGGTGTCAGCAGTGTTGGTTCTTTCTGAGGGCTGTAAGTGAATGATCTGTTCCAAGCCTTTCCCCTCTGCTTGCAGATAGCTGTATTTTCCCTGTAGCTCTTCAAATTGTCCTGTCTCTATGCATCTCTGTCTCTGTATCCAAATTTCCCCTTTTTTTGAAAGGACAACTGTCATATTGGATTAGGACCCAATTTCAAGTCTCATCTTAACCAATTGCATCTGTAACAACCCTATTTCCAAATAAGATCACATGCTGGGGGTTAGGACTTCAACAAAATTCAACCCAATACAAGGGTCTTTGCAGATATAAGGACTTGAGGATGGGGTGTTATCTGGAATAATCTAGGTGGGCTCAATCTAGTCACATGTGTTTTCAATATGGAGAATCTTTCTCATCTGTGGTCAGTGAGACAGAGTGATGATGGTGCAAGAAGTGTCAGAGAAATGCAAAGTTTCTGGCTTTGGAGATGAAGAAATTTGCCATGTTTCAAAAAACTGCTAGTGGCTCAGAAGCTGGAAGAGGCAAAGAAACAGGTTCTCCATGGGAACCTCCAGAATAGAGCCCAGCTCTGTCAACACCTTGATTTTAGATCAACACCTTGATTTATGTAGGTGAGACCTTGGTAAGACTTCTTACCTACATAACTATAAGAATATATATTTGTGTTGCATGACGTTTGTGGTAATTTGTTACAGCAGGTATAGAAAACTAACATGACTCTCTTCCAATCCCAGCCTTGAAAGTAACCATGTGGTTTTTCATCCCCATTGATTAGTGCTCCTCTGCTGGAAATGACTCACCACGGAACAATCCCCACTCCTGCTGCAGCCACTGGTCAAAACCAAGTGCTATAAAGTGGCAGATTCCTCCCAGTATGTCTGGGCGGCCCATGACACACTCCTTTACTCAATCTTCCAATTGCTGGATGAACCTTAGCAACCACATTTACAGGAGACCCTCCAACCTGGATGCAGCAAAATGGAAAGGTGATCCACACTGGAACAGACAGATTCTCTTTCTTGAGATTTTGAGCTAAGAAGACACTGAGCCCAGGGGCTGGAAGCTGATTGCTCTTGTTGACAGGGGTCTGGTGAAATGGGCTGTGAATTTATGCTGTTGAGTATCTGAGGCTGTGCTGTTTTGCTTAAACTAATTTTCAGTGGGTTTGTACAACTTGCCAAAGAGACTAGCACTTGCATTTACAAAGCCAGAAAGTCCCACCAGGACTGTACAGTGGACAGGAGGAAAGGAAGGCAGCAGAGAAGGCCCAGGACAGGAAGCTTCTCAGGATCCCTGCAAGGGAAAAGGCTGCCACTCCCGGAGAAAATGAATCTCAGAGGAGTTTGTCACAATGAAATGTTGTCAAGTGATTCTGTAATTTTTCTAAGAAAGTAGGAGCCAATTTCTGGAGGCCTCATTTTTTTTTTCCCCAGATGAACCAAACCATGAATCTCATTTTAGGTGATTGTTAGTTCTTGCATCAGACGCATCTTATTTCTCCTTACCTGAACATTGCAAAATGTGCAAGTGCCTCTCTGTGCTTTTGTTTTGCATTGCTGTGTTTTGTTTCAACGTGTTTGATTTTTTTTTTTAAAGCTGTTAAACCCTAGATTGGAAGCTCTCAGGTGATCAGATCTCCGGTGTCAGGATGCAAACACGCTAGTCCCTGCGTACACAAGGCTCCAGTCTTTTCTCTGTATCTATTCCATCAGGAACTGCTGAAGATAAAAGCAATGTCTTAGAAGAGCAAGTGTGACATCTGGTATGCTATCAGAGATAAATCTCTACCTGCCAAGCAAGACTGTAAGGCAATCTGGAACTAGTTACTATACAAACTTGTTTTATTTCAAAACTGCATCGCTTGACTTACTTTTCTGTTTCTTGCCTGTCTTGAGCTCTTTTTCAGTATCAAGATGCTGCTAATGAAACACAGTTGACCTGAGTTTTGAGGTGAATTGTGAGAAAGGGGTTTGTTAAAAGAATGAAAGGAAGAGAGCCCTTTAGCTTTTGAAAGAATGGTATTAACAAGAGGTATCACAGAAACCAAGCCCCAGGAGGGCAGGGAAGGGATAGGAGATTGGTGGTGCTCTGACACTCAACCTCTCAGTACCAGTCTGAGTAGCTGGTTTTAAGATGTGGAAAATATGCATGCAGTTTTGCTCTGATGTGCATCTTGGAGTCAGTTGCCTGTGAGAGCTCTGTGCAGAGTGTTGGAGGACCCTTCTGCAAGGGGCTCTGGAGGGCAGGCCTGCTCATGAATATCCTGCTCTGAGCTGTGCTACCCCCAGGTAGGGTCTTTGCAAAAGCCTAAGATGACTGACCGGCAAGGGGAACACCTGGCGGTTGCCTATGCTGGCCAGATGGGACCCTAATGCCCTGGCTGGTTAAGATCTGGTGTTTGTCCAGGTGAGTGTTCAATTTCAAAATCCTGGAGATGCAATGGGCAGGTGAATGTTTTGAATGTGACCTCCAAATTTCATGTGTTGGAAATTTAATCCCTATTACTCAGGTGCTGTTATTCAGCAATTGCAGAGTGCTGCCATCCAAGAACAGAGAGGCTTCTGTTTTTCAAGAGAAACCAGAATATGGATTTGTGTGTGTGTGTGTGTGTGTATTAAAAACTTTTAGAAAAAGAAAAAGAAAAATTTGTGAGGCCCCAACGTCATGTCTTACGACTCTGATGACTCTGTCCTGTCCTCCTATCAATGTGCAACTTCTGCCATGACTCATGTTGCATTTATTGAGTACCTGCTATGTCAAGGAATGGTGCTGAGTACTGGGAAATACCTTCCAGGTGAGGCACGTCTTCTGGAGGGGCTTCTTTATTCATGTCTGTGGAGACTACTCAGACTCTAGCTGGCTGCTAGAGATTAAAAAGAAAAAGAAGAAAAAACGAAACCAAAAACCACAATATTGCACAACAATGTGAATGTACTTAATGCTGCTGAACTGTACAGTTAAAAACGGTTAAAATGGTGAGGCTTGTGTTATATATATTTTACCATAATAAAAATTCATGCTAACAACAACAACAACAACAACAAACCACATAATTTTTATCCACAAGAAAGATAAAATCTGAATGAAGAGAGAACATAGTGCCATCAAATATTTTAACCCAACAAATATTTGAGTCTTAGGGGTATCAAGCACCATCCTAGATGCTGGGAATATAAAATTGAGGAAACTTTATTCCTGTCTTCAAATGTAGTACCAATGAGGTGAGAATAATGTGGGCAGCAGCCTTGTTTTGTTGGAGTAAATAATAGCTGCCATTTGGTGACCAGTAACTCCCTGCCAGGCCATTCTACAACTGCTTTCTGTAGAATGTTGATCTCATTTTAATCCCACCGAAACCCTAGGGGTCAGACGCTATTATTAAGCCCATTTTACAGAAGAGGCAGCAGAGACCTAGAGATGTTCTGCAACTTGCCCAAGTTCCCACAGTATGAGTAGTGGAGGAACCAGGGTTTTTTTTGGTTTGTTTGTTTGTTTTGTTTTTTGGTATCAAGGACTGAACCCAGGGGCATTTAACCACTGAGCCACATCCCCAGCCCTTTTTATTTATTTATTTATTTATTTATTTATTTATTTATTTATTTATTTTATTTTGATACAGGATCTCACTAATTTTGAGACAGAGGGCTTTGAACTTGCCGTCTCTTTGCCTCAGCCTCCTGATTCTCCGGGATTTCAAGGAGTGTGCCACCCATGCCCAGCTAGAAGCCAGGTTTTGAACCCAGGTATGCTTTTCCCTAAAGCCCATAGGCAGAGGGAATTCAAGAGCCCTGGTGCAGCCAGCTCAGCAGAGATTAGAGTGGAGCCTGGAAGTCTGGGCCACAGGAGCTGCAGGATCAAGGCAAAGATTCTGCAGACCGAATACAGGTGTCTCCTGTTCCAAATGCAGGGGTAGTTTCACATAGTTTCTTGATGATGTTTCCTAAGTGATGGGAGATAGACAAGATGGGGAAGGACGTTCTGGTTATACAGGCCAGGGAAAGGGGACCTGCCTGTATCACTGAGCACTTGCTGCCCATAGCTGTTAAGCTGAAGGTCATATCATACAACATGGTGGACATCTCAGGAAGATGGCAGTTGTTGCAGGGCCTCTGTTCCTTCAGGGGGCTGGCAGGCCACAGAAACTTCAGCAGCAGACAACCCACCTGGATCGGTGGAAAATGCCAGGTACTACCTGGCAGCTGCGTGGGCTAACCTGGATAGATCTTGAAATAGTGGGAAGGTTGGTTTTTAAAAAACTGGAGGTTCTACCAACATGGCCGAGTGGAGACAAGGAAGGGAGGGGAAGAGATGAGGTATGCCTGGGTGGGTGCTGATCATCTTGGGCCTCCAGGGCTCCAGGCTGTACGGTAAATGTGCACAGAGGATATGGGGGAGTTGCAGCAAGTTGGGAAGAAGCCCTTGGACTAGTTGTGAAGGATCCTGGGGGAAAAATCCCCACCAGAGGGTGAACTCTGTAAAGTTGATTGACATGCAGGATACTGGTCCAAAAAGATCTGGGGAATTCAAGCTACGTTCAGGAGACCATAGTCTGAGGAGGTTGTTCTGATGTGAAGCAGAATGTGGCTGTGGGAATCTGCCTGACAGGTGCCCAGACACATCAGCCCCAGCAAGTGATGAGGGGGTTGGGGTTGGAACAAACTGGGAAGAGACCCCTGGAAGATGGGGTCAGCGAGGCAGGCCGGTATCCGGCTTTTGTTTCAGGGCTTATCAGGGACCAGAAGCCAAAGCCAAAACCCAGGTGACAAGTCAACACTGTGGCAAGCGGAAGGGAGTTGTAGTGGAGGGAGGGTGTGAAGAAGGTGATGGTCAGACGCCCTGGCACCAAGCTCAGTCCTAGGTGGAGCACTGGCAATAAAGCTGACTTGGGCGCCACCTGCTGGGGCCGGCAGTCGCTGCTACTTCGCGGTCCTGGTCAAAGGGAGACAGGAGGGAATTTGAAACAGCATTTGTAGAGGATTCTTGCTATTATAAGTTTGGTTGAGGCATGGATACAATAGATGCCAAAATCCAAAGGGACCACAAGAACAAGAAAAACTTTTTTTTTTTTTTTAACGGGGCATTTGGGGCTGGGGTTGTGGCTTAGTGGCAGAGCGCTTGCCTAGTGTTTGTGAGGCACTGGGTTCGATTCTCAGCACCACATACAAATAAATAAAATAAAAGTCCATCAACGACTAAAAAATATTTAAAAAATAAAATAAAAACGGAGGATTTAACCCAAGGATGCTTTATCACTGAGCCATATCTTCAGTCTTTTTTATTTTTTATTTTGAGACAGGGGCTTGCTAAATTCCTGAAGCTGGCCTTGAACCTGTGAACCTCCTGTCTCAGCCTCTTGAGTACTGAGATTACAGGAGGGTGCCATTGTGACTGGCTCACAAAAAAAAAAAAAAAAAAAAAAAAAAAAAAATCTTTTAATCCTTGACTGTTAGGAAAAGGTAAAGAGGATTTGCAAAGAGAATTTTGAGTGAGAAGCTCAACCCTTCCAGGGTTGATGGGAGGGGGAGGGGTCCAAGGCTCCTGCCTGAGTCAGGCCAAGAGAGGGGTTGGAAAGAGACTATTGAGAGATATTGATAATCACTTCTTGAATAGAGATGCTGGACTGGGGTGTGACTTTTGCCTACATTTAACAGAGGAGAAAATGGCTGGTTGGCTGCCAGAGAAGAGGAGTAAAGAAGTGGCAGCTGCTTCTGGAAGGATTGGTAGGGGAAGGGTGTGTTTGTGGTGTGTGTGTGTGTGTGTGTGTGTGTGAGTGTGTGTGTGTGTGTGTTTCCCGATAAGGCTGTGCTTGTGATTGAAACAAGATTTTAAAGAAAATAGTTAGATGGCACAAAGCTAACATCTCTATTTTTTTTGTTATAAAAATAACACATGCAAAAAAAGAATATTAGAAGCTCAGAAATAAACATTAGCAGAAAATGAATTCCCATTTAATTTTAATCCCACACAGATATTTTAGGCCTTTCTCTGAGTTAGCGCTCTCAGCTACTTTCTGGGGTTCCTTCTGCTTTGTGACCAGCAGGTGGCAGTGTACCACTGCTTTAGGGGAACCCCAAGAAGGAGATTTGAGCGGCAAGTCCCATTGAGATCTTGGTAAAATGGTTTCTATTTCACACTTCTTACATTTTTAAAAATTGTCAGGACAACGTGTGTGTGTGTGTGTGTGTGTGTGTGTGTGTGTGTGTTAAACATGTTTAGAACTAGTCAGTTCTGGCCACTATGTGCTAGATGAAGACATTATTGCTTTATTGCCCCTGAGCTTTGAGCTTTTGAGAGCAAGAAAAAAGTTCATAAAATAATGGACTGCATTGGCTCAGGTAACTAGAAAGCTTTATTCTGGGGAGAGGGATAGGTGCTTCAGATCTGGTTTGATCCAGTTTCTCCTTGTCATTGGGATCTCAGATCTTTTTCTCTGACATTATTCCCATCTGGGAGCTGGCTTTGTCCAAGGCAGTCTTTCCTCAATAGCAACAGCAGTTCCAGTCCTTGTATCTGGACAGTTCACCCTTCAGAGCCTCCCAAAAAGGGGTGCCATGGATTACTGTGGCCTGAATTGAATCAGTTACCCATTCTTTCTTTCTTTCTTTTTTTTTCCCTGTGTCTGGCTTAGTTTTCCTCCTTTCTTTCTTTGTTCCTTCCTCCCTTTTATTCTTTCCTTCACTGGTTCTTTTTAGTTATACATAACAGTAGAGTCCATCTTGATAAAATTATACATGCAAGGAATATTTCTTATTCTAATTAGGGCCCCCCGTCTTATGGGATTCACTGTGGTATACTCATACTTGGGAAAGTTGTTTCAGAGTCTTTCCAGTCTTTCCTACTCAGTTACCCATTCTTAAAGCAAATACTATGACCAGGCAAGCAGAATTGTCCTCATTCACTTGTGCCCAAGTCTCATGCTCCAAGGGTGTCCTATATACATCCTGATGTATGTAGACTAAGTTGGGGTAAGGGACCACTTGGATGAACCAGAATGGTTAACATGGGGCTGGGTTTGCATGTGTGTGGATATTTGGTAGCTGTATGTGGAATGTCGTTGCCACTCTGGTCTCCAGGCCTCTGGGAAGTTTTGCTGTCCACCAAGGAACCAGTGAAACTGAGCTTTGAGGAGGCTAACTGAACAAGCTCCTCCAGGCCTGCGGGCCCCAGTCCATCCTCTACTTTCCCAGATCCTGAATCTCTTCTTCAGATTGCACATTAGTTTGCACATTTCCTCTGCCGAAAATCCCACTGATGGCTCCCATTCCCCACACTCAAGTTCTGTTCCTTAACAAGGCACACAAGGGCCTGTTTCCCTTGGGTCCCCTCGTCTCTCCAGCCCTTTCTGCTGCCACCATCTCTGGCACTTTAGCCTCTAGCCAGGCTGAGCTGCCTGTTCATCCTCTTCACTCTGAGTGGACCACCTTTCCAACCCTGTGCTCAGGTTTACTTTTGTTTGCCCCTCCAAATTTAGCTCAAGTGTCACCAGTATCTCAAAAGCACTTCCTGCAGATGGCACTGGCTGTTTTGTTGCCCGGCCTCGGATCCCCCACACCCTCAACATGGCTGTAACCACATTGTGTTGAAATGTTAGCTGTGCTCCTTCCTCTCCCAAAGGTTCTTGATTAGTAGAGGCTGTGGCTGGCACTCAAGGAGTGTTATGGAGGGACTGGAGTGAGCCACTAACAGCATTAACAGCACAGGGCCATTTCTGCACTTGGTCCTGGGGAGGCAGAGTGGATTTTTCCTCTCAAGAATAGAACTTCCTCAGCTGCATGTTTTTCTCCCCACGATCCTACCACCCCATTGGTTTGAATGCTCCTGTAGGATTCCTTCCAGTCTTAAAGTATATGGTTTTTCACTGGCAATAGCATTAGAGGAGAGCTGGTCCCACTGGTCTAAGATGGTGCCTCCCTGAGAGCTTCCCTCTAAAGGAAGTCAAATGGCATCATCAGGGGACAGTCCTGGTGGTTGGCTTGCCAGGCGGAAAAGACACAGTGGGCCTTGAATGAGCAGGAAGGGAGGCAATGGAGTAGGCTGTTTGGAATGGCATTACCCTGACTGGTAAGGACAGCTCTCGATTTTGGAGTGCTCACTTCATTAGTTATCATTTTAAAATACATCACAAGTAATAAATCAGTACCTATGACATTCTGCAGAGTAGGTGCCAATATCATTCCCAATTTACAGACAAGGAAACTGGGGTATGGAAAGGTTAAGTATCTTGCCTGAGGCCACGAAGACAGGCAATGACAAAGACTGGGTTGAAATGCAGGCAGACGGGTTCCCCACGCCTTCCATCACTGCCCTGTAATGCCAGCATTCTCCAGGCTCAGAGGAAGGGGACGGGAGAGAGGCCACTTCGGAAAGGAGTATCTGAGCCAAACTCTCTCCATCTGTTGCTATCACAGCTGCTAGCCTCTAAGGCCAAATTTGGTTCATTTCTACCCACAGATAAGTCTTTAAGTTATTGCAAATACAATTGTTGTAAGTAAAATGCTTGCCATTAATTTGTTACATTAGAGCTCTCAGAACACATCAGAAGCTTTATTTCATTTGAGACTGTGGCTCTGTGACACAGTTGTGTTCCTTCCATTTTACAGGAGGAGAGGTCAAGGCCCAGCAAGGCTAAGTGACCACCCAGAGGCCCCCAGCAAGCAGACAGACAGCTGGAACTTGCTCTCTGTGGATCCAGGGACAGAGATGGTGCAGAGAGGAAACATGTTTGAAGGTTGTTTCCAGTCTTCTTTGTAAGAAGCACTGACTAAGCCATACTGTTGAGGGATTCAAACTGCTAAAAGAGCCCACTCCAGGGGGAAACAATTTCTGTTCTCTTTACCACAGTCCCTGAGACCTTCAGCAAATTACTCCTCTAAGTAAATCTGATAACCCTCTCTTATTTACATAAAGACCTGGGCTGTGGCAGGAAGTTCAGTGGAGTTGGGCCATTTGGAATGACATTATTATGACAAATAAGGACAGCTCACATTTTGAGGGAGTACACTTTGCTAGCTAAGATGCATTGAGCTTTTACTAATGCAACATATCATTTAAAGTGTAATATATGAATAAACTATTTAATATTCACAACATTTTAGGGGATAGGCACCATTATCTTTCCCATTTGATAGTCAAGGAAACTAAGGCATAGAAAGGTTAAGTATCTGACCTTATTCCATGACCCTTGTGTGAAAAAGAGAAGCCAGGAGCTAAGATCAATCCCTGCTCTACCCCAGGCTCACCAGGCAAGCGGTACATTTGTCCAATTATCTGTTCCAGTGCCTGGTATGTGCTGAATTCAGGTCCTGCAAAGAAAATAAGACCTACAAAGAAACTCTGGCCTCCATATGTTCAATGCATGATAGTGAAGACAGACATGCAAGTTATAGAATAAGCAAGCAAGTGCTGAGAGGGGTGGGTAGGAAGTGTGTAGGACCAGAATGGGGAGTTTGCTGGGATAAAAAAGTATTCCAGATGGGAAAAGCTGCATGTCCCCAAATTCAGAGCCAAAAAAAGGGATGTGCTTCCTGGGAAACCACTCTGTGATCTATAGCTTTGCTGGACCTCCTTTGGGCAGGGAGGATGGGACATCCCTCCAGAGAGCTGGATCATGCCCAAGATTCTCAACCACTGATCCAGCTGACCCTTTCTGGAGAGATTCAGGGGTGGGTGATGGGAAGAATGGGTGAATTACCAGGGATCATTCATGACAATGTCAGTCCTGTTTTCTGAGCTCTCTTAAAATGCATGCTGTGGTTTTCTGATATTTTCCATATGTCACAAAATTTATGAGTCTGATCTCACAGAGAAGCCAGAAAGCTCAGAGGCAATTGGTGATGTATGTGAACCGTCTGGCTCCTCTGAGGAAGGATTCAATTGTGTCTCTTAAAGTGATTTAATCCTAAATCTTAGGCCTGGAACAAATAGAAAATGCAAATCTGTCTTCCTTGTTTAAGGATTTTTGCATTCCTTGATAGTTTCAAAACAATCATGCAGAGAAAAAACACATTTTAACAAATAATATCTTGTTGGAAAGTGTAGATGCTTTGACAAATTAGGAAGCCAACCAAGTCAGATGCTTCCTTGTCAACTCTTGCTTCCAGCTGGCAAGCATTTAAAATAATATTCCAAGGAGGTTTAACATTCATGATTACATTGTTTGATTATTGCACTTTCTAGATAATGGTTTTTCAAAATTGTATCTTGCAGCTAAAAATTAAATAGCGACTTCTGGGTATGCACGACATTCTTTAATAAAATGAGACCCAATATAATATTCTCAGAGGCTGAGCAGTAATATAGAAGAGATTTACTGTAGTCCAAATGAGTGAGATCACTGATCCTATAGGATTCTTATTATTTTCTCAAGTTAAACTCCAGAGAATGCTGGGAATGGGACTATAGCCTCCGTTCAGGACTGGCAGGATCTGGGATGGGCTTTCCTTTCGCTCATGGATACCTAAAGAATTCTTGGGGTCTTTTGGATGTGTAATGGGAAAATGCCTCTTAGAAAGCTGTGGACATAGTTATTTGCGCCCAGTGTAAGAATGTACCTCTGATATTTAGGGTGGTGAAACTACTCTATATGATACTATAATGGTGGATAATGTCATTATACATTTGTCCAAAC
Organism: Marmota flaviventris; assembly: GCF_047511675.1. Taxonomy (NCBI): domain Eukaryota; kingdom Metazoa; phylum Chordata; class Mammalia; order Rodentia; family Sciuridae; genus Marmota; species Marmota flaviventris. The sequence goes on from NC_092507.1 coordinate 77,454,455, forward strand.
CCACAGGATGCACAATACCAAAGGTAAAGTCCTAATGCAAGCTATAGACTTTGAGTGATAGTGACATGGCAATGTAGGTTCATCATTTACAAGAAAGGTACCACTCTGGTGAGAGATATTGATAATGGGGGAAGCTGTGCATGCCTGGGGTGGAGGAGCATACAAGAATTCTGTACATCCTGCTCAATTTCATTATGAACTTAAAACTACTCTTAAAAATATATATGCCTCTGGGCAGCTCAGTACACCATGTGCAGCCCCTCCCTGCCAATCTCTGTTCTCAGATTGTTCTTCCTGTTCCTAACCTAGGACTTTGGTTCCTGCTTTCTTTCCCAGGATCAGGATGTTGTCCTCCAACCAATGTTTATAGAGGTTGTGATACATCCCAGGCACTGGTTTACATTTGAATTCAAGCTTTGATCCAGTTAGTCCTCAGGGACCTTGGCTCAGGCCCAAGCAAAGTCTACTTTGAGTAGACCATCAGATACTTTGGGTCAAAATATTAGGTCAGGTGGGCTTTTTTAAAAATCTGTAATATTTATTTAATAAGAAAAATCATTTGCAAATGTGCTAAAAAGTAGAAAACTGGATGGATTCCCAGAAGGAAAAATGTCCTGGGTTGTAGGTGCCTCCTGTTCATGTCAGAACAAAGAACTGATGCTCCCGAGGATAGAATGCATGCAGTACTGGCAGCAGGCTTACTCGATGGGCACCTGCCTCCCAGTCAGACTAGATTAAACTAAATGTGGTAACAGACCACTGCAAAATCTCAGTGGCTTAACAAATGAAAGCTACTCTTCATTCACACAAAATTCTATGTGTCACTGGTAGAGTATTTCTGAGTTCATGGGTCCAGCTCCCAATATCATGTATAGTTCTGACATCTCAGATTCCTTTGCTCCAGGGACACAGATAGCAAAGAGGGGGACCACAGAAAAGCTGTGGGACATCAAAGGGGCCAGGCCTCAGAGTAGCCAGGCCTCAAAGTGGCACACACATTTCCACTTGCATTGGATAGAACCCAGTCATATGACCCCTCCTAATTGCAAGGGAGGCTGGGAAACAGAAGTTGAGGGTCCCAATGAGCACCGGCAATCTCTACTACAAAGTAAGGAAGCCACTTCTGTTGGGGAGATTTTAAAGCTCAAGAGTCATTTTCTAGAATTTGTCTATCCCATCTGTCTGACTTTTTGTCTAATATGTCTAATGTCATTAGACCAGTGACTTTTAAATGATTAATTAATTTTTTTTATAGTTCTGGGTTTGGTACATGCTGCGAAGGTGCTCTGACACTGCGCTACATCCCTATCCCAAAACAGTGACTCTTTAATACAGGTGTTCTGAATTGCCCACCTCCTGCCCAGAGCCAAAGAAAAGCCCTATATGGTAAGACAGGAAGCTCACTGTGGTGGGGTGGGAGTGATGACCGCCTCTTTGCCTGTCAAGAAATGGATACTAATAATACAAGAAATGCATGACACATGAGAATTGTGAGAATTCTAGAAAGGTAACTAGTAAGGAAGACAAACTACTTTATTTTTCTGGGACCTATACATAAGCCCAGAGTATGTGGCATATTCTGAATTGTAGGTTAACCTTAGGTTTTATTTTTTTATTTATTATTCTTTTAAACATTTATTTATTTTTTTTAGGTGTAGATGGACACAACACAATGCCTTTATTTGTATGTGGTGCTGAGGATCGAACCCGGGTCCCGCTCGTACTAGGCGAGTGCTCTACCGCTGAACCACAATCCCAGCCCCTAACCTTAGGTTTTAAAAACATCATTCTCTTCCTAACTGGAAAGACACAGTTAGATCCAAAAATACTCATTTTCATTTCTGGTCATTGTCTGCACATGTCTGTCAATAAACATCTGGGATTCTAAGCAGTCCTAGTTACAGTAATGAACTCTGTTGGGCTTAAGGGAAGATCCGTATTTTCCCCTTTGTTACTTGGGTCACACATTTTCATTCAAAAATATTTTCCCATTTGAGATCTTAAAGTAAAGCCTACCAAAAAAAAAAAAGTAAGAAAGAAAATGGGGATGCTGGGGGTGGTATGTGTGTGCTTTCATACATGTGCATTTGCTATAATTTGATAGTTTGAAAAAAGCTCAGATGATGGTGCCTTTATTTGTGTTTTTGGACCCTACCTCACCTCACTCCCCACTTCTGCTTCCCCAAGAACAAGAAATAACAGGAAATAACATTTGCCAATCAGTAAGATGAGCAACAGAGAGAAATGAAATTGCTTTAAAGAGACAAAATGGCTTCAGGGTCTGCAAAGCCCTACCAGCAGCCCAGGGAATATGACCATTCAAAGAGCAGCTCTTCAACACTGGCAGCCTACAGGGCACATGCTGATGGTGTGAACAAAGACCCTGAATGACTGTGGGAAGGGGCTGGGACTAGAGCCCAGAGGCCAAGAGAAGCCATGGAAAGGAGTCTTGGGAATCTTGCCCTAGATAGGCCATGGCTCTGCTCCTTACTTGTTGATTCTCCTTCTCCCACTTCTTCTTTTTTTTTTGTACTGGGGATTGAACCTAGGGTGCTCAACCACTGAGTCACATCCCCAGCCCTTTTTATTTTTTGAGACAGGGTCTCACCAAGTTGCTTAGGGCCTCCTTAAGTAGCTGAGGATGGCTTTGAATTTACAATCCTCCTGCCTCAACCTCCGGAGCTGCTGGGATTATAGGCAGGTGCCCTTGCACCTGGCAATTCTTTGTTTGATTATAAAATTCTATCATACATGCTCAAATAGAAGATGAAAATCCCTTCCCCCAAAACAGAATCCCTTGGTAAAGAGGAAGCAGCATAATTTTTAAGACCTCAAAAGCTCTCATTGAGGCTGTTCTCTCAACTTCTTAAATAACAAAGTGATGTTCGGGGAAGATGCATCCATGTTAAACAGAGTCATTCTGTCTCCATGACAAAGACATCCTTAATGTGAAGAAGAATGCAGAGGGGGACTGGGAATATAGCTCAGTTGGCAGAGTGCTTGCCTCACATGCACAAGGCCATGGGTTCAACCCCAGCACCCCCCGCCCCCCGCCCAAATGCAGAGGGTTGAAGACAATTGTGTTCACCTCTTCTAGCCCCAGTTAGTTCTAGATCCCAGTTGCCAGGAGGGAGCATTATGCATATTATTTTGATTTCACTAAATAGTCAAGTCATCTAATGCTTGTGAATCTATGCTCTCCCAACAATCTTCTGATCATGACGTGGAAGCTACTTCAGACAAAGAATGAACTGGACATGTAGACTTGAGTGCTTGGGGCTCTGTAAGACAGCCCCATTGCCAGTTGGTACACAGTCAGTGCCCTGACAGTGCTTTTGTCCTTTAGTCTCACTATGTGGCTAATGGGTTTCCACCTGGAAAAATGGACCTGTTCGTGGTGGGTTGTCCAAGTCTGAGCCTGCAAAGTTGAAGTCCAGGTTAGCCCATGGACAATCTACAAAGGTAATAAAGCCCATAACTCAAAGTTTCCCAGCAGATGAACTGTTGATCTTCCAGAAAATTCTTTGTCTTGTGGGGTGAGTGCTATTTTTTCTATTGTCAAGTGATTGCATATTTGCTAATTCAAATGGCAAGCTTTTGATCCTTATCTCTGCAGAATTCCAAGTTGTTTCTCATTTGTGCCCCAGGAATGAACTTTGCAAGTAATGCCCACAATTTCTAGGTTACTGGCAACCTTAGAGGTGACAACTTTATCAGTTTTTACTTGCATTCCCAAACAAGAGCTCACAGAACCCTCAACAAGAATTGTGTATAAGACCTAAGCTGATGTAAACTGTATCTTCAAGACCTGAAGGCAAAGACTGGAGCCAGTAAAGCTGACAACCGACTCTTTCTTCCTTCCTTCCTTTCTTTTTTTTCTTTCTTTCTTTCTCTCTTTCTTTCTTCCTTCCTTCCTTCCTTCCTTCCTTCCTTCCTTCCTTCCTTCCTCTCTTTTTTTCTTTCCTTCTTTCTTTCCTCCTCCTTCCCTCCCTCCTTTCTCTCCAAGCTCCTTAAGGAGTCCATTTCTTGACAGGTTACCATGTATCCACGTATATGCTTCTGAAATAAAGCTTTGGCAGGTGCTCAAGACTGCTATCATTTTTCAGTTTGTTAAAAACATTCTAGAAATGTTAAGTTTGTCTTCTCTTACCAAGGGAGGCTAGTTTAAAACATTGATTTTAAATAGAACCTGAAAACATCAGAAATCACTTGCATATAAGAACTTCAGAAATGAGAAAGCCTCCTTAGAAAGTTAATGGGCTAGAAAAGCAGATATCTGATCATTTGTAATAAAATTAACTAAGTGAATATTTCTAACTCCCTGGAATGTGCTCACATGGAATCTGTCTTCTCCTTTATAATCTTTTTGTCATGGTTATAATTAGTCAGTTATGCAATTATTGGGTTAATGTCTAAATTCTTGCTACATTTCAGGTTCAAAGAAGGCAGGCTTTTTTCTCCCTCTGAAAACTCAGCACCTAATGCTTTATACATGGAAGATGTTTAGTAAATAAATATTAGATGAGTGAATTATGTACCATCCAAGGGACTGTGTCTTTCATCTTTGAATCTCTAATGTCTAGCAGAGTGCTTGGTATAGTTGGAACTCAGGCATCAGTTCAAAAAGGAAGGAAGGAAGGAAGGAAGGAAGGAAGGAAGGAAGGAAGAGGGTAAGAGAGGAAGGGAGGAGTCTTCGCCATCCACAAACTCAGTGTAGTTGGACTTCAAGTTTCCTGATTAATATCTTCAAAGGGCAAATCTCTTTTAGTTAGGAAAAGATGTGAAAAATAAACAGAATGACATCTACTTTAATTTGAGTAGCAAAAGAAAGTGACTAACGAGGCACTCTGTTTTGGGTACAAGGAGGACACCCCCAGAGTTACCTGGAAATGGCTTTAGTTACTTTGGTGACTGTTATAGTCTTGTGAGAATAATCTCCTCTTAATAAGGACAATTACTTAGATTTATTACTCCTCAGTGGTCTTGTTAAAGATCTAAGAAGAATCCTATTTAAATGGAAAGGACAATAGCAGCTTTTTAACAGGGAGCAAGGTTTAATTAAAACCTGAACCTAGAACTGGTGCCTCTGTGGCTGGATGGAAAAACTAGGTTAAAAAAAGAAAGAGGAGTAAATAAATGATGGTATCCACTTTTAAGAAAAGAAGTCCATTTTGAATGAAAAGTCTCATAAGGGTGTGTGTATTCAGGTAACAAAAACATTCTTTTTTTTTTTTTTTTTTTGAGGGTGGCCTTTGGAATCAAGTCCTCCTACCCTGTTAAATGGAATATCCTTTCAGTTTGAGATAAGGAGCACTGCTACCTGCTGGGTGCCCAATCTGAGAAGGAGAGTGGGGATGACTGCTGAGAATTATTGTAATAATTATAATGCTCCCAGCAAGGAATACAGACCCAGAGGGCTCCCAAAGAAACCTACTGTCCCAGAGTCTCATCCCACAAGTAGAAGTTGAGGATTCTTCCTGCTTGAGTAATAACAAGAGCCATTTGGAAGTCCCCAAATCTCTGACTCTGGAGAAATGTCATTAAAAAGAATTAACATCCTAGGACCCCCAAAACAAAAATTTAGAATGAAAAACCACATATAAATAACCATCAGTCAAGTGGGTTCCTGGCTAGACAGGGTACCTTGCAGCAGAGGCAGAGCCTCTCAGCTGTCTGATGTACCCAGTGTTTCCAAGTAGGAGTGGCACATATAAATACTGCTGTCTGTCTGCTTGTGGCATTATTCTGCTCTAAATAAATAACCAACAGCCATTATTTAGATGTATTTTGGGTGATGATGGCACACAGGAACTCATCTCATCAAACCTAAGCCAGAAGTATTTTCCCATTAAATTATATTATTGAAAACAATGCAGGAGCAAGCACAGGATGGGACAGGGTGGACGGGCTCTTTCTTGGCTTATGGGGTCTGTTCTGATTTTATGTCACCCTAGTGGTCAACAAATGTCATGCCAAGAACTGATGAGCACTAAATGAATCTCTTCTTGTGATGATTATAACAAGACTGTAAAATGGAAAACAGTAAATATAACTCATCCTTATTAAGGCTCTCTGGTATTTGTTTCCAGCTAGTGCTCCTAACAAGAGAGTAAACAATACTTGGTCTCTTGTGATTGCTAATTAAAATGCAATAAATTATGGAATCAATTTAAATTCTGGATCAGCTCTACAGCGGGTTCAATAAACCTCCTAAATTTTATTTTCCCCTGGGGACCCCTTTTCCTTGAGGTAGGGATGTGAGTGGGTATGGCCTCTCTTTTGTTTGAGTTTTAATTGATCTGGCAGCTTCTCTCTGGCAAGATGGCCAATAGCGGGGCAAATCCCAAGATCCTGCCATGTGTTTTCTCTGGATCCAATTTACCTCAGGCAAGACTAGGACAAGACTTGGAGTCACTGCCCAAAGTTATTCAGTGGCAGTGGCCTTGGCAATACGCCCAGAACAACCAACCAGCCTGTTTCCCACATTCTTGTCTGGCCCCAGCAAGAACAATGGGGACCAAGGTCTACCTTTATGTGCCAACGACATGGAGGCAGAGTGTCAGTGAGGCCCAGTAAGAGGATAATGCCTCTTAGGAAGTTATTGTTTTGAGGCTATTCTGAGTCTAGTAGGCTCTTTAAGGAAAAAAAAATTCTAAGAAAGATTCCTTAAGAAGAGCAAAGTTACTTTGGCTAGATGTAGTGTGGCTCTTTCAAAATGTCAAAGAGGACAGAAAGAATGTGTTGTAATTGTAACGCTAACCCCAGACGCTAAGTAGCATTGTGTGAGTTGAGGACCTTAGAAGGTTTTACAGACTGCTCACAATTTTCATCAGCTAAGGGCAGGTGTTGTGGAGAGTGTGTGTGTGTGTGTGTGTGTATTCTAGCCAGAATGCGGTTCAGCTAGGCTTGCCCATGAAGCCAACACCAAGACACAGTTCCAGTAATATTAAAACTTAGGTTAGAGTTGAGGCACCTCCCAAGTCTGAGTAGAATAGACCTAGTTTCTTTCTGTTCCCTTCAGACAAGCAACTTCAGCAATTTCATCTTTCGTTCCCTCAGAAGGGATGCTTGCCGTCCTCCACCTGACATTAACCGGTTCCCAACCAGAACTCAGGAGAACTAACTTCTATCCTATTTGTATGTATAAAGGGCTCTTAGCCTCAAACCCAGTGCTGCCTACCCAGTCAGTACTTAATACACATTGATTAGTTATTTGTATAGTTATAACAAAATACCATAGACTGGGTAATTTATAAATAACAGAAAAATATTTCTTATGGTTCTGGAGGCTGAGAAATCCAAGATCAAAGCACCAGATTGGTGTCTGGTGAGTGGTACTCTCTACTTCTAAGATGGCACTTTGTAGCTGCATGCTCCAGAGGGTAGGGGAGCTATACTCTCACATGGTGAAGGAACAGAAAGGAAAGAAAGTGCTTCCTTCAACCCTGAGCCCCTTTATAAGGGTATACATCCCATTATAAGAAACTCTGCCCTCGTAACTTAATCACCTCTCAAAGGCCATACATTGCTACATTGGGAATGAATTTTGGAGAGGATGCCATCATTCAAACCACAGCAGAAAGGCAAAGAACATTTCACATTATAGACAGATCCTTTGGTCTCTTTAAAAGTCATCACAAAGCCTGTCATGGTGGTATATACCTGTAATCTCAGCGACTTGGAAGGCTGAGGCAGGAGGATTGAAAGTTTGAGGCCAACTTCAGCAACTTAGCAAGGCCCTAACCAACTGAGCAAGACCCTGTTTCAAAATAAAAATAAATAAATAAATAAATAAATCAAAAGGGCTGGGGATGTGGCTCAGTGGTAAAGGGCCCTGGGTTCAATCACCAATACCTCCTGCCAAGAAAAAGTCATCATGATATAGGAGAGTAAATATGGACTTTAGTTTGAATTGGAGCTGGGTTCAAACCTCTGTTTTGTCTCTCACTAACTGCATATTCTTGAGGAAGTTATTTTTTCTTATATATGAAATGGGGTTAATACTATCTACCTACACAATTGGGGGAATTATAGAATTTAAGCACATTTCTGCACATAAAATGCCTAAAACCTTTACCAAATACATTCAGTAAATGTTAGCTAAAACAATTTAAAATTGGTTTAGTCTATTCTGTTAATTTTATTTTTATATACATTAATCATTTGACATATATATTAAAAAAAAAACTGAATATAACCTGCTCCCATTTCTCCTGCCCCAGGATATCTCCTTAAAGACATGGCATGACAAGATATTTTAAACCAGCAAAGGGATAGTTTTTCTTGTCTGAAAGAACACACATACACATGTGCATGCTACACACACAGTATACACACACACAGCATATATACAGAGGCAGATGAATGACCTCCCAAGTGTCTCAAGCTTCATACTATCATCCTAGTTTAGAAGGTGATGTCCAGAGTGGGAAAACAGGCTGAACCCATCCAGCAGCAGTGCATGATGGGGAGATGTATTCCTTTCTGATCTGTTAAAAGAAAATACATTCTGAAGAACCCAGCAGACGCAGGGCAAATCTTGGGCACTTATGTTGGAAGGAAAAAACACAGTACCCAGCATCACTTGCTCTGATCCAACTCTGTAGTAGCTACTAATGAACATTTAATAGTTATTAGTTCTATTCTACCCCCAGAATCTGCCAGGAAAACTGTTGGCAGAGCTGCAAACAATAGCTAAAAAAGCCTGCATCTCTAGAGGGAACAGCCAGGCCACCAAAGGGTTTTTTTCCTCCCTGTCCTTCTAATTGCCCTTGTATTTTCCATCTGACAGAGTCACATACAGTGAGCCTTTTCTGGTTTTGCTTTTTCTTGGGTGGGTGTTAAATCCAACACCATCTTCCTATTTTGCTTCTGCCAGGTGCCTTTTTTGCTTTTAGTACTGCTTGAAGACAGATGGGGTTCCCAGAGGGCCACAGCCAACACAGTGGTCAGGAAGAGGAGTCCAGAGAATGTGGCCAGAGGAAAGAAACCCTGGGCTGGAGAAAGGCTGTGGGTGTATTACTGTCCCCAGACAGGAGAAGGTCCCCAGAAAAGTTATTAGAAATTAAGTGCTTCATTATGATAAGCAAAATAAGCCAAATTCAGAAAGTCAAGGATTGTATATTTCCCCTCATATGTGACAGCTAAAGAGAAAAAAAGGAAAGTGTGTATGGGGGTGGGAGGGGGAAGCTCATGAAACTAGGGGACCAGGAGCAAGGAGGTGGGGAGGGAGAGAGAGGGTACAGGGGAATGAAATGGGGCCAAATTATATTGTTATATTGTGTGCATGTACAAATGTGTAACAAGCAATCCCACTACTATGTATAATCATTATAAACCAGTAAAAAAATTCCAAAAATAAATAAAAGTTATATTCCTAATTGTGAGGATTAAATGTTTCAAAGGGCTAAAAGGGAGCCAGGGAATCATTTCACCACAGAAGGCAGGGAAAGATCCACAAAGAGAGAAAACTGTTCCTTAATGTTTTAAAAATTAAAAACAAAGAATGCAAACCTTTGGCTTCCTCGTTTCGTTTATGGCTACATAAGTGGGTGGACGTGAGGGAAAGGAAATAGAAATAAAGACACTGAGAAAAAGTGACGGTTTATGAAAGACGAGCTCAGTTCAGGCGCACACGGGCAATGCGAGCCCCAAACACTGAAGAAGAACCTCAGCACAGCAAAGGCGTTTCCAAAGCAGCAAGAGAGGAGCAGTTTAGGACGGAGGCCTAGGGAGCCCGCAGTCACTGGGTCCAGCAGGTAAAGAGCCCCTAGTGGCGACTGAAGACAAAATGGAGAAAACCAGCCGTGCAGAGGGCCGCCAGCAACTGCGTGAAGGCCAAGTCCAAGGCTGGGAAGCGCGCCCTGCTGCACCCCTGCGCGCGCACTCAACGCCTGGCCACTTCCGTGAGTGTGAGAGAGGTCCAGCCTCCTCGTGCCCTGCCTTTTTGCCTCTGTCCCTAGGAGAGGTCTCAAACTCAATCCCTGTTCCCTCACTCACCTTCAATCCGTTTCAATCTCACTTTCTGGCTGTATTTCCTTCCCTCCCCGAACCTCCCCTCTCCAGAAACACTTTTGCTCTCTCCTGAACTGTCAGTTATCTGCAAAATCCCCACATCTGCCCCCTCTTCTCTAAATATTCTTTTCACCTTGTGAAATTTGCTCTTCTGAGGACATTGCTTCTCAGTGGTGGACCCTAAGTCTGCTGATCCGTCTACTTTCTCACTGTCCCTCAAGCCCCCCAACTTCTTCCCAGCTTCAAGTTCACGGTTAATCATAATTGCTCCCATATTTACGTCTCAAGCCTGTACTCCTCTCCTGGTTGGATTCAGATATCCAGTTGCCAACCTGATGTGGCCACTCAATCTTTCTAATAGTTTTCTCAAAACTTCAAAACAGATCTAAAATTGGGCTCATGATCTTTCTCCTCTGCTCCTCCTGTACCCTCCTCCATTTTAGTAACGACTCTTTTCCCGAATTGTTTGGGTCAAGACATTTCTTCTTACCTTGAGGTCCTTTCTTTTCTCTGACATCTCATAATCTGTCAACTAATCCTGTTGGCTTGATCTAAAAAAATACATCCTGGATTGGACTATTTCTCACCATCTCCACCATCACATACTGGTCCTGGCCACCAACATCTGTTCTCTGGATTCCATAAGAGCCTCCTACTCATTCTCCCTTGTTCTCTTTCAGCCTGTTCCCACAGCAGCTACAGTGACCCTGCTAAATGAAGATATGTCATGTCACCCTTCAGTTCCAAATCCTCCTGTGACTTCTTATCAGAGTAAAACTCAAGCCCTTACCATGCCCAACAACAACCTTTCAGTTCTCCTCCCTAGCTCCATCCCTCTCTGATCTCATCTTCTGCTCTTGGTTCCTGTACCCTGCTTCCATCATAGTAACTTTTCTGAGCTTCCTCGAGGTGCCGGGAGTGAGCTTCTACCTCTGGGCCTTTGCACTGTTTCTACTGCCTGGGATCTCCTCTCTAGTCCTTTCTGTTTTTATACCTTTTCAAACAGGCTTGCCCTGGTTAGCCCATCTAACACACCCCACACATCTTCTATTCCCCTGCTTTCTCTCTCTACCCCTGCCTAACACCATAGTCTTTGTTGGATTATATCATAGGTATTGTCTGTCTTCCACTTCAAGAAGGTAGGGTTTCTATCTGTTCTGTTCACCACTGAGTCCCTGTTGCCCCCAGTATTGCCAGGCACACAGATGTTGAATAAATGAATGAATGCCTTGGGCTCTGGGAGCAGACCACTGATGAAAGCATGAAGAGGAAGGTGGAATAGAAATGCAGATGTGCAGGATAACTGGAGAAACCAGCTCTTGGAGATCAGCATTATGTCAACATTATTGACCTAGCATCTGGCACACAGCTGGGCCCCCAACAGCTACCAGGAAGTATTTATGAATAAAGGAAGACACTTTCTTCAAGTTGGTGAAACCTGATTGTTTTTTCCGCTGCTCTGACTAAAAGGTCCCTACTGGAACAATTGTAGAGAAGGAAAAGTTTATTTGAGAGCTCACGGTTTCAGAGGTCTTAGTCCATAGAAGGCCTGCTCTATTCCTCAGGGCTGGAGGTGAGGCAGAACATCAAGGCAGAAGGGTGTGGCAGAGGGAAGCAGTTCACATGGTGATCAAGGAGCAGAGAGAGAGAGAGATTCCACTCTCCAGATACAAACTATATACCCCATAGCCACGCCCCCAGTGAGCCACTACCTTCAACTACACCCCACCTGCCTCTAGTTACCACTCAGTCAATTCCATCAGGGATTGATTCACTGATTAGGTTAAGGCTGTAATCCAATCATTTCTCCTCCAAAGCTTGTTGCTTTATTTTACACATGAACTTTGGGGGACACCTCACATCCAAACCATAACATTGATCAAGGAAAGACTAATGAGGATTGTTGATTTCATAATCTCTTATAATCTGCGTTTACTCAGAAATCTGTCACTTGGGTGTCCCCTTGCTAGGTCACCTTTTTCTCTACTTTTTAAATAAAAATACTCCAAATCCTGTGGGCCAAATACTATGGGAAGTCCAGCATCTCCCCAGGATCTCAGTAAATCCCCAAGACCCGAGTTCTTTGTGTTACTTCTCTCACCACCTTCCCGTGCCTGCTAACTCCATCTGATGTGTGTTAGTTTGGGGGCTATTCATTCTCCTATGGAGACTACATCCCCTCTGCACCCTGTTAGTACAGAGCAGAGTATGCAGCAGGCTTATCCTAAAGTTGGGGGTTATACCACAGTAGCACACATCAAAAAAACTTATACTGAAAATTAGTTATTTTTGTTCCTAAAAAGTCTCTCATTGTCTCTTCCTCTCCCCGGACTTCCATCTGTCCCCTTTTCTCCCCTGGCCACACACATGGACATGGAAGGGGAACCCTGGCCCATAGCTATAGCTCTCCTCCTTGGGTCTGGGCAAGAGTTCTCTGGGATGCTGTCACCTATACTGCCAGGGACTTTGGGGCTAGGTCTCAGAAAGCTGTTTTCTACTTCAATTAGCTAAGTGTGATTTGGATTTTGAAAATGTGGGTGTTGTTTCAATTAAATGTTTTATGAACACAATTTCCTGTTTGCAAATAGTTACAAAATTGCTTCCTTCTGGACCTAAGCCTAGGGTGGAAAATTAAAAGCAACAATTTAAATGGGTCTTGATATACCCAAGAGTTAAAAATCCAGACCAAAAACCTCACTGAAACCCCAACCCAAGCTGCCACTATGGATTTGGGCCGAAATAGGAGGTAAGGCACCAACAGAGTTGCTCCAAGTATGCCCACTCACTAGAGAGTAGGGGGTGGGAAGGAATAGCTTCAAAAAATCTTCCTGACATACCTTGCTCACACTCTTTAGGAGTCAAGTTGTAAATGATCACTTGGCCCTAAGAGTAAGCTTTCCTTTAGCAGAACTAGCTGGCCTCCCAGTCTGCATCAGAAGAATCAGTAGCCCTTTGAGTAGCACATAGGGGCGGCTGGCCAAGTGGCACATCAACACTGCCCATTCTATTTTGTATTACTTAAGGCAGCAGTTCTCAGAGTGTGGTCCCCAGACCAGAAGCAGCATTAGCATCACCTGGGAATCTGTTAGACTTGTAAATTCTTTAGCCTTACCCTACACCTACTGAATCAGAAATTCTGTGAGTGAGGCTCAAGAATCCATGTTTTAACAAGCTCTCTATGTAATGCTGATGCATGCTTGAGTTTAAGAACCATGGGACTAAGGACCCCCCAGGTCTTTCTGAAGTTACTGTTGATTCTGTATAGCTTATATGCAAAGTCAGGCCTGCAAATATGGTGAAATTTTTTAAATCATTTTCATGTGATGAAAAAAATAGTAAAAAAAAAGAAACTTAACAGGGTTTATATAGATCAATCACCAAGAACCTAACAGAAAAGGCACAGAGGATGCTGGATGTACTGCTTTAATTCAGTAGGTACAACAATATTGGTCTGTCCTTGTCTCCACGACTGAGGTGCGGCAGGGTCAGACCTCTAATACCCACCAAAGAACATGCATGCAGGTAAATAAGGCCCCTGAAGACCAGTCAAGCAAGCTGTCACAAAGCCTCAGGGTCCTCTAAGAAACAATTCACTTTTAGCTATACTCTATAAAAGCTGATGATTGGTGTCTCAGCTCTCAGAAGTCTCTGTGCCTGATTCCGTGAGCATGTGTTTTCCATTTTATAAACAAGGAAACTTAACTGCATAGAGGTAGTAAGCCTAGGGGCTCTGGACTCCAAAACCCCTCCCACCTGTCATGGTCCATCTTCCTCTGATTAGAAGAGATAAGTGGAATTTATAGGTAAGCATATAGTAAGCAATAAAAGGAAATTCTAAAGCAAAAGAGGAGATTGAAAGCCATAGCCAAAGAGCCAAATACAGCTCAGTGGCCCTGGGAGCCACAATGGTGTGGTCACTGGTGACAGTAATTCACTTTTATAAAGAAAATGTTCTGTTCCCTCAACTTTGAAAGATAAGAAGCACACAATTGTGTTAGAAAGGCTAAAATGCAATAGTCTTACACCAAATGGTTTAGGATCCCATTTTAAATTTAGTTGTTTAGAAGATTCACTTTTATAGAAAACACCCCCTTTACTGACGGTGTTAGATAAATGAAGTATTATTACTGAGATATGCTTTCATTCAAGAGCATGGCGAGTTTTTCAGAGTGGTTTTAGTGTTAAATTCTGGACACCCTATGAGCCCAGGAGACGATGGAGGCAGCTCAAAGCATTTGTTCCACAGCGTGGGCTAGCAGCACTCTCCCAGTGAGGCTCTTAAAACTAGAAAGTTTAACCAAAACCAAGCAGATGTAAGCACCTTGTTATTACAATTATTGCTTTATTAAGCATCTTCAGCAAATGTACCAATCTTGTCATCCTGAATGAAAAGAATCTAATCCTTTTTCCCTGGTAACAAGGGAATGACTGATAGAAAATATTGCCCTGCAATACACAGAATGGTGGAATGATAGGCAACATTCAAACTGGCAATTAATTAGTATTTGGGTTTCCCACCTGTTTCTCACATGTTTATTAGTTTGCCTGCAAAGTGGGGTTGCAGAATTCCTTATGATACACCGGAGAAGTCAGTAGCTTTGCTGTTCTGGGGATGGGGGAAACATTAATTATTCTTTTGAATTCTATTGTGTAAAGTGGTTCTTTTTCTTCCCTTTCCCAAAAGACAACAGGAGAATTATTTCCTAATAAAACTTCTACCAGGCCAGACAGTGTTGATGGAACATAATTTTTAATATGCAGTGGCCTGGAATCTGACAGATCTTGGTAGAGTGGGTGCCCCTGTTTTAAAAAGCTGAATGTGGCTGAGAGTAGTATCACTGCTTTCTTATGTCTATTATAGCCGGTGCAAGGTTAGACAAATACATTCCCACCAGCACAAAACAGCAACCTTCCAAAATGTATGTCAGTGGTGTATTTACAGCCAAATCCAGAAGGAGCTTGTACTTCTTATGTTGCTCCCATTAATGAGACAAATGTCAGCATCCATAAGCTATTTTTTTGTTCCTGCTTATCAAATCTTTCAAAAAATTGATAACTAGTCTTTATAGATTGTGAAAGTCAGATATAACTCTGAATGTATTACTTTGTGGGACCCCTTGGGGTAAACTTATCACCTGGAAACCATTTTACATGGACGATTTGACTTTCATGTGGAGTGTCATAATGCACCCTAGATGGAAATCTAAAATAAAATATCTGGACTACAACCTTCCTCTTGGTGGAATTTATGATTCCCTCAGTACAATAATTTTGAAAATTGTATCCCTTAAGCTACAAGACTTGATATATTATTAACTGCTTGAATTGAAGAAGCTTCCAATAGGCTTACGTGCTGTCTAGAGGCACGGATTAATTTCTATGGAACTACAAGCTTATCTCAAACTGTTTCTCAGCAATCTAAACTGCCAGCTTCATCTTCTCTAGGACAGAACAGAGTACCTGTGTCATCTCTGGTGGCTCTGGGATGCGCTGCTTTTAGCAAAGCTCTTCCAGGGGACGATGGCTCTTGATCCGCTAGAGAATTGGTGGCATTCAGTCAGTCACACCCCAGAGAGGCTGAATCCACTCAAGGGCTCTTATCGTTCTATTCCTGGTGGCATTTTTCTAGTTTTATTCTACTCTGGTGGAACTGACCTGTAGTCCAGACAATGCAGGAAGAGGGAGTCTGGAGGGCATTGTTTTTGTGAATTTAGAGAAGAGGTTTTTTTGATTTTTTATGTTTTTGTTTTTGACTGTAAGGGGCTTGAGCTGCCAGAGGAAAACTCTGTTCAAAAGTCTTCTACTAGCCTGGCCTGGTGGCACACACGTGTAATCCCAGCATCTTGGGAGGCTCAGGAAGGAGGATGGCAAGTTCAAGGGCAGCCTCAGCAATTTAACAAGGCCCTAAGCAATTTAGCAAATCCCTGTCTCAAAAACAAAACAAAACAAAAAGGGCTGGAGATGTGACTCAGTGGTTAAATGCCCCTAAGTTCAATGTCTAGTACCTATCCACACACACCGCCCCCCCCCAAAAAAAAAAGAAGGAAAAAAAAAAGTCTTCTACTGCTTTCCCACAGCCCCTCTTTCCATGTCACGCATACCATATTTTGAAATCAGCAACAACCAGATATAAAGAACCACATCTATCTAAAGGCAGAAAGGGCCAGAAATCTTGCAGCAGGATTCACAAGATGCTTTCTCCTTCACCGGCAGCAGCATTGCACTGGGAATATGCTCATTTGGAGAACATTTTATCTGTGTTTTACAGTCACATATGCTTATGGTGAGGGCCTCACCACCCTGATACAGGGACAGCTTTGAGAAACTCTACTGCTGGGAACATAGCCGTGCAGGGCTCCTTGCATACTGCAGTAGAAAGTGATGCCTCCGGTGTCCTAGTCGCTGGGAGAATGTGTATTTCGGATTAGTCACTGTAAGCACATAGGGGCACAAATGCAAGCACTTCTTTATTCAGTGGCGGGGTCAATCGGACAGACCCCTGATGTGGCTCATTTTGGGGGATAAAATGGCTGCTGGCTACAGGGTTCTGGGCTTCATATACAGTTTTAACGGAGCCAGGCCATAGTGGAGTTAGTTACTTTTGGGGGGCCATTTTGGTGGGCAGCGGGCAGGGCCAGGTCATGGGAGGAATTTTGGTGGCAGGATCATTTAGGGTGGGGCGGGAAGACAGGTAAGTAACCATGCCCTTCAGTCACTACACAAGAAAACTTGAAATTCCCTGAAATTTTACAGCTCATATGTGAAAGAAAGGTTCTCCCAAAATGGACAACAACCCTAAAACTTCACATGAAATTACCCACAGCAATTTTTGGAAGTGAGATAAATTCTGAACTACCAATACTAAAAGCAAACTTTATCAAAAATAAAGAGGTGATCAATTGTAGAGGAAAAAGTGGTTCAGAGGTTTGTCAACCAGTTAATCCATAAAAGTAGTTTAGTTTTGTGACTTTTGTCAGGTTTACAATTTGTTGTGATTTTTTTTTATCTTGTATGTTCATTTTGTACTCAATTTTGTATCAATGATTTTGTATTTTTTAAAGAAAGCCCTCCAAAGTTTATATGCTTCAAAGGCCTTACAATACCTGGATTCACCCCGGTAGTATAAATCACCCTTCTCTAATTTGTGGATGCCAAACATTGGATAATAGGATCATATTCTGTCTATTTAATTTGATCAATTACAAGTCTGATCTTTGTAGAATTTATAGTTTTAAAATCTTTATTAAACCTAAACCACTATATATATATCTCCGTGAATCATTTAAAGAGAATATATCAAAAACCTCAGCAAATTGAGATTTTTCCATCCAAATTGGCATAATAGAGTTCTCTAAAGTACTTTATGAAGCATAAATTTATGGTGAGTTTCTATTTTTTCCCTTTTCCCTACTAGTTTTTAATTATTTATCAGCCATCTTTAATTATCTTTTTCAAAATGTGTGTGTATGCTAAGAACTTTATTCACCCAGTATATGTGAATGCATAGGGTTTAAAAATAAGCCAGTTACCTGGCTTATCAAATAATCCAACAATCAATTATCCAATCAATATCAATATTATCTATTGCTTAGAGGAACACAAGATACTAATTTTCTAAGAGAAACCCTCAAGTTATCACTTAAGTAATTATCATTTTTGAGAAAACTTTCTCCCTGAGGGAGCTTTGGTCTAACTGGCAAGGTGAAGGTGATGTATATACATTTCGATGCCTTCCTAGCAGCTCATATACATCCAGCAGTTTGTGAAAAATCTCTATTTTGCAGGTGGGGAAAAGAGCCAATAAGCACCCTAATGCAGGGTCAGAATTTGAGGCAAATTCATGGGGACCCACACCTACTTCCTCTGAGCAGCACAGAGGGCTCCTATATACAAGCACTATGGAGATTCCAGAAGCTGTTTTGTTTTCTTTTTTTCTTTCAACTGTGAACTTCAAGCCACAGGTCACAGGGCAAGGGAACAATGGTGGGCACATAGAAAGTTTGTGGAAATATCTGGAATTCAATATTTCCCTCCTAATCTTTGAGCCACACTGTTGGAAAACTTCTTAGAATATGGAAACTGATGTTTTGTTGGCCCTTGAAAGAAAGAATAAAGGTTGATCTTTTTTTTTTTTTTTTTTGCAGCGGAGAGACTGAAATCAGAGTGCTCTAGAGTCTCTTCCCCAGGAGACACCTGAGCACACAGCCCTCTTTGTTAGCTGTGAAGAAAACCAAGTTTGTATTGGTAACTTTGGCTGTCACAGAGACTATGCATTTGTAGAACATTTAGCTTATTGACCTAAATGTTCTCATCTTCAGGGGAAAAAAAAAACGTAGTTTAATTAATTCACAATAAAAATCTTCCATTTCATAGAAGATAAAACTAATATAACCCAAACAGAATTGAATGTGTGATATGATGCAGTCATCAGAATGCAGCAGCCTTAAAAATTACAGTATCTGACCTTAATATGTGTGAATCTATCAGGATTCCATTGTCGACATGTATATTTTTCAATATTCTTCTCTGAGCTGAAATCATGTCATTTATATGCAAATGACCACATCTTCAGCAGCTGCTGCTTCTCCGTTGAAGCCCAGGGACTTATTTGCACTTAATAAAGCCTCATAAATAGGTTTTGCCTCTAAATGGGTGGGGGAGCAAGAAACCCATCATAGCCTTTTACAGTTACAAGCTTCTTTTTGTTTTGAAAGTGAGAGCGGCCACCTCTAACAGGATGGTTTTCAGTTGCCGAGAAACATATTCCTTATCCAGTCTCTCTCCCCCTTCTCTCCTTAGGGGGAAAAAAATGTGTTTCCCTTTGATGGTGACTTCCCCATCAGAGCTGTAGGCATGTTACAACCTCCAGGCTGGGGGGTAACTTAATCCAGACTTCATTGTGAGGAGAGTTGCTTTTTGAGCACAGTCTCTTACCAGGTGCTAAGGGCAGGTGTCCAACTGGGAAAGGCCCCTCCAGCTCCCTTCAGGCTGTCCTATCTGAAGAGCAGAAGGGGAAGGGGAAACTCGTAGGCAGGTGGAGAAGAAATTTTCCTTTTATGAGTTATGAGTTTGTTTTAAAATGCTCTGTGTAGGTAAGGGACAGTGTGGGGACTTTCTGGCCAATCAAACAACGGTAAGAGACATCAAAAACTCACCATAATTCATGTGATAATCACACAGTACTTCTCTTCCCCCTTTCCTAACTGATATATATATATAGACACACACACACATAAACATATGGGTATGTTTGTGTATGTATGTGTATGTATGTATATATATATATATGTGTGTATATATATATATATATATATATTTGTGGATTTTTTTCCTACAGAACAGGATGAAAAAGGAAATTATTATATGCACTTGGTATGCATATAACATGAATTCTACCCATTTTCTGTTAAAGCTCCTATAGAACCACCCATGTTTCTACTTCGGGGCCATCAGAAACATTGCATTTACCATTTAAGGCATGTTTTTAAAAAAGTAGGAAAATATTATTAGCCTAATTGTCTCCTGCTGTTAGATGCAAGACAAATGTGAAGCACTTATGAAAAATGAACAATGATAGGGAATAGGGTCGTTTACTTTTAAAGCACTGGCTGCTGATTTGGTAATAATGACCTATTATCCTTGTCAAGGTAATGGACTGTTTCTGGAGTTTCATTTCTAGAGTGTGAGCAACTGGCATAGCAGATGATTATACTGTCTAATAAATGTGTATAATCATTGAAGGCACGAGCTAACAATACCATCATTAAATTGTCATCAGTTTAGCAAAGAGATAAGCAGCCCTACCATGTCAACATATCAGAGATATTTATAACTGCAAAAACATGCAGGCAGAATATTAATCTAGAAAACTGAAAACACACACACACACACCTCAAAATATAGACAAACTTGAAGCAAAGTTCTCCTAGGGAAGATTTAGAAGGGAATGATATCAGCCCTTTAGACCACGAATACTGGGCTCTAGTCCCATCTCTTGGAGCCTCAGTTTCTTTAATTTTGAAAATATATCGTGTGTATTATCTCTTAAATAGTATTATCAACAATTTAAAAATACAAAATACAAAGTACTTAACAATAATGGATTTTATCCTCTTGTATAAAGTTACTCTTGCTATATTTTCGATTTTACATTAGTTTTTTTTTTTTTTAATTTGGTGAAATACACAGAACCACTTGTAAGTGTGCAGGTCTGTGGCATTAATTATTCATATTGTCATGGAACCATTATCACCATCCATCTCAGAACTCTTTTCACCTTGCAAAATAAAAACTTTGTATTTATTAAGCAGTAACTCTCTCTTCTCACACTTGTCCAATTACCATTCTATTTTCTGTTTTTATTAATGTGAATACTCTGAGTACCTTGTAAGAGTAGAATCATACTGTATTTTCTATTTGTGACTGACTTTAACCACTTAGCATAATGTCTTCAAGGTTCATCTATTTATTTATTTATATTTGGTACCGGGAATTGAGCCTAGGGGTGCTTTACCACTGAGCAAGTTTCCAGCCTTTTTTATTTTGAGACAGGTCTTGCATAGTTACTTAGGGCCTCACTAAGTTGTTGAGGCTGGTTTTTTGTGATCCTTCTGCCTTAGCCTCCCAAGCTTCTGGGATTATAGGCATGCACTACCGTGCTAAGCTCATCCATGTTATTTTTATTTTTATTTATTTTTTGTACTGGGGATTGAACCCAAGGGTGCTTTACCACTGAGCTACATCTTCAGCCATTTTTAAAAAATATTTTATTTGAGACAGGGTCTCACTAGGTTGCTGAGGCTAGTCTTGAACTTGAGATCCTCTTGTCTCAGCCTCTCTAGTCTCTAATTACAGGTGTGCACACAGGTTCATCCATGTTATAATGTGTTAGAATTCCCCCCCTTTAAAAAGTTGAATAATATTTCAAAATACATTTTGTTTATACATTCTTCCATTGATAGATACTTGAGTTGCTTCTACCTTCTTGCTACTGTGAATAATGCTGCTATGAAAACAGTTGTATGAATAGTTCAGAGACTCTGCATTGCATTTTTTCAGGTAGGTATCCAGAAGCGGAATTACTGGGTTGTATAGTAATTCTTTATTTAATTTTCCAAGAAACCACCATAATGCTTTCTACAACAATGTACCATTTCATATTGCCACCAATAGCACACAGAATTTCCATATTCTCCACACTTTTGATGACACTTATTTTCTGTTCTTTTTAAATAGTTGTCATCCAAATGGTGTGAGATAATACATATTGGTTTACTTTCAAATACAATGATGTAGAAGAGCCTTTGTCTGATATAATTAAAGCTTTTACATTTAGAATGAATTTTGTATTTTTAACCATAGGTCAGATTATATATACATATATATATATGTATACACACACACACACATACATACATATATGCATATATATATATGTATCTCTCTCTCTCTCTCTCTCTCTCTCTATATATATATATATATATATATCTTTATCTATATCCATATCTCTCTCTCTATATATATATATACATATGCCCCTCCCCCGGTGCTGGGGATTTAATGTAGGGGGCGCATGCTAGGCAAGAACTCCACACTAAGCTACATTCCCAGTCTCTAAATATATATATTGGATGAATATATATATATATAACTTTGCCTCCCAAGTTGTTTATATGTCTAATTATATATATATATATATATATATATATATATGCCATAATTCACATGTACATTTATAGCAATACCTAAGACTTACAATTTATATACATATAGAATTACAAAGCTTCTTAGTTTTATATATATATATATATATATATATATATATATATATATATATATATTCTCATAAAACTTTTTACATAAATAAATTAGTCTTCCTTTAGAGAGTAAGAATATTCAAAAACTTTAAAACATGCAGAACCTCAGAGATTTTAATTCAGCTGGTCTTGGTCAAGTCCAGGTGTCAGTATTTTTAAAGTTCCCCAAGTGATTCTAATAACCCTAATGTGGCAAACCCCTGCTAATCTACATCCATTTTATTGCAATTTTAAATATTAGTCCAGTGCTTTTCAAAATGATGGTTTTGAGGTCACCATTGTCATCATCATCGTCACCTGAGGGTTTAGAAATTCAAATCCCAGTCTCCATCCCTGACTCACTGAATCAGAATGTTCATTTTAAGGAGATCCCCAGGTCATGACATGGGCATTAAAGTTTGAGAAGGGCTTATCCACAGAGATGGAGAAATGTTTTTCACCCTCAACCACAACCATAGTGTTCCTTCTCAAATTCCTGCACTCTAATGTGAAACAGTCAAGGAAAATGTACATTAATCTCAATCCTATGGCAAATGGATGGCAGCTCAAGTCAACTCAATTCTATTGCACAGAGGACCCCAGCTGACTTCTGGTAGCCATGACTGCACCTTCCCTGTGGTCATCACTGCTATGAGCACTTGTTCAATCTACACCATAGATCTGCCTCCAAATTGGGCATAGATGGTCTGCTGCCTAATCTCAGCCCATGAAGCAGTACAGTGACAGTGTGAGCTGTGGCTGTATAACATTCAGCCTTGTCTAGCAACTCATCAGCAATATGGAAGGTCCTCCTTCCAACCTTTTCTCCTTTATCTAGGATGTGTTTTTCGCATCTTCATCATAAGGGGACTTTGCTGAATCACTTCCTAGATATGTGGACCATGTTTTAGTTGCAGGACAAAGAGTACCCCAAGCTCTAATGAATGATTGATGCTGGAATCTTAATACTCATCTAATCCAGACTCTCATCCTTGGCACAGTACCCTCAACAAAGGCCTGTCAAGTGGTTGTCATCTGTGCGTTTGAGTATCTCCAGGGATAGAAGCAAAGTCACAAGGTTGACCTATACTGGCTTTATTTGCTCTTGAATAAAATCTTTTTTTTTTTTAAATACAAAGCTGCTCAGATAGTACCTTATACTCTGCTTATAGAGTTTGATATTAGACTGAAAGATTAGACCCTTTTGCGGGCAAATATCATAGTTATATTTGATCTGTATTTTTTTTTCAGCCCTTTGAGAATTTTTTGAAATCTAATTTTGTAACTTAAATCCTTTCAGGTGATCAGCATGCTTCAGAAGATGGCATAATAGTCATTAAAGAAAATATTGCATAATTTAAGAACCACACTTCAAGTTATTCCTCCTAGAAACCTTCGTCTAGATTTACACTATTTCTTAACTAATGTTGTTTGGGTTATTCAACAAGTTTAAAATGCTCCTAAGTGTGACAGACAGCCTGTGAATCTTTCATAAGAGCATTTGTGAGACTCTTAGTTATGCCAAAATTCCAATACCCTTTGTCTATGAAATTCTTTTGATAGCCTTTTAGAAAAAGGAAAATATACTTGGGTTGCTATGACTATTCAACTCATTCCTAGAGTTTACTATTTATTTTAGAAACTGGTAAACATATCTTTAAAATCATTAGTTCTAGTTTTATTATTTATTCGTAACATTTATTCTTTCTCCATAATTTATTAAATACATTAAAGATCACTGATTACTGTCATTTCAACTATTTAGTCTATGAAGAAAATGATAAAATCAATTTATTATGTGCCAGATGCTATGATACAGTGCTTTATATTGAATTCTGACCCTAACTCTGTGAGGTATACATTGTTATCTGAATTTTAAAAGTGAAAATGCTAAAATTTAGAGGTAGAGAACACAGGAGACCCTAAGGTCTATTGACTCCAGAGTCCATTTTCTCAGCCTATACATTACCTTCCCCTGGGATACAATGGTTCAGATGTGGAATCTTGAACAAGTCAGGTCTTCAATTCCTTCTAAAGTGCATTGGTTTCACCTTTCCAGTTAACTCTGGTGGGTTATCTCCTTGCCTAGAAATAGCAAAGGAATAAACTGGGTGCAGTGGTGCATGCCTGTAATCCCAGAGGCTCAGGAGGCAGAGGCAGGAGGATTTCAAGTTCATGCCAGCCTCAGCAAAAGTGAGGTGCTAAGCAACTCAGTGAGATCCTGTCTCTAAATAAAATACAAAATAGTGCTGCGGATGTAACTCCATGGTTGAGTGCCCTGGATTCAATCCCCAGTACTCCCTACCACCAACAAAAATAAATAAAATAAGAGGGTAGTAGTAAAGTAGAAGTGGAAAAGTTCTGCTTCCTCAGGACTGTTGTGCTGACCTAGCATCATGATTTTCAAGTTGGGATCTTTCCCTTTCTTATGGATGCCAAAAAGCTGAGAGGAAGATACTAGCATCCCATAACCCCCTTTGAAAGCACATCAATGGGATCTTTCAAGTCTTTCTGCATTGGATTTCTTCTTTTCTTTAGCATTTTCATCTTATTCTGAGCATTATATTCTTCCCCAATGTTCTTTACTAAGTCAGTCTAAGACTTTGGGTCTATGTCATCTTGTCCACGTTGAATTCATGCTCATCAGAAAGTTTGCTATCCAACCTAAGTGGTCTCTTTGGATTTTTCCAGCTTTCCTTTTCAGTGGGGCCATTACATATGGTCAGAACCAAATGTGAAAATGAGTCCTTTACTTTCCATTGTTTGCCTCACCTCTAATGGATTCACTACTGGGATATCAGTTCTTTTCCATTGGGACCATAAGAATTAGGGTACTTCAGAGAAAGTCAAGCTTGTAGCGCAGAGTCAGCCCATTTTCTGCTGAGTGCTTTTGGCAGAAGAAATTTGCTTGGTGCTAAAAGTAACATTTAGACTGTATAACTGTATTCTAGCAAAGTCTTCCTGCATTCTCAGGGATTTTCTGGGGCAGCACACATAGAACATCAAGAAAACATTACCATGACTATTATAGCAATAATATTCCAAGTTAGCTTCTGCTATGAAGAAAGGAATGCACAAGGGACACAGAGTCATGGTAAACAATCCAGATCTGCAGTAACTCAAACCTACATCAGCTTGCTATAGGTCAAAATTATTGCTATAATTTGGATCTGGAATATCTTCCAAATGCCCATGTGTTAAAGGCTTGGTCTTTAGCTTAGTGTTAGAAGGTTGTGGATTTTTTTTTTTTTAAACAGGGATTGAACTCAGAGGTATTCAACGACTGAGCCACATCCTCAGCCCTATTTTGTATTTTTATTTAGCAATAGGGTCTCACTGAGTTGCTTAGCACCTTGCTTTGCTGAGGCTGGCTTTGAACTCGCAATGCTCCTGTCTCAGTATCCTGAGCTGCTGGGGTTGTGGAATCTTTAAGAGATGCACCTAGTGGGAGGTCTTAGGTCACTGAGAGTGTGATCTCAAAGGGGATTGTGGGATGCTGATATCTTCCTGTCTTTGCTTCCTGGCTTCCATGAGATGAAAAATTTACTCACCACATGCCTCACCATGATGTTCTGCCTTGCCACAGGTCCAAAAGCAACAGAGCCTACTGGTCATGGACTGAAACCTCTGAGACCATGACTAAAAACAAACCTTCCTTCTTTTTAAGTGCAATATTTTAGGTGTTTTGTTTTAGTGTCAGATAACTAATACACGTGTCTTAAGTTTTAATTGAAAATGAGGATAAGTCTAAGATAAGAGCATGCCACATATGTTCTTTAATTTGATATAATATAAATGCTCTTTAGCACAGTAGCTATTAATGTTATCATTATTCAATTTCTTGGCCCCATGTGATATTTTGGTCAACGGCCCGAAGCCCCCTCCAAGCATATCCTATTATCTCAAGGGCATATCCACAGCTCATGACTCCCACTGAAGATACTTAACCACATTCTAAAGTCTTGTGAACATTCTCCTCAGCCTCCAGGTGGTTCATTCTTAACTTTGAGTATAGAACATTAGCCAAGTTAGTGAAAAGTCATAGTTTGTAATTGTAAATATCCTTTTAGACAATGTTGTTTGGGTTTTAAAAGTCTGGGAGATGGAAATTAATCACAAAATAACTGATCTTTTCCCATACTTAGGAGCTCTCACTAATACACCACTTCTCTAAAAACCTGAAAACTATTAGCAAAGAAGTGAGCCTGTGATGAATAAAAGGCAAAGCAGGATCTTCTGCTGTAGAACCTCTCTGGTTTGTGATCAGACTTCTTCCTTGGATTATAGACACAGTTTGGGAAAGTCAGTTCAATCTAACTAAAATGATAAGACTATAGTTCTGTGTCACATGATCAAAGATGCTGTGTTAGTTTTCAGTGCAGCTGTACCATAATTACCATAAATTTAGAAGTTTAAAAGAACACAAACTTACTATCTTACAACACAGATTTATCATCTTACAGTTTTGGAGATCAGAAGTCCAAAAATCAATGTTACTGAACTAAAATCATGTTGCTTGGTTTCAGAATTTGGGGATACATTCCTTCCTCAAGATGGGGCCTTTCCTCCCTCAAATCTCTCTCTCTTTCTCTCTCTCTCGCTCTTTCTTCTATCATCACATCTCCTTCTCTGACTCTGACTCTCCTTGCACCCCCCTTCACCTATAAGTCTCCTTGTGATCCTTGGCCCATCCAGATAATCCAGGAAAATCTCCCCATCTCAAGATCTTTACATGTGCAAATTAAATAATGTGTTATTATTTTGTCTAGGTGTGGATCATATATTCTTTCCTTTGTCATAGGGCCAATATATTATCAGTCCCAGTTTATATTTTGCAGTCAAGACTTCTAATGGGACAAGCTGACATTCAAAGAAGCTAGTCAAATAAAAAGCAGGTATCAGCATGCACTTTATCACATCACCAAGAGAATCAAAACAGTATGATAGTAAATTTGACTTCTTGTCATGATGAATTCTTCTTTCAGTGCTATGTTATCAGAAAGAGAGAGTATTGTTATAATGTAATTTATATAGTGCCTTCCCCTGAGTGATGAACAGAATATTCCTTAGTATCCTCAGAGAATTAGTCTCTCTATCTCTTTTTATCCTGGCTCAGCCACTCCAGCAATATAATATCCAGCAATATAATATCTGTGTGCAAGAATAAACCAGATCCACTAAATTTAAGGATGTTCACTTAAATAAATTCCTTTTGGAGTTTCTTTCTTTTTCATTTTCTTCCCCACCCCCATTTGAAAATATCATTCTTTGGGTTCTATTGAACCATCGACCCACATTAGATTAATTAGGTCAATTAAACTTTATATAGTAATTATCACTCAGATGGCTCTGAATAATATCCTTTTAATAAAGATATGCTTTGAAGAGATTATCAGTTTAAATTCCTGCTACATAGTAGCATTAAGAAAAACTTGCATTTAGCAATTCTTTCTGCAGTGTGGCTTTGAGTATAGCAATGCTGTCGGGTAGATAAAGCTTAAGGACTTTGCCTTGATGAGTTGATTATTCACATTCACACATTGTTAAAAGCCACATGGGTAGTTTCCATCACAGAGGCTATTGGTAACCCTGAATGCTAAGCCTAACTCAGGGAAACTCCTTCTCTTTCTCTAACCTGTCAACACTAATTCCTACATTTTCGACTCATACTGGCCCCAGTGCCTAACCTCAGACTCCCAACAGCCAACAGGACTATTTGAAATTTTTTAGCTATCTGCTTCTGTCCATCAACATCCCCATAGTTTATCTGAATAATGACAATGGGTATCACCTGATGAATTCTAGGCATTTCATATTCATTATTCCTATTTGTTATCTTGAGTTAACTCACTGAGAAATATTTGTTGAAATATTTATTCTAGATACTGGAGATAGAACCAAGTGGATATCCTTCTCCCCATGTAATAGTTGAGGGAAAAGGGACTTAAAAGACTCAAGTGACAAGTCCCAGGCCTTGCAGAGCATCCTTGTGGGTGAAGCCCAGAGTCTCACTGCTGCAACAGCTCAGTTCACACCACGTGTCCCTCATCCCCAACCTCTTCCAGCTGGGGAGCTGGAACTGCTATCTGATCTGGTGAGGATGCTTGAATATCTTTTCAACTGTTTAGGGCATGATGTTAGAAAAATTAAAAGGCACTTTAGAAATAAATATGAAAAATAGAGAACTCAAAATCACTCAGAACACATGTTCTATTGTTAGTAATTAAAGGTATATTTATTTATTTATTTTGGGGGATTAATTTCAGGATTCTGATGCACAGAAACAGTGTGAAAAGTTGACATATTTCTGAAGTGAATACATACAAATGAAATGGGAGGTAGTTTCAGGTGTACCCCTTTTGCTTTCTCTCAGTCCCTGGTGTGGAGAATAAAAT
This sequence comes from Marmota flaviventris, assembly GCF_047511675.1. Lineage (NCBI taxonomy): Eukaryota > Metazoa > Chordata > Mammalia > Rodentia > Sciuridae > Marmota > Marmota flaviventris. The sequence goes on from NC_092507.1 coordinate 77,482,659, forward strand.
AGTGTCAGTAGTGCACTGAGCTTAGCGTGTCTCACACTCTCTTATCTCACACAACACTAAAGAGGACTCTTGAGTAAGTTTACTCAATTGCTGAGAAGTCGACATTTGGATGGCCTGAGATACGGAGATAGCTTTGTTTTTGCTTGTTCAGTTTTTTTGTCATGCATTTTCGGTTTCAGAATTTTGTAGGGGCAGGGTGAGCAGACCAGTGATCAACCTGCAGATCAGGCCCAGGGGTCCGCAGGCGTGGTAGGAGGGGCAGGGCAGATCCGCCGCCCGCACCTCCAAGGTAGGCAGACCTACAACAGACCGGCGGATCAGGCCCAGGAGCCTGCCGGCGTGGTACAAACACCACCCTAATTGGAGTAGTGGCAGAGCAGAGTCGCCGCCCATGCCAGGAACAGGCCCAGCGTCCTGCAGGCGGGGTAGTCACGACACCCCAATTGGAGTAGGGGCAGAGCAGAGCCTCCACCCGTGCCCGAAAGGTGGGCAGATCTGCGACCGAACAGCGGGACAGGCCCAGTGGCCTGCCGGTGCGACAGACACGTCACCCCATTTGCAGTAGGGGCAGAGTAGAGCCGCCGCCCGCGCCTGCAGGGTAGGCAAACCTGCAACCGACCGGCGGATCAGGCCCGGTGGCCTGCCGGCGTGGTACACTCGTCCCCCCAATTGGAGTAGGGGCAGAACAGAGCCGCCGCCAGCTCCCAGAACAGGCCCAGTGACCTGCCGGCGTGGTAGCCACGACACCCCAATTGGAATAAGGAGAGAGCAGAGCCGCCGCCCGCACCTGCAGGAAAGATACACAAGCAGTATGAAAAGACAAGGAAAGAAAGGACCACAAGCAATGCAGGTCAACGCAACTTCAGAAGAGGTAACAGCTGCAGCAGATGGAATGTCAGATAAAGAATTCAGGATATACATGCTTCAGATGATCTGGAGTATCAAGGAAGACATTAAACAGCAAAATCAGACAATGAAAGATCACTTCGACAACGAATTACGCAAACAAATCCAGGAAGCAAAGGATCAACTATACAGGGAGATAGAGGTTATAAAAAACAAACAAACAGAAATCCTAGAAATGCAGGAAGCAATAAACCAACTTAAAAACTCAATGGAGAATACTACCAGCAGAGTAGAACACTTAGAAGATAGAACATCAGACAATGAAGACAAAGTATTTCAACTGGAAAAGAACATAGACAGCTCAGCAAGACTGTTAAGAAACCATGAGCAGAACATCCAAGAAATATGGGATAACATTAAGAGACCAAACTTAAGAGTCATTGGGATACAGGAAGGTACAGAGCTCCAAACCAAAGGAATGAGAAGTCTATTCAATGAAATAATACAAGAAAACCTCCCAGACTTGAAGAATGAGACAGAATCCCAAATCCTAGAAGCCTACAGGACGCCGAATGTGCAAAATCATAAGAGATCCACACCTAGACACATTATAATGAAGATGCCCAACATACAGAATAAGGAGAGAATTTTAAAAGCTACAAGAGAAAGGAAGCAGATTACATTTAGGGGTAAGCCAATCAGGATAACAGCTGATCTCTCAACACAGACTCTGAAAGCTAGAAGATCCTGGAATAACATATTTCAAACACTGAAAGAAAATGGGTTCCAACCAAGAATTGTGTATCCAGCGAAATTAAGCTTCAGGATGGAGGATGAAATTAAAACCTTCCACGATAAACAAAAGTTTAAAGAATTCGCAGCTAGAAAACCATCTCTTCAAAACATCCTCGCCAAAGCATTACAGGAAGAGGAAATGGAAAATAACAATGAAAACCAACAGTGGGAGGTAGGACAGTAAAGGGGGGGGGAATAATCAAAGAGGAAAACAAACCATGTTTAGTAACAGAAATAAACAAATATGGCTGGAAGAACAACCCATATCTCAATAATAACCCTAAATGTTAATGGCTTAAACTCACCAATTAAGAGACACAGGCTAGTAGAATGGATCACAAAACAAGACCCAACAATATGCTGCCTACAGGAGACGCATTTGATAGGAAAAGACATACATAGGCTGAAGGTGAAAGGTTGGGAAAAATCATATCACTCATATGGACTTCGGAAACAAGCAGGAGTGTCCATACTCATATCAAATAAAATAGATTTCAAGCCAAAGTTAATCAAAAGAGATAAAGAGGGACACTACATACTGCTTAAGGGAACCATACACCAACAAGACATAACAATCATAAATATTTATGCCCCAAACAATGGTGCAGCTATGTTCGTCAAACAAACTCTTCTCAAGTTCAAGAGTCTAATAGACCACCATACCATAATCATGGGAGACTTCAACACACCTCTCTCGCCACTGGACAGATCTTCCAAACAAAAGTTGAATAAGGAAACTATAGAACTCAATAACACTATTAATAACCTAGACCTAATTGACATATATAGAATATACCACCCAACATCAAGCAGTTACACTTTTTTCTCAGCAGCACATGGATCTTTCTCAAAAATAGATCATATATTATGTCACAGGGCAACTCTTAGACAATATAAAGGAGTAGAGATAATACCATGCATCTTATCTGATCATAATGGAATGAAACTGAAAATCAACGATAAAAGAAGGAAGGAAAAAGCATACATCACTTGGAGAATGAACAATAGGTTACTGAATGATCAATGGGTTATAGAAGACATCAAGAAGGAAATTAAAAAATTCTTAGAGATAAATGAAAACACAGACACAACATATCGGAATCTATGGGACACATTGAAAGCAGTTCTAAGAGGAAAATTCATTGCTTGGAGTTCATTCCTTAAAAAAAGAAAAAACCAACAAATAAATGATCTCATACTTCATCTCAAAATCCTTGAAAAAGAAGAGCAAAACAACAGCAAAAGAAGTAGAAGGCAAGAAATAATTAAAATCAGAGCTGAAATTAATGAAATCGAAACAAAAGAAACAATTGAAAAAATTGACAAAACTAAAAGTTGGTTCTTTGAAAAAATAAACAAAATCGACAGACCCTTAGCCATGCTAGCAAAGAGAAGAAGAGAGAGAACTCAAATTACTAGCATACGGGATGAAAAAGGCAATATCACAACAGACACTTCAGAAATACAGAAGATAATCAAAAACTATTTTGAATCCTTATACTCCAACAAATTAGAAGATAGTGAAGGCATAGATAAATTTCTTAAGTCATATGATCTGCCCAGATTGAGTCAGGAGGATATAGAAAACCTAAACAGACCAATATCAATTGAGGAAATAGAAGAAACCATAAAAAGACTACCAACTAAGAAAAGCCCAGGTCCAGATGGGTATACAGCAGAATTTTACAAAACCTTTAAAGAAGAACTAATACCAATACTTTTCAAGCTACTTCAGGAAATAGAAAAGGAGGGAGAACTTCCAAATTCATTCTATGAGGCCAACATCACCCTGATACCTAAACCAGACAAAGACACTTCAAAGAAAGAAAACTACAGACCAATATCTCTAATGAACCTAGATGCAAAAATCCTCAATAAAATTCTGGCGAATCGGATACAAAAACATATCAAAAAAATTGTACACCATGATCAAGTAGGATTCATCCCTGGGATGCAAGGCTGGTTCAATATACGGAAATCAATAAATGTTATTCACCACATCAATAGACTTAAAAATAAGAACCATATGATCATCTCGATAGATGCGGAAAAAGCATTTGACAAAGTACAGCATCCCTTTATGTTCAAAACTCTAGAAAAACTAGGGATAACAGGAACATACCTCAATATTGTAAAAGCAATCTATGCTAAGCCTCAGGCTAGCATCATTCTGAATGGAGAAAAACTGAAGGCATTCCCTCTAAAATCTGGAACTAGACAGGGATGCCCTCTCTCTCCACTTCTGTTCAACATAGTTCTCGAAACACTGGCCAGAGCAATTAGACAGACGAAAGAAATTAAAGGCATAAAAATAGGAAAAGAAGAACTTAAATTATCACTATTTGCAGATGATATGATTCTATACCTAGCAGACCCAAAAGGCTCTACAAAGAAACTATTAGAGCTAATAAATGAATTCAGCAAAGTGGCAGGATATAAAATCAACACGCATAAATCAAAGGCATTCCTGTATATCAGCGACAAATCCTCTGAAATGGAAATGAGGACAACAACTCCATTCAAAATATCTTCAAAAAAAATAAAATACTTGGGAATCAACCTAACAAAAGAGGTGAAAGACTTATACAATGAAAACTACAGAACCCTAAAGAGAGAAATAGAAGAAGATCTTAGAAGATGGAAAAATATACTCTGTTCATGGATAGGCAGAACTAACATCATCAAAATGGCGATATTACCAAAAGTTCTCTATAGGTTTAATGCAATGCCAATCAAAATCCCAACGGCATTTCTTGTAGAAATAGAGAAAGCAATCATGAAATTCATATGGCAAAATAAAAGACCCAGAATAGCAAAAACAATGCTAAGCAGGAAGTGTGAATCAGGCGGTATAGCGATACCAGACTTCAAACTATACTACAGAGCAATAGTAACAAAAACAGCATGGTACTGGTACCAAAACAGGCAGGTGGACCAATGGTACAGAATAGAGGACACAGAAACCAATCCACAAAACTACAACTATCTTATATTTGATAAAGGGGCTAAAAGCATGCAATGGAGGAAGGATAGCATCTTCAACAAATGGTGCTGGGAAAACTGGAAATCCATATGCAACAAAATGAAACTGAATCCCTTTCTCTCGCCATGCACAAAAGTTAATTCAAAATGGATCAAGGAGCTTGATATCAAATCAGAGACGCGCCGTCTGATAGAAGAAAAAGTTGGCTACGATCTACAGTCGGTGGGGTCGGGCTCCAAATTCCTCAATAGGACACCCATAGCACAAAAGTTAATAACTAGAATCAACAAATGGGACTTACTCAAACTAAAAAGTTTTTTCTCAGCAAAAGAAACAATAAGAGAGGTAAATAGGGAGCCTACACCCTGGGAACAAATCTTTACTCCTCACACTTCAGATAGAGCCCTAATATCCAGAGTATACAAAGAACTCAAAAAATTAGACAATAAGAAAACAAACAACCCAATCAACAAATGGGCCAAGGACCTGAACAGACACTTCTCAGAGGAGGACATCCAGTCAATCAACAAGTACATGAAAAAATGCTCAACATCTCTAGCTGTCAGAGAAATGCAAATCAAAACCACCCTAAGATACCATCTCACTCCAGTAAGATTGGCAGCCATTAGGAAGTCAAACAACAACAAGTGCTGGCGAGGATGTGGGGAAAAGGGTACACTTGTACATTGCTGGTGGGACTGCAGATTGGTGCAGCCAATTTGGAAAGCAGTATGGAGATTTCTTGGAAAGCTGGGAATGGAGCCACCATTTGACCCAGCTATTCCCCTTCTTGGTCTATTCCCTAAAGACCTAAAAAGAGCATGCTACAGGGACACTGCTACATCGATGTTCATAGCAGCACAGTTCACAATAGCAAGACTGTGGAACCAACCTAGATGCCCTTCAATAGACGAATGGATAAAAAAATGTGGCATTTATACACAATGGAGTATTACTCTGCATTAAAAAATGACAAAATCATAGAATTTACAGGGAAATGGATGGCATTAGAGCAGATTATGCTAAGTGAAGCTAGCCAATCCCTAAAAAACAAATGCCAAATGTCTTCTTTGATATAAGGAGAGTAACTAAGAACAGTGTAGGGACGAAGAACAGGAGAAGAAGATTAACATTTAACAGGGATGAGAGGTGGGAGGGAAAGGGAGAGAGAAGGAAAATTGCATGGTAATGGAAGGAGACCCTCAGGGTTATACAGTGGAGGAGGTAGAGAGAGAGGAGGGGAGGGGAGGGGAGAGGTGGGGAGGGGGGAGGGTGGAGGATGGGAAAGGCAGTGGAGCACAACAGACACTAGTATGGCAATTTGTAAATCAATGGATGTGTAACTGATGTGATTCTGCAATCTGTGTATGGGGTGAAGGTGGGAGTTCATAACCCACTTGAATCAAAGTGTGGAATATGATATGTCAAGAAATTTGTAATGTTTTGAACAACCCACAATAAAAAATTAAAAAAAAAAAAAAAGAATTTTGTAGGAATCAGAAAATTTCATACTGGGAATGTAAAATGATATATTTCTGGAGGGCAATTTGACAATTTGTTTCAAAATTTAAATATGCATTTCCAGCAAAAGGCAAATAGTGGCTGGGTGTGGTGGCACACACCTGTAATCCCAGTGGCTGGGGAGGCTGAGGCAGGAGGATTTTGAGTTCAAAGCCAGCCTCAGCAAAACAAGGTGCTAAGCAACTCCCTGAAACCCTGTCTCTAAATAAAATACAAAATAGGGCTGGGGTGTGGCTCAGTGGCTGAGTGCCCCTGAGTTCAATCTCCAGTACCCGGCGACCCGCCCCCCCCCCCCCCCCCCCCGGCCCCCCGCAAAGACAAATAGTTACATTTGTAAGAATGCTCATTACAATACTGGTTGTAACAGAAAACTGAGACTACTATCAATATATATCAATAGGTAGCCATTAAATAAACTGTGCACATCCACAAAGATACTACATAAAATGATTAGATATATAAATACATTTATATTATATTGCTAAGTAAAAAAAATTAATAACAGGTCATAATCTCATTTTAAACTCTGTGTGTGTGTGTGTGTGTGTGTGTGTATGGATGGATATATGCCAAAACATGTTAAATGTGATTATAACAAAGTAGTGGGATTGAGGGTAATTTTACATTCTTTGTGCATTTCTGTGTTATCTGCAAATTTTTCTGTTCTCTTTTATTCCCATTTTGTAGTTAGATCACCTAACCCCTTCTACTGGCTGCCCACACGAATACACATTGACAACTATTTTAATGTGTTTTATGTAAATTTTTTAGTTTTATGTATACTTCTACTGTGATGGTAATTTTAGGTGTAATTTTAATAGGGTTTGACCCTCTAGAGAACCTTGACTAATATATATACACAATATATTTTTCCTTCTTGTACAGGTATTTCAAATTTACTTACACTCACATCCTATTTCTTACATTTTTACCTAGACTACACCTTTAGATCTATATAGCTATGTGTAAATCTAGTCTAATGCATACAACTGTTGATTTTTTTTAAATATAGGTATTGTAAATTCTAAGAATAAGCATGTGCTACTTTCATAATCAGAAAAAAGTTCAAGGAAGTTATTTTTATTGTGAAGACAAAAAGAAATGGGAAACAACCTTTCTTTTAACATAAGAGCAGACATAGGTTACAAAATAACTGTAAATGATTTTGTCAATGGAATTATCCAAATGGAAAAATATCTATTATACTGGAGATTCTGTTTTACTAAGAACCTCTACATTAATAAAACACTTGGATGCGGGAAACTCTTTTTTAAAAAATAAATACAAATAATTCAGAGAGAAAAGCAAATGTTTCTTCCTATGTAGACTCTAAAATATTTCACTTATTTTAGTAGGCAAAAATTTCAAAAGACAAAGTTATTTTGAAAGTGAAAAGTAGTGATATGAACTTATTACAGTGTGTTCTCACTATATATTAAAAATGAAATTAATATCATTTAAAATAAAAGAAGTATGACATTGTAATGCAAACAGAAATTAAGGAAAATCCCAAAAGAATAGGAAACGGTTGATGGACAGCACAAGAAAATGAAAAGACAGAGGAAGCAATAAAGTCTATTGGGAAAAACTTGAAATTTATATATTGAAAGTTCATAATTTTTAACACAAAAATCTAATAATAACTGCTAATCCCTTTCCTTTCTTTAAACTTTAATTTAAGGATAAAAATAGAACTTCAAGAGTAACTTTATTCAGTCATATTTTTTATAAGATAGACATCTAATACTCTTCATAAAGATTTGTGTTTAACTTTCAAACTTTTCTTCAAAACAACCTCATGTTCCTATATGAGAGGTATAAAAAAAAAGAAATCACATAGACTATATATTATGAGAGGAAAATAGAAAAATGGTAATCAAATTTCAAAGTAGATGTCAGTGGAGTACTATGATCCCAGAAAAGCTAAGAAAGAACTGTGCTTCTCTCCCCTATTAGAATAATTTTCACTGTTAAGAGCAGAGGAGCTTTATAACACATCTCTGGCAGCCAATACCAAGCAGCTCTTACTAAGAGTGTTTTGTTGAAAACAGAGCTCCCCTACCCCCTACATCCCCTTGTCCAGATATTTGGCTTCAAAATGAAGTCACTTACCCAGGAAAGATAAATAAATGGTCTTCAGAGACCCAAAGGCAGGTCAAAAAAGCACATTAAAGTACAGAAGTTTAAGTGTGAAAACAACCAAAATAGGCGTCCGAGGGTTCAGGGATAAATGGAAAGAAGGGATGTATACTATTGTTGACAGATGACCTAAATGCAGAAAGTGACCGGAATAATGACCAAATGATCTAGAGAGAAGTCATAACTATCTTCCTTCTCTAGGAACTAGAGTTAAATTAGAAACCAAGACCATAGAATATGTCTTAACTAAAAGGTTGCTTGAATTTGCCTTAGATTCTCCAACCAAAAAAACTATAAAGATTAGGAAAAGCATGGGTTTTGACAGACAATTTGATGTAACTTTAAAGATGTAGCCATCATCTCATTCATTTCTAGGCAGAATAGCTTATTGGTTCTGCTAGGAATTTTTGAATTCCTAAAGTTCAAGCTCTGGAAAACTTTCGCAAATTTAGTTTTCCTCATCTGTAGAGTAAGAAGAAAATACATATATGTGTATATATAGATAGATAGATGCAGATATCTACATATACATATCTAGATATAGATACCTATACACATACACACACACGAGAATTCATACCATAGATTATTAAGATGATTAATCTAAATAAATCTTCTAAAGGGCTTAGGACAAGTTCTGGCACCTAGTACATATTCAATATATTTAGCAGGTATTGTAGTAGTTTGTAGAAAAAGCAAGAGTGGTGAATGTTTATCATTTGTGCATCCATATGCCTGAGACATCAATGGGAGATTAGTATGTTGAAATGTTTTTGATAGACCTTATTCAATGTGAAGAAGACATTATTTGCCACTCACATTAGGAAATGAAACTTCTTTCAGATCTATCGCTAATAATACAGCGGGCACAAATCTCACTCCATAATTTCAAGTATACAGGAAACATTGTTTTAATTTCTTTTTAAAGTCCCCATTCCACTAAGATGTTAGAAAATAATCTCAGTCAACTCAAGGCTCCCCCACCCATGCTCATAATAATCCTGAAGGACACAATCCTGAAAAAATAAAATCCCAAATGATGAAATCCTGAAAGTTGAAATCCAGAAAATTGCAATTCTCCAGGGGTTGGGGGAGGCTATATAAGGTATAGAAAGCCAAATTCTCGGGAAAGGACTGGCCACACTATACAGCAATGACAAAAACTTCCGTTTAATAATACACCATTTGTCAGCATTGGTATTTCTTTCAGCTAATGAAATTACAGGAACTTTTAAGGAAGTAAAGTTGCATTTACCTGAAGAAGCCAGAAGGAAGTTTGATCACCAGTATAGTTTCTGCCAAATCTTTGGTCTGTACATGAGTGCCTACAGAAAGGATTTCTGCATATCCAATACAATATAGAAGCATGGTACAGAAGATGGGAAAATGTATTAGGGAACACTCATGTTGGTGTATACTGAATCATTAAAGAGTGTGTCATGTAAAAAGTGAATGTGAATGGATTCTTCAAGCACAGCCATGCCCTAAATGGAAAAAAAAATCACTATTCATCATATGCGAGACTTCAAAATATTGTAAAGTTGGCCAGTTTATAAGAACTCCCTCCCCACAATTGCCTATAACCTATCCTTGAAACACACTCTCATGTGTCTCAGGCCATGCATAGATTGGGTGTGTGAGCTATGCGCATTTGAGCATATGGGAGGACTGGCCTGGTGTTGCATGCTCTTTGGGCCGTGCAACACATGTATGTGCTTTCCTCTTGCTCTGTGTAACTTGCCAAGATGTCCATCAATCTACTGACCACAAGACATCACAAAGCTAGACTCAACCCCCTGAAACCTGACCCCTTGTCTTATTTGGAAAGAACATTCCATCAAATCTCCCTATGTGTGCCCCCCCCCCCCCCATAAAATTAAAGAATCCAGATGCAAGCTCTCTTTCCAATGAACCCCTAAGGTAGAGAGCCATCCCATATTTTGAAAAGGTATTTTGGAGTGCTTGCATGCTTTCTTCACCATTTTCTCAGTTATTGATGTAGTCCTATTTTATGAACCAGCATAGGTCACCAGCTGGGCTAGCTGGAGATACTCATATGTTGAAATATTTTAGTTTTTGTTTTTCCTTTTTAAAGTTTTTTCTCCAACTATTTTAAATTGTCATCATTATTTTTTACAATGTGCTATACTCTGCATTTCATCTTTGCATCATTTCCAATACTGGAGGTACAAATTGAGTACCTCAGAGAGTTCTAATTCATTTTATGCATTTTTTGCAAATTTGACTCCACAAAAGTGCCTTTGCACAACAATATTGAGTTTGTGTGTAATCATTGTGTGTGTGTGTAAAAATATTAAAACTTCTTCAATTAATGAAGAAATGTCCTCTTTTGTACATCTGCATTTGTAAAAGATAAAATTTCTTCAGATCTTGACTCTTAGGATGACTTAATATGTGGTGTAAGCCATCATGGTTTTGGATTGATCTTGTAAAAAGACTTAGGTTGTCCATTATGGTATTTCAGATGAGCATGGTTTTAAAGCTGGGTCCACAAATTACCCACTGTAGTGATATGTATTTACAGACTTCACTGTCCAATTTCTTTATGAATATAGTTCATCTGCTCATAACTGTTATTCCTATACAACTTGAGTGTTTATGCTTGCAAAAATAAGTATTTTATAATTACCTATTTTGTTTTGTAAAGTTTTCTAGAAAGTGTTCTATCATGTTTTTGTTTCTCATATAAATCCCCCTTTATAATGTTAATACATAAAAATATAAATAAATGTCTTAAAGAAGTTTTACATCATTTTTTTTTCAGAGTTATAATTTTTTTGGAATTTTGATCTTTCTGGATTTTAGATTTTAGAGAGTTTGATATTTTGGATTTCAACATTTGGTATTATGGCATTCAAGACTGTGTATTCTGGCATTATGATGTAAATGACCCCATACCCTATAACACTAGATTATATATGTTCCAGGAGGTAATAACATTTTGTTAGTTGTCATCATCTGGCTATGCTACTATCTGCTGAGGCATACAGTCTAGTCCTGGTTGGTGAGTCCCCTAAATTTAAAGCTGTGTCCCCCTTGTGTTGGACACTAGATTCTGTGACTTTTGGGACAGAGAAAAAATGAGTAGTGGGACACTAAAAGGATTCTCAGCCCTCTACTAGCCCCTGGCTCATGGAAAAAGATCCTGCTTCTCCTTCATGCCATGCGACACAATAAAGGTACTTTATGAGGCTATTTCAGGCCCACTTCTAAGTCTAACATACCACTGTTATCTCTTTATATTCCTCCTGTGTCATTAACAGGGTGAATTCTGGGATTTGTCACCTTCCCAGATTAAATTGAAAAAGTGATATTCCTTCTTCTCTTGAGTCTCCAAAATTAAGGGGAGGGGAGTATTCTATTATACTTTAAACCTTCTGCCCACCCCACTTTAGAAGAAATCCAGAAGGAAGCTGGAAGTGGATCTTCTTTGAGGTACCCAGCATCTTAGTGATTTTCTTTTCCTCTGACGTCTCTCCTTTTCCACAAGTCTATAGAATCTCCACTTTGGGGCACAGAAAAAAAACTTTTTGACCCATTAGGCACTTTCCAATTCTTTTGTGTTGGTCTGGATCTTGGCTTTTGAAATTAAAAAAAAAAAAATCAAGAATTTCACAACTCTTCCTTGAAGAATATCTACTTCATAATCTAGCTGCCTCAACAAGGGAAGCAACAGGGAAAAAAAAAGTAAAAATAAACTACCAACAATATTGGTTAATTCAGCAAAATACATCAAAGTACATGTCTGTTTTTCCCTTTCCATCTAAAACCTCATTTTAAATACATGTAAGTAGTCTTCCAAATAAAATAGTTTCTTTTAGTTAAAAGCATAAATTGCTTTATATTCTATTGAAAAGTGCTTGACTTTTTAATGTCCTCTCAGCTCAAATTATAAATATTAATCACATAATTAAATGCATATATATGATCTTTATATCAGTCTTCCAGATGAGGAAGACTCATTGTCTTCAGTACTTTTTATTGCCTCTTCTTCTCTTTCCTTAAATCAATCTGTTCCTCAGTGACTTTTTGTCCCTTCTTAACTTTACTCCATCTTCTAACTTTCCTATTTGAATAATCCATTATCCAAAAGAATATGTAGCTTTGCTTTTTGCAAAATGTGTACTTGTCTGTGTGTTACCTCCTTAAGAAGTTCAGACATCATAGATTTAGGTAGACTCTAGAAAAACTTTAAAAATCAAGAGATATCTGGAAATATAACTTCATGGAGATAATATTAATTTTTAAAGCTATTAATAAAACTTTCAAGGCCCATATTTTTATTGCATTTTGATCACTGTAACTTGAATGAATCATCTATTTTTTGGCCCCTTGAAATAAGACTTAGTCATATTCATCTTTCCAGGATGTGCAGGGATATAGCTTGACATGACTATAGCCATCTTGGTTATAAATGCCATTTTATCTGTTAGGGGACCATGGTACCCACTCCAAACCCTACAAAATAAACAAAGTCATTAAGATAGCCAAACTGTTTCTTAGCTGATGTTTGACATGTTAATAGTTTTAGAGAAAGTCCAGGTATGTTCCAGTTGGCTGATGCCCACCTTTGTCTAGCTGAGCATATAAACCCCTTACTCCTGCTTTGGGATGTGGGGATCCTCCTATCTTGCAGCTGCCCAAGACATGTTTCTGTCTGTTAAGTCTTTAATAAATTATACTCTGTGCAATCCTGGATTTGTCTGCTTTTTATTGGGGCTCTCAGCAGTTTCCATGTTTGGCAGCTGGTTCTCATACACAAGGTTTTTCCCAGACTTCTGCAAGACACAATAGGTAGCATATAGTAGGTGTCCAAACACTATAGAATGAAAAAACAGTGAGATATTTGTTTCCAAACAACATGTTGTAGCAAGACCATCATAATCTACATATAACATATAGTATATGCCTGTAATGTTTCAAAATGGTAAGTGCAGCTACAATTATGTGTAAAGTTTTGTTTAGAAATGAGCTATTGCTGGGCATGATGGCCTATGCCTATAATTCCAGAGTCTCAGAGGCTGAGGTAGGAGGATTGCAAGTTTAAAGCCAGCCTTAGTAATTTAGTGAGTTCCTAAGCAACTTAGTAAGACCCTGTCTAAAGAAAAAAAAAGGTGGGGGCTGGTGTGGAGAGTGGTGGGGACAGAGAATAGGAGGGCAGTGTCTGAGATTGGGGACTCTGATTACCTCATGGCTGTGGCATGGGAATGTTTCTGTGCAAAGGTGCAGGATGCCTAGCTGCTGTGGCAATGCCCTACATGAGAAGCATCTGCAGAAGAGTCCTCTCAGCCTTGACCTTGATCTCAGGCCCATAGTTTCTCTGCCCTGCTAGACAGACAACCACAATGTTCACCAGCTTCACTACTTCTGAAGCTGCCTGCTTAACAGTAACTTTAAACAATGGACTTTCTTGAGAGCTACACAAAGCTCCTAACATTGCCTACATTGCAACTGTAGAATGTAACTGTAGAATAAGCTGCATTATGTTGCTAACTCTGTAACTTTCATGAATAGAAAGAATAATGCTTGCATAGTCTTTAATCTGACAATGAGATGTATCAATAAAGATTGCTGGGCCTGGGGCAATAGCTCAGTGGCACAGTTCTTGCCCAGCATGTGTGAGGCACTGGGTTCAATCCTCAGCACCACATAAAAATAAATAAAAACTAGCTACCCTGGCTAAAAAAAAGTACAGTATGAGTGGGGAAAAAAAAAAAAAAAGATTGCTGGTGTAATTCTTTAGACCTGCTTCTCCATCAAAGAGCAGTGCTCCACTTGATCTTAGCTGTTACCTTCACAATCTGCATCCATGAGTTTTTCTTTTTTAAAAAAATTATTTATTTTTATTAGGTGTATATAACAGTAGAATGAATTTTGATTTATTGTACACAATTACAGCACAACTTGTACACAATGTATCACCGTACCATATGTGTAGTCATACATGTACCTAGGGTAATAATGTCCATCACATTCCACCATCTTTGAGTCTTTATTTTTCTTATTCCCCTTTAACCCTCACTGGAAGCTACAAGATTGGCTGTGCTGGTCGTGGCAGGCTGGGTTGTGGCTCAGTGGTAAAGTGCCCTTAGGTTCAATCCCTGGTACAAAAAGAAAAGAACTATTATAGTTCATAGCTAGAAAAAGAATTTATTAACACAATTAAGGAAGAAAAGTGGAATGAAATACATTTACATTTCTGATCAAAAGACAAAAAGTTTAAAAAAGTGAGCATGGAGATACAACCCTTAATATTGAAGTAGAAAAAGCATGATACAACTTGGATTCCAGTTCTGTTTCTACCAATTATATGCTGAGAAACTAAGGGCAATTAATATTTTCTATTTGTTCCTTTTAGATATACATGATAGTAGAGTGTATTTTAGCATATTAACATATATAGAGCATAACTAATTAGGATCCCATTCTTGTGTTGTACATGATGTGGAGTTTCACAGTCATGTATTCACATATGAACATAGGAATATTATGTCCAATTCATTCTACTGTCTTTCCTATTCCTATCTCCCCTCCCTTCCCTTCATCCTCCTTTGTCTCATCCAATGGACTTCTATTTTCCACACCATCCCCACCACCAATGTGTGTCAGCATCCACATCAGAGAGAATATTCGGCGTTTGGATTTTGAGATTGGTTTATTTCACTTATCATGATAGTCTCAAGTTTCATCCATTTACAGGCAAGTGCCATGATTTCATTCTTCTTTATGACTGAGTAATATTTCATTGTGTATATATATCATAATTTCTTTATCCATTCATCTGTTGAAGTGCACCTAGGTTGGTTCCATAATTTTGCTATTGTGAATTGAGCTGCTATAAACATTGATGTGGCTGCGTCACTGCAGTATGTTGATTTTAAGTCCTTTGGGTATAAACCGAGGAGTGAGATAGCTGGGTCAAATGGTGGTTCCATTCCAAGTTTTCTGAAGACTCCATATTGCTTTCCATAGTGGTTACAATCTGCAGTTTCACCAGCAATGCATAAGTGTACCTTTCCCCCCACATCCTTGCCAACATCTATTGTTGCTTGTATTCTTGATAATTGCCATTCTTACTGGAGTGAGATGAAATTTCAGTGGTTTTAATTTGCATATCTCTAATTGCTAAAGGTATTGAATATATTTTCATATATTTGTTGACCATTGACCATTCGTATTTCTCCTGTGAAGTGCCTGTCCAGTCCTTTGCCCTTTTATTGATTGGGTTAATTGCTTTTTTGGTGTTAAGTTTTTAAGTTCTTTGTACATCCTGGAGATTAATGCTCTGAGTTACACGTGGCAAGGATTTTCTTCCATTCTGTAGGTGCTCTATTCATGCTCTTGATTGTTCCTTTGCAGTGAAGAAGCTTTTTAATTTGACACCATCCCATTTATTGATTCTTGATTTTACTTCTTGAGCTTGGGAAATTAATATTTTGAGGGGTTCAATTTTCCCTAAAACAAACTGAAATTTTGAAGTAGAATCTCTAGGTTTTTTCATTGTATCAATTATTTCTCTTATTTAAAAATATATCAGGAGGCTGGCTTTGAACTTGTGGTCCTCCTACCTCACCCTCTCAGGCTTCTGGGATACAGTTGCTGATAGCCCAACTCCACCGCCACCACCTCCACCAGATGACATTCCCATGTTTGATGACTCTCCACCCCCGCCCCCACCGCCTCCAGTGGACTATGAAGACGAAGAAGCTGCAGTAGTTCAGTATAATGATCCATATGCAGATGGGGATCCTGCCTGGGCCCCCAAGAATTATATTGAGAAAGTTGTTGCAATATATGATTATACAAAAGACAAGGATGATGAGCTGTCATTTATGGAGGGTGCAATCATTTATGTTATAAAGAAGAATGATGATGGCTGGTATGAAGGAGTCTGCAATTGAGTGACTGGTCTCTTCCCTGGGAACTATGTTGAATCAATCATGCACTATGCTGATTAATTATTTCTTTTTTCCTTTTTTTTTTCTTTTAAAGTAGGTTCTTATTATTCAGTCATACTGTGGGACTCTTATGGTTAACAGAATTGTCTTAATATGTTTTAAAATGTGCCCATATTTTCAGGACATGCTGTTTTATTGGTATATTTGAATGTCTACCTGTAAGCATAAATCTTTGAGGCAGTTTTTGTATTGCTAAACAGCAGTTTATACAAGAGGCTGTCTATAATTGATTATGCTTATGTACTTACTTACATATTGTTAATTTTATGACCAGCGTAAATATTCTGGGGAATCGGGGTATATTTAACAAATCATGATTCAGATTGTACCATTACATGTTTCAGTGCAGCATGGTTACTAATAATAATATGTCAAACTAATATTAAAATCAGAAAACTTAAATGCTGGTGCTGGTCATACTTTTTGTTTAGATTCTCATTTTTAAAAAGTTTAAAGCATGCATAAAATTTATGTATTGAAATGTACTTAAAAATTCCAAGATGCTTCCAATTTGTGTAATACTTACCTAGTACACTTATTCTAGGTGGGTCTCTAAGGTCTATATGTGAAACAAAACAAAAGGGGTTATCTGTAATGTTGTAATTTGTACCTAAGTTTTTTAATGAGTGAATTTGCATTATAAATTTTTTCCATTCATAAATACCTAAGTGAACCAAAGGTTTTTGTCCTTTCCTTCACTGGTTTGCTTTAAAAAAAAATACAAAACCAATTTATTGCAGAATTATGGTTCTATTTTCTCAACATATTAACTTGGAAAAAAAATTTTTAGCCTTATCTCAGTCTGTCCCAATGGTAATGTGACGGATGTTTGCAGATTTAAAATCTGAGATGATTATTTACAAGTCAATCTACTGAATTACTTTTTTAAAAGTAACTTTTGAATCTAAGAAGTCTTAAAGATTGCCACATTAGTCCTTCAGTTTTACAGTGGACTATTCTAGTACACTGGTTCAATGAAAGGAAATTATAAGTATCTTTTACATATTGTAAAAGTGTATGCGATTAATTTGTGAATAGGCACTATTTAATCCATTACCTGGCACTAGAAGCATAAGATTTTAAAATAATTGGGAAAGAAGATGGGTCATGTATTAATCAGTGAACAGAGATATACTTAACCAACAGATTTGTATTGAAATGCAACACATGCACTTTGTGTGTCTCCTCTTAATTTAAAGGAAGGTTTCTTATCTTGTGTATAATTCTGTATTGCTTAGAATATTAAAGTAGAGCACTCAGTGTGGGTTTCTGTGTATTGAGGATTTATTTGAATTTCAAATTACAGTTATGTACTGGGCGTTACAGACTTAACAGCATAGTGAATGGTGAGACTAGTGCAAAACATTTTATTTCTGAAAATTAAAGACCATTATTACTACCAAAAAAAAAATATACATATATATATATATATATATATATATATATATATATATATATATCAGATAACAATAGAAAGAATAAAAATAATTTAAAAAACAAAACTCATTATAAAGCAGTTATTTAAAAAATATAAAATTATTTTAGTTTAAAAAAATGTTTCCAGACTAGGGATGTAACTCAGTGGTAGAGCACTTGCCTAGCATGCACAAGGCCCTGGGTTTGAGCCTCAGTGTGGGAGAGGAGGGTTATAATTTTTTTAAAATATTTTTTTTTTAGTTGTAGATGGACATAATATCTTTATTTATTTATTTTTATGTGGTGCTAGGGATCAAACTCAGTGCCTCATACATGTGAGGCAGGCGCTCTATCACTGAGCTACAGTCCCAACCCAAGGGTTATAATTTTTAACTGGTAAAGAGTTTAAGTTTTCAATCTGATCAACATAGAAACTAAAATAACAATGACTTTATAGTTAAGTGTTTAAAGGGTTGAAACTATCTGCTGTCATAAAGGGGTCCTCAGAAAAATGCTAGTGTTAGCTTAGTCAGAATTCTTTTTTAAAATAAAAATTTTACAGCTGTAATATATGTATGCAAGTGTAGGTTTATGCACATTTTTCTACTGTATTATTCTTTAAGATATAATTTAAATTTTTTTTATAAATTTATTTATTTTAATTAGGTATATATGACAGAAGAATGCACTTTGATTCATTGTACACAACTGCAGCACAACTTTTCACTTCTCTGTACACTATGTGGCGTTGCACCATGTGTGCAATTATACACGTACCTAGGGTATCAGAATATTATGAGGGTGTTTCTGTTTTGTCTTGCCAAAACATGCAGTAATTTTTAAGATGTGTTAGTTTAGGGAAAAGTTTCCAAATTGAAACAAAAATTGCTCTTTTGAATTGTCTGCTTTTATTATGTTAGTTGAAAACTCTATAGAGTGTTTAAGTACCTCTCAAGCTGCATAAAAAATACCCAGTTGATGCATGAGAATTATAAAGATAATTTATACAGTTGGTGAAGAAAAAAACCTATTCTAAAAGGCAATTAAACAAGAGCTATATCATCCTATTACATTTTAAATAGGAAATATATGTACAGAAAATAAAGTAATCATCATTACTATTATACTTGTCTTCTGGAATAGATCCTCTTAAAATTCTGATATTGTCTTCCTTCCTTTCCACATTATACAAGTGTTCCTTACACTTTAATGTGCACATAATCACCTGGGGATTTTGTTAAAATGCATATTCTGACTCAGACCACCTAGGGTGAAACCTAAGACACTGAGTTTTTAGCCAGCTTCCAGGCAGTTCCCATATTTCTAGTCTTTGGATCAGACTTTGAGTAGCAAGGTTTAAAACTATGGGCAGCCAAGAGTTGAAATGACAAAAGAAATGGCAGAATTTCCCTTTTTGTTTTGTTCCACAAACTAACCAATACTCAGACTGAAATTTACTTAGTTTAATTCTAAGCTTAAGCTTACTTTTATTTGCCCCAACTTCCTCCTCATTGGTGCCTTCTCTATTCCCACAAAAGTAAAAGTTCTTAAATACAGTCAATTGTTATTATCTAGGATGTCACAGGCAAATATTATCCATGTGAGTCATAGACTGGGGTTCTCAAAGAGTGGTTCCCTACAGTGCCTGATGAAAATGTTTTCTAGAAATAGGGTCAGAGTAAAGAGACTGGTAAATGAGTAAATTGTGCTAAAACTTAGAATAATGAGTAATTGAACAATCATTTCTATTTGGCTTTATAATGTATAATAATAAAAATTGTAGAAGACTTATTTTCTAATTATGTTTTACTTAAGGTAATGATAATACAGATTTGTATGCTCCGATCACATATCAACCAATAGAGTTGGTGAGGAGATACAGGTAGGGATATCTTCCTGAAAGAAAAAGTTTATGTAGAAGAAAGATCTTGGATAACATTTTTTTTTCCTATGGATGCTACATCTATGGAAACTCAAATCCATATGCAAATCAATGCAACTTGGATATTGTATTATTCCCCCCTTCTCAGTTGGTCATTTAAAGCGGTACAAACAGCTATCACTTACTGAACAAAACTATGAATCCATCCCTAAATTAAGTTTTCTATGCAGTGACTTATTAAATTCTCACTACATTCTTACAAGGTACATACTATTATGCCAACAAAGTAAGAAAACAGCCTACTGAGGAATTTTCAATTGAGAAAACCTTAAAGATTTTAATCCACCAGTGATTTTTGTGAAAAGCTCTGTTGTATGATTCACTGTATATAAATAAATAAATCCAATATATAACTTACAAATAGAAAAATTTAAGACTATTATTTATTTCATGAAAAGAACAGCCAGCAATTGGACTCCTTTAAGTGGCTAATATATATGTAACAGCACCATTGTTGTTGTTGGTTTTGAGTTACATATATTTAGCATACACATAATTTCCCAGGTAATCACTTAGGAGGTGAATCTATTATCTATGTGTTTCTCAAACTGACCTGATCATAAATACCATTTGGAATCTTTGTTAACAAACTACAGAATCCCTAGTCCCCTCCATTGGAGATTTTGAATCAGTAGATCTGAGGTGAGGTTAAGGTACTCTATATATTTAATATCTTATTCATTTTTTTAAAATGATGAAACAAGTTTGGGAGACAGTAGTCCACTGAATAAACCTGAGTTTCATTTAAAGCCCCTCCTAGTCGGGCCTTATATTTCAAACATCCATAAAATTAACCTATGTTTAAAAAAAAAAATCTATCCATTTCCCCCCAAATAGATACTTTCCTCCTTTGCACCTTTGTTCAGGCAGTTTTCTATTTTTTTCCTCCACAAAATCTTATTCTCTTTCAAGGTTCAACTCAGATTTTAAACTTTCTATAAATAATTCCCTGACCCTCCAGCCAGGATTATATTCTTTCTTATATACACCCACAGCTATTTTAATCTCTTTTGCAGTGATTCTCTCAAAGTGTGGTCCATGGACCAGTAGGATCAGCACCATTTGGGAATCTGTTAGAAATTTAAATTCTCAGGAACTTTCCAGACACACTGAGTCATAAACTCAGGATAATCTGTTTCAAACAAGCCCTCTAGATGATTCCATGCACCTTTAAGTTTAAGAACCACTGCTCCAA
Source organism: Marmota flaviventris (assembly GCF_047511675.1). NCBI lineage: Eukaryota > Metazoa > Chordata > Mammalia > Rodentia > Sciuridae > Marmota > Marmota flaviventris. Next base: position 77,503,475 of record NC_092507.1, read on the forward strand.
TGTATTCTAGATTTTATATTATAGACATACTTTGTTTTATTGTGCTTCACTTTATTGCACCTTACAGACATCACATTATTTATTATTTAAAGGCTTGGGGGCAACTCTGCATGTAGCAGAGCTATTGGTGCCATTTTTCCAACAGCTCAGATGACTGTTAGCATTTTTAGCAATAAAGTATTTTAAAATTAGGGTATATACATTTTTAAAGATATAATGCTATTGCATACATAATAGACTACAGTATAGTGTAAACATAGCTTTAATATTCACAGAGAAACCAAAAAAAGTTTGTGTGACTTACTTTATTGCAATATTTGCTTTATTGTTGTGGACCAAAACCTAACCTGCAATCTCTCTGAGGTATGCCTATACTGTATATCTTAACTTCTCTACTAGAATGTAAAGTAAGCTCCTTAAGAACAGGAACACTGTTTTCATTTTGCACAGTATCAACTACAGTGCTTTTCACTTAGCAGATCACAATGTTAGGTTGAATTAAATTGCTATTTCTTTAGTGTCAAAGTCTGTGTACATAAGATAAATAGATTTTAGTGCATCATTTTTTTTTCATTTTAATGGTGTTTAAAAATCTTTAAAAGTAGTAGTTTGATTGATTCAGATACAGATCCATACCCATTGTAAAGAGGACAAAAATAAAGGAACTAGTTTCCCTTACTTTTCAACATGAGACAAAATCTCTTTTGTTCTAATCTTTTTATCTAAGCTTAATACATATAATTCCTTATAAATATTTACTAATAATAAACATAACAATCTTATCTGGAAGTTTCTCATCTCTAAAGTTTTTATGCTTAAAGAAAATAAGTATTTTCTAAAATTTTTAAGTGGGTATCTATGTATTAAATACATTAGAAATAAACATTGCTTATGGTACCCTATATGCTACTTATTAATAAAGTTAATCAAAGTTGAAGTTGAGACATAATTTATTGGAAAATAATATAAATACCTTTTGCTAAAGGTCAACAAAACAAGGTTTTTGAATTCATGACACTGAAAAAACAAACTAAACAAAACCAACAATCTATATTGATTAATATTTCATTTATCATTGCTCAAAATTAGATAACAGTTCAAACAGCCATGGGATTTCTAAAAATCTAAAATAGTAAATAATAAAATAAAACACATGAAAACCATATGAGTGAATAAACCATACAATAGATTCACTGACTTGACATTATTTTCCTTTCACAGAATAACCTTCTTAAGAAAAATTTAAAAATGAAAACTTATATTAGTCCTGTCAAAATTCAATCAAAATCCAATTGGTAACTACACAGTTATTTCTAAGTATAAATTTTTGAATTTCAATCAGCTTATTAAAACAAAGCTACAGTAAAAAGCATTTTTCAAGATGTTACAATATAATGGTCAAATCTTTATCTTTCATTGCACAAAAAAAAAAATCAACAAAATTGATCTCATTTAATATACAAAAATCTGAACAATTATGAACTACTTTTCAAAAATATAAAGCACAAAAAATACAAATAAAAAACCTGCTTTGTGACTAGCTATCTTTATACTTTATTCTGTATTAATAAGAAGCATTATTTTTTTGTTTGTTTTAGAAAATGCCATCAAATATTCCCAGAAAAGACTTCATTTCCTCAGCTTCATCATCAGGATGATATCTACTGGATAAAAAAAGCAAATGCAAAAATAACTATTTCTGTAAGACAATTTAAAAAAAATACACAATAAATAATACAATACTAACAGAACATATAAACTTGATTGCTGTGAGGTTAATATGTCAAATAAACTTCAGTATGTATAACCTTGCAAGAAATTTGTCGGTAAAAAAAATTAGACTTTGTAAACTATAAAAGGACCAAATATCAGACATAATTTATTTAAATATATTGGAAAGTAATGTCATTTAATGAAAGTATAAACATACATGTAAACTTTGACACCTGCAGTTTCTCTTTAAAAAATGGCCAGAAGATTTAACCTGACAATTTCCCCTCCCTCCCTTCCTCCTTCTTTCTACCCTCCCTCCTTCTTCCCGCCCTTTCTTCTTTCTTCCCTACCCCCCCTTCCTTCCTCCCTCCCTCTTTCTTTTTTTTGTACTGGGGATTGACCCCAGGGGTACTTATTTTTTATTTTGAGACTGGGTTTCATTAAGTTCTTAGTGTCTCACTAAGTTGCTGAGGCTGACCTTCAACTTGGGATCCTTCTGTCTTACAGACTTCTGAGTTACTGAGATTATAGGCATATGCCACCACCCCTGGCTGTGACTTTTTTCATTGAACCTGTTGAATTGTGAAATAACTGTATAGCTCAAATACAACTGAACTTCTTAAAAATTAGCTGATTTCATTTGTATTTTTCAAATGATGCTACACTTTATACAAAAAAGCTATATTTGAATCAGTAAAAATAAGTTTATGAACTCAATATAGTTTCAAAAATTAGAATATTTGATGCTGTGAAATATCTTAAAAGAGCTTAGCTCACTACAGGTCTAAAATTTCAATGTCTTTAATATGTTTAGGTTCTGGTCTTTAAAAATGAATCAAGGAAAAAGGAAAGCCGAATTTCTTTGTAAGATGTCTTTACTGACATAATCATGAATATATTAAGAGTTCTTACCTGGAATCAACTTCCTTTATGGATTCACTGTTTCTAAAAAAAAAATCTACTTTCTTGAAATTTGAAAAATTTGATATGTTTTTGAAGTGAGTAAAGGACAGTTTCTCAATCTCTGGTGACAAACATTGCTTTTTTCTTTCCTGTAAATGGTCCTATATTTCGATGTAAAAAAATTGCAATCAATGAAAGTTTAAGTATTTAGGCAAAATTTATAGGAAAAACAAAGAAGTGCTTTTGCTTACAATATTTGCATTTCCAGCTTGTTGAGATAATTGTGTCATGGAGGATATATCAAACTTGGACATAGCAGAATTTGACAAACAAATGGCTGGCTTCTCGTGTGACGAAACAAAACTAAAAATTAAAATTAATTATTTGTAAAATATGGCAAATGGGAAAAACAAACCATTTTAATTTGCATTAATAGTGATTCTTTGGGGAGTACTATTTATCATATTTATCACAAAAAATTGATGCTGTTTCTTATACTCAAGGAGAACTTGGTGTATTTCCTTTCATTTAGACCATATCGTAATTTATATATTCCAAATTTGATAATAGTACTATTTTTAAGGGGCTATAGAAATAATCGTTCAAAAATGTTTTAAAAATTTAGTCTTATGCTTAACTGTCCATCATCTGAAATTCTGTTTTGACAACAGCACTTTGAGAAACACACCTCTAACATTAAGAGGGTTAAATTCACCAATACCATATATCTTCTCTGACACCTAATGACTTGATCCTCATCTCCAATTATGTCTCAAGAAAATATAAAGTTGTAAGAATAACAAATCAAAGTTTTTTAACACTTGCCTGTTTGACATTTCTCTTTGGAATTTGCTCTTTGACTGTTGGAAAGGTAGCTTACTTCCCCTGATACTTGAAATCAAAGTGTTTTCAGACCCTATATAAAGAGATAATAGTTTCAAATAAAATGCCAGTAAAGGGCTGAATGAAGTTTTTCACAAGTTCTATCAGGGAGCTGTCCAACAGATATGATCTGGTTAATAAAGGAATGACTAATTCTTTACAATATCAAATTTAATTTGCATAAAGTGAGGGCATAAAAGATAAAGGAGTAAAATTATAAAACACAAAGGTTAGCTTATTAGTTACTATGTTAAAAGGTCTTCAAACCACCACTATTTATTTATTTATTTTTTAAATTCAGATAAATGATCAAGTTGAGATTCATTCAATATTTTCAATGGTCTTCATGTGATCATTTAGAAGTGCTCCACAAATGGGGGTAAGTAGCATTTATTGATTTTCCCAGTGATAAATCTAATGCCTTCATAGAATTAGGCTACATCAAAGGATTAGCACGTTGCCTATTAACTTGCAGAACACAATAACATTTAATTGTGAGAAAGAGACTGCTAGTTGACATAGAAAATGATACATACTGATCTGATATAATAAAAAATTTTCAGGCCTATTTTGTGAAGGTGAGCAAATCCTTATCTTTCTGAGAAAAGCGTTTACTTTTTAGGGTAATTCTTAGGATCCTAAAACAACATTTCCACGGCTAATTGCTTCTCTTAGAAATATATATGTATATTTTTAAAAAGAGCATACATTGGTATATATTAAAAATCAACAAACTATAATTTTAGGAATAAGAGTCTGTACTCAGAAGGCTGAAGGACTGATTTCCTTCTGTCAACCCTTATGGGTAAGAGTATCTCCATTTGTTATCTTGTCAAACACTTGACATGACTTTCAATTTCTGTTTCAGTGAAATGGAGTAACTGCCTGTAACTCAAAGAACTACATCTCATTATTTTGGGTTTGTATATTATTTAAATATAATTGCCCACACAGGAGAAACAAATCCTTTCTTTTGTACTTATTTATATCTAAAGTCAATATTTTGATTAGAAATAAAAGGTTTTTTTTTTTTTGCAAGCTGATGAATACTTTCAAAAATAGAATACTTTTGTCCTTCACAAAAAGTAGCAAACCATGTGTGATCTTAGAATGGAGAGCAGGACACTCTGTATTATAAGGAAAAATTGAATCAACAGTCTGAATTTGAATAGTGTCTTTAACCAGAGAGGGGAGCAACAAAATAGAAAAAGTTCATTTGCTATATCACCATTGTGAAGTAACCTTGACCTCTGTTCTTAGTAGGTTAATGGTAAAATGCTTTTTATGGAAGGGTCACTTTTTCAGTTTTGCTAAAAATTATATTACTGAATCAAAACTAATTAAATAGGCACACATAAAAAGGTGAAGAAAATTACTCCTTGGAGCTAAAATGAAAAACATTCAAAAGAATTACTAATGAAATTACTTCATGCTAAAATACAAATTTACCTGGTGTCTTTATATTCTTAGTATCAACCGAAAAGTTAGTAACTTCTATTAAGTTTTCATCATCAAAATCATCCCAAACTTCATTTCCCAATTCAAAGTTCACATTCAAAACCTCTGAAAATGGGGAATTACTTTTATCCGTATCTATCAAATTTTGGTTTCCAGATATATTAAGATTTCTGTTGAACGTCATTGTTTGAGGGTCTTTCTCCTTTGAAGTTGTAGAATAGTTCCATCTAAAAAAATCTGTTATGTATATATATAAAAGAGTATAATTACTTTTAAAGATTAAACATCATTTTATACTGATATATCAAACACATCTTTCAATTACTAAGTAGAGTTTTCGAGCAGCAGTTTCCAAAAGCATTGTGTCAAGCATTGTTGAATATTATATTCAGTCAATTCTATTTACCGTATTACAAGTACTGATAGTTGCACTATATTTTTCATTAGATTTTAAAAGACAGAATTAATTTTTCATCTTAATTCCTAGGTAAAAATGATTCTACTCTAATTGGCTTCCAGCTCTTTACAAATTAATTTTGAATATTGTTATGACATACATTTGTCCAAAATACATATTTTTCTGCTGCTAAAAAATCCTCAGTATTTTCATTGTTTATAGCCTGGGTTTAGAAACAGACTACCTGTGTGAAAATTCTACTTTTTTTATTTGTATGACTTTAGAGAAGTAATTCAAATTCCCTGAGCCTAGTTTTCTCCCCTGAAAAAGGAAAAAATAATAGCACCTATTTAAAAAAATTGTTGTGAAGACTAAATCCCTTTACTTAAACACTTTTGCATAGATGTATACTAATATATATTTAATAACTGCCTCTCATAAGAGTATGCACATGTATATATACATAACTTTACCCTAAACTTTATAGATGTATATTACATAATTTACAAAAAATATTATATACAGTATGCTTAATTGTAAATCCCATATAATAATAATACTAATAATTATTATTATTTTAAACCCGAGTTCGAAGTAGGCTCCCTCTTTTTTTTTTAAAGAGAGAGAGAGAGAGAGAGAATCTTTTTTTAATATTTATTTTTTTTTAGTTTTCGGCGGACACAAATCTTTGTTTGTATGTGGTGCTGAGGATCGAACCCGGGCTGCACGCATGCCAGGCCAGCGTGCTACCGCTTGAGCCACATCCCCAGCCCCCATATAATTATTTGATTCTCACTAAATGTTTTCATTCAATTTTGCCACTCTTCTATCTATAGCCAACCTATGGTTGCAATTGACAAATCAGTAAAGTTCTCTCATAAATGTTGCTTAATATTTTTGTTGACTTTAGCAAGATAAAAGTAAAATAAAGACATATGTTGGGACTTCACTCATCCATCATTGATTAAGTAACTTTTTTTTTCTGAATTAAACAGTAGTTTTCAAATACTAAAAGAATATTCCCTTAATTTTTTGTGTTATTTTCAATGTAATGATTCTACAACATACTGTTAAGTTTAATCTTCACTATTGTCTCTTAAATTTAAACAACAAACCAATAAGTCAAATCCTGATAGGCAGTATTTTTTTATTCCAATAGTAAAACTTTTCTCACCATAACTGATTTTAAGCTACTTGTGATATTACTGATGAGAAGTTGGGAAGAAATGTACAGTAGCACCCCATTATACATTATTTACACCATATAGATAACAGCCTCAAGAATACAGATAATAGTAAAATGTAGTAGAATAATGAGGAAGTGATGAATTTTGAGCATTTTTGCTTTTGTTTTTAACATAATTTATTTGAAATTTCATATAATTAAAATTATAATAATAAATGAAAATTCCAATCATATTTCATAAGCTTGTGCCAGTACACCACTGGGTCATTTTACTTTAAATATCCCCCCATCCTTAGTTGGGAACACTTTGCATATCTGTAACCCAGAGACTTGAAAGGTTGAGGCAGGAGGATCACAAATTTGAGGTCAGCCTGGGCAACTTAACAAGACTCCATGTCAAAAGAGAAAAGAAAAAAAAAAAAAGATGGGACTATAGCTCAATGATCGTGGGTGGTGCACCACTGGGTTCAATCCCCAGTACTGTAAATAAATAAGTAAGTTAATAAATAAATAATCTCTGCCCTCTTATTCACCTATTCAAATCCTACTTTACTCTTCAACTATACCTACAATTATAGTTCACATTACTCTACTTTTATAAGTTGATCCATACACACAATGTACTAAAAATGGAAGTAGATACAAAGTATAATGGGAAGGTAGAAGAAAGAGCAATGAGAGTCAAAAAGACTCCTCAAGGTGAAAATAGATGAAAGAAAAGTAGTAGGATTCTAAGCTTGATAGAGCTGTGATTATGAAGAAAGGCAAGATACATATGAAGGGACAATAGCATGTGAAAGACATAGGATGAGAGACCAAAGAAGATGGGAACTATAAGTTTTCAGGATTTTTGGAGCACACAGCACAAGGAGAAGGCAGACCCAATTGAGACTGCACAGGGAGGTAAATGCCAGGTCATGTTGAAGTTTATTTGTCACGTTAAGGAGATGTGAAGATGTTTTAGCAACAGGTTTACTTAATTGAGATGCTTATTTGATCACTCGAAATGGTTATGTATTAGAGGATAGACTAGAAAAAGAGAGAAAGTTAATTGAAATAAATGAAAAACAATGAATGCTTGAGCTAGAGTATTAGTAAAAAGATAGAAGAGGGAAGAATTGATATGAGAAATGTGTAGAAGGCAAAATAATTAGGATTTGGTGATTAGTTACATGTGGGATGAGATATGTATGACAATTATTTTCTGTCTTTAGCAGCTTAAATAAGCAGAGGGTTAAATCACAAGGTTAAGGAAAACAGAGAGTGAGGCAAAAAGAAGATAGAAGGAAGGACTTGGGGTGCTGCTATGTTAACTTTTAGGCAGACATCTCCAGGAAGGTGATTATATAGAATGAGTTATATCTCGATGGGAGATACAGATTAAAAAAATCATCAGAATATAGTTAAGTGATTTAAGACATAGGCTTAGGTGATAATGTCTAGAAGTTTTGAAGTGAGAAGTGAGAGGAATGAAAAAGAAAAAAAATCTTTGCAACATCAATAGGAAGAAAAGCTCAAACGATCTGAGAAGTAGGAGAAAAATTAATAGAATGATTTAATTGAAACCAAAGGAGAAACTTGTGAAAGGAAGGAAAGACTAGAAAATCAAAAGTGTCAAATACTACAAAAGGCCTGGCATAGTGGCACACATCTGTTGTCCCAGCACTTGGGAGTTGGAAGTGGGATGATCATTTGACCTCAGGAGTTTGAGATAAGCCTGGGAACACAGATAGATTTTGTTTCTAAACAAAAACAAAAACAAAAAACCTGACTGAGGTCCAAAAGAGAATAAGTTGAAAAAAAGTTCACTGAATTCAGTACTTAGGAGGTCATTAAATGACGGGAGTAAAAGCCATTTCAAAGTAATGATAGAACCCAAATTTTAATGAATGAAACATGATAAGGCTGTAAGAAAATAAGCATGCTAACAGTAAAATGCTATTTCAAGAATTTTTGTTTGGATGAAAAAGCAAGAGATAGAGGTTATAGAGACTCTAGGATTCTGCTTTTGTCTGGCATGCTTGTTTTCATAAAAGTACCTCTATTTTCCTTTGGATAAACAAGCCTTCACCATTCCATGTGATCCTGGGAAGGCCATCATTCAAGGTGGCCTGCTTTCGCTGGGGCCACAGAGATAAAATGACTCCCCACCCCAGGCCATAGGAATTAATGAAGAATAAACATGGGACTCAAAGGAGGATAGTCAAGATTAATTCAGGTCTGAGTTCAAAACTAACATGGAAGAGTAACTTTTTCTACTGAATATGCTAACCTGGGAAGATTTAAATTAGGGACTACCTGCCATGTGAAAAAGCTCATTCAACAAATAAAGCCAATCAGTAACCAAGCATAACTAAAAGACTGAGAGAAAGCCAGAGGCAATGATGAGACCACTGGAGATTAAAGCTTGGATTAATGCTTGGACAATTACCTTTTTGTGTGTTTAACTCACTTTTATAGAATTTTTATCACTTATAATCAAAAAGGTCATGACAAGCTAGGTGAAGATCTAGAGATGAAGAAGAAAGAAATTTAAGCTTATGCATATGTTAGAGAAAAAAGACAATAGAGAAGGAAGAATTAAAATATAGGAAAGAGGAGAGGATTAATTGGTTTTCTAAAGTCCCAGAGAGGATAGCATTTGATAAGATTAAGAAAACTTGGAAGAGATAGACAAATTTCTGGACACATATAACCTACCAAAATTGAACCAAGAGGATATAATACAAAAATATAAATAGATTAATAACAAGTAATGAAATTGAAAAATAAAAAGTTTCCCAACAAAGAAAAGTCCACACATGGATGGGTTCACAGCTGAATTTAATCAGACTTTTAAAGAGAAACTAACATCAATGTCTTTCAAACTGATCTACAAAATAGAAAGGGAAGGAACCCTTCCAAACTTTTTCTTGGAAGTCAGTATTACCCTGCTACCAAAATCTGATGAGTATACAACAATAGCAAAAGAAAATTATAGACCAAATCCCTGAATGAGCAGAGATGCAAAAATCCTCAACAAAATTCTTTCAAATAAGATTCAACAGTACATTAAAAAACATTATAAACCATGATCAAGCTGGTATGGAAGGATGGTTCAAGATATACAAATTAATAAATGTAACACAACACATAGAGTCAAAGATTAAAAACCACATGATTACAGCAATAGGTGCAGAAAAACTCTTGACAAAATTCAATATTCCTTTATGATAAAATCTCTGAATAACTTAGGTATAGAAGAATCATAACTCAACATAATAAAGGTTACATATGACAAACCCATAGCCAATATCATACTTAATCGGAAAAAAACCTGAAAGCATTTCCTCTAAGATCAGGAACGTTTCAAGGGCGTCTGCTCTCATCACTCTTAGTCAATATAGTACTAGAAATTCTACCCAGAGCAATGAGGCAAGAGAAAAATAGAAGGCATGTAAACAGGAAAAGAAGGATTCAAATTATCCCTCTTTGTAAAAGATATGATTCTACATATAGAAATTACTTAGAACTCCATCAAAAGACTTTTAGAACTGATAAATTCAGTAAGATAGCAGGACATAAAATATACAAAATCAGTTGCTTTACTATATATCAATAATGAACTCTATGAGAAAGAAATGAGGAAAGCAATCACATTCACAATACCCACTACACATAAAATACCAGGAGTAAACCCAACTAAGTAAGGATGAAAACTGCAAAACACTGAAGAAAGAAACTGAATACAGCACTAGGAGGTAGAAAGACCTCCCATATTCATGGATTGGAGAATTAATATTATTAAAATGGCCATACTACCCAAAGTGATCTGTAGATTCAATGAAATCCCCATTGAAATACCAGTGACATTTTTCACAGAACTAGGAAAAAAAAACAACCCTGGAATTCATAAGGAAATGCAAAAGACCCTGAATAGCCAAAGCAATCCTGAGCAAACAGCAATAATACTAGAGGCATCACAAAACATACTACATAACAACAGTAACAAAAATAGCATGGTGTTGGCATAAAACAGACCTAAAGACAATGGATAGATAGGAAGCTCAGAAATAGCTGGGTCAAATGGTGGTTCCATTTCAATTTTCCAAGAAATCTCCATACTGCTTTCCATATTGGTTGCACCAATTTGCAGTCCCACCAGCAATGTATGAGTGTGCCTTTTTCCCCACATCCTCACCAACACTTATTGTTGTTTGTCTTCATAATAGCTGTCATTCTGACTGGAGTAAGATGAAATCTTAGAGTGGTTTTGATTTGCATTTCTCTAATTGCTAGTGATGATGAAGATTTTTTCATGCATTTGTTGATTGATTATATATCATCTTCTGAGAAGTGTCTGTTTAGGTCTTTGGCTCATTTATTGATTGGGTTATTTGTTTGTTTGTTTTTTTTTTTTTTGGTGTTTAGCTTTTTGAGTTCTTTATATACCCTAGAGATTAGTGCTCTATCTGATGTGTGAAGGATAAAGATTTGCTCCTAAGATGTAGGCTCTCTATTCACCTCACAGTTTGTTTCTTTTGCTGAGAAGAAACTTTTAAGTTTGAATCCAACCCACTTATTAATTCTTGATTTTAATTCTTGCACCACAGGAGTCTTATTAAAAAAGTTGGGGCCTAATCCCACATGATGGAAATTAGGGCCTACTTTTTCTTCTATTAGATGCAAGGTCTCAGGTTTTATTCCTTAGTCTTCGATCCATTTAGAGTTGAGTTTTGTGCATGGTGAGAGACAGGGGTTTAATTTCATTTTGTTGCATATGGATTTCCAGTTTTCCCAGCACCATTTGTTGAAGAGGCTATCTTTTCTCCAATGTATGTTCTTGGCACCTTTGTCTAATATAAGATAGTTGTAGTTTTGTGGGTTAGTCTCTGTGTCCTCTGTTCTGTACCATTGGTCTACCAGTCTACTTTGGTGCCAATACCATGCTGTTTTTGTTACTATTGCTCTGTAGTATAGTTTAAGGTCTGGTATAGTGATGCCTCCTGCTTCACTCTTCCTGCTAAGAATTGCTTTAGCTATTCTGGGTCTCTTTCTATCCCTCTTCTTGGTCTATACCCAAAGGACTTAAAAACAGCATACTACAGGGACACAGTCCCATCAATGTTTATAGCAGCACAATTAACAATAGCTAAACTGTGGAATCAACCTAGATGCCCTTCAATAGGTGAATGGATACAAAAAATGTAGCATATATACACAATGGAATATTAATCAGTAATAGAAGAGAATAAAATCATGGCATTTGCAGGTAAATCGACGGAGTTAGAGAAGATAATGCTAAGCGAAGTTGACCAATTCCCAAAAAACAAATGCCAAATGTTTTCTCTGATATAAGGTGACTGATTCATAGTGGGATAGGGAGAAGGAGCATGGGAGGAATAGATGAACTCTAGATAGGGCAGAGGGGTTGGAGGGGGAGGAAAGAGGAATGGGGTTATTAATGATGGTGGAATGTGATGGTCATTATTATCCAAAGTACAGGTATAAAGACACGAATTGGTGTGAATATACTTTGTATACAATCAGAGATATAAAAAATTATGCTCTATATGTGTAATAAGAATTATAATGCATTCCACTGTCATATATAAATAAAAAAAATTAAAAAAAGAAAGCCCAGAAATAAATTCATGCACCTTCACCAACTGACTCCTTTATATAAAGGTGTCAAAAGCAAGCGTTGGATGGAGAGTCTCTTCAATAAGTTGGGAAAACTGAATAATCAAATGTAGAAGGTTGAAATTTGATGCCTATCTCGCACCCTGAAGAAACAACAACTCAAGACTTTAATAAAATACCAAAATCTTTAAAACTACTAGAAGAAAATACAGGAGAAACACTTCAAGGTATTGGCACAAGCAATGATTTCCTCCCTTAGCTCAGGAAACAAAAGCAAGAATTACCAATTGGGATTACATAAAATTCAAGTTTCTGCACAGCAAAGGAAACAAAACAGTGAAGAGACAATCTACTTAATGGGAGAGAATCTTTGCCAGCCATTCATCAGACAGAGGATTGATTTCCAGAATACAAAAAGAACTCAAAAAACTTAACAAAAGCCAAATAATCTAATTAATAAATGGGCAATTGAACTGATTAGACACTTCACAAAAGAGAAAGTACAAATAGCCAATAAATATATGAAAAAATGTTCAATATCTTTAGTCACCAGGGAAAGCAAATCACAACTACATTGATATTCTACCTTAACTCAGAATAGCTACTATCAAAAACAAACAAACAAAAAACAATAAACAAACAAAAAATAACAAATGTTGGTGAGGTTGTGGAGAAAAAGGAACCCTAACTATTGATGGGAAACAAATTAGTTCAGTCTCTATAGAAAATAGTGTGACAGTTCCTCAAAAAAACTAAAAATAGAGCTACCATATGATCCAGCTACACCATTCTGGGTATATACATCTGAAGGAAATGAAGTCAACATGCAAAAGAGATTCTTGCACACCCATGTTTATTTTGCCATTTTTCACAATAGCCCAGATATAAAATCAGCCTGGATATGTATCAACAGATGAGTGGACAAAGAAAACACCACACACACACACACACACACACACACACACATATACATATACATATATGGATAGATAGATAATGGAATATTATTCAGCTAAAAAAAGAATAAAATGTTGCCATTTGCAGAAATATGGATAGAACTAAGACAAAACGTTAAGCAAAATAAGCCAGACCACATAAAGACAAGTAATACATATTTTTTCTCATATAAGGAGACTAAAAAAAGAGATGACTTGAAAGTAAAAGAGGTGGATGGTGGGGCAGGATTACATAGGAGAAGGGAGAATGGACATGATCAAATCTTAATATACACATGTATGGAAATGCCTCAGTGAAACCCATCAATTTGTACAATTAATGTGTTGAGAATTACAATAAAAGAAGTTTGCAAGAGGAGAAATAAACCTTGAATTGAAGAAAAGATAATTCATCTTTCCAGACAAACAGAGGATTAAGGATAGGTTCAGAGACAGAGAAATAACATAGTTAGAGTGAAAGTTGAATAGGATGGCGGAAAGCTGAAAGAGTTCATACACTATAGGTTCAATTTTCAATTCTCCACTGATATCTAAAAGCCAATTTTGTTTTCTAGAAATGGCACTGGACTGGGAATCAAGAGATATGGAATGTATTTCTGGCCCTGCCATTAATTAGCTATGTGATTTTGGGCAAGCCATTTAATCTCTCACAGTCTTGGCTTCTTTCACTGTAAAATGAGAAATTGCACAAAGGTCCTTTCCAATTTAAATTTTATGATTCAACACAGGTTTCTCATATAATTTCTAACATTTTTTTCTCTTCTGAAATTGGAATATAGATAGTAAAAATTGCCATATTTTTCTTAAAACATTCTCAAAAGTAGTATTTGAATATATTTGAAATATGTTTTGCTAACAAAGACTAATGTATCAAAAGTATAATAAACATGCTCAATTACTATTCTAAATAGTTCAAAATATTATTCTAAGAGCTTTATATAAGTTATTTCATTTAATTCTAAAATTTCTAAAACATATTCAGATGAGGGAACTGAGACAAAGTGGTTAAATATACTATAAGGGGCCACAGTAAATGACATAATTAGAACTTGAACCTAAACAGACTGTTTCAGATCCTGTGAGCTTAACTTCTATACTATATGACTCCTTACTTTAAAAACAAAGAGAAAAATAAAAAAAGTAAAAGAAAATATGAAAAGTGGCCCACTCAGTAAAACTGGAAAATGGTTATTATTGGGGGTTAAAGTATCTTAGATGGAACTTTCATATCATGATATAAATTTGATTTGGGATGGTGGTAGGAAAGAAATAATAAACCTATGTAAATACAACATAAAATAAAGTAGAGGGCCTGGGTATTGTAGCATATACTTGTAATCCCAGCAGCTTGGGAGGCTGGGGCAGGAGGATCACAATTTTGAGGCCAGCCTCAGAACTTAGCGAGGCCCTGAGGAACTTGGTTAAGACCTTGTCTCAAAGTTAAAAAAATAAAAATAAAAAAAGGGCTGGGGATGTGGCTCAGTGGTAAAGTACCCCTGGTTCAATCCCAGTACCAAAAAAGAAAAAAAGAAAGAAAGGAAGTAAAAGAGGAAAAGATAAGATAAACTGCAGAGAAAAAGGCAGGGAATAGAGTGGTAGTACAGGAAGAAATAAGTCATAGAGCTATAGATTGAAGTAAGATAAAAATAAAAGGGCTGAAAATTTTAAACCTCCTATCCATTTTCTAATAATATCTGGCTCTCTCCCTCCTTCCCTCCTTTATTTCTTTCTTCCTTCCCTTCCTCTCATCTTCCATATTGGGTCTAATTACCACCACGTCATAAGAGGTTCCAGTCTTTGCCTCCCTAAGGTGTCTTCCTTCCTCCCTCCCTCCCTGCCTTCCTTCCTTCTTTCTGTCCAACCCAGGGCCTCACACATGCTACATAAGCACTCTATCACTGAGCTACATTTTTAGGCCTCCTAAAATGACTAAAGAAAGTATAAAGTGACAGCAACAAAGAAAAGAGTGGGAATAGAAGTCAATGTTAAACATGAAATTATTTTCAGAAAACATCAAGCTTACCATTTCATTTACATTAACATACAGCCACTTGAACAAACAACTAAATGGATAGGATTATTTCTCATGCATTTTAATAGTTTTATAGTTAATGGCATGATCAAAGGAAATAATGCTCTTCATAGTAGGAAGCAGACTAATAATAAGCCAGGCATAGTGCTGAAGAATTTATATGCATTATCTCATATTATCATAGAAACCATAAGAATCATAGGTTAAGAACTGAAGAGGTATTAATGGTTTGCCCATTTCAATCCTGTCATTTTAAAGGTACCAATAAGGTCCAAAGAGGTTAAGTAGTTTCCCCAAGGTCACAGCTATTTTGTAAAACTGAACTAATTTTTTAAACATAAAGTTATTTTAAATAATTCTAAAACACATGAAAGTAATAATTTAACATTTTAATCCTATATTTATCCAAGAATCCCCTATTTTCTCTCAGATTATCATTAAATTAGGCAACACCATGTAGGAAAGATATATATATATATATGCATCACAGTCATATCTAGTACATAAAGTTCAGAAATCAATGAACACACACATATGTGTATGTGTATATATATATACATATATAAAATATATATATATATATATATATATATATATATATATATATATATATATATACTTTTCTAAATCCATGACTATCTGAATTAACAAACTCAAGAACTTAAAATTGGTTAAAAGACCCAAGGAAAAAAAATGCTGCTTAGTTAAAAGTCAAAATAATTGTAGGTGTTGGTTTTTCAATAATATTATTTGTCAATCTAAAGTAATGACAAATCATATTCCCTCTCAGATCAGCATCACCAATAATTTACTTTTGTCTTGATATTCAGATGGCTCTTGTTGAACTTTTCCATGGATTTCATGCTGATCACATTGCTCCATTACAGGCAATTCAGGTATGTTTAAATATTCTGACCTTTATAAAGGTAGAAAAAACAGTAAAAATGTAAAAGTAAATATTAAAAAGAACCTAGACTTAAAAAACTAGTTACTTATAACAAAGGAAAAACCCATGGTTTATCAACTCAGTACTTCAATGATAAAATATATTCAGACTAGGTAGCAAAGGGTAAAAACAGATGTTCAATGGAAGAGACCAACATTTAGTCCTCTTTACATGCTCCCAATAGATATTGCTATCATTGTACAATCTTTAAACAAATCTATTGCTAATGCTATTTACAGTTAGATAACAAAAGCTGAAATCTTTAGAAGCAGTTCTGAATTTAGTATTCTGATGGTTAGTTCTTGTTCTGTACTGATTGTTGAATAAATTGAATGTCATCCCTATATCTAGAATGCTCTTGTCTGAATGGAAAATTACATGTGCTATTGGTTTCTAGGCATCATGATAGAGGAACACTGAATTATCACCTGAGGTCCTTGGCTTACTTATTGGGAATACGAAGTTTGGATTTTTTCATCAATAAGAAGAGATAAAAATACCTTATTTTATAAGCCAGGTTGTTGTTAAGGTCAAGAGAGATAATGCACAAAAGTGAAATTTTAAAATTACAAAATATTTTATAAATTTGAGGTATATTAATATAGAATGAGCACCTGAATAGAAAGATAAGACTTTGTATACCAATATGGTTTATCTTTTTAAAGCACAGTATATTCCTGTCACTTAAATTAAGAAGGCAAAGAACCTGAAGTAGTTTCCTAGGAAAGAGACAATTCAATGAATATTAAAGTATTCTGTAAATGTAGAGTTCTAATTAAATTTAGGGTATGAAAGATAATGAAACCCTTATGATATTATTGCTTCATTATAGAACTAAATGATTACTGTGATTACTGTGAACAGTAACTAGTGATCACCTTTTTCTGAACAAGTAGTTATCTGAAGGAAAAGAGAATTTAAGATGAATATTTTATCTTAGATATTAACATTATATTTGTACCTTGATAAACTAGGAAGGGAAGGTTTGGGAGTAAAACCAAACCCTTTAAGGTCCACACTTTGAGATTTATTCATCTGTACCTAATGAAAAAAAATTATGAGTTCAACTATCAGTTTTACATGAAGACCTTTTAATAAATGAGTCAAATGGCACATCACAGTCATATCTAGTATATAAACAGAAATCAATGAACTAGAAACAACTCAGACTAGTTCTCAGCTCAAATATTTCTCATATCATTCATATATATATGAATATATATATATATATATATATATATATATATATATATATATATATATATATTTTTGTAGTTGTAGATGGACACAATACCTTTATTTTATTTATTTATCTTTACGTGGTGCTGAAGATCAAATCCAGGGCCTCACACATGCTAGACAAGTACTCTACCACCGAGCTACAACCTCAGCCTGTTAGTCTTTCTTAAATGTTGCAATCTTTATGGTTCTTTACTAGGTCTTCTCTTTTCACTCTATCTGTTCTTAAAAATTGATTTAGTCCCATGTCAACTATCATTTTTCATGTGAATGACTCTCAAATCTGTTTCTAGCTTAGCTCTCCCTCCTGATTTTTCAGTTACATCCAACTGTGTGTAGGGCAATTATACTAGACATTTTTGTAGACCTCTAAATTTGGTTATTTCCAAAATTGAATTTATCCTTCTCTGTTTCCCCAAACTTGTTTTTCCTTTACTGCTCCTACCTAACTTTTCTCGCAGTTGTTCAAGTCAGAGAGCTGGACATCAGTTTTGACTACTTCCTTCAACCTTCCCCTTTAGGATCAGTGAAGTACCAAGGTAGTTGATCCCTTCTCTGAAAATATTTTAAGCTCTATCAATTCTCCCCATTGCTACTGGCACTACCATAACTTAGGCCATCATTTTCCTTGAAATATTACAAAAACAAACTAATGAGTCCCATTTTTCATTCTCTAATTCCTTCTCTACATTGCAGCCAGCGTGATCTTTATGAAATGTAATTCAGATCATTTCACTGAGTAAAGCCCTCAGTGCCTTACCAATACTTTCAAAATAAAATATAAATCCCTAAATAGTGAAAAGGTCAGTATGATTTAGTTTGTACTTAGCTCTTTAGCCTCATCTCCCTCTATACTACTTGCAACTGAACTCTAGACATACTGTATTATTTCAGTTCCTTTAAAGATCTTTCTTCTCCCTACCTCTCCCTTGGGATATCTGAGTATTTTTTAATACCTCGATATATTTTTCTATCTCTCCCATTGGCCATTCTGTTCTCAGATACCTCCATACTTGGCTTATCTTTTGGGTCTCAATCACATCTACTCAGAATCCTTTCCTGGCCCATCGAATGAGGCTTCTGTATACTTTTGTTTAAATCTAAACTGAGCATTTAAAAAACTTTTTTTTATTTGTTCTTTTTAGATATACATGACAGTAAAGTGTATTTTGACACATTATGCCTACATGGAGTATAACTTATTCTAACTTGGATCCCATTTTTGCGGTTGTACATGATATGGAGTTTCGCTAGTAGTGTATTCATATATGAACATAGGAAAGTTATGTCCAATTCATTCTACTGTATTTCCTATTTCCATCTCCCATCCCTTCCCTTCATTCCCCTTTTAAACTGAAGCATTTTTATACTTCTGTCATAGAAGCACTCATCACACTATATTAAAAGGGCCTGTTTTACTTATTTGTATCCTTCGTTCAACTATAAATTCTATGAGGACTGGAAATAAAACTGTCTTATTTATCACTGTATTTTAGCCTGGGAATATTCTTAATATTCAATGATTACAGAAGGAAAAGAGAAAGAAAGGAAGGGAAAGGGAGAAGAAAAGGGGAAGAAGGGAGAATAGGAGGGAAAACATGTCAATAAAAATTATCTTCTCAGAGAAGATGGTGACTATTTCCTGCGTCATTCCTCTCCCTGTTTTCAGACATTCTTCTTGTTTAGACTCATGCCTTAAAATATTTATTCTTATAAGAGCCCAGAATAGGACTTTTCTACGATATAACTTAGGTTTAAGAATAGTCACTTAGTGACTAGCCTAGAAACCATTAGACTTTCATTTTTTTTTATCTCTTGGAAGGAAGGCTCTTGTTCTTCTAGATTCAAGAATCCAAATCAACTTCAGAATTTCCAATCCAATCCAGCACAGAAGGAGCAAGGATTCCTGCCCACCCAGGGACATGCTGCAAATGGGCTCCTGTGGAGCGCACCCAGATGTTTTCTTGGGGTAGGGTTTAATGGCGCAGGCCTATAATCACAGTGACTTGAAAGGCTGAGACAGGATGATTGCAAGTTTGAGGCCAGGCTTGGCAAATTAGGGAGACCCTGTCTCAAAATAAAAAATAAAAAGGACTGGGGGTGTAGCTCAGAGGTAGAGTGCCCCTGAATTCAATCCCCCAGTATAGAGGAAGAGCAAGAAAAGGGCAAGAATGTCTAGTTCAGTTGTTGCTGAATTAAGCTAAACTCATATTCTTCTCATTTTCTTTCTTCATCTTCATTTCTCTCTACACTAAAAAAAAAAAAGGTTTAAAAAAAAGGCTAAAGGGAAAGTAGGTTTACAGATTGACTATAATGGTCATATTTCTATTCAAGTCCACAAGTAATTCTAAAGTACACTGTGAATACCTATCTAATTGAGATACAAAATAAGTGATATTTATTCATTTAATTGCAGAACAAAGGATAAATGTTATTAGTACTAACCTTGAGACGTTTAACTGGAGGAAGAGATGAAACAGCATTCCTGTTTCTTAAATCAGATAAATATGAAGAAATTGTTGGTTCTTTAATATCTGACTTCTGTGCAACTCCAGTTTTACCTATAAAAATAAATTTCAGATACTTTAGGTTAAACTTTACGCATTGTTCATATAAAGCCAAATTTCTTCAAAATTTCAAATCTAATATTTATTTCATGTTGCCCACAGAAGACTGAATATTATATGAGAGTTATAAGTTGCATGATATCAATATCACAGACAGATAATTAGGATGTCATTACTATTTATCAAAGACTTTCAATTTTTAATGCCTAAAATGAACTTGTTTTATGGAACTCACAGCAGTCATGTCCACATGTATGTTTATTTTTACAGTGATGATTACATTCTCGGTTCCCAGGTTTTTTGCAGAGAGTTATTCCTAAATCAATATAAAAAAAGACCTATTTGTTAGGATAGCTATTATAATTAACTTAATATAATTAATTTTTATCTAGTTTCTTTTCTCTCAGACAGACAAAAGGATTTTGACTTCACATTTCCTCAAGTGTTAACCCATACAATTAAAAAAGTATTTTTAATAACAGTTCCTGTCCCATTAATAGCCCTAACCCATTTTCACAAAGAATATCTAGCCATCTATAAATTTATCACAATCTCTCTGGTATAAACAGAATCAAATACAGTGAAATATAAGTAACAAACTTTGTCTTTAATGAAGTGAGAATGAGGATAGAGATTTAAACATTGCTTTGCTTTATCCTTATGCTTGAGAATCTGGAAAGAAGCAAACCTCATGGCATTTTGATGGCACTACTGACTCATTAGTAGATAGGACACCATTCATATTTCATAAGTGTTAAAAATAAATGCATTAGGGATATAAAAAATTTGATATTTGAATTCAAAGAAAGGAAAGATTGCTTCCAGCTTGACTTCTCTAAGCTAGAATTAACATACCCATATATATAATTTATTCCTCATTTATTGTACTTTGAATAGGCTTTTTCTTGATCTTAATTCTAGTAACATGGATAAGAAGAGAGATATTTAAATTGGTCCTTGAAGGATAGACAGGATTAGGATATAAAAAGGGGAAAAAGAGAAGATATTCCAGATAGATGACATATTATTTATATTATAGGAACCAACATCAGCTTATTTTTGCTAGAACACAGATTTTAAGTGAAGTAGAAATGTTGGAGATAGTAGAGAGTTTTTAAAGACTTCTACAACCTTTCTTAGATTTTTTATTCTTCATTTTCAGAGTCACTCTTCAATCAACTTTCAGTCAAGTCATGATACACCTAGACAATGATAATATATGTCTAGCAGTGTGGGATAAATGGATGAGGCTGCTCCCCAGATGAGGCTGGTTTCTCTGTTTTTTAAAAAAATATCTATTTTTAGTTGTATATGGACACAACACCTGTATGTATGTATGTATGTATGTGGTGCTGAGGTTTAAACCCAGTATCTCACTAGTGCCAGGCAAATGTTCTACCATTGAGGTATAAATCCAGCCAGGGGCTGTTTTCTTTTGTGGCCTTAATCAGTACCTTATCAAGGAATTAAGTACTGATAAAGTAATTTTTAAAAAATCCCTGGAAGCTGAAAACTGACAGGTAAACCACAGTGTTCCCAACTAAACATAAACAACTTGGAGAATATAAACAATATACAATGTTATCATAGTGGAAGATGAAGATTTCTATGCAATTATTTCTGAAACTAGATAAGAACACTCAAGAACCACAAAAATAATGAAATATCCCCCTCTTCTGGCTAACACAGATGACTACTATTTTTAAAATCCACCTCCAAGATAAAAAGACCAAAATAACCCATTTTTCACTTCCCAAAAGTATCCAATTTAGAACTAATCTCTGCTTTCCCTACACCCTTCTAAGAATCACCCAACATAAGATGAAATCCTGTCAGTTTCTCCCAACTTCCTGAGATGATCGATAGTTCAGCTGGTATTATATTCTTGTTTGCTGAAGAATGTTAGATAAAGCTAACTTTCTTCAAAGGCAGGTGTATTCCTAGGGGTCTTTGGTTGAAAGGCTTGTTGGCATTATACTCTGTAAGGAGTGCCAAGACTTACTTGTTTGGAAGTTGTGCCCCAGAGTCATGGTCTCATTACCTATAACTTAGATGGTATCTGGTTTCTTTGAAGTCAATTCTTCATGCTTCATATATTCCATATACTGTTGCTTAATTAATCCTCATAAAGCTCAACTCTGATTAGATAATTTGCCCACTTATCAACATTAGTTACTTCGCACTGACAAAATTAATTCCACATCCAAGGTCCTGCATAATCTGAAATTCCCTTTATAGCATCAATATTAATCCTACAACCATCAAAACACGTTCAACTGCCATTCTTCAAATAATCCCATGCCTTTTTCTGACTGTATCTTTGATATTACCTCATCTTAGAAGACCCTCAATTTCTTGTCTATCAGAAGCTTATCAACTTTTAAAGCAACTCATATGGCACCTCTACCACAAATCTATTGTGATCACTTCATCTGAAGTAATTTCTTTCTCCTTTGAGTCCTTGTGGCTTATTCCTTGTACATTTCGCTTACTATATGCTACCTTATATTTATATAGGTAAAGTACAGGGCACATTAGAGTAAAAAAAAACATGAGTTCTAATGTGAACTTTTATCTGAAAAACAATATAAAACAAGAATTAAAAATAATACCTGTTGGGGCTGGAGTTGTGGCTCAGTGGTAGAGCACTTGCCTAGCATGTGTGAGGCACTGGGTTCAATTCTCAGCACCGCATATAAATAAATAAATAAAATGAAAGTCCACCAATATCTTAAAAAAATTAAACAAAATAATACCTGTCACTAGCATAAAAACAGACACAAAATCAATGGTACAGAATAGAAGACACAGACAAACCCACACAGATATTATCTTATCTTTGACAAAGGTGCCCAAAATATAAGTTGTAACAAATTGTGCTGGGAAAACTAAATATCCATATGGAGAAGAATAAAACTCTATCCTATAGCTCACCCTGCACAAAAGTCGATTCAAAATGGATCAAAGACCTAGGAATTAGACCAGAAACTTTGTAAATACTAGAAGAAAACCAAGGGTCAACATTCAACATATAAGTGTAGGCAATAACTTCTTCACTAGGACTCCTAATGCTCAAGAAATTAACTAATGAAATGGTATCAAATTAAAAAGCCTCCGCATAGCAAAGGAAACAAGTGTGAAGAGAGTACCTACAGAATGGGAGAAAATCTTTGTTAGCTATTTTTATGTCAGAATTAATATACAGGGGGTTGGTGTTGTAGCTCAGTGGTTGAGCACTAGCTTAGCACGTATGAGGCACTGGGTTCAATCCTCAGCACCACATAAAAATAAATAAATAAAATTAATATACAGAATATATAAATAACTCAAAAAATAACACCCCCAAAATAAATGAATAAATAACCCAATTATTAAATGAGCAAATTGATTAAACAGACATTTCTCAAAAGAAAAATTACAAATGGACAACAAACATGAAAATGTCCACCCTTTTTAGCAATTAGGGAAATACAAATCAAAACTATACTGATAGTTCATCTCATTACAGCTAGAATGGCAGCAATCAAGAATACAAATAATAAAGCTCAAATGGATGCTGGGGAAAAGGAATACTTTTATGCTGTTGGTGGGACTGTAAATTAACCACTGTGAAAATTAGTATGAAGATTACTCAAGACTAGGAATGCAACCACCATATGACCCAGCTATACCCCTCGTTGGTATTTAAAGTCAGCATACTATAGCAATACGTGAAAATCCATGTTTATAGCTACACAGTAGCCAAATTATGGAAGCAGCCTAGGTGACCATCAATGGATGAATAAATAAAGAAAATTATATATGTGTATATATGAGATAATTTTATTCACCATAAAGAAGAATGAAATTACGTCATTTGCAGAAAAATGGATGTATCTTGAGAGCATTATGTTAAGTAAAAAAAAGCCAAACTCAAAAAGTCAAGAGTCATATTTTCTTTCATATGTGGAAAGTAGATAGAAAAAAAGGGGAAAAGGCAGTGAAAATAGAAGGAAGACCAACAGAATAGAGGAAGGGGACCACAGGAGGCAGGTTAGGAGATAAAAGGGAGGTACTGAGGAAAAAAATTAATTAAATTATCTTCTTATATTGTGTGCAGGTATGAATGTGTAGCAACAAATCCCACTATTATGTATAATTACAATGGACTAATAAAAGTCTTAAAAAAAATACCTGGTCTCTCTAACGTCAGAAAGGTAAAAAGAGAAAATAAACTTAAGTATAAAAAAGTATTTTTAAATTAAGTGAAAAAATAATATATTAATGTGTGTATCATCTATAATCTTACATTAATTCAAGATTATACAAATAATCATAAAATTAAAACCTCTGATATCTGGGGTTGTGACTCACAGAAAGAAAGCTTGCCCAGCATGTGTGAGTCAGTGGGTTTGAGTCTCAGCACCACATAAAAATAAATAAAATAAAGGTATTGTGTTCATCTACAAATAAAAAAATATTAAAATAATAACCCTCTGAATATCATGAAGAAGAGGAACACACTATACATATCACCATGCTATGTGATGATGAGGTGTTGTCCTAGTCAGGAATGTTGGGCAGAGGATTGAAGAAAGAGTGGGAGTTAAAAAGGCAAAGAAATAGGAGAAAGAGTTTTAGGCAGAAGGCACAGCACATACTAAAGCTCTATGAAAGGAAAAGCATAGCCCACTGGAGAAATCAAAATATTAGTTTGGCTGATGCAAGCAAATAAGAGAGAGTACATGAGACTACTGGTAGAAAAGATAGCTTATTGTGTAGGGGAACAGCTCTACCATAGGCACCCTGGCAATTGCATGTTTTCACATAGACCATGTTGATAAGGCTCAACTACTGGCAGAATGGCCTACCATCCTCCTTGGAAGATAGGCAGTCTTATGAGGAGCTCTTTCTCATTTGACTCCTTAGCTTGTAGGAGGCTCCCTATCTTGCATGAGGCTGCCATGAAGCAGTTTCTCATCTGCTTTCCTGATTCCAATAAGGCATGAGACTTTCCATTTTTCCCACTTCAGACATAGCTGCAGGATAGAGTTCATACCTCAAAAAAAGCAATCCACCATTCATGTTTGGCCCCTAAGGTCCAATGTCATCCTGTGGGATGAAGGGTGTTGAGTAGCTGATACCATGCTGATTGTGCTTTGCTGTTTGTATAAGTATTAAACTGAGTCTCTTATGTCATTTCCAGCCAACTCTTCAGAAATGAGGCAAGATCATGTATAAGCTGCCATCACATTGTTGCTTAGGCACAGGTTGACCATTCGACTGTGTGGAACCCTGTAGGGCATGCTAATGATTTAAATTTTAAGAGCTATAGGAAGTCACTGAAGTGTTTTTAACCAAACAAGAGACATCTCAGATTTGTATTGTGAAAAACATTACTCTATGAAAAGTAATATGGAGAAGAGATTTGAGATAGAACAAAATGGATGCAACAAAACTAGTTAAGAAGCTACTATAGGAGTCTAGGCAAAAAAAAAAAAAATGATGTTAACTCAGTCTATAGTAATGGTAGTAGTAAAACCAGAAAAATAGGCTGATTTGAGAGACATAGAAAGTAAAAATATTTTTAATGAAGAATCAAGTGAAGTGTTTTTCTTTCTTAAGCAGCACACTGCCTCCTCTGAAGTTTTATTGCTTTTTTTTAGTTTAGCAATATCTACCTTAAATTTTTTAAAGTTTACTTCAGGGTTATATAGAAAAATATAAGGAAACACCTTGCCTGTTTATTTCCCCTTCACAGATACCTCCTTTCTTGAGCCCTACATCCTCTTCTTAATACAATGGAAGCCTGCCTTATAGCTGTCACCCTGGAACTTCCTTTCATTAAGCTAAATAAGCTGAATTCACTATACCTGAATTCTTTTGACTTTTTCTTTCCTGGTAACTCTCTTGTTTTATTGGTGCTCATCCTGAAGCAACTACCTAAGAATGAATGTATAAGAGTGAAACTTAAGAACCTTTGAATGTACTGAGTCTTTATTTTACTTTTGCACTTAATTAAGAATGTGATTGGATATAAAGAACACAGGATTGAAAATCATTTATTCTTTGGAATTTATGTCCATTATCTTCTAATATCCAATTTGCTCATAAAAGACCTTAGTTTTTTTCTTGGAAACATTTATGATTTTCTGTTTGTCATGATGTTCTGAAATGTTGTAATTATGCCTTATCTTTCATTCACCCTAATTAGTATTAAGTGAGCCTTTTTGAGGTGCAGATTTGTAGCTTATTTTAGATCTAGAAAATTTTCTCAATATTTTTCTTCTAATTCTCATTTTTCTGGAATATTTGTTAGTCAGATAGTAGGCTCCTAGATTGCCTCCTTTGTCTCTTAAATTCACTCTCTCCCTTTCTTTTTCTTTCATTTAGTGTTTTTGTTTTTATAATTATAGTTTACTTCCCTGTACTTGCTCTTGTCCTTTTTTCCCCTTAGGAATCCTATTTAGTTTTATGGTTGCAATTTAATCTTTAATTTCTCTGAAGTTAATATTTGAAGTTTTATATTGTTTTATTACATTTCTGAATTATTCTGTTGATGTTTCATCTACTATTTATTTATATTGTTCTATAATTTTCCTCACATATCTGGTCATCCTTGGTTGTTTGCCTATAAGGTATTTCTGTTACATTTTCATTTCAATAAGAGAAAAGTAATTAATGCAGAGGTTAAATAACATGGTCAAGACCATACTCTTAATAATGAGCAAATTTGGCATTCTAATTCCTGTAGTCTAATTCCAGAGTCTAATCTCTCAACAATTTTGCCTCTCTGATAATACTAATTGTTTTAGAGCTACTCAAAGGATTCATTTAATGTATTTAGAGAAGGAATTTATTATTTTGGGAATGGGAAAATTAAGAAGAAATGCCTTGCAAGTTTTTTTTTCCAATAAGGGATAGAGTTGCTTTGTCTCTTAATCCAAGGACTTCACACACAACTGCATTTTTAAATATCGCCACAAGATGGTGTACAATGACTATGCACAAACATTTGCTGCCCGCAGCAAAAACTGACCCAGGATATGGATGTCTATCAGTTTCTAAAAGCTCCCCAATATTTCAAAGCAGAGTTGGCACATCTTGTCAGGAATAAGAATTGTATACAAGTCCATTAAGAATGCTAGCACATGGATTTTATCTAAATGTCAAAAAATTTTTTCCCTGTATTTTTGTTAGAAATGGTACTTAGACCTAGGCAGTAGGGCATGCCTGTAATTCCCACTACTTATGAGGCTGAGACAGAAGGATCACATGTTCAAGGCCAGCCTGGGAAACTAAAGAAGTAGCTCAGTGATAGAACAGCCCTGGGTTCAATGCCATGTAGTATATAAGTGCTTCTTCACCCACCCTACATTCTGAGAATAATCTGAATTTGTCTTATTAACAAATATGGAGATTGATAATTTAAAAAAATAAGGCTCTCAGAGAATATTAATCTAAACCATACTTTTCAGTATACTTTCAAGATAGCAGATCCTATATTATCACAATCTGAGATGCATAAAGTTTCATAGTTATAACACATGAAATTTTAATTAACATGTTTTTACAGCCCCCAGTTCTAAGTCAAGCAAATTTATTAATGATACTAACTAGAAATGTATTGAATTATATGCTCTGAAATAAATATAAGACACTTTCCAATAATATAGTGGTTCAACTTAATGTTTTTTCAATTTTATGATGGTTAGAAAATGATGTTTCAGTAGAAACCATACTTCAATTTTTGAATTATTCCAGGGGTAGCACTATGTACACAATATGTACACAATATTCTCTCTTGTGATGCTAGGCAGTGGCAGTGAGATATAGCTTTATCAGCCACATAATTATGAGGGTAAACAATAGATTGTCTACAGTGTACTATGTTGCTAAGCTATGATGTTCAGTAATTTAGTATTAAGGTGCATTTTTGATTCATGATATGGGCTTATCAGGATATAACCTCATCATCATAAGTCAAAAAGCATCAACATTAGTTTGTATAATTTAATAACATGATCTGACAAGAGATCAGAACAGCTGAAATTTGGATTGTGTTACAACTGTAGTAGGGTAAAACTATGGTCTCTTCTTTGTGTTTGTTACTAAGAAAGAGAATGTAGACAGTGAATATATGTTATGTTTAAAGGTATAAAAATATTTTTTTATTTGAGAATATATGAATTTTCATGAAAAAACTGAACTGTACAATCAGGATGTATGTAAATTCACAAGATTTGGGATGGGTGTATAGATATATATATGCAAAAGGTGTATATTTGTGTGTGTGAATGTAATAAAACATTACTTGTCTGATAGCGTGCATGATCTGTCTGCTTTCCACAGGATTTTCCTGAGTATAAGGGGAACTTCTGCCTATAAAAAAGGCTCGTGATAGTAGAAAGTATAGCAGACATTCCAGCTTTCACTACAGGTGCAAGTAAGAGAAACAATCAAAGAAACAATTCAAGCCATTTTTAAAGAAATAACTGTTGGTGAGTAGAAAAAAATATGCAAACACAGGAGAGAGCTTGTGAATGGCTGCCCTTCCCTGTGTCTTCATGTAGTCTTCCCTCCATGTGTGTCAGTGTCCTAATTTCCTCTTTCCATAAGAAGACCAGTCATTTTGGATTAGAGTCCTTAATGATTTTAATTTAATTACCTTTTTATAGACCCTCTCTACAAATACAGTCACATTATGAGGACTTCAACATATGAATTCAGCCTACAATACCCAGGAATATGTATTGAAATTTTTTTCTCATACTCCATGAGTTGCCTTTACTCTCTTATTGGTGTATGTTGATGAACAGTTCTTAATTTTAACACAGTCAAATTTACCAAATGCTTTATAATTAGAACTTTTTGTGTGCTATTAAATCTATATATTCCAAGGCCTGAAAAATCTGTTTTTCCTCTAAAAGTTTTATTGTTTCTCTTTTACATTTAAATCAGTAATCTATTTAGAAGGAAGTATTGTTCAGAGTATGAGTTTGGGACCAAGATATGATCTATATTAGTCTATTTTCTGTTGCTTTAACAAAATACTGGAGGCTTGGTACATTAAAAAGAAATTTATTTAGTTCAGTTTTGGAGTATATTGAAGCTCAGAGGAATACAGTGGTTTAGCCTCTGGTTAGGGACCATTTCACTATATCACAATGTAGAGGAGAAGTGAAAACTACCTGCAAAAAGAAGGGGGCAAGCATGTGGAATGGACGCACTTTATAAAAACCTGCTGCTCTTGGAAGAACTCACTTACTCTAGGAGACCAGCATGAATCCTTTCCAAGGGTAGGCATGACCCAATCACCTTCCATTATGCCCCACCTTTTAAAAGTTCTATCTCAAAACCACAAGACTGTAGATCAATCTTTCAGGATATGAATCTCTGGGGAACACATTCAAACCATATCCAGCACAATTTTGTTTTCCAATATGAACATTCAATTAATCTAGTCTCATTTATTGAAAGACTATTTTTTCTCTACTGTGCTTTGTCATAAATCATTGCTTATATAACTACAGGTCTGTTTCTGAATCTTAATCTATTCTATTAGTTAATGTGTCTATCCTTATGCATACATCAAAATCTCTTAGTATCTATTGATTAAGAGGTCCTTATATCTAGTATAGTCTCCCAGATATATCTTTCTTCAAGACTGTCCTGAATATTCTTGTTATTTTGAACTTTCACATGAATCTTATAGTTACCTGTTGTTTCAGAAAAAAGCAAACAACAATAACAACAAAAAACCCACTGGGGTTTGGGATCAGGATTATATTGAACCTAAAGATTAATTTGAGAACTGACATCTTTTACAACATGAAATCTTTCAGTCCTTGAAATAGCATATCACTTGATTAATTTATGTTTTCCTTAATTTCCTCTTAATAGTAATTTTTAGTTTTCATGTATTGGTCTTGAACATCTTTTATTATAGCATTATTAAGTATATATTTTTGATGTTATGGTAAGTGGTTTTACCACCTCCTCATACCACCACCCTGGAAACAAGGCCTTTAAGACATGGGCCTTTAGAGGACATTCAAGACCCAAACTTTAGCATGCAGGTTTAACTAGGTAGCTTTTCATAGTTGCTGCTGTAGGAGCACCAGCCTGCTACAAACTACTATATCCTGTTCCAAAATGAAAGCTCTTTTGTGTTCTCTAAAGAGGAATGAGTTGAGTACTCAGTGGTTCACAGATAATTTGTAAATATACTCTTTCTGCCACTACTCAATGCAGTTTCTACCTATTATAACTACCAATACCATTCAGAGTAAACGACTATTCAGGCAATTTGGTATAAGCTACAGCTCTCATATTCTCTAGTATCTGTTAACAGCTCCCTTTACAGAGTGAAAACAGTGACAATAGAAGCAAGTGAGTGAGGAACAGCTACATGTTTCATAGTCCAATCTACAAAACAAACACTAACAACTGTTAGTACTTGGAGGCATAGATAGTCTACCATGTAGAAGAACTATTCCAAGTGATTTTAAAACCCATTAATTTGACTGTATATAAATAGATATATTCTGAGAACAAAAATATCTGCAAAATATTCTTAAATTTTAATAATCACATTAAGTGGAATAGCTTGGTATTGCTATCCTTTATATTGTTCATTGTGAGTATATTGTGTATGAATGATTGAAAATTAGCAACATTTTATCATTTTTTGAGTCACTAAAACCATATTTCTCAGCATGATATAAAAGAGATATAGATATTTGAGTTAAGGATAAAGCCTATATTCCTGAATTTGATTTGGACTTGTAAGAATGAGTTATGCATATGAGTATGATGAATTTTATCTTTTAAAACAAAACAAAACAAAATTACATATTTCCTAACTCTGCATGGAAAAATCCAAGTGATCACTCAATGGCAAGGAATTCCTCTAGGACACAGATTGTGATGTCAGAAAACTACTATTATTAAAAGAAACCAAGGCTCCTTGGAGAAAAGGGTTATTAAAGGGATGAAGCTAGAAATATTCAAGCTGAACCTGGAATAGCATATCAGCCTGGACAGAAGGAAGCTGTCAAAACTACCAGGGACTCAGGGGTCAATATCTACCACATTTATGAGACAATTAGTAACTTGAACATTGATTCAATATTGGATGGCATTAATTTTTATATAATAAAGTAAAGCAGTTATGTTTTGGTGAAAACATCCTTACCATTTACAAATATACAATGAAATATTCACATAGTGAATAATATATCTCATTTGCTTTAACATATGAAAGGAAAAACTGAAATGAGGTATAGCTAAAACAATATTAGCCATGAGTTAATCACTATTTTTTTTCTTAAAGAGAGAGAGAATTTTTAAATATTTATTTATTTATTTTTTAGTTTTCAGCGGACACAATATCTTTGTTTGTATGTGGTGCTAAGGATCAAACCTGGGCCGCACGCATGCCAGGCGAGTGCGCTACTGCTTCAGCCATATCCCCAGCCCCAAGTTGATCACTATTTAAGGTAGCTAATGAATATCTGAGAGTTCATTATACATTTCTGTCTACTTTTATGTACATTGGAAATTCCCATCACAAAAAAAATTTAATTTATTTTCATTCTAGTTTGCCTCATCAAATCTGTAGATTCTTGTACATCACTTGCTCTCCCTCTGATAATAGCCATAAGAATGAAGTTGGTATGAGAAAGGGGAAATGTATATAAAAAGACTAATAAAATAGCATGTGTTCTAAACATCAAACAATGACAAATATTAACTACAAGAAAACATTTCTACTATATATTACTAATGTAAATATTATAACGTCTAAATATCTAGTTCTAGAGTATCCATAATCTGGCTAGAGCTATTTACCTTTATTGGGGCCTGCTACAGTAGATCCAGCTGAATATTTAGAATGGGAAATCTCCATTTCTGATTTTCTTTGTATAATTATTTGATTTCCAAACCTCTTGGGTCCTAAGTAAAAGACTGTAAATTTCTGCTGAATATCAAGTCCAACTGAAGAGAAAAAAGTAAATAAGTGCTCATTTAAGTCATATAAGTCCAAAAATGAGACCATTTATTTCTTTTTATATCTCTTATATTATTGTAACTCTAGAGTCGAGAAGTCCAGGAAATGAAAATAATTCAAAAAGGTTAAAAAATATAACCAATGAAAATTCAAACATTCATCTTAATAAAAATAAGTCAATATTCCCATAATAATTGAAATTCAACTATCTAGAAAGAAAATGTTTATAAATGAACAAAATATGAATTATATTATCTTGTCCATGTTACGTATTCCATATCTAATACGTGAAACTTCCCTTAAAGTTTATTCATATTATTTAAATATATTATTTTTACATAATAGCTTTATTTTTTTCTGTATCAACATAAAGGAAATAATGTTTAAATATTATTGTATTTTTTTACATTTATATCTTCATTACTTTAATTAACATACCAAAATCAGAACTAATTAGATTTATGCTAAGATCTTCAGATATAAGAGCTCTCTTCACATCAATTTTTTTAGTCCAATTTCCAGTTTTGATCAAAGCAGAATCCCTGAAAATAGTAATGCATAATTTAAATAGTGATCCAAATACTAAATGAAATAGCATTAAATCCTAATGGCTGACTGTCTCTAACATAGGTACTCTGTAGTAGTAGAGTGAAATTGATTACTAAAAACTACTTTACCCAAATTCTGAGGAGGGAGAATAAAGTATCAGAGGAGTTATGGTGACCATAATTTTCTTAACTATAACTGTCTCCAATTTTCATTGATTCATTTGAGGCCCATCTGGAATATATAGCTGCTACCAATAACACATGAGCTTGTCCCTAAGTCACTACCATATTAAAGTGGCTATACATAGTTACATTTATTTGTAAGAAAAACTTAATTAATATCTCTTTTTTAAAAAGAAATACCCTTTTTTTTCGGGTTGCTGATGGACCTTTACTTTATTCATTTATTTATATGCAGTGCTGAGAATCGAACCCAGTGCCTCACACATGCAAGACAAATGCTCTATCATGAACCAAAGCCCCAGACCTCCAATAATATCTTTAAAATTGTTCTGAAATAGTTTGTATCTAATAATATCACAAACAAACCAGCCACCAATTTTATAATTAAATTTAGTTTAGTCTCAGACAGTCAGGGCTATCATTAGATTTAAGATTCACAGAAAACAAAGATTTGTACAACAGCATATTCTAAGTGTACCATGGTTAATTGCAGAGAGCAGTTACCAATGAAAGAATTATCTTATTATTTCTGCAGTCTCTTTAGTAACCTTGTATATGACCTTTTGGGAAGGTATCCTTTATACTGTCAACCATTAGGAGATTCCCATCTTAGATTCACTGTCATTCCTGTGCTTACAAATACAGTAACATAATTAGGAGCATAGGTTCTGGAATAGGAATGCTTAGGTTCAAATCTAGACTTTGCTATGAACTATATATGACCTTGGCAGAAATTACTATTCTTTTTCTCAATTTACTCCTCTACAAAATGTAGATGATGATAGCTCCTGTCTCATATAAATATTAAACAATTAAATATTTGGAACCATCCAAGTAGTAGCTATATAGCTGGAATGAAAATCCTTAACAGTTTGCTATGATATCCTGGAAGAAAATAATAGTTTCTGGAAAAATTATACCATGGCATGCTAGAGAACTAAGCATAGGAAGGGTACCTCCATTTATACATGTGATCTGGTGGCCTGGATCCTACAACTAAGCACAGTAGTTTGTTAGATTTTAATCTGGAAATAGAAGATAAATTTTGAGATGAGTAGGAGGAAAACTATCAAAAAAGT
The DNA here is from genome assembly GCF_047511675.1 of Marmota flaviventris. Classification (NCBI taxonomy): domain Eukaryota; kingdom Metazoa; phylum Chordata; class Mammalia; order Rodentia; family Sciuridae; genus Marmota; species Marmota flaviventris. The sequence goes on from NC_092507.1 coordinate 77,537,178, forward strand.
AGGAAGGCCATAAATGACTGGAGAAAAGCCCCAAAATAAGAAAGATCTCCTAAAGTTCATCTATTTACTTGTTTCAGATTTTACGCTTTGTTCATTTGAATACTAAATATAAAAATCTAAACAGACCTAATGTAAATACTGTCCTTAATAGACAAATTAAAAACTACCCCATTATTGTCTTAGGAAAATGTAATTAAGTTGATTCCACAGTGTTATTTTTACTCTATTTTTCGGTAAAAATTTTTTATTTACAGTATATGCTTAGAAATAAAATCAAATAAATGTCATAATTACTTACATAACTCTGTGCTTAAAAACCACTTGATTATCTGCATCACCTATGATTAAGGTAACATAGTGAGAATCTGGTGCTGTTCTTTTATTTTGTAGCTGTTCAAAGTTCCTTAATATAATGGTCACTAATATTTCAGCCACAGTATCACTATATCTTGTAATCTTCAAAAAAGGATAGGCATAAGAAATGTTAAAATATAACATTATTACTCACACTCAGTTCTAAGTCTAGTAATGGGAGCTTTATTCCTGAAAAGAACCAAAATATTTAATAAACAAAATATTTACCTGTTCCACTTCAAGTTCATATTTTGGCAGATATAACACAGCTTCTTTTATTTGGGTTCCAAAAGGGGGGTGTCTATTTAAAATCTAAACATATTTACATCATTATATTCTTACCACAACACTTGAAACTTTTTTAGTAAAATGTTTTTAGGATAAGGTTTTATTAATGATAATGAAGTTATAATACTTATGAATATAAAAAAGAAAATAATTCAAAAGAAGATATCAAAATTAGGTTCTAAAATTTAAATAGAATTAAGGTAACATTAGGAATAAGTAAATACTGAATACCAGTTCAAGTTCCCTTGCATCTGTATCTTCTATTTTTTTAAAGGAGGTCAAACCTGCATTTACCATGGTATTTGACAATGTTATACCTATGGAAAAGTAATCAAAGGACAATTTTTAAATAATCCATTTAAAATGAAATCTATACTTTAATTATTTAATAACATATTAGTAAGAACATTTTTAAAGATAGAACTTTTAAAAAAAGATTCAGTCAAATATCTAACTGCTATGGTTTGGATATGGTTTGAGTGTTCCCTTAAGGTTTGTGTGCTCCATGCTTGATCCTAAGTGTGGCAGTACTGAGTGGGAGAAACTTTGTTTACTATTATTTTATTTTTATTACTTTATTTACTATTATTGAAAACAGGTAAAAAGTTCAAATACAAATGACTGATATAATTTTCTGGTAATTGAGAATATCCAAGATTGTTACCTTTGTACCTTGGCATTGAGATCACAGCAAAATATTAGTCACAGAAGTGAAAGAAACAGCACCATATAGTTAGTTACCTAATTACTAAAAGAAAAGTTTACTCTTGGTATGAAAACAAATTTTAAAATAAGAGTATTTTTATTAGATTTCTTATGTACTATTCAGCTACTTTCAAAAGGAATCATTTAAGCAGGAGCAAATGAAAACCAGATTTTCAAAGTACAGTACAGTACCTTATTTATATCTATAAACACATATTTTCCTAAATGGTTTATAAACAGAATAATTTGCTTAATGGTGAAATATGAAATAAATTGCTGACATTACCAAACTGGCTTCCTGTACGCAGTACCTACCAATTTTTTCTAGCTGTTTGGATACATGCAGAGAGTTTTCCCATAGCTTGCATCTAAAACATTTAGCTAAAATCAAACTATTCAACAGTACGGCAAACTTCTTTTCCTGAGCAGCCACAAAATCTGACAACCCTGAAAAACATTTTTTAAATATTAAACCCAGTACTAATTTATTGGAAAAATATTGAAAACCCACTAATCCTGTAACATACATCTTGTAATTCGTGAGCCATTTCTGAAAATCTTTGAGGTGTCTTGTGTCAAAGCAAAATCTTGTATTGGAATACATCCTAATTGAGCCTGTATAAGACTTGAAGAAAGAAGAAATTTCATTATTTTATTGTAAAACCTAGAATCTCACAGTATTTGACATTTTTATTTTTATTTATTTATTTTGGGGTTCTGGGGATTGATCTCAGGGGCACTCAACCATTGAGCCACATCCCCAGCCCTATCTTGTATTTTATTTAGAGACAGGGTTTCACTGAGTTGCTTAGCACCTCACAGTTGCTGAGGCTGGCTTTGAACTTGGTAATCCTCCTGCCTAAGTCTTCCAAGCTGCTGGGATTACAGTCATGTGCTATTGCGCCTGGCAGTATTTGACATTATTGACTCAAGTATTTCTTCTTAGAATTATCTATGCTTGATTTCCACGTACTGCATGATTCTGTATCTTGCATTATTATTATTGCAGGTCATTATTGACTTACTTTTCCCAACCCTTAAATATTCAGTCCTTATTATTATTTTTAATTTTTTAACTCTTCTATACTCACTCAATATCCCTTTCTCTCAAAAACCTTTTATTTAACAAAGAAGGAACTGATGTAAAAATGTGGATGAGGTGCTTTTAAATACAGATAAGTAAAACTCTTTAAGATGTCTTGAGATACACAAATGCGGGATATATTCATTACATCTGAAGTAAAAATACTTTATTTAATATAAGTATTTCCATTAATAAATAGGACACTTTTCAATATCAAACCTCCCTGTTGGAAGTCTTATTACAAGTAGTAATAAAACAGGAATGGGAGAAAGAACAGGGATTCCACTAGGTATAGAACCAAGACACAGGGCTAACTATTGCTTTCCACCAGATAAAGCAAGCCGTGATGTACTGTGATCTTAATTTCCTATGATTGTCCTCACACTCTCAGGTGTGATGGTCCCTGTGCCCCTAACCAGCATAGCAGACATAGCAGTATAATCTTAATTTACTCTTCCAGTTACTACTCCTCCATACAAAATCCTCATTTTTAGCAAAAGTTATCCACAGGCATATATGCATGCTTTTACTCAGGTTTTTTCTCCCCAAATGCCACTACCATTCAAAAGACATTGATTATATGTATTTTAATGTGCCCATTATTTAAAAAAAATTTAGTTGTATATGGACACAATACATTTATTCTATTTTATTTATTTTTATGTGGTGCTCAGGATCGAACCGAGTACCTCACATATCTAGGCAAGCATTCTAACACTGAGCCACAACCCAGCTCTGCCCATTATTTTTATATGCATAGTTTTCACTCAAGCTAAATAGAAAGCTCCTGATTATGAGAAGCATATTCTGTTGTCTATCTTGCCTCAACAGAACACATTCTCAACAAATATTTGTTGATTAAAAATATCCACAGTTCATTTTAATTAACACCTCAGAGTTCTTGGAAATTAATTCTATATCTATATTTTGACTACTTACTTTTATTTACATGTTCTTATTAAGAAAAGCAAATTTAAAATGTTTTAAAACTTTAAAAAATTTCATAAATATGAATGTTAAGACATTTAAAAATAATATTATTACCAATTTACTTTCATTTCCCTTGTTTTAATTCTTCCTTCCATTGGAAATCTATAAATAAAAACCCAAGGCAAAAATTTTATTATTTGTTTCCACTAAATAAACCACTTAAAATTATTTAAAAGATATGTAATTTCTGTACCTGATGGTTACCCGATTTGGATCTTTGTTCAAAGTATTCAGTGTTTTCTTTTCATTTATCCTTAACTGCACATCTAGAAATTCATTGCAGCTAGCTATCATTGCAACCTATAAAATTTAAGCATTTGTCAATTTAATTAAGTACACTTTTTTATTTCCTTTCTTTCATCTTCTTTCTCTAAATTTATTTATTTTTTTATGTTGTCTTGGGCCATCATAGTTTTATTAGTTAATATAACAGTTAAAAACCTGCCTTATACATTTTGCTTTTTTAAGGATTTACTTATTTACTACATCTTATGTACGTACATACATCTGTTATATGTCATGATGATGAGGCCTATAATGTTGTTAGACATTAGAACTATACCAATAAAATTGTAAAGATTAACAAGATAAAATTTACAATTCAATGCCCACCACATAGTAGCAGGCACTCAAAAAATGTTGATTTTGTTACTACTACAATTACTACTATTATCTGCTTTTCTATAGTTTGCAACTCATTATCCCAAGTATTCAGTATTGGAAAGAATGCTTTATATATTAAGAATTTGGATAATATAGCCCAGTTCTGCCAGATAACTGGGCAAGAACTCTCTGTGCTTTGTTTTCCCACATCTGCAAAATGAAACTAACTCTAATTTTCCTACATATTTGCTGAACTCAAGATAAAATGAGTTGCTATCAATACTGGGCATTTTCTATTCCTGATTTCTTCTTAGTAAGAATAATATATACATGAAAATATAAATCTTCCAAGGTGATCTTGAAATCTGTACACGTGGAAAAATAAGATTACGTACCCCATTTGAATCAAATGTATGATATGTCAAGATCATTGTAATGTTTTGAGCAACTAATAAAAAAATTTAAAAAAAGAAACAAAAAGAAAATATAAACCTTTCACCTTTTAACATTTTTGTTCATGTGACTCCTTAATAATAGACTTTTATTGTTCAATTTTTAGTATAATCTTATCAGTCAAATATTTAAAATAGAAATGAATGGCTTAAATTTGAGAATAAATATTTTCTTTTGCAAATCTCTTATTTCCTGTTCATATCTTCAGTAAAGGAAGAAAGGACCAATGTAATTACCATACTCCAACAATATACCCATGTTCTGTTAATTCCTGCAACTGCAAATTTTCCCCCACTAGTTGATATTTTAGTATTTTTCTCAACAATCACTTTTTCTGGGGTATCACCAGTTTTCCTCTATTTTCACTGTTATTGCTATTCTGATACAAAAGACTTAGTAAGGGACTGCAAGTACAAGGCACCACTGCACCATGTTGCAACTCGTCATCATACATGGCAGACTCACCTAATATGTGATGCTATATTATCTTGGATTCCTGCATATTACATTTGGTAGGCACTACCAAGGTAATCATCATTGACAGGCAAATTGGGTAATTCTTGCATATTACATTTGGTAGGCACTACCAAGGTAATCATCATTGACAGTCGCCACACCTACTTTATGTATATATACTTTCTAAGTTCCAATAAGAAATACAATATATTCTAAGGAGGAATATTCCATATCACATGATCAGAGATACACTGAGGCATAAGCATCATTAGAAATGATCATTCATTCTTAAATTATACGAGATATAAATCAGTAGTTTCTTCAATATCATTCTGTACTCTATCATTATCTATTTATTTTCTAGTGAAAATTAATTTACCAGATCTGATAAAGATTCTTTTCCACTGATTGTACAAAATTTCTTCACTGTTTCAAATGTAATATAATACCAAGCCATCAGTCTTCCTGCCTCTGTGAGAAAAGATGGAAAAATAAACATATCCCACATTAGCTGAAACACCTTACCTTTTCACCAGTTTAATAAATATCTCCTTAATATCTACTCTGTGTCTACAGTGATACCTGGCACAAAAGATGTACCAAAAACTGTACAACACACATCTCTGGAACTTGTAGATTGCCTAGGGAGATGATTACATGTTAAGTAGCTAGAGGACAAAATCCAGAGAATGATAATATTTAAATATAAACTTAAGAGGAAATTAAACCTCGGAGAATGGTCAGTATAGAATGGCTTAGTACAGAAAATGGGTCTTGAGCAGGATTTTAAAAGTGACTAATGTGCTTTGGCAGCAAGGAAATAAAACCAATGAGTTTGGGAAAAAGCAAGGATTGTTTATTGAAAGAGTAAAATTAAAAAGACTAGCTTTAGAATACTGTAATGAAAGGTATGGCTTAATAGTGATTATAAGTTCAGGTCAACTGAGTTAGAATCCTTGTTTTCTCCACTTATGAGGTAGATAGATAATCATATGCAACTTTCGTACCAGTTTCTTAATGTACTGTGGGATAATAAATGTATGCCTCTTGGAAATTTGTGAAGAAAATTAAGTGCAATTTAAAAAACTACATATACAGTACCTGGCATAGTGATTAACCTTAATAAATGTTACCTACTTTTGTTATTAAGAAATGATGATAGACTAGAGAGGCCCATAAAGAGCATTGAAATGCTATTTAAAGGAGTTTACATTTTTGATTTGATTTGGAAAATAACAGAGGGCCACTTAAAAGTATCAAGAAGTAGTTTAATTGAACTGGAGTTTCAAAATAAACTGTACAAAAAATAGAAAAGCAGGTCAGTTGGGAATAGGGGGTGAACGCCGTAGGGGTAGGTAACTGATGAAAGATATACACATAAGAAGATACTAGAGGACCGGAGGAGGAAGCCGCCTGGAGCGTGCCAAGCCAGATGGGAAGAGGAAGCCCGGCCCCGCCCCGTATGCTAGTCCGGAGGAAGCCCATCAACCCTTAAAACCCATCAAAGGGAGTGTGGCTACCAGCACGGTTCTGCGGCTGATCCAGGTACCCGGTTTCCAACTCCCCCACCCTTAGCTGCGATAACTCAAAATATTTCCCACAAGCTTTTGGGGGTTGTAGCTATCAACAAAAAACAACAACTGTACAGGCACCTGGTTTATACCTCAGAGACTAGAGTAGGGAAGATACAGGTGGAAGCTCATTTCCTTTCACACTGGCTATACTCACCACCCTGAATACAGAGGCTCAAGCTAGGAATAGACAACGCCACCCACTGGAAGCAAGGAAAACAGTGTTCTGAGAGACTTTTTTTTTTCTTTTTTCTCTTTCTTTCTCTCTTCCACAACTTCAACATATGTGAAACCAAGAACTGTGCATGAACAACCGAATTACCAAAGTGATATAATATAGAGGAATTGCATATACCCCACCTTCCCACAATTTTTAAAATTTCTATCTTACTTTCCTTTTCCTTCTCTTATTTCTCTTTTCTTCCTTATTATTTTTTTCCTTTTTTTTCATTCGTATTCTCTCTATCCCACTTTCAATCTCCTAACTATTGCTATCTATACATAGGGTAACTATCTAAATACAGATAGGAGGTTGAATCTATACATTCTTCCATAAATTACCAGTCTATTGGTTAGAGTTCTCCAAAGGTGCTAAGTTAGTTTAACCTCATACCCTCACTCCTTTCCCTCTAAGTATAACATCCTTCGTCTAAAATTAAGTTTTCTATATGCCACCAGATATGGTATGCCTTTTATGAAACTAATGAATACATTCTTAAGTAATAATTAAAACCAATATCTATAGACTTAGAATCTAACTATAAATGTATTAATAATGAAAACTTGTGCTTAGATAATGTACTGTTGATATTGGGAACTGTTAACATTGTCTTTCTCCACAAAAGAGGGATTTTGGAGCTATACAAGAACAATACAAATATATAAGGGGAAAAACATTAACACAACAGTTTCACAAAGCTAGAAAGAATGATGAGCAGTATGAAAAGACAAGGAAAGAAAGGACCACAAACAATACAGGTCAATTCAACATTAGATGAGGTAATATCTGCAGCTGATGGAATGTCAGACAAAGAGTTCAGGATATACATGCTTCAGATGATCTGGAGTCTCAAGGAAGACATTATACAGCAAATTCAGACAATGAAAAATCACTTTGACAATGAATTACATAAACAAATCCAAGAAGCAAAAGATCATTTCTATAGGGAGATAGAGGATATAAAAAACAAACAGAAATCCTGGAAATGCAGGAAACAATAAACCAAATTAAAAACTCAAATGAGAGTATTACCATCAGAGTAGAACACTTAGAAGATAGAACTTCAGACAACGAAGACAAAGTTTTTCAACTTGAAAAGAACATAGACAGCTCAGCGAGAATGTTAAGAAATCATGAGCAGAACATCCAAGAATTATGGGATAACATAAAGAAACCAAACCTAAGAGTTATTGGGATACAAGAGGGTATAGAGGTCCAAACCAAGGGAATGAGAAATCTATTCAATGAAATAATTCTAGAAAACTTCCCAGACTTAAAGAATGAAAAAGAAATCCAAATACTAGAAGCCTACAGGACACCAAATGTACAAAATCATAAGAGATCCACACCAAGACACATAATAATGAAGATGCCCAACATACAGAATAGGGAGAGAATCTTAAAAGCCACAAGAGAGAGGAAGCAGATTACATTTAGGGATAAACCAATCAGGATAACTGCTGATCTTTCAACACAGACTCTGAAAGCTAGAAGATCCTGGAACAACATATTTCAAATGCTGAAAGAAAAAGGGTTCCAACCAAGAATCATGTACCCAGTGAAATTAAGCTTCAGGATTGAAGATGAAATAAAAATCTTCCACGATAAAAAAAAGTTAAAAGAATTTGCAGCTAGAAAACCAGCTCTTCAAAACATCCTTGGCAAAACATTACTGGAAGAGGAAATGAAAAATAACAATGAAAACCAACAGCGGGAGGTAGTACAGTAAAGGAAAAACTAATCATAGAGGAAAAACAAATCATGTTAAGTAACATACATAATCAAATATGGCTGGAAATACAAACCATATCTCAATAGTAACCCTAAATGTTAATGGCTTAAATGCACCAATCAAAAGACATAGGCTAGTAGAATGGATTAAAAAAAAAGATCCAACAATATGCTGCCTACAGGAGACTCATCTGATAGGAAAAGACATACACAGACTGAAGGTGAAAGGTTGGGAATAATCATATCACTCATATGGACCCCGGAAGCAAGCAGGGGTGTCCATACTTGTATCAAATAAAATAGACTTCAAGCCAAAGTTAATCAAAAGTGATAAACAAGGACACTACATACTGCTCAAGGGAACCATACACCAACAAGACTTGACGATCATTAATATATATGCCCCAAACAATGGTGCAGCTACATTCATCAAACAAACTCTTCTCAAGTTCAAGAGTCAAATAGACCACAACACAATAATCATGGGAGATTTTAACACACCTCTCTCACCACTGGACATATCCTCCAAACAGAAGTTGAATAAAGAAACCATAGAGCTCAATAATACAATTAATAATTTAGACTTAATTGATATATACAGAATATACCACCCAACATGAAGCAGATGCACTTTCTTATCAGCAGCACATGGATCCTTCTCAAAAATAGACCATATACTATGTCACAGGGCAAATCATAGCAATTACAAAAGAGTAGAAATACTACCATGCATTTTATCTGATCATAATGGAATGAAATTGGAAATCAATAACAAAATGAGAAAGAAAAAATCCTACATCACATGGAGATTAAACAATATGCTACTGAATGAACAAAGGGTTACAGAAGACATCAAAGAGGAAATTAAAAAATTCTTAGAGGTGAATGAAAACTCAGACACAACATATCGAAATCTCTGGGACACTATGAAAGCAGCACTAAGAGGAAAATTCATTTCATGGAGTTCATTCCTTAAAAGAAGGAAAAGCCAACAAATAAATGACCTCACACTACACCTCGAAGCCTTAGAAAAAGAAGAACAAATCAGCAGCAAATACAGTAGAAGGCAAAAGATAATTAAAATTAGAGCTGAAATCAATGAAATCAAAACAAAAGAAACAATCGAAAAAATTGACAAAACTAAAAGTTGGTTCTTTGAAAAAATAAATAAGATTGATAGACCACTAGTCACGCTAACAAAGAGAAGAAGAGACAGAACCCAAATTACTAGCTTACGGGATGAAAAAGGCAACATCACAACAGACAATTCAGAAAAACAGAAGATAATTAGAAATTATTTTGAAACACTATACTCTAATAAAATAGAAGATAGTGAAGGCATCGATAAATTCCTTAAGACATATGAACTACCCAGATTGAGTCAGGATGATATAAACAACCTAAATAGACCAATATCAAGTGAGGAAATAGAAGAAGCCATGAAAAGACTACCAACCAAGAAAAGCCCAGGACTGGATGGATATGCAGCAGAGTTTTACAAGAACTTTAAAGAAGAACTAATACCAATACTCTACAATCTATTTCAGGAGATAGAAAAAGAGGGAGAACTTCCAAATTCATTCTATGAGGCCAATATCACCCTGATTCCCAAACCAGATAAAGACACCTCAAAGAAAGAAAACTACAGACCAATATCCCTAATGAATTTAGATGCAAAAATCCTCAATAAAATTTTGGCAAATCAGATACAAAAACATATCAAAAAGATCGTGCACCATGATCAAGTAAGATTCATCCCTGGGATGCAAGGCTGGTTCAATATACGGAAATCAATAAACGTTATTCACCACATCAATAGACTTAAAGATAAGAACCATATGATCATCTCGATAGACGCAGAAAAAGCATTTGACAAAGTACAGCATCCCTTTATGTTCAAAACACTAGAAAAACTAGGGATAACATGAACTTACCTCAACATTATAAAAGCTATATATGCTAAGCCTCAGGCTAGCATCATCTATACGGAGAAAAACTGAAGGCATTCCGTCTAAAATCTGGAACAAGACAGGGATGCCTCTCTCACCACTTCTATTCAATATAGTTCTCGAAATACTGGCCAGAGAAATTAGACAGACAAAAGAAATTAAAGGCATTAAGATAGGAAAAGAAGAACTTAAGTTATCACTATTTGCAGATGATATGATCCTATACCTAGAAGACACAATGGGTCTACAAAGAAATTACTAGAGCTAATAAATGAATTCAGCAAAGTGGCAGGATATAAAATCAACACGCATAAATCAAAGGCATTCCTGTATATCAGCAACAAATCTTCTGAACTGGAAATGAGGAAAACCATCCCATTCACAATATCCTCAAAAAAAAAAAAAAAATACTTGGGAATCAACCTAACAAAAGAGGTGAAAGATTTATACAATGAAAACTACAAAACCCTAAAGAGAGAAATAGAGGAAGATCTTAGAAGATGGAAAAATATACCCTGTTCATGGATAGGCAGAACTAACATCATCAAAATGGCAATATTACTAAAAGTTCTCTATAGGTTCAATGCAATGCCAATCAAAATCCCAACAGCATTTCTTGTAGAAATAGATAAAGCAATCATGAAATTCATATGGAAAAATAAAAGACCCAGAATAGCAAAAGCAATTCTAAGCAGGAAGTGTGAATCAGGAGGTATAGCGATACCAGATTTCAAACTGTACTACAGAGCAATAGTAACAAAAACAGCATGGTACTGGTACCAAAACAGGCGGGTGGACCAATGGTACAGAATAGAGGACACAGTAACCAATCCACAAAATTACAACTATCTTATATTCGATAAAGGGGCTAAAAGCATGCAATGGAGGAAGGATAGCATCTTCAACAAATGGTGCTGGGAAAACTGGAAATCCATATGCAACAAAATGAAACTGAATCCCTTTCTCTCGCCATGCACAAAAGTTAACTCAAAATGGATCAAGGAGCTTGATATCAAATCAGAGACTCTGCGTGTGATAGAAGAAAAGTTGGCTCCGATCTACATATTGTGGGGTTGGGCTCCAAATTCCTTAATAGGACACCCATAGCACAAGAGTTAAAAACAAGAATCAACAAATGGGACTTACTCAAACTAAAAAGTTTTTTCTCAGCAAGAGAAACAATAAGAGAGGTAAATAGGGAGCCTACATCCTGGGAACAAATCTTTACTCCTCACACTTCAGATAGAGCCCTAATATCCAGAGTATACAATGAACTCAAAAAATTAAGCAATAAGAAAACAAATAACCCAATCAACAAATGGGCCAAGGACCTGAACAGACACTTCTCAGAGGAGGACATACAATCAATCAACAAGTACATGAAAAGATGCTCACCATCTCTAGCAGTCAGAGAAATGCAAATCAAAACTACCCTAAGATACCATCTTACTCCAGTAAGATTGGCAGCCATTATGAAGTCAAACAACAACAAGTGCTGGCGAGGATGTGGGGAAAAGGGTACACTTGTACATTGCTGGTGGGACTGCAAATTGGTGCGGCCTATTTGGAAAGCAGTATGGAGATTCCTGGGAAAGCTGGGAATGGAACCACCATTTGACCCAGCTATTGCCCTTCTTGGACTATTCCCGGAAGACCTTAAAAGAGCGTACTATAGGGATACTGCTACATCGATGTTCATAGCAGCACGATTCACAATAGCTAGACTGTGAAACCAACTTAGATGCCCTTCAATAGATGAATGGATTAAAAAAATGTGGCATTTATACACAATGGAGTATTACTCAGCACTAAAAAATGACAAAATCATGGAATTTGCAGGGAAGTGGATGGCATTAGAGCAGATTATGCTAAGTGAAGCTAGCCAATCCCTAAAAAACAAATGCCAAATGTCTTCTTTGATATAAGGAGAGCAACTAAAAACAGAGCAGGGAGGAAGAGCATGAGAAAAAGATTAACATTAAACAGGGACGAGAGGTGGGAGGGAAAGGGAGAGAGAAGGGAAATTGCATGGAAATGGAAGGAGACCCTCATTGTTATACAAAATTACATATAAGAGGATGTGAGGGGAAAGGGAAAAAAATCAAGGGAGAGAAATGAATTACAGTAGATGGGGTAGAGAGAGAAGATGAGAGGGGAGGGGAGGGGGGATAGTAGAGGATAGGAAAGATAGCAGAATACAATAGTCACTAGTATGGCAATATGTAAAAACGTGGATGTGTAACCGATGTGATTCTGCAATCTGTATACGGGGTAAAAATGGGAGTTCATAACCCACTTGAATCAAATGTATGAAATATGATATATCAAGAGCTTTGTAATGTTTTGAACAACCAATAAAATAAAAAAAGGAAGATACTAGATTCAATTTTAAGTTGTCTAAAAGCATTTCAAAGAATTTCAAGCATTGTGAACATACACAGAAAACAGCTGGGAAGATGAAAGTAACATGCTGCTTCTCAAGGAAAGGGTCAACATTTATGTAGGAACTACTGGTTTTGCTGAGAAAGAGAATATTTTTGGTATTTCAACAGAGTTATAGGCATGGAAGACATGGTACAGCAGAGAGAATTATCAATCAGAGATAGGGAAGTAGCCAACCCAATTTAAGAGCCATTTTCTCAATTAGGAGCTTGGTGAATATGTCAGCCAAAATGTGGGTGATGCAGTGAGTCAAGGAAAGGAGCTTCTAAGAGAAGTATGTTAGGAATCATGAGTAGGATTATCAAGGGAACTAGTATATTAATCTTTATTTTATATTTAAACATGGTCCTTTCATTCTTGATGTTTTAAAATTAATGTAAGTATCTCCCTGCTAGAGAAAATGAAAAGTTTTAAGAAAAAAGTTGATACTTGCTGGCTTATTAGCAGGGATGAAGCTCTTAGATAAGACAGAAAAAATAACCTTGAATGAAAACCATGAAGAAAAGGAGTCAAAGTTGAAGGAATGGAAAGAAATGAGAAAGATCTGAAAGTAAACAGGAAATACAGGCAATTTGCTATCAGGATAGCCAACAAAAGCTCTCACAGTATTGAATAGTCAGTTTCACAGTAACAAATTCAGATTGATTCAATTTAAAGACCATAGAGTTTTCAGGGAGGACATGGAGGCCATGAGATTGTAACTCTCAGACCTTGCAATGGTTAATCTGAATTGTCAACTTGATTGGATTAAGAGATGCTGATGATTAGGAGGCTTCTGGGTGTGTCAATGAGGGTGTGTTTAGGATTGGCATGTGGGATAGCCAACTGAAGTGGAGACTCTCCCTAAGCATGGACAGCACCATCCAATAGGATGGCAGCTTGGATAGAATAAATTTGAAAGAACAAGGAAGCAGCAGTAGATGCAAGCTCCATTCTTCTTGAATGGGTTCTTGATTGCTGCAGCGATCACCTGAGGATATCAGACTCTTGCTTCTTCACTCTTCCAAAGTGGACTCTGCCAGTGTTTCTCCAGGGAGTTTCCAGAAGCCTGTGGTCTCAGACTAGGGTAGCACTGTTGATCCCTCTTGTTCTGGAGCTTCAGCCTTTTGAACTGTGCAGCTATTGGTTCTTCTAACTTTCCAGCTTGCAGATAGCCACTGTGGACTATCCAGCTTCTGGTTGTGTAAGCCAACCTATAAATCCCTTCTTTATAATCACACTTCCTGTTGATTCTGTTCCTCTAGAGAACCCTAATACAGATCTCCTGTTGCAAGAAGTATCACTGACTGATGATTGCTGTGTTCTGAATTCATCACCATGGAATCCACACCAAGCTCATGTTTTTGTGAGATCCTCTCAATAACTGAGCATGGCAGAAAGACTAAGGAAGATCTATGAGAGAAGAAATTTCCCTGATGGACCTTTAGCTTGAAGATTCTCCACCAGCTTTGCCAAATGTACTTAGTATTTAATGGGGGCTAAGACTCTCCCTTTCTCCATCATTTCCTTCATAAAAGAAAGATCTACATTCCAATTTAATGACTCTCAAGCCTCTTTAAGTTACTATTTTAAAGGGTTAATCCTTCTTAAAATAGGCAAAACCCTGGGTCTGAGCACAAGTTAACAAATAAAAATACCTAGATATTTGAATATTATAATCACAAACTCAAAAGCAAAAACTTTAAGAAACAGAATTAATGAAACATATAAATTAATAATTGATATACAAAAAAGAAGCCCAAAAGGACAAAAAATATTAGTAATACGAAGGAACAAGAACTCATAAAAAAAAAACTAGAAATACTACTGGGGTTAGGGATGTGGCTCACTGGTTAAGCACCCCCAAGTTCAGTTCTTGGTACCAAAAAAAAAAAGAAAGAAGAAATAAATACTACATAAGAAATTTCCACCTATATTAATGTCAGGCTAAATAATTATGTAACAACCCTCCTGATAAAGGTAACTACAATAGTTAAATGAAATACAAGTATCTTCTAGAAAGCATCAAGGAACTAACAATGCACACACACACACAGTGCGGGGGGGGGGGGAGGGGGCTTAAATCAAACAGGTAAAATAAAAATTCCTAGGTTTCAGTCCTAAAAATTGAAGATTGTATATCTTGGGGGTAGTTAATTAATTTCATTTTTAACATAACAGCACACTTAGTCGATTTTGACTGTAAGTAGTAAACCTAATCACACTTAAAGAAACATTACCTTAGTGTGTGACAAGAATATTTTCAGTTCTAAGTCTAGATTGTGCTTTCAATGTTTAATAATTAACTGAATATGGAGTAACTGAGGAATGAAAGAGAAACCAAAGGTATTCAATATTTTATCTTAGGTTTATCAAAAATGCTAATAATAGGCAAGTAATATTTTCCCAGCTATGAACAATTCCTGTTACAGTAAAATGTTTTTATATTCATTATTCCATTTGATCATCACAACAACCCAATAAGGTAAATAGGACATATAATAGATTTCTGTTTTTCAGATAAATAACTAAGGCTCATTTAGCATAAAGTCACAGCTAGCAAGCAGTAGAACTGGGACTGAAATCCAGGTATTTAAAACCCCAAATCTATGTTCACCCCACTTCACAATATTCTAGGTCAAATGAATTCTTTTTTTCTCAATTTTCATGATTTAATAGTACAATTTGGCCAATATCATTAAATGCCAAAGTCAATTTTCAAGTCATATATGTAAGTGAAGATTTACTTTATTTTACTTGAAACTGAGGATCAGTTTTTGCAGCGCAGTTGAGAAACTAGGATCAAAAATATAATTTTAAATTAATTTACATAATGATTATAGCTACAGCTGTGAAGGTAAATTATATTTTCAAAGAAAGGAACATAAACTGGGAATAAAGATCCACGGCCTGAAACTTTAAGCCCACAGTAAGCAGAAAGGTAAACAAAGAGAGACTGAAAAAGCAAAAGGAGAACCAAAATAGAATTTTAAGAAGAAAAAAATTAATCAGGTAGTATTCACTGATGACTGAGAAAGAAGACATGCTTATTATATATATTAAAAGACAGAAGGTATTATATCAGATTCAAGAAGTATCACAGGAAAAATTGATAGTGGGAATAATATTCTTTATGAGGGTGAAATATCTGAGAATAAATGAAGAAGTTAATTAGTAATTCTCATGCTCCTTCTAATGAGATACCCTAGAATACACAGAAACCAATGCTCACAAACAAAATTAGACTTGTCAAAATAAGGACCAGAAAACAAGGGGAAATGTTATTAATTTAGGCCTGAGTAGGGCAGTAAATTATTTTTAAAACTCAACTTTATATTAAATACAAATAAAACATAACATAAAATAATTAACTTCTATAATATGGTTATAAAAATGTAAAAAATGGAAGGATATGTGCCAAATGTTAAAAGATTTTAAAACAAAAATTTTTCTATACTTACCAACTTTTATAGTTAAATATCTTTTCTTAAAAGGATTAATTAGAATAATGAAGTTGATATTTTCCCTCAAATGCTTCTAATCATGAGGGCTAAAAACCATGAAACATTTTTTTTTCCTTCTTCTATTACACTATAAACAAAACTAAATGAAAAAAAGAGGGAACAGAATTGGCAGGGCTTAGGACACTCTCCCCCAAAATATGACATCATGACATATTAAGTATTTTAAACTAAAGGAATTTGAGAAGCAGTATGTGCAAGGAGGATTTTCTAATCTTCCCACAAAGCATGAACCTCTCATTTGAGATTTTCCCTCCCTATATTTGGAGGAAAACAGGATCCCATCTCTGAAGACAAAGGACAGAGAAAGGAATCTGAATGTACAGGCCTTGTTAAGTTTCCCCCAGTTTATTATACTTAGTTCATATTCCCTTTGTCCTATTATATTTCTCTATGACTTTCCATTCTTCATCAAACTTAGCATAAAAACACTCAGGTTTAACCTCTTCTTTGGGTTCTTTGGGTCTTTCTTTTCTTATGATGGCTTCCATGTCCTGTGAAACTTACATTAGATAAATCTGTATGTTTCTCTTTTGTTAATCTCTTTCATTACACGGGCCCTAGCCAATGAACTTATGATGAGTAGAAGGAAAAGATACTTTTCTGCCCTTCAAGAGCCTAATGATCCAGATAATTAATGCTTGCATAAAGAAGAACTGGCAAAATATCTACAATAGTTATATAAGGTATGAAGCAACCAAAGATTCAAGCATTTCAAATCTTCTGCGAAAAGTCACCAGAATCAGTGAAGATAAATTCTCTCTATTAAAAAGATGCCCTAGACTTTTATAAAGAGTACTCATGTAAATTTATTATGCCCTTCAGCTAATAATAATGATACTCCATTGGGAATGGCTATTACAATTCAATTTACCATCATCTAAATTTTAATACAAAAATTTTTAAGTTTAGTCTTAAGTAAGCAATTATTAAATACACTAACAACTTTCAAAGGAAAATTACCTGTTGGTTTGAAATTAACATCTTCATCCATCTTTATCAAGTCAAGAGATGACAAATCATTCAGATTCTTCAAACATAATTCTGTTCAATTATAGAAAATACATTTTAATTTTAGTAAAATAAGGAAGCAAGACAAAATAGAAGTTATTATTAAATATGCTAAAGTTATGTTTTAGTGTAATTGTTCTGGGAACAACTGTATTCCCTATTTAAAGAGTGAGAAAAAACAAAATTAAGAAGCCAAATAACATGTTAAAAAGATTTTCTAATAGTAACAGTAATACAAATAATAAAAATAACATTCAATAAGTGGTAAAATAGCATTTGCCATTTGGAGCATTTAAAACGATATACATGTGCTACCTTATTTAATTCTCATAATAACACAGTAAGGTATTCATCAATATTATTTCCATATACAGGTTAGGAGACTTAAGAATAGAATCTAAGTAACTTGTTCCAGATGTTAAGTAACTGCTTTGTTAGCTGTCTTCCATTATAGCAGTAGTTTTCTATTTCTTTTGTCTCTTCTTTAATCAAAGATATATATGCATAAATTAAAGATAGTTAAATACTTCTAAAAGTTTGTTACTTTCCCCACATCCCCATTTGCCACTTTCTTGAGGCACCTTCTTAAATCTGTCTCACCTGATGCTTTTAGTATTTACTTCCATTTCTCTGTATATTCCACCATTGCTACCTGGAAGGAACCTCTGAACAGGAAGCAATACTATTTCATGTTAATTGACAGAGATTACTAGACCAATGCTAATTGCAGTCTGGTGCTTACATTTCTTACTCTACCCCATGCTACAGCCCAGAAGTGAGGTAGTTCAGAGCAGAGTGAATATGACAACCTGTTCAATCATAAAAAAGTCAATACATTATTCAGCAAACCCTCACAGAGCTACAACAAGAAACCATCTTGAGAGGGTCCTACTGATAGAGACCAAACAGCTCTGGGGAGCAGAAAACTCAAAGAGTAATCACAATTAGGGGTCTCAGTGGACATGCACCACATTGGCTATGTGGGAGATGGCCATTCAAGACAGCTGTAGGTGGTGAGAAATATAGAATGAGTCTGATAAGTAGTTTAAGCAGCAGAGATCATGGGTTGGGACAGAGGATGGAAGACACAGAGGTCAATGGTCTCTCCCTCTGTGAGGAAAGAGAAAAGATGTGGGTATCATGGCAAGAATCCAGGTCTGAGAGTGCTGGGACTGTGGGTGGCAAAATGCTTGGTTCTCATGACTCGCCCTCTGGTGAGGAACTTGCTGGCTTGACTCACATGAGGTATCCTGATTGACTGGTTCAGCTTTGACATTTGCCAGGCCACAGTGACCATCTCACCAAGCATTCAGACTAAGGGTCTCTGGCATGAGTGTGCACATGCTCAGAAAGAAGTGTCTCCAATCCAAACATCTCAGCTAGGAGAAATCTTAATTTAATTCTCTCTTTAAAAAAAAAAAAAAAGCAAGTACATAATAATTACACATAATAGTGGGATTCATTGTGACATATTCATACATGCACTTAACATAATTTGGTCAGTTTCATTCCCCCGTACCTTCCCTTGCCTTTCCCTCCTCCTTCCCCTGAAACCCCTTTCTCTACCATACCAGTTTCCCTTCTGTTTTCATGAGTTCTCTTTTTTTTCCTCTCCTTTTTGCTCTCTAGCTTCTGCATATGAATAAAAATATATGACCTTTTGACTTTCTAAATTCAGCTTTAACATGAAGCTTTAGGGGAATTTTTAACTGATATATATTTTTTCTTTTTTTCACTATTCTACCTTCTATTATTTTTATTTTATTACTTTTTATTTCTTTACTTTTATTATTTTAAACTTTAATTATAATTTAATAGGATTTCCCTCTTTACTCTTCCATTGTCTCATTTTCCCTTTTTAGTTTATTGTATAATTGTTTGCTACATTTTTTTGTGTAGTTATTGGTGTTATTGTTGATGCCTACTGTTTTTATACATCTGTTTTGTTTTATGTGTATTACTGTTACTAGTTTTCTTCCTTCTGAGTGGAGCAGGATATCAAGCCTACTGCTTCAAGCAGGTTGGGTGAGTGCTCTGTACAACCTTAGCACAGTTGAGAAGAAAAGCACTTTATTCTAGTCACAACCTAGTCCCACCTAAACTTTGGCAGATACTTGAACTTTGAGAACAGGGGAGATAAATACCCCCAGCTGATGACCCAGTCCCAAGTAGACATATAGTGCTATGGGGGCTCTAAGTTCTTTCCTGGATACTAGATCCCCTGGCCCCATAGCAGGGGCAGAGAGAAATAACATAACTGTTGTAGACACTGTAACTATGAGGGATCGCACCCTAGGCACTCCTATCCTTGCACACAACACATTATAAGTGCATACATTAAAAAAAGAAAAAAAACTGAAAGATCACAGATAAATAACCTAATGATGCATCTTAAGATCCTAGAAAATCTTAAATCAGTGGAAGGAAAGAGAAAATAAAAATCAGAGCAGAAATTAATGAAATAGAGACAGAAAGAACAATACAACAGATCATTGAAAGAAAAAATTGGTTCTTTGATAAACAAGATTGACAACTCTTAGCCAAACTAACCAAAAGAAAGAAAGAAGACCCAAATAAATAAAATTAGTGACAAAAGAGGGATATTACATCAGATACTACTGAAATCCATACTCTCGTTAAAGACTATTTTAAAAAATCACATTCTGATAAAATGGAAACTATAGAATGGACAAATGTCTAGCAAAATTGAATGTTAAAAACCTAAACAGATCAATTACAAACAATGAGATTGAACTTCCCAACAAAGAAAAGCCCAGGAATGGATAGATTCACTGCTAAAATTCACCAAACTTTTAATGAAGAACTGACACCAGTGCTCCTGAAACTATTCCATGAGACAGAAAGGGAAAGAACTCTTCCAAACTCCTACTATAAAGTAATATTACCCTGCTACCAAAAACTAAAAAGGGCACAACAACAAAAAAGAAAATTGTAGACCAATATTCTTGATGATCATAGATGCAAAAATTCTGAATAAAATACTTGCAAATCAAAGTCAAGAACACATTAAAAAGATCATATACCACAATCAAGTTGATTTGATTCCCAGGATGCAAAGACAGTTTAACATATACAATTAATGAATATAACACCAGAAAAAATCATGAACAAAATCAAATGATCATCTCAATAGAGGCTGAAAAAGCCCTTGATAAAATTCAACATACGAGAAAAAAGACATATAAAGAAACTAGTTATAGAAGGATCACATCTCAACATTTTAAAGACTATATATAACAAATGTATAGCAAATGTCATACTGAATGGGGAAAACTAAAAGCATTTCCTCTAAAACAGGAATAAGACAAGAATCCATCTACTGTCATTAATCCTATTGAAATTTTAGCCAGAGCAATAAGGCAAGAGAAAAAAAATGAGAAGCATACAGGTAGGAAAGGAAGAAGTCCTTTGCAGATGATATGATTCTATCCTTAGAAGACCAAAAGACTGTTAGAACTGATAAATGAATTCAGCAAAGGAATAGGATACAAAATTAACATTAAAATATTTTTAGCTTTTCCATATACCAATAACAAACTCACTAAGAAAGAAATCAAGAAAACAATTAACAAAAAAACAAAATTAGGAATAAACCTAACCAAGAAAGTGAAAGACCTCTACAATAAAAAATTATGTAAAACTAATGAAAGAAATCAAAGAAGACACTAAAAGATGGGGGGAAAACCTCTTATGTTTATGGATTGAGAATTCTCAGTGTTAAAATGGCTGTACCACCAAAAGCAACTTACTGATTTATTGATATCCCCATCAAAATACCATGATATTTTTCAGAGAACTAAAAAAAAAAGTCCTAAAAATTCATAAGAGAACACAAAAAAACCCAAATAACCAAAGCAGAACTGAGCAAAAAGAGCAATGCTGGAGGCACTGGTTCTTTGAAAAGATAAATAAGATTGACAACTCTTAGCCAAACTAACTAAAAGAAAGAAAGAAAAAAGACCCAAATAAATAAAATTAGAGACAAAAGGGGTACCACAAAACCTGATTTCAAAATATACTACAGAGTCACAGTAACAAAAACAGCATAATACAGATATAAAAACAGACACACAGACCAATGGAATAGAATAGAGAACCCAGAAATAAATTCATGTGTATATATAGTCTTCTGACTCTTGACAAAGGTGCCAAAAACATGTTGGGGAAAAGATAGCCTATCAAACAAATGGTGTTGGGAAAACAGGTTATCCATCTGCAGAGAACTGAAATAGATTCTTTTTTTTTTTTATTGTTGGTTGTTCAAAACATTACATAGTTCTTGATATATCATATTTCACACTTTGATTCAAGTGGGTTATGAACTCCCATTTTTACCCCATATACAGATTGCAGAATCACATCAGTTACACATCCATTGATTTACATATTGCCATACTAGTGTCTGTTGTGTTCTGCTGCCTTTCCTATCCTCTACTGAAATAGATTCTTATCTCTCACCTTATATATATAAAAAAATCAACTCAAAGTGGATCAAAGACCTTAATAAAAGGCCTGAAACCTTTGACTTTTTAATCTATTAGGAGAAATACTTCAAGATATTGACACAGGCAATAACTTCCTGAATAGAACTCACGTAACTCAGGAAATAAAAGCAAGAACTGACAAATGAGATTACATCAAATTAAAAGGCTTCTGGCACAGCAAAAGAAACAATATAGTAAAGAGACAATCTACCTAACGAGAGAAAAATTTTGCTAGCTACTAATGGCAGAGAACAGTTATCCAGAATATATAAAGAACTTAAAAGACAAAAGAACAAGTAATCCAATTAAAATGAGCAAACTATTTAAATAGACATTTCTCAAAAGTAGTACAAAAAGGAATACAATAAATACATGAAAAATGTTCAACAACTTTAGTCATCAGGGAAATGCAAATAAAAATTCCCTTCAATAACATCTTACCTCAGTCAGAATGACTGTCATCAATACAAAAACAAACAAAATATAACAAACGCTGGCAAGGTTCGGCAGAAAAACCAGAATAGTATTCAGCCATAAAAAATGAAATTATGTCACTATGTTAAGTGAAATAAAGCAGACACAGAAACATAAGTATCACATGTTTTCTCTTACACGTGAAAACCTTAAAAAAAAATCCTGAAAGGAGAAGAAGAACTATTAGGGGAAAGAGGAGGAGGCGGGGGAGGGTAAAAGAGGGCAGTAGGAAGGATGGATATGATTAAAACATGATCTATGCATATATGGAAATGTCACAGTAAAATCCATTAATCTGTACAATTAATGAGTTAATTTTTATAATAAATAAGAAGGAAAAAGTATCTTTGCCAAGCTTTATTTGTGTGAAAAAAGTATTATTTTTCTAGACAAGTTTATTTTTTTTAAAAATTATAAAAAAATCCTTAACTGTAATAATAACTGATGTTTTTCATTAAAATATACAGAATATATATTTTATAGAAGGAATTACAGCTAACCTTGTAATTTTGCTTCAATTCCATCTTTGTTCAATCCAGATGTAAAACCTGTATAAGTCATGAAAATATATAAAAAATAAAATGAGTTTAATTCATCTTTATAGTCTCAATTTATATTCCACTTAACTAGAAAAGAGCATCTAATTAAATCTTATATAGGAAAAAAGAAAACAGCTTGGTAAGTTCAAGCAAGGCTTAAATATCTATAGAACACAACCACTATTTTGAAATCCTTTCATACAATTGGCTCTCTTTTGCTTATTATATTATGTAAAAGTGATCAGGAATATTATATTTTAAAAGGAATGATGAGAACAGACTTCTAATGTTTATGAATAATAAATTTCTGTCAAGTGATGAATATTTTCTAGTGGACTTTCATTATAAAATAGATGTGCCTATGAAAAAATGTTTGATAATACTATCACTTTAGAAAACTGCTATATACTGAAGTTGAAACTACACATACTCGATAATAGTAATTTCACTCTTAGGCATTATGTATACAAGGGTATCAAACGACATATAACAAAGTTGATAGAGGCATTACTTAAAATTTTTTATATTTATTTTTTAGTTTTAGGTGGACACAATATCTTCACTTTTTTTTTTTAAATGTTGTGTTGAGGATGGAACCCAGCGCACCGCCCATGCCAGGCAAACGCGGCTACCTCTTGAGCCATATCCGCAGCCTTATAATGGCATTATTTAACTAAGAATTTTCTTTTATCAAAAGATTCCTTAAGAAAGTGAAAAGTCAAGCCTGATTGTGAGAAGACATTTAATACATATATTTGGCAAATAACTCATCCAGAGTATGTCAAGAACTCCTCTGTATTAATCATAAATATACAAACAATTGAAGTAAAAATAGATGAAAGACTTGAAAGGACATTTCACAAAATAGCATATCTAAATGCCCAATAAGCGTATGAAAAGATCCTCATGCTAATATTTGTCTTAGAAATACAAAATAAAATCACAAAGAAACCACTACACACACACACACACACACACACACACAAAAGAATGGCTGAAATAAAACCAACCATTGACAAGAACGTAAACCAGGATGTAAAGCAACTAGAATTCAGCAACTAGATTTTTTTTTTTTTTTGGTAGTGCTAGGGATTCAACCCAGGGCCTCCAGGGCCTTCTGCATGCTAGACAACTGCTCTACCACTGAAGTACCCATCCAGGTTCTTTTCAGGTGGATGGGATATCACTATGTTGCCCCAGCTGGCCCAGAACTTGTGCAAGGCTCAAGTGATACTCATACATTAGCCTCTCATGTAACTGGAACTACAGATCGCTTTACCTTGCTAGACTTAGAATTCTTACACATTGTTGCTGAAAGTGTAAATTAACTCAACTGCTTTGGAAAATTACTGCATTTGAGGGTATCTACTAAAGCTAAACATGGTTAATAAGTCTACCTGATTTACTCCCAAGTATATACTTGAGAAAAATGAATGTCTTATCCATCAAAAGACATGCAGAATATTCATAGTAGTTTTATTCATTACAGTAAAAAATTGAAAATGACCCACATGTCCTTCAAAAAGAAAATGGATGCTTAAATTGTGGTATATTCATACAACTGGATATTTAATAACAACAAAGTGCAAATTACTACTAAAAATCCAATAATACGAATAAATTTCATAACAATATGTTGAGCAAAAGAAACTAGAGCTAAAAAGAGTAAATACCATACATACGTATACACACATATGCCTACATTGATATGAAGTTCAAGAATAGACAAAACTAACTAACCTATGGTGAAAGAACAGTATTTACTTCTGGGTGTGTAGATACTAACCAAATCAGCATGAGGGAACCTCTGGGAAATTCTTTGTATCTTGATCTGGGCAGTGGTTTTGTGTGTGTGTGTGTACACATGTAAAATTTCACTGACATTGATATTAAAGATTTGTACATTTTATTGTATATTAGTAATAACTCAATATAAAAAGGAACTGCAATATATATGTATTTAAATTTAAAAAATAACTACAAAAATAAAGTGATCATGAGAAGGAAAAAATACAAATTAAAGCATA
Organism: Marmota flaviventris; assembly: GCF_047511675.1. Taxonomy (NCBI): domain Eukaryota; kingdom Metazoa; phylum Chordata; class Mammalia; order Rodentia; family Sciuridae; genus Marmota; species Marmota flaviventris. The sequence continues at coordinate 77,562,080 of NC_092507.1, forward strand.
TCATTATTCACACATAATATTTTTAAAAATATACAACTATACACCCTTAAGGTAAGGCTGAAGAAATAGAAGGAATATGGCATTCTCAAACACTGCTATAGCTATGAAAATTGAAAACCAGTCACAAATTCAGAATAAGAAAATAGCTAAACACTAAGTACAGAAAAAAAACCTGTAACTTATTTTAAATTACTTTAGGCATTTTTGCTATTTCTACTAGAATTGAATTTTTCTACTATATCTGTTTTTAAAGGCATTGATTTCAAAGCTTATTAAAAGACTAGAAGTAAAACAGATAAAAGTTTTCTCACTTTTTTCTACTTTTGCTTCTAAACATATTTATGATGCTGTTACCTTTTATTACCTTTTAGTTTCTGGAGTCTATTCAGTAACTTATTAGTCTAAACAGAGTCACAGCAGGATTTTAAAAAGTACTACTTTTCTAGGTCAAAGTAACAAACCATAATGAGATGGGTTTTTCAAGGCTCTGATATAAAGCAAAGTTGATCGTATCCATTCCAAAGCAACATTCACATCTGTGATGGTATGCAATACTATCTCTGCATTTAAATGTTCAATAAGATGTCTGTGCAAACTAATGGGGGGAAAAAACACCTCTGCATTACTAATATTTATTTCAGTACTATAACTCTTACTTTTTAAACTTTAATAATATATAATATACTCATTGCTACATTAATAATTCATGAAAGACAATTTAATTTCAAAAACTGTAAGAAAACCTTAAGTCAGTTCAACTCTTAAAAATTTTTACATTTCTCTTTACTTCATTGGTCTAGAAGGCAAACTATTACTTAAGAAAGTGTATATGTGTGGTGGTGGGGGGAGAAAATATTCTATTTTCCCCAAGAAAAAAATATATCAAATACTCTACTAGAAAGTCCCAGATTATCTCTCTTATTATTATTATAAATTAAAATTTTAAAGATATAAAAATATTTCCACTTACTACAAATTAGTAATTATAAATGTATATAATTTAGTATGTAAATTATAACGATAATTAGTAAGAACTTACTACAAGGTAGGCCTTTTATAACAAGGATACATGTTACCATATGCTTTTAATAAACATCAATGAGTAAAATTATTCTATTATCTTTTTTAAAAAAACTATTAAATTTCTTAAAATAACACAAACATTCTAATTAAATTATTAAAAATTTTCTGAAAAATAGCCTTAAAACTAAAAATTTCCTTTTAATATATTAAAAGAAAATACTTGTATTAGTATTATTATCTTTTTTGGAATTTTTCTGTATTACCTGCTTTCTACAGTGTCACTACAAGCTAACATTTGAATGTACTTCTCTCTTGTATTTAACCGAGTCATAATAACTGCTGTAGCTGTAGAGTCAAACTAGAAATAAACAAACATCACATAGGTAAATTCAGTAAAGAAGGACATATTGTGGCACCAGTCCTTTTATTTTCTCTCTCTCTCTCTCTCTCTCTCTCTCTCTCTCTCTCTTTGTAGTTGTAGATGGACAAGAATGCTTTTATTTCTTTATGCAGTGCTGAGGATTGAACCCAGTGCTGCACGCACCGTGTTAAGCAAGCACTCTACCATTGAGCCAAAGCCTCAGACCTGCACCAGTCATTTTAATACTTCAAGACTTTAAATTTTATATTAAAGAGTTTCTTACCCCTTTGTCTTAAATAACAAGTCAAAAGGCCTAAAAAATGCTTCTGAATTTAAATGTTAAATTTAATTTTAAAACCTTCCAAGAGTATGAATGTAAATGCCACTTTAGTTTCAATGTAACAAAATTTTGGCAATGTTAAAATCAAAGCAAACTTCAGTAACTAGGTAAAAGTTTGTTTTTTTTTGTTTTTTGTGGCGGGGTACCAAGGATTAAACTCAGGGCACTCAACCACTGAGCCATATTCCCAGTCCTATTTTGTACTTTATTTAGAGAAAAAGAGTCTCACTGAGTTACTTAGCACCTTGCTTTTGCTGAGGCTGGATCCTCCTGCCTCAGCCTCCCGAGCTGCTGGGTTTACAGGTGTGCGCCACCGTGCCCAGCTAGGTAAAAGTTTTAAGATTTGATGTAGTTTACACATGATCTAATTTATCCTACATAATTATAAATATGTATAACTTAATATTTTTACATTCTTTGAAAAGATATTCTTCCTGAATGTTGCCTTAGTAACCTATATGAATGACTTCTTCAATCAAGTATTTGTCAGAATAGGGTAAGTTCTGAAATGTATATAAGCTGACTTTTAATTGTTACAACACCTGGGGACACTACTGGAATTTAGTGTCAGAACCCAGGAATGTTCTATAATGCACATGACAACCCTATACAATGAAAAACTTACTCATCCCAAATGCTAAAAACATCCCTAGATTCAGAATAAAACAAAACAGAACCCCCAAAACTCAAAACCAAAAATCCTTCAACAGTATATTCATTCATACATCCATCCCTTCATTAACCAATGGAAACTGAGAAACCGTGGGAGTTTGAGGAGAGGTCTGATATATCCCAGTTAGTGAGGGTTGTTTTAATTCTATTCCTTCATTAAAGTAGATTTTCTGAGTTACATAACTTTCAACTTTAATTATGAAAAGCTACTAAAAAATACACAAAACAGTTTTTATTTTGCCATGTCTCTAATACAAGTTATGAAAAGTAAAATTACTGTTACTTACTTGAGGACGACCAGCTCTACCGATCATTTGTAGAATATCTGTTTCACTGTATTCTTCAAACATCCCTCCAGCATAATGCATTGTAGATTTTATAACTACTAGGTGAGCAGGCAAGTTTACTCCCATAGCTAAAGTACTGGTAGTAACTGCATCAGATTAAGGATTATTAATCTCAAGCCTTACAATTTTTTTCACTCCAGGAAGACATTTTCTTATAAAAGACATCGCTATAAATGCAATAAGACTCATTCACAAAAAAATTTCAAAGAGGAAGAAAATAATAAAATTTTAATCTAAACTAATAACACATGCTAAAACCAAAAAATTATTAAGCTTTTACTTCTCAAATTGTACTTCATTCAATAACATGATAAAAAAACTAAAAACATTGTTACCACAGCATGCACAAACATAGGTAGTTACATAATTTTAGCTTCTTAAAAGAAAAGCAGAAATAAATCATAATATTTAAGATTTTACCTTTTTCTCTTAAAAATAATTTTTCAAAATAATTTATAATATGGGTAAGAAACACATTCTACTTACAAAGAACTGGTAGATCTCCAGTAGTAAAAGCTCTTTCAACTACTTTTCTATCTGACAGTTCCATGCCAGCATGATGATAAGCAACACCATGTATTAGGATATCTATAATAAAAATATGACACCTGTCAGTTACTGTTAATATTTCATCAATTGACTCATTTTATCTATATTTGAAAATGTTATTCAAAAATTATCTCTAAACCTACCTCTCAGTTTTGAATCTCTTATGGAATATGCATACTTCTGTAACCTATTTTAAAATATCATAAAATTGTTGAGTTATTCCTATTAACATCAGAAAATTCTAAAAGTTTCTTAAATATTTTGAAACTTACAAATATAAAAGAGTTTTCATAATATTATCTAAAAACTATCTTTAAACAGAATAGACTACATAACATTCATATTTAGAAGTCCCTAATTTATTAGCTAAAACACTACAGTTCCCTTTCAAACCCACGGGGGGGGGGGAACATTATAAATATTTATTATATTCATGGATCAGAATATGAAAGTCTATATTCATAATTTGCCTAAAATATATTTGTAAGAAATAACAAGTTTTAAAATTCTGCTATATTACCAATAAGTAAACCAAAAAGACTGAAATAAAAAAATTGTTTTTTATTGTGCTCTGAGATATGTCATGTAAAGAAAACCAGGAAAACATTAAAACAGAAGTTAATAAAGTTTCTTAATAATTTAAAAAGCAATTCTTGTACTTTCAAAGATTCTGGAGGTTGGTAGGCTTGATTTTTGAACATGTCTAAGATTCCCCCAAACTGGTGTTTTTCCATTTCCTTGTTGCAGACATGAAAGTAAGAAATTAACATTAAACAGGGATGAGAGGTGGGAGGGAAAGGGAGAGAGAAGGGAAATTGCATGGAAATGGAAGGAGACCCTCAGGGTTATACAAAATTACATACAAGAGGAAGTGAGGGGAAAGGGAAAAAAAAGGGGGGGGAGAAATGAATTACAGTAGATGGGGTAGAGAGAGAAGATGGGAGGGGAGGAGAGGGGAGGGGGGATAGTAGAGGATAGGAAAGGCAGCAGAATACAACAGACACTAGTATGGCAGTATGTAAATCAGTGGATGTGTAACCGATGTGATTCTGCAATCTGTATATGGGGTAAAAATGGGAGTTCATAACCCACTTGAATCAAAGTGTGAAATATGATATGTCAAGAAATATGTAATGTTTTGAACAACCAACAATAAAAATTAAAAAAAAATAAAAATAAACTCGGTTAGATAGAATGAGCATTTTGAGAATAAAAAAGTGCTCCCAAAAGTGAAAAAAAAAAAAAGAAAGAAAGAAACATTATTTTATAATACTTGTGATTTTTTCAAAAGAATTCACAATGGACTGAAGAGAAGTCAAGTGGAAAGGGCAATATACTATTAAACCTAAACTATTTTTCTATAATACACAGGTATTACAGAAATGTTGCTTAATTTAATTATCAGAGTAAAATGATAAGAAAATTGATTCCCATATGTTGAAACTTAATTAAGAAATTGAAGCTGATAGGCTGAGGATTGAGCTTGGTGGTAGTGCATTTGCCTAGCATAAAGTGAGGCCCTGGGTTTGATTCACAGCACCAACAGAAAAAAAAAAAAAAAAAAAAGAAGAAGAAAGAAAAAGAAGGAAGGAAGGAATAAATTGAATCTAATTTCTGTAACCTAATTTCTGTAGCCTAATTTCTAACAACTAGAAAAAGTGGTACTGTTATTCAAATCTGCGTTTCTACCTTCATGCTAGTTCTAATACCAGTATTTTATTGACAAAAAAACCACAAGAATTTAAAAAGAGATAAAGAAAGAAAAAAAAATGAGGGACAAAGAATGAAGAAAAACAAGAGTTGAAAGAGAAATTTTCCTTGAGTAGCTAGGCAAAAGTGGGAAATGATAAAGGAATTTAGATACTGCATATGCTTCTGTTTAAGAAAATGATTACCTGAAACAAAACTAATAATCTGTGCAGGGATTAGGGAAAAATAGAAAGGATGGAATGTAGTGGCAAAGGAATAGACTGGTAATTTGGAAGCTGATCTGACCCAAAATCCATAATTAATAATAAGAAGCTAATATTCATTAAGTAGTAATCAAGTGCTAGTACTCCACTAAGACCTGCCAAGATTCAGGGGTAAATATGTTGAACATAAAGTCCCCCTTTCCTCAAGAAGGTTATAATCTAAGTTAAACAAATGTTTTAATAACAATTGAATAAAAGGATATTTATTACAATTATAATAAGTGCTATGAAAAAAGTACAGGGTACTTATAAAAGTGAATAAAGGGAAACTGAAGATTATAGAAAACTGATATTAATGATATGACCTAAAGAATAAGTAGGAGTTAGGTAAAACAATACCAAGAAAAGAAAACATGATGCCTGACAGCCCTGGCTATAGCAGTTTAATATATTCACAGAATAGAGAGTCTTATATGGCTTGATATGAGTATAGAAAAAAAACATGGGTCAAGATGAGTCTGAAAAATAGTTAGGCATCACATTATATAGAGTACTGCAAACCATATTAAGGATTTAGGATTTTATATTAATAACAAGACAGAGCTATTATAAAGATTTTTGATGGGAGACTGACATGATATGGAGTTTTAAGCTCCATATCATGCATCTTTTGAGAATCATATCTGGTAGTTATAACTGCAGAAACAAATTAGCTTTGCTGGTTTGCAGACAGATTTGGCATAGTACTCATCACTTTGGGTAGAAAGAGATGTTCTTTCCAAACAGATGAATGTATGTAACACTGTAAAATGTTGATTTCTACAATTGTTTAAACAGTTTTATTTTTGTACAGTATTAATGACCTAAGTTATTTTGCTATCCCATTTTTGTAAATCAAATGAAATTATCAAAGAGGATTCTATCAGTAGATCTTTTGTACTTATGTATATATGCTGTCCAAATAAAAATAATAAATGATAAAGATTGGGGGGAAAAAATGAGCCTCAGTCAGACCCCTCTACAATGTCAAAATTTAAGAACTGGGTAGTATTATGGTTTGGATATAAGATGTCCCCCCAAAGATCCTATGTTAACGCAGGAATGTTAAGAGGTAAAGTAATTGAATTGACTGAGAATTGAATTGATTGAGAATCAGTGGCCGGTAAAGCAAGAAGAAAACTGGTAGAAGATGATCATGGAAGAGCAGAATCCAGTGTGTTAAAATAAGGTAGATCAAATATGTTAAGAGATTCATGAGAAATTACTTGGCAAGGTTTTTAGTGAAAGATAACAAAAGATACTGGATTCAAAGTGGATGAAAAAATGAAGACAGCAATATGGATAACCTTATCTTTCAACAAATTCAGTTATGAAATAAAGATAGAATCACATCTACACTAAAGAGTTGTTATCGCAATCCTCAAAATTACTATTATTCTTATGATACAGATGAGAAACCTGAGGCTTTGTCAAGTAACTTGATCAAGGTAAGGGATAAACCCACTTTTCTCATTTCATCTAAGTGATCCTAAAAGTCCTTCTACTTCCAAGGAAAAAACCAAAAAAATTTACCTTTGTTTCTGTTCCACAGTCATAATAAATTTAGCATCTTTCACAAGAACAGAAGCAGCCTGTTGCACACCTTTCCTAGTTGCACAAAACTGAAAATACATTAATAATTTCTATATTAATCATGTTAAAAGCGAACATCACACTAAAAGATAATCAACCAACAATCCATACCACAAGTGTGGGCTTCTGATCAGAGTATGTTTGTATAACACTGGGAATTTTGTAGTTGAGGGTTAAATCAAACTTAAATTCAGTTTGGTTACTACTGCAGGGAAATCCCAGGACCACTTTCCGAAGTTTCACAGGTCTATGGCTTTCATCCATTTTCAGACATACAGCAGGTCTTTCACCATCTGAAATCCATTCTGCAATCTTGAAAAAACAAAAAAATGTACATTAAGCATTTTTTCTAGTCAAGTTTTATGGCCTAAACCCCCCAATTTTAGATTACTTTAAAGTCAAGGTATAAAAGTACTGAATCAGATAGTCTTTTTCAGTATTACATATTCCATTGATATTACTCTGTTGATAAACTGGTAAATGCTATTGGTAAATATTGCTAATAGCAGTATTTCTGGTTTTTTTTTTTTTTTTTTTTTTTGGTGGGGGGTAACCAGGGATTGAACTCAGAGGCACTCAACAACTGAGTCATGTCCCAAGCCCTATTTTGTATTTTATTTAGAGACAGGGTCTTACAGAGTTGCTTAACTCCTTGATTTTGCTGAGGCTGGCATTGAACTCTGGATACTCCTGCCTCAGCCTCCAGAGCCACTGGGATTATAGGCATGCGCCACTGCGCCTGGCAGGTAATTTTCTAATTATTTTATTTTCCTTCATGAGAATCTAAAGTAAAATTAAAATTGCTTTGGCAAGAGTTGATAATTTTTAATCAAAACATAAACACTTGAGAGAAAGCAGAGCCAAAAGCATATTTCAGGCTCAATGCAAGAATCAGTAATTAGTTTACAGAGCTGTGTTAAGCTATCCTTATCTTTGCTTAATCTGGTTAGTAATCAGGCTCCATGCCCTGCTATGAAACTGACCACTACTTTGACAGGAGAAAGTTTCTTGTTGCACAGGAAGGAATACTGAAATATTCTCAAGGTTATCATGAGTAGGAATAAGATCACACAAGAATTTACATTCTGAGAGGAGCAGAGGATCAAGGATAAAGACTTTAACATATGGGGAAATTGAGGAAGAGGACCAGAAGAAAGGGACAGAGAAATAGCAATCAGAATTGGTAACTACCACAAAATAGAAGAAAGTTTCAAGAATTAGAGGGTATTTATATTTATATAATTATTGCTTACAAATCAATAAGTAAAAGTTTCCCAGTGTGAAAAAAGGATAAAGGGCATGACCTGGCAAGTAACAAAAAACAAAAGTTTAAAAGTTGTTGATAAATGTATTTTAAATATTTACTACAGTAAAAATCAAAGAAGAAAAAAACTTAAAATAAGATATATTAAATAATAAATTTGAGAAATATTTAATATTCAAAATTAAATAAAAATAACAATTTTATTATTATATTACACACTGTTAGGATATAGGAAAATGACAGCTGGCAGGATTCAGAGAAATGGCAGCTAAAATAAATGAACGTAACACGGAAGGCAGTGTATCCTTAAAAGTTCTGCATCCTTTGACTCAATTATTTAACTCTAGAATTCATCCTAAAAATAATTATGGATGTTTTCAAATTGCAGGATTGTTTATAATAGAAAAATGGAAATAATTTAATCTTCCATTATTATGATGTTAGATAAATAAACATGGAAATATTTGTAGGTAAAATGAAAATGTAGATCAAAAAACTATAATATTATAATTTCATGTTACTATAGTCTGAATATGGTTAGAGAGTGTGTCTCAAAATTTCCTTTGTTGGAATGCCTGTTCCCCAGTGTAGTATAGTACTGAGGTGATGGAATCTTTTAAGAGGTGGGACCTAGTAAAAGGTGGTTAGGTTACTGGGGCCAACGTTCTTGGAAGGAATTAATGCTGATTTCCCAAAGTAAGCAAGTTCTCATGAGAGTGGGTCGTTAAAAAAAGAGTGAGTCTGACTCTAGAATCTCTCTGGATTGCATGGGATTTTTCCCTCTCAGGCATACTCCTGCCATGATACTGTCCACCATGTTATGACGTAGCCAGTAGGGCCCTCACCAGGATGAACAGATGAGGTCACCCAATCTTGGACTTTCAGACTCCAAAACTGTAAACTAAATAAACCTCCTTAAAAAAAAACATATTACCAAGCCTCAGGTATTTTGTTATAACAATGGAAAACAGACTGATGCACATGTAAACGTTTGAAAGGACAAAGTCTGGGTATTAGTTTTACTGTTTTTATAAACTTTAAATTTTTATATATTATTTTTGAATATGAACAAATCAAGTTTTCATTTCATGAATAAGAAAATTATTAACTGTGTCAATTTAAGGATAAAGACAAAATTTTCCATTGGAAGAGCAAATACAGGAGGTATTTTTTCTAAGAAGTGTTGGAGAAAAAAAGCTACATTATAGTAGGCTGACAAGTAAACAGGAGTAAGAAAGTAGAGTGAAACTATCATTTCTCAAGAAGTTTGCCTAAAAATTAAAGAAAAAGGCTGGACACAGTGGTACACACCTGTAATCCCAGCCATTCAGGGGGCTGAAGTAATAGAACTACAAATTCAAGGACAGCCACAGCAACCTATGGAGATCCTGTCTCAAATAATAAATTTTAAAAGGATACACAAATTTCAGCATGTCAAAATGTAGTTCAGTGGTAGAGCCCCGGGAGTTCAAGCTCTAGTACCCCTCCACATACAAATTAAGTTGTATATTCATTATAGGAAGTATAATACTCCATGTAACTATTTCTTTACATGTCATTCTACCATTAACCATGAGATCCTCCTCAAGGACAAGTTCCATATGTTCTCACTTTTGCATCAATCATTTTGGCTTACTGCAATGCTAGGCATATAGAATTGGGAGGAGAGTGATAATCATCTCAGCAATTATTTTTATTTCTACTATACTTTTCTATACAATTAGAGACAGCTGGCTATAATGACCATGTTATTAGTCAAGTTATGACAGGTGGATGAAATCCATAAAATTAAGACTTTTAGATACTAGCTAACAACAGCCTTCTATTAAAAATATTAAACTTGAACGACCATATTTTTGTATCTGAGAAATCTAACCATAAATTTCTACAACATAAGTGACTGGTAAAAAAAAAAAACCCTCACTGTTCTCTAAGATCAAAATAACTAAACATTTCACCAGTCATAAAACAAAAACCCTGATGGTATATTGAAATTCTAACTTACATCCTCAGCATTTGGAATTGTTGCAGACACAGCTACAAATCTCATTGGGATAAAAGTGCTAGTATTTTCTAAAGGCTGAGATAAAGACTGTATAGTTTTCATTCTGCTGACTACAACTTCAAGAGTTGGACCACGATATTCATCTTTTACAACATGTACCTATACAAGAAATCAAGAAAGAATCATTAGCTGTAAGACTACAATCTATTTAATAAACTAAAATGTACAATGAAATTAAAATTTTTCCTTGAGAAAATGGGCACTTTCCAGCAATTTCCCCTAGAAGCAATTAAACAAACATTGAAGTTGTCTTCTTTCTAAACATCTTTTTATGCTATCTCTGAAAGTGAATAATGTGTTCAATACCTCATCAATGAGAAATAGTCGCACCAGTTGAACCAAAGAGTTGTCTCTCCATTTCCTAGTCAAGCTATCCCATTTCTCCTACAGAAAAAGTGCAAGTAGTTTAATGTGATAAGGAATTATAATAAGTAGTGTTTAGGACATCAACAAAAATTTTACCATGACATAATACAAATGACAGGTAAAGGTTTGATTGATACATTAAAAGTATTCTGAAAAAGATTTAAAGATTAAAAATTTGAATTTTGATAGTTTGGTCAGTGTTTTAAAACTAGGCCTTCAATTCTTTTATTAAATTTAACCACACAACATTTAAATTCACTGTCTGATTACATACTTTTAAACTCTACCAAGGTACTCCCTCTATAATACATAATACTTGGGCAAAAAAATAAGAGGAATAAATATGATTATAAATTATCAACAATAACAAATTGGATATTCTTTGTCCATTTTTCCTATTGGCCATTTGTCTTTTACTTATGTTTTTGTAGGTAATTTTTTTGTACCTTGAATACTATTACTTTTTTACTTTGCAAATATATGCTTCTACTTTGTATTTTCTTTGAACTTCTTATGAAAAGAAACAGACATTTTCTAATAAACCAAGGAAATAATAAAGGATAAATAATACCTACTGGAGTTGTCATAATAATATGGGCATGCTGAATCTCAAATAGGTCATCTATAGCTGTATCTCCAGTGAGTTCTTTACAATTCAATCCAATTGGTCCAAATTTTTCTTTCCAGTCATCAAAACGCTGACTACATAGGGATTTTATTGGTGCCACTATAATGATACATTTTTTAATATAAATGCAATTTTAAAATTATTTTCGCAAATTTTAGTTAAGAAAATTAGGACAAAAGTATATATCTAGGTACTAATATTGACGAATTAAAAGTTAGTAATTTAGGTATATCATTTAGAGATAAAAAGGTAATCACCAAAAAGAACTAAAGATAAATAAATATAATTACTCAGGAACTTATAGCCAAGAGTGGAGAGAGAGGTGGGGGGGTGCTGAGTGCAGAACATTAGTGCTTTTCATTATAAGGCTTTTTGTAATATTTGTGTTTTTAAACCATGTATATATACTACTTTGAGGAAATTTTAAAAAATACATACCCAGAACAGGAGAGCAGAGGCATCTATGTAAATTTCTAGAATTATAAATGTTTATTTTGTTCATTTTAACTGACCTTTAAAAAACAAGCATGTGAAGTTAAAATCCTCAATTCAAATATTACTTTTTATTTATAACTCTGAGAAAATGTGTTTTGAATTTAATGGAACAGACAAAACCAATTGTAATATACCTATTAAAAATATATGGAGGGCTGGATGTATAGGTCAATGGTAGTGTTTGTTTAGCAGTACAAGACTTCAGGTTCAATACCCAGCACCACCAAAAAAAAAAAAACCTAGAAGGAGAATTTATTAGAGCTGGGAGCATAGCTCAGTGATAGAATGCTTGCCTGGCATACATACAGCCCTGGGTTTGACCGCCAGCAACACAAATAAATAAATAAAATCAGTTTCTTTAAAAATGTATGGGAAACCAAATAATAATGCCTATGACTGAGCTGAATTTACTTCATTTTTGCTTTACTGAGCTTTTATTATAATTAATCACTATTCTTACAATATATACTTACTGTAAACAATTTTAATGTTCAACCATGGCAATGGTACTTCCATTAACAATCTTGTTATAGCTAGTTCGAACATTACAGTTTTTCCAGAACCAGTTGGAGCACAAATTACAAAATTTCTATCTGTATAAAGAAGCTAAAAAATAAAATTTAATCAATTATGTAACATCAAAATTTTCACACACATTCTCAACTTGTTAGAAAATATGTCTTAGGAAGACGCTAAGGAATAATAATATAAACATTCAATTATTAAAACTGTAACCTTGCTCCAGAACCTCCACCATCAAAAATAATACTATTAATATTTAATCTCTTTTATTTGTCAAAGTGATATGCTAGACATAGAAAAAAATCATTCCTTTATCTTCTAGAGAAATTCTCATAAATCTAACAATTACAAATTAATCTACCTGTGAGAATTGTATATATGTATCTAACAAACATTTTCTGAGCTTCTATAATGTACTAGTCACTGAATGTGGCACTGGGAACCAAAATGTGATCTAGTCTCTCTCCTTAGAGAGCATATAACCTGATGAGAAGAGGAAGATAAGTAAATAATTATAAGATACTTACATCATCAAAGGCTTTGGACTGTATATAGTTGAAATATGGGAATTCTTTGAAAATACTTCTAAATTTTGCCGCTTTGAATAACATTAAGGAGTCAAATATTTCAGAAATTTAAAAACAGGTTACATCTGATTTGATTTTAAACTTCAGTTAAACTGATATTGACTCCAACAGCATTTAATAATGAGGCTTTCACATTTCTATTTTCTTAAGAAAGAAATTAACAATTTTTATTAGAGTCTCCACTCCCACTCTGTTTTACAAAGAACTTATGAAGTCCCTATGGGGAAATAAGAGATTACATAAGGCTTATAACTTGAAAGTTAAATATGATGGAAGAGATGCAAATATACAGAGATTAAGTCTATCAGAACTTTGCTTCTAGTTTATCTTTTCCACAGTACACTTTGACGAGGCTACTTTATTTTTACTTCTTTAATATTTCAAATTTCACTAATTATTGATTGTTGATTATGCTTCATTAGATAATGTCTTATTTCTGGTCACCTAACCCTGAAATGAAACCCTTTGTTTCTGATAATTATAACTGAATTATCAGCATGCTGGCTCCTCAGGAAGAATTTAAATCATTCTTTAAATCATCCCCTGAAAAAGTTTTTTTCTTGTTGGTACTAGGGATTGAACTCAGGGTCACTTGACCACTGAACCACATCCCCATCCCTATTTTTGTATTTTATTTAGAGACAGGGTCTTACTGAATTGCTTAGCTCCTCACTTTTGCTGAGGCTGGCTTTGAACTCATGATCCTCCTGCCTCAGCCTCCTAAATTGCTGGGATTACAGGCATGTGCCACTGCGCCCAGCCCATGAAAATGTTTTTAAAATTAATAGATTAAAGAATAAACATCTCTCCAAGGCGAGAATCTATTGCAAGCTTGAAAGAGATTTTACAGCACTCTTCTTATTCTGAATCACTATTAGTTAACTACATTTATTAAACACTATAAGCATGATGCATTATTCAATTTAGAAAACTGTAAATAAAGAAGAAAATGAGTTCCTACCATAGAGACTTTATACTCTAATAGATGATATGACAGATAATATATCTGAAAACTCAAACATAAAATTATGTAAGCAGTATGTTTTTAAGAAGATACATAAGAATTCATGGATTGTTCTAGTGATCCTTTTAAAGCTCAGATTATATGACTCTGCTAAAAACCCATCTTTCTCTTGATGTGGACAGCTATGTAGTCTTGTCACCCTACTACTGCTCCTTCCTGCACCTGATTTAGCCTTTATTTCTCTGATTCCATGTTCTACTACTGGCCCCCACTCCCATTCCTCTCCTCCACCTATACTGACGTTCTTTGAAAACATCAGTCATATACCTTCCATGAAGCCTTCCCCCTGCCTAGATTATTCTTCCTTCCAAATTTCTTTGGCTATTTCACCTCCTTTAATTGCTTAAATTGTACCTTCTCATGATGCCCTATCCTAACTATTCTATTTAATTCTACATCCTGAATCCTCAAATCCAGCAGTCCCAATTAAACCCTCCTTTACCCTGCTCTACATTTTTCTTTTTCCATAGTACTCATTGCCTTTTAAAATACTATATGACTTATTTATATACTATTATAATTGTTCAGATCTATCTTCTTCCCCACCCTTATCCCAAGGTTAACTCTCCAAAGACAAGGATTTACTGTCTATTTTCTTAACTGATATATCCCAAATACCTAGAACAATGCCTGACACACAGTAACTCAGTTAATATATGATTGCATTAAGTCAAGCCATTAATTTAGAAATTTTCATTTTACTTTCTGTTATGCATGTTAGAATATATATTCCAAAATAAAAATGAAATTTTGAATTTGTCAATCCATCAGATTTTGAAGGAATCTCATTTTTCCTTCAAGATATGTCTTTTCTCCTAAAATATTTATTCATAACAAGCCCAGAAGTAGGTATCATACTGTTTTTCTCTCATTAGATAGTTATACATCAATTTATATTAACAAAAATGAATCTTTGATTCAGAGTAGGTGCAGAATCAGTTTCCCAGCTCATGAAAAAACTCAATCACTAACATCATTTATCATCATTATCAACACTCAAAAAAAATTTTTAACAAACTAAGTAGCGGCACTATAATTATATGTTATAAAGGGTAAAACTGTCTCTAGAACTGAAAATGACAAGAGTACTGTGACAGGATCAATCTGACAAAACTTACTGTCCTGAGTATTCAAATACTGTAAAATATTGGAAAAGAATCAGCAAATATATTGTGTCCAAGTAATCCACAAACTCAAATTATCAGGAATAGCCTTCAGTCTTCTACTGTACACACTCAGAAACAATAAACCATAGTACTTCAGTTTTATAGCAAATGAAATTTTTTGACAATAAATCAATGAACAGAAGTATACATAGTAGTCTTAACTAACAAAGATACCTAAACTACAGAACCACTTAAGCTAATATATAGCATGAAAATCTCTAAAAGTCTTAAGAAGGTAGTGCCATACTATGGAAAGTCCAGTTATACAAATAGTTATTTGTTTAACTATCTTTAAACATGCTTTTTACTAATCTATTTCCTATGTTCCATTTTATTTAGATCACAAGAGAGAAGTGCAGCAGGATTGAGACATGGTGCTGAAGAGCAGTGCTAAAGACTGACTACGTCTGAAGTTTAATATCATGTCGGCCTTCCCCCATTTTAACCCAATTTAGTTATCTGCATTGGATACAACTTTTCATAAGTATTCAGGAAAATATTTTCTAATCATACTTCAGAATTGCCTCAAATGATCTTCTGAGTACTTGGGACTAGAGTCACTATTGCCTAGATTTCCCAATATCTGGAATTCACTTTTTGTTTTGCTAACCAAACCATAACTTTTGTGAATTCTACAACATTCCTCAGCTGTGAGTCACTAATTCCATAAAGCATAGTTTAGATGAGTTAGCTTGACTGCTCAAAAATCTTACATGGTTTATCCTCATTGTTTAATAAATTTATTAAAAATAAAAACAAGGGCATGGGGCTAGGATTGTGGCTCAGCAGTAGAGCGCTCACCTAGCACGTGTGAGGCCCTGGGTTCAATCCTCAGCACCACACAAAAATAAATAAATGAAGTAAAGGTATTGTGTCCAACTTCAACTAAAAAATAAATATTAAAAAACAAAACAAGATCATGATGGCATGTAGCTATAGTCCCAGATACTTGAAAGGCTAAGGCAGGAGGACTGCTTGAGCCTAGGGGTTCAAGACCAGCATGGGTAACATAGCAAGACTTTATCTCCAAAAAAATTTTTTTAAATAAAAAAATAAAAACAAAATGCTAAGAGAACAGATCCTAAGTATTCTTACCCCATATACCAAAAGGCAAATACATAAGGTGACAGAAATATTGATTATGGTAATCATTTTCAGACTGTAAAATAATAATAAAACATCATTGCATACTTCAAATATATACAGTTTTTACCTGTTAATTATATAACAATAGAGTTAAGGAGGAGTTTAAAAACAAAAACATAAAATATTCTTTACGTTGGTATTTATGGCATTAAATGATCTGATCCTAAGATACCTATCCAGGATTATTTCCTATTTCTTTTATATCTTTAATCAAACTGGAATGCTTGTTATTTCCAAACAATTTTTTACCCTCCCCCTTGCTCATGGCTACTTTTCTGCCTACAAGGTTTCTTACTTATGTGCTTTACTTTATCTGCCTTTAAATGTATCTGGAGATGGGAAAGTAGATAAAGCACAACCCTTGCTTTCAAGGAGTTCTTAAGTCTTAAGTCTTGAGGAAACACATAAACAGCTGGTAAGTTGTAATAAAATTGACATGCACAGGGTATTAAGAGGCAAAGAAGATATTGCCATCAGAATACACCCAAAATATTTGCACTAGAAATGGCCAAACATGAAGTTGGATTATATGTATAAACTAGGTTCTTTCAAAAATGTTAGATTTGTAAAAATGTACCCAATTAACAAAAAGTCCATTTCTTTCCATTTCCCCTACTCAGTTTAATCCACTATGGTTGATCTTATCCAAAACATAAGATATTATCTGTATCTATGTGTAAGTAAAGCTGACCAGAGTTCTGCCAACAATACAAATCTGATTTCTGTATTTACCTTGTCTTCTACTGGTACATACAATTCAAGCTGGCACCAGAACACAGACCACTCTTGGAATAGCACTATCATACACATATATCTCTTACATGACTCAAAAGATACACTTTTCATTTTTTCTTTGTAACCAAAACAAATGCACAGGAACACAATGAAACAATATTTTAATAATGTGATTTCACAATATCAAATATGTTGTAAAATAATTTAAAGGATACGAATTTCTGTGACAGCCTTCAAGGAACCTATACCACTTCTGGTTACCCCTAAAAAAAATCATAGATGAATATTTTTAAATTTTTTCTACAAAAAAAATTGCTTCAATAAAACTTACACAACTTTTTTTTGAGAACATAGGCAAAAATATTAGAACACAGCCAAAAAATAATGCAACATAATAAAGAAAGGCAGAAATTGCACATAGATAACCCACTTAAATATACTATAATTTTGTATTTTCTCTATGCTACAAAATGTAGATTAATTTGTATTTTTATAAAACCAAATGAAAAAGCAAGAAATCACCTTGAATATTATGAGGTTGGGATGCAAGTGAAAATGATGGTACTTTTAGTATGTCATCTCCAATTTCAGAAGATGAAAAAGCTTCATTTGCTATAAACATGTTTGATTGAGGTTTTTGCTTATTATTGCTACAGTTCCATGATTTCTCCTTGTTCATTTCTGTTTGAATAATTTTCACTGAGTTAACTCCAGAGTCCAAGTTTGCACTGTTATTAGAATAAGTACCTCCATGCATACTGTCACATATTTTAAATAATCTGAAAAAGAACCACATGTTTTTTACCTGTAACAGTTGCTTAGAATATTAAAGATAGCATTAAATTATCTCTTTAAACATGCCCATAAAAATAAAAAATCCAATCAATCTCCTAAAATGTGACTTTTTAAATTTACTATGGATATACATATTTTCATTTTCCTAAAACTCAGATAAATCCATTTGTGGTAGCCAGTGTCTAAGATGGCCTCAATGATCCTTGCCTCCTTTTTTTTTCACACTCTTTCAGTCTGCAACAAATTGAATCATTTAATCAGAACTGGCCTTTGTAACTAGTAGAGTACTGCACGTCCAAGTGTGTGACTTCCAAAGCTAGGTCAAAAAGACAAAGACATCAGACATTGTCCTTTTCACATAGTCTCTTAGATGGCTCACTCTGTGAAGGAACTCTATCAATAACACCATATCCTAAGAACTCTCAAACAACCTTATGAAGAAGGCCCATGTGGATAGGTACTGAAGCTTCCTGTCAAGAGCCAGCACCAACTTGTCAGCCAAGGTGAATGAGCCACCATGAAAGCAGATCCCCTGTCAAGTGTCAGATGACCACAGACTATGCTAAAATTCTGATTATAGCCCTTTCAGAGGTTCCCAATCTTATGCATTCTCATGAGAGACCCCAGGCCAAAACATCCAATTAAATTGTTCCTAAGTTCCTAACTTACAGAAACAATGAGAAAAGCATTTATTGTTGTTTTTAAGCCACTAAGTTTGGGGATAAGCTGTACACAACAAGATAATTAATGACTGCTGAATAAGTCAGAAAAGTGCTAAAGGGAGGGAAAAAGGCCACACAATATAGTCACAAAAAGGTAATTCACCTAATAGTAGTTATATTTTACTAAAGTGATTCGATATAACAATATATTAACACATGTATTAAATTTATAGGAATAAATCAACATACTTGTCAGGAATTAAAAGTTGTTATCAATAACATTTAGCTTCACAGAAAGTATCAGTTCATTCAGTTTTACTTGCCAGTCAATTCAAGGTTGCATACCCTAGCCTACATCATCCCCCCAAAGAGGAAAAGTAGTAAACTAAGTGTATTAGCAGATCAAATCATCCCAAACACTATCTAATAATAACCCTAGTGTAAAAAATATTTCTTGGCAAAGTTCTGAAAAACAAGGAGACATCATCTTTATGACTGTATTATATTTGATCAAAAGAAAATCTACCACAGTAATTTGTTCAAAATAGCCTCAAGAGATGTAGTAATCATTAAGGTTTCCAATATAACACTTACATCTTATAGAATAAGTAATGGGGATAATATAAGGTATCAGACTTACAGAATTCTATAAGAAATGATACTTAAATACTATGCAAACATGAAATAATTTGCAAATTACTCTGTCATAATGATATGCTTTTGTATAAGAACAAGTCTTTGAAAAAACTTGAAAAATGTATTTTAGCATCCTCTAATGTTTTATCTTTGAAGATGGAAAATTCAAAAGCAGATAATCTTAGATAATATATATTGTACTGGGAACAAGGATATTCAAGCTATAGTATGATTCCCTGCAATATGCTGTGATATTGGTTAGAATCAGACAGACCTAGGTTTAAGTTTAAAGCTCCTCTGCTTTGTAGCTGTGTGATTTTAAAGTTAGTAAGAGTTTGAAATAAGTTTTACAAACTGTAAAGACATTATCTACATTCTAGTTACCAAAATTCTCTGGACCTCAGAATCTTCCTAAATCCTCTGGAACTCCCACTTAATAAACTCTCCTAGGTCCTTCACTTCCTCATTGATTATTTATTATCCCTGGCCTTAAAAACAAACAAACAATGTGGCTCTGCCCTAGAAAACTATTGCTTCTTAAGAAAACCCCTAAGTGGAAACTCCGAATTCTCTCACATTCAATGTATTTGAAGATTGAGAGTGTTTTCCTCTCTATTCCAAATCTAGATCATTTTTCCACTCTCACAATAGTAATCTACACTATTCATCTATGCCACTTCCTAATAGCATATATCACTTATCAACCTTCTGGTCACTTTAGAATACTTTCCTCTTGCTTTCAGAATTTTGCCAATATTCTGTGCTACTGCAACATTAATGGAGACAACCCATTCAAAATCCTTCTCTCTCAATTCCTCAGAAAATTCATTTCCAAAGGCATTCTCCTTCACATGACCTCAGTCATCTACTGTCTCACCAGAGTCTGTCATTATCCCAAACTGCCCTTCCTCTCAATAATCTGATGAATAATGATTCTGATATATTATTTTCTAACTTCAAACTTTTATTCTGTTAGTTTATTTGCTCAAGGAACCAGTGAGTTCAAAGAACAAGTTAACTGTAATTAATCTATTTTTTCCTAAGCTATCTTCCCTTTTTCTTTTCTTGTCTACCTTTTGTGGACTTAAATTCCATGGCCACTTTCTTACCAATATTCTAAACTCTGCTTCTCCTGTTAATATAAAAATAACAACAGAAGCTGGGCACAGTGGTACATGTCTGTAATCCCAGCCACTTGGGAGGTTGAGGAAGGAGGATCACAAGTTCAAAGCCAGCCTTAGCAACTTAGCAAGACCCTAAGCAACTTAGCAATATTCTGTACCTATATAAAAAAAATAAAAAGGGCTGGGGATGTGGCTCAGTGGTTAAGCACCCCTGGGTTCAATCCCTGATACAAAAACAAACAAACAAAAATAAACCCAAAAATACTAATTTAAAAAAACAGAGCAAGAATCACAGCTTTTGGGACAGGAGTCCCCTGTGTTTCTCCTTTGCTAGCAAAGCAATAAACCTTTTTCCTTTTTCTCAAAACCATGTCCTCGTTATTGTATTGGCACCGGGGATAAGGACTGAGCTTTCTGCAATATGGAGCTTAAACACTGGAGAAATGCTGAAGAGAAAGGCCCAGGGTGAGATGTCTTTGGAGGTGAAGCAAAGAATTCACATTCAAAGGAGAATGCCAGACATCTGCAGAGGGAAAGACTGCAACCCCTTAGTCTGGGATGTTAATATTCGCAGAGGAACACATGCATACTAAAATTGGAATGGTACAGAGAAGAATAGGTGACACACAAATTCATGAAGCATTTCACATTTATTCAATGGATCAATGGATAAAGAAGATAGACTGCATTTCCAGAGGATGAGAAAATGGACTTTATAATGGAATGCTATTCATCTATAAAAATAATGATATGCTGTCAATTTCAACATGGATGAACCTGGAAGACAATGTGTTAAAAGAAATAAGCCAAGAACAGAAAGACAAATGCAGCATGAGCTCATGTGAAATAAAAACATTCATCTCATAGAAATTGAGAATAGAATATTGGTTATTAAAGGCTGGGGAGGGTATAGGAGTAGGATGGGAAGAGATTGGTCAATGGATACAATGTTACAGAACAAGTTCTGATGTGTTATTGCATAATAGGGTGATTATAGTTAATGATAATATATCATCTATTTGAAAATAGCTAGAAGAGAGGATTTTAATTTTTAATTTCTCTCATCACAAAGAAATGATTAAATGTTTAAAGTGATGGATATGCTAATTACCCTAATTTGATCATTACACAGTTGTATATATGTATCAAAATATCACATGGTATCCCATAAATATCTACAACAATTGTGTCAGTCAAAAATAAAATAAAACTTTAAAATAGTAAAAAAAAAAAAAAAAAAAAAACAGAGCAAGAGGCTCTACAAAGAAATGAATTTACTTGGAGTAATGGCAAACCATATGCATACCAGAGAGGAAAAGAATGGCAAGGCTTTTGAAAGGTAAAATAAGGTTAATAAGTTGCACTGAAACAACTGTCCTCAGCAAGGATTAATAAGAAGAGCAGTGTCAGCTCAAGGCTGACAAATTGTTGGGCAAATGTCATTGCAAAAGTATTCTTTGTGTAAGGATGTGGTATCTTAATGCCTTTATGCAAGGTTGTGGTTTTCAGAGTACTCATAACAGTTTTTATCATAGGCCACTGTGTGAGAGATCCCCTTCTTTATGACCTCTCTATTCCCTTTTTGTTAGGGTTTGACACAAGTGACTCCATTTTGATTCTGACAACTTTTATCCACTTTTATTTTTATCATACTTACATCACAAAACCTCACTCCTGAATGATTTTTTTTAAATAATTACAGCAAGGCAGTGGAATAAGAATGGGTAAAAAGTACTACTTTGGAGCAGGTGATTAGTATTAAAATTCAGAGTCATCATCAACAAGCTTGCAGGATATAATGTCAATATACAAAAAACAATTATATTTTCATAAACTAGCAATGGAAAATCTGAAGAAAAAAATTAAGGAAAAAAAAGAGTCCATGTAAAATAACAGCAAAAAAATAAAATACTTAAGAATAAATTTAACAACATAAGTATAAAACTATCCACTGAAAAACTAAAACATAATTGAGAGAATTAAAGAAAACTTTTAAAAATGGAAGGACAACTCATGTTCCTAGATTGGAAGATTTTAAATTGTTAGATGGTAAGATTCCTCAAGTTGATCTACAGATTCAACACAATCTCTATCAAAATACCAGCTGGCTTCTTATACTAAAATTCATATGAAAATGCAAAGAACACAGAATAGCCAAAACAATCTTGAAAAAAAAGATCAAAATTGGAAGACTCACACTTCTTAATTTAAACTACAAAGCTCCATTGTAGGATTAGCATAAAAATAGCATATATTAGTCCATGGAGTAAAATAAAGAGTTCAGAAATGCTGTAGTTTGGGTCAGAAATGCTGTCGTTTGGGTCAAAAGCCCAAGTGTTAAAGGTCAAATCCCCAGCTACTGGGACATAATGGAGACTTTTAGCTCAGTGGGAGGTGTTCTAGTCATTGGAGGTGTGCCCCAGAAGGACTCTGATCTCCTTTCTCTCTCTCCCTTTTTTCTCTTCTCTCTCTCCCATCCAACCATGTGCTTAGCTGGTTGAAACTTTTGGTCTCCCTACTCTTTCCCCTTTGACCTTCAGGATGGGCTGGAGATTAAGTTCATTGCCACTGACAAATCATTTCATCAATCATGCTCATATAATGGGACCTCTGTTAAAACAAACAATGGTGCTCAGAGAGCTTTTGAGTTGGTGAACATATCAAGGTGCCGACAGGGTGGCACACTCACAGAGGCTTACTCCACCCCATCCCCAATAGTCAGCCCTATGAATTTCTTTATTTGGAGTTGTATCCTTTATAATAAACCAGTAAATGCAAGAAATGTGTTTTCCTGAGATTTAAGTCATTCTGGCAAATGAACCTATAGAGACTGGGTTGTAGAAACACCTGAGTTTTTCAGGCACATAGAGAGGTAAGGAGTCTGGGCACCCTGCTTTCCTGGTTGGCATTCTTTAATAGGAATAATTTTGTAGAACTTTATTAATATTAAGTTTCTTTGGGTGGGGGGTAATGAATATGTCTTAAAATTAAATAATGATGGCTGTACAACTATATGTATTCTAAACACCAATGAGTTTGTGCATTCAAAAGGGTGAATTTCATGTTATCTGAATTATAACTTATTAAATCTGATATAAGAAATCATAGTTACCTCAACTGTTCTTTTTATAATATCCAGCATCATTTATAGTATCCAGCATTAGTCTAATTAGATTGCTTTCCTAATCTCCATAATTTTTCCTATTCTTCCCAATCTTTCATAATGCCCTACTTATTCTCTCAAAATGACAGATAACCTCATCTATGTCATAGAGAGAACAAAAACTATAAACTAGATCTCTTCTGAATCTTGAACCTATATATTCAATTGTCTGTCTGCATAATTTATAAATACCTAAAATCAACATGTCCAAATCTATTCATCACGTTCCCCTAAATCTAATCTTTCTTTAAGGTTTTTTTTTTAATATTACTTAAGGGCCCACCATTCTTCATTATTCTGGTTCAAACTAGAAATGTAGGTTTAAGATCTCACAAATAGTAATCATTTAAGTCCCATGGGATTCTACCTCCTAAATAACTTTGGACTCTCTTCATTTCTGCTATCAAAGTCCTAGGTCAAGACTTCTCTCCCACCTACACCAATATAATAACCTTTTAATTGACTCTTCACAATATATTCTAACTCCTTTCTTGTTTGTCCACCATACTGGGGCCAAAATCAATTTTAAAGGAAAAGAAAATCTAATTTCACTCCTTTGCATGGACTTTTAGGAAAATGATTCTCAAACTTTAGTATACAATATGATCATCTGGAAAATTTGTTTAAAATTAGTTTCTAGATCCCATTCTCATCTTTACTAAAATTATGATTTAATAGGTCTAAGGTAGGACCCAGAAATCTAAAATTTTAAAAACCATTCTAGGTGCCTCAATACAGTGTGTCTAGGGGCTATAATTTAAGAAACATGGCCTTAAAGTACAAGATGTTGATCATGGTCTATAAGATTCTGAATGGCTTAGTTCCTTCATACCTTACCTCTCAGCATTCTCTTACTTCAAACTAAAGGAACTTTTTGCAAAGAATTGCTTAACTCTGTGCTATCTCAGGACTTCTGTACATTCTATTCTTTCTACCTATTAACACTCTCCCTCTTTATTTTCACCTAGTTTACTTCTATTTTTCTTTAAGGTTAAGTGTAAACACCACTTACTCAAGAAAGTTTTCCCTGATTGGGGTAGATCATGTCCTCATGTTAAATGTTCCAGGACACCTGTTTTCAAAGAACAGTCTGCACTCTTTCAGGGAGTCCATTAAATCAAAATTATTTTCACAATATTACTAAGCCAAGTCACAAGACATCACGACAGACTTAAAAGACATAAATGAGAATCCAACTATATTGCAAAAATATAAAACAATGCCACTTTTCTCACTAAACTATTTTTTTGTTTTAGAAAATAGAACTTAATTTTTTAATTTTAATAGATAACTGGTAATTATATATAATTATGGGGTACAAAGTGATATTTTGATACAAATATACAGTTGTAGTAACCAAATCAAGGTAATTATTAAATCTGTCACCTCAAACATTAATCATTTCTTTGGAATGAGACCATTCTCTTCTAGCTATTTTGGATTATACAATACATTACTATTAACTGCAGCTACTACACAACAGAACACCAGAACTTCTATATAACTGCAACTTTGTTCATCAATACCTCTGCATTCCTCCTTCACATCTCCCCCAGACTCTGATAACTGCAATTCTACTCTCCATTTCAGAGTTCAACCAACCTCTTTTCTTTTTTGCAGTGCTGGGGATCAAACCCAGAACTTCACATATGCTAGGCAAGTACTCTCTTCCTGACCTACATACCCAGCCCTATGTTTGACTTCTTTAGATTCCACATACAAGGGAGATCGTGTTATTTGATTCTCTGTGCCTGGCTTAGTTTACTTAACATAATGTCTTCTACATTCATTCGTGTTGCCACAAATGACAAAATTTCCTAGGTTTTTAAAAAATATATATTTATTTTAGTTATAAATGTACCTTTATTTTATTTATATGTGGTGCTGAGAATCAAACTCAGGGCCTCACACATACTAGGCAAACACTCTACCACTAAGCCACAATCCCAGCCCCTCCTAGGTTTTTTTATGGCTCAATAGTATTCTATTATATACATAGATGCTCCTGGACTTAAAGTGGGGTTATGTACCAATAAACTTATCATAAGCTGAAAATCATAAATCAAAAATGCACTTACTATATCTAACTTACTGAACATTGCAGCTTAGTAACACAGTACACTGTAGATTATCTGTTGTTTACCCTGGTTACTGAGTGGCTGACAGAGAGCTATGGCTCTCTGCTGTTGCCCACATAGTTTCAGTGAGAAAGTATGGTACCATATATTGCTAACATGGAAAAAGATCAGAGTCCAAAATTTGAAGTACAGTTTCAACTGAATGCACATTGCTTTCACACCACCATAAGGTCAAAAAGTCCTATGTCAAACCATCACTATGTCAGGGACCATTAGTATACAATACATTATTTTTAATATGTTCCTCTAACGTATTTTTAACACATTATTTCCTACATTTCATGTAGGAAAAGTCTTTTTAACTGAAAATTCATTAATTAGATTAATCGGTAGTAGGTTTAGTATGAGTTTAAGATGAATTAGTAAATAAGTACTTTTTAATTTTTTGGTTTTAATTTCTAATATGATTAAATACTGATATATATAACCTACCTTAATAAAAACTCTTTGGGAATCTTCAATACTTTTAAAATGCAATGGGGTACTTATGATAAAAAGTTTAACAATCTCTGCTCTAACAATATAACTACTTCATGAAAATAACTGTCATACTATGAAGTATTTAGTCAATTATTTTTAGTTATGTATCTATGCTTCCCACTAAATTGTAAGGTCCTTAAAGGTAAAAATCTAGAATCTCAAATATAACAGAATGTTTAATGTATAATACTTTGTTATTACTGTTTTTCTCATTCAGAATCTATCATGTTTAATATTTTTGGATGAACACATTAATATTCCACTTTATTCACTGAATGTTATTTATTACATTTAATTAATTACCTTTTTCGAAATGCTGGTGTGCTCTCTCCCTTTTCCTCTATAACGTTACCTAATTTTGCATCATCAGGAACAGTTTCCTCAGGTGCTATCTTGGTGCCCATGTGGTTTGTATATTTCTGAGAAGAACCATATGTCAGCTTGCCAGCAACATGTGATGAGTCATTAATACCTGCTACTCCTAAATTTAGATAATCATATTCATATTTATAAGAGGGAAACTGGAATTTTTGTGTTGGTGAAATATAATTTATGTCTTCATTAGTAATCTTTAAATTTGACATTAACATTTTTGGATTATTTTCTTGACCTACAAAAGAGGAATATATTGGTTATTATATATTATTCATTAAAACACATTTTCAATATAATAATGAAAAATTTAATTAATTTTTAAAAGTTTACTAGTTAAAATTTTTTTTGTTAAATATGAAAGTCAAGAAAAGTATAATAACAAGATACTCTATAATACCATATATGGCTTTGAAATACCAGGTTGTTTCTGAAAGCAACTTAGAAATTACTTCAGAATTATTAAGATTAAATTCAAAATTTATACAGCATCTATGTTATAAAATAGGTTTAAATCCTGATGACATAAGTAGTAATAATTTTAATATTTAACTATTTTGGCTACTACAAATGGCATACTTATACAAGTAATTATGAGGATGTAAAATTTTATATAAATAATTTACACACAGAAATACAATGGTCAATCATATAAAATCTTAATGAATATGATCCAGTATTAAAATATAGGACACAGTGCTTTTTTTAAATTTGTAATCCTGCTTCTAAAATCAAGATAAAGAAATACCTTCATCAGAGTGATAGAATTTTAAACATTTCTTTAGAGTTTTTTTTTTCCCCAGAATCTATGAGATGTTTAGAGGAAGTTCAGAAGTCTTATTAGAGCTTAAATTTGCTTTACCATCTATTTATAAATATTACACCAGATGTATACCATACATGAAGTATAGTATTTGATACATTCAAGAGTATACATATATCTATTTATATATAAATCATGTAACTTATAAGCTTAATATTAAAATATTTATGCATGAAATTACCAATTTAAGATTAAAATTTTACCAGTAACATCATATTAGATAACATATTGTTTAAGCATTCCTCAAGATTTAAAAAAATGGTCTCAACATGTATAATCTTCTGTTATCTTGTTCTTTCACATAAAGATCTGTCTCCCAGAAGATCTTACCAATTAGAAAAGAGCAAAACTGAAGAGCAGTGACAGGAGTTTTAATGGTTAAAGAGAAACAAATATTCACTGAACAATAGTCAGAACAAGTATGTGATAGGATATTATGTACTATGCACACATATGTGTATGTATGTATGGAGAAGGTAAATGTGTTAGATCATAAGGTTTGGTGAGCATTATTTTGAATAAGAGAAGTCTTTGACTCTCATTTTATTCCATTAAAATTAAGGAATTAATATTTTCATGTGTTACTAGGTTTTTTATATTGACATTAACTGCATGCATTTGGTTTCACAACAAATATATGAAAACTTACCTTGCAGTTTATGACTTTCTATTTCCTCCTCTAATTCCTGAGTATCTGGAATTTCTGAAATCAATGGAGGAGGAGGGAGAAACCAATCCAATGATTTTTCATTGTCTGGATAGCTATATAAAATATAAAAAATGTGAATATATGCTTAAAAAGATCTACAATCAGAAACATGTATTTATTAAACTTTACTCAATTTCTATTACCACTATGATTTATCTCTAATACAGCAATGTTCTCAACCTTTTTTCCCTTGTGTGTCACAGAATTAATAATACGGGGACTGGAGTTGGGATTGGAACTCAGTTGGTAGAGTACTTGCCTAGTGAGGCACTGGATCCAATCCTCAGCACCATATAAAAATAAAATCAAGGTATTGTGTCCATCCACTATAAAAATATTTTTAAAAATTAATAATACTGCATGTAAGATATGCTACCTAAATAGGAATGGCAATAGTTCCACTTCATTGTCTCTAATTGAAATGCCAGTGATAGGAATTTTAAACCTATTCCAACTTTTTAAAAAGTACTAAATCATTCTCAAACTCTGCACTTTAACTATTACATGTAACAAATTACTTATGATATATCTTACCTATAATCATGGGTCTTTACTGGGTAAATCACTCCATTATTAGTATTCTTGAGTATTCCTACAACTTGAGTGAAAATTAATGTCCTAACCCAAATACTTGGTTCAGAACCATATGCAACCACAAAATCTCTAAGAAATTGGTTGAAACTGGAAATTTCTTTATAAGCCAATGGTAATTGATGAGATTTTTGCCACCCTATTGGCATCTTTACCTGTCCACACATTTCAGCTGTGACCTTATTAACTGATATTGCTTTAACATATCTTTACCAATCAAAGTTGACTTGCTTTCATTAAGATAAAA
This sequence comes from Marmota flaviventris, assembly GCF_047511675.1. Classification (NCBI taxonomy): domain Eukaryota; kingdom Metazoa; phylum Chordata; class Mammalia; order Rodentia; family Sciuridae; genus Marmota; species Marmota flaviventris. The sequence goes on from NC_092507.1 coordinate 77,590,655, forward strand.
AGTAAGTGCTAGGTGACAGGAAAAACTTGAGGAAAAAAAACATATATACTGCCTACACTGAATACCAAGCATTTTAAGATTAATTTATTTTCATTTATTGTACTAAGTTTCCCAAGTAAGAGACTTAATCTTTGAATTTTCTGTCCCTCTTAGTACCTAGCACATAGCTACTATGACTATATTTTTCAAATAAAAAATCCACAACATTATTTGACAATGTCTGAGAGACTGAGCAAATACCAGAGCATTTGAAATTCAGGACTATGACAGAGGGTTCCTAAGATCACACCCAGTTCAACGATTTCCTAGCTGAGTCCTACTCCTAGCAATTGGGCAAAGTCCTAGGGAAACCAGGCACAAGTTTCCAAGAGTCCTCTCCACACAAGGGTCACATTAAATAACCAATTGTGACAACATGCATGAAATGTTACCAATGAGGAAAGTTCATTTGGAACTCAATGGTCAGGGTTTATTGGGGACTAATCACCCCCAAGCATTCCCTGTCTGACATATAAATTCCAGAATCCCAGAAGAAAAGCAGGTGTTCACATAAACCACATTATTTGTATAAACAGTTTATGCACAGTGAGCCACTGTTATCAGTTAATGGTGGGAACCTTCCTGAAATCTGTTCTCAGATTCCCACCAAAGGGCAACCTTGCAAACAGGCTTTGCAAGGATAGTCATTTAGGCCTGTTATGTTAACTCTTTTCTATATAGAGACCATTCCAGAAAATCCAAGAAAGAGAATAATGGGATATAAGAAGTATACATATAGCTCTACTATTCAGTCTCCTCATAAAATTAAATCTTCTTTATGATTTCCCTCTTTTTTTCTAGAGGTGCCATCATTCTCCCAGTCACCAACTCCAAACCATAGCATAATCTTTTTTTATTCATAATATATAGATACATATTCCTTTTAATGCTTCTGAAATTCATCATTTTCTTTGTATTTCCATTGTCACTATTGTAATTAAGATCCTAATCAACTTACATCTGATTGAGAACAATAGTGTCTTAACTGAATTCACTGCCTCCAGGCTTTCTCTCTAATACACCTTACACATTCTTACATTAATTTAGAATCATTTTCATCATAGTACTCTATTCAAAATTCTTCAGTGGCTTTCAGATAATGACAAACTTCCCAAGGGACTTAGAGTACCGTACAGTTTTAATTCTCCTACACATACCTTTAGGTTTAGGGTAAACTGAACTACCTGTTAAGGTTTGGATAAGTGTCCTCCAAAGGCCCATATGTTAAAAGGCTAGCTTACCAGCTTGTGACACTATTGGGAGGTGGTGAAACACTTAAGAGATGGAGCCCAGGGGGAGGAATTTATCTCATCAGAGGGATGCCCTTGAGAGAGAGTGTGACTCTGACCCTTTCACTTCTCTTTGATTCCCAGCTGCCATGAGGTGAGGGCTTTTTCCACCAGGTGCTCCCACCATGATGTATTGCCTCACAATAGGCCCAAAAGCAACAAACCAAATGACCATGGACCAAACTCCTCAAAACTACGAGATAAAATAAACTTTTGCTTTGTTTAAGTATTTTGTCACAGTGATGGAAAGCTAGTACAATACCAAACAGATAACACATTCTGTGCCTCCTCATCTTTATTCAAAGATACATCCTTTACTGCTGGGCCTGGGTACACACCTGTAATCCCAATGACTCAGGAGACTAAGGCAGGAAGATTCCAAGTTTGAGGCCAGCCTCACAACTTAGCAAGACTCTGTCTTACAAAATAAAATTTAAAAGGACTGGGGATGTAACTAAATAGTTCAATCACCAGTGCCACCTTCCCCCCCTAAAAAAAAAATTTAAAAGATAAACTCTGTACTCTTCCTGACCTTGTACTCAGCCTCATACCCATATCCACCTATAGAAATTCTACTATTATTCATTCATTAATCCATTCAACAACTGTTTAGCACATGCCAGGTGCTTTTCTAGGCACTAGAGTTTAAGTTCATTTAAAACCCACTTCAAATTCTACCTTTTCCAAGAAATTTCCATAGGTTCTCAAAGATTTTCTCCCCATCTTTTTATACACTGAATCCACAATATTTCTCATACTTCTCATTGTATTGTGTGTGTATGTATGTATACAGATAATAGATAGAAATAGCTAATTAGTCTGATACTGTTTCTAGATTGTAAATATCCAAGGGCTTTGCTTTTATTTCCTTTTATATAAGCAGTACTTAGCACAGTGCTTTATATAATTAGGTGTGCTATTCAGGAAATGTTTGTTGATTTAATTCCACAGCTTTTAACACATAGAGAATTATACAGCATTTAACACCCACCACAATCTATGCTCAACTTTAGAACTCTATGCACCATTTGTCTCCTTTATGAACCATCTACTCTAAAAAACTTCTATATACTATCCCCTCAAGTACTGTGACTTGTCCCATCTTCATTCCTTTTTTTTTTTTTCCCCTTTAACAGTAGGCCTTCAATGCCTACTTCCTCTGTGTCCAAAGAATTATCAGATATTTCAAAGACTCCTGAAGCCTCTCCCCACTACCATAAAGCCTGACCTGATCATCTGGCTAAAGGTTACTTTCTTCCAAATCTGAAATTTTATTGCATAAATATTAATCATTTTGCATACATTTTTAATTTTTTATTGTTAGAACAATCATATGTTCCAAAATTTGCCTAACCCTAATCCTAATACACTGACTTACAGTCCTGATTTACTCCTGCTGCTCCAGCAGGATGTACTTTTTTACTCTCAAAAGTTTTCCAGTCTGTACATATATACACAATGGAATATTACTCAGCAATAAAAGAGAATAAAATCATGGCATTTGCAGGTAAATGGATGGAGTTAGAGAAGACAATACTAAGTGAAGTTAGCCAATCCCAAAAAACCAAATGCCGAATGTTTTCTCTGATATAAGGAGGCTGGTAGTGGGGTAGGGAGAGGGAACATGGGAAGAATAGACAACTCTAGATAGGGCAGAGGGGTGAGAAGGGAAGGGACAGGGCATGGAGTTAGAAATGATAGTGGAATGTGATGGACATTATTATCCAAAGTACATGTATGAAGACACAAATTGGTGTGAATACACTTTGTATACAACCAGAGATATGAAAAATGGTGCTCTATATGTGTAATAAGAATTATAATGCATTCTGCTGTCATATATAAATAAAAAATTAATTAAAAATAATTCCCAAGTGACATATTTATACTTTCTCATACTCTTAAAAGGAGCTAACCACAATTCTCAAACAAGAACAAACTATTGTCCTTCATCATCATTGCCACCACCACCATCATAAGTTTTTAATATTTAAAAGTATTTCCTTTATAACTCACCATAGACTATTTCAAATACTGATTCTGTGTCCAAAAAAACCCGAATATGAGTCATGGATATGTTATATCATACTATGTAATGAGTTTAAATACAGAATATTGAAATATGTGGTTAAAAAAAGTATTCCAGTCTGGATCATGATTTACATAGTCAGATTATTTATTAATGACTTCCCATATGTGTGTTTAAACTCAATTAGATTTTAACTTTTAGAAGTGAGTTTCTTTCTTTTTATATCCTTTCAGCATTCAATCAATATTTGAATTACTATTAGAATGAATGAGTGAAAGCAATAAGGGGGTTTCATTAAAATAGGTTATTATAACAAATACATATAAAATTCAGAATTGAGAGCAATCTACATGGTCTCACATCTTTATTTCCATCCCTACACATTGCCTGTGCTAAATACGCTTATCATAGTTAGTCTTTGGTACATGCTCATTCTGTTTTCAAAACGTGTCATCACTTCTTGTTCTCAGCTACTCTTTGACATTATTTCCAGTCTTTACCTTAGTCAAGAACAACTTAACAAATTAGAAATTTAAAGCAAATGAACATAAAACTGGCAGGAATTAATTGAATTTTTAAAACTATAACATTTAAGATGCTGAACCTTACTTACCAGTGAATCTGAATTCCATGTTTCTAAATATACATTCTGTTGATCTGCCATTTTTAATTGTGTATTTATCAGAAAGAAAATAAACTCCCTAATTTTTTTAAACTCTAAAATAATATACTATATTATTAGCCCTTGAGATAGACTTACTTTTCAATTTCATCTGGGTTTTCAAAAAACAAACTATCCACAGAAAACAAGCAGTCATTTAGTTTTGACATCTTTGAAAACTGGACTTTGTCATAAATCTACAAGATATAGAAAAGGTAGTTTATATTTTATTTACAAAGATGGAGAAAATATTTATGGATAAGTAAACTATAATCATTAGTTTCTCAGAACATCCTTTAAAATATAACCACAGATGAGTCTTACAGTTTCTCCTTCTGTGACTTTCAAAGCATTTCAATATCAACATACTGTATTCTCTACTCATTCATATATTTTCACATTTTGAACCCCTTTCTTCATACTGCACCAATATTTAGAATATTTTCTTCCTGGCAAATTCTTGTCCATTCTTCAAAGTATAGGTTAAATGTCATTTCTTCTTCAAAGACTTCTCTAAATTTGTCCTCTTCAATAACACAAAATTAACTGCTCCTTTTGGGTTAATACTTTGTTTATAGTATTATTTTTGAGTTAAGATATTAAAATTTATTGTGAATGTGTGTACCTCTAATACAACTATGTACCTATGCAGGAATTTGCTTCAAAATAAAGGTGGAATGGTAGAAATGTACTGATAAAACATTATTGGTGACAAGTTGGTAACTGCTAAAACTATGCAACGTGTATGTGTGGATTCATAATAATAGTTTATTTTTCATGTGTTTGAACTTTTACAAAATAGACAAATTTAACACATACATATTTTTACACTCATGGTGTATAACATGTATATGTCTATCTGTAGATAGACATATACACATTCTTTTTTTTTTTTTTTTTTTTTTTGCTTTAAGATATTCAGAGATGTAAAGGTTAAAAATATTCACCTCTGGCCACCAGGAATGAAAAAAGGGCTGAAAAAAGACTCAAATGTGAAAGGAAACCATAGCACCATTTCTACAGGTTCACATTGCTTCTTTCTTATTCCAATTACTTCCCTGTGCACACTAAACCTACCTTCCAATTTTTTTCTCTAAATTCTGAAACAAGACAGAACATTCTATAGGTCAAAACATGAAATAAGATGCACAAATCATAAACGTGAATTATATTTCACTTACTCTGTGATAGTTAATACATTACAAACTCATCCGCAAGATAGAAATTAAAATCAAAGAAATTATATGAGTACCATCTTGAGGAGAAATCCTCATTACCAATTTTGAGAATTCCCTGATATGGAAAAAAGATACAAGTAGGACTGATGTGGGGAAGAAAGGAATATTTCCAAGTCCATCTCTGGAGAAATACTACTGATAAGAGGGCTAAACCTGCAAATGGCTTTAAGACTGTTCTTACTGATCTAGACCGTTGTGGAGTTTTTCACTGTTTTAGTTGCTGGGTTTTCTGTCCTCTAATATGTTTAACTGGCCTCTTTATTTTTCTCAATTTACTAATCACTCAGTCATCAACAAAAAGATATAGTAAAAAAATAAATTAATATGGTTTTATATATATATCTCGGACAATCTGTTAACATCGTTATTAGATAACCAATGTTAAAACTTGAAAACAATTATATGAAAAAGAATAAATAAAAATGCTAGTCATTTTTATACTGCCCAAAAAATAACAAATGTTTCTTGGCTTTAAAATAATACCTCAGAATTTAAGAAAATCTGAAGGCTAACATCGTTTATATGCTTGTGTTTCTTTTTCTTCTTCTTTTTTTTTTTTTTTTTTTGGTATCAGAGATTGCACCCAGGGGCGCTTGATCACTGAGTCACATTCCCAGCTCCCTTATTATTTTATTTTATTTATTTTTTTAGTTGTAAGTGAACATAATACCTTTATTTTATTTATTTATTTTTATTTGGTGCTGAGAATGGAACCCATTGCCTCACATATGCAAGGCAAGCGCTCTACCACTGAGCCACAACCCCAGCCCCTCCAGCCCTTTTTTATACTTTAGAGACAGGGTCTCACTGAAGAGTTGCTTAGGGCCTCGCTAAGTTGCTGAAGCTGGCTTTGAACTGGATTCTCCTAAGCCTCCCTAGCTGCTGGGATTGCAAGTGTGCGCCACCACGCCCAGCTTGAGTAAAATAAGCTGCAAATAAGACAATAAAACTACAAATAAGACAATAAAACTACAAATTTAAACTATTATAGCCGGGCGCTCTGGCACCTGTAATCCCAGCGGCTTTGGAGGCTGAGGCTGCCTTCTCTAATTACATTGATAATATCATAGCACTTTTTATCTTTTATAACCCTTATTGATAAAATTTTCGTTCCTATGACTTTATCATTTTTAATGTTAAAAATACAATTTCAAAAGTGCAGAAACTCATATACAAATAAATTACTGACTTGCTAGAAATCGTTAGTGAAGAAACCGAGACCAACATTCAGCAACTGCAGGGAGTTTGACACAGTAAGGGAGCACATTCCCGCAGTCTCCAGGTCTCAGGCAGCGAAAAGCACCCCAGTCGCAGCCCCAGCCCGAGGATCCCCCTCCCACGTGGTGGCCGGCGGGGCGCTAGCTCCCAGATCGCCCACTAGAACTCCCCGGGCCGCGCAGGAGCCTCAGGGCGCCCGCGCGGCCCACGCCCGGAGCTCTGGGGCCACGCACTCCACCGCGGCCTCCTTCCCGCCGCCGTAAAACGAGGCACCTAAACAGATGCGGAGGCCCGCCCAGCTCTAGCTCAGGAGAGAAACCCCGGACACACACCCAAGGGGGCGGCCACAGCTAACCGGACAAAACACCACACGACCAGCCCCGTGGCGGGCGGGTCCCTTAACGTGCGCGAGTCAGGTGGCCCCGTCTTCTGACGGGAACACGCTGAGGAGCCTAGCACCGGCCCAGACGCGAGCCTGATGCTTGGGGACCGCTGGCCAACACCGCGCCCCGCCTGGGCTGGGTCCCTACCTCCCTGCGGACCTCCAAGCCTGTCCCCACATTTCCTGCCTGCGCTCCCAGTCTTCACCTCCCGGCCCGCAGCTCGAGGCGGAGCGCCGATTCTCTAGACCCTCAGAGGACTCCCCTCAAGGGGTCTTAGCCGAGCTCCAAGCAATGGATCGCTGGGACTCGACTTCTCCTTTTCCACTGTGCCTGGTTTCTCCAGTATTTATGATTGACTTTGAATACATTATTTGCAGTGTACTGTATCAACTCTCATTAAATAAATATCTTGATTTTAGGTGTTAAGAGTCTCCCAAGTGATAGCTCTTCCCGAACAGCCTGCTTCTCCCACTGCCCCAACAGCACCCACTCCCAAACACACTTCAAGCTGCCTTTCTCAGGGAAGTTAGGCCTCAGCTCTGAGACCTCCATTTTATTATTACCTAAAAAATACTTTAGGTATATTATTTATCAAAATACCATAATGACACCCATGAGGTCAATATGACCTTGATGAATTTATTTCAGAGATAAAATTAAATTTCAAAAATAAATATTTTTAAAAGTACAATGACACTTAAAAATGTTTAACCATCAAGGGTTTACAGAAACAGTGTGTGTACTCATGCTATAAATGTGAACAAACTATAAGTTAACCTTTTAAATTTCTTTAACAAAATTGTTCTCTGAAGATTGACAGGGGTTACTTTTGCTGAAAACTTTTGTAGATGGAAAAATAGCAACTAATCAATGATGTCTTTCAGGGATATTTATCCTTTCTTTGACACCCCCCACATCTGACATCTAGAGTCCATATGCTACTGTCTGCTTGATTCCTGTTGGCTCTTCTCTCTGCATCTCTGTTTATTAGCTATATAGCCTTGGAAAAACACAAACTTTAAGTCTTAGTTCATTATCCCCAATGACACTAATGATTCCTAACTAAAATATTCTTGCAAGGGATAAATAAAATAATAGTGGTAACAGTCCTAGCACATGATAAATGCTCAATAATGTTTTTTCATCTTCCCTGGAACATAAAATCATTCCAGGACTTTGGTAAACCAAATACTTTAATAATGATAAACTAATAAACTCACTAAGTATTTTGGGCAAAATAACTAATAATCTAATGACCTCATAAACTATTCATACTAGAAAAGTTGAATTACCATTTCTCTCAAAGGTACTGGACCTATATATAAGAAACTGTCTTAGCAAAATAAGATACATATGTTAGGAACTGAATGCTTGTGAATCCTCCAATCTGTTAAAATTCATATGTTGAAATTTAATTCCCAATGTGATGGTATTTGGACCTTTCGGAGACAATTAGTTCAAGAGGTAGAGCATTCATGAATAACATTATTGCCCTTATAAAAGAAGAGGCCAGAGACCTAACTAGTTCTTTTCCCACTTTATGAGAATGTAAAGAGAGTCAGAAAGGAAACCCTCAGCAGACACCAGATCTGCCCACACTGTCATCTTGCACTTTCCAGTCTTCAGAACTGTGAGAAATAAATTATTTAAGCCACCTAGTCTATGGTATTTTGTTGTAGCAACCCAAACTAAAACAGCATCTGTGATAAATTAAGGGATTCAGCAACAGGCTAGTACAGAGAAACAAAGCACACAGTAGCAAATGGTACCATGTTCATAAACAAATCCAATCATTTATTCAAGAATATACTAGGAATGCTACAGAGCCTTGCCTTTCCCCTAAAATAACTTCATATAAATATGAAAGGTTTAGTTTTTAAAAGGAAACATCAGAACATTGATTACTAAAAATCCCATTTTGGGGATATTGTCTTGTTTTTTAGCCATGTTGCCACATTTCTCAAGAGAACATTTTAATCCTAAAGATTTAATTTTACAATCAATGCTATAACAATTCTCCAAATTAAATAGCATAACTTAACATTTGAAATAAAAAGTCATCCATATCAACTTCTGAGTGAGGAGCTCTGCTAATTCATTCCCCAGTGAAACTGGTGAAAATTATAGATACAACTAGTCATGTCCTCTGGAAATGGTCATAGGAACAAAAAAAAAAATCGGTCTGTTCAAGGAAAAAAAAAATCTATGAAAGTTCAGCAGAAAAGGCAAGAGTCTGGTATTTTAACCAAGACTGATTCCTCCTTTTGCCTTGCAGCTTAGCAAGACAGAGAGTCCGACTATTTCTAGACTCTTATGGTCAAGAACACAGGGCTCCTTCTGCCTCAGCTTTCACTTAGAGAGCTTTCTTTCCCCTTCTTTCCTTCCTTCCTTCCTCCCACCTCCTCTCCCTCCCTCCCTCCTTTCCTTCCTTTTTAAAGTGTGGTAAAATATGCATAGTATTTATAATTTCAACCATTCATAAGTGTATAATTCAGTGACTTTGAATACATTCATACTGATGTATAACCATCGCCATTATCTATACCTAAAGTTTTTCATCATCCTCCACAAGAACTTAGTACTCATTAAACAATAACTCCTTTTTCCTTTCCTCCCCTTCAACTCCTAGCAACCTGTATTCTACTTTGCATGTCTTTGAGCTTGGATATTCTAAATTCCTCACACAAGAGGAATCATCAGGCCATGAGTCCCACTAGGTGGGGAGTGGACTGCTGGATGTGAGGGTTGTGGGGGCTCCTGGTGGGATAGAGATGTGCTGCCGGTTGGGAGGACCTCTGCCAGACAGTGGGGTGGGGTCCATCACTGCAGTGCACTGTAAAGTCTGCCCTCAGGGAACCTGTGTGTGTGTGTGTGTGTGTGTTTGCAATCTTTTCTCCTATTCAATAGACTGTCTTTTATGTTTACTTTTATAATAGTATACTTTGGTGCATTAAAGTTCTTAATTCTGATGAAGTCAAATTTATCTGTTTTTCTATTGTTGCCCTGATTTTAGTGTTATATTCATGAAGTTGTTGTGAAGTCCAAAATTAAAAAAGATTTATCCAGGGTTTTATTCTCAAGAGTTTTATAGGTTAAGCTCTTATGTTTAGATATTTGATCAATGCAAGGGGAAGTAGGATCATCATGGATCAACAAGGTAGATCCATGTGGACTAGGGTTAAGGGAGGACCCCATTTCAAATAAAAATGGAGGGCAATATATAATTTCCAGAAAGATTAGTTTATTTTTTAAATTTTGTATTTGTTCTTTTTAGTTCTATAAGACAGTACGATGTATTTTTGACATACATACATGGAGTATAACTTCCCATTTTTGTGGTTGTACATGATGTGGAGTTACACTGGTTGTGTATATGTATATGAACATAGGAAAGTTATGTCTGATTCATTCTGTCTTTGCCATTCTCATCCACACTCCCTTACTCCCACCTCCCCACCGTCCAATCTGGTGAACCTCCACTCCAATCCTCCTTCCTCCCCACATTTTGAGTCTGCATCCTCATATCAGAGAGAACATTAGGCCTTTGTTTTTTTGGAATTGGCTTATTTCATTTAAAATGACAGTCTCCAGTTCCATCCATTTACCAGCAAGTGACACTATTTCATTCTTTATGGCTTAGTATTCCATTGTGTATGTGTACCACATTTTGTTTATCCATTCATCTGTTGAAGGGCACCTAGTTTGGTTCCATAGCTTAGCTATTGTGAATTGAGCTGCTATAAACATTGATGTGGCTGTATCACTGTAGTGTGCTGATTTTAAATCTTTTGGGTATATGCTGAGGAGTGGGATAACTGGGTAAAATGGTAGTTCCATTACAAGTTTTCTAAGGATTCTCCATACTGCTTCCACAGTGGTTGCACCAATTGTCATTCCCACCAGCAATTTATGATTATATCTTTTCCCCACATGCATGCCAACATTTATTGTCACTTGTATTCTTTTTTAATTAATTAATTTATTCTAATTAGGTATATATAACAGCAGAATGCATTTTGATTAATTATGCATAATTGCAGCACAACTTTTCATTTCTCTGGTTGTACATGATGTAGCATCACACCATGTGTGCAGTCACGCATTTACCTAGCGTAATGAGCTCCATCTCATTTCATCATCTTTCCTGCCCCCATGCCCCCTCCATTCCCTTCCCTCCCCTTTGCCCAATCACAGTTCCTCCATTTTTCCCATATACCGCCCCCCCCACCCCACCTTATGGATCAGCAGCCACTTATCAGAGAGAACATTCAGTCTTTGGTTTTTGGGGATTGGCTAATTTCACTTAGCATTATATTCTCCAGCTCCATCTATTTACCTGCAAATGCCATAATTTTATTCTCTTTTAATGCTGAGTAATATTTCATTGTGTATATATACCACAGTTTCTTGATATCCATTCATCTTCTGAAGGGCATCTAGTTTGCTTCCACAGTTTAGCTATTGTGAATTGAGCTGCTATAAACATTGATGTGGCTGCATTACTATAATATGCTGTTTTTAAGTCCTTTGGGTATGGACTGAGGAGTGGGATAGCTGGGTCAAATGGTGGTTCCATTCCAAGTGTTCCAAGGAATCTTCATACTGCTTTCCAGATTGGTTGCACCAAAAATTTGCAGTCACACCAGCAATGTATGAGTGTGCCTTTTCCCCTACATTCTTGCCAACACTTATTGTTGGTTGTATTCTTTTTTTTTAAAGAGAGAGAGAGAGAGAACTTTTTTTAATATTTATTTTTTAGTTTTCAGCGGACACAACATCTTTGTTTGTATGTGGTGCTGAGGATCAAACCCAGGCCGCACGCATGCCAGGTGAGCGCGCTACCACTTGAGTCACATCTCCAGCCCCATGTTGGTTGTATTCTTGATAACAGCCATTCTGACTGGTGTGAGATGAAATCTTAGAGTAGTTTTAACTTGAATATCTCTAATTACTAGAGATGTTGAACACTTTTTTTATGTATTTGTCGATCAATTACATATCTTCTACTGAGAAGTGTCTGTTCAGTTCCTTAGTCCATTTACCAGAATAATCAAAGCAATCCTTAGCAAAAAGAGTGAAGCAGGAGGCATCAAAATACCAGACCTTAAACTATACTACAAAGCTATAGTAACAAAAATGGTATAGTATTGGCCCCTAAATGGGCATATAGATCAATGATACAGAATAGAAGACACAGAGACAAACCTACATAAATACAGTTATCTCATACTAGACAAAGGTACCAAAAACATACATTGGAGAAAAGATTCTCACTTGTATTCTTGATAATTGCCATTCTGACTGGAGTGAGATAAAATCTCAGTGTAAATTTAATTTGCATTTCTTTAATTGCTAGACTAGAGGAGTTTAAAAGACAAATAATAGGTGTTAATGACACCAAGAAAGACAGTTTTTGGCTAATGCAATTGATGCCATGATTTCTAGAACGTATGTCCAACATCACCAAATGTTTCTCTGTAATCTTCTTTTAAACTCCAACTTTTAGGAGGAGTTGATATGGAAGCATTAAAGCTGGTAACTCTAGAGAAGCAGGAACTATGAAATGTTGAAGACGTAGAACTATTTTTGCAGGTGAGAGCCAAAATGTGTTGCTTTATATATTATCAGACTTGGATAAGAAAAGGTTAGGCAATTATTTGAGAAGAAACTGAAAACTGTACCACTAATACCTGAGAAAATTAAAGAATAAAGGAAATAATGGTAGTTCTTTTGAGGATGGAATTCTTGGAAGGAAAAAGAAGTTTAGGGAGAGTTATACACAATTCTGTGTGGAAGAGTCCAATTCTATCTATGCATTTAGTAGATGCCCAAATAGCAAAAGGATGACGGAATGAAGCACAAATCCAGGGATAATTGGTCTTTAGGGAAAAATTCAATAAGCAGCTATGTAACCAAAAAATAAATAAATAAATAAATAACAGACATGCATTGATTATAAAACAACTTCTTAACTTTCAGCTATTAAAGAGAATGTTTAATGGTGTTGCACAAGACCTCATACCTATATTTCAGGAAATCTCATTTTAATTTTTTTCTTCAGGAAAAATATTTTCTCCTCCTGTGTAAAAAGAACCCCAAAAAGACAAGATCAAAAAGGATTTTCTTCAAGACACATTATAATCAAAATGCCTAATACAGAATATAAGGAAAGAACATTAAAAGTTGTGATAAAAAATGTCAGATTGCATTTACAGGCAAACCAATAAGGCTTACTTCTAACTTATCAAATCAAATCTTAAAATTAAGGATGGCCTGTAATGAGATATTATAAGAGGAAAGTTTATAGCACTGAATCTCTACATTAAAAAAATAAAGAGATCCCAAGTAAATAATCTAATACTACATAACAAGGCTTTAGAAAATAAACGACAAACTAATGCCCAAGTCAGCAGAAGACAGGAAATAATTAAGATGAGAACAAAAATTTTAAAAAAAATGGCTCTGAGGATAAAAAAGAAAAACAATATACAGGATTGAAGCAACAAAGAGCTGGTTCTTTGAAAAGATAAACAAGATTGATAAACCATTAGCCAAATAATTTGAAAGAGAAAGAAGACCCAAATTTACAATATTAGAGATGAAAAAGGAGATAACCCCATAGACACTTCTGAAATCCAGAGGATCATTAGAAACTATTTTGAAAATTTATAAATCTAGAAGCTATTGACAAATTTCTATACACCTATGATCTGGCCAGATGGAACCAGGAAGATAGAGAAAATCTAAACTGACTAATATCAAGCAATGAAATTGAAACATCAATTAAATGCCCCCCCCCCAAAAAAAAAAAATGACTGGATGGATTCTCAGCTGAGTTCTACCAGACCTTTAAAGAAGAACTAGTACCAGTCTTCCTCATATTATTCCATGAAACTGAAAGGGAGGGAACACTTTCAAATACCTTCTATGAAGCCAGTGTAACTGTGATACCAAAACAGACAAAGACACATCCAGGAAAGAATACTATAGACCAATATCCCTGATGAGCATAAATGCAAAAATCCTTAATAAAATACTAGCAAATAGCATTTACAAACACATTAAGAAGATGATACATCATGATCAAGTGAGTATCATCCCAGGGATACAAGGTTAATTAAACATATGCAAATCAATAAAATAATTCATCCTACATAAATGTAATTAAGGAAAAAATCATATGATCATCTCAATAGTTACAGAAAAGATCTTTGACAAAATCCAGCACCCATTCATGTTTAAAAACACTGGAGAAACTAAGGCTAGAAGAAACTTTCCTCAATATTATAAAGGTTATACATGACAAACCCAAAGCCAACATCTTACTGGATGGAGAAAAACTGAAAGCATTTCCTCTAAAATCAGGAACAAGACAAGGCTGTCCATTCTCACCACTCCTATTCAATATACTTCTTGAAATTCTAGCCAGAGCAATCTGGCAAGAGAAGAAAGTTAAAGTCATACAAATAGGAAAAGAAGAAGTCAAATTAATCTCTTTTTGTTGATGACATGATTCTATATCTAGGAGACCCAAAAGACTTCACAAGAACACTTTCTAGAGCTTATAAATTCAGCAAAGCAGCAGATACAAGATCAACATTCATTAAGCAATAACTTTCCTTCACTCCAATAGTGATTCTGCTGAAAAAGGATCAGGAAAACTATCCCATTCACAATAACATCAGAAAATTAAAATATGTGTGAATTAATCTAACCAAGGAAGTGAAATACCTTTACAATGAAAACTATAGAACACTGAAGAGAGAAACTGAAGATCTTAGAAGATGGAAAGACCTCTCATGTTCTTGGATGGCAGAATTAATATTATGATAATGGCCATACTAAAAGAAGCATTATACAGATTCAGTGCAATCCCTATCAAAATACCAATAATATTCTTCACAGAACCAGAAAAAAAATCATAAAATTCATTCAGAAGAATGAAAGACCCCCAATAGCCAAAGTAACCTTGAGCAAGAAAGGCAATGATGCAGACATTAAAATACCTGATCTCCTGGGGCTGGAGATGTGGCTCAAATGGTGGTGCACTTGCCTAGCATGCGTGAGGCACTGGGTTCGATTCTTGGCACCACGTAAGGACGGAATGAGGATATTGTGTCCACCTAAAACTAAAAAATAAATATTTTTTTAAAATACCTGACCTCCAATTATATTAAAGCCATAGTAACAAAAACAGCATGGTATTGGCATCAAAAAGACATGAAGACCAGTGGAACAGAAGACACAGAGACGAATACATATAATTTCAATTATCTGATACTTGACAAAGGTGATAAAAATATATGTTGGAGAAAAGACAGCCTTTTTAACAAAGACACATCAAGGAAAGAAAACTGGATATCCAATATGTAGAAGAATGAAACTAGCTCCCTATTTCTCACCTTGCACAAAAGTCAAATCAAAGTCAATCAAAGACTTAGGAATTAGACTAGAAACTTTGAATGTTTCGATGAAAACATAGGGTCAATACATGGCACAGATGTGACTTCCTTAAAAAGACTCCTAAAGCTCAAGAAATAAAACCAAAAATCAACAAGTGGGACAGCATCAATTGAAAAGCTTCAGCACAGCAAAGGAAAAGAGAGTGTGAAGAGAGAGCCTATAGAACAGGAGAAAATCTTTGCCAGCTATTGCTCTCACAGGGGATCAATATCCAGAATATAGAAAGAACTCAAAAAGCTTAATGCCATAAACCAAATAACCCAATCAATAAAAGAGTTAAAGAACTAAATACACATTTCTCTAAAGAAGAAATATAGATGGCCAGTAAACATGAAAAAACATTCAACATCTCTAGCAATCACAGAAATACAAATAAAAACTACAGTGAAATTTCATCTTGGGGCTGGGGATGTGGCTCAAGCAGTAGCGCGCTCGCCTGGCATGCGTGCTGCCCGGGTTCGATCCTCAGCACCACATACAAACAAAGATGTTGTGTCCACCGAAAACTAAAAAAAAATAAATATTAAAAAATTCAAAAAAAAAAAAAAAGAAATTTCATCTTACTCCAGTCAGAAAGGCAATTATCAAGAACAAAAAGATTTGGGGGAAATGGTACATGCATACATTGCAGGTGGGACTGCAAATTAGTACAACCACTCTGGAAAACAGTATGGAGATTCCTAAAAAAAAAAAAAAAAAACTAGGAATGGGGGCTGGGGTTGTAACTCAGTGGTAGAGCATTTGCTTAGCAAGGATGAGGCACAGGGCTTGATCCTCAGTACCACATAAAAGTAATAAAAATAAATAAAACAAAATTATTAAAAAATTAAGAAAATTGTTTAAAAAAAAAAAACTAGGAATGGCACCACCATATGACCCAGATATTCAACTCCTCAATATCTATCCAATAGAACTAAAATCAGCATACTATAGTGATACAGACACATCAATTTTTACAGCAGCACAATTTAAAATGGCCAAGTTATAGAACCATCCCAGATTGCCTTCAATTGGTAAATGGATTAAGAAAATGGGGTTATGTACACAAAGGAGTTTTACTCAGCCATAAGGAAAATGAAATTATGGCATTTGCTGGTAAATGGATGGAAATGGAGAGAATCATGCTAAGTGAAATAAACCATACTCTGAAAATCAAGGGTCAAATATTTTGTCTAATATGTGGAAGCTATAGCAAAGTAAGAGGGAAATTAAGATGGTAGAGTAATCGGATCTCATTGAATAGAGGGAAGACCAGTGGAATAGAAAAAGGAGACTGCCGGGGAGCTATAAAGATAGGGAAGGGAGAAGATATGTGGAATTAATTTGTCAAAATTACACTATATGCATGTATAAATATACTGCAGTGAATTTCACCTTTATGTATATCTATAAAGCACCAATTAAAAATAAATAAATATAAGGAAGACTACTAGAAAAGAGGAAAGGGTATAAGGGGAGGAATGGAAAAAAGAGTCATGAGGACTAAAATGGACCAAATTAAACTTTGTACATGCATGAGTATGTCACAATGAACCCAACTATTATGTACAACCATAATGCACTAATAAAAGTATTAAAAAAGAAAATTTGACATTTCTTAACTTTTGAGTTATGAGCATCACCAAAAGGTGAAACAATTACTTTAGAGAAATGTTTTTCAGATAAAACAAATTTATTACTCCTGCAAAATGAATTTAAAATATCTCTCTTCTTCAAAGCCAAGCATGTTCGTTCTAATAGGACTTCCAGACAGGGTTCCCAGACAGCAAAAAATGTATTATAAGTCAGTTGATAAAGATTCAGGTAGTATTCAATCATTGTTATTTGTACTTGATTATATAAATAGAGTCCAAAATGTGGTAACACAAAATCCTGAAGTAAGAAACATATATCCCAGGAGATAAAAGTCAAACTTGGGAAATAAAATCATTTTCTAGTTAAAAATAATACCAGTTTCTTCAGGAGGGGTAAGTGGAGAGTGGTAACCAGTGAATGTCTTCTATGGTTAGTTGTATTGAAGTCTGTGTAGTATGTACACACTTCTCATTGCAGAATACACTAGGTTTAGCCATTCTTAATAAATTCTTTCATTACCATTTTAAAGTCCTAAGATAAATAAGAATTAACACGAGGGGAGAGGAGGGGAGGGGGGATGGTGGAGGATGGGAAAGGCAGCGGAGCACAACAGACACTAGTATGGCAATATGTAAATCAATGGATGTGTAACTGATGTGATTCTGCAATCTGTGTATGGGGTGAAGGTGGGCGTTCATAACCCACTTGAATCAAAGTGTGGAATATGATATGTCAAGAAATTTGTAATGTTTTGAACAACCAACAATAAAAAATTAAAAAAAAAAGAAAAAAAAAAGAATTAACACATTCCTTCAGATGGTTAGAACCTGAATGGAATAGACCTCAGCTGACTCTTAAAAGATTCTGACATTCAGAATCTTCTGATCTTATATAAGATTGTCAAAATGAAACATGGAACACATTATATCTGTAAAAAGATTACTTGAAACAACTTTCAAAAGCCACTAAAAGACATTTTAAAGATATTTAAATGTCAGGAATCAGATTTTTTAAACTGGCATTTTTGTTCTGTCTTTATCTTAAGGCAAAAAAATAATTGGCAGGATCTTGAAATAATATGATCAAGGGTTATTTAATATTGTCCACATATTGTTTAGAAATAAGATAGTTTCTAGAGATTATATTAAGAGATCTTGTTGTGTTATAAATAACCAGTTATGATATTGGACAGATTAAGATGTGAACAGAATAAAAAATGAGAAATGTCACGAAGAAGCAGGAATAATACATTTGCCTAGAATCCTTTCCAGGAAGGGGGAGAGGGTAGTGAGAGATATTATTGCAACTGGCAGATCATTATTCATTTGTGATCTATGTTGACTTACAATGCTTTTAACCATGGGTTATCTTATGTTTAATTTTGTCAAAGCATTGAGAAAGCACAGTACATATAATAGCATATATTTTAACATTTTGGATGATCCTTGAAACAATGTTGAGAGTGTTGTGTCCATATCTGCCCTGAGTCTAAAGCCAAAGAAAACAGACACATCGGATTTCTCACAACAGCCTCCACTATTGATTATCACCAGAGAAGGAAGGGGGCAAAATTTGAATATTTACTTTAAAAATTATGGCTGTTCATGGCTCCTGCCAGTCCTAAGAACAGGAGATATCTTTCTTGAGGGAAATTTTAGAAGGAATAAAAACATCTCAGTGCTTAAGTTAGGCACCTAAAAGTTGTAGGCAACCTAAGGAAGAGGCACTGACATCCAGGAAGCAAAGAGTTGAATGTGAAGCAGTGGAGCAGAAGCATTTAAGCCATGCTCACAGACATTCCCTGGGCCTACCCTTAAGGCTTCCAAAGTCAAGCATCTTGCTTAGGAGAGATCCACTACCCTTAGAAAGCACATAGCTCAAACAGGCAGATGAAGTGTCACCAAGGTTAAAGGATAGCTTCTTATAGTATGGATCTGGAACGTCTCCCAAAAGCTCATGTATGAAAGCATCTTCCCAATGCAAATAGATTCAGAGGTGGGTTTCGGGGCAATGACTGAATCATGACCTCATCTGTTGATTAATCAATCCATTGACAACTGGATACTAGGATGTAGAGCCTACTTGAAGGAAGTAAGTCACTAGGGGTGTGCCCTGGAAGGGTTAATCTTGTCCCTAGCCCCTCTCCTTATTTCCTGGTTGCCATGAGATGAGCTAAGCAGATATTCTTTGCCACACCCTTCTACCATAGTATTCTGTACTTCAGGCCCAGAGAAATGAAGGTGGCCAACCATGGACTGAATCCTCTGAGACCATGAACCACAATAAATCTGCCCTCTTCTGAGTTTTTCTTATCAGGTATGTAGGTCACAACTATGAAAAGCTAACATACAGCTCTAGAATTGTAGACAACAAATAGGATATGAAATCATCTTTGGAAGGTGAACCTGGCTTATAAAAGGCATATGCTATTTTCAGTGGTTAATAGGGCATATTACTAAAGGTGACAGTTCATCAAGTCCATTCCCCCAGTTGTCAGCTAGGAGACAAGAGGGTCTGTCCTCTTGTCAATGGGGTGTGTCAGAGAAACTAGGATTCCAACAAAATGGTCTCAGAGTAATAATTTGTCTTTGGTGGGGAAAGAGTTCTTTATATTGTTATCTTATGTTGTGTATATCAGATTAGCAGCCTAGGAAACACCACTGTCACAAAAAATTGAGATGTCATTCAACCGTTTGTAAGCATTTGCTCATTTACTGGATGTGGGAAAATTCACATGCCTGAGAATTCATATGAATGGTGTATGGGTGTGAATGCCTGAGTGAATGAATGAGAGATTATATATATTATATATATGTTATATATATATATTATATGTGTGTTATGAGGGAAGAATGCAGTAGACAACTGGTAGAGAATGGATTATATATTCAAGCAGAAGGAATATTGTCCTTCCATTAGTACCTAGAACAGTGTGGGCTAAAGTAAGTCCAGGTGAAAGTGTTCGGGCTAGGAACACATCCCAAAAAGTGAAGGCTTAGAATTTAAAAAAATACAAGGAGACTTGATCTGAAATAAAATCCCTGTAAGTCCAGAAAACAAGTAAGAGAGTTATTAATACATTAATGAAATAATTTAATATGTATTATTAGAAAAATTTCAGATACTCATGAATAAGTATCAAATTATAAGGTGTCATTAAAAAGTAGGAACTTTATTTAGGTATTTTTTATGTTTCTTACTTAACAGTACATTTAAAACATGCTGTCCTGGAAAAAAATTACAGCAGTATCTCTAAAAAGAAGTCCTGAAAATTTCCACAACCTGTGTCGACACTTTCTGTTGATTCAACACATATAGGAATGAGCAAGTAACTAATAGGAAACCTCTTTTTCCAGCAGAATGCTTTGTATCACAAGCTATTTGGGGGAAGTTTTGGCTTATAGCCTATAGGAAAAGTGAGTTTAAACATTTTTCCCAATGTAAAAATACCATTTTTAAGATTTAACTGAAATATTCCCCAAATTGGGAAATATCCTAGACATAAATATTTGATATCTAATATAATGACTTTGTGTCTAAACTTCCCTAGACTTGATCCCCAGCTCCTTCTACAAATTATAACATTTCCGTTGAACAGATGTGGACATTGATTTTTGTTGTTGTTTAAATGTTGCAATTAGAAAAAGGTTATTTTTAAAATCTCTGGCTCTGAACAAATTCACACTTTATTTGGAACACCTATTGTTATCTGGAGTAGAACTAAAGTATAAAATATATTTTTTCCTTTTGACTTAACTTCCAAGTGGCATCCTTCCCAATATATTCATATACACAAATCACATAAAAATATATATAGCATAGCATACTCTAAATAGCTCTGAAATTTTTAAATATTTTATCTCTCCCAACCTAACATCTGAGCTCCCATATGTTTTGAATTTTTCCAACTCACAGATGCTGCATAGCAAGTCACAAATCTGCATGGTCTAAAGCACATGATTGGACCATTTCTCAGCCTTTTAGCCAAGACCAAGCATGCAGTGTCTGTTCTTATAGTCTTAAGCACTCTCATAACTGGAAAAATCTCTAACAGCAGAAGTTAGTGGTATTGATCCACATGCAAATGGAAAAATGTATATCACTCCGAGCAAATCTAATACAAAGCTAAATAATTCTTTTCAAGTCACAAAAAGAATTTTTAAGCCTCAGTCACTTGTAAACATATCTCAGTTGATTTTGTTTCCTAATTGAGAAAGTTTCTCAGATGTTTCTTATCTATACTTTCATTTCTGGATGGGAAAAATGAATAAAATAATCTTAGTTCAAACAAATAATTTCAACTCTTATAATTCTGAGAAATCTGGAATGATTGCTTTGTTTAAAAAAAAAAATTAGTCAAAGGCAGAGACAGAGAACTCAAATTGCACTATACCTGGTCTGTCTGTCTGTTTGTTTGGCACTGGGGAATGAACCCAGGGAATTTTACAACTGAGCTAATTCACAGTCCTTTTCCTTTTTCGTTTTTGAGACAGGGTCTCCCTTACTTGCCTTGAACTGTGATCATCCTGCCTCAGCCTATCTGCTTAAATTATATGCACGTGTCACTGCACCTGACTGGTCCCCTGCTCTTTCTACAAACAACACTATTTCCACTGAATAAGACTTAGCAAATAACATTAGAGCATTGCATTCAGTTTTGGATGATTCATTTTACAAGGAATGATGACAAACTAAAGCATGTTCAAAGATGAGAAAATAGGAAGGTTAAGGAACCTAGGACTTAAGAATATCCCCTAATGAAATAGGCTAGGAGACTAGAGAGGAACAGTATATAATTTGGACAAGAAAAGACTCAGTAAATAACTGGCTCTTTTCCGATATTTGAGGGACTCTTGTAATGGAATAAATATTTTTCTTTGTGCTTTTGTAGGCATGATTTCAGAAGGCAGAACCAGAACCTCTGGATTAAAGTTACTACTCAGTGAAAAATGAATTTCAACTAAGAAGATGTATATGAAAAAGGCCTTTCTATTTTTTCTCATAAATTGTATTGATAAGTAAACTTATGATAACAAACTACATATATTTAAAATATACAATTCAAAGAGTTATGACAATTGTATATATATTTTTCTTGTGTTTGTACCTTGGAATAGGATGAATAGACTATATGATTGTGAATGACTGCATTTTAAAGAAAATTCTGTATTTTCCAAAATGGCTGTACCATTCTCCATTCCTGTCTCCAATGTTTAAAAGTCCCAGTTAATTTTCCACCATGCCAACACTTGCTATTGCCAGTCTTTTTCACTGCACCATTTATAATAGTTATTGTGGTATCTTGTCATGGTTTTATTTGCATTTCTCTGATGATAAATTAAGCATCTTATCATTTACTTAAGATAACTTTTGTGAGCTGTTATTGAGTTGTCTTCTCATTGTTGAGTATTTATTCTGAATACCACTCAGTCATATATCAGATATATGATAGAAAATATTTTCTCCTACTCCGTGCCTTGCCTTTCACTTTCTTCAATAGTGTCTTCCAAAAAGCAAATATTTCATTTTGATGAAGTCCAATTCACAAAAGTTTTTCTCTTATTTTTTTCTAATACGTTTTGTGTTCTGACAAATCTCTGCCTACCTCAAATTGGCAAAAGTTTTTTTTTTCTATTTTATTTTCTAGTAGTTTTAGAGCTTTAGGCTTATTTTTAGGTCCCTCATGCATTTTATTTAATTTTATGTATTATGTGAAGCAAAAGTTTAGATGTTCTTTTGCTGCTGTTGTTTCCATATGGATATCCAGTTTGTCCATCAGTGTTTGTGGATTTTCCTTTCCCCATTGAACTGCTATTGCAATTTCATTGAAAATAAATTGACATATATTTGAGATTCAATTTTTTGACACTGATTCCATTAGTGTTTGTGTGTATGTAACCTTAGCTTTATATTTAAAGTACAGCTTCATATTTAAAGAACATTTCTTATAATCAGTTGATGGTTAATTCTGCTATTTAGCTTGTTCTGATTATCATTATTTTTTTCCCATTGGAATCTGTGGTCTATTTACACTTACTGTAGTTATTGATATGGTTGGATTCATGGCTACCACTTTATTAATTTTTCCATTAGTCATCTCAGTTTTTCTCTTTCTCTGTTCTTCCTTTCCTAGGTTTTTTCAAATAATTTAAATAGTTTTTAGATTTTCATTTTAATTTATGGTAGCTTTTCAACCATACCTCTTCCTAAATTTTAGTAATTGCTTTAGGTATCACATATATACGTGCTTAAATTTTTCACAAATGTTAATACAGTATCTCCAAGCAATTTAGGTCTATTTACCCCCATTTTCACTATGCTTTATGTTATGGCTGTTCTAAGTATGACTTCTACATACTTTTGCTTTGCTTTGTAGTACTGGGGATAGAACTCAGGGGCGCTCTGCCACTGAGCTACATCCCCAGTCTTTTTAATTGTTTATTGTGTGTGAGACAGAGTATCACTAAAGTGCCTAGGCAGGCTTTGAATTTGCCATTCTCGTGCCTCAGCTTTCCTCGTTGCTGGGATTACAGGCATGTGTGCACCCTGTATTACACATATGTTTTAAACCCATTAAGAAAATGTTCTCGTTTTTGCTTCTTAAATTTGTATATATTTTAAAGAAATTATGAGAAAAATTAGTTTTCTACCTTAACCCATATATTTAGCCTTTTTCATCCTCTTTCTTCTTCTGAAGAGCCAGGCTTCCATCTAGTATAATTTCCTTTCAATTTGAAGAAATTCTTTTAGCATTTCTTGTACCATAGGGCCATGGGGATAAATCCTCTTAGGCTTTCTTTTTTCTTTTCTTTTCTTTTTAATGTGGAATGTCTTTAATCTGGCTTTATTTCTCAAAAAAAAAATTTTTTTTCCCCTGGATCAAGAATTTTGGGTTGAATTTTTTTTTTTTAGTATATTACTCCATTGTATTATGGCCACCATGGTTTCTGATTCTATCAAAGTCTGTAATCATCTGAACTATGTCACTTGTGTCATTATACTCTGATGTAAGGTTTTCTCTTTAGTTTCCAGTAGTTTGACTGTGATGTGCTTAGGCTCTGTTTCTCCAGATTTGTCATTTGGAGTCCATCAAACTTCTTGATTCTAAAAATTTATGTCTTACTTCAAATTTGGGGAGTTTTGTGTCATTTCTTCAAATATATTTTGCTGCCCCCCTTTTTTTCTTTTCTGTTTCAGCTCTAATAAATTCATGTTAGACATTACATTTTTGTCCCACGAGTTTCTGAGATTCAGTTAATTATTTTTTCAATCTTTTTTTCCACACTGCTTCTTTAGTGTTAATCATTTCTATTTAGCTATCTTCTAGTTTACTGACTGATTTGTCATCTCCACTTTGATATATTCATAGAAATTATATTTCAGGGATTATAATTTTATTTTTTTATTAGAGCTTTATAGTTACAATAGTAACTGGGTTCGTTCCAACAAACTCATACAGGCATGGAAAATGATTTCATTTCATGACCCTCTCTTTTCCCCTTCCCCCCTCATTCCCCTCTTCCATTCTCCTTCCTCTATTCTACTGGGCTTTATTTTGCTCATCTATTAATTTATCTTTTATTGGCTCTTTATATTATCCTATCCTCTCCTACCCCTTTCCTTTATTTTACTCCAGCTTCCTCATGTGAGAGAAAACATTCGACTTCTGAGTTTCTGAGTTTGGCTAATTTCACTTAGCATGATGTTGTCCATTTCCATCCATTTACCAGCAAATGCCTTAATTTCATTCTTTTCTATGGCTGGACTAGTATAACACTCTCTCTCTCTCTCTCTCTCTCTCTCTCTCTCTCTGTGTGTGTGTGTGTGTGTGTGTGTGTGTGATTTCACAATTCTTAATCCATTCTTCTATTGATGGACATCTGGGTTGATTCCATGATTTAGCTATTTTGAATTTTGCTGCTATAAAGGTTGATATGGCATTTCTCTATAGTATGCTGATATTATATCTTTTGGGGAAAAACCAAGGAATGAAATAGAGCTGGCTTGTATGGTGGTTTCATGTCTAGTTTTTGAGTAATTTTCATACTTATTTCCAGAGTGATTGTACTAGTCTACAGTTTCACCAGCAATGTACAAGTGTACCTTTTTCTCCTACAACCTTGACAACATTTATTGATGTTTGTATTCTTGATCATTGCCATTCTGGCTGGAGTGAGATGAAACCTTAGTGTTGTTTTGATTTCCATTTCCATGATTGCTAGAAATGTTGAACATTTTTTTTCGTATATTTGTTAGCCATTTGTGTTTCTTCTTTGGAGAAGTTTCTGTTTAGTCATTTTTCCCCATTTTTTTTAATTGGGTTATTCGTGTGTGTGTGTGTGTGTGTGTATGTGTGTGTGTGTTTTGATGTTAAGTTTTTTGTATATTATGAATATTAATTCCCCATCGGAGGAGTAAATGGCCAAGATCTTCTCCCATTCTATAGGCTTTCTCTTCACAATTATTTCCTTTGCTGTATAGAAGCTTTTTATTTTGAAGGCATCCCACTTATTTATTGATTCTTGGTTTTATTTCTTGTGCTTTGGGAGTCTTGTTAAGGAAGTCAGAGCCAGATAGAGTGTTGAACTTATGTTTTCTTCTAGCAGTTGCAAGGTCTCTAGTCTAATTCCTAAATCTTTGATTCATTTAAAATTTAATTTTTATTCAGGGTGAGAGAGAGGGGTCTAATTTCATTTTTATACATTCATCTATCCAGTTTTACCAGCACCATTTGTTTAAAAGACTGTCTTCTCTCCAAAATATTTTATTGGCACCATTGTCAAATATTAGATTGCTATAGCGATGTGGATTGTTTCTGTGTCTTCTATTCTGTACCTTTGATTTCTGTGTCTATTTTGATGCCAATACCATGCTGTTTTGTTACTGAAGCTCTATACTATAATTTTAGAACAGGTATTATGGTACCTCTTGCTTTGCTTTTTTGCTTAGTCTTGCTTTGTCTTTTGGTTTCTCTTATTCTTCCAAATTAATTTAAGAATTGCATTTTCTAATTCTGTGAAGAATGTCATTGGTATTTTGATGGGGATTGCATTGAATCTGCATATTGTTTTTGGTTGTAGTATGGCCATTTTGATAATATTGATTCTGCCTATCCAAGATTATAGGATATCTTTCCATCTTCTAAGGTCTTCTTCAATCTCTTTCTCAAGTGTTCTATAGTTTTAATTGTAGAGGTCTTTCATCTCTTTTGTTAGATTGATTCCCAAGTATTTGATGTTGTTGTTGTGGTTGTTGTTGTTGTTTTAGGTTATTGTGAATAAGACAGTTTTACTGACTTCTTCCCTGGCTGGATTACTGTTGGAATATAGAAAAGCTATTGATTTATGGGTGTTGATATTATAACCTGCTACTTTGCTAAATTCATTTATAAGCTCTAGAGGTCTTTTGGTGGAGTTTTTTGGGTATTTTAGATATAGGATCATATTGTCAGCAAATATAGTTTGACTTCTTTACGTACTTGTATCCCTTTAATTTCCTTTTCTTCCCTGATTGCTCTGGATAATGTTTTGATGACTATATTGAATAGAAGTGGTGAGAGTAGACAGTCTGGTTTTGTTCTAATTTCAGAGAAAATGTTTTTAATTTTTCTCCATTTACTATGATGTTGGCTTTAGGTTTGTCATGATGGCCTTTACAATGTTGAGGAAAATTCCTTCAATCCAGTGTTTTTAACATCAATTGGTATTGGATTTTATCAAAGGCCTCTTCTACATCTATTGAGATGATCATGTGGTTTTTGTCCTTAATTCTATTTAAGTGAAGAATTGCATTCATTGATTTGCATATGTTGAACCAATCTTGCATCCCTGGAATAAATCCACTTTATCATGATGTATTATCTTTTTGATATGTTTTTAATACAGTTTGCTAATATTTAATTAAGGATGTTTTCATCTATGTTCATCAGGGAAATTGGTTTTCAGTGTTCTTTCCTTGATGCATCTGTTATGGTTTGGATATAAGGTGTCCCTCAAAATTGTGTAAGACAATGTGACAATTGTGTAAGACAATGCAAGAAGGTTAAGAGAAGAAATGATTAAGGTTAAGAGAAGAACTGATTACCCGGGTTACTAGAGCCTAGCCCAATCAGCAAATTAATCACCTGATGGGATCAATTGACTGGAAACAGAAAGTAGGTAGGGTGTGGCTGGAGAAGGTGTGGCATTGGGGGTGGGGCTTTGGGGTATATATTTGTATCTAGCAAATGGAGTCTCTCTCTCTGCTTTCTGATCATTATGTGAGCCGCTTCCCTCCGCCATACTCTTTTGCCAGGTTGTTCTGCCTCATCTGAAGCCATGAGGAATGGAGATGGCAGTTTGTAGACTGAGATCTCTGAAACTTCCTTTACAATTGCTCTGGTTGGATCTTTCAGTCACAGCAGCAAAAAAAGCTGACTAAAACAGCATCTTTGTCTGGTTTTGGTATCAGAGTTATACTGGCTTCATAAAATGTATTTGAGGATGCTTCCTCTCTTTCAATTTCATAGAATAATTTGAGAAAGACTGGTGTTAATTCTTCTAGTAAAAGTCTGATAGAACTCAGCTGAGACTCCATCAGGTCTTGGGCTTTTCTTTTTTGGAAGGCTTTTAATCGCTGTTTCAATTTCATTACTTAATATTGGTCTTTTTAGGTTTTCTATATTTTCCTGATTCGATTTGGGCAGGTCATATGTGATTCTTAGTTTGTCAATGTCTTCCAGATTTTTCAGTTTATTGGAGTGTAGATTTTAAAAATAGGTTCTGATAATCCTCTGGATTTCAGAAGTATCCATGGTGATATCTCCTTTTTCATCTCTGATCTTGTGTATTTGCTTCTTCTAGCTCTTTCTTTTGGTTAGTTTGGCTAAGGGTTTATCAATCTTATTTATCTTTTCAAAGAACCAACTCTTTATTACATTAATCCTGTGTATTATTTTCTTAGCCTCAACTTTATTGATTTTTACTCTGATGTTAATTATTTCCTGTTTTCTACTAGTTTGGGAGTTAGTTTGTTTTTCTTTTTCGTAGGCCTTGAGATGCAGCATAAGTGTATTTGCTTGGGATCTCTCTAATTATTTAATGTAGGGGCACACACTGCTATAAATTTACCTCTTAGAACTGCTCTCATACTGTCACAGAGATTTTGCTATGTTGTTTACCATTCTCGTTTGTTTCTAAGAATCTCTTGATTTCTGTTCTCATTTATTCTTTGGTCTGTTCTTCATTTAAAAAAGTATTGTTCAATTTCCTTGTGTTTCTATTCTTTTGAATGGTTTCTATTCTTTTTCTTGCTGTTGATTTCTAGCTTCATTCTATTGATCTGATAGGATACTTGGGATTACATTGTTTTTTTTGTGTGTTTCTTTTTTGGAAAAAAGTTCTGTGCACAGCTAAAAAGAAGATAAATTCATCTGTTTCTGGGTGGAATATTCTGAAGATGTCCATTAGGCCCATTTGATTTATACTGTTATTTAGGTTGGAGATATCTTTATTGATTTTATGTTTTTATGACTTGACTATTAGTGATAAGGTTGTATTGAAATCACCCAATATTATTGTGTTGGGGTCTATGTGGGATTTAATGTCATGGAGTATTTTTTCCACAAAATTGGGTGTGTTGACATTTGGTGCATAAATGTTTACTATTATTATATCTTCATATTCATGTTGGATTATTCCCTTTTACTAGAATGTAGTGATTTTCTTCATCTCTTCTGATTAATTTCAGCTTAAAATCTGCTTTGTCGGATATGAGAATACCTACTCTAGCTTGTTTTCTTGGACTGTATTTATCAAATATTTTTTTGCATCCTTTTACCTTCAGCCTATCGGTGTCTTTGCCTATAAGATGAGTCTGTTATAAACATATATTTGTGATTTCCTGCCAATTTGGTTTTTTGCTATGTGTAACCTATCTTGATTCTCACTTAATGAATTATTCTATTGAACTTCCTTTGTTTGGGAGTTTGGGTAATTGTTTTTTAGTTTCTCTGTGTGCATTTTATTTTTGAATATTATTTGTAGTGCTGGCTTGGTGCTCATGAATTTTTTTAGTTTATTCTTGTTATGGAAAATTTTTATTTCCCCCTCAAATTTGATACTGAACTTTACTGGGCATAAATTTGGTTGGAAGTTGTATTTTTTAATGGCTTGGTGTATCTCATTCCAGGCTCTTCTTGATTTTAAGATCTGAACTGAGAAATCAGAATTGAGCCTTATTGGTTTGCCTCTAAATGTGACCTGATGTTTCTCTCTTGAAGCTTTTAATATTTTTTCCTTATTTTCTATGTTGGGCATTTTCATTATATGTCTAGGTGAGCTTCTTATTTGCCTAGGTCTGTTTGGGGTCCTGTAAACCTCCTATATGTGGATGTTTATCTTGTTTCTAATATGGGAAAAGTTTTCTATAAATATATCATTGAAAATGCTCTTTATGCCTTTAGTTTGTGTCTCCACATTCTCTTCTATCCCAATAATTCTTGTGTTTGGTCTTTTAAAGTGGTCTTGTATATTCCGGTAATACTCTATAATTATTTTTCCTTTGTTGCCTTCTATGTTCTTAAGATCACATATCCTGTCTTCCTTGCTTGAAGTTCTGTCTTCAAGGGCTGCGGTTTTATTTTCTATACAATCTAATATGTTAGTGATGACTTCAAGTGAGTTTTAAATTTGAGTGATTATGTCTTTCATTTATAGAAGTTCTGCTTGGTTTCTTTTTACTATTTGTATTTCTTTATTAAAGTGGTCTTTTATCTCCTATAATTGCTCTCTTAATTCCTTCCTTAGATCTTCTTTTAGTTCATTGAACATTGTAAAAATCAGTTTTTAATAAACTTTCTCTGGGTTTTCATCCACCTTGCCTATCAGTGGGATCCTTTGTTGGGAAATTGTGGATTTGGGGGAGGGGAGATTGCCTGTTTTCTCATATTTTCAGAGGTCTTGGGCTTGTGTAGGAGGTGGATCCCCCTATATCTTTTTTTATGTGTGTCCTTTTGTGTGTGATTATCTCACTAAATTGTGGGACTGACTTCTCTCTGTTTTTGATGTATATGTAGATGCAAATGGTGGGACCAAGGGCTCTGATTGTTCCTCCTTTGGTTCTTGTTGTTGGTTTGAGGCTTTTGTCTCCTCACTTTTTGAGTTGAAATAATGTCAGGGAATGTTAAGTTCAGAAGCAGAGTCTCAAATTTGTGAACTGTTGTGTCCCTGTAGGTTGTCAGCACTTCACAGAATAAGGCAAAACAATAGTTACAACAGTTGCAAACAATGAACAATTAAGAATGTTAAAGTAAACCTAGTTCCTACTATGATGACATCAACATTAATTGTCACCAATAAAGGAACAGTGGGTTCAGCAATTGTCAACAGAAAAACAATAATCATCAACTAGATCTGGCTTTAAAGCAGACAGCAAGTGTCAACAATATCATCCACAACAGTAATTATCATATTATCATTAATGGTGGGGTAGGAGCTATGTAAACTAATTAGTTCTGAAATATGTTAAAAATACAGTTATTTAGGGGAAAGAGGAAATGTATTAAGAAGTTGGAAAAGACTTTACCATTTCAAAAAAATGAACAGAGACGATGCAGAAGAGATGTAGCAGGTGACATTCATATGAAAGGAGGGGGAAAAATTAGAAGAAGCAAGGTATTGGGAAAGAGGGTGATAGAACAATAAAATTTGACCACTAGCAGAAGATAGAAGAGAAAGAGAAACACGAGACATAGTTAAGTGAAAATAATATAAACCAAACAAAAATATACAACCTAAAAAACCCAAATCTTCAAAAACCAATGCTATGAAAAGATAATTACACACTTCAGAAATACAGAAGATAATCAAAAATTATTTTGAATCCTTATACTCCAATAAATTAGAAGATAGTGAAGGCATAGATAAATTTCTTAAGTCATATGATCTGCCCAGATTGAGTCAGGAGGATATAGACAACCTAAACAGACCAATATCAATTGAGGAAATAGAAGAAACCATCAAAAGACTACCAACTAAGAAAAGCCCAGGACCGGATGGGTATACAGCAGAGTTTTACAAAACCTTTAAAGAGGAACTAATACCAATACTTTTCAAGCTACTTTGGGAAATAGAAAAAGAGGGAGAACTTCCAAATTCATTCTACGAGGCCAACATCACCCTGATACCTAAACCAGACAAAGACACTTCAAAGAAAGAAAACTACAGACCAATATCTCTAATGAACCTAGATGCAAAAATCCTCAATAAAATTCTGGTGACTCGGATACAAAAACATATCAAAAAAATTGTGCACCATGATCAAGTAGGATTCATCCCTGGGATGCAAGGCTGGTTCAATATACGGAAATCAATAAATGTTATTCACCACATCAATAGACTTAAAAATAAGAACCATATGATCATCTCGATAGATGCGGAAAAAGCATTCGACAAAGTACAGCATCCCTTTATGTTCAAAACTCTAGAAAAACTAGGGATAACAGGAACATACCTCAATATTGTAAAAGCAATCTATGCTAAGCCTCAGGCTAGCATCATTCTGAATGGAGAAAAATTGAAGGCATTCCCTCTAAAATCTGGAACAAGACAGGGATGCCCTCTCTCACCACTTCTGTTCAACATAGTTCTCGAAACACTGGCCAGAGCAATTAGACAGACGAAAGAAATTAAAGGCATAAAAATAGGAAAAGAAGAACTTAAATTATCACTATTTGCAGGTGACATGATTCTATACCTAGCAGACCCAAAAGGGTCTACAAAGAAACTATTAGAGCTAATAAATGAATTCAGCAAAGTGGCAGGATATAAAATCAACACGCATAAATCAAAGGCATTCCTGTATATCAGCGACAAATCCTCTGAAATGGAAATGAGGACAACCACTCCATTCACAATATCTTCAAAAAAAATAAAATACTTGGGAATCAACCTAACAAAAGAGGTGAAAGACTTATACAATGAAAACTACAGAACCCTAAAGAGAGAAATAGAAGAAGATCTTAGAAGATGGAAAAATATACCCTGTTCATCGATAGGCAGAACTAACATCATCAAAATGGCGATATTACCAAAAGTTCTCTATAGGTTTAATGCAATGCCAATCAAAATCCCAACGGCATTTCTTGTAGAAATAGAGAAAGCAATCATGAAATTCATATGGAAAAATAAAAGACCCAGAATAGCAAAAACAATGCTAAGCAGGAAGTGTGAATCAGGCGGTATAGCGATACCAGACTTCAAACTATACTACAGAGCAATAGTAACAAAAACAGCATGGTACTGGTACCAAAACAGGCAGGTGGACCAATGGTACAGAATAGAGGACACAGAAACCAATCCACAAAATTACAACTATCTTATATTTGATAAAGGGGCTAAAAGCATGCAATGGAGGAAGGATAGCATCTTCAACAAATGGTGCTGGGAAAACTGGAAATCCATATGCAACAAAATGAAACTGAATCCCTTTCTCTCACCATGCACAAAAGTTAATTCAAAATGGATCAAGGAGCTTGATATCAAGTCAGAGACACGCCGTCTGATAGAAGAAAAAGTTGGCTACGATCTACATACTGTGGGGTTGGGCTCCAAATTCCTTAATAGGACACCCATAGCACAAAAGTTAATAACTAGAATCAACAAATGGGACTTACTCAAACTAAAAAGTTTTTTCTCAGCAAAAGAAACAATAAGAGAGGTAAATAGGGAGCCTACATCCTGGGAACAAATCTTTACTCCTCACACTTCAGATAGAGCCCTAATATCCAGAGTATACAAAGAACTCAAAAAATTAGACAATAAGATAACGAACAACCCAATCAACAAATGGGCCAAGGACCTGAACAGACACTTCTCAGAGGAGGACATACAATCAATCAACAAGTACATGAAAAAATGCTCCCCATCTCTAGCAGTCAGAGAAATGCAAATCAAAACCACCCTAAGATACCATCTCACTCCAGTAAGATTGGCAGCCATTATGAAGTCAAACAACAACAAGTGCTGGCGAGGATGTGGGGAAAAGGGTACACTTGTACATTGCTGGTGGGACTGCAAATTGGTGCAGCCAATTTGGAAAGCAGTATGGAGATTTCTTGGAAAGCTGGGAATGGAGCCACCATTTGACCCAGCTATTCCCCTTCTTGGTCTATTCCCTAAAGACCTAAAAAGAGCATGCTACAGGGACACTGCTACATCGATGTTCATAGCAGCACAATTCACAATAGCAAGACTGTGGAACCAACCTAGATGCCCTTCAATAGATGAATGAATAAAAAAAAAGTGGCATTTATACACAATGGAGTATTACTCTGCATTAAAAAATGACAAAATCATAGAATTTGCAGGGAAATGGATGGCATTAGAGCAGATTTTGCTAAGTGAAGCTAGCCAATCCCTAAAAAACAAATGCCAACTGTCTTCTTTGATATAAGGAGAGTAACTAAGAACAGAGTAGGGTCGAAGAGCATGAGAAGAAGATTAACATTAAACAGGGATGAGAGGTGGGAGGGAAAGGGAGAGAGAAGGGAAATTGCATGGAAATGGAAGGAGACCCTCAGGGTTATACAAACGTACATACAAGAGGAAGTGAGGGGAAAGGGAAAAATAATACAAGGGGGATAAATGAATGACAGTAGAGGGGGTAGAGAGAGAAGAGGGGAGGGGAGGGGAGGGGAGGGGGGATAGTAGAGGATGGGAAAGGCAGCAGAACACAACAGACACTAGTATGGCAATATGTAAATCAATGGATGTGTAACTGATGTGATTCTGCAATCTGTATATGGGGTAAAAATGGGAGTTCATAACCCACTTGAATCAAAGTGTGAAATATGATATATCAAGAACTATGTAATGTTTTGAACAACCAACAATAAAAAAATAAAAAATAAATAAAAAAATAAAACAAAGTAAAAAAAAAGATAATTACATTTAAAGAATGCTAAAAATGAGAGAAAAAACATAAGTGTATGTATATATGTATGTATAAATGTCCCTAATAAGCATTCACACACACACACACACACACACACAAAATAATAATAAAATAATAAAAAAGGATGAAGAATGAAGGAAACTTCTACTGAGATTGTCAAAATAGTTGACTAGCTGGGTGGTCTCTGTCTATGTCCAATAATCTTTTCTTTCCAGTTCTTCTTGAGTATAGTGATACAGAGAGTAAACAGTGGAGGTTGTTAACCCCTTCCTATTTTCTTGTTGCTCTCTGAGCTGCAATTTAATATAAGACTTAGCTTTCCTTCTCAGCAGTATGAGATGGGATGGGTTAAACTGTATTGTAAGTTGGTGATTTGTCCATTCAGACCAGTTTGGTGCATCCAAAGGAATGATTAATGTTTTTCTGTGGACAATTGCCCAGGACATCACTTCTGCAGCATTCTGTGAGGGGAGTTTCAGCAGATAGAGCTCACATGGAATTGGACCCCAGAGGCTTTGTTTGATGATGCCTTCTTTGGAGAGACTAGATTGATCTGCCCATATGGCTAGATAGTAGCAGATCTCTGATGCAGGTTTGGTTCTCAGGAACCTCCCAAGAAATCCAATAATGGGGAAGGGGGATTGATCCTTCAGTCACTGCTGCCCAAGCGTCTTCCCCGGCTTAGTCATGGAGTATATTCACCCCCAACTGCTCAGACTCCTGGTGCATTTTAGCTGGTCATTTGAACCACCAGACACAAGGGAGAAGCCAGTCAGTCTCCCCTGCCCTTCTGACTGGAATCTCCCTGCGTACAGTCCACACTGTGTTAATAGGTACCTGCTGGGATACTGTGGCTGTATGTCTTTTTTTGCTTTGCTTTTCTGATCTCCTGGGTCAAAAGCATGCTTTTCAAGCACCTCCATCGGTGCAGTCTCTGTATCAGTTAAGATTAGGCAGCATTTTTTTTTTTACTTCAGGTTTTTCCATACCAAGACTATGTTCCCCCTCCCCTGTGGTGAATCTGCACCTGCAGTGGGGTCAGTGGGCTGGGTCAGTGGGCCAGCTCCAATGTATTCTTTCTTGTTTATTATACTTAAATTTCTGAGTCCCCTAAGCTGCTTTGAGTGTCCAACATTAATTTTTAGTGAAATCCCTCTTTCACACACCTCACTGAGAATCTGTATACCCTCTGCTTTGGCCCATGCCACAGTACAGCTTGGAATGCAGTTTCTTATATTCCACCATCTTCTGTCTCTGGGGCTTATAGTTTTCATTTGTAAAATTTCCATTTTGGAGATGTCCATTTCTGGCAAGATGGCTATACTATTCTTTATTTCTTCCACTTAGTATAACTAAGACCCTGGACATTATGTTTGGAATAAACATAAGGAGATTCTGAAAAGTAGAGAGAAGAAGGCAGACCACTTAGGAACTTTGGGGCATGAGGAATCACATAGTGATGAATTTCTGGTTTTCTTTTTGTCTCATTTATCCCAAACATGGAGCTGATGAAGCCAGCAAACCAGAAACACCAAGGGCACATACAAAACAAAATACCAACAAAAGCCTGCTTTCTCCAGCCAAAGAATCAGGTTGATAATCAGAATACTACAAGAAGTAAAAAGGGACAGAGTTGAAAAAGTAATCAAAGATAATGGATGGAAATTTCTCATATTTAGAAAAGACATAAGTTATATATTCAAGAAACCAAGCAAACCCCAGACAGATAAATCCAAAGAAATTCACACCAAAACACATCATCATCAAACTTCTGAAACAAAGCAAAACAAAAAACAAAAAACGTTGAGCATCCAGAGAAAAATGACACATAATCTGTAGTTGAAAAGCAATTTAAATAACAGCATTTCTCATGAAAAATATGAAAGCCAGAAATAAGTGGGCTAATATTTTTAAACCACTAAAGGAAAGAACTATAAGGTGGTAATTCTGAATCCAGGGTGAAATGCCCTTAGAAACAGTTAACTGAATGCAAGATGTAGCAATTTATCTGTGAAGCTGCAGCCTCATAGTGGTGACTCCCCCTTTGTCTTCTGCAGCCCTGGT
Source organism: Marmota flaviventris (assembly GCF_047511675.1). Taxonomy (NCBI): domain Eukaryota; kingdom Metazoa; phylum Chordata; class Mammalia; order Rodentia; family Sciuridae; genus Marmota; species Marmota flaviventris. The sequence goes on from NC_092507.1 coordinate 77,626,546, forward strand.
TGCCCCAGTATCCTTCACCTGAGTCCTCCAGCCAGAAACTGGGTAACTTTCTAGGGAAATGTTGGTTGCCACATGCCACCTGCCTTTATTGTAACTGCAGCAGGTCTCTCTCAACATTGAAAGTATTTGCTCATTTATCACTAATGACTTAAGAAAGGAAGGGACAGAAAAATCTTAAAGATATGGATTTAGAGCCAGGCACGGTGGCATACGCCTGTAAACCCAGTGGCTTGGGAGGCTGAGGCAGGGGAATTGCAAGTAGGAAGCCAGTGTCAGTAACAGGTGAAGTGCTAAGAAATTCAGTGAGATCCCGTCTCTAAATAAAATACAAAACAGGACTGGGAATATGGCTCAGTGATTGAGGGCCCCTGTGTTCAATCTCCAGTATCCCCTTCTCCCAAAAGAAGATATGGATTTAGAAATCTTGACTATTTAAGTCAGAATTGGGAGTGAAAATTCTCTGAATCTTTAATATACATTAGTAGTTTCAAAAATTATAATTTTCAGAATTTAAAAATATTTTATAACAAATGGTATATACAATTCTAATAACAATAATGTTCACCTATATATTACTTTTATTTTATTTTATTCTATTTGTCAGTGCTAAGGATGGAACCCAGGGCCTTGCTAAGCCAGGCAAGTGCTCTAACTACTGAACTATACCCCCAGCCAATTCATGTAAAACAATTTTAATAATTCTGTTTTACTCCTTGTATTATTTGGATGGGTACTACCAGACATTCACCCAAATACATCTTCCCATTTTCCATACAAACAAAGTTATAACTGGGCTTATCTTGCAAGGGACAGTGTTTATAACTTCCCTTGCAGTTAAGTGTAGCCACATGGCTGGGCTTTCTGGCAATAAAATATGATGAAAGTAGAGTGTGTCACTTCTGACTAAAACATTAAGATGCATTTTCTTTCCCATCAACTAAGCCCACAATGATCCAGTTTAACTAAGCAGATGACAAGAATGCCCCAGGGATGACAGTGCCACATGAGGAACAGAAAATGGTCCCTAAATGAACACACTTAGAAAGCTGCCTGCCAACCTGTAATATTCATAACAGGCTACTACATGAAAGAGGAATAAAACTTTACCTTTTTTTTAAAAAAACTGGATGAATGTTAGATGTCTTTGATTTAGCAGGCTAGCCTTTTCCTTACTAATACTAACATCTAAACTCTTAGGCGACAGTAAAGGTGGGAAGAACAGCCTAAGCAGCAGATTCTACAACTGCCTCATGTCCTTTCACACAGGGCACCCAAAGAGTGAACATCTGCCACTCCAAGTAGAACATCCCTTCCCCAGGCAGCTGTCAGTTGATTAGGCAGTGGGACAATGTAAATACAAGTTATCATCTGCAGTAACTTTGACCAAGGTCAACATAAGAAATAACATATATGCTTCATTCCCAGAGGCTCTCTGAAATGAAAGGATTGAAAGTAAACATCTTAAAATAATTCACATTCTTCAACTCCTAACCTCATTCTTTGGCACAAACCCCACTTACCTTTTTCTTCCCAGTCTCTCCCAAAGAGAGACTGAGAGGCACAGGAGCCATTTTGAACAATTGCAGGAGGTGCCTTACTTTAGAGTATAATTAATGTTTCCTACATGTTTTTCTCTATTATATCATTGCTATTAAGTACAGGTCCCATCGCCAAGGACATTGAGAGGTGGCTATAAGTTTCAGCATTTTCTGTGAGAATTTAATTCTTTTTGGTGAAATATGTGCAATGTTCTTGACTTACTTTATTCTTAAGGGCAAAAGAATGCTAAATATTCCACAGTCCTACCTGCTTCATCTCCCTGTTTTGACTCACCTATACAATATCTCCTGAATTTGCCAACTTTCCATAGTCTGCTTCAAATATTTAATCTTGATATATCTCTTCCTCCATTCATAGAGTTTTCATCTCACTGCGCGTGCGTGCTCTGGTGGGATGAGGCCTTCTCTCTTTTTGCACCAGGGGTGTTTTACCACTGAGCCACACCCCAGTCCTTTTCTTTTTTCCCCCCAAGACTAGATCTTGCTTAGCTGTCCAGGCTGACCTGGAATTGATTGTCCTCAAGCCTCAACCTTCCAGAGTCACTAGGCTCTTTTTTTCCTTTTTCTTTCTCTCTCTTTCTTTCTGTCTTTCCTCTTTTCATCCTTTCCTCTATTATATCTCAATATCTTCCATTTGGGAATTTAGAATTGAAGTAATCATGTGAAACTAAATCCTTCCTTCCTTTCTTCCCTCCCTCCTTTGCGCTCTCTCTCTCTCTCTCTCTCTCTCTCTCTCTCTCTCTCTCTCTCTTTTTCTGGGTTTGAATCCAGGGGAGCTTTGCCACTGACTTACATCCTGAGCCCTTTTTATTTTTGACGTTCAGATAGGATCTCCCTGCTGAGGCACACTAAATTGCTGAGTCTGGACTTGAACTTATGACTCTCCTGCCTCAGTTTCCCAAGTTATTGGGAATACATGCACATGCCACAGCACCCAGATCATTTTTTTTCTTTTAATGATATCTCCCTCTCAAAAAAAATCTCCTCTCAAATCATGAAAGGACATTTCTTCCTCGTACTTTTTAAAGCAATAGGATTCCTGATTAAGATGCCACTGGGTAACTCTTTGTGTTCAAATTTCTATTTCCTTGCTAAACACCTCAATGATCTGACTCTAGTTCCATATGTGTCAGATATCTGGCAGCTCACAAAACATGTTTGCTCTTCTTCAGTATAACTTACTACATTTCCCAGCCCCATTGTGTTTTACTGGACCAGGTTACTAATTCTTATTACATGACTAAAAGGTATATGTCATCTTGGGGCCAAGTATGCTTTCTCCATTCTTTTTTGTAGGATCCAGGAGGTACTGGAGGTGCTAGAGGAAATCTGAGTCATTAGATAGAAGGAGGCTAGATCCTTGAATGTGGAAGGCCACCTGTCAAATACCTAATTAGACTGTGATAAGTGTTAGAAATAAATTTTTATTATTTTAATCCACTGAAATTTGGGAGCAGGGCTGAAGTATGTGTGGAGGGGAGGAGAAAACTTTGTTACTACATCATAACTTTGCCTACCTTAATTAATACTCCAAGTCATTTTTCCTCTATTATATCTCAATATCCTCCATTTGGGAATTTAGAATCAAAGTAATCATGTAAAACTAAATCACATAAAAGATACATTTTAAAAATACTTTTTAATAAAACAAATTTAACTCTAGAATTTTCTACTATTAATTTTAGTAGGTTGCTATTCAGGTTGTAACCACAAATGTGCTCTAAGGAAAAAGAGCAAGAGATTTAGATGGTCTGAAGTAAACATTTTGAACTATAACATATAAACATATAGAAAGTACAAAAATCTTAAGTAGTTTCATGATTTTTTAAGCTAACACCCTTACCATACCCCTAAGCAAGAAATAAAATAATGATCCTTTTCCAAAGGTAATGTTCATGGGTTAATATTGCTTGCACTGCAACTTTATATAAAATGAATTTTATAATATGTACTCCTATGTGACTGGCTTACTTTGTATGTGTACTAGAGATTGAACCCAGAGCCTTACACATACTAAGCATGTATTTTACCACTGAATTACATTCCCAGTCCCTGTCCCCTGCTTTTTGATACCCTGTATGTCTCTCTTAAAATACATTCATACCATTGTATAATACTGATTATTATAGAATAACTATATATAATTGTTTAATATCAGTCTGCCACCTAGAAGCAAAGGACTAAGTCTGTCTGAATTCCTTATTCACTTCTATATCCCCAGCAACTGAGTGGTACTGGAGGGTGTAAAAAAAAAATTACATAATATCATTTTCTAAGAAAGGCCTAGACTCCTGCTGCTGTTTCTTAAAATAGAAGTCATTATATTGCTAATAGGGACAGTCCAACAGGAGTGGTGGGAACATGAAGTTAAGGGAATAATTCTATAAACCAAGCCTACTCTGCTGACCCCCACATGCATTTGCCTTTGAAAAGCAATTTACCTGCAGCCCTGACTGGCTTAAGTGAACAGGATATGTTACATTTCTCAGCAAACTACTTGTTATCTGAAGGAGAAATATAGGCCCCAGATAATTACGATAAGGGAAACACGTGTTACCCTGAAGGGGGAACTTTTGTGACCCTTTCACAGACCAAATCCTGAAATTCAGGGAGATAAGGATAATTCCTCCTAAGGATAATAAAATCTGTAAGAACAGATTCAAATCAGAACTGGTCAGCATCAACCAAAGGGACCTAGAATTGTCATGGCAGTGGGGACTTGAAAGTCTGATCCATCCTGCAGTCAAAAGTCAAGAAGTGGACCTAGAGGTATACTCTCTGGAAAATTCCCTGAGACCCCAATGAAACTGAAGGACAGGAGAGGTACACTTCCCTCTCTCTGAGAGGACCCAAACTCTTCTTTGACAGGGTTTCCTTTTCCCTTTTCATATCCCTTCAAATAAACTCAGGGCAGTTACTCTAAGCAACACGTCTGAAATCTTTCCAATTTGATCACAAGAACCAGGGTTTGAAGGGGGTCTTTGTGCTATCTCAGTTTCCCAGAAGACCCCAGGTTTTAACATTGCCAACACTTTGCTTCAGGAAAAAAAAAAAATCTGTTTAAATGTTTTCTGCTTCTTTTATTCTCTGGATTATTAATATTCTTTATCAGATTTCTTAGGCTGGGGAGGGGCTACCTTCATGACCCCCCGGGCAAGATTGACTCAATCAAAAGACTCAGTGTGCTAAGTTTCTAAACTGGAGAAGCTGTGTTGCTAGCAAGCTCTGCAAGTCAGTGTTGTGCTAGAATTTGGCACCACCCTTTGGTTTACATTCATGGCATTGCTGCTTTATCTCTGCACTCTATAATTTCTGTAACCCTGCTCTAGGTCCAGTTTCTCTCATGATGTGTTCACTGCCATGATGTGTTCTGCTCTTGCTCTCAAGGCTGCATTTTCTCTTTGGCCACCTGCCCTCCAAGGACAGCTGGAAGGCCACCCTGACTGCCCCATAAATCTCCTCCTTATCTGCCTGGTCATGCTGACCACCCTGGCTATGGGAGCCACACACTGTCACAGCTCTCTGACCCAACTTCAGAGACAACAAAAGAAATAGCCTATGTATGTGTAATAAGAATACATTCTGTTGTCATGTATTCAAAAAAAAAAAAAAAAAACCCAAAATCAATTAAAAGAAAGGAAAAAAAAAGAGAAAAGAAATAGCCTAATTTTTGGAATTAGGAAACCAGAATAAACAGCTGTTTGCTTCCTGTGTGACCTTGAACATGTCATTCAACTTCTCTTCACCTCAGGTATATTATATCTGCCCTCCCTACCTCAGAGATGTTTTTTAGGACCAGATAACATGATGTATTATGCTAGAGCTGTGGTAAGTATAAATGAATATTAGTTATAATTAACTAAAGTTTGTTATATATAATTAACCACTTCAACCACCATAATCTTTGCATGATGGGAAGGACTATCCATACATTGTGATTTTTAATAAGAAAAACATCCTTCTTTGCCCTGTCCTATTCCTTTTTAAGAAATAAACCAAATGACTATTTTCTCCTTTGACTTAAAAATCTCTTTTACATTGTAGCTTTGACTGCATAGTAAAATATCTTAGTACTTTTTGAACCTTTTTAATTTTTAGTACTTGTCTCTGTATTATACAAACTTGCCTTGATAAAAAATGATAGTTCTTCTTTTTTAAATATCCCTTACTTTGGGTTTAAAATTTTTTTAAGTCATTATTTTATTTTGTGGTGCCAGATTGAACCCTGGATTCTCATGTGCCAGGCATGTGCTGTACCACTGAGATACAACACCAGTACAAAAGTAATAGTTTTCAAGTAATGAAAGTAAACAAGTTTTAAGCTGGTCTTCTAAATATCCAAAACTATTGCCCTTATAGTGTGACATAATGATTCCCACCTTTCTAATGAACTTTAATTATCTCTCCCCTTTTATAGATCACCCAATCCTATTGATTCTTTTCACTAGCTCTCAGTTCTTCTCCTTCCCCTGTATTGCTGTTGTATTATTCAAATATTTTTCACCCTTAATAGTGACCATTATAATTCCTTCCTAACTTGCTTAACTGCCTTCATTTGCTGCCTTCCAAATCTTCCTTCTTACTGCCATCAGGAGTCATCAAACTGTGCCTCGTGGGTAAAAGCCAGCCCATAAATTTTCACTGAAACATAGCCACATGCATTCATTTACACATTTTCTGTGGCTGCTTTGGTGTTACTGAAGAACTGAGGAGTTTGTGAGAGACCATATGGTCTGCATAGTAGGTTAAATCATGCCCTCATTCCCAGAGATAAATTCATCTCCATGTCCCTGGGGCCTTAGAGCATTGCTTTAGTTGGGGGGGGGGGGAGGTTTTTGCAGATATAATTACCCTAAAGATCTCAAGATGAGATCATCTTGGATAGCCCAGGTGTGCACTAAATTCAATAAGAAACGCACAGAGAAGAAAACAAGGAGCCAAAGGCAATGCAAAGATAAAGACAAAGAAAGATTGGAGTAATGTGGCCACAAGCCAAGGAAGCCAAGGAACACCTGGAAGACACAAGGAACAGCATCTTTCCTAGAGCTTTGGGGGGCACACAAGCCTGCCAACACCTTGACTTTGTACCTGGTCTTTAGATGTGAGAGAGAATAAATTTCATTTGTTTTAAGCCATGATGGATGTGGTCATTTTTTAATTGGAGGCTTAGGCATCTAATATAGCATACAATTCTGAAATATTGATTACTTGGTTCTTTAGGACAAAGATTGTTTTTTCTAACTTTAGAGTATTATTTGCTAGAATACAGATCTTCTTTTCTTTCACTATTTCAGGAAAAAGCCAAACTCATTAGAATAACATATGAAGAACTTCTTAACTGATTCCTGCATACTTCCCCAGCTATATATTAGCTACTTTTTCTTCCTTTTTTCTTTGTTTTAAATACACAATACACTTGTAATTTTGAATAGTTCTAGATCCACGAAAAATTGCAAAGATGGTTCAGTGTTCCCATATATGTTGAATCTAGTTTTCCCTTATTGACATTTTACATTAATATGATATATTTAGTTAACAAACAAATATTGATACATTATTATAAACAAAGTCCATATTTTTTCATATTTCCTTAGTTTTTACCTGTTTTCTGCCCCAGGATCTCAGTCAGGATTCTACCTTATATTTAGTCATCATATCACTTGCTTTTTATTGCTTTCTTTTTTCTTTTACTTTTCCTATTTTCCTTATTTGTTTCTGCTCTGTGCTCAACACTGGAAATACAAACAAGCATCAAGGCTTTTCCTTGATGGAGTTCACACTAGCCAGTAAAACTGAAAATTAAAAAGTTAACTAAGTTTATACGAATGTTATTAAACGTGTGTGTTTCAATTCCTTTCATTAATTAGTTAATATATAAGATACATGCTAATGACATGACAGTGGACAGACAGAAGACAGTTTATACAGAGCCATAGTAAGAGGTAACTTCAATTTATTTATTTTTTTAAAGGTTATTATTTTTTTTTTTTTAAATTTTTATTGTGGGTTGTTCAAAACATTACAAATTTCTTGACATATCATATTCCACACTTTGATTCAAGTGGGTTATGAACTCCCACCTTCACCCCATACACAGATTGCAGAATCACATCAGTTACACATCCATTGATTTACAAATTGCCATACTAGTGTCTGTTGTGCTCCGCTGCCTTTCCCATCCTCCCCCCTCCCCCCTCCCCGCCTCTCCCCTCCCCTCCCCTCCTCTCTCTCTACCTCCTCCACTGTATAACCCTGAGGGTCTCCTTCCATTACCATGCAATTTCCCTTCTCTCTCCCTTTCCCTCCCACCTCTCATCCCTGTTAAATGTTAATCTTCTTCTCCTGTTCTTCGTCCCTACACTGTTCTTAGTTACTCTCCTTATATCAAAGAAGACATTTGGCATTTGTTTTTTAGGGATTGGCTAGCTTCACTTAGAATAATCTGCTCTAATGCCATCCATTTCCCTGTAAATTCTATGATTTTGTCATTTTTTAATGCAGAGTAATACTCCATTGTGTATAAATGCCACATTTTTTTTATCCATTCGTCTATTGAAGGGCATCTAGGTTGGTTCCACAGTCTCGCTATTGTGAACTGTGCTGCTATGAACATCGATGTAGCAGTGTCCCTGTAGCATGCTCTTTTTAGGTCTTTAGGGAATAGACCAAGAAGGGGAATAGCTGGGTCAAATGGTGGCTCCATTCCCAGCTTTCCAAGAAATCTCCATACTGCTTTCCAAATTGGCTGCACCAATCTGCAGTCCCACCAGCAATGTACAAGTGTACCCTTTTCCCCACATCCTCGCCAGCACTTGTTGTTGTTTGACTTCCTAATGGCTGCCAATCTTACTGGAGTGAGATGGTATCTTAGGGTGGTTTTGATTTGCATTTCTCTGACTGCTAGAGATGGTGAGCATTTTTTCATGTACTTGTTGATTGACTGTATGTCCTCCTCTGAGAAGTGTCTGTTCAGGTCCTTGGCCCATTTGTTGATTGGGTTGTTTGTTTTCTTATTGTCTAATTTTTTGAGTTCTTTGTATACTCTGGATATTAGGGCTCTATCTGAAGTGTGAGGAGTAAAGATTTGTTCCCAGGGTGTAGGCTCCCTATTTACCTCTCTTATTGTTTCTTTTGCTGAGAAAAAACTTTTTAGTTTGAGTAAGTCCCATTTGTTGATTCTAGTTATTAACTTTTGTGCTATGGGTGTCCTATTGAGGAATTTGGAGCCCGACCCCACAGTATGTAGATCGTAGCCAACTTTTTCTTCTATCAGACGGCGTGTCTCTGATTTGATATCAAGCTCCTTGATCCATTTTGAATTCACTTTTGTGCATGGCGAGAGAAAGGGATTCAGTTTCATTTTGTTGCATATGGATTTCCAGTTTTCCCAGCACCATTTGTTGAAGATGCTATCCTTCCTCCATTGCATGCTTTTAGCCCCTTTATCAAATATAAGATAGTTGTAGTTTTGTGGATTGGTTTCTGTGTCCTCTATTCTGTACCATTGGTCCACCTGCCTGTTTTGGTACCAGTACCATGCTGTTTTTGTTACTATTGCTCTGTAGTATAGTTTGAAGTCTGGTATCGCTATACCGCCTGATTCACACTTCCTGCTTAGCATTGTTTTTGCTATTCTGGGTCTTTTATTTTTCCATATGAATTTCATGATTGCTTTCTCTATTTCTACAAGAAATGCCGTTGGGATTTTGATTGGCATTGCATTAAACCTATAGAGAACTTTTGGTAATATCGCCATTTTGATGATGTTAGTTCTGCCTATCGATGAACAGGGTATATTTTTCCATCTTCTAAGATCTTCTTCTATTTCTCTCTTTAGGGTTCTGTAGTTTTCATTGTATAAGTCTTTCACCTCTTTTGTTAGGTTGATTCCCAAGTATTTTATTTTTTTTGAAGATATTGTGAATGGAGTGGTTGTCCTCATTTCCATTTCAGAGGATTTGTCGCTGATATACAGGAATGCCTTTGATTTATGCGTGTTGATTTTATATCCTGCCACTTTGCTGAATTCATTTATTAGCTCTAATAGTTTCTTTGTAGAGCCTTTTGGGTCTGCTAGGTATAGAATCATATCATCTGCAAATAGTGATAATTTAAGTTCTTCTTTTCCTATTTTGATGCCTTTAATTTCTTTCGTCTGTCTAATTGCTCTGGCCAGTGTTTCGAGAACTATGTTGAACAGAAGTGGAGAGAGAGGGCATCCCTGTCTAGTTCCAGATTTTAGAGGGAATGCCTTCAGTTTTTCTCCATTCAGAGTGATGCTAGCCTGAGGCTTAGCATAGATTGCTTTTACAATATTGAGGTATGTTCCTGTTATCCCTAGTTTTTCTAGAGTTTTGAACATAAAGGGATGCTGTACTTTGTCAAATGCTTTTTCCGCATCTATCGAGATGATCATATGGTTCTTATTTTTAAGTCTATTGATGTGGTGAATAACATTTATTGATTTCCGTATATTGAACCAGCCTTGCATCCCTGGGATGAATCCTACTTGATCATGGTGTACAATTTTTTTGATATGTTTTTGTATCCGATTCGCCAGAATTTTATTGAGGATTTTTGCATCTAGGTTCATTAGAGATATTGGTCTGTAGTTTTCTTTCTTTGAAGTGTCTTTGTCTGGTTTAGGTATCAGGGTGATGTTGGCCTCATAGAATGAATTTGGAAGTTCTCCCTCCTTTTCTATTTCCTGAAGTAGCTTGAAAAGTATTGGTATTAGTTCTTCTTTAAAGGTTTTGTAAAATTCTGCTGTATACCCATCTGGGCCTGGGCTTTTCTTAGTTGGAAGTCTTTTTATGGTTTCTTCTATTTCCTCAATTGATATTGGTCTGTTTAGGTTTTCTATATCCTCCTGACTCAATCTGGGCAGATCATATGACTTAAGAAATTTATCTATGCCTTCACTATCTTCTAATTTGTTGGAGTATAAGGATTCAAAATAGTTTTTGATTATCTTCTGTATTTCTGAAGTGTCTGTTGTGATATTGCCTTTTTCATCCCGTATGCTAGTAATTTGAGTTCTCTCTCTTCTTCTCTTCGCTAGCATCGCTAAGGGTCTGTCGATTTTGTTTATTTTTTCAAAGAACCAACTTTTAGTTTTGTCAATTTTTTCAATTGTTTCTTTTGTTTCGATTTCATTAATTTCAGCTCTGATTTTAATTATTTCTTGCCTTCTACTTCTTTTGCTGTTGTTTTGCTCTTCTTTTTCAAGGATTTTGAGATGAAGTATGAGATCATTTATTTGTTGGTTTTTTCTTTTTTTAAGGAATGAACTCCAAGCAATGAATTTTCCTCTTAGAACTGCTTTCAATGTGTCCCATAGATTCCGATATGTTGTGTCTGTGTTTTCATTTATCTCTAAGAATTTTTTAATTTCCTTCTTGATATCTTCTATAACCCATTGATCATTCAGTAACCTATTGTTCATTCTCCAAGTGATGTATGCTTTTTCCTTCCTTCTTTTATCGTTGATTTTCAGCTTCATTCCATTATGATCAGATAAGATGCATGGTATTATCTCTACTCCTTTATATTGTCTAAGAGTTGCCCTGTGACATAATATATGATCTATTTTTGAGAAGGATCCATGTGCTGCTGAGAAAAAAGTGTAACTGTTTGATGTTGGGTGGTATATTCTATATATGTCAATTAGGTCTAGGTTATTAATAGTGTTATTGAGTTCTATAGTTTCCTTATTCAACTTTTGTTTGGAAGATCTGTCCAGTGGCGAGAGAGGTGTGTTGAAGTCTCCCATGATTATGGTATGGTGATCTATTAGACTCTTGAACTTGAGAAGAGTTTGTTTGACGAACATAGCTGCACCATTGTTTGGGGCATAAATATTTATGATTGTTATGTCTTGTTGGTGTATGGTTCCCTTAAGCAGTATGTAGTGTCCCTCTTTATCTCTTTTGATTAACTTTGGCTTGAAATCTATTTCATTTGATATGAGTATGGACACTCCTGCTTGTTTCCGAAGTCCATATGAGTGATATGATTTTTCCCAACCTTTCACCTTCAGCCTATGTATGTCTTTTCCTATCAAATGCGTCTCCTGTAGGCAGCATATTGTTGGGTCTTGTTTTGTGATCCATTCTACTAGCCTGTGTCTCTTAATTGGTGAGTTTAAGCCATTAACATTTAGGGTTATTATTGAGATATGGGTTGTTCTTCCAGCCATATTTGTTTATTTCTGTTACTAAACATGGTTTGTTTTCCTCTTTAATTATTCCCCCCCCCCCTTTACTGTCCTACCTCCCACTGTTGGTTTTCATTGTTATTTTCCATTTCCTCTTCCTGTAATGCTTTGGCGAGGATGTTTTGAAGAGATGGTTTTCTAGCTGCGAATTCTTTAAACTTTTGTTTATCGTGGAAGGTTTTAATTTCATCCTCCATCCTGAAGCTTAATTTCGCTGGATACACAATTCTTGGTTGGAACCCATTTTCTTTCAGTGTTTGAAATATGTTATTCCAGGATCTTCTAGCTTTCAGAGTCTGTGTTGACAGATCAGCTGTTATCCTGATTGGCTTACCCCTAAATGTAATCTGCTTCCTTTCTCTTGTAGCTTTTAAAATTCTCTCCTTATTCTGTATGTTGGGCATCTTCATTATGATGTGTCTAGGTGTGGATCTCTTATGATTTTGCACATTCGGCGTCCTGTAGGCTTCTAGGATTTGGGGTTCTGTCTCATTCTTCAAGTCTGGGAAATTTTCTTGTATTATTTCATTGAATAGACTTCTCATTCCTTTGGTTTGGAGCTCTGTACCTTCCTGTATCCCAATGACTCTTAAGTTTGGTCTCTTAATGTTATCCCATATTTCTTGGATGTTCTGCTCATGGTTTCTTAACAGTCTTGCTGAGCTGTCTATGTTCTTTTCCAGTTGAAATACTTTGTCTTCATTGTCTGATGTTCTATCTTCTAAGTGTTCTACTCTGCTGGTAGTATTCTCCATTGAGTTTTTAAGTTGGTTTATTGCTTCCTGCATTTCTAGGATTTCTGTTTGTTTGTTTTTTATAACCTCTATCTCCCTGTATAGTTGATCCTTTGCTTCCTGGATTTGTTTGCGTAATTCGTTGTCGAAGTGATCTTTCATTGTCTGATTTTGCTGTTTAATGTCTTCCTTGATACTCCAGATCATCTGAAGCATGTATATCCTGAATTCTTTATCTGACATTCCATCTGCTGCAGCTGTTACCTCTTCTAAAGTTGCGTTGACCTGCATTGCTTGTGGTCCTTTCTTTCCTTGTCTTTTCATACTGCTTGCGTATCTTTCCTTAAAGGTTATTTTTAATGGGAGTAAAATAGGCAGCAGAAACACTCGGAAGGTACAACAATGGTGAGGATAGAGATGATAGTGGCTTAGATCGAGCGAGTACAGTGGAGATGGAATTCAATAAAGTGGCCATATTCTGGAGATATTCTTAAGACAGAAACAAGAGGACTTAATAAATGTAGATGAGGAAGATTAGGGACAAAGTGGAATGAACCACCAACTTCTCAGTATAGATCATGTATCACCAGCCACAAAAACACTGTTATTATCATACTCTCCATGAGAGCAAGGGTCCAGACTTTAATCTTAACAAACCCTCTGGCTAAATGTCCTTTTCTCCCTGACTGGTAAATAATTTGTCTTCAATATTCTGTTCTTTTCAGTATTCCTTACTGCCTTGAGAAGTCTTTCTCCACAATGCTTCTGTATCCCTGTCTCCATTCCTGGTCTAAGGGGTCTTCCTCCCGTGTCCCCACAGTAGCCTACATAACTCTGTACTACATATTGCTGTACTGTTATCATTTGTTAAAATATCTGTTCCATGAAGGCATGTGTCATATTCATAGTACAGACCGTGACCCAGAGAAGAACAAATAAATTTTAATCGATCACTTCTTTCCTCTAATCCATAAAACTGAAAAAACAATATTACTTATAATTTATGTATAAGAAAGTCATTACCAAAACAATCACTGGTAAATCTGAAATATAACTAATGTCACGATGTTTTTTCATAGCTTTCTATGAAAAAACATTTAAAGTAAAGCCATATTATTTATCAAGTTTCCATCTTCATTTTTAGTATTCATTTTTAAATTCAATTAGTCTTTTGTTTCAAAACTATAGCCTCCATTTCTGTGGCCTCACACTACTTCCAGGTCCCTGGATCCCAGATACCCCCTGCTATGCAGAGCCAGGGGATATTAAACTAACAGGCCCAAATTCATGAAAGCCAAAGAACTAAAGATCTAAACTTTGGTTAATTGGAGGTTCATATGAACATCACTAAACATGTGTGTGTGTGTGTGTGTGTGTGTGTGTGTGTTTCAATTCCTTTTCTTTTAGAATACTATGTCAACAAAATAGACTATGGTTGTGTAGCTTATTAATTAACTAGATGAAGAATTTTTAATTTTTTTTCTTTTTTAAATGTTTTATTTGTTCTTTTTAATTATACATGACAGTAGAATATATTTTGACATACATACATACATACATACATGCAGTATAAATTACAGTTCTTGTGGTTGAACATGATGTGGAGTTACAATGGTTGTGAATTCATATATGAACATAGGAAAGTTATGTCTGATGTATTCCTCTGTCTTTCCCATCCCCATTCCCCACTGTCCAATTGATGAACCTCCACCCTTCCATTCCCACCTGCTGCCTATTGTGAGTCAGCATCTGCCAAGACTATAATCCCAGCAGCTTGGGAGGCTGAGGCAGGAGGATCACAAGTTCAAAGTAAGCCTCAGCAACTTAGTGAGACTCTGTCTCAAAATTTAAAAAGGGCTGGGGATGTGGTTTAGTAGTTAAGTGCCTCTGGGTTCAATCTCTGGTACCAAAAAAAAAAAAAAAAAAAAAAAGTGAAAATTAAAATTTTATTTTGAGATAGGGTCTTGATTAGTTATCCAGGCTGGCCTTGAATTTGCAATTCTTTTGCCTCAGCTTCCCAAGGAATTATAGATGTGCACCACTATGCCTGGATGGTGTCAACAAATTATGACTTTTCAGGCCACAAAAACTCAAAGTTGGTCACTAAATCTAGACAGACTAATTATTTTACTGTTTATTACTTTTATGTGCAGGAAATTTGGTAGTTTGAGTTAATAATGCCAATTTTGACATCAATTCTTAGAAAGTAGGATCCAAGTCTGTTGAACATATTTTATTTTACAATTTGAATATGGATATATGTGTATATAAATATTTTAAAAGTAATATTATATGGAAGCTTTCAAAAGTTCCTTCTGGGAGCACATGTTTTTCCTCTAACATCATCAAAGATAGATAGGATAGTCAGATGGACCATATTCAATTGAACATATTCAACTGAAAGTTCTGTTCTGAATAATCAATCACAATTAAAAATTTTTGACCTCTGATTCTGCTGTATTTTAACTTGAAGATTTATCCATTATCTTTGAGGTTGTGATACTTTATTTCTATAAAAACAATATCTTGTTCTCATTGACTGAATGGCTACAGAATGAACCCCACTTTGGGTAAACTTCCATCTGCTACCACCATCTAAAGCTTAGATTGGAAGTCTTTTATTAATATTTCATACAGATCAGGGCATGGTGGTGCATGCCTGTAATCCCAGGGGTTTGGGAGGCTGAAGCAGGAGGATCTTGAGTTCAAAGCCAGCCTTAGCAACAGTGAGGTGCTAAGCAACAAAGTGAGACTCTGTCTCTAAATAAAATACAAAATAGGACTGGGGATATTGCTCAGTGGTTGAGTGCCCCTGAGTTCAATCCCAGGTACCCCACCACCAAAAAAGAAAAAAAAAAATTTCACATGGACTCTTGTTCATATTTGGACTAATCACTGGGTGGACTTATCGTTCAATGGTAAAGCACTTGCCTAGACTAAACCAACCATGTCCAAGCCAATTCAATAAAAAGCAGTTGAGATTCTGTTTAAAAATAATCATGGCAAGATAATTCACAACATCTCTAGTGATGATCACTAATAGAAAAAGGAGGTGGAAGAAAAATAGGAGGAAATAAAAGAGGTGAATGAGAGGAGGAGAAAAGTCCTTAAAAGAACCTTGAAAATAATGGCTTTTCTTATGAAAACATTTTCCTTCTCTTGTCAAGATTTGAGCAGATGGGGACAGTGGAATGTCTGGGGAGCTCCAACCACTTAAATTTACTTAGTGCCACCATCGTACCCACATTGCATCCCCCTTATAAATTTGGCTCTGGCTAAGACATGGACAACAGCCCAGTCCTTTCCCCCTTTTCCCTAAAAATGATGACAGTCTAAAATCTGCTGAATATTCACAAAATAAATATAAAAAGTTTCAGAAAGTATCCAGAGAACTTCATTAATATGAAGTGGAAATATTTTGGTTATTAATTTTAGAAATACAAAATTAAGGCCATGTGCCTAAGACTATGAGTTGCTATGCAGAATCTATTCTCTCCTTCTTTCTTCAGTTATGAAAATTCTGATTTTTAGTTGCTCAGAATAAAATCTCTACTTCCCACTCTCTTACATCTAGATACAGCCATCTGACTACCCTCTGTTCTGTGGTATTTGAACAGAAGAAAGTATGCACCTCTTGGTCTACCCTTAACGGGGAGGGTTATGCTCTTCACTGGTTTTATATCCCCTTTGTAGTGTTGAATCACTTGGGGCAACACGTGCATGAGAAATACCTTGTGGCAACAGGATAGAAAAAAAATCTAGGTGCCTGGATAGCCTCTTGGAGTAAAACTGCCCCTGTGTCCCTGGACGACCAACCACCAAACTGTTACACAAGAAGAAATAAAGAAATAAACATCTGTCTTCATTTAAGATGTTGATGTTTGAGTTCAAAGCCAGCCTTAGCAACAGCAAGGAGCTAAGCAACTCAGTGAGACCTTGTCTTGTGGTTGGAGTGAGTGGTTGGAGCTCCCCAGACAGACATTCCACTGTCCCCATCTGCTCAGATCTTGACAAGATAAGGAAAATGTTTTCATAAGAAAGGTCATTATTTTCAAGGTTCCTTTAAGGACTTTTCTCCTCCTCTCATTCACCTATTTTATTTCCTCCTCTTTTTTTTCCTTCCCCTTTTTCTTCTTACATTAGTGATGATAACTAGAGATGTTGTGAATTATCCTGCCATGATTGTTTTTAAACAGAATCTCAACTGTTTTTGATTGAATTGGCTTGGCCATGGTTGGTTTAGGTTGTTAATGTGGGTCTTTATCTTGTTGCTGAATTTATAATTTAACAAACATAGGCCTGTATACCAACGAGTTATATAGATGAAGAATAACAAAAATACCCCAATGCTAGAGGGAAAAAAAATTTAATCTTGTATAAAAGTCCAAAGTCCAAAGCAATCAGTAAATAGAGTGATTCTGCCTAAAGCAAGGACAGAAGCAGTTAACAGGGACAGGATTCCAGGCTGTCTGTCTCCCTTCCCATACTTTTAAGGATTATTCATAGATGGGGAATTCCTTGGAGTCTCTTCCAATCAACCACACGTTTCATAATGATGTGTTGGTACATTACTATCATTGTTTAGTAAAATAAAGAAATCAATGATACTACTTGTCCAGTTGATTCAATTTGAAATTAAAAACAAAGTGGCATCTTTAATGCTAGAGCATTTTTATTTTCTTTTTTCATTTTTTCCCTAGCAATAGTATAATACGATGATACTGGAAATAGAACTTCAAGGGTGCAAAGGAATAAACAGGGTCCAAGTTTTCTGTGTGTCTGTAGCCCTTTAATCAAAGTGTTCCTAGATCAGGAGAAGACTGGGATAGGCTAAAACAGCTTCAGGGAACTAGTTACTTTGACACACTAAACCAAGTCCTCAAGCAAAATCTGTTTTAACAATAGCCACAGAGTCCTTTCTAAAGTATTGCCTCATCTTTAATATTTTAAGCCCAATGCCTTAAGTGATAAACCTGTTATTTTCCTCTCTCTAGATGATTACTGCTTTGATGGGTTGCTTTATGTCTCAGGGTTTCAGTGCATGGTCTGCTGGGTATGGCAAAAACATTTCATATTTGCCTGCTGAGATTTCTGTACAGTTCTGACAAGCTCTTGGATTTAGATTTTTGTTCAGTGTGCTTCTTTGTTCTATCTTAGGGTTTAAAATAATTTTCTTATAAATCTCCAAACTTTTTTCTTATTGGAAGTGAATGAAAAACAAGTAGAAATCTTATGGTTTACTTCTGACTTAAGTAGTACAATAGAAGACCTTTTGAAATCCATAATCTTTGTGACTGAAAAGTTCATAAATTTTGGTTTCTTACAAAGGGAAGTTAAATTGACCAATTTATAGTATGGAAAAAAAGTATAACTTGTAATAGTGTTTTCCAATATTTGTTCATCGTAAATGCTTAAGAAGTCATACTAATTACTTTCTTTTGAGACCATTAGGAGATTCTTCTTTCTCTTACCTACAATATTATTATTATGCCAATTATTCTTGAAACTCACAGGCTTAGAATGAGTATCTGATTTTTTAATTTACTATTTTCTGAAAATTGGACTTTCAAAGTCATCATTGTGCTTATTATTTGAAGAAAAGTTATGGAGAGAAGCATAGGGTTTGGCTAGGAGCAGGATCTTTGGCATTACCCAAACCTGTGTTGGAGACCTACATTGTGTGCAGTACTGGGAATTGAACCCAGGGCCTTGTATGTGTTAGGCAAGCACTGTACCACTGAGTTATGTCCCCAGCCCTGGAGCTCCACATCAAAGCCAAGTGTACCTGGATGAGTCACTGAACTTCTCTATACCCCAGTTTCCTCACTTATAAAATGGAACAAATGATAACAACCTCAAAAGTGTTGAAGAAATAAGATTATGCATATAGAGCCTGGCATAGTAACTTACATTATGAAAACTTACTAATGAACAGTGTTGATGTCATTATTATGAACTGTCAGAGGAGAAAACAAAAATATAAATTTTAATGTATTTACAAAAATGTTTTTTTGTACTTGCCTATACTAAATTTAGTTGTTCATGCTATGAAGAAAATGGTAAAACTGTTATTTTCTAAAGAATGTAATGAGGCAACAGATTTCATCTGTTTTTCTCTGAGCTCCTTGTCTAGCATCAACCCAGCCCATCATTGCCCTAAAATCTCCTCTTAGTTTCTTCTGGAATTAAGATGGCTTAATTCAATCCTAATTTTACTTACAAAAGATACAACTTATATTAACTGCATTATTTAAGATTTTAAAATCTTATATACAAGTAAGAAATTATAAAATATAATTATTAGTATGATTAATAATCAATTAATGATTGATTTTTTAATTTTTCCATATATTTGTTGTTCCCTTTTTCCTCTTTTCTGCCTTATTTTATTAATTGAACATTTGGTATTATTATAATTTTAGGAATTCCTTCAAGGTTTAGAATGTATATTGTTAACATATTGTTATATGTCATGATCTACCTTCAGGTGATATTTTGCCAACTCAAATGTAAGAAACTTCATGTAATAACTGATTAGAACTAATAAAAAAAATGAAAAAGATACGATCACTAACAATTGCATGGACATTAAAAGTATAATAAAGGAATATTATGACTGACAAAAAAAATCAAATACAAGAAACTTATAGTACTATTTTTCCATCTCTTCTCTCACAGCCATTGTGTTTGTTCAGTGATCATTTTACTTTTATCTATCTTATAATCCCCATTATTTTTGTATAAATAGTCAATTATCTTTAATAGAGAAATAAATAATAAGTAAAAAAGTTACCCATATAGATACCATTTATGCAGCTCATCATTACTTAGTGTAGATCCGTGTTTCCAGTGCAGAATAATTTTCCTTCCGTCTTTCTGAAAGACTTTATTTAGCATTTCTTACAGTGAAGGTCTGTTGGTGATGACTTCTTTCAGCCCTTGCGTATGTTGTAAAGTATTTATCTGCCTTCAATTTTTAAATGTCCATACCCAGCATAGACTGGATATGGGATTTAAGCTGATGCCCACTGTAGTACTTAAAATATGTTGCTACACCATCCTCGTTTGCATTGTTTCCAGTGGAAAAAGTGGTATCATTCTAATCTTTGTTCCTCTGTACATATGGTGGCTTTTCTTTCTTCTGGCTGCCTTTATTATTTTTCTCTTCATCACTAGAATTAAACAGTGTAAGTTTCTTTATTTTTCTTGTGCTTTGGTATCATTGAGTTCTGACTCTGTAGGCTTATATTTTTCATCAAGTTTAAACTCTTTTTGGCTTTTATTTCCTCAAGTACTTTTACCTCATTTTCTTTCTTTCTCCTCTTCCTCCCCCACCTCCTTTTATTATGTGTATTTGGCTGCTTGTTTCTCTTTCAAAAATTTTTTCCATTGTCTGATTTTAGCTTGTTTCTATTACTATCTTTGAATTAACTAAATTTTTTTTCTTACTATTTTTTGGAACTGGAGATTGAACCCAGGGGCACTCTACCACTGAGGTATATTCCTAGCCCTTTTTATTTTGAAACAGAATCTCCCTATGTTGTCCAGGCTGCCTTGAATTTACAACCCCATTGTCTCAGCCTCCTGAGTAACTGGGATTACAGGTATGTGCCACAGCAGTCTTTAATGCACTATTAATTCTACCCAATATATCTCAAATATTTTTGTCTTAAATATTAATGTTTTATCTCTGAAAGTTAGACTTGTGTCTTGTTAATGTCTTTATTTCACTTTTTGATGGTATAGAACACTGTTATAATATCTATTTTAGTGTCCTTATCTGCTATTCTGATGCCGTGTCAGTACAGTCTTTGTCAGTTGATTAATTTTATTCCCATTATAGGTTGTATTTTTCTGTTTCTCTGTATAGTTTCTCTATATAATTTTTTATTTGAAGTCACATGCATGAACTTTAAGTTGTTAGGCGCTAGATGTTTTTGTATTTCTGTAAGCATTGTTGGACTTTATTCTCGGATGGAGTTAAGTCACTTGATAACAGTTTGATCCTTTTGTGTTCTGCTATAAAATTGTTAGATGGTAGTAGAGAAGGGCTCAGTCTAGAGCTAATTCTTCCCCACTATTGAGGCAAGAAACTTTTATTCACTTTACCCATTTCCTGATGAACTTTGAGATTTTCCTGTTTGGCTGCTAAGAAACCAGTATTATTCCTGGCCCTGTTATTTCTAATCTGTTTGTGTAGTTCTTCCCTGGGAAAAAGCACTTGTTCCCCATCTAAAGGTAAGAATCGTTCCTTATGTGATGTGCTTATTAGTACTCGGCTGAGCACTTGAGAGGACTGCCAATTTCTGGAGTTCTGTCTTTGTATCTTTCTCCTCTCTGAAACTCTTTCCAGTGAACTTCAGCTGACTTGGTCTCCTTGGACTCTCAGCAATCAACTCAGAGATTCTTTTAGACTCCATCTGGATTCTCACTTCCTGTTCCATGATCTAGAAACCTCTCATGGGGTATCCCCTGCCCTGAATGATACATGAATGGTGCATCAAGAAAAAAAAATAGAGAGATTGATGCGTACATAATACAGATAGACTGAAATTTCATTCCCTAGGTGGGCATCTTCCTAGTCACATATCTTAATAACCTGTTCTGCAACTGCACAAGCAAGGAGAAGGTAACTCAATAGAGGCAGAGAGAAGTGATTGTTTTTGCACAGCAAAAACACCGTTTCCCATGGGTCAAATATCAAGAGAGTAGGACTTAAGCCCTGTTGGTGTCCTGGCTAGATGGGCCTTCTACTGGTTGACATGACCCCAGCACCAAAAGGCAATGGAGTGCGCCACACATGAGGGTGTCAAGGAAGTGGTTCCTCTAGAGAACCATGTAAGTGTCCCCACAAAAACCAGCAGTTGGTTAACTGACACAGAGAGGGTACAAATGCCTGGTTAACATTTACCACAATTTCAATAATAGGCTCAACTAAGTAAAAAGACTTATGCCTTTTCTCTTTCATTTCTCCTCCCTGTCTTCAAGCTTCAGAGAACTTGAAGAGTGAGAGGGAGAGAAAAGCAATGAGACAAAATAATGATGATGATGATAATAATAATAATAATAATAATTAGCTCTCCTTTTCTAGCTCTTGAGCCACAATCAAGCCAGGACAGAGGAAGGAAAAAAGATGAGATTAGAGTTCTAAATCAATTACATTGTTTGCTAACTGAAGGAGACAAGAAAGTTATGGATCTGTTTAAGATTCTGCTGAGAGAGCAATGATTGAAGAAAAATAAAACCACTTCATGTTTATATACCAGTGAGTTCAAATTCCTAGATGAATGATTTGCATTTCTATTTCCAGAATAGAGTCCACAGTATATAACAATGATTTTCGCAAAGTCAGTTAATAAGCCTTGATTATTTGTAAGCCTTAATTATTTGGAATTGCACTTTTTAGTTGATATGTGTAAATAATTCAAATTAAAAGTCTGTTTGGACTAAAACAGCCATTAGGAAGAAAACTGAGTACTCCAACATTCAGTTTGATTAAAGAAACTTAACCATATGAAATAAACTCTTGAATATAAAATAGTTATTTAATTTTCTTTTACTATCAATTCAGTCATTTTGTGTATGTGTTTTTGTGTGTGTATTTGTGCTGAAGTTCTCCCTTTCTCTACATTAGGCAAAAAAATATGCTTTTACAAAATACTGTCTATAGCTAAGGTGATATCTTTACATGATATTTCTTTGTTGTAAAAAGGTAGGTGATCTACTCAAAAGAACTCTGACCTTCATTTAGCATTATAGGTAATCCATAGGGAATTTATACTGTCAAATGTCATTGGTAGGTCTCCTTACCACTAGATGGTCAGATCGTCTTAAAAAAAGGAACCAAGTGGATGGCACATGCCTGTAATCCCAGTGGCTCAGGAGGCTGAGGCCAGAGGACCCTGAATTCAGAGCCAGCCTCAGCAAAAGTGAGGCACTAAGCAACTCAGTAAGATAGATCCTGTCTCTAAATAAAAATACAAAATAGGGCTGGGAATATGTCTCACCGATTGAGTGCCCCTGAATTCAATCCCTGGTAACCCCTTCTAAAAAGAGAAATATAATATTAGTGATTTTAGCATTAATTGCCCCCAAAGTAAAAACTAGTCCAAATAAGTGTGTGGAACTGAAATATTTTCATTGCAACAAATAATCTTCAATTGACTTTTCCTGGTATTTTTCCACAAATATATTTTAATTAATATCTCTTCATTTTATGTTTTCCCCGTGTGGTGTATTCTATTTGTTACTATTATCTTTAATTTTTTTCAGAATATCTTACTCTGGTAATGCTTAGGAATAAGCTAATTCCCATTATCATAAAAGATATATATCTTTTCCAGACCGTGTATAGTTTCATCATCAGAAAGATACTCATTATGTTTCAAGACTTCTATTAGGGGAAAAAAATGAGGCTTCATGGTTAAAAAGAAAAAGAAAGACTGTGTTTTTTTTTTTCATAAAATCCTTTGGCGTTAATAAAGCATTAAAATTCTTTAATAAGTACTTTATATAGAATTTCCTTTTCTTTGCGTTCATAGAACTTGCTATTATTCCAGGCCTATACACTAATTCTGTGGCTTATTCTGAGGCCTCAGATCCCTACTGCCCTCATGAGTACTACTTGCCTTTAGGTTATTTCCCTGCTCATTCGTACCTTGACTATAGGATGGAAAAGGAAAACACAAGCTCTCTTCTTTTGGAAATATACTTCTGGAATTTAAATGCCTGGTGCTGCAATAACCCAAGTGTTTTATTTGGAGAGGAAGTAGATAGGAAAGAAATTAAAGATGAGATATGTCAGGCACAGTTTACTATTTCAAGCCCCACAGGCATAACATGATTAAGACTACTTCTGGTTTTTAAAAGCAGATATGTAACATCTCTTGTCCAGGTTCTTGGAACTTCCATCCATTCATATTTGTGAGCAGGATTAGAACTTCCTGACCTTTGATATTTTCCATTATAATTCCCTGTAGTGAACCCAGACAGGAAGTATTTTATGTACACAGACAATGTACATGTTTCTATAAAACCTTCGTTTTACCACATATTCTTGTGCTTATGTAACTTCCTAAAAAGAAAATATAAAATTAAGGGTACCTGAGTGGCATTCACAAAACAAAGTCTAGACTTACCAAAATATTTACAACTAATCTAGCAATTATAGGTTAAGAAGGGTATAATAACAATTGCCTTTCAGGATTATTAGATGATATTTTCATTGTTCATGTTAAGTATGGGTAATGTACTCAATACAATACCTGGCATATAAAATATTCTGAATAAATGATTGTTATTGTCACTAAATGGAACTATAATACAATATATTCAGAAAAGACAATAGTCTTAATTATGTTAAATTATTTACAGTACTTACTTACAAATTATAATTCAGAAGGTACCTCTCTTCTTGGCAGCATTCTTGGCCCTCATATCCAACCAACCAATTTGTGACTCTTAACATACCAGCACTGTATGCACCTACCAGTCCTAAGTAAGCTAGCACAAATACAGCACAAAACCTCCCCTAAGACCCTTTAAATTTTTCACCAAACTCATCTGCCAACTTTCTTCTGCCTTCATATCTCTTCCACATCTTAATTCCACACGTGCCCCCCCCCACCCATGGATTAGTAACCCCAATTTCCAATTTTGGCCATTTTCCCTAGCATTCTTCATTTTCTTGTCATTTTTCAGGAAATAATTTCTAGAATTTCAGCAAACATGAAAAGCACCCAAACCATCATCTCCACCCTTGCCTAAACCTTGTCTGGTGGTGGAGAAAGTTTGGGACATCAGACTCTACTAATTGTGATGCAAGTAAAAGACACACTTCAAATTAGTTTTAGCAAAAGGAATTTATTTGGAGTTGTGATGGTTTACACACTCAGAGGACAAGAACTGAAACATGGACTCAGACTTCTCTGATTAGCATCAGAGACCAGAAAGCCATCCCAAAACAAGGCAATCAACCCTATCTCTACCTTTGTGCCAAAGCTGGCCTCACTGTTTTTACTTCTACATAGACAACAGTTGCCAAATTAGCACCATCTATTTTCACAGAAAGATTTCAAACTCAGAACCCCTATCCTCCTTTGTACATTTTATTTCAGCAAAGGTCCAACAAAAAGAGAGAGAGAGAGAACACTAGCTTGCAAGCTTCTTCCAAATGAGTACAATAAAATCCTTTGATCACCTCATTCTTTGACTCAAAAATTATTCTATGATTCTTTAGTTTGCTATTCAAGGCTTTTCAGAGTCAGGCTCCAAACTACTTTTCCAACCTTCTCTCACTAATTTCTTACATGAAGATTCTAATCCATGCATATTCCCTGAATGCTTTGCACAGAATTGTATTGTGGGACTATTTTTATAACTGTTATGTGGTGGCTCGACATGTACTTGTTGCTTATACAACTAAATGTATGGTAAATTTTGGTCTGGCTAAATTTGATTTGTGACTCTTAACAATTTTCAATATAGAGCTAACTGTATGTGATATGTGAGAAATTTGATTTGTGACTCTTAACAATTTTCAATATAGAGCTAACTGTATGTGATATGTGAGAAATTATTCTGATCTATGCCATACCCTCTTTTGTTTTTTAAACCAAAATTCTGGCAATACTGTGTTTCCTATTTATCTCCTTTCCTAAAAATAGAGTGCAGAATAGGAAAGAAAAACATTCTAGCTATTTGCATATGCTGGTTATTTGAATTCCAAAGAAAACAAAGTTTACTGTATTCCTAAATCCATTCTTTACTAGATGCCAGTGACTTGGGCTGTGTTTAGAAGCCAGCTGTTATTTTTTGCCTCTATGATCTTTTGTCTTCCGGACAATATTGTTGCTTTTCAAACTCTTTATCACCCTTAGCCAAGTAAAATGAGGCAAAGACTGCTTTGTATGCTATAAGAACATTCACTTCAAGTTAAATTCTTTAGTGTCTGGTCTCACATTATTTTGTGTCAACAGATTCAAAATACTTTGACCTTCATTCATATTTGCCTTTTGGAAGGACATAATGGATTAAAAATCCTAAAAAAAAGATCCAAGCATAAACATATTTTTGTAGAGATGCTCCATTGTCAAAGAGAATTCTTACCATTAAAGATTGTTGTAGCTCACCACAAAACTAAGATTTAGCGTAGTTATTAATAAATGTTTGTTAAATGAATGAATGAAAGAGAGTTATGTTTCTAGTCAATGACAGTTAGTGGAGTTAGAGATAGGTCAATTTTAATTTTATAAGTGATTAATGAAAATATAATATCTTGTAGTATTAACTAGACTTATCCTTTTTTATTCATTCCATAACTATTTTTCACCCTGTTTCTCTTCTTTAAAAATGAAAGCTGTATTTCAAAAATTTTGGTTTTAAGAATTTTCAGCATTTACATTACCTTGTAAATTTTAAAGCTCATTTACTTCTATCCTGAATCTTTAAATGTCTTTATTGTTTTATTCAACTTTATAACCATCACATATGCAAATTGGGATTGGAGCCCGAGAGAGACCAATGTCATCTCAACCTGAGTTTCTAACACTGATGCTATGAGAATTTTTGGATGAAAATATCCCAGGATGGTTTTATAGCAATGAAGAACTGTCTTCCAAAAGAGGCTCTCAATTCTTGCCCTTATAGAAATCATAATCGAAGTCTCTTTAAAGGTCACTTAAATTTTAGAAGAAAATTTCTATTATACATAAGGTTCATTGATGAAACCTGTTATTCCAATAACTTTTTACTTGAAATATTATTGCCAATTATGTTAAATTTCTGATGATATTTTAAAGCACTTTTTCAGAGTTCTTTATGTCAAATATTGTGTTGGTGTTTTTATGTGAATCATCTCATTTAATTCTCACAATAATTCTTTTTGTGCCTATTATACAAATAATAAAACAGGAACCAAGAGGCAAAGCAAAGTACTCATACAACTAGCAAATAGTAGGTACAGGATCTATCTGATGCCAGAGCCTCTAGTCTTTGACCAAATTATGGTGTGGCCCTACTAATAATGCAGTCCCACTTGAGGGCATTTCAGAAAGCAAAAAAAGCAGGTTGATTCCTTTGGCATACCTTCCAGGTCTTTAGAACAGATTGGTATTTGCTTGCTTTCCAGAGACCATTGAAAATTCTTTAATCATACAAGTTAGTGGTTATTGCAATTCCAGGATAATTGTACTGCAGGAGCTGCTACATCCTGGTATAATGAACCCTGGTCCTATGGAAAGTGGATAAAAAACAGCTGTGCTTAATTTTGAGATTGAGAAGAAAGGCAATGTTAGTTCTGAGAATTATTTTAAATTGTTATTAGTGTGTGAATGTGAGGATCACTATTTAAGGAAAACCCCTCTTCTCTTCTGAGCCCTCTTTCTACCCCAAAAGGAGAAAATATCTTCTACTCATGGAAGCACCTGGTTTTTCCCCTTTACCTGCTCCTTCATGAATCAGACATTTTGGGGGATTTTTCAAAATTAATTTGTTCCCAAAGGGAGTGCAAAAGAATGGCATGCTTTATATCTGTGTGGTTTAGCCAAGAATGGTGCCTCTAGGTAGCAGTGAGAGTTGAGTGTCTGCCTGAGTATAGCACATGTCCCTTAATTTTATTAGAGTCACATCCCACAGACTGTGGTTGTCAAATGCCATCCTCAGTGCATGTTTAATGTTTCTCAATTTTGAGCTTTGACCTCAGTTTAATCTGGACAGGCCAGATGCAGCTACTCGCTTTTAAGCAATGATACTAACATTCTTCTCATGTCAGTATTTCAAGTCATCTCCTTGGGCATCCAAAATTCCCAGAAATGGTCTAGCATTTCTAGACTTAATTTTTTAAAAGTCATCACTGATGGCTTTTACTAGCATACTATAGTAAAATTTCTAAGGTTGAATATAAAATAACTTTTTAAAAGATATTTAGCAGACTCTGATACAGTTCTTACCCTGATGTTTAATAACATATTTGGCATGCATACACACACACACACACACACACACGCACAGTATTCCTCCAGGAGAAAGCCTTTGGTACCTCAGCACACTTTGATTCCACTCCACTGCTATGTTAACACTGCTTCTGTAATATCATCTAAGACCTTTATATTGCTACACCAAGATATTTCTCTCCCGGCCCCCTTTGTTAAGTCTATTAAGCTCCTCATTCCCTTCTTTGTATAGCAAATAATCTGCAAATTCAGTCCAAATGAAGCAGAAGGTTTTTCCAAGTCTCCCTGATAGGACACATAGCTGCCAGTGACCTGGGACAGTATTTGGTCCTGGTAGATTTTTGCTAAATCCAAAACACTCAACTCTTTGCAGTGCCATGGCCATTTTATACTTAGAACCTACGTTACCATTTGGACAGCATCGATACACTTTTCTTTAAATAGTCTCTGGTCTTGGTTTCCATGCTAGCACACTCCTGATTTTCTTTCTCATTTTTGGCTATTCTTTCTTGCTCTTTTATGTTATTCCAACAATTAAATGCTGATGTATCTAAGAATTCTATCCTAGGTCCTCTACTTTTGTTCTCTATATTTTCTCCCAATGAAAATATTATTAATTCCCATGACTTCAATTATCTATACACTGACAAATCCCAAATTTACATCTCTGGCACAGATCATGATTCTGAGTAAGGCGAATCTGAATATGTTATCTAAGCCGCCTAGAAGACATTTCAGTTTGGATCTCTAAAAAAAATCCCTAAATCACCAGTATGTCCAAAACTGAATTCATGATCTAATGTTCCTTATCTCTAGATAATAATATGGCTCTATTATATATACAGTTATTCAAGCCATAAAGTAATTGGTGTGTGTGTGTCGCGGGGGTGGGGTGAGTCCATCCTTGATTCTTATCTCATGCTGTAGATCCAATCAGTCAGTCAACTTCTAACATGTGAGTTGTCATTTTCATCATCCAGTGGAGGCATTACCCTTGGCCACAGATCTAAGTGCCTTGTGTAGCTATAATTCCAATATAGATCACCACTAAACACCAAACTGAAGAAAAACCATCACATCTGGAACAAACACCCACTGACAATGGTAGTTTGCTGCCAGCTTCCCCAGCAATAATATCAACTGCTGGTTGTGTGTAGTTCCTGGCACTAACACTAACTTTACTCATCTCCCTCTCACGAATGTCATAACACATGGAACTCTCTTTAACCCTTACTCAGATTTCATGTTCCCAGCAAGTATTCCAGGCCTTGAGACAGTTACAATTATATAGATGTTCTGTCTTTTTCTATCAGTCTTTGAGGACTGATTAATGTGAACCACTAATGACAAATAGATCTGTGCTGAGTTGATATAACCCAGTTCTAAATCTGCAAAAGCTGAGAGCTAGATCATGGGCTGTGGTAAATTCACTAAGATAATCCATTCTGTGGAGCTTCTTGCAGGGCAGCCAGTAGGTCTTGCCTGGGGTTACCCATGTGCTTTCCATTTGAAGTATCTCTGAGGTCTTCTTGGAAAGATGCCTAAAGCCCGTGAAAGAATAGTTTGGAAAAAAAAAAACACTGTTTGATTTAATATAAAACATGCACAGACTTCCTGCAATGATGGAGATAATTAGCAAAAATATGCTGGAATCTGGGATAAGCAGAAGGAGTTCCTTTGCTAGCCATTCAGAGCATCTGGATTTGGTGTTTCTTCTGCACTGGTCCATGTAGTGTTATTTCTCATAACAACATGAATACAATGGTTGTTCATCTATTTAAACTTCCTCAACAGAGGACTGGCCACCATATGAAATGTGGTGTCAGGATTGTGACAAATCATGTTTGAGATGACTTGGCCCAAATACAGTTGCTTCTGGCACAGGAAATGTCTGTCCAGTCCAGTCCACTATGGCCATGACACTGAGTTGGAGTCATTGAAAGTACCCTGCTAGAGTCATTGCAGTGTATCCAGGAAAAATTAGCAATTTCTCATTGTGGAGGTCCTTTTAAAGACTCTTTTTGTGGCTCTTCTAGCAGAGGCCACAAGCTATTTTAGGAACCTAGAGGAACAATGAGACCAAAATAAATAGAGGCCTTTAAAGAGGAAAGAACATTCTTAATGCAAGGGAGAATGAGGCAGGACATTCAGAGTCAAGTCTTAAAGGCAAAAATGAACTTTGAGGAGAACTGTCTAGGATACAAGTCAGACTACAGTTAGGTAGTAGCTCAAGGGAGGGTTGTTGCTGGATTTTGGAAGGCCTTGAAAGTCAAGAAAAGGAGTTTAATTTGCTATAGTTGGAAAGAGGGAGCACGTTAAGGACCAGTTGGAGAATGGAGTCTGATAATCTAGAAGAATAATGAGGTGGCCATTGTAATAACCAGGATCTGAGGATCTGAAATAAATTGATTGCTATAAAAGAGATATTCTGAAAGGAAAAAAAAGGTAATGGAAAACTACCTAATTCACAGTTATAACCAGCTGTCATGCAGAAGGGATAGTGTAGGGCTTAGTACTGCAGTTTCTGGTTGGAGTCCATAAAACACATTCAATTAGGTTTCGTTTCATCATACGACTTCTGGAATATTTTTGCTGTTCTCTGTTGCAGCTGCAGAACATTTCACAAAAGGAGATTTGTTTCTGGGCTTCTAGAAAAATGTTGATGCACAGAACAGGGGAATTATCCCAGATTGCCAGTCTCCTTTTGTCTTTCCTTTTTACTCAGTCACCAAGCGCAGGGAATCCCAAACTGACCTTGTATCTCCCCTCTTTTCTTCTCCATCCCTGCCTCTTACAGCTACATTTGCATTCCTACCATAGATGTCTAGCAGGTCACCCATTTTCCAGTGTTGCCTCTCTCCAATGCATTTTTTATATTTCTTTCAATAAACCATAATCTTTGCAAAATATAAATATGATTGTGTTAATACCTAACATCCAGTGATGTCCTTCTGAATGTGTTTAGGAGGAATTTCAATCTCTTTATCTTAACATACAGGGGTCATAATGATTTGGTCCAGATATTGCAAGCAGATGTACTTCATCTGGCCATATGATATTTTAATCATTGGGGAAATTCACATTTCACAAAAATCTATATTCTAGACTTCTTTTGAAAAATAACACAAACTATCTGGCAACATCTGGGCCTGCATTCCCAGAGGCAACATCAGATGGAGTGAGCAAAGTTTGCCCATTTTAGAAGGCAGGTGAGCTCTCTGATCTGTCATAGCCTGCACTTTCTGTATTTTACCCAGCATGCTTTACTCATTGGCTGTATCCACATGGCCCCTATAAGCATTTTTGTTTGTAGCCTGTGGATACCCTTGTATCATTCCATATTACTTCTTTCCACATACTCTTAATTTACTAAACTAATTATACTTCCTTCAACTGGTAATGTAGCTTCAAAACTGTGTGATTTTAAAATCTTGCTTCCTCTGCTTAGACCACTCTGTCATTACCAACTCTGGTTTGTATTGCTGTTATCATTATGAGAAGAGTCAGTGCTGTATCATTACAAGGACCTGTAATAGAATCTGCTTTCCACTTGCTTTTTACAGCATGACATGTTGCCTTTTCTTTGCCTTCATTTACCTTACTATAAATACTCAACTGAAAGATCAGGCTTCTTCCTCATGCCTGCTGCTGCTTGAGTATGGTTTATGTCTCTCAGGAATCTACTGTAATTAAAGGCTTGGTCTCTGTTACGGTTTACATATGAGGTATCCCCCAAAAGTTCATGAGTGAGACAATGCCAGAAGGTTTAGAGGAGAAATGAGTGAGAGCCTTAACCCAATCAGTGAATTAATCCCCTGATGAGATTAACTGAATGGTAACTGAAGGTGGGTAGAGTGTGGTTGGAGAAGGTGGGTCAATGGGCGTGTGCCTTTTGAGTATATATTTTGTATCTGGTGGGTGAAGTCTGTCTCTCTCTCTCTCTCTCTCTCTCTCTCTCTCTCTCTCCTTTCTGATCATGTATACAGCTTCCATCTGCTACACTATTCTGCCTCATCTTGAGCCCTGATGAATGGAGCCAGCCTTCTATACACTGACACCTCCTAAAACATGAGCCCTTAAACAAACTTTTCCTCCTCTAAAGTTATTCTTGCCAGGTCTTTTAGTCACAGCAACGAAAAACTGACTAACACAGTCCCCATGGTGGAACTCTGGGAGGCAGTGGAAGCTTTAAGGTGTGGGCCTAATAGGAGACCCTTAGATCACTGGGAGTATTAGGTATTTCTTATGCAATCCCTTTGATAGTTCTTAGACACGGTTATAATTAAAAGACCAGGCCTGGCCCTGCCCACTCGTTCTCTCTCCTCCTGTTTGTAATGGAACCACTTGCTCCTACACACACTTCCACCATGAATGTACCACCATGCACTGCACTCACCAAAGGCCAAATGAATGGGGCCACCTGATCATGGACTTTGAACTTCTAAAACTGTGAGCAAATAATTTTCTTTAAGTAATCTCTGTAAGGCATTTCATTATTGTGATTAAAAGCTAATGTACCTGCCTATTTGTTTACCCTTCCTGCTTACTACTTCACTCATTCTCCTGATTGTGGAGGGAAATAGCTGACTTGATTCCAGTGTAACAAATTGTCAGAGAAGTCTGGTGGAAATATTTCACTTCACCTGGTCAATAAAATATCTTCCTGTCCTATTTGCCATGGAAAATGTATCCTTTGTCCCAATTTTTTACTCCTTTTCTCTAGGTAGACTCCAATATCTCCTGAACTATCTAATATATTTGAAATACTGGCAATAGACATTTAATGAAGGCTCAATAGTCTTCAGTTTTTCCTGTCTCTTCACTAGAAACTGAAGTATTTCATCTAATGCACATATATCCCGGAGGAATAATTAAGCTCCTGCACATTTTTAATGTTCTTTAGTAATAATTTACTCATTCAACAGCCAAAAGATAAGTTACAGGAGTATGCATCATTTTTTAAAAAGCTACTCTTATTTTATATGTTTATCTTTGTAACATTTTGGTTACAAGTCACATTATCCTGTATCACTGTAAATATTGTTCACAATTTAAATATTTTATGAACTTTTACATGTTCTACAGGTTCCTCAAAACAGCCATTAAATCTTATCCTTGAAATGGTGTAAATTATAAAGAAATTGTTTCATAACACTTACAGGATCACTTAAAATTGGTTGAATAGGCCTGTTTAAAATTGGCAGAAACAGAATGGTTTTATTTTTCCATCAAAATTGATCTTTAGGGCTGAGGTTATAGCTCAGTTGGCAGAGAGCTTGCCTAGCATGTATGAGGTTTGATCCTCAGCACCACATAAAAATAAAATAAAGGTATTGTGTTCATCTACTATAAAAATATTTTTTTAAAAAAATTGACCATTAGATATGCTATAGAGTAAGACATTTAAAAGAGGACCAGTAATGTCATCTCCACAAGAAACTGTTTTAAATTAACAAACAATAAAATAACTATATCTCCAATAAGAGAGCTGAAGAAAAACATTCCCTACACAAAACTGCAGATTTCTAATGAGAACAGCCAAAGGAATCCTCTATGCTATGGTTTGAGTATTTATGTCCCTCTAAAATTCATGTTGAAACTTAATCTCCAATGCAGTAACCTTAGAGGTGTGGCCTTTACAAGGTAATTACACCATGAGGGCACCTCTTTCATGCATGAGATTGAGTGTTTTATAAAGGAGACTTAACAGAACTCCTGCACAAAAGCTCTTTTGCTTTTCCATTCTTTTCACCATGTGAGGACACAGTACTCATCCCCTCCAGAGATTACAGCAACAAGGTGCCATGTTGGAAGCAGGTATACTGGACCCTCCCTCACCAGATATCAAACCTACTGATTCCTTGATTTTGGACTCTTTCCAGTCTCCAGAACTGTGAGAAATACATTTTGGGTTTTTATAAATTACTCAGTCTGTGATATTCTCTTATAAAAGCACAAATGGACTGAGACACTCTAGTAACAAGAATGGGTGACAACTGGTATTATGGCTCAGTGGTAGAGCATTCGCCTAGCACGTGTGATGCCCTGGGTTTGATCCTCAGCACCACATAAAAATAAATAAAAAATAAAGGTATTGTGTCCAACTAAAAAACAAATATTAAATAAAAAGGAATTGTTCTGGTCTGTAGTTCATTCATCAAATTCTAAGATGCCTAGGTGATCTCACCAACAGATAATTCTTACAACTTGATTTCCTTAGAGTTCCATTCTGCAGACTGTGGTTGTCAAATGTCCTCCTAAGTGCAAATTTAATATTTGAACTCTGACTTCAATTTAATCTGGACAGGCCTAATGCAGCTATTTGCTTTGAAGCAATGGCACTAACACTTGCCCCGCATCAGTATTTCAAGTCATCTCCTTGCAGTAGGGATTGTATTTATTGGAAATCGTTAAGGCTTCAGATCTCTCATTTTTGCCTTTCAGAATCTAATCAGCTTCATAGAACACTGTGAGTACATGCATTCACACACACACATACACACAATCTGTGAATAATATATCTAAGTTTGTCCATTTTTCTAGAAACTATCCTAATGGAAAATTATATAAATGGTTGAAAAGGAAAATTTTACCTAGGTAGTATATATTTTTACTTTACCCATAAGCAATTAAGAATTCAAAAAAAGGAATAAAACACAGGACAGTAGATAACATGAGATAATTTGCCACAACAAATTAAATGAGTAAAGAAAGTTTATAAATCCACAGAAATAGTTGTAAATAATGAAATAAATATTTATTTATCCTTTATATCTTTATTTACTTATAATGAAAACATGATTTTTATATCAAAGAATCTACTGTCTCTCATAGTCCTAGAGTTAAAAACAGAGATCCTTCTTGATCTCAGAATTTTGAGTAATTTCTTTGACCTCGTTATATGAGAAAAATTAGTAAATAAGTTTTTTTACGTCTCCAATCTCTTTCCAAATAGGAACAAGAGGCTTATATAAGCTAGAAACTAGTTCACCACATAATTTACCTTTTAACCCTGGATGGTTCTGAGAGAGAAAGTGGGCACTAACCCGAAGGACATGAGAAAAAGAAATAAACTAGCACCATCTCAGGAAAATCCATGTGTGTGCTCCTTCTAGTCCAGTTAGTGCCTTCTCCCATTCCAGCTTTCCATAGACACTTTCCAATTTCAGTCTTGTCCTAAGCCCATGGCACTAAGATGGTATTGAAGAGAGACTCATATTTCCTTCCTACCTTAATTTTTCCTCTAATTCAAAGAGACTGGCTTTTTCTTATCTTTGAAAGATTTCTTCACCTGTTACATTCAGCCCTGCCTATTCTCAGAATCAATAAGTCAAATGACTATCAAAATTCCATGTCTCATATCTGTAAACTAGGGAAAAGATAAAAGACTTTCAAAGACAAAAGATATTGTAGGTTATTGTCTGATGATTCTGTTTAAAATGTATTTGGATAATGTCTATGAAGTATTAATGGATTATTTTTCTTTGACACTTTCCCATTTTTGAGCACATCCCCTCCTTCATTGCCTCAGGGAAGGTAAGTTACAGAAGAAAGAGGATTTTAAAAAGCCTCTTCCTAGCTTTTGAGTTTCCAAACTCAAGGCCTGAGGGGAACTGAACAGACTCAGGGCAGTTAAACAAAAAGGAAAATAAGTGAAGAAAGAAAAGTAAGAACCTGGCTTAGGCCTGCAGGAGGAAGGGAAAGGAGAATTAAGGGGAAGTAATGGGAGCAGAGATGCTGAGGTCCTTAAGAAGAGGGCATCTGCACTGCCTTATTCCATCACTCAAGTGGATTGGGATCTGAGGGACTCTATTGAAACCTTGGCTAGGTTTAGGATATCCAAGAAAACAGATCCTGCAGGTGGCAAGAAACTGATGAAGAACTTGCACCTTAGACTCACCCACATTCCAAGTGTGTTGCAGAAACCATGCAATGATTACTGTGTAGCCAAAAGAGGACAGAAGTAAGAAATTACTCTGCTATGGTTTGGACACAATACTTCTCTCAAGGGTTCATATTTTGGAAGCTTGCATCCCCAGTGTGCAATGTTGAGAGGTGGTGGAATCTTTAGAGGGTGGGGGGCCTTGCCTAGTGGGAGGAAATTAGCCTCCAAAACTATAAGTTAGATAAGTTCTGTTACTTTATAGAAAATGGACTAAAACAGACCCTAACATTCTTAGTTTCCAGCATTTTGTGGTAGAACCTGACTAAGCAGCAGAATGATTGATTGTGGCATGCCCAAGAGAAGTGTCACACATGAAAAGGCTTGAGGAGTGAGCTTAAAGGTGATGATAGCTTTAATGGATGCTGACCTGGCCAGATGGCACGGAGGAATAGTGTGCAGTCCCAATCTTTCATTGTGGCACTTGTAGAACACAGTTTTGTGCAATTACGGAGAAAAAGGAGGCAAAACTCTAGTAACTGAAATGTGTTTCTGTCACCCAAAGGGAAGGCTTAAAAAACTTAGGTTTATGTTTTGTGGACTACTGTATTTGTAGATGAGATTTAAATCCAGGACATGCAGGATGATAGAATCATTCTTGAGTGACCTACTCAAGAAGAACAACTGAGGAAAATATAAATCAGAACAGCTTTGAATCCAGACTCTTCTACTCACCCAGTGAATTGAAAGAGCTCCCATGAGCCTCCATTGCTTTTAAACTCACCTTAACTCTGTTACTCAGTCCTTTCAATTCCACTTACTTG
The DNA here is from genome assembly GCF_047511675.1 of Marmota flaviventris. NCBI lineage: Eukaryota > Metazoa > Chordata > Mammalia > Rodentia > Sciuridae > Marmota > Marmota flaviventris. The sequence goes on from NC_092507.1 coordinate 77,662,712, forward strand.
ACACCTTCCCCCTTTCTCCATCCACAATGTCACTGCCTCATCCCAGGTCCTCATCATTTCTCTTTTGCACTAATATTTTAACAATGACAACAAGATAGCATTTATTTGGTCTCATTATACAGTAGTTATTTTACTATTTGTTGTATTCTATTAACACTTATAAATGTCACATCAATCTTTTGAGGTAGATACTATTTTTATTCTTATTCTATGTTTAAGAAAACTGGGATGCAAAGAGATTAAGTAAATCATCCATAATAACACTTCCAGAATATGGCGAAGCCAGACCTGGGCTATCTCCACACGTCTTACTTTAGACCATTACTCTACACCACCTAATTTCAGTATCCTAACTCTCCATGCATTGAGTATTGTGTCCCCACTACCCCCACACTATCACCTAAATAATCTTTCTGAGCCATAAATCTGAACAGAGTAAACCTTTCATACAGTCTTCCAATGGCTTCCCCTCACTTAACAAAAAACTTAAATTTGTTAGGCATATAAGAGCTGAATTTTCAGCTCCTGCTTGAATTTATAATATTGATAATATAATAGTCAGTACATTCAGTTTCAATACCAAATATTGATATAATTTTTAGTGCTGGGGTTAGGGTTATATTTTAATTGTCTTGGGCCTGGAATATAATAGGCATCCTAAACAATTGCCAAATGAAATAACCAATAAAAATATCATTTATATCCTTATCTTTTCTGCCTGATTCAACAATCATTTCACAAATGTAAATCAGACTCCTGTTAAATACAAGCATGTTGACATACTTTATTCCACTTTTTCTAGCAATGTTATAGATAGATGTGATCATTGCAATTTTAATGATAAAATTAAAGCCGAGAGAGAGTGCATAAATAATAAGATAATAAGAAATTATCTTTCAGAATTTTTTTATAGTTAAAGATGAAATAAATAAGTACCAAACGTTCAAATCCTGAACATAGCAGTAACTCAATAACTGGTGATTCTTCCAATTATTGAGCAATGATATACACCAGAGCTTCTTGGTGTCTTCTAACTAGATGTCAGGTCCAGATATCACAGCTGCTCCTAATTTTCAATGCATGGCTTGTCTTTTTTTCCTAAGACCATTACCTCCTTTCTTTTAGTGTTCATTCTAATCCTTAGAGCAGTCCTTTGGTTCCCACAAGATCCACACTTAAATTTCTAGAGATCGTTTCACAAAATGAGATACAGCTCCCTTCTGGGGACTTCCTGACCCCACTTAGGGGAATACATGCTTAAGTTTTTCCCAGCATTTTAAAAGAATTTCTTTCCTGGCCTTAAGGAATTAAATTCTGCCCACTTCTTGTCATTTTCAGAGTTGATAGGTTACAGCCTTGCCCCAGTATAGTCAGGCTAGCATAGCTATTGAGGATTGTGAAAGACCAGATGGCTCTACTCAGATGAACCAAGCAAGATTTCCTCAATTTCATGTTCCAGCCTCTCTCAACTGTCACCTGGAAATGCTCATGCTTCACAAATGCTAATGGAGTACTAGAAACTATTTGCTTTCCTCTGTGGGGTAAGGCTCCCCTTCTAGAGATGCCAGTTCCAACTGTGCCCAGCCTGACTACACTATCTCTGTCCTGCCACTAATGACTCTTTAAGAATTTTAGTAAGAAGGAAGAAGAGGAAGAGAGGAAAGCAGAGTGAAAATAAAAGCCATGAGGGGATCCCAGACAAGCCCCTACTCACGCAGAAAAAGAGGTGTAGATTTTAAGACTTTAGTGTTGAAGAAGAGTGTTAGAGGAAGTGAACTTCGGAGGCCATCAAGGTCACTAGTGAATACACTTCTTTACTTGTGGGCCATGTCAGGAAAAATGAAAAGGCCTACAGAAATAGCAGGAGCAGATCTTTGCAATTTAATGGACATTTAAAACTTCACATTTATTCAAATGCCTTGGTCTTTCTATTTATTTGGTATAGTATAAAGAGCTCAAGGTATGCATTGTGCCAAAGAAAAATAAATAACATAATAGAAAACAAACAATTCTTGGTGTATGAATTTCAAAAGCCTCGGCCTAGGCTTAATCATAATATTGTACCAAACCAAGCATTAATCCTCATATTTAATTCTTCACAATAATCCTATTAGATACTATGGTAGATGGAGTAATGCCCCTCTGCCCCCGAAAATGTCCATGCCCTAATCCCCCAAATCTGTGCATAGACTACCTTACATAGCAAAAGAGACTTTGTAGAAGTGATTAAGTTAAGGTGTTTGAGAAGGGGAATTAGCCTGGACTATCCAGGCTAGGTCCAAGGTAATCACACAAAAACTTGTGTGCAGAGGAGTCAGAGAGAGAGAAAGAAAAAAAAAATGTGATGACTGATGATGGAAGCAGAGTGTGCATGAGCTCTGTATTTGAAGATGTCATGCTACTGGTTTTGGAGATGGAGAAAGGGTCACAAGGCAAGGAACACAGATGGCCACCAGGATCTGGGAAAGGCCAAAAAAAAAAAGTCTCCTTTACAACACCCAGAAAAAACATAGCCCTGACCACACTCAGGACTTTTGACTTCCAGAACTGTTTGGTGATAGATTTGTGTTGTTTTAAACCATTAAGTTTGAGATAAATTGTTATAGCAGCAATAGAAAACTAATACAGATGGGTACTATTGTCTATTGTACCCACCTGCTAACCTTATTTTACATGTAAAACACTGGGGCACAAGTGATGATATAACTTTCCTAAGGCCACATAACTCATAAGTACTAGAGGCAGGAGATAAGCATTTTTGGTCTGGTTCCAGAGTCTAGGTACTTGTCCATTACACTGTATTGCTCTTTTGCAAAAGAATCAAGAGATTCAGAGGGATGAGTAAGGAGAAATATTATCCTGGGAATGAGGTAGAAAAGAAAGTTGAAAGTGAAGTGTTCTAGATGCAAGTAGAATCTGAGAAAAGAGTCCAGAAATCTCTCCTCCAAGGCCAAGAAATGGGAAGAGGGTAGAGGATAAGAGAATCTCAAGCAAAGAGCAAAGTGTCCTTTCTCAAGGAGAACCTAGGTTGGTGACCAGCCCTTCTAGGAGCATTATAGAGGACAGAAGCAGCTGTGAAGTGCCTAGCCTAGTGATCCTGAGATAAGTTTTCCGAGCTTCCCTGTACTACAAAATGTCAGGGGAGGCTGGACTGTTTCTTTATGCCCCAAAGTAACACAGATGTGGGAACAAAGAGTTATTAGATGTACAGAGACCCTGTGGAAGGAAATGAAGAATGACTCAGCCTGGGCTGCTGGCCAAGGGCAGGAAGGGAGGTTGGGCCTTTCTGTGGATGCCAAGCATATGTAGAAGATAAGCAGAGACCAGATGTTACCATGTGTGCTTCTGTAGATAAACAGGCACATCTTGACAACAGGAAAATCTTGGCACATGAAACTTAGATGCAACCACACACAAGGCAAGTGCATCTACAGAAAAGCAACTGAGGTAGGAGGGAAAGCCATGAATGTACAGACATTAATTGACAAGTCACTTCATTTGTAAACTTTGGATTGCTTATCATTGATCAAGTACAAACCTCTAATTTTAAAGACTGAGGAAACTGAGACTCAGAGCCTTTAAGAAACTTAAGAATGTGACCCCATACAATGGTCAAATTATAGGATGAGGAATTAGGTCCACATCTTCTGTTGCTACAATGTTTTCTATTTCCTGTCTCCTTTACTCACTCAGCATTTTTTTTGGGGGGTGCATTAAGTATAAAAAAAGAGGATTAAAAGAATAATCCTGGAACCCCCACCCCTTCTTCCTGGATAATAATAATAATAATATAATATCTTCCTGGAGCCCCTACCCCTTCTCCTCAGGGGTCTTGACAACAAATAATAATCTGTATGATCCTGAGGGCTATTGTCACTACTGAGTAAACATGAGCCACAACAGGTAGGACTCCGACAATACTTTGCTCCCCTCTCACCTTGGGCAGTGATTTCATGGGTCACAGGGGTAGTCCTTGTAGGCTCTGACCTGTCCTCCTCAGAAACTGCTGCCCTAAGTAGGTCACCTCTGATTTCTCTTCAAAGCCTTTCAGTATGGCTATTGTTTTAAAAAATAATATAAGAGCAAGTCTTACTTTTTGTAAAAAAAAAATTTGGTAGGGGGGAAGAGGCAAAGATTTTTGAAAAAAAAAATTATCTTTAATCCCATCCTCTAGAAATACTACTGGTAATATTTTCCTTCAAATCTTTAAAATACATATGCACACAAAATTTTACCTCATTGAAAATTGAAAAGATTATCTAATTTAAACTTTACTCATTCTTTTGCTTAGAAAATATGTGGCAAAAGCAATCCTTAGCAAGAAGAATGAAGCAGAAGGCATCACAATACCAGACCTTAAACTATACTACAAAACTATAGTAACAAAAATAGCATGGTATTGGTGCCAAAATAAACACATATATATATAGACCAATGGTACAGAATAGAAGACACAGAGACAAACCCACATAAATACAATTATCTCATACTAGACAAAGGCACCAAAAACATACATTGGAGAAAAGATAGCCTCTTCAACAAATGGTGTCAGAAAAACTGGAAGTCCATATGCAGGAAAATGAAACTGAACCCCTATCTCTCACCATGCACAAAACTCAAAGTGGATAAAGGACCTAAAAATTAGACCAGATACCCTGTCCCTAATAGAGGAAAAAGTAGGCCCAGATCTTCATCACTTCAGATTAGGCCCCGACTTCCTTAACAAGACTCCTAAAGCACAAGAAATAAAATCAAGAATCAATAAATGGGATGGATTCAAACTAAAAAGCATTTTTCTAACAAAAGAAACAATTAATGAGGTGAAGAGAGAACCTACATTTTGGGAGCAAATTTTTGCCACATGCACATTAGATAGAGCACTAATCTCCAGGATATATAAAGAACTCAAAAAACTTAACACCAAAAAATCAAACAACTGAATCAATAATGTGCTAAGGAGCTGAACAGACACTTCTCAGAAGAAGATATACAATCCATCAACAAATATATGAAAAAATGTTCAACATCTCTAGTAATTAGAGAAATGCAAATCAAAACTACTCTAAGATTTCATCTCATGCCAGTCAGAATGGCAGTCATCAAGAATACAGACAACAATAAGTATTGACGAGGGTGTGGGGGAAAAGGCATACTCATACGTTACTGGTGGGACTGCAAATTGGTGCAACCAATCTGGAAAGCAGTATGAATATTCATTAGAACACCTGGAATGGAACCAACAATTGACCCAACTGTCCCACTCCTCAGTCTATATGCAAAGGACTTAAAATCAGCATACTATAGAAATGCAGCCATATCAATGTTTTTAGCAGCTCAATTCACAATAACTAAAATGTGGAAGCAAACTAGATGCCCTTCAATAGATGAATAGATAAAGAAACTGTGGTATATATACACAATGGAATATTACTTAGCATAAAAGAGAATAAAATTATGGCATTTCAGGTAAATGGTTGGAGTTGGAGAATATCATGCTAAGCGAAGTAAGCCAATCTCCCCAAACCAAAGACCAAATGTTATCTCTGATAAGTGGATGTTGATCCATAATGGATGGGTGGGAGGGGGGGTGCATGGGGAAAATGGAAGAACTGTGATTGGGTAAAGGGGAGGAAGGGGAAGGGAGGGGGGATGGGGGAAGGAAAGATGGTGGAATGTGATGGACATTATTACCCTAGGTACATGTATGACTGCACATATGCTACAATGCAACATTGTGTAAAACCAGAGAAAAAAGTTCTGCAATTGTGCACAATGAATCAAAATGCCTTCTGCTGTCATACATACCTAATTAGAATAAAAAATTGTTTTTTTTTTTTTTTAAAAAAAGGGCTGGGAATGTGGATCAGGGAAATGGTTCAACCCCAGATACCAAAATAAAAAGAAAAAAAAAAAAAAAACCACAGAGAGGCTAACTGCACACAACAGACTACCTCGAAATTTGCCTTGAAAGAACATATGCCAGCTGAGGTCTCTGATTTTACTTAGATTGTATATTTCAGATCAATAAAAGTAGATAATTGGAGAGAAAAAAGAAAATATGTGGCAAAAAAATCAAAAGTATATATGACAAAAGGTAAATTTTATCTCAATTGTCTTCTGCCACCCAGTTTTCTCTCCAAAAATAATCCTGTAATAAATTGCTTATATGTCCTACCAGTAATATTCTAGTTGTATACAAGAAAATGAATATACATGCTCTCTAATTCTTATTTCTACTATTAAATGAAATATCTTGAAAGCCACATCAGCACATGAAGACCCGCTTTTGTCAGTCATGTCCAGACAAAGAACCCCTGGAACAAACTAGTATTTAAGCAAGCTGTGTTTAGTGCTAGGTCTTATGATTCCACTAAACATGCAGTGAGACACCCATGGTTTCTCAAGGCATCAATATTGAAAGGACAGATTTGGACCTCCTATTAGATGATTTGGGGGAGGGTTTGAGTAAGCAAAGTTTGCTCTGGATTTGATGCTGTCAGGAAGCAGGGATATTAAAAAGATTGGGTATCATAATACATCTTATCTATAGGAAAGAAGAATGAATCACAGCTAAAGTTATGGTTGGTAACAAATTTCAAGCAATCACCCACATTAGCCAGGATCAGAGAATGCTTGATCACTTTGGGGACTTGGATAAGATTCATGTTTTTTTTTTTTAATTTTTAAATTTGTTTTAATTAGTTACATATGACAGTAGAATGCACTTATACACTTTAATATATCATACAAAAATGGGGTATAATTTCTCATTTTTATGATTGTACATGTTGTAGGACCATATCAGTCATATAGTCATACATATACATAAGGTAATAATGTTTGTTTCTTTTTACTATCCTTCCTATCCCCATATCCCCTCCCCTCACTCCCCTCTACTCAAAGTAACTCAATTCTTTCCCAGTGCCTCCCCTATTGTGAATTAGCACCTGCATATCAGAGAAAACATTCAGCCTTTGGTTTTTGATCTGACATAAATCCCAAGTGGTCTTGTTTTTGCCTTGATCCATCCCAATCACTGAATGGCTTTGCCTGACATTCCTGTTTTGTGAAATTGTTTGACAGTGGAATGATAGGCCCTAGCCAATAGTAACAGGCCAGCTCTCAGATGTCAGAGGCTGCTTCTTTTTCCCCTCCCCCACTTTTTGTACAGCTTGTGTAATAACCCATTTGATGTTTAATTCTTTAACTCTTTATCTTCTGTTTGCACATATAGGCTGTATCCACATTTTCTTCATTATAAATAACATAAACTTAGGCCTTAAACTCCCTTAAACAATGAAGGGGATTTCCTGGCTTTATAACTCATATGTCAAGAAAATGAAGAAGACTGGGGATATAGCTCAAGGGTAGAGTGCTTGCCTAGCATGTGTAAGATGCTGGGTTCCGTTCCTAACACTATTAAAAAGCTAGAAGGGAGGTGGAAAGAATATGAAAAGACAAGTCACAAACTGGGAAAAAATATTTGCAAATAAAATATCTGACAAAGACCTGGTAAGTCCAAAATATGTTAAAAAAATACTCTCAAAACTTAAAAAAAAAAGAAGCCAATATTTCAAAGTAAGAAGAATATTTGAGAAGACACTTTATGAAAGAAGCTATATAGTTGTTACACAAAAACATAAATATATGATTGGCACCATTTGTCATTAGGGAAATGTCCAATGATATATTACTACACATCCATCAGAATGGCCAACATGAAGAAGACTGACAATACCAGGTATTGATGAGAATTTGGAGGAGTTAGAACTCCCATATATTGCTGGTGTACTATAAAATTGTCCAACCACTTTGGAAAAGCTTAGTCATTTCTTAAAAAGTTAAATATACACTGTTATGTTATTCAGTTGTTCTACTTCTAAGTATTTACTCAAGATAAAAAGAATATGTCCATTACTTATACACAATGATTATAACAGTTTATTTGTAATTGTCAAAAACCAGAAGCAATCCAAATGTCTGCTACAAGTAAATGGATAAACAAATTGTGTCACACCTATACACTGGAATACTCCTCAATACAAAGAAGTGAATTTTGATACACACGATGTGAATAAAATTCAGAATGATTATGCTGAGTGAAGGAAGCCAGGCCAAAGGGGAAAAAAGCACATTTATCTCACTAACTGCCCACACTGGCGAGATGAGCTGAGTTCAAAAGAGGTGGCTGCAACATTAAACAAAGAAAACAGCAAAGAAATCACACCACACACAAACATGAGTTTTTCAGGTCGAGGGTAGGATGGCTCTGTGACCTTAAGGGTCAGCTTCCACAGTGGACAGCGCTGGAGAGAGAGCGTGCACCCAGAATCTCATTATTGTTATAGGAGGGACACACACAAAGGAGCTTCAGTGGAATGTTCTTCACCAAATAAGGCAGGGGATAATGTTTCAAAGGTGGAGTCTTGCTTTGTGATGTCTTGTGTTCAGCAGATTGATTGATATCTTGGCAAGTCACACCCATCTCAGGTGCTGTGGGGGATCACAGGCAGAGCAAAAGGAAAGGCACACTTATGTCGCACAGCCCAATCAGTGTACAAAGCCAGACTGTCCCCTCATATCGCTCCAATGCACATAGTTCACACTCACAGCCCACGGATGGCTGGTGACACATTTGTATAATTCTATTTGAAATTCAGGAGAGCCCATGAGGGTGCTGTCCTGGCAAGATATAGTGATGTTGGGTGCTCTGAGTGGGCCAAGGGTGACCAGCACCAGTATTTAAGAGATTATGTCATTTGAAACTCACAATGTTAAAATTCAAAAATTTTGTAATAATATTGAGGATCATTCCATGGATTTTTCATAGAAAAAAAATTCTAATTTCACTAAGAACATGAAGGAGGTTAAGAAATCTCCAAGACAATCAACTGCTTACATAAGTAAAACAGTTGGACAACCTGTGAAAGTCCAGATAAACTAAGTCAAGTGATCTATGGAAGACAGGAAGTTCATCACCCCTTTCCAAATCCTTGTTACAGAAAACAAAACAAAACAAAAAGACAGTCCCCTCTTAAATTGAGGTTGTGGCATGGCAAATAAAGAAAATGAGCTGGCTTGTGCAGGCCACTTGCCTGAAAAACTACCCTTTGATAGCTGAACATATTTGGTGATTTAAAACAACAATTAAGTGGTTTGTGGAAACTGGAAAACCATTTTATTTTGGTTCCAGGATATATGGGTAATATAGCCAAGGATGTAGATGCTTATTTATTACAGTTTGCACTGAGAGATTTCATCTACTAAAGAACATTTGGTTATTCAAAATATCCTGGACTATATGATTTCCAAAAAATAGGTCTATTTTGAGAGCTATAAACTGTGGAAGAAATAAAAATCATTTTTTTCTTTTAAAAAGTCACATAATGAAAACCTAACCATCTACTTGGAAAAATGTCCAAAAGGAACAGCTTCTAATTCAATGAGGTGAAAGCACACTAGGAAGATTGTTCCCTTTGGGGTATTTGGGATTTATATGGTTATCTGGTTATATTGTTTAAGAACTACTGGGTCATTGGCTGGGGTTGTTGCAGAGTAGCAGAGTGCTTGCCTAGCACACGTGAGGCACTGGGTTTGATCCTTGGCACCACATAAGAATGAAATAAAGATATTATGTTCACCTACAACTAAAAAATAAATATTAAAAAAATTTAAAAACTAAAAAATAAATATTAAAAATATTAAAAAGGTTGTAATAAAATCTTGCATAAGAATATAAGTTATACTATGTGAAAAGTTAGGACTCATTCCTAGGAACCACAAAGATCAATCATCATTAATTTTTTATTGTGTTTTATAAAAAAGAACATTTAAATGTATACAACTATTTTCTTATGTTGAAAGATTTTGAAAATGTAAAACATCATAGTGAATAATAAGTATTAAAATTTTTGTCAACAAATATATGAGAATATGTTTACAAATTCCTTAACTATTAATAAGCCATGTGCTATGATACCAATGTCTGTTCTAAAAAAATTAAAGCCAGCTGGGCATGGTGGCACATGCCTGTAATCCCAACCTCACAGCCACTTAGGAGACTGAGGCAGAAAGATCATAAGTTCAAGGCCAGTCCAGCAATTTAGTGAAAGTCCTGTCTCAAAATAAAAAGGGCCAAGAATGTAACTCAGTGATAAAGTACCCCTGGGTCCAATCCCTACTATCCTTTCCCAAATTAAAAATTAAAACCAACCATGGTTCTGACATCATAAAATCATGCAATTAAATCAGAAGTTCAAAGTGGATCAAGGACCTAGGAATTAAACCAGAATCCCTATGTCTAATAGAAGAAAAAGTAGGCCCTAATCTCCATCATGTTGGATTAGGCCCCAACTTCCTTAATAAGACTCCTATAGCGCAAGAATTAAAATCAAGAATCAATAAATGGGATGGATTCAAAAAAGGTTTCTTCTCAGCAAAAGAAACAATCTGTGAGGTGAAGAGAACACCTACAGAATGGGAGCGAATTTTTACCCCTCACACATCAGATAGAGCACTAATCTCTAGGGTATATAAATATTTCAAAAATCTTAACACCAAAAAAACAAATAACCCAATCAATAAATGAGCCAAGGGCCTGAATAGACACTTCTCAGAAGATGATATACAATCAATCAACAAATATATAAAAAATGTTTAATATCTCTAGCAATTAGAAAAATGCAAATCAAAACTACTCTAAGATTTCATCTTACTCCAGTCAGAATGGCAACTATTAAGAATACAAAAAACAATAAGTGTTGGCAAGGATGTGGGGGAAAAGGCACATTTATACACTGCTCGTGGGACTGCAAATTGCTGCCGCCAATATGGAAAGCAGTATGGAGATTCCTTGGAAAACTGGGAATGGAACCACCATTTGACCTAGCTATCCCACTCCTCAGTCTATACCCAAAGGACTTAAAAACAGCATACTACAGGGACATAGCCACATCAATGTTTATAGCAGTATAGTTCACATAGCTAAATTATGGAACCAACCTAGGTGTCTTTCAATAGATGAATGGATTAAAAAATGTGATATATAGACACAATGGAATATTACTCAGCAATAAAAGAGAATGAAATCATTTGCAGGTAAATGTATGGAACTGAAGAAGATCATGCTAAGTGAAGTTAGCCAATCCCAAAAAACCAAATGCCGAATGTTTCCTCTGATATAAGGAGGCTGATTCATAGTTGGGTTGGGAGGGGGAGCATGGGAGAAATAAATGAACTCTAGATAGGGCAGAAGGGTGGGAAGGGAAGGGAGGGAGCATGGGGTAGAAATGATAGTGGAATGAGATGGACATCTTATCCAAAGTACATGTATGAGGACATGAATGGTGTGAATACACTTTGTATACAAACAGAGATATGAAAAATTGTGCTCTATATGTGTAATATGAATTGTAATGCATTCTGCTGTTATATATAACAAATTAAAGTAAAAAAATTTAAAAAGAATAAATCAGGAGTTTACATTCATGTAATTGTTGTGGAAACATATTACATGGTATTTTTAAAACTTGAGAATGTTGATAATAGCTCTGATTTTTTTTGCCAGAATGTTCATATTGTGTATAAAAAGGTAAATATGTATTTGTATGAATGTGTAACTGGAAATATCCATACAATTGACTCATTTATATTAACTTTTTATTGTATATAGATTTCTAATATTTTTCATTTCTGTATCATTTAAATTTCCTTCATTTGAATAAATTCACTAAATATTTCTAAAAATAAAATTCAGGAAATATAACTAATGTACAGTGAAAGAGCAGATCAGATGTTGCCTGGGGAATGAGAAGGGCAAGAAGAAACTTCTGTAGGTGATGTGATAGGTTCATCATTTTGTTTGTGGTGATGGATTTATGGGAGATAAATATATATATATATATATATATATATATATATATATATATATATTATATATATGTCATTATATATATATTATATTTATATAAAGTGAAGTTAGCCAATCCCAAAAAACCAAATGCTGAATGTTTCCTCTGATATAAGGAGGCTATATATATATATATATATATTATATATATATATTATATTACATATTATATATATTATATATATGTCAAATATATATATGTCAAAATTGATCAAATTGTGTATTCTCAATATGCGTGGTTTACACTCTATATTATACCTCAATAAATCTGTATTTAAAAAGGGAGAAGAAGGGCTGAGGATGGAGTCAGAAGTAGAGTGCTTGCCTAACATGCATGAGGCCCTGGGCTCTATGCATGTACTCTTGTGTGAACTTGCTAGGCAAGTTCAATTTCCAAAAAATAATATTTTTTATTTATCTGAATCTAATTTAATTTACCTCTGAGCCACTATTCTGCTGAGATGGTAGAAGTTATATTTTCTATATCCCTTCCAATCCTTTCTTTCCAAGATAACGGAAAGATCCACAGAAGTATCTTATACAGTGCCACAACAGAGAGGCCATTCCTTTTTGTCAAGGGGATTGTTGTTCAGTCCCTGGACACTGCTTATCAGAGAAGGAGTAGGGGAGTGAAATCTCAGCCTCTCTCTCCTCCTCCTCTCATCCCGGACATTAAGGGACCTCCTCCTCACACAGACTCTGGACAGGAAGGAGGCCTGGATGATGAGGTTCAGAAAGTATAGTTTAGCCTGCAAGACACAGAGCAGAATAGAAAAGAGTTGTCAGGGGAGAATATCCAACACAATACTTATTGTCAAATTGCATTTCATAAAGCTACTGTTTAGAATTTTAATATTCCTTTCTTAATATACTGTTAGGAGGTGAGTAATAAAGGACTTCCAAACCCTGCTATGAAACAGCCCACTGCCCCACCCCTGACCTATGTTTGCCAAATATGTCTGATGCTGTTCTATGTCTGCAACAAGGCCTTGTGAAGATATCTCTGTTGCCAGATAGGGAATGGCTTTTTAAAGGAGTATCTTGCCAACTCTCAAAAGCTCAAACCACTTAGGTTGAAACAAAGTCTAAATGACCTCTTTCTCTAGGTATTCTCTCTCTCCTCCCCAAGTTCACAAGCAGAAAATAGTTCAAATTTGATTAAAAAAATATAAAACATCATTTCTCAATTTTTCATGAAAATGGTAAACATGAGTATGTGTGTGGGAGGGGTGCCACTGAATAAAAAAGAGATGGGGAGACATTCTACCTGCAAATAAGACATATAATAAGAAAGCAACTGAGAAACAATAACGACCTCCTTTCTATTGCAAAATGAGGGAGGGATTGCTACCTTGTGTTTTCAAGCTTTTGTACATATTAGAAAGTTATGTTGTTGTTTTAATGGAGTGTCAGGAATCATAGTCTAAGCAGAGACTCCCTTTGCACACCATTCATGTCTGGGATGTCTGCAAATCGCTTGGGCCAAATCCTATTAAATGAGGGCTACAGAGCCTTCAGGGAGAGAACAGATCCTATAAGGCAGGGTTTCTCAAACTTCAAATGTTCATAGGAACCATAGAAGTTTAACAATGCAGATTCCGATTCAATAGGTCTGGGGTTGAACATTTCTAACTAAATCCCAGTGATACTAATGCTGCTGATTTAGTATCCCAGAACACACTTTGAAAAACAAGTCTGTAAAGTAGGGGTGCAAACTCAGGATGGAAGCCAGTAGCAGATGTGTGATGTATGAGGATACATAGTATTGGGGACTAGTAGGAACTGTAATGAACTGGTGCATGCCTACAAGCACTCACACAAAAACATTGTGCAAGCCCAACAAAAACATGTCAGCAGTTGAATTCCACCCCCACTAATTTCAACTGCTGCACAAGGGAAAAGGTAAGCAGGCAGGCTTGGCCTAGTAGCAAAACCTAAATGACTTTAAAAAGAAAAAAAAAAAACCCTAAATGATAAAAGGAGGGTTAATTCTAGCTTGCCCAGAATTTGCTCTGGTTAGCCCTCCATGGACTCATGTAAGTATGGTGGAGGTCAGGGAGTTTTTACATTGTAGTGAGCTGCTACACTTGAATTGTTCTTAAAAATATTTGGGCCCAGGTAGTACACCTCTGTTTTGTCTAATAGGAAAATCTAAAAATACTAAAACGTAGAGCAACATTCTCCCCTATCTGCAATGAGGTGCAACTTCAGCACCTGGAGGATTCCTCTGAAGCCACAGAGGTAGCAGTATGTATCAGGAAGATAAAATGGTTTCCAGTGGAAGTGGAAGATATGATGTTAGGCAAGGTGTTGCCTACAGGAGAGGTAATGGAGCAGGAGCAGGAAAAACCATGGCTAACTGTCAGGATTTCTTCATAGAACCATGAGAGAACCCAGGAACACTACTGATAGGTGGGAAAAGAATCAGCCAAATACATGTCATGTTAAGATCAGTAGGGCCTTTCATGATCATGTATGTCCATCCTGCTCTATAGTCTATCTTCATTTATAATTTTTGAAATAGGTTAGACCAGCACAACCCAATAGAGATATAATTTGAGCCATATATGTAATTTTAGATATTCTAGCAGCCAAGCTATAAAGAGGTAAAATTGATTTTAATAATATATTTTAATCTAATACAGCAAAAACATTATTTCAACATATATTCAATATTAAGAAGTAACGAGATTTTTTACATCCTTTTGTTTGTACTAAGTCTTTGAAATATACTGTGTATTTTATTCTTATACCATATCTTCAATTCAGACTAGACTCATTTTGGGTTCTCAAGAGCCACGTGTGGATAGTGGTTTCTATTTGGACAGTGCAGAGTTAGACTAGATCACACCTTGTCATGTAATTTAAGAATCTCATTTTATATACATACTCTTATTACATTGAAATGAATTTCATAAAACATAAATATCATATGCTGTGCCTTAAAGTTTATCCTAAAATTCATTACATTATAATTTGTTATTATTAATCTACCTTAATATAAAGTCATTCCAGATAATACATTTATTTGCTCATCTTCTCTACTTTTAATGCTTTAGTGGAGAAAAAAACACTATGGTCTGATCTTGACTAACCATAAATCTATATATTAATAATTTTAGTCAATAAAATGTACTAAGCAGAATTTTGTCTCAAATATTGATGCTGTATATTTAAGTTTGAAGTTCCCTGAAGACTTAATAAACTGAAATAAAGTGCTATGTAGCTTTAAAGTATTTTGGAAACCAGTTAAACATGTTAAAATTATCTGCCCCTACTTTATGTGAGAAAATACTGACATGGTAATTTAAATATGCTAAAACCAGAGTGATCATATGTTCCAGTTTCCCAGGAACAGTGCCAGTTTATGTCTGTTGTCCCAGCATAACTATAATGATTACCCTTTCACTCTCAAAATTATCCCAGTTTGAACAATTTTGGATAAAATATATGGTCATTTTAACTGTAGCACAAAATGTGAAAATCTAAACATTAATCTCTAATTACTAACATGTGTGTAACTTATACTTAAGTTTTATTTCTCTGAGAAAACAAAACCCTCATATGTTGAATTTTCCTATGTAAAAATCTTGTGCTCAAAGTAGAGAAAGAATGCAGGGCATTTCTTTTTTTGACTCTTCATTCCAAGATTATTTAATACTCAATTTATATGAATAATTCTAGAAAACTGACTCATAATAGAGTCATCTTATTTTCTGTATCCTGTTCTTAAGATTATTTTGTTCCTATAAGTGCCATAAGTACTCAACATAGTAATGTCCTATAATACTCAACATAGTACTCTGACCAATATTATTATTGAAAGGTTTTTGCAAAGAAAGATGCTGTATGGATATTGTTGTGGTTTACATATGAGATGTCCCCCAAAAGCTCCTGTTTTAATGCAAGACTGTTCAAAGATAAAATGATTGGATTGTGAGAGCTGTAACTTAATCAGTCCATGCTAGTTTTAATGGGGTGTGACTGGAGGAGGTGTCCTGGAAGGGTTCATCTTCCCTGGTCCCCATATGCCCCTTTTGGGGCTGTTGTGAACTGGACAGCTTCCCTCTGCCAAGCTCTTCCACCATGATGTTCTGCCTCACTTTTGTCCTAGAGCAATGCATGGACTAAATCTCTGGAACCATGAGCCAAAATAAACTTTGCTATCTCTAAGGTATTGGTGTCAGGTATTTTGGTGAAAGTGATACAAAGCTGACTAACACAGATATATTTTACTCTTTCTGCCACTGACTTAATGTAATTATTTATTTTTAAGGAAAATATTTTAGACAATGTATTTTAAATCACAATAGTTCTCCTAGAATGATCTGGAACCAGGTAGGATATTTCTAATATGCTGGTAAACCAGACTCTCACTGGATTAAGTGGACTGAGCCTGAAGAAGATTTGTCAAAAAGGGGCCAACTCCATCACTGGAACAATGTTACCCCCTCCTGTGTGACTGACTTGAGATGAGAACATAGGCTTTTCTAATTTCATGCCAAGACCCTCACCACTTATTTTTAAACATCAGACATTATGATATAATGAAAAGAACAAACCTTTGGAATTTGAGGGAATGAGATTGAGAAGGAAGGCGTAAATAGATGTAAATTATTATGATTCTAGTTCTTCACTAGGTAATAGGTTTGTGGGTGGTCGTTCACTATTAAAATCAAATTAATAATCATAAAGTATAATAATAAGGTATAACAAACAAATAAATAATAAAGTATGCACGGTCAAATGATACTAGGATTTCCATGAACAAAAGATTATAACTAATTAAATTCTGTACAACTGAGATGTAGATTTTTTAAAAATTCTGACACTATATATACATGATAGCAAATATTACCTTAGGCAAGACACATGACCTTTCTGATCTGAATATTTGTAGGTTAAAAAAAAAAGCAAAACTTCTTTACTGCCTGTCTAAAATGATTACTAGACTATTACACTAAAAAACTTATGTGTGATAAACGTAATCTTATTGGGGAAAAAAGGATTCTTTGAAGATGTAATTAAGCTAAGGATCTCAAGATGAGATCATTCTGGATTATCTGAGTAGGCCTTAAATCCAACCATCAGTGTTCCTTATAAAAGACACACAAAGGAAAGACAAGCGAAGAGAAGATCAGGCAGGGATGGGAGACCTACCACAAGCCAAAGAATACCTGGAGCTATGAGAAGCTGAAAAAGGCAAGGAAGGATTCCTCCAGAGTCTTCATAGCCCTGCCAAAGCACTTTGATTTCAAACTTGTGGCCTCCAGAACTGGGAGAAACTACATTTCTATTCTAACCTACCCAATTTGTCCTAATTTGCTCTGGCAGCCAGAGGAAACTAATATAGGAACTAATATTCATTGCATTTCTCTATGAACATTCCTCTACAAACTTCAAACATGTTGTCTCATTTAGCCCTCAAAAGAACCTACTAAGGCCGTTTATGATACCTAGTGTTAGATGGGGAACTTATCCACAGTCACATCACTAGTGAGTGGTAGAGCTGAGATTAAATCCAAATTAGTCTGATCATAGGGCTCATACGCTATCCACTGTACCATGCTACCTACAAAAAAAAAAGTGTGGCTCTTCACTCTATTAAAAACAAAAAAAGCCAAGGATCTTCTTTTACCCATAAATATATAAAATAGTCTTACCATGCAAATGTTTACAAGTATTTTCTCTTTGTTTGAAGATTGAATGGGGAGGAATTTTTAAGTAGAAATAAAATAGCAATATCCCTATTAAGTATGACAAGGAATGCTGTATTTCAATATTGTTATTTAGGTTTGTTTTTGTTCTTTTATATTTTGTAATCTTAGTCTTACATTTATCCAACAAATACCTTTTATAGTATCTATGTACCAGGTATTATGCTAAGTGTTAGTGATACAAAAATGAATAAGATATCATTCTGTCCATAACTTACTCCAAAAGGAAATTATTGTGAATATTGTCAGAACGAAAATGGAGTCACTTATGTCAATCCTAGCAAAATAGACCCAGGAGATTACGAGGGAACAGGCTTCACACATGATTTGCCTGGTAATAAGAACTACCACAAGAGTCTCTGTGAAAACCACAAGCCTGCACAAAGAATACTTCTGCAAGGACATCTGCCCAGCAACTGCCTGCTCAGCCCTGGGGCTAAGCCATTCTTGTTATTGATCCTTTTAGCCAAAAATAATTGTTTTGCAACAACTTGGGTAACCTTTCTCATTTTGGCTTTAAAAGCCCTTGTCTTCCTTTGCCCAGGCCAGCTATGCCTATGATGTGTCAGAACACATACTTCAGTTTGTAATCCTCAGCTCATTCTCAAATAAATCCTCCCCCCCTTTTCTTTCTTATTTATTTATTCACGTTTTTCTTTGAGAGCCACTTTCTCTGTTGCTTTTAGGTTGACATTACTTACAGCATATAGGCTGTACAGGATAGGTTGTTCTCTTAACCATCAAAATGCAATATTGTTAAAATTTATATGCCCTCTGCTCTTTACTGCTACTCAGATACTGAAGATTTATCATCTTCGTGTAAATCTTCACCTTTATAAATCTCCATAAGCTCAACTGTATGCATTATGCATGGGGCAGATTGGCAATATGGCATACAGCATAGGGGAATGGTGGAGTCAATGCAGACTTATAGAACTTCTAAGTTTTTTCACAGCTTAGGATGACTCATATAGTTGTATGAATTTTCCAAACCCAGTCTTTTGTCTCTGAAGCAGCAGCAATCTTATGTGTTCTGCCAGCAGCCATGAAATTGTGACAGACTAATTTGTTAGTTTGCAAGTAGGGTAAAATTCAGACCCATCATAGTTTTTGACAGTGCACCATTTCAAATCCTACCAGGCATACCTTTCACTTTAGCCACTGCAGCTGCAACAAGCTCCAAATAGACCCCAACAATTTTGTGCAGAAGCAATTTGATGGTACTCTTGCTTCAACCTGTGCAGTATCCTTCTAGCTATCTTTTCTAGGGGAATCTCTGGCACTCTTTGTGTGCCATAGGAACCCACTTCACATCTTGGTATTTGCAGTCTGAAATGGGAAAGGGAATTGACTAATGGAGAACATAATTTTATGGATAAATACTTGCTTCCCCTTTTAAACCCAGGTGAAAAGTTTTACAGCATATTTCAAAAGCCTGAGGAGACGCTGAAAGATTGTGTACCAATCACCTACCTATAGGAGTAGTAAACTGCTGAACACAACCTTGTCTTGGCCTTTCCTCCTTCCTGACTTACATGGAATCACAGTGTTTAACGAATCACAGTGTTTAATGAATGTTGCTGGCTTTGAGGGGTACCCAGGTAGAGATGTCATTGTATAAGCCTTGGCTTTAGCAATTGTTATTTCCCCATAAATTAACATTCCAAATGTCTGAAGACTTATATGTGCATCTGCACTGGGACTAAGCTGTCTAGTGCAAAGAGTGTGGCATCCTAGGTTCTTACAGAATGCTAAAAAGAGTGATTAGTCCCCTTATTAATTTATTTCATAGGAATTCCTAATCTTTTATTGCAAAAGAACAATTATAAAACAATATCCCCAAAAAAGGCATGAAAGAGAGAAGTAGGCATATCACATGAACACATTTGTTTCTATAACTATCTACTCAAGATTTACTTTTTTTTTAAAAAAAGGAAAAAGACAGGAAATTTTGAAAAGCTGGCTGTTAGACCTATTTTATTATAACTTTATCATCTTGCTCACTTTGTTCAAGCAAAATGTAAAGTTTAAGGAAACTTACCCTTCATTTTTAATATTCATGGTGACCATTCATGGGTAAACTGCGGTGGAAATGTGGTGGAACGAATGCATTGGCCAGGGGTCTTGCTACAAGGAATTATCTTGTAAAGTTAACTTGCTTTGACAAGTTCCAGATGTGCTTCATATGACCAAAATATTGAGATACTGGAGGCTGGCATAAATCACAGAGATGTGATTTTTTGCTGTATAGAAGATGAATATTTAGACATTCATTGCCTGTTTATAGGATCTAAAAACAGAATATATTTTGTTTTTTATTTTATTTTTTTAAGACTGATGTTGATTTGGGGTGTTATGCATTATACTTCATATGTGAGAAAGCATTAATCATTCTCATTCCTGAGCCTCTGTTATTGATCTTTTATTTTTGGTCCTCACATTCAGTCAAAATTTTAGCTATGTGATGGCTACAAAAGATGATAGCTCTATGTTCCTAAGGGTATAACTCACGATCTTCAAGCCTAGCTAGAAGGCAAGGGATCCCCTTTAGTTCCTTATAACACACTCTGATACCACAGTTAGCCTTTTTGAGGGATGGCCACAAGAAGGTATTCCTAGGCGGTGAAAGTGTAACCCTAGTCTTATAACATTCAGAGGAGATTCCAGGTAAAGAGGTCTCATAATCTGAAACATCCTTTTTATGTGGCTAGAAAGAAGAATGTATTAGAATGTATGAGTAACAACACAGAACATACATTGTTAAGGAGGATCAGAATCGTTAACTATTCAAGGATGTTGAAGCAGTTTTGGCTTTACCTTAATGTCTTCCCAGCTACAGAAGCAGCATCAAGGAGAGTTCTGGTGGATCTTGGCTTTCACTTCAAATAGACACTGAGTATTTGCAAGCTCTTCTTTCCTCTTCACATCAAAATTAAATATCAAAGTCAGTGTCTTCTAGTCATGCTGTTAACAAAGACTTCAGCATATGAATTTATGCCATATTTCCTCCATCTCTGGCTTGTGAAAAATCATGGGATCAGTGTATTTTTTTACACAAAGAGGTTGAATTAGAACTTTCTTCTCAAAAAAAAAAAAAATACAAAATACAAAAAAAAAAAACCTACCATAAGAAAGTATGAATCACAATTATTAATTGTTGTAATTAATTCTGAAGTAAATATTTGTGTCCTTTTTTTCTCCATGTTAACTGATTTAAAATATGTTAAAAATTACACAGTAAAAAAAAATTGTGTATACTCTTAGTAACATTCTTTTAATTTGTATGTTCAAGCCACACAAAAAAATAAAGAAAAAAAATGTAGCATTAAGCCATAATTGTTACACTCCAGAAGTTGGCAAAATTTTTTCAAAAAGGGACAAAGAGTAAATATTTTTTATTTTGCAGGTCACACATCTCTGTGAGAACTACTCAACTCTACCATTCATTGTAGGGTGAAAGTAGTCATAGACAATATGTAAACAAACGAGCAGGGCTGTTTTCCAATTAAACCTAATTTATAAACATTGAAATTTGATTTTCATGTCACAAAATACATTTTAAATTTTTCAATAATTAAAAAATGTAAAATCCATTTTTAGCTTGCAGTACATATAAAAACAGGTGGCAGGTGGGTTTAGTCAATGGGGGATTTGGTCTGTAGTTCTCAGAGCCCTATGATGCTCCAACATCAAACCAAAGAGAGTTGGGGTTTTCACTATATTTAAAGTTTCAAAGAAAATTATGCTTGTGTCTTTACTATTTTGGAGGAGAGGCAGGGATTTACAGCTCAACTGTAAAATTCTTTAGAATAAAAATTAGGTTTTTTTTCTTCTTCCTCCTTCTCCTCCTCCTCCTTCTCTCTCTCCTCCCTTCTTTCTTTCTTCTTTCCTTCCTTCCTTCTGCTGGGGTTCAAACACAGGCTGTTGTACCAGGCAAGTGCTTTACCACTGAGCTATATCCCCAGTCCTGAATTTCTCCTTCTCCTCCTCCTCCTCCTCCTCCTCCTCCTCCTCCTCCTCCTCCTCCTCCTCCTCTCCTTCTGTGGATTGAACCCAGGGGTACTTAACCACTGGACCACATTCCACTCCTTTTTTATATTTTATTCAGAGACAGGGTCCTGCTGAGTTGCTTAGGGCCACGATAAGTTACTAAGGCTGACTTTGACCTTTTGATTCTTCTGTTTCAGCCTCCAGAGCTGCTGGGATTATAGGCGTGTGCCACCGCACCCAGCTCTCCAGCCCTAAATCTAAATCATATCTAAATGATATGATCATATCTAAATCCTTAAATTGAGAAGATAAGCACTAAGCTCCAATTAATGTTGCTGTATACAACTATCTTAAAAAGTTGTCTTGAATAATAGACATTTACATCTTTAAGTTTTTAAAATAAAAGTTAACCAATTATAACCTTATCTGAAATTTTAAAACACAGAGAAGTATCAAGAGTTTAATACAATATTAATATATCATTTTAAATGTATTTTCAAGCATATTTCTTTTCAAGGAAACACCCTGAACTGGAATTTCTAGGAATTTTTTCAAAACTTTAAATCATCTTACTTAAAGATAACAAACAATTGGAAGTTAAACCATTATGACTTCATTGTAGTGGCTGGCTTTCCCATTAATGGCTGAACTGAAATTGTCGGCTGTGGTTAAGAGTGTGAGCAGATTTTAGACAAGTTTCAGTCCCTGAAGATGAAATTTGACTTATCATAATAGTACTTGCTATTTGACTTTCTAGTTCTAATAATATTTTACTATATATTGGAGCTATGCAAATATACAAAAATCACAGATTTCTCAAGTTTACATTTAAATATTTAAAATGTGAATTTGGTTCTATCAATTTCTGAATTTCCATGATGATAATAGCACTTTTTCTCACTGTTTGACGTCTGTATGTTTTAGATGGAAAATATGTTATTTATTTTCTTTGCTGCAATCACCTTCAAATAGAGCATATTTATTTCATCCTATAAATATCTCTTCTCCCTTGGTAGATTTCTAGATATTTCTTACAGATGTTCCCATTCATCATGTTTTTAATTTAGAAACTGGGTTACAACTTACCACAAGTACCACAAAAAGGGTGGATAAACAGACAAGAAAAAATAGATAGATAACTATTATAAATAACCTGGTTTCCTTTTAAAATTTTGTTTTAAACTTAATCCTGAGAGATTTATATCTCTTTAAACTATGTTACTGTAAGGGTCCCGCGAAACGTCGGAGAAAGAGACCACCAAGTGACCACTCATGCAATTGGCAGAAGGGGGATTTATTGAACCAGCATGCTGGGGCTCCATGCCCACTCAAGAAGGGAAAGCAGCCCAGAGCCCCGAGCAGGGGCTGAGCACTGCTTAAGTACACTTTTTGGGGAGGGCGGAGGGCTTTGTATACATCAGAACAAATCATCATGAGGCACGGGAAAATTGAACAACAACTCCTAAACATGATTAGTTCATTCATTGGCGGGAACAGGTCAGGCTGGAGTGATAGGTCATTCCTAAGGAGAGTACACATTCAAACTGATTGGTTCAGGCCCTGCAAGGCCTGAGTGCAACCACACAGACCCCTTCAGTTATTAAACAACCAGACAATCAGGGGAAATGTTTACTGGGCGGTTCTAAGCATTGTCTTAACAGCTACAGAAATTTCAGGTTTTGCAGGTAACATAGAAACCTAACAATACTTCCTTTACATTTTAACTCAGACCTTGCAGCTTAGAAACTTTTACAACACCCGGTCTTTTACCCTTTAACTTTTACGCTTTAACTTCAATTTCTTTTACCCTTACATTACATAATAATAGGGAAAAAATAGTATTTTATTTCCATTAATAGAGCCTGAGATTATTTATATGTTTAAATTAATTTAGGCTGAGCAACTTGCTAGTAATACTGAAAAACAGTTTCCCAATGTCTACTGGGAAAACAAGCTATCCAAAGAATGAAGTTAGGCTCTTATCTAATACCACATATAAGATTTAACTCAAAATGGACCAAAGACCTAAACACAAGCTCTAAAACTACAAAACTTTGATAGGAAAATAAAGGAAAAGTTTCTCAACTTTAAATTTGGCAATGACACCAGAGGCACAGGCAACAACAGAAAAATTAGATAAACTGGACTTGGTGAAAATAACTTTTGTGCATCAAAAATATTATTAACAAAGTAAAAAACAACCTATCTAATGGAAGAAAACGCTGGCAAATTATACATATGATAAAGAATTAATATCCAGAATATAAGAGAACTCTTAAAACTCAACATTAAAAGTCATTCAAAAAATTGGCAAAGGATACAGACATTTCTCCAAAAGATATATAAATGGTCAATGAACATGTCAAAAGAGCTCTGCAAACCAATTATTAAATGTCAATCATTTTGCAAACAGCATACAGGAAGTTTCATGGCATGGCCCCTGCTAATCTCTAGCTTAACTGCTACCGGTCCTTCTCACACTGTTTGTGCCAAGGTAATACTAAAAAACCTACAGTTCCCTGACCACACTTATCTGTTTCAGTCATCCTAGAATGCCTAAGAGAGTGCTTCCTCCTTCTCCTACTTATCTAGTAAACTCCTATTAATTTTTCAAAACCCCAACTTGGACTTTAGTTTTCCCCAGATAAAGCTCCCATCTTCTGGGAACTTATTTTATTTTATTCATTCATGTATTCAACAAATTCAACCACTTTTGACAAATGTTTACTGACCACTTAATATGTGTCAAGTACTATGTTAAAGAATCTTACTATCATTGTTTTCATCATGGCTAACACACAGAATTCAACATGTGTCACAGAATCCAACATGTGTCAGGCACTTTTCCAAATGACCCACATTTATTAATTCATCGACTGAGCAATAATTCTATGGAGCAGATATTCTTATTATCACCATTACATTAATGAGGGAACTGAATCCCAGAGAGGTTAAGTAATTTTCCATGGTCCCCTGTATAGTATACAGCTTCAGAATGCATACAAAGGACAAGCTTTGTCCCTATGCTAATAAAAGTAACTGACAACAACTTCAGAACAAGGTAGGATTTTTTAAAACAATTGGATAAACATAAGAGGTCTTGGTGCTATGTGGTACCTGGGTCCCAGCTCAAGATGGAGAATAGGTAATTGTACCTCTAATTCATAGGTTTTGTGACATAAAGACTAGAATTTATGTCCGGGATGTATCCTGTAGATACAATTGCCTAGCATTCACGAGGCTTCAGGTTCAATTACCAGCACTGCAAAACAAACTAGAATTAAAAGTCCCAATGCATTTACTCTGCTTTGAAGGGTGGGGAGGGTACCAAAGATTGAACTCAGAGGCCCTGGACCACTGAGCCACATCCCCAGCCCTATTTTGTATTTTATTTAGAGATAGGGTCTCACTGAGTTGCTTAGTGCCTTGCTATTGCTAAGACTGGCTCTGAACCTGCAATCCTCTGCCTTAGCCTCCTGAGCCACTGGGATTATAGGCATGCACAACCATGCCCAGCATATCTATTCTTGTATGAACTTGCCAAGCAAGTTCGATTCTCAAAAGAACACATATTTCTTTATTTATCTGAAACAAAATTAATTTACCTCTGAGCTACCATTCTGCTGAGATGGTAGGAAATTCATTTTCTATATCCCTTCCAGCCCTTTCCAAGATCATGGAAAGGTCCAGGTGGTATCCCATATAGTGCCACAATAGTAGGGAGGCCACTCATTACTGGCGAGGTGACTGTTACAGTCCAGCCCACTGGCCCCTGCTCCTAGGTCAACAGGATTAGGTATCTTGCTCAGCATTGCCCAGTCATTCTCCACTCAATTGTTTCTGCTGCCCTTGAATTAGACCTACAACTTCTGTCCTCATCCCAGTTTGAAGTATCTCTATTCCCTTCCCTATCTCCTTTTCCCCCCTCTACATAACATCTAAAATAATCTAAGATTAAAACAGTATCATCTTTTCATTTTGTCAATTCCTTTTTCTTCTACTTTTTTCTTTTCTTATTAATTCCCTTTTCCATTTCCTGCATCTTACCTTTGAAGATGGAGAATTCAAAACCACTAATTTTACATATTCATTGTCTTTTCTCTGATCATTTGAAACCATAGAATGATTTAATAAAGTCCTGTTTTGATATTAATTGCCTCAAATAATTGGAAAGCTTTTTCATTCCTTTGAAATAAGATTACCTTCAGATTCCTGTACCAACTAGTTCTGATTCCCTTTCTTGGTAACTCTTAACTATCTCCTATGGAAACAGAAGAAAAAGAAACAAATTACTGGATAAACAAACTCCTTCCTCAAAAAATGAGCTGAACTAAATAAGACCCCAAACTCAATATATGTTAATGAGTGCCAAAAGATACCAAGCATTAATAAAACACCTATTTTGTGGCTATCAATGAACTAAGTACTATGAAAAAGAAATTCTTAAAAAGACAAGGTACTTCTTCTAAGATCATAGTCGAGTTGGAAACCAAAATGTTTAGAAGAACAGCATAATTTAGACAATGTGACTTTATTTAATAAAAAAATAAATTGTTCAATGTGGTTAATAAAAAACAAGACAGTATGTGATAAAATTACTTGTGGCTAGTCTACACAGAGCTTAACCATGAGTTAAGAAAGATACAGATCCTAGACTGGGATATCCAGGGAAATGAAACCTTCACTGATTTTGGAAGATGAGAAGATAGAAAAAAAAGATAAAATAAGAAACACACAGAACTGTGCTGTAAAGGAAAAATGGTAAAGGCACTGGTCTGACCTTAAGAAAAATTTTGTGTATGTAATTATCAACATCCCTAAGTAACAATTATTAATACAACAATCAATCCACCTCCAATCTGCTTATGAGAGACATTGAGTGCAACCAACCATTTAAAACCTAAATTCTCATTTCATTAATTCTATAGCCATTTATTAAGTCCCTACTATGTGGATAGCAATGTGCTAGGCATTAAGGATATGATCATAAGGAAAGGGAGAAAAAATACCTATATAAATTAAATGAGCCAACAATGTCAGGGTAAGCACTATACATATCGAATAATACTAGGCTAAGGACTGTACATATCTTATGTCACTTTGTCTAATTTTTAGACTACAGCAAAACCAAGTAAGCTTTTGACCATTTTACATTTTTAAAATAAAGAGACTGAATGTCAGAGAGATTAATTTGCCAAGTTTATAAACAATTAGAGACACAAATGCAGTCACTTAAATAAGTGTATTTAATAGAAAAGACAAAAAAGTTGTTAAAGATCCTACAATTAATTAAAAAAAACCAAGTTGTTAAAGACCCTACAATGATTAACAGAAAAAATAACTTTGGCAAGGATTATAATAGGCTTTGTAGATTAATGTTACCAGCTTCAAAATCCGTGTTTCTCACCCTTGGTTAAGCATTAGAATTGAATGGGGGGATCAAATGAAGGAGTTTTAAAGGGTGCTGATGTTTGTATTCCATCCCCCAAAATTCTGATGTAATTAAACTGGGGTTCATCCTGAGCTTCGAATTTTAATAGTTTCTCAGGTGATGTTAATGTACAAGCAGTTATTCTGAGTTATTTCCAGCAGTTATTTCATAGTTCATTCAAATTACCAAGGAATTCTGCTGTACTGTAGATTCTGATTTAGTGCTCTGGAGAAGGCCAAATTTTTGCATTTCTTTCTGATGCCTATGGACTGAGATGGAGGCATGCATACAGCATAATGGAGCCCACAGAAAGGCATATTACTTACAGGCTGGGGAGAAAATAGATAAGGCAAAATAACTGATCTCTCTTTGGTCTAAATATGGATTTTGGAGTCAGGATAATCTGAATTTTTCACTCCAGAGCAGATCTTTTCCTCCAGCAACTTTAACGTCTCCAACAGTCTCTGGAATTCCAATTTTCACCATTCCATGCACCACTTACTACCTTTTTGGCTAGTTTACCCTTCTTCCCTAGTTATACCAATTTGAAGATTACAGAGATTACCAGTCTATTATTCCCAGTACTTTTTATCTATTTATGGTTTGATGGATTAATCTATACATTACTATCTATTAAGTTCCTAATAATCTTTCATCCAAAAGATTCCATGGGGAATCATTATAATCGCTTCCTTTTAAACTCTCATTTTGGCTCTCTCCATGTGAGATTCATCCTTATTTAAACTCAACTACCCTCTTCTCATTTCATTAATTCCAGTCATTTGTTAATTCTCTACCATGCGGACAGCAATGTGCTGGCATTAAGGATATGTGAAACTGTTTATTTTCAATAAAAGAACACCGACATCTAATTGTGCTTGCCAGGCCAGTTGCAGCAACATCAAGACAAGCTGGCAGTACCAAGTCATCTCCCGGATGGCATGATCTGCTTTTCTCTTTCTCAGTATCCATACTCTTGATTTACTTTAACCATCACTCCCAAATAAAACTATCACTTTACAGTTTTCCTTTTTATATGGTATCACCATCCACACATATGCTCACACAAAAACTTAAAATTCATCATTGATACTCCCCTTTTTGTCACCTTGCACACCCAACCACCAAATCCCATTGTCTTCTTTAAAAAAAAATAGAGAGAAAGAGAATTTTTTAATATTTATTTTTTAGCTTTTGGTGGACACAGCATCTTTATTTTATTTTTATGTGGCGCTGAGGATCGAACCCAGCGACCCGCACTTGCCTGGGGAGTGCGCTACCGCTTGAGCCACATCCCCAGCCCCTATTGTCTTCTTTATTTCTTCTGCCATCATTCTGATCCAAAGCACCCTAAATATGAAGTAGCCTCTTATTCTCTCTGCTTCCATTCTTGTCCCTCTACTGTTGCAATACACACAAATCAAATCATATTCTCTTGCTTTAAAACCACTTTCCATTGTTCTTAGAATAAAAAACACACTTCCCATTCCCCTTTTTTATTGGTGCATTATAGTTGGACATAGTAGAATTTGTTGTTACATATTTGTATATGCACACAATATAACAATATATTTTGGCCAATATCATAGCCCAGTATTTCCCCATTAGCTCCTCTCTTCCCTCTCCCTGGTCCTTTTCCTCTATTCTACCAAGCTCCCATTGATTTTCATAAGACCTTTCCCATCGTTTTTTTCCTCTCTAGCTTCCACATACGACAGAAAACATACAACCTCTGACCTTCTGAGTTTGGCTTATTTCACTTAACAAATCATATCTAGTTCTATCCAAAGAAAAACATCATTTTTCTTTGTGGCAGAATAGAACTCCACTGTACATATATACCGCATTTTCCTTTTTTCATTCATCGATGATGGACACCTAGGCTAGTTCCATAGTTTGACTATTGTGAATTGTGCTGCTGTAAACATGGTTATGCATGTTTCCCCATCATATGATGACTTTAATTCTTTAGGATAAATGCGGAGGAGTGGGCTAGCTGGGTGGTTCCATTCTAGGTCTTTTGAGAAACCTCCATACCGATTTCCATAGTGGTGTACCCATTTAAAAACCCCACCAACAGTGTAAAGTGCTCCTTTTTCTCCACATCCTATCCATTATTATTATTATTATTATTATTATTTTGGTACCAGAGAGTGAACCCAGAGGGGCTTAACCACTGAGCCACCACATTCCCAGCCTTTTTGTTTCTTCTTTTTTAAAAAAATATTTTTTTAGTTGTTAATGGACCTTTATTTTACTTATTTATATGTGGTGCTGAGAATTGAACCCAGTGCCTCACACATGCTAGGCAAGCACTCTACCACTGAGCCCCAACCCCAGCTCATCCCAGCCCTTTTATTTTCTTCTTCTTTTTTTTTTTTTTTTTTCTTGAGACAGGGTCTCCCTAAATTAGGGCCTTGCTAAATTGCTGAGGCTGCCTTTGAACTTCCCATTCTGCTACTTCAGGCTCCCAAGCTGCTGGGATTACAGACCTATTGTTCTATTCTTGATGACTGCTATTCTGACTGGAGTGTGACAGAATCTCAGTGTAGTTTTGATTTGCATTCCTCTAATTAAAGCCAAACTTCTTACTCTGGGTTTCAAAGGCCTACAAGGTCTATCTGGCTTCTGCCTAACTCTCCACCCTCATCTCATATATTTCCCTCACTCTGACTACCCCTGCCCCAAGCACAGGAAGCTCATTCTTATCTATGCACTAGCCTTGTCTTTTGCTGGTAGTCTCTTTTGGCTCCTCCTTATCCAGGTCCCTTCTCTGAAGGGCCTTCCTTGACAATCTCATCAAGGTGCCACCTTCCTAGTACTATCACGTTCTTCCATCTTACTTCCTTTGGAGTAATACTGAATATCTGAAAGCACATGGTTTACTTGCTTCGTATACTGTCGCTGCCTCATTGCCATTTAACTCTGAAAAGAGATGGCCATTTATCTGCCTTGCTCATCATTGTAAGCTAAGGGCTCAATAAATATAAGCTGGGTGCCACGCTGCTCACTTCTACTGCAATACAACGCCCATAAACAGTCGGCTGTTACATTTTTGTTTTTAATAAAATAGGGCACTCAACGAAAAGTCAAAGCAGGGAGTCAAGAAAGGGCCTTTTACCCATAGTGCCCAATGTCGTGTGTTAACACAGTATGTAGGGATGTGACAAAACGCCTACACCTGAGGCTCTTTTCTCTCTGAATATCTTCCTTCCTGAAAATACTAGATCTTGGCCTTACGGTTCACTCTATCTTTTACTAAAGAACATCCTGAGTTTTATTTCTGTAACTGCCCTTTCGGCCTTTCCAGGCCTCGGGGAAGGCGCCCAAAGCTCTCGCGCAGGCGCCGAGCGCGGATTCCGCAGCGCCGAGGGCGTTGTAGTGCGCATGAGCAACTCCAAGCAGCGAGGCGGGAAGTGTTGCGCAGGCGCGTTTGGCCGAGCGCTGGGTGGGGATTCTAGAAGCCGGAGACCGGGGCATATTGGGAGCTACAGAAGTTGTACTCTCTTAAACCGTGAGTTTCCGACTGTTTGTTCCGCGGCTCGGGATTGTGAGGGGTTAGGAGCGAATTCTGGGTCTTGACTTCGGTTCTGTCGCAGTACAGCGCTTCTCTTCTCCCCGACTTCAGATCCCTACGACCTGGGGCGGCAAAGTGACGCGCTTGCGCACAGAGCATCCGGTTTGGTCTCGGGTTTGAGCGTGGAAGGTCCTTTCCCGCGGCGCTCGCGGCCGGCGCTTTAGAATGCCCATTCATTCCCCTTCTCTTCCTCTGCTTGGCGCTCGCGGCCAGTATTGCATTAATTCTCCATCAACTTGCGTGGGACGTTGGACGAGCCTCCTGGGGCTTCTTTTCAGTAGCAAGTCGTTTCCTGCTTCATTCCTTTTCCTCGGGACGAACCGTCCTCCTCTTCGCCCCCCTCACTCACACTCCCCGCAGGCTTGTGCCCAGGCTCGTTTCCTCAGCTTTCCCAAACCCCTTTCCAGCGCTGCCAGCTGCTGCTGAGGCTGCCTCATCTGGGAAATTCTCCCTACGGCCCCCTGCCGGTGTTTCTGGAAGGTGAAAGTAAAGCAAATGGGATTTCCGTAGAAATGGTCACAGTTTCCCTTACTTTGGGGATTTGAACATATGGTGCGCTTTTAAGTGTTTGCCCCTTTGAGGACAGCAGCGTTGTTTAGTGCTTGGTTCACTGAGTGATTTAAACTTACCTTCTCCAGCATTCTAATTTTCACAGCTGCTTTGCTCTCCCTAAGGACATGACCCGTTTGCTGACATTTTGCATCCCAGTTGTTTTGTGATGGAGGCATCTTTGGGGATTCAGATGGATGAGCCAATGGCTTTTTCTCCCCTGCGTGACCGGTTTCAGGCAGAAGACTCTTCAAAAAAATATGAGCAGAATTTTAAACTTCCAGGTATGTGTTTGGTTTAGCATTATGTTTAGGATCTAAACAGTTATAAAGATGCACAGGCATCTGTATTTCTTATATCTTTTTAAAAAATAACATTGACTCCTAAAGTGAGCTGTATGTTTATATAGGATCATTTTACAAACAAGAGTAGGAAGATCTTGATTCAGGATTAGATTGCATTTTAAGAGTATTGTAGTCCAGCCTGATCATTTTATAGATGAAGTAGCTAAGGTCTAAATATTAGTGACTAAGAAAACATAAGTGTGTTGGAGTCCAAACTAGAATTTCTCATCTGGACCAGCTCTTATTTCCCCTTGCCATACTGCCTTACACTTATTTTAGAAATTTACACTGAAGAGATCTTCACTTAAATATTCAAAAGCAGGGGTGCAGGCCTGTAATCCCAGCATCTCCGGAGGCTGAGACATGAGGATCATGAGTTCAAAGCCAGCCTCAGCAAAAGCGAGTCACTAAGCAACTCAGTGAAACCCTGTCTCTAAATAAAATACAAAATAGGGGTAGGATGTGGCTCAGTGGTAGAGTGCCCCTGTGGTCAATCCCTGGTACCCCCTCCCCCAATTCAAAAGCAGAATTCCTTGACCAAAATGAATGAAATATTTCTAATGCTCACTTAGGTATGATAATGAGGTATGATAATACAATGAGGTATGATAATGACACCATACCTCATTGTACTTCATGCTATGTTTGACCATAACCCAGACCTTAGGTTAAGAAGCTGGAAGTA
The DNA here is from genome assembly GCF_047511675.1 of Marmota flaviventris. Taxonomy (NCBI): domain Eukaryota; kingdom Metazoa; phylum Chordata; class Mammalia; order Rodentia; family Sciuridae; genus Marmota; species Marmota flaviventris. The sequence goes on from NC_092507.1 coordinate 77,694,913, forward strand.
TATTCTCATTGTCCCTATTTTTGGTATTTCAGTTTCCTACACTTAAGAGTTGACTTCGTCACTCAAATTTATCTTCTTTTTAATATGTATAGCATTGCCTTTTTCCATTGCTATTTCTACCATATTAATTCATTTCCTTATGCTTTGTTTTTGAATTACAGTGAATTTTCTTATCTAAACATTTCTGTTTCATTCTCCCGGCAAGTGCCGCTTTGATCCAGTTTCATGGATGCTGTCCCTTTTCCCTTCCATTTTTCTTGCTATTACCTATTTTTCATAGTTAAGCATTCCCTCATTAGTTATTGAACATATAATACAATTACATAGTTATTGTATTATCCTTGTATTTAGTACTTTTTATTTTACCTCCATAGTTTGGCTTCTGATAAGTTGTGCATTAAGTAGCATGTATGAATGAATGAATCTGATATGGTTCTAGCATTATGTTTAGGATCATGCTACTTCTCTAGTATTATGAAAATCTGCTGGGGAATAAAGAATGGGTTGAATTTTATTCCCAATTTCAGAAGTTTTATAGCTTTTACATAACCTAACATTGGAGAACATTTTAAATAGTGCCTGTGATAATTTATAAAACATTCTGAAACTTTAGCCTTATAGTTCTTTTTTATGACTCTGAATAAAAACTAAGCTTATATCAAAAATATAACTTCAATAAAGAGTAAGCTAAAGAAGTCCAGGCACATAACCGTCTCTTGATCTAATTAGGAAAGTGATACTGGATCATGACATAGTTATGTGCCTGGACCTCATCAGCTTTTATGCCTTATTGAAATTGTTTTTTATACAGTAGTGGGGCTTTTAATATGTCTTGTATTCCCAGAACCAGAAAGGTTCTAAATATAATGAATGATAGAAAATACTTGAATGAAAGATTTAATGCAGTGATATAAAGTAAATTACTTGGTGTAATGGATGAATAGCAAAGCCCTTTTTTTGGGATATTTGTCAGTTTCTCATAACTTTTTTAATATATATTTTTTAGTTTTAGGTGGATACAATATCTTTATTTTATTTTTATATGGTGCTGAGGATTGAACCCAGTACCTCACACGTGCTGGGCAGCACTCTACCACTTGAGCCACGACCCCAGCCCCAGATTCTTATAACTTTTTCTGATAAAAATTCTACATGCTTATTGAAAAGAATTTATGAACTATAGAAAGCCAAAATAAGAAAATATTATCCCACTACTCAAATATTGCCAATGATTATTGTACTCCTTTAGTCTTAGAGGTATATTTGTAAAAATCCAAAATGGGATCATAATGCACTTATTTCTAATCTCTCCTTTTTTTTTTTTCCTCAGTTGAGGTGTTGGAGATTGACCCCAAGGCCTTATGAATGCTAGGCTAGTACTCTACCAATGAACTACATCCCCAACTCCCCTTGTCTCCATTTTTTGCTTAATGTGTGTCTTAAATATTTCTTATGTACTTAAATATTCTACAACTTGGTTTAAATTCCATTGTATGATATTAATTGGTTTTTATTATTGAATTTTTAGATTGTTTTTCAATTAAGAAAAATGCTGCACTGCTTGAAGTACTTGGAATAGTATTGGATCAAATGTTTGTTCTTTCAGTGTTTCAGCAAGTATTTTAAAGTATCTACTGTATGCCAAGTTTAGTAAGTGAGAAAGATCTGCTCAGTGAAATAATAAAATAAACTTTTCATATACTGAATAACTCTATGCTGTTAAATTATGCTTGCTTTCTGTATATTTTATGGATGCCCATACCTCATGCTCTAAAATGGGTTATAGATAACATCTTGGTTTGCCTGAAACAGATCTAGTTTATGCCTTTTTTCACAAAGTAATTATTATTGATATCCCCTTTCACTCTGAAGAGTTTCAATTTGGGCAGAATGATAAATGATCCCCCTATTTGTAGCATAGAGCCCCAGAATAATGATGTACATTACTAAAGTGTTAGTTTTACTCCATGGTAAGACATTGAAAGTATTATTTGGTGGAATACTTATTAAGTATCTAATAGGTGCAAACACTTTTTTGGATGGTAGGGATAAATCTGTGTATAAAACAGAAATTAATGCCCTCAATATAATGGAAAGAGATAAAAGAAATACTGTGTTCAAAAGTGATTAGTACTGCAAAGTAATGTAGAAGGGAAAATATGATAGAAAGAACTGGGTGAAGAGATTGATTTTAAGAGTAGATGATCAGAGAAGACTTTGGCAAGGAACATTTGAGCTTAGACTTGAAGGAAGGTGATGGGAGTGAGCTATGTACCTGTTTGGGGAAGAGCATTCCAGGCTGGGGAAATGGCAAGTACAAAGGCTCTGAGATGGAAGTTTGCCCGCCATTCAGGAATAGCAAGGAGATCACTGTGGCTAAAAGAAGAAAGATGATGGGAATGAAATCAAAGAAAAATGTAAAGAGAGTAGTTTTTGGCTTTTATATGGAAGAAGATTTGAAACTATTAGTCTTAAGTTTTCAAAATAGCAGCCTAGGCCCTCGTGTAAATATGGGCATTTATTTATTTTTATTTTTTTGTCTTTTTTAGGAACTTCCCTAGTCCTCAAAGTCTATTCATTTGTTTCTGTCTGGTAGTATTTTCCAGCTTTTGACATGAATGTGCTTTTCTGCTTGTTTACACTCATCTTCCACTTCAGAATATGAGGATATTACTTTCACTTTAGTTGTCAGAAGTTTTTAGTGTTGTTTAAAAATGTCAGAGTTGTTCTGTAGTGACAGGAATCCTTAATATAAACATTCTGAGTTTTGTGAAGATGGGTATGTACATAATAAGTGAGTAGTGGCATGGAAGTATATTATTCACATGACTTATATGTTACAGCATTTTCTTATTAACATCTCTTTTCTTTCCTATGATTTTTTAATAGTTAACTAGTATCTCTACTACTGTTTGCCAGCTCTTACTTATACAAAGAAGAGTTCCAAAGTAGGGAACTTGTAGAAAAACTATAGATTATTATAATTGGAGGGTAAAAAGTTCATCTGATCCAGCCCCTTTATTTTATAGGTTAAGAAATTAAGAACTAGTATAGTTTGTGACAGGGGTTGAATCCAGATGTTTACATTCCAGCCTTCCTGTATATCAGCACTATCCAATAGAACATTCTGTGATAGTGGAAATGTTTCGTTACTGCCACATGTGGTGAGGCAACTGAAGAAAATAATTTTTAATTGTATGTACTTTTAATAAACTTAGTCTTACTGTCCACTAGCTTCATGTGACTATCATCCTACTATAAAGCTTTCAGTAATAGTAATCACAGAACAAAGTATGAATGCATTGAATACTTGAATATGTTAACAAAATGACTACAAAACACTACAAAACAAGCACTTGAATATGTTTAGTATACAACTGCATAGTTTTAAAATATTTCTTCATATCTAAACACTGTGCTGCCAGTTATACTATGATACAATGTTCTATCACCTAGAAAATTTTTTGTTTTATACTTACTAAAATAATTCTTTTAGACATAAATAGAGAAATAATTGTATATCTGGGTAATTATATAAAAAGGAAAATATTTCAGTTCTCCTAAATTTTTGTATTTAAACTCATATCCCATTTTCCTCTTAGTACTGTTTTGTGTACATTAATGGTAACAATTTTTCTCTGAAGAACCACTAAAAATAAGAAACCATCAAGAGGCTGAGGCAGGAGGATTGCAAGTGCAAAGCCAGCCTTAACAACCTAGTGAGACCCTGTCTCCAAAAGGGATGAGGGGTGCTGGGAATGTGGCTTAGTAGTTTAACCCCTGGGTTCATTCCCCAGTATCTAATAATAATATTAATCATGGTTCATTGGCTGTTAAGAAGAGCCCAATATGTCGATCTGGCCTATATTTGATTGCTTCATTTTTACTTCTCCCTACATTGATTTGATTCTTAAGGGTTAAATAAATACTCTGATTTTCTTCAAATCACTGTAAGTTTTGATGCTGTCTGGCAACTGTAAGATGCATCCCAATTCCAAAGTTGCTAAAATTGTGTCTTAAAAATCAAAAGAAATGTAATAGTTGAACATATCATTTTAATACCCATGCAAGTCCTTTTCCTTTGACCCTGTGGAATTTGAAGTTGGTTGGAATGACACTTTTTGGGAAAGAGTATAATTTACTACAGCAACTGTGACTGCTAGAAAGCCATATAGATTTTTTTCCCCAGGCCTTGTTTTTTGGCTTACAGAGTAAAGTAGGGTGGTGTGACTCTTAAACTTTTGCTTTTTGTCCCCCTACAGTTGTCTCTGGGTGCCCATAATGATAGTAATTATTCGTTTATTCAGCATATGTTCCTTGCTGTGTTCTAACCAGGAGGTGAGGTGAATTATAATAACAGGGAACCTATAGTGATGTGGCTTTTGTGGAAGGAGGCAGGCAGAAAATGAATAAACAAACAGGTTAATTTCATTGTGGGTAAATAAATAAACAGGGTAATAGGAGAAGTGCTAATTTAAATAAGTGTCACAGGGGACTGTGACAATTGAACTAACCTGGGAAGTTTGAAGAACCTTTTTTTTTTTCTTGAAGTACTGGAATTTAATCCAGTACCTTGGGCTTGCTTAGCTGAGCTATATATTCCAGACTGTCAGACCAGCACATTTAAAACAGGAGCCAGTAAAAGCAAAACCTACTTAAAGAAATAAAGGGAATCATCATTATCATTTAATATTTACTGTGTGCTAGGCAGTGCGTAAAAAGGTTCATCTATGTGTGTGTGTCTAAATTTTATTGAATCCTCATAGTATCTAAGTGGCTTGTATACTGTTACCCCTTTTCTGTAGATGGAGAAACTAGGGCTGGGGATGTACCTAAGTGGTGAAACACGTCACTAGCATGTGCCAGGCCTTGGGTTCTATCCTTAGTGCTCCCCAAATAAATAAGAAGACAGGAAAGTAAGGTTCACAGAGAGAAACTATGCTCAAGGAAAGTCATACTGGGTGGTATACAGTGGAGCCCAAATTTTAACTTAGGGCCTCCATTTCTGTACTGTTATATGTAACTTATGTTATATTGCCTCTTGTATTGAGAGCCATAAAGGTTCTCTAGTCCACTTATGATATAGATGGGAAGGTGAGGGTAATTTAAATAAATTCTTACTATTTATTTAAATGGGCTAACATAGTAGAAAAAACACTGGACTAGATCTTCTTAGCCTCTTATTTGGTCTCCAACTCTTCCATGTTCTCCTCCCCTTAAAGTTCAAACTACTTGTTATTTTTTCTGCTTAAAAATTTTCCATGACTTTCACTTGCATTCTCTGCTTTTCCCTTCCTCAGTTACTTTGTGTTTCATTATCTCCTCGCTCTCCCAGGACCCCAATCCTGAATGCCTTTTTCCTTTTCAGTGTCTTTGTATACATAGTTCTTTCTTCCAAAAATGTCTTCTTCCACTTTTGCTACTTGGTGAATGCTTTAGAACACAACTTAACTATCATCTGAAGGCTTCCTGGTACCTTATGAAGGATTTATCCCCCTTAAGCCACCCAGGTCCCTTCTACCTACTCTCTGGCGTTTGTCATTGTATGAAAAATAATAATGTCTTTTTCCTATGCTAGACTAAGCTCTGTAGGGGACCGTGAATGTCAGTTTCTTCATTTAAAAATAAATTTCATTCCTGAGCACTTTTAAAAACAGTGTATAGATTATAGTAGTATCTCTGTGAAATTGGGCAAATGATTTAACTTTCCTGAATAGGGTTTTTATTCTGAAAATCAGGATATTAATTTTTGTTCTCCCAAAATCACAATGCTATTATGAAGATCTAAAAAGATAGTACATGTGAGTGTTTTGAATATGTCTTAATCTGTTACATTATGTGGAATATTATTGTGATAACTTAAAAGTATCTCATGTTTAGCTTAGATTTTTGCAATAAAATCTGAAGACACTTGTGTAGTTCTTTTTTGTATCCAGTAGTTTATCAGATTTTGTATTATTGCTGCCACTTATATTAACCACATGTTTTCATAGAGAGCTTATATTTATATTAAAATGAGGATAACTAATGGTATTTGGAACCATTTTTTAAAATATTCTAGAATACTTTAAAATATTTTAAAATGATTTTTAACTAAATATTTAATACATAATACTTTTCCAGGAATAGACTATTTCAATAATATCTTACACCGTTTTTCTGCATGGTTTTATAATAAACTTTTTTTTTTAAGAGAAGATGAAGGTGGAAAAAACCCAGCATATTATTAAGCTGCTATCCTGTATTATATCAACAGGTTAATATCACACACTGTCAATTTTTGTTTTCCATTATTCTGTTTTCCCAAACAGTGAAATTTGTTTATTAAATGGTTAAAGGCCTGTGAATATGTTTTCTACACTGGGTGGAATTCTGTAGCTTGCTAGTTTGCCAAGGAATTATCATCTCTTCCAAATATTTCATACAGTAAAGTGTATTGTTAATTTGTATGGATGATAACAAAATGAAACAATGCTGAGATTGATTGATTAAAAAAAAATAAAGCTTTTCTGAGCCCTTTAAAATTTTATCTTTGGGGAAAGAAATAGTTTTCAAGAACATTGCATTGTGTTCATGTTTTGCCATCTAGTGATCACAGCATAAATTGTTTATTATTTTTTTATGTTTATTTATTTATTTTTTATTTAGTTGTCTGTGTTTCTTTTTTAAGAGATAGGGTCTCACTATATGCCCAGGCTCCCTGGTTTCAAACTCCTAAGCTTAAGTGATTCTCCTGCCTCAGCCTCCCAAGTAGGTGGGAGTACAGATGCACACCACAGTGACTTAAAAACAGAATACTACAGGGACACAGCCATATCAATGTTTATAGCAGCACAATTCACAATAGCTAAACTCTGGAACCAACCTAGATGCCCTTCAGTAGATGAATGGATAAATAAAATGTGGCATATATACACAATGGAATATTACTTAGCATTAAAAGAGAATAAAATCATGGCATTTGAAGGTAAATGGATGGAGTTGGAGAATATAATGCTAAGTGAAATTAGCCAATCCCAAAAACCAAAAGCAGAAGTTTTTTGTTTTTTTTTTAATGAGGATGCTGACTCATAATGGAGATGAGGGAGGAGGAGGGGGAGGGAGGGGTTAAAGGGGTAGGAATGATGGTGGAATGAGTTAGACATTATTACCCTAAGTACATGTATGAAGAAAAGAATGGTGTGAAAATACTTTGTGTATAATCAGTGACTTGAAAAATTGTGCTCTATATGTGTAATGTGAAATGAATTGTATTATGCCATCATGTGTAACAAATTAGAATAAATAAATAATTTAATTAAAAAAAAGAAAAAAGAAACCAATAAAAAATTAGCTTCTTCATTTAAAAGACAAATATGCAATAGCAATGTAGTTATTAGTGTGTAGTTCCAATGTAGTAGAAAGTTGATATTTATAATCTGAGACTATCTTTTTGTCCATTAGCTAAAATAGGTGTATGTGGGTGGTAGCAGTTTGATGGAGTTTTCAATATTCTTACAATTTTAAGATTCATTAAAACATTTGTGATTAATTACATTTTATTTTATTTTTTAAGTTGAGAAACTGTAAAAGAGCTCTTGTTAATTGTATTATTTATACTTCTCTTTTCCTTGGTAGGTGTTAAAAAAGATATTGAGAAGCTGTATGAAGCTGTACCACAGCTTAGTAATGTATTTAAAATAAAGGACAAAATTGGAGAAGGTAATTTAGGGATATATTTTATTACCTTTACAAGTTTTTCCTCCTTCTGTTTTCTTTGCATAATCTAAGTTTTCATTATTATTTGTTGAAAATACCCTATTTTTAAACTATTAAGACCATGATAATATTATTATAGTAACAGCATTTCTCTTTCTTTCTTCCTTCCTGTAAAGTGTGAAAACATAAATATTTACAGTAAAATGAACAGTCCTGTTTTAATATATTATGCCATTCAAAGTTTCTTCATCTATAAATAGTATCATTTCATTAACATTTTAAAAAGTGAGATATTTAAAACTTAATAAATTATTTTACAGGCACATTCAGCTCTGTTTATTTGGCCACAGCACAGTTACAAGTAGGACCTGAAGAGAAAATTGCTCTAAAACACTTAATTCCAACAAGTCATCCTGTAAGAATTGCAGCTGAACTGCAGTGTTTAACAGTGGCTGGGTAGGCAATTTTAAGATACTTTCATTGATTGGGCTGTATATAATTTATAATATTTTAAAGTATATGCTTATTGGGAATTAGAGATTATGCATGAACTGAATGTATTTTTCATTCACTTGTTTGCAGTTTGCAAATACTTTGTCTCTAACCTTACAATGATTGGTTAAATTTATATTCTTTTAGAGTGGATTTCTTGAGCCCCAGCTTGACTTCCTGTTCTTGTACCACTTTTTTGTAACCTTCCTACCAAATCATAAACCTTGAGTTCCATGGTCTAGATTGTTTTTTAGTATGAAGAACTAATTTTTCTTATCTTTACAACTATAGGTATATATAAGATAACTATAATTATGTGGGTTAGTCTCTGTGTCCTCTGTTCTGTACCATTGGTACAGAATAACTTATCTCATTATTTAGAACAACAGAATCATTTTCCATGTCTTTTCCTTGGTTTCTCTTCTGCTAGTTCATTTCTTTTCTTTTTTAATTTTGTTAATTTTTAACTTAGTTTATTTTTTAAAAATTTAAAAAATTTTTTATTTGTTATATATGACAACAGAATGCATTACAATTCATATTACACATATAGAGCACGTTTTTTCATATCTCTGGTTGTATACAGAGTAGAGTCACATCCTTTGTGTCTTTATACGTGTACTTAGAGTAATGAAAACTATCACATTCCACCATCTTTTCTACTCCTGTGCCCCTTCCCTTGCCCTCCCTCCCCTTTTCCCCTTTGCCCTATCTAGAGTTCACTTAATCCTTCCATCCCCCTGCCTCCTGCAGCATATTATGAATCAGCATCCTTAAATTAGAGAAATCATTCAGCATTTGGTTTTTTGGGATTATGGCTAATTTCACTTATCATTATACTCTCCAGCTCCATCCATTTACCTGCAAACACCATGATTTTATTCTATTTTAATGCTGAATAATCCACTGTGTATATATATCACATTTTCTTTATCCATTCATCTACTGAAGGGCATCTGGGTTGGATCCACAATTTAGCTATTGTGAATTGTGCTGCTATAAACATTGATGTGGGCTGTGTTCCTGTTTTTAAGTCCTTTGGGTATAGACTGAGGAGTGGGATAGCTGGGTCAAATGGTGTTTCCATTCCCAGTTTTCCAAGGATTCTCCATACTGCTTTCCATACTGGCTGCACAATTTGTAGTCCCACCAGCAATATATGAGTGTGCCTTTTTTCCCACATCCTTGCCAACACTTAACTGATGTTTGTATTCTTAATAGCTGCCATTCTGGGAGTGAGATGAAATCTTAGAGTAGTTTTGATTTGCATTTCTCTAATTGCTCATGGTATTGGCACCAAAATAGACTTGTAGACCAGTGGTACAGAATAGAGGACTCAGAGACTAACCCATATGATTACACTTTGAAAAAGGCACCAAGAATGTACATTGGAGAAAAGATAGTTTCTTCAACAAATGGTGCTGGGAAAACTGGAAATCCATATGCAACAAAATGAAATTAAACCCCCATCTCTCACCACACATAAAACTCAAAATGGATTAAGGACCTAGAAATTAAACCAGAGACACTGCGTCTGTTAGAAGAAAAAGTAGGCCCAAATCTCCATCATGTCGGATTAGGCCCCATCCTCCTTAATAAGACTCCTATAGCATAAGAATTAATATCAAGAATCAATAAATGAGATGGATTCAAACTAAAAAGATTCTCAGCAAAAGAAACAATCAGTGAAGTGAATAGAAAACCTAATAATTGGGAACAAATTCTTACCCCACACACGTCATATAGAGCACTAATCTCTAGAATATATAAAGAACTCAAAAATCTTAACACCAAAAAAAACCCAAATAACCCAATCAATAAATGGGCCAAGGAACTGAACAAATGCTTCTCAGAAGAAGAAATACAATCAATCAACAAATATATGAAAAAATGCTAGTTCATTTCTGTCATCATGTAGACATGATGTAGTTAGAATGTTATGCCTCCTGATTTGTGGTCCTTCTTCCAGCTGCTCCTTAATTTCTTTGTTCCCTCAAAAATAGTCTACACATACTGTTTTTACTTTTACAATTTCCCTTCACTACACCCCTAGTGTGTTTCTCCCTTTTAGTTGAACTGAAACTACTTTAGTAACAGTCAACCGTGACTACAAATATCATTTAATGTGATTGACTTTTTTTTGGACACAAGATAATTGTGGACATTTATGGGGTACAGTATGATAATTTGAAACATATATTTAATGTGTAATGATCAAATAAGGGTAATTAGCATTTCTGTCTCTTTATTTATCATTTTTATGTGTTGGGAACTTTGGAACTCATTTCTTCTGGTTCTTTATAAAATGTATAATACATTACTGTAAACTTTAGTCAACTTACTGTGCTGTGGAACACTAGAACGTATTCCTCCTAACTGTAATTTGATACTTATTATCCATACTCCTTCTATTCCCCATGCCCTTAACCTTCCTATCCTATAGTAATTTCTTTTCTACTTCCTATTTCTGTGAGATTAACTTTATTAGCTTCCACTTCTGTGTGAAATCGTGTGGTATTTGTCTTTCTGTGCTTAATTTATTTCACTTAATATCCTCAATATCCTCCAGTGCCCTCCATATTCCTGCAAAGGACAGAATGTCAGTTTTTATGGCTGAGTAATATTCCATTGTGTGTGTGTGTGTATGTATATATATATTGCATTTTCTTCATTTATTTGTTGATGGACACCATGGCTGATTCCATAGCTTGGTTATTGCGAATAGTGCTGCAAATAAGCACAAGAGTAAAGTATTTCTTTCATATAAAGATTTTATTTCCTTTGGATATATACCCATAGTAGGATTGCTAAATTGTATGGTGGTTCTATTGTTAGTTTTTTGAGGAACCTTCAGCCTCTTTTCCATAATGACTGTCCTAATTTAACATTCTCACCAGCAGTATGTAAGAGTTGCTCCTTTTCTCATAACAACCAGCACTTGTTATTTTTTTCTTTGGGATTACAGCCATTCTAATGGAAGTGGTGTCTTGTGGTTTGATTTGCATTTCCCTCATGGTGGATAGTGTTGAGCATGTTTGCATATATTGTTGGCCATTTGTATATTTTATTTTGAGAAATGTCTATGCAGATCATTTTCCTGATTTTTAATCATAGTATTTAGGTATTTTGCTGTTGGATTTTTTTTCAGTTTGTTATATATTGTGAATATTAATTCCTTGCTGGGTGAATAGTTTTCATGTATTTTATCCCATTCTGTAGGTTGTCTCTTTACTCTGTAAATTCTTTCTGTTGCTGAGCAGAAATTTCTTAATTTGATGTAATCCCATTTGTCAATGTTTGCTTTTGGGGTCTTGTTCAAAGGGAGGAGGGGAATAAAACCTCATAGCCTGATATTATACTGATGTCTTGAAGAGTTTCTTCTGTGTTTTCCTCTGGTAATTTTTCAGTTGTAGTTCTTACACTTAGGTGTTTGATCTATTTTGAGTCTATTTTTTGTATATGGTGAGAGATAGAGGCCCATTTTCATTTTCTGTACATGGATATTCAATTTCCTCAGTGCCATTTATTGAAAAGATTTTCATTTCTCCAGTGTATGTTTTTGGTGCCTGTGTTGAAGATCACCTGTTGATGTGTGGATTTATTTTTGGGTTCTCTGTTCTGTTCCATTAGTCTGTGTATTACTTGTTATGCCAGTACCACTCTGTTTTGGTTACATGTTTTGAGATGGGGTGTCATGATTCTTCCAGCTTTGTTCTTTTTGCTTAAGATTCTTTGGCTATTTAGGATCTCTTGGTTTCATAAGAAGTTTGGAATTGTGTTTCCAGTATGCCATTGGTATTCTTTTGAATGTATTTTTTTTTTAGTTGTAGTTGGACACAATACCTCTATTTTATTTATTTATTTTTATATGGTGCTGAGGATTGAACCCAGGGCCTTGCATGTACAAGGCAAGTGCTCTACTGCTAAGCTACAACCCCAGACCAACCGTTGGTATCTTGATGAGGATTGCATTGAATCTGTAGGTTACTTGAGATAGTATGGATGTTTTAATAATAATAGTAATTCTTCCATGGCTATCTTTCCTTGTTTTTGTATCCTCTTCAGTTTCTTTCACTAGTGTTTTATAATTTGCATTGTAGATATTAACAGTTGATTTGAACCTTCATCTTTTGACTTTTGTACTGCCACATCTCCTTGTTTTGTTTTGTTTTTTCAGTATCCTTTCCAGCTTTTCCTCTTCCTCTTTGACTTAACACCTAAATACTGGAATTCCTCAATACTTGATCCTGGATTTTCTTTTTTTATACTCTTCTTAGATAGTATCCTGCAATTCCACATGGCTTATAGTAATGATTCTCAAAAGTATATATCTAGACTCAGGCCTTTTTTCTTAACTACAGATACACACATCTGCCTATTAGGTGGCTGATAAATCTCATATTTTATATGCCCAAAACTAAATTTTAATTCACCTTCCCCAGCCAGAAAACCCCCTACCATAATAAATATTCTCAGCTACCCATCTCTGCAAATGGTACCACCCATCTACTGTTACTCAAGCCAGAAACATGGAGATTATCCTCAGTTTCTTCATTTCTTTCCTAAAACACGTCCATCTTGGTCATTTTGCTTTCAAGATGTATTTTTTGTAGTTACTCATTTCTGTCTTTGCTGCCACTACCTCTGTCCAGACTTAGACTACTAATATAGCTGGCTTCTCCTACCCTATTGATCCCATCCTTACACAGCATTCAGAGTGATGTTTAAAGTATTGTCACATACCTTTTGGTTTCTTTTGAAGACCTTACGATAATCTGTCATTGTTTCTTACCTTGTTTATTTGTATATCCACTAAATAGTAAACTCCGTGAAGACAGAAATTGTGTTAATTTTATTCACAATTGCATACCTAATGTTTAACATAGTGTCTAGCAAATAACATTACCCACTCGATATTTACTGAATGAACCTCTTTCCTTGTTTTACTCTTCTGTTTATTATAGAAGATGAGATAGCCTCTCCAAGGCATAATTGTGTGTATTTTAGTCCCCTCCCTAGATGTGATCATTTCTTTTTCTATACTTTATCTCCCTCTACCACTTTTTCTTTCTCTGAACTTCAGCAAGTACATGCTAAAAATGTCTTCATCTGATCTTGCAATGCAGTTAGGCAAATTGTCTTGGTGCTCCACTTCTAGTGATACGGCATAGAATCCTGTTTTCTTTCCATATCTCCAGTTTTGCTTTTTCCTTTCCACCTAAATTACTCTCATAATTAATTCCTCATTATTAAACTAAAAGCCTTCCCTCAATCCTTATTCTCTTTGACTTCCAAGCTGATTATCTCTTTGTTCAAAACCCCTCATTTTGTTTCGTCTTCCTCATTTTCCTTATCAACTTACAGGTTTTATTCCAAGACTCAGTTTTCTTTTATGTAAATTTTCACAGAATTAGATAACACTTCTATAGGTACTTTCACTGACTTCTCCCTTGACTTTCCACTTAAATATTTAATCTTTGTATCTAGAAATCTCTATCAAAATGATGAAGTCCTGGTTTTAGATGCTTTCTTGTGTGATTTTCCTGCTTGTTTTGTTGCTATGCACATTGTTTTACTCAGGTCCAAAACCATGGAAATCAGCTTTACCTCATTTTCTTTACCTTTTATGAAGCAATATAGTATAGTGATTAAGAGCATAAATCCAGAGCAAACTGCTTGATTCAAAGTGTGGCTCTAATCAGTGACTTTGGAGAAGTTCCATAATCTCTCCGTACTCTAGTTACCTCATCAGGAAAAACAAAAAAGGTGTATTGAGGGGAATAATAGCACTTTCCTTAGATCGAGTTTACTGATAGGTGTGAAGTCCTTAGAGCTTGCCATATAGTGAATGTTCAGTGAATGTTCCCTATAGTTACTTTTAAAATCTGATTACTGTTATCATCTTACCTGCTACTCATCTTGTTCATCTTTTCCTTCTCATTCTGCCAATTCGGTTGAAATTAGAATTATCTCACCCTTGAATTATTATTGAGCACCAGCCTCATAACTGTTACTATTTTTGTTTTAAAAGAAAATTTTCTTTTATATAAGTCAGTTAAATGTTTATATTATTTTATATCATGATTTTAAGCCAGTTTCCTGGCAGTGTGTATGCATTGTTAAAATTACATTTTTTAAAAAAGAGGAATAAGACTGAGGATGTAATTCAGTGGTAGAGTCCTTGCCTAACATGCACAAACCCCTGGGTTCAATGCCCAGCACCACCAAAAAAATAAAGAAGCATAAAGTTCCAATTCATTTTAACCTTTCCTTTAAAGTCTGTTTTGCGCTTTTTTTCACTAGGGGGCAAGACAATGTCATGGGAGTTAAATACTGCTTTAGGAAAAACGATCATGTGGTTATTGCTATGCCATATCTGGAGCATGAGTCCTTTTTGGTAGGTTTTTAATATTTTTTGAATTTTTACTAGCTAAATGCTTAATTGAAAATAATTTTATGATCTCATTTATAACTTATTTTAGGACATTTTGAATTCTCTTTCATTTCAAGAAGTACGGGAATATATGTTTAATCTGTTCAAAGCTTTGAAACGCATTCATCAGTTTGGTATTGTTCACCGTGATGTCAAACCCAGCAATTTTTTATATAATAGGCGTTTGAAAAAGTAAGTATGAAGAATTTTCAGAAAATATTTCTGCTTAAGTGAATTTGTGTTATGGAGTCATTCTCTTAGAACATACTGCAACAGCTAAGTGCAAATTATTTCTGTATAAAATTTTTATTGATTGAGGAAAAGAGATGCAATGAAGAAAATAAAATTATATTCTTAAAGCAATGCCCATCATTAGATATACCAACAGAAACAGCACTTAACTAAGACAGACATAGAATTTTAGTGCTTTTTGCCCTTGCACATGTCTGTCATCTTTTGGCTTCATTTTTCTGTGCTACTAAATGAGAGAATTGGATGGCATGATAGCCAATTTCCTGGTTCAACACCAAAGTTCTGTTTCCATATATATTTTGATTATATACAGAGGCATTATAAGCTGAAAATAACTGTATCATGTTAAATATAGTAAGGAGATGAAAACTATAATTCTTTCTTGGGCTTTTATGTCCTTGACATTGCTCTTTGATTTCCTTAACTTTCTAATTAAATTATCTGCTATGATGCCATCTCTTCCACTGTCAAAGTGTTTCAGTATATTATGCATTCCTCTTCTGTCTTATCAACATATGCCATGGGAAAAAAAGAGAGAAAAATGATTAAAGAATTGAGGGATATCATTCCTTAATTTTTAATCTTAATTAGCTGTTACATCTTTACTTTGTCTGGAAATATTTTTTTTTCTTTTTTTCAGGAATATTGTAAATTCTTAATTGTTCCTAAAAAGAACTAGTTTCTATGTGAGTGTGGTTTGAGTATTACAGTGTTACTCAACTTTAATTGTTAAATAAAAGTAAAAGTGCTTAATTTTGTTTCTTAGGTATGCCTTAGTAGACTTTGGTTTGGCTCAAGGAACCCATGATACAAAAATAGAACTTCTCAAATTTGTCCAGTCTGAAACTCAGCAGGAAAGTTGTTCACAAAACAAATCTCATGTAATCACTTCAAACAAGATTTCATTGAGTGGCTCAGCACCTAAGGAACTGGATCAGCAATCCACTGCAAAAACTTCTGTCAAAAGACCCTACACAAATGCACAAATTCAGTTGAAACAAGGAAAAGATGGAAAGGTTCTACCTTTTTATATATTTTTTAAGTACTAGCACTATTTTGGAAATGTACTCCTTTATCCAACAGGGGGAGATATAATACTAGTACCTGCGGTTAAAAAGAAAGCTTTTTTTTTTTCCTTTTAACATTGGTTGTGTGTATTCAGTTGGTTAGATTTTTATTAAGGTCTGTGCTGAATCATTTTACTTACTATTTTGACACTGAAATTTTTTACTTAGTTGATTTATAATATCTTTATCATTATATATTACAAATTAAATTATAAGATAAAATGGAAAATAATAGATTTTCTTTGCATGTTATAAAGTTCAGTATAATCATCCTTTTTAAAAGAAAGCATTAGTTAGAGGAAAAAAATTCTGAAGTGTCTATCTCCATTTTAGCTGCACAGCAAAAGGTGACATGCAGGTGGTTTTTGAGATTTTTAGTTATATGTATTTGTGGGCTATGATAACATTGTATGGGTCTGAAGAGTTTTGTCTAGACTATTTTCTCCTTTCACAGAGTGTTTTGATGCCTGAGAATGTCTTGGATGCAGCTGTTTTTATTTCATGTCACTTAACTCTTTCAAAACTATGGCAGAGTACAGCTGGCAGAAAGTGTTACAGATATAATCCTTATTTTCCTTGTTTTTGTTGGTATTGTAGGAGGGATCTGTAGGCCTTTCTGTCCAGCGCTCTGTTTTTGGAGAAAGAAATTTCAATATACACAGTTCCATTTCACATGAGAGCCCTGCAGTGAAAGTAAGTAATGTAGCTTAATAGTGCAATGGTCAGTCAGTCATACACTGAGGAAAATTTAGGTAATGACTAGATTAGTGTTTATTACGTAAAGTTTGGCTTTGGCAGAAGTTTTTACTGCTTTGAGCATTCAGTCAAAATTTTATTTTCTCTAATTTTTTTTCCTGAACATTTCTGGTAGAATTTTTCATCATTTTTTGCTTCTTGTTCTTTCCCTATAAAAATATTTGGAACATTGAGACTTTTTCTGTCATCATTGCTAGAATGTGACTTCCAAATGCCTAACAGAGTTCTAACACATAGTTGATAGTGTAAAGAAGGTTATAAAGGTAACAAAATTGTTTTCAGTGTTAGATGATTTTAAATTGATTTATGATAGCTAGATAGCTTGAGCAACAAATTAAAATTCTGATTTTAGCCACGGTAAATGTGCAGTTTACAGTTCTGAAATGGAGTTAGACACTAGAACATAACTGTTATATTTGTGTAATATATTGGGAGAAATTCTAATAAAGTCAAATATTTACCAAATTAATTAGTAAACTTAAGTTTATTCAACAGAAAAAGACCTTAAACTTTTATTTATAGTCCAACAGAATTCAGCCATTTTTGAAAGTTCTTATTAGGCTGGAACTGGAGTTATAGCTCAGTGGTAAGGTGCTTGCCTCATTTGTGCAAGGCCCTGTATTTGATCCCTAACACCACAAAAATAATTGTGCTTTTGCTGTTGCTTTCTGCCATACTAGCTTATGAAGGCATCATGTTAAATGTCATGAAAATAGAAAATATGACTTTTCTTTTGTAGCTTGTAAAGCAATCAAAGACTATGGATGTAATATCAAGAAAGTTACCAACAAAAAAGAAGCCAGTTTCTACAAAAGTTATGAATAGTGGTATAATAAAGAAAACTGCCAGTTCTTGCCCAGCTAACCTGACCTGTGACTGCTATGCAACAGATAAAGTTTGCAGTATTTGCCTTTCAAGGTAATGCGTTGTGATGCCACTATAAAATCACCAGCATGCTGTCAGACAAGATTAGAAATTGCATTAATTTTGGTGGGCAATTGATTTACTGAGTGAAAGGAATAACACAGATCTATGAACTACACAGGCATTGATGTAGAACAATACCTTGAAGAGCAAATGATAACTGTTGTCACATATTATTCATTTAACATGCATATGCTCTTTGAGAAACACATTTGCTCTTTTATTGCAAATATGGGGAGATAGAGAGTAACTTTTTTGACATTTGATTTGCACATTTTGCTTGCTAATGTCATCTTTTCTGTTTTCTCTGTTTCTTTCTGCCTGTGTGGTATAATTGGGTACAAATAATAGAGCTCCTTTCTTACACCTGCAGCTCTTTGCTTCATAAATTTCTCCCTTTCCTTTAAGACTTGACTTTTGTAGAGCATATCCTGATTAACTCAAGTATATAGTTGAGTAAGTATGTTGATAATTAATCATCCCCAAACAAATGAATTTTCATACAAATTCCTTTTGTGATCTATTTTTCTATTATGGCTTATATCAACTACCATCTTTTCATGCTTGGAAATTACCTTAAGATCCTTCTGGAATAAGGCCAGAGAACTCAGGAAGAGTGGGGGTGACCAGTAGAGGAAAAATAAGGATGCTCATCACACTAGGTTATCATTTGCTTTTAATAAATATGTCAGTATCAAGGCAAAATTCACTGTGAACTAACAAATTGACAACTACTATTCTTTGTACTTAAATAGCGTAATGTAACTAGAGAAATTTTATTTCTTCATCTTAAGGCGTCAGCAGGTTGCCCCAAGGGCAGGTACACCAGGATTCAGAGCACCAGAGGTATTGACAAAGTGCCCTAATCAAACTACAGGTATGTTGTACTGGAAATACAGGTATGTTCAAATGAATTGTTTAGATATATTTTATGATCTTTCTGTATGGCTAATATTGAACTCTCCTGCTTTAATTAAATTATTAAGTAGTTCTAGCAATGAGACATTCCCATTTTTGAGATAATGCCATTCTTCTGAAAGTTTCTCATCCTAATGTTGCTTTAAAAAAAGAAAACATACAGTGTATTTTGTCACTCTTGGGGGGGAAATTGTGTTGAATTTTTTGCCAACTTTAGATTTGCAGCATTTCATCTGCTTACTTAATACCTCAAAAGTTTTCTGTGGTGCAGGTAAAATTGTGTTTGATTGAAATTATTTTTTGTTATTATGAAAACAATAATAATAGCTGTTAAAATTTTTTTTAAAGGAATAAAGAAAATCTAAAGTTGGCATGTAAAAGTAGAAGGGGGACTGACTACTGGGGAGGGAGAGGGTGACTAGGGGGATGGGGGAAAGAGTGTAATAGAGTGGATACAATCAAAGTACCTTATACACATATTTGAAATTGTTACTGTGAAACCCATTATTTGGTGCAGTTAATAAATGCTAATAATTATAATTTTTTTAAAAAATGTTGTTATGGAGCTAGAGACCAGGAAACATTTTGTTGAATGAATAGATGAACCCTGTTATTCACTTGGATTATAGGCTTTGAAATAATGCATTCATTCATTGTATGTCTGTTCTGTGCTTGCTAATGATGCAAAAATGAATGAGACCGCTCACCCTCTGGTTAGTGCACATTCTCAAATAATTATAAAATAATGTGTTGAGCATGATGATAAAACCTATTCAAAGTATTTCAGAGGTATTTATTTTAACTCAAAGGGATTATGAAAGGAAGTTAATGGAAGAGATGACCTCTGAGATAAGACTCTGAATTGGGGTAGAGGATTAGTGTTGAGGTGTGAACTGAGGAACTGAAACAGCATAGTCTAGCCATAAAGGAAACTATTAAAGTTTAGTATTGCTAGAATATAAGATACAAGATGAGAAATGGTTAGAAATAAACCTATAAAGAGGTATACAAGGTCAGATCACACTTTTAAACAGCTTGGGTTTTATACTATAGAAAGCTGTTCAAGGGAAAGAGATGGTAATATTGTATTCTAGATGCATCATTCAGGCAGGTATACAGAGAAATAGATTTTAGAGGCTCTTTAGTGAAAGATGATGAAAATATGAAAGGGAAACTTGGTACAAGAAATGAAAAGAAAAATGAAGGATTGGAAAGACCAGACTTGAGAGGAAATTGAATGTTGAATTTGGTGTGGGGAGGTGAGCTGTCAGGGGTAGGGGGGCAGAAGGCATTCAGGATGTTTACCAGATTACTAACTTGAGGACTTGGGTACTGTCAGTAACCATTATGGAGAATAAAGGAAAGGGAACTGGTTTATAAAGGAAGATAAAGTTGGAATGCAGCATAATTTGGTTTGAGATTTTTGTGGCATTTCCAGACATCTAGCAGAATAAAAGTTAAGTCTAAAGTTCAGGGAAGGAGCTGGGCTGGAAATACAGCATATCATCATTAAATAAGTGGTAGTTGAAGCTGTATGATGGATGAAACAATAAGGGAGAATATAACAGAGGAATAGATTGGAATTCTGAGGATCCTTGGCACTGAAGCCTTGGCACAAACATTGAAGGAGTAGTTAAAGATATAAATAGAACTAAGAAAGGCAAATGATCGGTGGCCAAGGGAATAGAGAGCAATAAGTTGATAATACTAAAAATTGAACAATTCAGAGAAAAATGAGCTTTTTAACATGAAGCTGAGCTGGATGTGTTTTGTTTTGTTTTGTTTTAGGTGGTCCTGTGTATTGAACCTATGGCTAAAGCTGAACTAGTCTTAATCTTAACTGCCAGAATTCCAGAGATGAAAGTTTCTATAGTAGTTGATGTTAACATCTGGCTGAAGAAGAGCTTCTAATGTTCAGTACTTTTCACTAGAATGAAAAAACATTACTGTAGTATAGGTTTTTGAGAGGCATCCCAGATTTTTTTCCACAGAGCTATTTTTGGTTTCTTTTGATCTTATACAATGTATGTTTACTTAAGAATTTTCTAATGATGAAATATCCTTTTAACTTACCAACATATTGTTCCAGAAAGAAAACATTGTATTTTTTAGCAAGGGTGTTGAGTCAGGGATCCTGGGTATACATTACAGTCACCTGGGGGGTCTTTTTAAAAATACCTAACTCCAGACTGATCAAAATCTCTGAGGGATTGAGCCTTGGCATCTGAATTTTTTAAGGCTCCCAAGATGATTTTAATGAACAGTAAAGGTTGAGAACTATTTTATATAAATGATGAAATTATAGATTTGGAATTTATTTTAAAGTTTGTTTTCTGTTACAGCAATTGACATGTGGTCTGCAGGTGTCATATTCCTTTCTTTGCTCAGTGGACGATATCCATTTTATAAAGCAAGTGATGACTTAACTGCACTGGCTCAAATTATGACAATTCGGGGATCCAGGGAAACTATCCAGGCTGCAGAAACTTTTGGTAAGCAGTTTTATATTATAGAACAAAACAGATGCCTTTGATTATTTGCTGCAAACATAAAATTCTCTTTACAAATAAACATATTCAATGTTTATAAATATATCTATTCATAGGTAGAAAATTCTTAATTGCTTGGAAATACATTGCATTTACGTAAGAAAATAATTTATCATCTTTTCTCCTCATTACATGTAATCATTTACTCTTACTAATTATAGAGTAATAAACTACTCCAGTATTTAGAGCTCAGCTTTATAATCTTAAACAAGAGAATAAGGAATAAAAACTACTTTAGTGACTTTTATTATATAAATATTTACCAGATGTTCTACATGGTACTAAGAATGTTCTCTCCTTAATTGATTTTAGTATAATAAGTAAAGAATTATAATACAGCCTAATAAGGACTATAGTTTGGAAGAGAAGAGAAATGTGTGTTAGTATTCAGGTTTTGAGGGGTAGGGTAACAGAGAAGTGAAATGAATAGAACACCTTTTCAGATGGAGTATTTTTGTAAGCGTGTATCGGACATAGGACATAGGAAGTCATTTCCACACAGGTTCTTCTTCAAGACTGGGATATACAGTTTACTTTATAGGACACATGAGAATTCTCTCAGCTTCTGTCCAACAACATGAATTCAAATGCCCACCTTGAATTTACTCTCTAAGCACAATTAGACTTTATACTTTCCAAGGAGAGGGTCTGATTAAGTCAGCTTGCACCATACAATATGGAACACCCCTATGGACAATGTTTTAATCAGCCTACATCAAGAGTAACTGGGCTGCCATGTGTTCAGTCCCAGGATCGGTGGGTCTTAACCAACAATGCAAATCAGAATTATCTGAGAAGTTTAAAGAAATTCATATGCCCAAAATGCTGTGCCATTCTGAGAATATAATTCAGAAAAATATACTGAAAAAGGCTCCAGGCTTGTTAATTTGAAAACAAATGATTTTGACTGTAAATCACTTCTGGTCAACCACCATAAAAATCATTGCCTCTTGCTTAGGCACCAGTGCTATGGTCTAGTCCATAAAAAAAACTTAGTGGTGAATTTTAGGAAAGCTTCATAATAAAAGCTTGCCAAAAATTATCTCTGCCTCCAAGTCAATTCACATGTTGTACCTTTCTTCCACCTATTATTAGAAAAATTTATTTGAAGATAATAAGATGAAATAATGCATACATATAAGGGAAAAATGACTGTGAATGTAAAATAATTATCTTGAAACTGGTATTACATTGTAATAAACATGAGTATGTTTATGCTTAACTAGTTAAGAAAACATTTATCTACTATTAAATATCTTTAAAAGAAGTTTATGAACATAAAGTTTATCAGCCAGCACTACAACATTTTGTTGAGCTTGACTCTTCCCCCATTGATAGTCAAAGATGTAATGAGAGCCACAAATTAAAGTACATCTGACACAAAAATACTTCAGAGCAAATATCAGATATCACACAAGGGCTTCTTAGAAATTTATATTGTTCTCATTTTAAAAAATAATAATGCTCTATGGTACTTGTCTTTTTTTTAAGCATAACTTTTTAGTTTTTAGAGCATTTTATAACTTTGAGCTGACTAATAAAGCTCAAAATTTAAATACACAAAACTATGTTCTCCTTTAGAACATAAAGAGATGACTTGCCTGAGATAGCAGTGAGTGTACCTCTGCTTCTCTTATATATATATATATAATATATATAAAACCTACCCCATTATCCTTAGCTTTAGACCTGGCCCCATTTTAGGTCATCATTAAATACTCATTGAATTCTATTGAATAATTTCAAAAGAAAACTTTGAGCTAAAACAAATGCCTGACAGATAGCAGTCTGTAACAAAATGCATTTTGATTGAATGTACTAGTGTAAATTATTTTCCCTGAATAGTTTAAATGTACTCTTTAGTCATGTACAAAAATAATTTTAAGCATATTGTACTGCTTGGGATGTGCTATATACTGTTTTTATTTCATGACTTTAGAGCAAGCTAATAAATCAAAACTATGTGACTATTCTCCTCTGGCTAGAATTTTCTAGAGATAATGATAGAAATGATAGATTTAAAAGTAAAGAAGAATTGGCTTGTGGTGTCCTCACCATACTTAGCTGGTAGTCATTTGTTTCCTTTTGTTTTTCCTTGGGGTCATCCTCCCCACTTTTTCCTGCCCTATTACATCAGTCTCAGAATATGTAAAGGTAACTTCATCCAAATTGCTTTGTTTATAATCTGCATACTCCAGAAAGAGATCTAAATGTTATGCTAATCATTTAGAGCCACATTTCTGTTTAATAAGGAAATTAGCAATTAGCATACAGTTACCTATTTGTGTGCGTAACTTATGTTTCCCTGTGTCTGATAATAAGCTGATGGTAAATTATTTTATAAATACATTTATGTTTTAGAAACTTGAGATCTAATTTGCTTATTAATTCATTGAGAAACCTTATTGGGACTTTATATGCCAGGTACTGTTGTGAGTTTCTGCTTTTATAGAGCTTAAATACCCTCTCTAATGAGGGCAAG
The DNA here is from genome assembly GCF_047511675.1 of Marmota flaviventris. Taxonomy (NCBI): domain Eukaryota; kingdom Metazoa; phylum Chordata; class Mammalia; order Rodentia; family Sciuridae; genus Marmota; species Marmota flaviventris. Next base: position 77,718,484 of record NC_092507.1, read on the forward strand.
AAAGTAAATATTTACTAACAAGTGAATGGTACTGAAAAAGATGAGGAGAAAGGGAGAGAGCTCAGCCATTTAGGATAGGTTGAATAAAACCAGTACCTCTAAGAGTGTGACATTTGAATACAGATGTTCAAATGAACAATGCCTTTTTGTTCAGTCTAACAGACATTAACTGAGCAACTAGCAGGTACCAGGCATTGTATAGGTTTTGGGGGTTCAAAAATAAATAGGACATTCCCTATCTTGAAAGAATACATTATCTAGTAGGTAAGACATACATACATTTTGTCAATTACAATGTAATGTAGCCAGGGAAGAGGGATGCGAGGGAAAGGGAGAGAGAAGGGGAATTGCATGGATGGTGGAAGGAGAGAGACCCTCATTGTTGTACAAAATACATGTATGAAGATGTGAATTTGGTATCAACATATCTTGTATACAGTGGTATGATAAATTGTGGTATAAAGGTGTATTAAGAATTGTAATGCAAAAAATAATAATAATAAGAGCGCATGTAAAAAAAAAATATATAAATAAATAAATAAGTAGAGCAGGTGGAGCCAGCCAAAAAAAAGTAATAATAGAACTCTTCCCAGGAAATGACAGAAGTTTAACATGATCAGTTGCATCTGGAGTGTCATCACAGAGGGGCTTCTTGAGTAAGGTGAAGATGTATATGGGAGCCTCCTGGGCACACGAGGGTGTGGAGTGCTTAAAAGCATAGAGGATGGGAGGTAGGATGGAGGGTGGAGTGCTGCAGCTAAAGATTACAAAAGAATAAAGGAAAGCTGGAGAAGTGGGCAGAGTCAAGTGAGACCTGGCATAGCTCAATAAGTTGCTGCTTTCTACTTACTATTTCCCACTTTATGGTTTGGCCTTCAATTATGTAGTTCAAATACAACTTAAAAATAGGATGTTGTAGCTAGACACCTTATTGCATGCTCTTAATCCCAGTGGCTCAGAAGGCTGAGGCAGGAGGATTGCAAGTTCGAGGGCAGCCTTAGCAATTTAGCAGTACCCTTTCTCAAAATAAAAAACAAAAAGGTCTGGGGATATAGCTCAGTGATAAAGCACCCCTGGGTTCAATTTCCACTACCCCCACCAGAAAAAAAAATGCATGTGGTGCTCTGTGTTAATATTCTGTGTGTATGCATATATATGTATATACTCATAAAGCACATGGCTGGACTTGCCTCTTTCCCATGACAGATGCTTTTGATATATGCAAATAATATAATGAAATATGTGTGTATGTATTTTTGTTTTTTCTTTTAGGCAAATCAATATTATGTAGCAAAGAAGTCCCAGCACAAGACTTAAGGAAACTCTGTGAGAGACTCAGGGGTCGAGATTCTAACACTTCCAGATTAACAAGTGATAGTCAAGGATGTACGTATGACCCATCCTTTTCAGAGAAGACTGACCAGAAAGCTTCTTACATCATACAAACATCCCAGGCACAACACTTAGGGAATTCATTATGTAAAAGGGATAATAATGGCTGTGGCAGTAGTTGTGATGAATGTAATACCAATTTAGAAGGCTGGGATGAGGTACCTGATGAAGCTTATGACCTGCTTGATAAACTTCTAGACTTAAATCCAGCTTCCAGAATAACAGCAGAAGAAGCTTTGTTACATCCATTTTTTAAAGATATGAGCTTGTGATGGTGGTATTTCATTTAATGTTACTGTTGTGTATTGTGAGGTGAAGAGTTTTTGTAATAGCTGTATGTTCTTGTTGATACCAGAATAGGGTAAATAATTTATTTTAAAATGTTATTATCTGCTCTCATGACAGGTCATAAAATAGAGATTAAGATTACTCTAACATATCTGGGAGAATTTTTTGGACAGATAGCATAATCTTTGAGTTAAATCAATACAAGTAAAATCAGACCTTTAGTGTCTCTAAAATTTTTCACTGCCATATGCAAAAAAAAAAAAAGAGTAGTTTTAGCCTAGCACATGCGTTCAAGGTGAAAGTATTAAAATTAATGGGTGTGATAGGGATCAAATGAGTCAAAAGACTTAGTTTACTGATTCCTTAAGAGTATAAGCTCTGTCCTTTTGAAAAGTTCAAAATGGTGCTAGAACTCTTAACAGTTTTATAGATAAAGATAATTTCCTTTCTTAGAGGATATCTTTTATGAACAGTAAGACAGTAAGGAAGTGTTGGTCGTGGGGCAAAATATCACTTAAAATTGAATTTGTCCATTTAAAAAAAGTATTTCATGAACACATTTTTGTGTAAATTGTCTTATTTATTTTTCTTTCTTTGTCCTCACCTAACATAGTCACTTTGGAAATCATATGGCATTTACCATAAAGTTTCTGGGTATTGTATTAAATGTTTTATGTTTACAGTTGGGAACTTAAAAGTAATAATATACACATTGGTTGATAAGGGAAAGCCTTTAGGACTAAGGTGAGTATTAATAGTCTAAAATGCTTATCCTTTTCTCTTTTGAATGTGTATGTTTTTCTTTTTCTTTCTTTTTTTTTTTTTTACATCATCTTAATATTATTAGGTAGCTGCCCAAAGGAAAAATAAATACAGAATTGAAAATATTACTGGAGATTTTTCCTCTATCTAGAGCCCTCCAGATTTCTATACCCTGTTTTAACTAAGTTGGTCTTATTTAGTGAAGAATGATTATTGGAGTTTTAGGTGGATTGGGAAAAGAGATAATGAAGGAGGCAAAGTGGGAAGGGACCTAAGATAGAAGTTTATATATTATTTACATTCCAAAATGATATGTAGAGCATGTAGCATGATGTGTACAGCATCACAAACTTCCTATGGGAAATAAGTCTGGAGGAGTAGATCTGAGATTAATAAATTATAAAAACAGATTAGGGACAGATATTTACTTCATTATTTTGAGCATTGACAGGTCAGTATAGCTACCTAATCAGATACTTGGTAAATGTAGATAATTGTTTGTGTGTGCATGTATGTGTTTGTGTGTGTACACTATTTTATATATATGTATATATATGTATACACCATGGCTTTTGATCTGCTGTCTTATGCTATAATCCTTTTTGAATTTGAATGTTTAATAAAGTTATCCTTTTGTATTTTTATGTCAGACTGATTTTAAAAATGATTGTTTAAGCCAGTCTTGTATGGCATGTGCCTACTTTGGGGACAAGGCAATAGGATCACTTTAGTCCAAGAATTTGGGCCATCATGAACAATATAGCAATACCCCTTCTCTTAGAAGAAAGGGAGGAAAATGCCAAAAAAAATTTGACTACTGGGAGTAATTTTATTCTGAGATTAATGAAACATCTCTTTTAAGCAAATAGTGGATAGTAGGTAAACAAATACTGACCTGGCTTAAATGTAATATATGATTTATTGATTTTTTAATTAAAAAGCTGCTAATTGACTTAATTTGTAGGATATTTATCACAAATTATAAAACAGTAAACCTCAGTAACCAAAGTGAAATCTTAGCTAAGATTTTTGACTCACATATCCTCAGAAAATTAAGAGGAATAAAAAATTAACTACCCAGAAGAACAAGGGAGGAAGACATTTTTTAAGAAAGTTTAGAATTCAGAGCTGTTGTTTTAATTTTCTGTTGGTACAGACTTTGTTGATATTCAAGGAGGGAGGTAAAAGATCTTTTTAAAAATATCTAATATTACAAATTTGCTCCTGGTATATTTCAGTTCCACTGGAGAATGTTGCCTCAGTTTGGCAAACACATTCCCAATGTGCTGGATAAAACTAATAAGGGACTTCCGTATACCTATTCTTGCAGTTTCTAAGCCTTCCGGATACCATTTTATAATGGCAGTTACCTCCCTCATATATTTTAATCAGACAAAATAGTCATTTCTGGAGAAAGATTAAGAAGGTAATGAGTTAATGCCATTTCCTATTATTATAGAAGTTCCTGGAATATTCAGCTATTTTTCATTGTCAGCCTTTTAAAATTCTTACTAGTCAGACTCTTGAGATAAAACCGTTAATGGTGTTTTCATTTATAATGGTTAGACATTGGAACTGTTAGTATAACAAGCTACAAGTATTGGTTTTTGAAACAGGCTGCAGCTCTCTAGCATTTTTAATGAAACTTTTCCGTATAAGGAGATGATTATGGTTGTCTTAATGATCTAAATAAAAATGTGGCTTAAGATGGTTGTTCCAAAGAATTAAATTTAGTTTATTTCAAAATCTGAACAAAAGTCAACAAGTAATGTTAATATTTTAGTTTCTGGCATCAGTATTTTAGGGACAGAATTGTGGTACAGATGTCAGGGTATTGATTGCATAAAAGCTTAAAACTCACAAAACTTGCTGGCTTAGGCTTAGTAATTTCTGTTGTTTATGTAATTTCAGCCCTGCACGTCACCAAAAAGTTATTTATCTTAAGAAACTGGCCAAATTCGGCGGGTAATGCTGTCTGCCAGTGTCTGCAGATGTATTGTTTCCGCCTACATTGGTGCATGTTGTCTTTGGTCTTTAAAGAACACGGTATCTAACACCAGACATTGTCAACTCTCTCCTCAAATTCTTTTTTCTATATTCTTAGAACTGATGCTGTCATTTCCTAATTTTGTCAAATTATGTGTTAAACTCCTTCCTTGAAAGGTCAACATTATCCACCATGTACCAAATAAGTAATCAGAATTAGTTAATGCTGGGTCAAATTACAGCAAGGTTTTCAACAGTGTAACCTCAAAAGCCAGTAGTAAGGCAAGCATTTAATAAATAATGATGTTTTAGATATATAATCTAAAGTTAAAAAGCATGATCTTAGAAGAGCAATTTGAATTGGGTGAGAAAATTCTAAAAATAAAGTCCAGAAAAGAAATTGCAACTTAATTTAAGAGTTTAATTTGACCTGCTAATTTTTTTTCATAGAAGAGAATGAACTAAAAGGATAAAATTATCCTTGACCTCTGTTTTGAGTGCTTAAAACATTTAACAATTTATAGAAAAGAATTCAAAAGGATGAGTTTTTAAAAAAAAAAGTCAAAAGATGGTATGTGTGGGGGCTGGGGGGTAGCTCAGTGCTAGGGCACTTGCCTAATATGCATGAGGCCCTGGGTTTAGTTCCCAGCACCACAAAAAAAGAAAACAAAGAAACAACAACAACAACAACAAAAGTTGTTGTTTTTAAATAAGGCAAGAAAGGTGACTAGAAAACAGATGTGAATGATTTAGAATTTCTATTTAAGTAGGCCCCAAGTGCAAATATATTTTTTAGTTTAACACTTGAGGTCCTTGCCATTAAGCAGATTCCATCTTGGACCTTACTGAAGCAATTCTTTAAGAAAAGTACCAGGTTTAGAACTAGGAAATTTAATTCTAACACAAAGGAAAATAAGGAATAAGTAACTTGTAGATTCATCTCTAGTTCCAAACTTCCAAAATGCCAATGCCAGTCTAGTAGGAAACTAAGAAGATGGATCAAGGGATGGATTTCTGACATCCTGATATCAGTAAATACTGAACACTTGGGCTAGTTGCACAAATCAGAAAATTAAAGAACCATCGGATGATTTCATCCTAATCAGAAGTTCTGCATATGTTCCTTATCTACATTCTATTGATGGTGTGTTTTTGTATGTGTATTTAATTATGTATTTGCCCTTTGTGTGAATTCCTTCTGTAACTTTTCTGAGACTGTAGCATATGATCTAGAAATTACTTCCAACTAGGACAAGACAAAGAAATCAGAAACAGATGTATGCCTCTGTGGCCTCACATTGTTGTTATTTTATCTCTGTCCTTAAGAAAGAGGAGCAGGGGCCTGGGGAATCCAGTTACTTCTAAAGCTCTCTAGACACTCATTTTTTTACCATGTAGAAATTTCTGCATTTCTTCTGGCATGTTGCTGATCACTATCTTCCTGTACCCAAAAGCTCTAATTAAAAACAAAACCAATCACACTATGCATATGAGTAACTTTTAGCAAGCATAACCATAGCTCCTTTATTTTTTAAATTATTTTACTGAAGTAAAATGGAACCCACTGGCACTCTAATTATGAGCTACATGCCAGTCCTCTTTATTTTATTTGGATTCAGAGTCTCACTAAGTTACTGAGGTAGCCCTCAAACTTTTGATTTTGCTGCCGTAGTCACTGGGATTATAGGCATGTGCCACCAACCTCAGCACCACATACACTTTCCATTAAATGAATACCTGGTGTTCTGTGAGTACCTTTCTTTGATCTTGATTTATTTTAAAACTCCGCAGGTAAATGATCACATAAAAATTTTAAACTTCACAAAAAGAAAACATTACTTTTTAAAAATTTTTAATTAGTTATTGATGGACCTTTATTCATTTATTTTTTATATGTGGTGCTGAGAATTGAACCCAGTGCCTCACACATGCTAGGCAAGTGTGTTACCACTGAGCCACAACCCCAGCCTGTAAACATGAGTTTTATGTTTAAAAAAATTAAAAACAACAGCGTACATCTCTGTTATATATTATGAGAAAATATCTTTCTTGTTCTCCCCTATAAGTTGTGACTAGTGCCTGGCATTTATTGAGTTGGGTGCTCAATAAATATTAGTCAAGTGAATGCTTTTAAGTTACATTTAATTAATTTGCTTTCTTGGCAAAATACTAAGCCAAAGTGGTCTTTGAACTTTGTAGTTGCCATTATCTCTAATGTTTGTCCTTCCAATCTGTGTATCCCAAATGCTTTCATTCTTATCGGGCCACCAGAAATTCACTGCCTTCTACAAAACCTTCCCTGATCAGTCCAAATATCATTTCCTTGACTTCCTGTACATAAATTTAAGAAGTTAAGGTCTCTAACAACACTTTAAAGTCTCCTATTCAGTCAAAATTTTTGGGTTAACTAGGAACCTGACCCCGTAGTTCCAAGAATACTACCAGTCTAAAAATACACCCTTTAATTCTTAAGCATCCGAAGGCTTAGCCTGTTTCCCTTGGTGATCCCTCCTAAGGCTTCTCAGCTGCCCCATCCCCCTCCTATCTATCTAGTAATTCCTCTGTTCCATCTTGGTGCTCTTTCCATTGGGTGGACATTTTATCTATAACCCTTCACATCCTTGTACAAGAGGCGAGTAAGCAAAAAATTTCATAATTATTATAGTCATGTTCTTCACTCCTATTTCTGTGCCAAACACTATAACAATAAAAAATTTGTTTTAAGGACTCACAAATAAGTTATATCATGGGAAAGCATAATGTGCACACTTGATTTTGCTGATATAATTCATCTTCATACATATGGGATCCTATTTATCCTGGATTTTTCTGAAATAGATTTAATTCCAAAAACTTACTTATGTGTTCTGGGAATTCCAGCATTTCTACTTCCAAATTGCATTTCTGACATTAAACCAAAAGTACTATGAAATTGTTAGAAATGCATTCCAGTTTTTTAGCTTTGAAAATATGTCCCTTGTAATGTGGCCTCTGAGGCTAACTCTGCTTTGGGGGACTAACTGACATGTTTATTTCTAAGATTTTTCCAATGTCTTTGAGCATCACATGGGGACTTCAATAATTTCTCTGAGGTATATATTTAAAAGTATAAATGTATTTTAAAGTATAAATGTCACACACAACTGGGGAGCATTTTCATGCCTCCTGCTTCATCTTTTAATGATTAAAAAATAAACCCTGACTGCAGGTAGCATAACAGGAAGCACTCAGCCAAGACTGGCTCTTTCTTAAACTGAATCTCAGTTTCTTCAGCTGCAAAATGGGGTACATGCACCTGCTATTTGTAGGATTGTATGAGACTATGCAGGATTATATGTAGGATTGTATGAGTATAGTGTTGGTACAAGTACATAACTGTTTCCCTTCCCCTAGCTTCCTTCATCTTTTCATACAGGAGAGCATTGCCTGAGAATGTAGTTACATACATCAGGGCTTTTATACCATTGAGTGGAAATGTCACCATCTGAGATACCATGATTCTAAAAACTATAGTAGTGATTTTCTGTGCATTGTGATGTTCTCTCTGCCCACCAGATGGCAGAGATTCCTTTGGCATGTTTTGCAAGGTATGTAGACATCTTTTGACTGGTATATCAATAAGGCTTCTAAAAGGAAAAAAAAAAAAAAAAATGAATAAACTGGCCCCTGCACATTTGAAACAAATGTTTTCAGGCATAGGGGTAGCTAGTGGTTATTGACTACCCCCTCATCTTTTCCAAACTTTTCATCTCTTTTGTTCCTTCTCTTCTAGTCTTTTGCATGTCCTGTTTTGCTCTGCCTAGAGCACTTTCCCCTTAGTTGCAGACTTCCTCACTTGGCTGACTATTCCATCCTTCAGGTCTTAATTCAGGCATCACTGCAATCAGTAAGACTTCCCTGACCTCTCATTCTGAGTCCAGGTGACTGTCTCTATCCTGCTCCTTAGCATCCTGTTCCTCATTAAGTAAGTACCCTGCTCAAATGAGCCTCCCAGTTATCTCTCCTTCTGGCACCTAAATAGTGCTTGGCACAGGTAGACACAACCCTGTGGAATGGATGGCTGCTTCCATAGGACCTTAGTCACCTTTGATCCTTCCTATTATGACACTTAACATATTATCATTCCCTCTTGTCTGTATTACCCACTAGATTGTGAGCTCCGTGACAAGACTTATCTAGTTCATGCACATTGTATCTCCAGTGCCTGACACATCATCAGGCTTCCATGAATATTTATTTAAAAATAAGCACATATATAGCTATGCTATATGCATATACACAGCATACCTGCAGCAAACATAATCTTTGTTGGAGATGAGTGAGGAGAAATGATAGCAGGACTCTATACCTGTTATCAGTCTGTCTTTGCTACAGCAGCATCTATATGCAGAGTCAGCCAGAGAAACTTCTGATAGCAATTTCACTAAGTTTTATGTTGGCCTAAATTTTCAGTGAGTGAATTTAGAATTCATGTCCAACTTTGTAGGAGGTTAAATATAGTTTGCAGAGCAAGTTTGGAGAGGCCATTGAACATTTAAAGAGAGAGAAGATATGTTTGCAGTCTGGTGGCCAAACAGATGCAGTGATATAAAAAATATGCAGTAGGACAGCCTTTATTGATTTAGGTAGTTAACTAGAAATGAAGCTGAAGCTGGGCACAGCAACATGTGTCAGTAATACCAGCTACTCCAAATGCTGAGGCAGGTGGATCCAATTTCAAGTCCAGCCTCAGCAACTCAGTGAGACCCTCTCTCAAAATAAAAATTAAAAAGGAGTAGGATGTAACTTAAATACCCAGTATCACAAAAAGAAAAAAAAATGAGGTGGAGGTGCAACATTTAAGGAAAAAAAAAAAAAAGACTTGCTACATGGGAAGTGCTCTTGGTGTTGAGCATCAAATGATTCTCATGAGACCTTCTCTGCTCTGTGAAGGCTTCAGGATAAAGGTAGAAACTGGCTCTAGCCAAGAAGGGCCTTGGTCACTTCCATTTATTTATTTTTTTTTTTTAAGGATCTCAATGTGAGATATATAGATAGATATTTTTAATGACAAGATGACAAAGCAAGTTCACAATTTTTAATATTTTTATTTAACAGTACACTTAACATAATTTACAGTGAATTTATGTATCAAGTTGAGCCACATGAAATTGTTTCCATTCAGCTATTTTTCAACTCAGCAGTGGAGGCTGAACATTAGGCTAAAAGAAACTAAGTTCTAAAGATGAGACATACATATGTATTAAGAACGAGGAGATGTCTGCCATACCTTTTAAGTTGTAATTTACAAGTATAAATACTGGAGGCTTCCCTATCTGTAGGTTCACAAGTCAAAGAAAATGCAGCAGTAACTGAAGCATAGTGGACCTGTAGAAAGATTAACTGATTTTCTCCCTTAATCAACAGATTATCTTTCTGCTGTTAAAGGTGAGAGGGTTCTGTTGCCCTCACTTTCCCCCACTTCAACAGTAGAAATAATGCAGATAATGTACCTCTTCCCTACATAATTTCCTTTTTCAGCTTTCCCTCTCCCTATGTTCTTCATGGCCCATCTCCTCTTGTGCCTCTGGAGTAAGTGAAGAAGCTTTTGCATTTTTCCACACCCATATCAAATTTTTAACTTGATCTTTGACTTTGAGAAGTTGTGAGATATACCTTGCTGCTTTCAATAAAGAAGATCATTTTGATAATACCAATGAGTCTAAGATTGTTAAATTCTTCACGCTGTCTCATCACTACAATGTGAGATGGATCCAAATATGTTGCAACAACGTGGCCTTGGGCCTGCACTTGGTTATGAAATGTTGTGGCAAACTCTCCTTGTATAGTAATGTTATTGGCTAAGAACTCTATGCTTAACCCTATCATCAAGCATTCTAAAATACTTTATCCTTGCTGTGCTCAAAGACTTTCAGAAATTTCTCCTTGATGGAGCATCTGAAATCTTCATAGAAGTATAGGCAAGACTCTTTTGGTAATTTCTTTTTTTCCCCAGATACAGTGTTTATTTAGTCATCTGAGTAGGGGCTGACCCCAGAGCGTCCGTAATTGCAGTCAAGGGGTGGCAGGTGTTTAAATTGGCATCTGGGCTGCAGTAGGTGGAAAGAAGAACATTGAGTTCCTTTCCACATAGAGTCATGTATAGTTTTTCAGCATAAGATGAAGTTTCAGTAAGAAGGAAAATCTGGACTTTAGCTTTTCGGTTTTTCTCTGGATGTAGATTTTAGGGAATTTGTTCATATTGTAAAACCTCGTAGTATTCTTTTAGGAGCATGACTTTTAGTAACATCACTTCCTTTACCCTGCCTGCCTTTATCCTGGTTTGCATACCTATCTTATCCTTGAACAGTTGCCAGGTCTTAACTAATTTTCAGAGCCCAATTTCATCACTTTCTCCACACAGTATCTAGCTAGTTTTTTGTATAGAATTGTGTCCAGTGACTATTTATTCAACTGTTAAAATTGCTTTGCTTTGGAGCTGTTTTAATCTGTCTACTGCCCAACTGGGTGTAGAAGACTTAAGTGTTTGCTACATTAGGAAGTTGTAAGAGACTTGAATTGGGGTGTACGCCCAGGTGTCAACCATTCCATTTTCTTTGGGAAATTCTAATACATAAGCATAGTACTCCACTGATCACATCGGTGTTCTGGGACCCTTCCCTACCTCTCAAACACATCTTACTATAGCTCATTGATCTAGGGATTACATCTAATTGGCTGGATGCCTCAAAATGTCACTTCCAGATATTTGAAACTTTAAGGAGAGTAGGCTTGATTTGAGTCCTATTTAAGACAGATCATGAAGGGAAATTCAGAGACTCATCACTTGTTCCCACTTCACCTGAGGTCCGTTCCTTCAGCTCTTTTTCAATTCTGTGAGCTTCCCCATCATCCTTCCAGGAAATCCCTTTTGTGCTCAAGTTGATTAAAGTCTATTTCTGTTGCACACATTCAGAGGATCTGAGCCAATGCAATGATTGAGAAGGTTGCAAAGAAAGCCTGTGAGGCTCCAAGGCCTGACATTGCCTTCAACTTGCCATGTGGCATACAATAGTCACTAACTTGTAATTCACACACTCATCTTCATTACCAGGGTTTTAAGACAATGCTTGTGAGAATACACTGAAGAATGGATAGAATTATAAAGTGCAGTAGTCGCAAAGGAAGTTTATTTGAAAATGAGGAAATATGGACATCGGAAAGCAGGGTCCTGTTTGGGGAACAGAGGACTACTTCTGGAGGATAGAGTTCCTTATATTAAAATATAGGTATTTATAATATTATATAACAAGGTCAACAGAGAGATGACTGTTAATTTATACTCACAGATCCCAAGAGGAGGCATGACATATTGCAAGGGGCCACAGAGGGAAGCACTAATGAGACAAAAGGAGCAAAAGAAAATAAGGGCAGAAGCCTTGATGGTGATTTCTGTGGGAAGGATCAGACAAAGAGGAGTTAACAGTTCAGGATTGGCTAGTTTTGATGACTTCAACCAATTTAGGGGAATAGGGATTATCCCTAGTTACCTGTTAACTGGCCCTTGGATGATTAGAGCAGGGGACTAGTGACCATGGGTGCAAAGGACCCATAGATTAGGTGTTGGGGAAAGTGGGGTGGGTTGTTCTGCATTTGAAAGGTATGTCCAGGGCTAGCAGTTTACTATCTCTAAGCATTGGCTAGCCCTGGATGGGTGTGTTGGGGGCGGGGGGGTTTCCCTCCAGAGTCAATTCAGATGTCAAAGTATCAAAACATAAAAAGTTAAAATCATGGGTAATAAATCACATAAGATAGTTTCAGGAAAGAAGGAAGGAATTGGATGTAGATCATAAGGAGCTTGTGTTTCATTATGCAAATGATATTTTGCAGCAACCCAAAGGATTTTGAGCAGGGGAATGGTAAGAGTTATATATTAGGAATACTACCCTGATGTCTTTAGTCAGGAAAAGGTAGAATTTAAGGATCAGATCAGTGGGACCTATAATTAACTGGATATGGGGTTGATGGAAATGTGGGAATAAAAACTAACTTGAATGTTTTAAGCCTTTGTGACTGGAGGATGATACTGCTATTAATGTATGCAGGTGTCTGAGGAGAAGGCACTTCCAATATGAGTCTAAGGAGATAACTGGGCAGAAATGATGAACTGGGTTTCAGAAATGTTGATATGATCATATCTAACAGGCAGTTCTTGTTAATTGTTGCCTTGTGTGATATCTGGCATTTTGTGTTTTTGAATTCCCCAACTATGTCAGAAGAACCCTAAAGTACTTGTGTCTCTTCTTTGTCCCTCCCCAATATCTAACACAGACCCTCATTCCTCTGGTTCTTGTCCTTTTGGAGCTTAACCCAGGCTTTTATCATAGGGCACAGCCACCAAGACTTGACCATATGATGATGAAATAGTCTAGGCTCTCTTACTGCTTTAGCAGAGATCTAAAAGTACACAGGAGTACACACCCAGGACATACATAAGAGATTTAATAAGCCATGATTACCTTATCAGTAAATAAAGGGGTGAGTGGGCTGGACTTCCTTCCTTTCTTCCTTCCTTTCTCTCCCTCCCTCCCCCCCTCCTCCCTCCCTCCCTCCCCCCCCTCAGGGGCACTTTACCACTAAGCTACATCTCCAGACCTATTCTTATTATTTTTGTACCAGGAATAGAACCCAGGGGCACTTAATTACTGAGCTATATCCCCAACCCTTTTTTAAAAATTTTTTAAATTTTAAGACAGGGTCTTGCTAAGTTGCTGAGACTGGCTTTGAAATTGTGATGCTCCTGCTTCAGCCTCCTGAAGTTGCTGGAATTACAGGTATGTACCACTACATCTGGCAATAAAGGGCCTTTCTAAATGTTCTCTAAGAACATTTTCTGGTGCTAAGTTCTGTGAATCATTTTTGAGACTTTTTTATATTAAAAAGCTACCTAGTGGATCAGGGATAGTGTTTATCCTTGTTTTGTCAATCAACTTTAGGTCAGCCTCTTTGTCATAACTCCTACTAGACCTTGTTAATCTGAGAAGCAGTCAATTCTAAAGGTGTTAGAGCCTCCCTATTGCTTTCCCTGTTCTCTTATTCTTGGCTTCTCTTTATGCCCAAGATAAGGACACTCCTCACACACACATAGTTGGTTCATCTGTAGGGGTGAAAGTGTTCTAATACATGCTTTAAATATAATGTGGATGTCAATCGACCAATGAACCAAATCTGGATTTCTCTGGAGTATTCTAATTCTACTACAAGAACATGGATGAGTGGGGTATCAGTGGTAAAAAAAGTAAACATGCATGCAAAATGCAAAAGGTCATGATGAAAAAGAAAACAGCCAGGAGAAAAGGAAGTCACAATTATTAAAGGTCTTTCATACATGGCTCTCTACTGGATTCCTTCAGTCCTCCCACAGGGCTTTAAACTTGCAAAAAGCAAAAGATTTATATTATCTGAAGAGAAACTAGAGTATGTGCCTTTTGAACTTGTAAATACATATACAATATGTCTCTTCCCATTAGATTGTATGCCCCCATGAAGACTGGGATTATACAATGTCTTTTTTTTTTTAAAGAGAGAGAGAAAATTTTAATATTTATTTTTTAGTTTTCGGCAGACACAACATCTTTCTTTGTATGTGGTGCTGAGGATCGAACCCGGGCTGCACGCATGCCAGGCGAGTGCACTACCGCTTGAGCCACATCCCCAGCCCATACAATGTCTTTCTTGTTCATATTTCTATTCTGGTTCCTCACAGAGTTCTAGGCAAATAGTGGCTGCTGGGCAAATATTACATGAATGAGTGAATAAATACATTTAAACTTGATAGTGATGAAAAGTAATACTATCTCCATTTTACAGATGTTGAGGCATAGAGGGACTTAGTGACTCACCTCTGATCACATAGCTAAAAAGTTGAGGAATCTGAAGATTGAGGGTGGGTGCCTGAAGTTAGGCTCTTTCTATTTCCCTGAGCATGTCCCTCCTGAAAACTGCCCCAAGCAAGTGTCACAACCACATTCTATGTCTTTGTAACAGAAATGGACCACACCCTACTTGAAATAGTATCAGGGAATCATAGAATGGAAGAACAACTAAGAAACTGGAGAAGAGCTTGGGTTCAAGTAGTAGAAGTAAAAGTTGAGCAAAGCCCATACTGGGCATCCAAAAAGGAAAAGAAAAGCAAATGTCCATTGCAAGTTGTGGCATCCTAAGCCAGAAATGAGTCATCCCCTCAAGAGGCTATGCCCCTCTCCTCCCCCAGGAGGTCTTAATGGAGGAGAAGAGGGGCAGATGAAGCAGTCTATCACAATGCCATCTTTGAATGCCAGATGGACTTTTCTTTAGAAGTTTCTTGAGTGTTGAAAGTGAGAACTCACATGTCTCCCAATCCACCCCACACACTCCACCAGTCTGGTTTTTATTTTTATTTTTTTCTGTTGCTTCTGTTGTTGTTCACACTTTCCTGTAGGGTCATTTCAAATTCCTATTTCCTGATGACACAACATCCTTCTGTAATCAGCTGGCAGCGGGTAGAGCCTGCCAAAACTTCAGGTAGCAGCCCTGCCTGGCACCATTTTCAGCAGCATCCTGTTCACAACTTTCCAGTTTGACTCCAAATGCCAATTTTGGTTTGTGAAAATTTCCATGGCCTCCTGCTAGGCTACTCTCTATATATTCCAGCTTATAGCACAGTGATCTCTTGGGCTGGGCCCCAGCCCCCACCCTGTGCTCTGTGCTATCATTACTTCACAGAGGACTTTTTTTTTTTTGGTACTGGGGATTGAACTCAGGGACACTGGACCACTGAGTCACATCTCCAGCCCTATTTTTTATTTTATTTAGAGACGGGGTCTTGCTGAGTTGCTTAGCACCTCACTTTTGCTGAGGCTGGCTTTGAACTTGCGATCCTCCTGCCTCAACCTCCCGAGCCGCTGGGATTACAGGCACGCACCACCAAGCCCAGCCTGACACTTTTAACATTGGTAATGAGCAGTGACTTCAGACATAGCCCAACAACCCCACTTGGGAGGAGGGACATACTGGAGGAACCCAGAGAGGGTAAGGAACTCTGTTATATGTTCCAATTGTGACAGAACCAGGACTTGGAAACCAAGGCTTTAAGTCCACTACCCCAGGCTTCTTCATGAAAAAAGGCTGCTAAATTAGGAAGGTGAGGTTCTTGCAATTCTGCTACAGTATGCCAAAGAGTCTACAATTCTAGAGTTACAAGGAGGCCCTGCATTTTCTGTTGGAATAATTGATTCAGGATTTTCCCTTAGCAGCCTCCTCTGTTGTCAGGCTCTGGGCTAAGCATTTACTGATCTTCAATGCTCCCTACTACTTTAGGGTTTACTATTAGCCTTATTATGCAACTATAGATCAACTTATGAACAATTGCAATTCAAATCTTGACAATATTGAATCTTCCAATCCATGAACTTGGCATAACACTCCATTTTTAAAAGATCTTTCAATTCTCTTTCAATGTGTTGGTCTTGTACTTCTTTTGTTAAAATTATTCATATATTTTTCTTGTTATTATGCATGGAAATATTTTCATAGCTTAGTCTTCCCATTGTTTTTTAATAGTGTATTCTGAAACTTTTCTAAACTTATCACTTCTAGTATATTCTCTCAGATTCCTTAGGCTTTTCTACATATAAGATCATGTTGCCGGCAAAGTAAGGAAAAGGATTACTTCTTCCCCTCCAATGTGCATGTCTTCAATGTCTTTTTCTTGCCCTGTGGTACTGGTTAGGATCTTGCATGTAAAGCTGAATAGCAGCAGTAAGAGTGAACATTCTTGTCCTTTTTGCTGTCCTTTTGACAGATCCTGGTTGCTGTCTTTTCAAAATGAATCTTGGTGACTCTTCCAGAAAGGAGGTAGTAAAGCCTTTCTGCTGAATTAAGGAGTATCTTCATCATCTCCTCCTGCCTTCTTGCCTTGAAGATGTATGAAATGTGGATTTCTCATAAAGGACAAATGACATCCATATTTCTCTCTCAAAGGTCCCTCTGGAACAGCTTCATCCTTTCAGCAGCAGAGGTTTAATATGTGAAAGGAGTTTAACACCTTTCTTTTTTGGCCCCCTCCAGGGATTCAGTGAGTATGTTAGTCAGCTTTCCATCACTATGACAAAATACATGAGAAAAATCAACTTAAAGGATAATGATTTTTTTTTTTTTTTGACTCATGGTTTCAGGAGTTTCAGTCCAAGGTCACTTAGCTGTGTTGTTTTGGGGTCTCTGGTAAGGCAGAACATGATGGTGGAAGGTCCTGGTAAAGGAAAGCTGTCATCTCATGGCGGCCAGACAACAAAAAGAAAAGGGACCCAGGGACAAGATGTAGCCTTCAAGGGTAGGCCCCCCAGTGACCTGCTTCTTCCAACTAGGCCCCTACTCCTGAAGTTCCCACTACTTCCCAATAGTGCCACCAGCTGGGTATCAAGCCTTCAACATATGAGCCTTTGGGGACATTCCAGATTCAAACTGTAACAGTGAAGGAAAAATGAAAATTATGGTGCTTAGAACTCTGATGCAAGATCTCGCTAAATTCCAGAAGGAACTAGGATGATGCTCACAAGAACCTGACAGCTGAGAGCCTCCTAGGCACTGCGGGATGCTCTGATGTGCTCCCTGCTATATTCCAGCTGCCTGTGCTTTCTTCTCTCCCATGCTCTTCAGAGCACCTACTAACTCCAAACAGACTGATCCCGCCAAAGCCCCTAAGCCCCATGCTCATCTTAGGGTCTCTGGTTATGCTATCCCTTCCCTCTTGGAATGCCTTCCCACTTTCTTCTGCTTGTCCCTTTCTTGAATCTTCTTCTAAAATCTGATCAATCTGGACCCCAGAAATTTCTTCATCTCTCCACATCTGTAGTCTGACTGCCACTCAACTTAGTACATGATTACAGCAGGTTTGTGCTGTGTAGCTCATAAAGTTTTTCCTAACCACTTGGATATAGGAAATTTCACATTTATTTTTGTCTAAATCATGATCTCTAGCTCAACCCACCAACACTGATGAGAAATCTAGAATCAGCAACTAAAAGGAATGTCTCCTTCTTTCTGAGGTTCTTGCAGTGGCTCTGGGGGCAGGTCTTCAGTATCCTTTATCGCTGATAAGTTAACTATTCACTATGTCCCAAGCCTCTTAGGCAGGTTTTGAGAGCACAGTGCAACCTTTCAGTAAATCCTTGTGAAGTTACTACCTCTAACTTGTTTTTGTGTACCCCACCCCACCCGACTCTGGCACAGAGAAGTCTCCCTGATCCCCTCGACACTCTACAGAAAACCTGAAGGTGACCACACAAGAGGACTAGCCTTGCCCACACAGTCACAGACATGGGTGGACCCATCACAGCTGGAGAGAGCAGGTGTGAAGTGAGTGACTAAGGGGGTGCAGCTGGAACATATGGTCCCCAGGCCATGGGGGGCAGCCAGACCCCATTTAGGCACTTCCTCCCTTCCTGAGGTGGCCCTGAGGTCCCGGGCAACCCTACCCATGACCCTGGAGCCTGTCATTGTCTCATGGTTCAAGTTCTTTCTGCCTGGAGAGTGCGTGCCTGTTTGGCCACTTTGCCAGGGTTTCCATCACATGCTAAGGATCGTGAATTATAAAAGTCGCTTTTCTCCAGTCAATTTAAGCCAGTCTGGCATGAGTCCCTTATTCTCCTTTGTCAACGAGGCAAAGACTCAGTTGTTCATCCAGCTTTGTGTCTTGCAATGAAGCAACCCTTTCCCTGCCCTTCCTTTCTCCCTTAGAAGCCCTGATTCTGGCTTTTTCTTGACCCTGCTCTGAAGTGTGTGGAAAATCTGCTTCAGTGCAGTTCCCCAGTAGTTGGTTTCTCCTCACTTCCACCTTTTCCTCCTGTCTGTGTGGGACCATCCAGGGTTGAGAGTAGGAATAGGGTTTGTAACTGGCAGCTCATTGATGGGTGTTATTTTGATGCTGAGCAAGAATGACTAAACTAACACTCCATGGAGAGGCCTCTGTAGCCAGGGGCAAGACTTGTAGCTGGTGCAGGACTTACAGCAGGAGGGCAGGATGAGGTTTGGTCTCTGCCCCCAGCAGCTCAGCATCTAAGCTGTTAGAGGAGGATCCCCTGTGGGACTTTGACAAATAGAGGTATTTCTTTCCTGTTTTTAAAACCAGAAGTCTTTTCATGGAGGCCCATTTTAGAGCTTGTACCTGTCTATTTGTACTTCCACCTTTTAGTGTACAACCTCCTCCATCCACTTCTACTTATCCCCCTAGATTATCTCCTGCAGTGTGAGATTAATGTTTACAGTGTGAGATTAATTTTTACCCGGAGACTTCTCCTTTCTAACCAATTGAGTTCCACCAGTTTTTTCACCACCTTGATGCTTTGTTTGATTTCTTTTGCATGTGTTTAGTAGTGGCTTTGAAATAATCCAAATCTTGTATCTTACTTTCAGAATCCCTAAAGCCAGAGTGCATCTTTCCCCACTCAGTGCTTTGTTCAATTCTTGGCCCACAGGACACTGACCACCTTCTGCAAAGCCTCACACATGCCTTACAGCTAAACCCCAGGGTGCCTGAAGTTAAAGCTCTACTGGCTCTTTGAATCAGACAGAGCTGCTACCCTTCCAGTACCTGCTAACTAAACACTGTCAGGTGCCCTAATGGATGCTTCCTCCTGCATGTAGACTTACTGAGAGGTGTGTTTATTGAGGTTAGCAGGTTGTTTTTCTATTTACATCCCCTTAACCCAAAGAAAACGTTTGGTGGAAAAGGCAAGTTGAAATTTCTGAAGGGATGCTATTTCAGATCATGTCTTTCTGAGCCCTTGAGTCTATAATTTTAAAAAAAGGGAAGGTAGGCGTAGCTTAGTGGTAGAACATATGCTTCATGTGCTTTAGGCCCTGGGTCCAATCCCCAGTACTCCAGTACTCCCCACCAAACACACACACACACTCTCTCTCTCTCTCTCTCTCTCTCTCACACACACACACACACACACACCAGCCCAGGTGATGCTGATGTATACCTTTGATTATCAGTGGGATCTACTTGACACTGACAGTGTAGTCCCTGGGCAAACAGCATCATCTTCAGCCTTAACTAATCAAGAAATGCATAATCCCATGCTACACCTAAAACTACCGAATCAGAATCTATATTGTAGCCAGATTCTCAGGTGATTAGCTCATACCCTGAAGTATAAGAACTCTTGATTTATTAGTGATTGCACTGGGGCATGAGCTTTAACTAGGGCAACTTATTATGGTCACTTTTCCTATCATGGAGATAGTATGTGGGAGCCAAAGAAAGGACAGAGAAGAAATTTGGGCAGCCACAACTCTAGGATCCTCTTACTCCGAAACTGGGATAGAGTCTCAGGGCCTATCTTTCTGGACTCTTTTTTTCACAGTAGGTAACTAATAATTGAATTGTTTGTTCTCCTCGTTAGTTGTGTTTGCTATTATTACAGCATAAGTTGTTGGGGCAGCAGAGAAGAGTGTTAATGAGCTTATGGGGAGAGATCTCTGGAACTGTCATAACCCTGTATCTTTCTTTATTCGATGCTGATCCACACACCCGCTACTCCTCCTCTCACCTCCTCTTAGAGTAACCTTAGTTGCTATGACTGTTCTATCCCTACATCCTGTTTCTGCCTCTTCTAGTTCTTGACATTTTGTCTTTTATCCTGTTCTAGACTTTTAGCTTGCTTCCTAGCCTCCATTAACTTTCTGATCTTCAACAGATAATTATTTTAACACCTTCTGTTACACCAGTGAACACTGAGGATTCAAAGTAAATGCAAGATGCAATTTCTGCCTCCAAGGGTCTGCACCATTGTGTTCATTACTTAGCCCTCACTGTGCTAAATGCTTAATTTAGGTAATCTTATTTAGTTTTCAACAATATAACTGTGAGGTTGTCCCCACGTTATAGGTGCAAGAAGCTGGGCTCAAATCCTTAAATAATTTCCCTAGGGCCATAGCTAATTTAGAAGCATAGGTAGGATTTAGGCCTAAGTATGATTATCTCAAGTCCGTTACTGAAGATCCATACTTCTAGCTCAGAATTGCATGGTTTCACAATGCATAGTCATTACTTTATGTATATAAAAGTCTTTTTTCTCTGTCTCCCACAATAGCTATGAGAGTGTCTTAAAGCACTCTAGAAAAGACATTTTCCTCATTGATGAGCCCAGGACACATTTCCAATGCCCAGGACAGTGCCTCACATATCACAATCAACAGGAGGAAGAAGGCTGTTTTGAACCATCTCTTGGATTCTACCCTTCTACCACAGAGCATCCTCAAGCCTGAGGTTCTCAGCATCCTTGGGGCCTGGGGTCCTCCCTAATTCACCTCTGCCTTTCAGAGGCAGGCAGCCAGACCAAGAGACCCTTTTTCACTTTGTCTAAATATAACATATACGGAGTTAATCCAAGCTTTCTGCCTAGAAAATTCCAAAAAACATTATTCTGAAGCTTTATAATTTACACAACCGACAATAAAAATGTTGAAGGAGCTGGGTGCAGTGGTGCAGGCCTATAATCCCAGCAATTCAGGAAGTTGAGTAGGAGGATCATGAGTTCAAAGCCAGCCTCAGCAAAAGCAAGGGCCTAAGCAACTCAGTGAGACCCTGTCTCTAAATAAAATACAAAATAGGGCTGGGGATGTGGCTCAGTGGTTAAGCACCCCTGGGTTCAATCCCCAATAACAAACAAACAAAAAATAAATAAAATTGAAGGAATTTCAGTAGATGGATGTGGTACAACCCTACCTTTCCTGGTGCTATGATTAGGATATAAGTTATCCTCCAAAAGCTCACATGTGAGACAATGCAGGAAGGTTCAGAGGAGAAATGATTGGCAGGTTAACCCAATCAGTGAATTAATCCCTGATGAGATTAATTGAAGTGGTAGGGTGTGGTTGGAGGAGGTGGGAATTGGGGCATGGCTTTGGGGTATATATTTGTATCCGGAAAGTGGAGTCTCTCTCTGCTTCCTGATCACCATGATGACCAGCCTTACCTCCAGCCATGAGAAATGGAGCCGACCTTCTATGGACTAAGACCCCGAAACCGTGAGCCCCTTCTCTATAGTTATTCTGGTCAGATCCTTTAGTCACAGCATAGAAAAGGCTGACTAAAACACCTGATGTTTTAGAGGCTGCCCACTATGCCAGCTGTCTCCCACAATGGCTATGAGAGAATATCCTCTTCCAGGCTCCTTTGTGCTACCTCCTCAGGGCACTTATAGGACTTTCCCTTTTCTGTCCTTTAAAGGGAAAAACATAACATAGGCCACAGAGAATGATTTAACATTTCTGTTGTGCTAATAAGTTTTGATTTATATTGTGATTATATTGTAGCATTCTCTTTTGTGAACTAGTGGGCACAGGAAAAATTATTGAAGGCTGAAATGTATGTAAACTGTTTAGACAACCTAAATTGGAATCCTTCACTTGGGAAGCCTTTGAGAAAGCTTTCTCAAGACTGCTAAATACAGGATAGGAATTAGTCCCATTTTATAGGCCAGGAAACTGAGACCAAAGGTAAGGTAGGATACAGGAACTTTGACATGCTTTACTGTTCCCACCACACAATATATCATTTCCTAAACTGAATTCACAATGGGAAGTTTGAATGTTAAATTTGGCAGGGTTGTGGTTAAAAACTTGAAATTTAGAGTCAGGAAAACTTTGGTACTTGGGTAAGTTATTAACCTCAGTTTCCTGAAAGAAATTACTAATATGTACCCCACTGGCTTGTAATGAGGAATTAAACAGGATGATGTATGTAGAACACTTGACAGAGTGCTTGGCACATAGTTATCACTTCATAATTGTTAGTTGTGATTTTTACTAAAACTATGATTATGTGAGTCCTTCAGTTTCCCTGAGAAGTCCTCCTTGTTATGTGACCAGCAGGCTTATCCTTGTAGGGCCCAGGTACATGTAGTTTTTGTAAGTCTGTTTTTTTCTTGACCTATTTTCTGGTTAAAACTCAGACTTTCAGGATTGCAACCACATCCCCTTAGTCTTTACACTCATTTCAGACATCATGTTCAAACTGAGATTTTAGTTACTTATCTAAATACAGTATTAGTATTAGTTCATGGAACAGACCTCCTACATGTTCTTATTATTTCTTGATAACTCAGGTCTGAAATTCCAATGTCTCAAGGTCCAGAGATGTTAGCTCAAGTAGAGCAGATCCAAGCCCAAGAACTGATATGTCTATTTTGAAAGAGAGAACTTGCTTCCTTTAGTTTCTATAGCAAATATTGAATCTAGGGTATCAAATGATCTGAGACATATTACAATAAAGGGGCTTAATTAAGAATACAAATTCCATTAAATCAAAACTATTTACAACCCTGGGATTTTGTAAAGTCTAAAGAAAGAATTCTCCAGACTTGATCCAATAGACTTGGTTCTGTGTAACCACTTGAGAAAATTTAATTTCAAGAGTCAACATATTAATGCTGATTGACATTGGTTTTTCTCTGATGCAGAATGATAGACATGGCCACCTCATGGTTCTCATTTGAGATCCCAATACCCTAGGACTTGAAGGAAACTGACATTCTCTCCCTACTTTCCTCTCTTTTTTTACCTCATTAAATTAAGAGAATTCTTCAGAGAATCAAGAACTGGATAATCCATTTTTATGATAAGAAAGAGACTCCTTTAACTAACTCATTACCTCCTTCAGTCTTGGTACAGCTTTCTTTATTTCTTTTTTATTTTTTTCAACTGGCAATGGAATCCAGAGGCATTTCACCACTAGTACTAGTTGTACCCCTAGTCATGTGACACCAACCTAATAAGAACTTCCCAGAGAATCTTGGAAATGTTTTCACATGTACTGGAAAGAGATGAATGACAAAATTTGGTGAACCCAAAGCATTGTGTCTGCTTACAGGGAAGCCCCCTCTTACTCTCCTCTCCTCCTTCTTCAAATGTAGCAGTCTGACCTACAGTAGATACCGTAAGTACAGTCAGCACAGTAAATTGGATGGAAGAAACGATGAACGAATTGTAACCTAAGATCTTATAGTGAATAAAAGAGTGGACTGGAATGGACTTGTATTGAACTGGTTAGCTGGTTAATAGAAAATTCTGTATTAATTTATAGTATGCCCACAAATTATAGGAAGAAATCAAAACCACATCATTAAAAAATAGGATACAGCTAGGTGTGGTGATGCATGCCTCTAATCTCTGAAGGAGGATTGAGGCAGGAGGATCATGTGCTCAAGGCCAGCCTCAGCAATTCTATATTAATTTCTCTGACACCCTGGGGAGTTCTTATCAGATTGGGGCCACATGACTGGATTAAAACCAGTAGCACAGGGAAGAAATTACATGTTATTCTCAGGCCCCTGGCCATAAAATTCATTGCACCTTTGTCCATGTTCTCACTTTCCCTTCTGTGATGACCTCTGAATCTAAATATAAGATTATAGGATTGTGGATCCCTGAGTCACCACTGTAAGGAGAGCCACAGAAGGACTCTGGTCTGGGGCTTCCTTGTTATTGACCTAGCCTTGGTTGCCCTATTACATGCTTTCTAAAGGTGGGGGTGTCTTAGTTTAATACTGAAGGGAAAGAAGAAACTAGGCTACATCAAGTCACTTTTAATGATCTTATTCCAGCTAGAAAAAAAAACTATCAAAAAATAGCCAGATTTTCTATGCAGAATATATTGATCAAATACCAAAGTTTTGAATGAACCCCAGGTTTCTGCTTAAACAACTGGATATAGTACAATCACCACAGAAGAGACTGTAGAATTTTCCAGAAAAATTCTTCACACTATAGAAAGTTGTAACAAGACTGCCAAGTGTGATGGCACATGCCTCTGATTTTAAAGACTTGGGAGGCTGAGTCAAGGGGATCACAAGTTTGAGGTTGGCCTCAGCAATTTAGCAAGATCCTGCCTCAAAAAAAAAAAAAAGACCTGGGATTGTAGCTCAATGGTAAAGCATCTCTGGGTTCAATCCTCAGGATGGATGGATGGATGGATGGATGGAAGGAAGGAAGGAAGGAAGGAGGGAGGGAGGGAGGGAAGGAGGGAGGGAGGGAGGAAAAGAAGGAAGGAAGGATGGCTGGCTACTAGATTGGGGATCCCCAGAAAATTCCTTTTATCATTTGAACACACAACCTTACTCACCAGAGGCACTCCAGCTCTCCTCCTCCCCTCTAAGGCACTCTCGCAATCACTCTGTAGTTGTTTCAAAGATTGGGAAATTATTCTGAAAGCAATGTGGCCTGTTGATGGCATTGACTTTGGCTCCCCTCATCACCACTGTCAGTGTTGCCATAAGCCTGTTTGTAAGGTCCTAAAGTTGGCTGCCCTTGAAATAAAATGGGAAAAACCTGAGTTTGTGGGATAGCTTGGTCCCAAGCCCAGTTCCTCTGCCAAAGAGAGTGAACAATCCTGCATTTGTGGTACCCTGAGCTTGCAGTGACCTTCCGGGCCAGCCATGATGCCGGAGGGAGCACTTATTCTCTGAAATGACAGTAGAGGAAGAACCAACCCATTGCCCAAGGACTAATAAATAGGCCCCTCTTTTTCCTGGGACAGCTTCAGCAGGGCCCTGTACAGGACTTAACTCTTTGTTTTCTTGAAATTTGTGCACAGAGACTCATCTGTTTTATCTCTTAGTTAAAAACTGATTGGGTTGAAAACAGATAATAATTAGTCCTCAGTGCTAACTATAGTTTAAAGTTATTTGAGGACTTGAAATAACCTTTACCTCTGTACCAGAGGGTAAGGATCATGTGAGTTTTATTTATTGTTTGATAAATAAATAGTACATACTAGCATAGTGCATGGCAAAGAATATGTACTAGAGAAATTTTATTAAATGGAGAATGACTATGGATAGCCTTCTCTCAAAGCTTAGGCTCTCATTTTGCCTTGCTTTACCACCATCCTCTCCACAAGTGAACATTTTCTCTTGTCATTGTTAACATAAAATGTTTCGTGTGGCTTCTACTGCTTGTTCTTGACTCAGTGACTCTCAGAATCATCAGGGACAGAGACTTGTGGTCATCCCTTTCACTTTCAACTTTGGGCTGGTGGTAAAACCTCTTGCGTACGTATATCCTGGGTGTGATCTCCTCTCTCCAGCACTTTCAAAATGCACAAGTCCATTTGTGAGGGCGGAGCCTTCTTGATCAAATCACTTCTCACTGCCCAAATGGGGATTAAGCTTTAACATACAAATTTTGCCAAGGTCTTTGGGAAAATGATTCTCAGCCTCTTGTTCCACTTGGCCAAGAAGGTCCCTTGCTTAGATTCCCAGAATTGCAACTCTTGGTGCTAATTTTGAGTCCTTCTGTGGTCTGTCCCCCAAAATCTAGTCACCTAAATGGGCTGCAACAGCTTTTATCAGGGTAGCCAGCCCTCTGACCCAAAAAGTCTGGATATTTTCCTTTCCTTGGGAACATTGTACTGTAAGTCTGGCAATTCCTGAAAATGTAAAAGGTCCTCATTATTTAATATTTTCCAGCAAATAAGGCCATGGCATCTGAGGTAGGAGTTTAGGGATATCAAGATGGCAGAGGCAGGGTACAAGAAAAATGTTGGCTAGAATATAAGATGGGGCAATGAATCATCTTGTCTCTGTTTATGGTAAGTCCTATTACCATGGCAACTCCCGCCACTGAGTGCTTATCAACATAGCAACTCTGCCAGAAGTCCCATATTCTAATTAGGCGAAAATAAAGTAACCAATGGGAACAAATAGGGCAGGGTCTTCAATTAGGTTCATAAAGAGAAGAATGCAGAACAGTTTGACACATAAAAAATCAAATTGCCCAGACCTCGGGGCCTTGACCTCTCACTGAGGTTGCTCCACTCTACTTTATGGAGTGTTTTTGTTGTTGTTTTTGTTGTTGATGTTGTTTTGTTTTGTTTTTGTACTAGGGATTGAATCCAGAAGTGCTTAACCACTGAGACACATCCCCAGCCCTTTTTTGGAGGAGGTTGGGGGATCAGGGATTGAACTCAGAGCACTCATCCACTGAGCCACATCCCCAGCCCTATTTTGTATTTTATTTAGAGACAGGGTCTCACTGAGTTGCTTAGCGCCCCACTGGTTGCCGAAGCTAGCTTTGAACTCATGATCTTCCTGTCTCAGCCTCCTGAGCTGCTGGGATTACAAGCATGCACCACCGTGCCCATTTCCTCAGCCCTTTTTTATTTTTTATTTTTTTTTTGTTTTGAGACTGGTTCTCACCAAGTTGCTTAGGGTCTTGCTAAGTTGGTGAGGCTGGCCTCGAACTTGCAATTCTCCTGCTTCAATCTCCTGAGTGGCTGGGATTATGGCTGGATCACCATGCTGAGCTCACTTTTACTTTCAATAAATCTATACTCTGCCTTTTATTTCTGCATGTCTTGCTCAGTTCTTTGTTTGGAAGCCAAGAACCTGGACCCCAACTGGACTCTTCACTGATATCACATCTACTTCTTCAGATTCATCACTTCGATGGTTTCTGTGGAGCCCTGTTGCCTTTGGAGGAGGGAGCTACCTGTAGAGTCTCAGGATAGTTCACTCTCCCAGACTTTTTGATGCATTTCTTAAAAAAGAAGAGAAGCAAGAAGGGGAACTGGAGAAGAATGAGGGAAAAAAAAAAATAAAAGCTAAATGTGAATAGATCATCCTACTACACATTGCACTTCACACATTAACTGCCAAGACAGATTCCCTGTTTTTCTTGAGTAGAAATCAGACTTCCTTCTCTAAATTGTACTTACTCAAAAATTTAACAAAAAACATACAATCAGGAAGAAAATTGAGAGATCATTCTGTTAAGCTGTCTGGCTTCAAGGTGCTGAGTCTTTGCTGGACATTTCAGTAAAATAATTGAAAAACTTATGTAAAATAGTATTATAGGTGATGGGGCAGGCTCCTAGGATGAAATAACAGGGTGCCTGAAGTTAAATTATTATTATTTTTTAGAATAAGCATCAGTTTTATTTTGGAGGATTAGGATCAGTGGTAGGAAAACAATTTGTGCATGGGCCCCTTGGTGCATGTCACCTTGGGAAAGGATTGGGGGTTGGAGCAGAATTGTGAGGCAAAGGAGGACTAGCTCTTGGCTCTGACTTGGCACACCTTTTCAGGGCCTGTGACATGTTTTCCAGGCCCTACTGCCTAGTATTTCAAAGCACCTAGTCATTGCTGTCTGCATCAGTCTCTAGTAAGGAAGGACAGGTCCTGACTCACAAGGTGTGATCCAGATCATCACTATCGTCAATAGTATGTTTGAAAGGAAAGCATCAAATTGTGTGAAGGTGGGAGAAGTTATCACAAATTGTTAATTCATGACACTCTTAAGAATAATGGCAATATTAAAAACAAAACAAAAACGCAGGCTGGGGTTACAGCTCAGTGGCAGAGTAGTTGCCTAGCATGCATGAGGACCAAAAAAAAAAAAAATTAAAAAACAAACCCACTGCATTCTATGAGGCTGTTGTGAGAAGCAAACTAGGAAGGAAACCAAATGCAGACCCTTTGAATGCCACAGAAACAGGCCCCAGATCATGCATCAACCCCTGTATCAAAATCAGAGCATGAGACACTAGGGTGGGAGAGTGATTGAATTTCACAGATTAAGAGCCTATGATGAGAAGCCAGGCATGATGATGCATGCTTGTAAAATCAGCAACTCTGGAAGCAGGGTGGATCACAAGTTGAAGGCCAGCCTCAGCAATTTAGCAAGGCCTGAAGCAATTTAGTCTCAAAAAATAAAAAGGGCTGTGGATGTAACCCAGTAGCTAAGTGCCCCCTGGGTTCAATCCCCAGTACCAAAAAAAAAAAAAAAAAAAACTTATATGAGCAAAACCAAAAACCAAATCTTCCTTTCCCCTGAGATGTGCCTTGCTGCTGAGTCATGCTGGTAAGGTATCATGATTTTTTTTCTTGCACGGTTTTCTTCTGTAAAAGTCATTTCAGAAGTTGATGAAATCTACCCAATTATGTGCTGTACATGTATGAATATATCATAATGAATCCTGCATATATATATATATATATATATATATATATATATATATATATATATAAAATTTTAATGCATTAATTAATAATACAAGGGAGATTACTTTAGTAGCACAAGCAAATCTGGGGAAAGAGGAGGGGGGAGGGAAAAGGAAGATACTGTGGAATAAGATTGATCAAATTATGCGCATGTACAAATATGGCATAATGAATTCCACTATTATGTATAATTATAATGCACCAATAAAATAAATAAATAAAAAGACCAAAACAAAACAAAAAACTGCTGTTACCTCTATCAATTCTTCATTTTAATAGATAGGCGAATAGTAGGAACAATCAGCCTTTCAGGATTTATAAAGGAGAATTCTATTGTGAAGGAGCTGTCCCCATTCTCCTTTAGCTGGTTAAATGTGATTTGATTCAACTCAATTCCAGAGCAGGGATTGAGCATCTGTGTGATGTGTGTGGATACTGATGAGGCACTGCTGGGTGGAGGAGAACAAGTGGGACATTTCCCTGACTAGAGGGAACCCATCATCAAGCAGGGGCCATAGATGTGTAGACAAATAACTACAGTGTGGAACAGAGGGAGGATAACTTATGCCCTGGGGAAGTGAGGGAAGGCTGTAGAGTAGGTGAGGTTTGAGCGGAGTCTTCAAGGGTGAATTGGCCTTGAAAGTAAGACAAGAAAGGGTTAGTGAGGGGAAGCACAAACAAAGCCACAGATGCATAGAAGTTTACCGGGTAGGTGTGTGACTGGGTAGAAGATGGAGCAGGGTAGAAGAAGCAGACGGGTCCTGGGTATGGAGGGGTATTTTCCCTGCTCAGGACTTGGGCAGAATCTCACTAGCATAGGCCAATACCTGGCCTTGGAATGTAATGAGGAAGGAGCCCGGATCTCACAGGAGCCTGATTTAGGATGGAAGTTATTTCCTTGAGGCCTTATCACTCAACTGGTGCCAGAAATCCCCAGCATTCTACTCACTCCTTAGAGGTCTTTTGGAAATGTGTACAAAGAGGTTCCCTGAAAGAAGTAGCACATTAACAATCTGACCACAGCCCTTTGTGCTCAATGTCACACCCACAGGTAGTCACATTTCTGGAACTCAAAGGCAGACTCTGGTGTAAGGCTGTCTGTGTTCAAAGTTTAGAAATAATAGCAATAGCTAGTGTTTCTTGATTACTAGCTTCTATATTTCACCTAGCCCCAGAGGCAGAGTGACAACCAGTCACCCTGTGGGAGGAACCACAAGTGGACTCTGCTGGCAGAATGTAAAGAATATGGGCACAAATACATTCCTTTGCCCTCAGGATCATTTGCTCTCACAATGCCACTTCATAGTAGACTGCTCTAGAACAATGCTGACCAACAGAAATTTAATGTGATTCATATACTTAATTAAATTTTTTTCTAGTAATTCAATTACCAAAAGTAAAAAAGAACAATTAATTTTAACCATATATTCTCAACCAGATGTATCAGAAACATCATTTAACATGTAATTAATATAAAAATTATTAATGAGATATTTTACATCCTTTTGAGGGCACTAAGGTTTTTTTGTTTTGTTTTTGTTTTTTTGTTTTAAAGAGAGAGAGAGAATTTTAATATTTATTTATTTTTTTTAGTTTTCGGCAGTCACAACATCTTTGTTTTGTATGTGGTGCTGAGGATCGAACACCAGGCCGCACACATGCCAGGCGAGCACGCTACCGCTTGAGCCACATCCCCAGCCCCGGCACTAAAGTTTTAAAATCAGGTATATTTTATAGCACATCTCAACTTGTACAATCCACATTTCCCATAGGCACCTGTAGTTAGTCTCTACCATATTTGATAACAGCTCTGGATCAATGGCCCACATGACTGGACAGAAATAATAGCAATAGCTAGTATTTCTTGATTGCCAGCTGAAAGATCTTGAGCAAGTTACTAAACCTGTGCTTGTTTCCTCCTTTGTAAAAGAGAAGTAATGGTAAAGTCTGATCATGTTGTAAGCATTAAATCGAGAGAGGTAGCCAAAGCCCCACATAAGATCATTAGTCCACTTTGCCTTTGCACATAGTTTCCTCAGCCTGCAATGCCAAGTCTTCTTCACCTGCAAGTCATGTTCATTTTTTGAAAAATGTCACCTCCTCTATGAAGCTTATCTGAAGTGCCTATCTCTGGCTCTGGACCAACCTCCGCTTTGTTTACCACTGTAATGGTGCTTATTACCTTGTTTTGTAATTGGTTCCCTACCTGGTTCCCTTGTGAATCTTGAAGGATTCATTCATTTTCCATTTTCTATTATCTAGCATTTCTAGATTTTCCATTTTCTAGCATTTCTGAAATGAGAGGTTTACTTACATACAATTGTCAGTGTATTTTTTTCTTGGTGAGTTTTTTTAAGTAGGTGTGATTGCAATATATGCCATAGATTTGATAAATTTTAATATTTGCCTTTGTGTTCTTAGGCACTGGACTCAGTAAATGTAATGCATGTGTCAAATATACTAATAACATGAGTAAAAATTTACTGCAATTACTGCATGCGTAAATTATTTGGCTGGCTGTCTCTCTTCCATTCTGGTTGGTAACCTGTCTAATGTTGGAGACTGACTTTTTCATAGTTATGGGATGGGCATCTTGTGAGAGACCAAAATTTTAAAGAACATGTGACCTTGAGTTGCAACAAGGAAAGAAATCCCACTTTCCTTACTACAGCATGATTATGCTTTAAAATTTTCTTCATCAAAATATCTGATTACTGCATCAGGAAGCAGAGTGGTCTAGCTAGAGTGTAGGGTTGAGAAATGTGTACTTGTGGGATCAGGGGAGGGAGAAAGCATTTCCCCCAAAGCTGTGTGCTTCCTCAGAAATCCCAGAGGGTCCCAAACAGATCATCTTTCAAAGGGCTCCTTACAAGGCAAGAAGGGCTTTTAAATTTCAAGTACTTTAACAAAACCAGTTTTTTATCTAGAAGCTCTATTGTCAAATTGTGTCTCTCTCATATTTATAAAATGATAAACAAAAACATGCCAAAAAAACTCTCTTATTAAGGGAGTTCCAACCAAAGTCTGATACCTATATTGGAGAGTTAAAAAATAATGATCAGTCCAAAAGATGGGAGGGGAGATGGACTGATAGGGACCTTTTGATTAGTGTTGTTCCCCAAGCTAGGCTCTATCAGAAAGAAGGAAATCAAAATTGACCCACGTAGGAAGTGTCTGAAATGTACATACATAAAGTTCCTGTGAGCAAATATTGACTTTTAAGTGTTTGAGGTTATCACAAAGCTGGTGTTTGAAGGTACACTTTTGTTTTCCCTTGATGAATGGATTGGAGTTCCTGCCAAGTAAAAAGGACTCACGCTCTTTGGGGCTTCTACCCAATTAAACACACACACACAGACCATCCCTCAAAATGCCACCATCTCTCCTTAAGGGAAATCATGCCTGTTCTAACTTCAGCAAACAGTATAAACACCTGGATTGAGCTAAGAGTGTGTAGTTTTATCCACCCTCCACCCCCCAGCTCTGAAAAGAAAACATTGCTTTAGCGATGCAGTTAAAGTAAATTGCTCCCTGCCTTACCAAACTCTCAACCTGTCAGGTAGGCTCAGGGTGTGGAGTTCCAGAGCTGGGCTTGGCTGGATTTGGGACGCAGGGGCTCCTGGGAGCACTGGCTAAACTAGGCAACCTCTGAAGTCTCCGACATCCTGGATTTGAAAGGGAAATCAATCACAAATTCTTTTAACTTCCTTTTATTTTTTTTCCTTCTCTTCCTCTCTCTTCAAAATCAGTTGAAATGAAATTACTCTGACTAATGTATCCAAAAGCATCAAGTAAAGTGCTTTCACCAGGTCCTCCTTCCAGAACACTCCACTGTCCTCCTGTGTCCTCCTGTTTCAACACTGCCCTTACCCAGCTTCTTTCTGGAGGAGGTGCCTGCTACCTGCAAAGCTACTGATGAGGTAGGCAGATAAGAGCCATATGAATGTGAGGCTGTTCCTCACACATCAGTCCTTTTACCTGACTGATCATAGCTCACAGCCCCCATTCAGGAGGCAGCCACAGCTCCATAGAGAAGAGAGACTCAACAGTTTCAAGGGGGTAGGAACAGATGCCTGTGGCAGCAGAAAAAGGAGCTCTTAACTGTCTGCTATAGACTCACCACACCTGGCCCCAGGCAGCCCTCTCAAGAGCAGCTTCTTGGACAATCCTCCTCCCCTTAGCTCAGCTGAAAAAAAGATAGAAACCCCCTCTCCCCAGTAGTTTTACTGAAACTTAGGAGGAAGTTAAGGAAGGACAGTACTAAAACAGAAGCAGATGAGTTTACAGAGGCACAGATTTCTTATCTGATCACGCTTCCTGGGGAATCAGCTTCCTTTCCCCCACCCGCACCCTCCATGGGAAAGGCCAAAAGCCCTCATCCTTTGTGTACAGTGAGATAAGCACATTTCCAAAGGGGCCCCTCTCTTCTAGAGCTATTTCTTTCCCTTCATCCTGCTCCACCCTCCCAGCCAAGATCTTGAGACTAATTTAAGGGAAATATGATCAACCTTAATCCTCTACATCTTTTTGTTAAAACCTATGAACTCAAATTTCCTCAAAATAACTGACTTGTAATCATCAAACATATCCAAGTCATGAAAATCAAGGAAAGAGAGAACTGTTTTAAAATGACAGTTGCTAAAGGGGTATGACACCAACATGCAACGGTGATTCTAAACGGGGTTCTTCTGCCTTCAAGGACATTATTGGTAAAGGTCAAGTGGGTGTCCAGGATTAGAAGGGAGTGTAATACCATTGTTAATTTCCTGAGTTTGATAGCTCTTGTGTGGTTATGTGAGCAAATGTTATTGTTTATAGGAAACACATAGTAATGTATCCAAT
Organism: Marmota flaviventris; assembly: GCF_047511675.1. NCBI lineage: Eukaryota > Metazoa > Chordata > Mammalia > Rodentia > Sciuridae > Marmota > Marmota flaviventris. The sequence goes on from NC_092507.1 coordinate 77,751,777, forward strand.
GGTGATGGCACATCATGTTGACATCCTACCTAAAATATGTACAGGAAAAAAATGGCAAGTTTAAGTTTGAGATTAAGGAAAAGCTCTCAAACTACTATATATCCAAAAATTTTTAGGAATGTAATCAAAACACATATTGCTGAGAAAAAAAATTCAAAGTTGTTATTATTTTTGCCAACAAAGATAACTCAAATACCTTATCTTAAGGGACTGAATGAACTATTGTACATATATACACTTTAAAAAGGAATAAGAAATATTTCTATATACCACAATGGTGTGATCTCCAGATTATAATAAACAAACAAAAAAAAAGCAGAGAAAATTGTATGGGTCTATATGTATACACATACACAAAAGGAAAGGAAATTGTGTGTGTGTGTGTAGCTTTTTTAAAACAAGCAATAAAAAAATCATAAAATTAAAAAACAATTACCTGTAAGAGCTAGGAAGAAATAGAAGTTATAGGATACAAGGTAGACTACTTTATACTTAGTTGGTAGATTTGACTTTGGAAACATAAATATTTCATATAAAAACCAAAATTTAAAAAAAATAATCCTGGAAAATAAAATGAAACAAATGATCCTAAATATGAATACAGTTTTCATAACCACACTATTCCATGAGACTTAAACTTCAACTTGACTACATCTTGTGAAGAACAATAAGAACTACAAAAACAAAAAACACTTAAATTCTTTTTAGGAATAACGTTGTTGGTGGGAATGTTGGTAGTTTTTCTGAAAGGTTTTACATGTGTGTGTTACATGTTTCATGATAGAACAAATGCATAATTACATGATAATCATTACTAGTGTCTTTGGAAACCTGAATTCTTAACTATGAGAGAAAGGAGATGTAGGATTGAAGGTATTAAAACAAAAATTCCTGAAGTCCTGAACTTGAATTGGAAGTATAAATATGAATTCATGATATATTTTATCTTAAGAAATAAATATATTTCCTGCTTCAATCTACAATAAAGGCCTAGAAATAACCATCAACCCAGTTAGCATAGTGCCCCGCAGTGCCCAGAGTGAGTTCCAGATATACCATTTCTCACTAATGGAACAAGGAAGGGCTCGTGGGAGAGATGGTCATTTCCACAATTAGAGCAGGAAATGCACAAAATGTCCCTGGAACATTTTGTCTTCTTAATAATAAGAAAGTTATCAAACTATAAGGATTGCACTGGAATACTGAAGAGTCAACTTTTAGAAGATTCGAGTTGATTTGAGCATCAATAATGACAATAACTGCGATACATTAAAATATGTTTGAATCATGAGTTCACAATAATTCTAAAAATATAATCATTAGTCACTCTTGAAGGAGGCTGTGAGTCTTTTTATTTATTTTTTGTTACTTGGAAATAAGAATAAAAATTTTAAAATTAAGCATTTTCCTTCCTTTCCTGTATAAATGGTTGCACTGGATAACCAAGTAAGGGGGATTTTCTCTTCTCTTCATAGGATTACAGCTAAAAATGAAGAGGTAAAAGTGGAGTTAGAATATTATCATCACCATTTTGCAATTTCTAATGTGTTAATTCAATTTAGAAATTGATCATCCAAGTTGTGATTATTGCAAAGAGAGAAAAGCCAAAGGTTACATACTTGCTGACAGAAGAATACAGAAGATTGGAAGCAATCTTTCTGAAAAATAAAAAAAATCAAACCTGAAGTTTGTTGAGCTTAAGATACAACTACCAATTCAGAGGAGTGGGAAAAAGAAAACCCAAAAAACAGAGGGAAAAGGAACATATAAAAATGCCACTGGAGGGATCAGTAAGACAACTCCAGACAGAGCAAGTCCACATGGCTAACAACGCCATTTCTTCAAGCAAAGAGAGATCTAGAGATCAAATGAAATGTAAGGAGATAGAGCAATCAGTACATATGGGCCTTATTTTGGATCTTGAATCAAATAAGAAAACTTTTTAAATTGCCATTTATGAAGTTATTTAAAATTTCAACACTGGCTAAATATTTTATGATATTAAGGATTTATTGGGGTTTTTTTAGATGTGGTAATAATATTGTGTATATGTTTTAAAAAGGAGTTCTCTAGAGATTCATACAGAACTGTTTACAGAGGAGATTATACAACACCTGGAATTTGCTTTAAGATTTTGCAGATGGGAGGAGGAAGCGAGTGGAGGCATACATAAAACAACATTGGCCACTATTGAAGCTGAGCTACCTTTTTTGATGCTTCAAAACTTGTGTATTCTATCTCTCCTTTGTATATTCTTGAAGTTTTCCATACTAAAAAGTTTTAAAATAGCATCTACTATGTAAGCAGGCATTGACCTAAGTCATAAATTGGCATCTCAGAGAAACATAGTCAGAACTTTTCCTTCATGACTTAAACATGTGGAAAGGGAGAAGAATTTGGTGGCAACACCCTTAACTCTCCCCTGACTTGATGAGATGAATATGCAGTTTTCTTTGCCAAATAGGAAAGTGAGAGCAGAATGTAACCCTGTCTAAGGCAGCTCCTCTGTGGAGCTCGTGGAAGGCCGGAATCATGACTCAGGGTCCAGCTGTGCAGCATTCTCATCCACCCAGAAACATATGCAGATATCTATTAGACCAAAATATGGCCACATGTGCGTTTTAACAAAGAGCTGTTAGACAAAAACCCCACAGACACGCCTGACCTTTCTCTTGGCCCTGAGCCTTCCATGGAAATGTGAACTTTCCTTTGACACTCACATGACACCCTCTGGCCCTTAACAACAGTCCTATAGAGAGTGGGCAGTGCCCTTTGGCTCATCAAGGGCAGGGGGCCCGATGCTGTGCATTGCTGGCATTCACATCACAATCTCCTCTTCTTTCAGGGCCCCACCCTATTTGCACTCTGGCTTCATGGTGCTTGAGGGTAAAAACATAAATTCAGCTGGACACTCCTCTGCTCAGTGTAGTGACCTTTATCATACATGCCTGGGATGTTTTCCCAAAGAATCTGGGGGAAAAAATGGCTTCATTAGAGAAATGTGGTACCATGGAAATGCCTGAGAGAGGTCTGGGTCTGGGCACAGGTCGCTCTGACTTGTACTTGATTCCCTCGTTTGCAATGGAGGAATGTTTCTATGGGACCTCCATAGGGCTATCTATTCATTCATTCATTTATTCAAGCACTTACTGGTCCTCAGTGTTGGTAGCTCTGGGAGATTTAAGGAAGAAAAACAGAAGGCCTTTGTCCTGAAAAGCTCTCAGGCAGGTGGTGGGGGGGAGATATATTCCTGAATAACTTTAATTTAGGGTATAGAGTTCAGAAGAAGGAGAGACAATTTCCAACTGCAGCAGTGAAGTTGCAGGAAGTAAAGTGTGAAGCAGACATTGAAAGATGAGTAAAATTCCTAATTTTAATACTCTGGAGTTGGGGGTGAATGAAAAGGGTGGTAGTGGTAGTAGTAGTAGAGGAACAGAGAAGAATTCCAAATAGTTGGGGGCATCTCTAACAAAGTCATGCAAATAAGATTTTATAAAGTCTTCTGTTAAGTATAATGAGTCAAACCATTAGTGATGAAGACATCTACCAAAGCAAGGAGTTCTGCCAAACCTCAGGCACTACCATGGCCTATTTCATTTCCTTGTTTGTACTCATTTTTCAGAATGCTGATGATCTTCTCTGCAAAGAAAGAAAAAAATCACATCAGTCAAAGTTGTCACCTTGTTTATAACACCTAGAACAGACCAACCAATCTAGGAAACCCAAAGTGAAATTTGGGTCAAAATCTGTGGGGTACGGCCACTTACCTATTCCAGAGAGCTGGTTTGTTAAGCTCTTGAATCTCTCCCCACTCTCACTTTGGACCAAATAGCTCACCAACTTCTTGGTAAACAGTGGAAGATCCACATAGTTTGGTTTATGAATCTCAGCACAAACCAGATAAATCTTCTGTGGGGTGAGTGGAGCAGGTTTAGCAGCATCCCTGGCCTCTATCCACAGGATGCCAGATACACCCACCCTCAGTTAAAAACCACTGTTCTATATAAAGAAACCAAAATTATACAAAAAGCTTGTGCTTATTGGGTATCTATTATGGGTAAGGTCTACATTAAGTGTTTTCATACATTAACCCATTTATTCCTCACATACCCCAATTTGTAGGGGACAATTTATTATTTAAATTTGACAGATGAAGAAATTATTCACATTTGACAGAGAATTTAACAACTTACTCAAACTCATATTCCTCACAAGTAGCAGATTCAAGATCTGACCCAAGCATGCACCCTCTTGGCTATCAATCTACATCATACTATACCCCAGACTCCCCAGGCATCTCTCATTTGGAAGTGTAAATCAAATGGTATGTGCACCAGTAACAGGAGCTCCTTCCACCAGTCCCAAATGCTGCTGGAAACCAGACTGAGTAGGTCCCTGGGATGGAGCACACATTGCCCAAGAGACCTCTGGGCACCATCCTCACTATCATATGTCTTACTCTCTGCTCTGCCATGCTCTTGAGGACCAAGTGTCTCACCTCTTTCCCATATCACCAACATCTTTTCTGGAACAGATTCTATCCCTGTTATTGCCCCCAGGATCACCCCCATCTGGTTACCACCATGTTCACCTCTTTTAGATAGAGAACTAATCACCGTTTGGCTTCAGCACGGAGTGGGGGGAAATTTACTCAGAAGGGATATAATGGTTCTGCAGGACACAAGAAGTAAAGGTCAGTTATAGAGTCCACAGTGACCTTGAGGTTTGCCTCTCCAATATCAGTTTCCCGTTTCCTTTAGTAATTGTGCCAATTGTCATTCGGGTATTCCTCCTCCCCATGCAGCCTTGATTTTAGACAATGTATAGTTCTAAATGTGCACACATACACACACAAATATGTATGCAAGTACATATACGTATTTGCAGATAAATCTGAGTTTAGATTCTAGTTTCACTCTGTACTAAATATGCAACCCACAAATTAATTGCCTGTTTGATCCTCAAATTTCTCTATTTCTGCATAGCGGTATAAAGAAAAAAGCTACTATTGGAAATATTGTATGGATTTGAAATAATATATTCTGCAAAGTATTTTTAAGCGCTATTAAATGGCCACTTTTATGAGGATTTGTTTATCGGGTTGCTTCTTGGTGTTACCTATATTCGGTGGAGAACAAGTGGAATGTAGAAATGAACACTTTGATGACAGATGAAACTGGGAAAAGATGCAAAGAGTGTGAAGGTGCAACCTAGAGTCTGGGGGTGGCATCAAAGTGTCAGAGATATGTATTAGTCAACTATTGGTTGCCATAACAAAATACTTAAGGCAGCCAACCTTATAAAGAAAAGTTCATTTAGCTCACACTTTTGGAGGGTCAAGGGCATAGAAACTGCATTCAGTTCTGGTGAGAGTCCTTTCAGTGGTGTTACATCATAGCCAATGGTAATAATAGGAGCACTTTCAGGAGCAAGAAATCACATGTTGATATGGGAAGCCAGAGAGCCGGGTGGGGCGAAGCTCAGGCTTTTATAACAATCATCTTGTGAGAAGTACCAAGGGGTCACACAAGAACTACCTTAATCTCTTCCCACAGCAGGACCCCCACTGACCTAATGACCTCCTAGTAGGCTCTTAAATGTTACATCTGTTAAAGGTTCTGTCGGCTCCTACACTGCTATACTGGGGACCAAGCTCCCAATACATGAACTTTTGGGGACAAAGCAAATCCATACAATATCAAAGTACTAAAAAAGATACTGAAAGTTTCCTGCTTCAACATTTCTTAAGACATGGCTCCAGATCATTAGGTAGTTTAGCTTTGGGAGAGACTCTTCAGTGCAGCATGGGATTTTTAGGTAATATTGTTCATATTTCACTGACAAAATATCCCAGAACCCTGCTCCTGTTTGTTCAAAACCTAGGAGCTCACAAACAAAGAGCACTCAGCAATCCCAACCATTCCTTTTACAATCCTAGTTTATTGATTTATCTTGCAATGAATGAACTTCCTTAGGTTGGTCTTCAGAGAGTCATGAGCCAAGGCTCGTTCAAAATGGTCTCTGAATTGAACTTCTCTTACCTTTCCAAAATTTCAGAAGCATTCTTTCACTAATTTCCTACCTGTGTCCATCAGAAACCCAGGTGATATAAATAATTTGGAGGTATTTTCTTCATTTAAGTTCTTATAGGCTTTAGTGTATAGACAGCTATTATAAATAGTTGCCCAAATCATACAAAAAATCTACATCTACCACTCATTGGACACCTACAACATAGATCTGAATCCATATACTGCCCTTGAAAGGTTCTGATCCCTATTATGCACCAAAGGAAGGAAGTTAAGTGACTCAGAGGTTAAGTGACTTGCCCAAGGTCTCCCCACCTGGTAGATGGCTAGGCCAGGATTCAAAACTAGCAATGACTTCTTTTTCATGAGGTCAAGCTGCCTCCCTCTCCCTCTCCTATTACCCCATGGGTGTGTATGCATGTGTGTATACACACTCAAAAGTGTATTGGAGTAATCCTGTGGACCTAGGATAGCTGTCAGTATCCTCTTTCAGTTTATACATTGCTGGTAGAGCCAGGCAATGATTGAATGAACAAAGTAAGACAGAAGGAAATGTGGGTAGACCACTCTGAAAGGAGAGCCAGAAGAAGCAAGGAAGGGAGGGAGGGAGGGAGGAGGAGGAGGAAACAGAGGAGAGGAGGGAAGGAAGAAAGCTGTTTTCTCCTGCTGTGGTAATAATAACTCAGGAGGATATTTCCTGTGGGCTTGTCAGTGAAGAGAATCCTTTCCTGTGAGACTGAGGCATGAGGGGTGGAGGACATGGCTGCTGGTGGGGCTCTGTTTCTGTCACTCATGAGGCATGCTCTCTGAGGAGGATGTTGGCAGCAGCATTTTCACCTCACAGGGAGGGCAGTGGCGTGCTCATGTGGAAAGTCACATGGGAAGGGTATTCGGCAAGTCATTACAAACTCAGGGAAGAAGCTGCATGCTCCACAAGAAGAATCACTCCAAAGTGCTGTGGAGAAAATGGGACCAAGATGTTGTCTCAGACACTCACAGGAGCCTGCCAGAGATGTTCTCTATATCCCCAGCTTTGAGCCACCCTCTGAATACCCCAAACCCTACACCACAAAGCCTGTATTTAGAAAGCAGAGAAGTTTTACAATTGGCACAATTCTGTAAACACATTGGTTTAATTCCAATTTTACAGCTCACTACTCCCTGTAACACACAGTCTGTAAAGCATTTACAATGTTGTTCAAAATCTATATACTATTTACATTCCCTGCCCTCCATGCAGGTAAAATGGATCTAGGAACTTGGCCAGAGTCCTGGGGAAACAACTAGGATTAAATAGAAACCACAGAAAGTAAAGCAACAAGAACACCAAATGGGATGTGGAAAGAACTGGGAACCCTCAGCATAAGGCCTCCAGGTGAGGAGGATCCAGTCATGTGTGGGCAAATTTAGAGAGACAGGAGCTCTTGGGAGGCTCCTGGAAGTGATCAGATGGATGCTCAGCACCACCTCACAGCCTATGTTTTATGTGAATTTGTTTTTCCAAGATTCTACCAGAAATCACCTCACTTTGTATACGTTGCTTCTATAAAGAATCAATGTAAAGTCTTCTGTAAAGTCCCTGGGACTTTGAGTCTTAGGATCCTGAGTCTTTCACAGAATCTGGCTCTTGATTAGTGTGCCCTGGGCCCTGTTGACATAGAGACTACACCCAACATCTCAGTCCCCGCCCAATCAATGTGGGCCGCCCAGAGGTGCCCAGAGCTGACAAGGATTCTCTGGCTGGTCCGTGAGTTAATCCTTCCTAGAGGTAGACCTAACTTTGGCGTGGCCTCAAGCCTATATAATGTCTGCTCCTTTTAAAGAAAAAGAATGCAAAATTATAAATTTTAAATCTGGTACAGAACCTGTGGAAGCACTAGTCCTAGTGAAAGGCCCCAGAGCTAAAGCCAGACTTTGAAATAAGCCCACTTCTGCACCCTGGAGCTCTGACCACCTAAGGAGATCTTTGATGGCTCTTGTCTGATAAGAAGCAAGATTTGACCTGATTTCCTTGGCAACAGAGATAACTGAAGATTTTCAAGCTGGGTAGAAAGTAATTAGGTCAGGATAAGAAGTAAAAGCAACTTGTCAAGGCTAAGGACTATCAATAGATTGAAGGGCAGTATTAATCAGTTCAAGAGTAATCATTTTAAAAGATTGCTTTAGAAACTTGCATTATAGAGGATATTTGCTGTTTTAAATAAATTTATGAGATACTGTTTGCCAGCAAATAACACTTATAGCTTTTTGTTGCTGTTATTCTTTAATTCTGTGCATTCCTAAAGACATGGCTCACCCATCGCCTTGGGACCCAACATCCTAAAAATTGAGCGATTACTGAGCTACATGCTGAACAATGTACTAAGTTCTGCCCTTGGCCTCTAGTGCAGGCCTGGCTGCCAACAGGCACAAGTCTAAGGCAGGAAATACATCTCATCTCCTGCTCAGATTTGATTCTTTAGCTACTCAAGCTGGTGTGCCATGATGAATAAAAGAAAGAGACATTTTAGGATCTGTTGTAAATTAGACCAATGAGCCGAGGAGCCATGTCCAGCAGGAACAACTGCCCCAGGCTATCACAGGGGGTAAAATCCATGCCTGCAAAATTACAGGCAGTGCCTCAGACCCAAGTAGGCCATGAAACCAGAGACTTTAGCCCAAGCCCCTAAAAGACCTTTTCTGAGCTTGGTGTCCTCAACCTAGGTGGTTGTACAACAGTTCATCTGGCGGAACCCCAACCCAGCAGTAAATAAGTACTATGTGAAAACAAAACAGTGTCCTTTGGATACCATAGATTTTGTTATTGGAAACCCCTGGCCAGAAAGGGAACTGAAACTGCTTAATTAGGGACATACCAGCATGTCAGGAAACCAAGTGTGAGCCTGGGAGAAGTAGAGTAAGGTTCTGGCTGGAAGGATATTCAGGAGGGTAAGGGGAGGGTAGTAGGGAAGGCAGAGACGCACCCAAGGGCAGGAAAGGACCAAGATCTGCCCAGCCAGCTGCTCTTGGCTCTGGGTTCTGAGGAGTTAGTATCTCTTCTGAGCACAGAAGCAGTTCTCCATGGGCCTGAGCTGGGTTGCCATTGGGCTGAGCCATGCCTCTGACTTTGACAGACGGCAAGGAACAGCAGTGTTTTGAGGACATTCTTTGCTCCTTTCAATCTTCTCACTTTGGAAACTTTTTGCTGGCTTTTCCTGGTTGTAGACACCTCTCACCAGATTTGAAAGTCCCTGGGCTCTTGCTTTACTTAATTAATAATAACTTCCTTTTATTAAGCTCTTATTGTGACTGGGAATCATTTTAGGTATTCTGCCTTAAATAGTCTCACTCCTTTCCATACTATTTTCTACCTCAGGGACCCACAACTCAGACCCATAATGGCTAAGATCACTCAACTAGTCAATTGGTGTAACTAGTACCTAAGCCCAGTATGTCTGACTCCAAAGTCATTTATTAAATGCTGGTCAAATTCATTGAACTAGTTCTTCTAGAGATAAAAACATGAATATAGTCAACTCTTTATTTATAATGTTTTAAAATGATTTTAAAGCAATTAATCCAAAATTCACCAACATTTGATCCTAGAATATGTTTTTATTCCTATGTTTGAATATGGGTATGTTTGCTATTCTAGGAATTTACAACTCCAAACAAAGTAATAAAGATACTCTGTAAAGGAGCTCCAAATTATGAGTTTTCCTTTTCTGATTTTCCTACTAGAACTACTCCCTACACAGAGCTCCTCTCCCTCTGAATCCTCTCCATTGCTCTATTTGTAACCCTTAGCTCCCTTGAGCTTCCAGACGTACATACTCAACTACTTAGTTGATGTCCCCAGTTAGAGGGTTAACAAGCACCTCGTACATCATCCACACGACACACTTTGTCCTGCTCTCCCAGTAATCACCACCTCAGGAAGAGATACCACCATCCACTCAACTACTTAAACCAAAAACTTAGGAGTCATCCCTGGTTCCTTTTCTCACCTTCCACATCCCATCTACTGCTGATTCCTTCTGATTCCTCCTCCAAATGCAAACTGGATCTCACCTAAACTGTCATCCATTCAGAAGCCTCAGTCTTCCTCCGTATAAAAAGGGGAGCCCAGCTATTTTACTTTCTTGGTTTCTATTTGTTATCAAACTATTCAGAGAAATGCCAATGTTTTTCCAGGGATAGCCCTGCCTGGGAGGGGGATAGTCCTTTGTAGACTGTGATTCTAATATAAAATTTAAGCTGCCATACCATTACCAAAATATTTCTTGGCCAATCCACCAATCTGGCAAAATTCCCATCTTGGGAAAATCATGTACCTATTTCAATTGAATGTTTTTTTTTTTTCTTTTTGCCTCTCTGATGCCAACTGTTTAAAGATAATAGTAAAATTTTAAGAGATAATATAGGTATATCAGGTTTACACAAAAACTTCTTTCACAATTTTTTTTTTCAAATGACGAAAATGGTCTAAAAGTAATCTGGGAAATTACTAACTCCCTTAGCAGCATTAAATAAATTCTTCTTCTGTGAAGTATGAGGAACTGTTTATTTCTCCATGCCCTCAAAGGCAATCTGGATTTTCAGTTAACTATCACAGAGGTGGACTGAAATGGGAGCTGTAGTCACTGGTAGATTAATTATAATTTTTTTCAAGTATTTTGAACACACTCTTTTGGTTATGCAATCAACCTTAAAAAGTAGATCTTAAAACCTTGGAGTCTATAATACTTTGGGTCAGTATATGTAACAGTGTGTGTGTGTGTGTGTGTGTGTGTGTGTGTGTGTTTACTCTTACCCAGGATTCCTTAGCGATCTGCTCCTGCTCTGTGTGAACTGACAGACCCAAGCAGTACTGCAGAAATACAGATAGCACTGCTCCACGGCTGTGGTCCTTCATATACATTCCTGGGAAATGTAATCCTTGCGGTTTCCAATCTCCTTTCTCTTGGAATACAGATATGAGCAGATTTTACTGTGGAAAGAACACATGCACTTTGGTTTACATTAAGATTAATTTGAGATGGATAAAGAAAGGAGGGCCATTTGGGACCAATATTTACTAAATCTAAATCTCCATTATACTGCGGCAGACTTAATTAGTGCTTAAATTCTAACTTAATTGTGACAAGCTTCCTTCTGTTTACATTTCTGCAATTAAACAAACCATCACCTCCTCAGTGGTCCCTCTTAAAGAAGAAACACAGCTGGCTCAAAGTTAGTTTTAGTTTCCACCCCCTCCTTTCTCACCTTTTTTTTTCTTCTAAGACTTGAAAAAAAAAAAGTTCAGCTCTCAGCCCAGCTGTTAGGCAAATATAAATTCTTATCGACAACTAAATTAAACATAAATATCTTCAGTTTATTTTGTACAGAATTTGCAGGAGTGGACTTCAGGGGGTGATAAAGTGAGTGACAATTTAACTGAATTAGTAATGAGAATACTTTATGATTGTTTTTATTCAGATACATAAGAACTTATCAATTAATAGTTAAAACTTTAAAAACTATAGTGGTAGGCTGAGGATGTGGCTCAAGTGGTAGTGCGCTCGCCTAGCATGTGTGAGGCACTGGGTTAGATTCTCAGCACCACACAAAAATAAAATAAAGATATTGTGTCCATTTAAAATTTAAAAATAAATATAAAAAAAAAAACTATATTGGTAATTAACTCCTACTCCATGCCTTTTTTTTTTTAATACTGGGGTTCGAACCCAGTGCTGCTCTCCCACTGAACTATATCCTCTTTTATTTTATTTTTTATTTTGAGACAGAGTCTCACTAAGTTGTCCAGGCTGGCCTCCAATGTTATTCTCCTGCCTCAGTCTCCTGAGTGGCTGGGATTACATGTGTCTGGCTTCCTCCCTGCCTTTTGGTTAACTAAGGCTCCCTACAAAATACTATATTAAAAGATGTCTTGCTGGTCTACAGGGCCAATATTTGATATGTTGAGATGGCATTGTTTGAGAATAGGTGGGCTACTTCCAATCAGGGCTCTATTCAACTTTCTAATAACTAAGAGAGGTAATTCTAGCCGATAGAAAATTTAATTTCTGTCTTTATGTGCTCTGTATGCAGATAATTCCCTAAAAAAGAAAAAAAAGTTTGAAAAAGTAAAACAAGACTTTGGCAGTGTCTTTGAGTTGTGCTTAATAGAGCAGGATGCAGCTGTGCAGAGATACAGCTAAGGGAGACAAAGAAAGCACCCTGAAATTGTAGGTATAGATTAAACTCCGTGTGAACAGGTAGTTTTTAAAGGCTGTGACTTTGGGTTTACATGACTCACAATCGAGTCCGCAGAAGAAGAGGTTGACTAAAAGAATGAATATAATAAAGCTGAAACTTGAAGGTTCTGATAAACATGTGTTTGTTTCAACCTTTCCCTCACAGGTCCCCTTTCTTTTCTTTATTAAATCTTTTCTCATGGTTAGTTTTACCCATGGAGGTACAATGAAGCTTGGTGGTTTTATCAGGGGAGGAGGTAGGGTATACTGCTTAAAATCCATTTTCATCACTTTTAAAGTTACATAATTTCTCTGAACTTCAATTTCCCCGTGAATAAAATAGGGGTGATTATTCTGTGCCTATCTCATAAAATTAAATGAGACGGTGTTTTAAATGCCTGACACATGGATAAATCCATGAATGACAGATGTATAACTTTGACTTGAAGTTACTCTTGCTTGCCTCAATCAATTCTCCACCTAGAAACCTTAGAATTGAATGAGAATACCTAGAGAGGAGACACAGAGGAGGAGCAGCAAGGAGCGCCGTTCAAACCTGGAGGCAGAGCATATCACTGTCCTGTCCAGAGCCTCTAGTGGCTTCCCATTACATTTAGAGTAAAAGTAAGAGTCCTCAAAATCATTTCCTTCATGATCCTTCCACCCTGCTCCCCCTTACTCCCTCTACTCTGGCTATATTTTTCTCCTTGCTTTCCTTCAAATATGCTAAGCATCCTTTCTGTCTTGAAACCTTTCCACCTGCTATTCTTTTGCCTAGAACACTCTTTCTTCAGGCATATGCTGGCATGCACCCTCACTGCCTTCAGGTCTTGGCTCACATGACTTTCCAGAAAAGCCTTCCCCACGCACCTTGGCTAAAAATAGCACCACCACCATGCAAACCCTTACCCTTTTATTTATTCCTTGATTCTTACTACCTAATACTAAAATGTGCTTATTTGCTAAATAATTTATTTATCTGTCCCTGCCTCTAGAAATTATGCTTTATCGGATTAGTGTATATTTTATTTTCTACTGTATTTATATAGCCTAGAACCATGCCTGACACATTATAGGGACTCAATAAATATTCATGAACTCAATGAATGCCAGACAAGGTAAACTCTCATTCATCAGTATAAGATTTGGTGTGCATCAGAATCACATGCAATACCTATTTTCGTACCCATTCTCAGAAATTTTGATTCATTAGGCCAGGGAGGGAGCAGGGATCTGCTTTAACACATGTCTCAGGCGACTCTGAAATAGTCAACAGACCAGACTTTCAAAAACATTCCCAGAGACAGTCTATTAAATAATGCCAATGGAAAGAAACTACATTAATAAGTAGACATTATTTTTAATGCAATGGGCTACCTGGTTAGGTGGAACTTGATATTTCTTTTAGCAGGAGCTATTTGTTTATAAGTGGCCAAGCAGTGTTGCATATAGGAAGAGACACTAAGTTGCTTTGGAATAAATATTTGTTTTGAGAAAAAAAATCTCTTAAGGGGTCCTTCTTTGGTCCCTCTTAAAGTCATGGGGACTCACTGTCCCAGGGGAGAGAGGTAAGATGAACTTTTCACGACTTGACAAAGGCTGCCCTTCAACACAGGAGTGCTGTGGGGCTTCATGCCACTAGAGCTTCACTGGGGGTAGAAAGGGTCCAAACTTTTTTTTTTTCTTTTTGCTACTGGGGATTGAACTCAGGGACACTCAACCACTGAGCCACATCCCCAGTCCTATTTTGTATTTTTATTTAGAGACAGAGTCTCACTGAGTTGCTTAGAACCTCACTTTTGCTGAGGCTGGCTTTGAACTCATGATCCTCCTGTCTCAGCCTCATGACCTGCTGGGATTACAGGCATGCGTCACCATGCCTGGCCCACGCTCTGCTTTTGAGAAAGGCCATCAAGTGTTCTGAGGGTGAACTCACAGGGAGGTAGAGAAGTCAGAACCCACTCTAGGGCCTGAGCTAGCAAAGGAGAAGCGGGTGTTGGAAAACTTGATCTGAGGAAAGCTCAAAATGAGACCATCCTCTCTCACACACTCCTTGAATGAGGGGGTGCACTCTTGGGAACAACTAGTTGTTTATATAAATATAGAGTTATAACTTTGATAGCCTCTTGTGATCCCCCCATGGCCAAGTATAACCTAATTCTTGAGGTTGTCCTTCCTCAAGAATTACTGTTACCCTGTGCAGGAATCTGTACTAATTCTTGCTTGTTTTCGTTATATGTTGCACATTCTAGCAAAGAGCTGGTCAATTTCCCTTTAAAAAGGGTGGAGTGAGGACTTGCATCTCTGGAACTCTCTCCACTCCAGGGACCATGGTGAGAGCAGTTTCTATGGCACAAACTAAACCATTCCTACTTTAAACATCCAGCTCATTCAGCATGATGATAAGAAACAGCCTCTTCTCTAAGCTGCCTTTCTCATCTTGTTATCATTCCTGCCAGGTGATGTGAATATTATAGTTCACTTGCTTATGATCTGCAATATTTTAAGCAAATGACATAAGTGTAAGAAATCGAACTACCAAATCATATGGGTGAATTATTTCAGGATCATTAAGTCCTTGAAATCAATAGAGGCCTTGTCCGTGTGTTGGTGTGTATTTTCTAAGACAACTGTGGCAATTTTTAAATGTCACTACATTACTTTGCATTTTAATCTTCTGCCTGTAAACATCCTGCCTGGGTGCTGGATGAGTGTTAACAGGAAGGAAAAAGCTGGTAAATTTGATACCAGTGTTCTTCACTTCTTTCTCCCTCCCTTCTCCCTAGACACCTGGGTGAACACCCACACCCACACAAATACACACACCACAGATAATGGAGAGCCCTGTGTTAAAAACAGAAGTCAGGGGGCTGGGGTAGTGGCTCAGTGGAAGAACATTTGCCTGGCACATGTGAGGCACTGGGTTTGATCCTTAGCGCCACATAAAAATAAATAAATGAAATAAAGATATTGTGTCCATCTACAACATTAATATATATTAAAAAAAACAGAAGTCAGAGTGGTTCTTCAAGGTTTTCATATCAAGACCCTGTTGCCTTCATTTGTTGGGGTAGGAAACTGGACTCACCAGCCATCTTTGACTAACACAGTCAATAACAGTGAAAAAAAACCTCACAGAAATGGTATTCACATTCAAGTTCTTAACTTGAACATTCAAGGCTCATTACCCTTTGTTTTTTAATAGCTATTATTCATTGAAGACTTGCTGAGTACTATGCTTTGTGCTAAGAATTATCCTTAGTGCTCTTCTTGCATTAACACATTCAGCTTCAAAACTCAATGATGTACTTATTATTCTTTCTCTTTTATAGATGGGAAAACCAAGGCAAGGCCCTAAGGCTGAGGAATTTTCCCAAGTTGACTGAGCCAATAAGTAGCAGAGCTGGAATATGAACCCAGATCTACTGTGCTCTTCATTATCATATCATACTTTCCTTCTGCTTGAATTGTAACAAATACAATACTCAAATGCCTATGTTAGTGTAGTTCATGAGCTTTATGGTTGGATTTCACATCAAAAGGAGGAGTCCCAAAGGTTGTGAATCTGGGGTCAAGTGGTTTGTGTTAAAGGGTGCAGTGTGTGTATTGTACTGCCTAGAGCAATGACTACAATCTGTACTCTAAGTTCCAGAGACCCTGATGGAGTTAAGCATCAAGCCTTTTCTCGTTAGAGCTGGTAGCACATTCATTAACTACCTCCCTCAACTGATTTGATGGACAGCACTAATACAAGTCTTCCTAGATACAAAAAAGCAGAAAATTGAGGTAATATGCCAAATAATCAAAGGTGAAAAAATCCACCCATTTCATTCATCAGATAGAGGCAGAGAATGCTTTTGGAATTTTTATTGACTCTTTTACTGTATAGCTTTGTTTTGGAATATTTGTATTTAAAGACCCTTGATGATGGTAATGAAAAGGAAAAAAAGGAGAAAAATTTGAAATTCTAAATACAAAATACATACTGTACCTTTTATTTATGTCAACTTCTTGACTCCCTGTAAAAGTGATAATTTGAGATCAATTCACATTTGGAAATACTGAAAGTGGATTATTGGTATGCACACAAACAAAGGCATAAATAGGCAACACTCAAGAGAATTCATACTTTTTACATTTTACATGAGGCCAATGAGGTTTTTCTGAAACTGGAGTTTGAGGTCCTAATTTGGGGTTTCAGAAAATCTCAGAAATTTGTATCTTGGTTAAAGCAGTAGGATCTGCTGTACAGGCCCCCCATTTGTCAATCCTCACCCATCAGTTGTATTGACATTCCGGCTATTCTTTACAAGTGGTACATAAGAGAGAGGGTGGAAGCCCAGTGTGGTGGTGCATGCCTGTAACCCCAGTGACTTGGGAGACAGAGGCAGGAGGACCATGAATTCAAAGCCAGCCTCAGCAACTTAGCAAAGGCTTGAGGATA
Organism: Marmota flaviventris; assembly: GCF_047511675.1. Lineage (NCBI taxonomy): Eukaryota > Metazoa > Chordata > Mammalia > Rodentia > Sciuridae > Marmota > Marmota flaviventris. Next base: position 77,768,465 of record NC_092507.1, read on the forward strand.
TGGCTCATGGTTAAGTGCCCCTGGGTTAAACATCAGTAGCAAAGGAGGGTAGGGGGTAGTGTGAGTGGATGGATCCACTCAATCAGTCCTGGAAATACATGATACATGTGCTATTGACTCAATGTTACCTTTATTACAAAAAAGGATGCTTTAGGATGCTTCTCTGGTTCATCTAGCTTGAGAAATGAAAATAAAACAAGTGGTAATCAGTAAAGAATCACTACTTAGACATATTTATAAATATTTAGTTTATGTTTCAATATTTGGAGGGAAATTTTACCCTTTCAGAGGTGTTTTGGCAAAATAATGGGTGAGGAGAAGTTTTCAGGACAATGGAATGAAAAAATGGATGGCTGGTCTGTATGTTGATTTGGAAGCTATATTAAATCAGTTTGGATACTTTTGTGAACTGGAAATATCAACTCAAATAAACTTAATAAGGAAATTTATTATTTCACATAACATGAAATCCAAAGGCAGATGGACCCCAGATGTGATGTCCCAGGACTGTGTTCCGTCTCTCACTGATTCTGTTATCTTACCCAACCCCTGCATCAGCTTTGCCCTCTCCTGAAAGCAAGATGGCTGCCACTTTACCAACACCATATCCAGCCAGGACAGGACTATGATTCTCGTAGGCAGAATCATCTGTCTTTTTTTTGTTCCTCTTTCTTAGGAGCAAGGAAAACTTTCCCCTAACCACTACCCCCAGCAGACAATTTTTTTTAAATTTTATCCTCTTTTTATTTTATTTTTCCCTCTTTTTATTGGACAGAACTGGGTCACATGCCTGTTCCTGTACCCATTAAGGGGAATCACATGATTTGCCTAAGTAGAATATGCTCCAGGAGCTGAACACACTGAATCACACTGGGGAGAGACAGATAACTGATCAGAATCGGGTTCTTTCAGGGAGGAACCAGCAAGTAAGCAACTGAGTCGGCTGAAGAAAGCTTGGTCTTCACTTGGGTCTGAGCACAGCATGGCCACAAGCTTTATCCTCTTGAGACAACATTACTCACAGTTTACTCTGCAGAGTTTTCTATTGGATTTTTATGTGAAGTATCATTTTTCTCTGACCTCGTGCTGTAGTCTTCTTTTTTCCGAAGCAGAGACCACAATGGAAATCCTACTATAAAAACACTTGAGTGCTATCAAAAGGACCAGACCATATACGGTGCTAGGGACCTTTTTATTTTAAATAAGAAACAAAACTATTTATAATTTTACAAGGAGTCTGCCCTATTTTAGTAAATATTTGGCAAGGCTTCTTGATTAAAAGAGCAAACTGACCCTTGTTCTGCAGGGTTGTTTCGCCATAACTGAGATCGTTCATTAATTTTCTGAAAATAGAAGCAATGAGTGTGTGTTCTTTTGCCCTGTGACTAAGTAGTGCTTGCTAGTGATCTGTTTTAAGCTTTATTTGCTTAAGCATAATTGGTCAGGTGTCTTTTAAACCTTGGTCCTATTCGGACCCCATTCTGAGTCACAATCACCAAATGATACAATTGGAAAATAATCTCCCACAGATGGAGCAAAGATACATTAATATGGCCCTGGAGACCATGGCCTGTTTGACAATACATTTCATACTGGACCTCAGAGGTCCTGGATTTGGTAACAAGCCCCACGTGTTTTGAGAGAAAGTGATTCCCTCAGCACGTTCTGGGAGAGGCCTGTTGAGTACCACATGTTTCTGATTCATTGGCAGTTAACTCATTCTGTGACGTGGGGTTTGTAGGAAACTCTCTGGGCCCGACTACCTTCTCTTGCTTAAAGTTATCCTCTTGCCAGCTGAATTGGAAAGATATGGTATAGCTGCAAGGAGTGGTTTTAAATTAGCCTCAGAAATTCTGCAGAATAGCCATGTTGGAAGCTGCCCCATGACACCACATAGCAGGTTGGTGAGGCTGGCCAGCAGGCTGTGTGCAGGATTTGACATCTGTCCCACATAGTCAAATGTGCCTCTCTTCCCACTCCCTGAGCTAGGAGTCTCTGGTCCTAAATCAAAGCTGCTCAGAAGAAAAGTCATCAGTAGATATTAAGGAAAGGACTTAGAATCCTAAAATTTCAGAGCTGGAAATTGCTTTAAAGATCATCTAGTTCAATCTCATTTCTTAAGAGGCAACTTGTCTAATGTCACACAGCTAGTTCCTTTGTTTATTCCCTCATTTCTTTACTGCTTTCCAGTTACTAGTGGGAAATCCAAAATCAAACCCTCCATGAGGGTAACTCAGAGTCTGAAATATACTACTTGTTTTCTGGTGCTCCACCACTTCACTAGTTAAAAATAAGAAAAATGAATGTCCCCATCTCATAGAGCCAGTGAGATTTAATAACAGCTCAGAACAAGTCTTGGCATATAGTGAGACCCCAATAGGAGTATTCATTGATACTATTCTTTCCTGACAATTGCCAGGAGGAAAATGGGGCAGCAAAAAGTGCTCCAAGCCAGTATCAGTTAAGAAATTTCTAGTTCTAGCCCTATGTTCTTAGATGAGTCTCTTGCTTGAAATCTTTAGTTTTCTCTGTCCTGCTCTTACAAAGATTTTATGTATGTGAAAGCCATAAACCTCTATAATAGAGCTTCTTAAATTCCACTGTGCATAAGAATCACCTGGAATTTTTTTTTAAAATGCAGATTACATTATTGTAGATCAAATGTGGAGCCTGAGCTTCAGCATTTCTAACAAGTTGCCAGACAAAATGGATGATGCTGGTTTCCCCAGACTTGTATGCATCATGAGGCAGCCTTCTGATCACCAAGCAGACAGTCACTTCCAAGACCCTCAAATTGTCTTCTTGACTCCAGATGTAGCATCCATAACAGTGTGGATAAGTGACCCACTGCTCCTAAAGATTCTGCAAAAGTAGATCCAAAGGGTCTCACTTAGTACTTATTTTCAAGGTTTTACATGTGTATAAAGTTTTGCCCTTGGTCTCATAGCAATCTCACACTTTGCTCAATACCATTTTGCAGACCCGGTAACCGTAACGTCAATCTCTTAAAGCTCTTCCCTTAAGAGCTGGTTCCAATTCCTTGGCAATTAACTTCTTCAGGCTAAGGTTGAGCCAAGTACCAGAGGTTACCATTGGGATGGGTGTGATACCAGGGGAGGGGTGGATGATAAATTCAACTCTCAGGCTGGGAGTCAAATTATGTTCAAAGCTGTTTCCACTCCCTTATAAGTATTGGTGTGGATGGGGAACGCGTGAAAGTAGAGGCAACAGCAAAATGCAGCAAGCAGCCAGGAAAACTAGGAATAACAGGAAAGAACTTGAAAGCAAAATGTGTTTGTATTCTAAGAGAGTTATAGAAATGGTAGTGGCCAACCTATCTAAGAGGACTTGCTGACTGTCATTAAAAGTGAGTATGTGATTGGGTGTTTGAAACTTTACTTTGGGTTCTTCAGGAGAGTCGGAAAGTTAGGAGTTTGCTATTTGAGAATGATTTCTTTACCCAAGAGATGGGATCCAGAGATGGCCATTAGCAGATGACTTCAAGGTTCACTACCAGCTGCCAGAGTCTTCTTTTCTTCCGAAATATTCCAGTTGTTGGCAAAGAGTCTAAAAGGAGAATGTTTCGACAGACAAAATGAGAACCAAAGAACAGAGAAGACCACCAGGTAACTCCTGCTCTTGCCTCAAGACTCACCCAACAGCCATCTGTCCTCTGCACCCTGATCACTGTGGACCTCTCCCATCACACCATGCTGTGCTTATCAGTGTGTCCCTTGAGGGCAGGTACTGTCTCTCTTCTTGGTACCCCCATCTACATCACAGGCCTGATCCCAGGAAACACTTGGTTATGTGTTTCTGGAATGAGAATGAAGGGCAGAGAGAAGGACTGGGGGAAAGGAAAAGGAAAGCATAGAGGGGGGAAAAGAGGAGTGAAAGAGATGGAGAGAAACTTTGGAAAATCAACCTTTCATGGTTCCAAGAATGTTTTCCAAAATTCTTCAAACCAGGTCCTATTACAAGGCTTTACTTTCCAGTTTAGCTTGATTGCACATCTGTAATAAAAGTAAATGATGTCTGAACCTGACTGAAATCTAAAATTTAGCCTTCTCCAAGACATCAGATGTGGCCATCTGACCTTAAATATGGAGAGGAAAACTCAGCCTTCTCGTTTCCAAGTTGGTGTTGATTCCCTTTGTGTTAAAGCCAAGTGAAAGATGAAGCAGGTAGGACATACACCCAGAGCAGATGTCGACCCCCTCCCTCAACCAACAGGGCCTGACTCTGGCTGACCACTTCTATGGGAAAGGACAGAAGCCACAGGGCCTGGGGTCCAGCTGACATTACATTCCCAAAACCCGCTGCAAGGAGATTATGTTATTTCAGCTATGCTTCGTTGGATGGCAAATATGTGAGCTGCTTTATGAGGACCTGGGACGTTGCAGAGTCTTCAAATTTACAGCTGTGCTGTCCCTACAGGAGAATTAATCACTCAAACCAGGCACTGTTCATGGTGCTGGCTGAGGAAGCCATTCTCAATCCCTTGGCACACCCAGGTTATGAGGGTGTGCTGAGACAAGAAAAAGCTCAGTGAAGGCTACATTTCCGAAAACCCTGGGGGCTCCTTTTGCCCCACACTTTTCTGCAGTGACCATTATAAAACAGATGCATGCAGTTTTCTCAGTAATACACACCACCAGCAGCAAGAGAGAGAGGGCTTCTCTGTTCTCATTTCTTATAGGACCAGAAAACTAAGTTCTAAATGCCATCATTATAGCTAGAACACAAGATGTGACTTTAGGCCCAAATTGTAACATTCGGGATGGCATTTCTCCTCTCACAAGACTCAAATACTGTCAAGTGTGATGGTGCACACCTGTAATCCCCACTGCTCAGGAGTCTGAGTCAAGAGGATCATGAGTTCAAAGTTAGCCTCAGCAACAGCGAGTCACTAAGCAACTCAGCGAAACTGTCTCTAAATAAAATACAAAATAGGGCTTGGAGTGTGGCTCAGTAATTGAGTGCCTCTGAGTTCAATCCCTGGTACCCACTACCTGCTCCCCAAAATTGCAATCTAAATTACAAGTACAGTGCTTTAAAACTCTTCTGAAACTTAAGACTTTATGTATGTGGTGACTATCATGTGTCATCTCAGCCATGTTGAAGCCAAGCCTCCCAGAATTCCCTTTTCTCCACCGTTCTTTAAGTGAGATTTGGAAGGCAAAGTTTAGGCAGCAGCCATTTTTATGCTCAGAAGGTTAGTATAGGCACCAGGTGCCTTGGCAGCTCATGTGTGTTGTTGAGCATCTACTGGTCTACCATGCCTGCCTGGGGCTCCCACTCCTGCCAATTCCCCTCTTTCACCAACACCAGGTCCTGGGCCAGCTCTGTGTGCACCTCTGATAAAGAGCACCAACTTCTTCTGTTAGTCACTAACACTCTCAAGGCTGGAGATGTACAAAGAATAGGGTTGCTGATTGTCCTCTTGTATTCCAGACTATCTTTGCTCTTCCTCGTTGCACATCCAATTCTTCTCTGTTCTTGACCTACCGTGTCTTCAGTGCCAACACCACATTCAGAGGCAACTGTGTGCACAGCCTTCTCCAAGAGATGCCACAATTGTTTGTGATCTAATTCACATTAAAAAAAAACACTCTTTTTAAAATATCATCCATAATTGTTCCAGTCTTCTGATTTAACCTTGGCTGATGGGATGTATAGGGCCAGCTCACTGTCACAAACTTGGAAGGACAGTGTGAGTAAATGACAATCAATAGTGGCAACTCTAAATTTCAACATTAGTTTGTTGTCTGCTTTCTCAGTGGTGACTTTCATGAACAGTGTAGTTGACCAGTCAACTAATTTGGTGGCTTTTAGTACACGATCCTTTTATTTCCTCCTTTTCCCTTCTCCACCGAGGTTGTCTCATGTCATTTCCACTGCCAGGAGATGGCTTTGCTGTCTGAGACTAGATCTCAGGTAGGCCAACTCCCATACCTCAATGTGTTCCTGCATTTTTACCCCTGTTCTCATCTTCACAGACCCAAAGCAATAACTATTCTCCCTCATGCATGCCAAGCCCTCTTTCAGGGGCATTGACCCAACTCCCCTCCTTCATTCCTGTTTTCTTTTTTGTTGTTGTTATTGTGGGAGAAGGTTTGTGCCCAGGGATGTTTTACCTCTGAGCTACATCCCCAGCCCTTTTTTTGGTTTTGTTTTTCCCTCTTAGTTCCCTTATTCTTTTGCTTTCCACAAAATCTGATCCCCCTATTTTCAAACACATCAGCCCACCTATTCCATTTTCAAGAGCATCTATCTGTGACCCTGCTCTTCCCTCAAACTATCCTCGTATCTCTTTGGTGAGAGGGAAACTGTTGCCTTCGCCTCCCCTCTTATTTGGCACCTTCAAAATCAGATTTAATCCCTACTTTATATGCCAGAAGCTCTCTGTCTGGGCTGCACATAAAAAATCACATGGGGCCCAGGACCTACATCCAGATGTACATCAGTGAAACTGTCTCTAAATAAAATACAAAATAGGGCTTGGAGTGTGGCTCAGTAGTTGAGTGCCTCTGAGTTCAATCCCTGGTACCCACTACCCGCTCCCCAAAACATCCAGATGGTTTGATTTAGTCACTCTACAGTGTGGCCCAGGCCAGGGGAACCTGCTCCTTGCCCTATACATTTACAAATTCCATGCTCTTGACAGGGAAGGGGACCATCTGCCAAACTTAAAGCAATTTGGGAATACTAAGAGGAAAAGATGGACATAATATTTGACTTCATAAGAATTTTAAAGCTTCCAGGTAAATAATTTTTTTGCTATTAAATTAATGAACAAATTATACATATTAATATCCAACAGTGGTAAGAACAAACTTCTCATTCATTACTAATGACTGACTAACTAGGTATAATTCTTTGAGAAAACAATTTAGTAAACCATACAGGGGAATAAAAATATACATGCTATTTAATCCATTATTTCTACTTCTGGACGTCTACCCTAAAGAAATAATTCAAGTTGAGCATGGTGCCACACACCTGTAATCCAAGCAATTCAGGAGGTGAGGCATAAGGATCACAAATTCAAGACCAGCGTCAGCAACTTAGCAAGACCCTGTCTCAAAATAAATAAAAAAGGCTGGAAATGTAGCTCAGGGGTGAAATGCCTCCAAGTTTCTATCTGCAGTATTAGTAAAGAGGGAGGAGAGAAATTTAAATGCTGAAATGAGCTAACTTCTTCAAAATGCCCACTGCAGCATTATAACAATGAAAAATTGAAGAAACATAAATAACCAAAAGAGAAATGACAAAAATATATATGGTGTATCTAGTGGTTGGAATATTGAGATATAAGTTGATGAATAATTATGAAGACTATAACATGAAAAAATGCTTACAGTACAATAAGTGAGAAAAAAACAGTACATGCAATTATAAAGTAGGGGGAACGATGATAAAGAAAGTGTACAAATCAGTCCTGGTTTAAAGTAAAGGTGTGGCTTCTCAAATGTTGCATTTCACATTTTAATCATAAATTCTAAATATTAACTTAGACATTTGGGCAAATAGATTTAAACTCTTTTTCTAAACTCTCTCAGCCCTCTATAAATTTTTAATTTGACTTTTGTTGACTTTCTTTTCAAATACATTTGCAAACAAGACTAGCAAGCTTTGTGCTGATAACTTGAATCTTGTAAACAGGCTCCAAGTGATGACACAATTCCCTTCCATCTCATCCCTTTTTAGGGAAGCTTCTCTCATTTCCCCAGCTGGAAAATTTATGGGGGACATTTGACTTTATGCTCTCAATTCGGTTTCATCAGCAACATGATTTCTCCAGTGGGTTGTTTTTTTCTTGTAGCAAAAGGAAGAAATATTCAGGCTCACAGTTAATGGCTAAATCTCGAAATCAATCCTAAGGGACTTACTCTCAGCTTTTCCTCAATTCCCTGGTAAAATAATTGATGATAATTGTGTTTTGTGGTTCCTATTTAGGCTTGGGGATGGAAGAGAAAACCCTAAAGCTATGAATGGTGGAAAACCTTAAAGTTATGAATGCAAGTCATCCCATAGTGGAACAAAATACATAAGTGACAGTGAATACAAAGAAGATGGTCTCAAAGATTTTTTTTTTTTTTTAATTAAGCAAGGTCAAGGAGAGGCTTGTAGCACATAATAGACTGGACATTTCTGATTTTCCGTTTTATTTCTAGGGTTATTTTTGTTTGTGTGTGTATGTGTGCACACATGCACGTGGGCCTTGGAACCCAGGACCTCACACATCCTGGGCATGCACTCTTCCACTGAGCTGTAGCTCCAGGCCCGGACACCTCAGAATCTGAAAGGCACACATGGAGGTGTTTCTCCCATGTAGATTTTGCCATCGGTGGTCACCAATTGCCTTCCACTTCCACTTAGCAGGGGGCTGAATGTAAGTCTTCCCATAAGCACAGTCTTGTTCTGGGTTAGTATTCCATTTCCAGAAAAGGAGAATGGAGAGCTTCCATGATAGGGCCAGAGAATATCACAATGAAACATGGCATTCGCTGAGCTGCCTGGGGCTTCATCCACACTCAGGGAATGCTGTATTCTGTTGGGACAACACTTTATTCCCTGAGGAAAAATAAATTGACCACCCCTTTCCCTCACTCCTGTCTCCGCTTTCTGGCAAGATACTTTATGTACTTCTCTCTGAAAACAGGTTAAGGCATGCTGTTACTGACCTGACAGAAAATATCTGACTAGTTGATACCCCCAAAACACAATCAATCCTTTCTTTTTTTTCTTCCTTCCTTCCTCCCTTCCCTTCCCTTTTGTAAAAGTCCTAACTCATCTGAAGCTTGATTCCTTTCAAGACTGCTCTACTTTTCCCCAGAAACATATAGGATTATGGTAAAAGGCAATGTTTGTTCCCAGTTACCCAAGGTCCAATTTGAGTTCAACAACATCCTGTTCAAGAAGCACAAACTTCATCGACTGGTGTGATGCAGAAGTTTTTCCTGTTGTTGGTGGTAGTGGTGTCTTTTCCTCAGAAGACTCATAGGTATGTGAGGCATAGACTAAAAGCAAAGTACAGTGAGAGAAACCATTCAGAAATATACCTGTTTGTCATTGCACAGTTTAGAAGTATTTTGTACAAAGCATGGTGATGCATTTATGTTGCATCTGGGGATAGTTTAGATAGAATTTGAGATCATTGAAAGTGCACCATTTTCTAACTCAAACTGCAGAAGCATTTACAGTAAATCCATAGCACGCTATAAATGTGGCCTCATGAACATCTTCTTTACTATAGTTCCTTCTGGTCAGGTGTGTTCTGGAGATGGAGCAATAGGGTGGCCCATGGAGCAGCCATCATTGCTCTGAGTGAATTAGACAAACTGCTGGCACACCATGGAAAGGGCAGGGGTGTGGTGAAGGTATCAGCAGAAAAGGCAGAACACTGACTCTGTTCAACATGTGTTTACTCTTCATATTCCCTAAGCAGGGTTTCTTTGGGGACTCACAGTCACACTGGGCTAAAGGCCAACATTGACACTGTTTACAGTGAAGAGACTGGCAGGAAATCCACTGGAAAACATTAATGATGGAAGACAGGTTACACAGAAGGAAACTGAGGCATTGAACTGCAAAGGTCTAACTTAGGACTTGGGCTCAGCTGGGTTTCCAAAGCTTGAGTGTGCTCTTTTCTCCTAAGTCGTTGAAAGTCACATTTTAGGAGGCAAGTGTGAACTAGCTTGTGGGGGTGGGAAGCAGCAGGATCTAGTTCTAGCATGATTCTAAGAACCCAGACTCTGTGAGGTCCTAAAAGCCCACAGCATGAGTTTGGGAAAGTTGCCTTACTTCTCTGTGCCCTACTTCACATGGCTGGGAAAGGGCCAAGCAGGACCTCATCAAAGGCCTAAGATGACAAAAGTTTTCCTTAACCTTTTAAAGAGATTGGGTCAATAAAAATATATAATTAGATGAAAACAAAACCATGATTTATGCTTCATTTGGAAAATAAAGTACAGTAAAGGGGCGGCGGGGGGGGGGGGGATGTCAATGTTTCCTTTATCTTCTCAAGGAGTTATCTTCCACATGGCTCTGAAAAAAACTTCTAAAACTCCATCATATCTTTCCTCTTCCCTGCTTAAAGTCCCTTGCTGGCTGCTTTTGCCCACACAACTCAGCTCAGATGTAGCCAAGATGTGTTGTAGCTAAGACCCCACGTCTCTGGTGTTAGCTCTCATCCCTTCTCTGCAGCCCCTCTCCAGGGACTTCTGGAAGGCTGCACACAGAGGGGTGGAAGAGGCCACTGCCATAGTTACAGTGGAAATGCATCAGATGATAAAGAGTTGATAAGGAGGCCATCTCCCCAAGGCCAACTGTGGGGAAGCTCAGAGACAGTATCCTTGGCCAACCTGGGTGATATTTCTACCAAGAGTCAGAGTTTCACCACAGAACATCTTTTTTGCTTTTTAAAAATTTTTTTTTTTAGTTATAGATGGACACAATACCTTTATTTTATTATTTTTCATTTATTTATGTGGTGCTGAGGATCAAACCCAGTGCCCCACGTGTGCAAGGCAAGCACACTACCACTGAGCCACAACTTCCAGCCCCCAGATATTTGCTTTTTATCTCTTTTCTTCATCCCATTCATGACCCCTGGATTTCTGGAAGCACTCTGAGTTTGCACATTCTGTTAGCAAGGTTTGCCGAGAGCTCCAGTCCCAGCAGCAGCAAAGGGAGCAGACCCATCTGCACAGGCCTGAAATCCACTAAAACAGGTACTGAGCTATGGCAATGCAGTGAAGGCCCATGCTACAAGCAGCTTGCCAAGGGCAGTGATGCACAAGGGTTTAGGGTAACCAAGGTTTGGGGTGACCCAGTATCATCAAGTTCTCTTTACCTCCATTAAGGTGCTATGGTTGCCATTTTCTAGTATTTATTTTCTGGAATAGAAGTCTTTTTGCTCTCCTTTCCTCAGGATTCCTACTAAATTAGTCTTGCTAGTTCTGTCCTTTGAATGCTAGTTCTGCATGAATACCTCAACTGCCCATTTGCCCTTGACCTCCAATTGCCTTGGATAGATGTGAGGCGCCTTCTGAGGTCAGCCAAAGAAAAATCCATATCTCCCTCACCCTCAGATCTGGTGGACAAGTGAATCAGGAAACCACATGGTCACACCAGCATTAACTCTGGGTAGGCACTGAACCAGCCCTTCACATTAATTGCTACTTTCAATTCTCTCCCTAATTCTTAGATGTAGGAGTTGTTATCTCCATTTTTCAGAAGTGGAAGATGAAACCTGGTGAGGCTCAGTAACTTGCCTGAAGTCATATCTTAGAAGGGGATGGAACTGGGATTCCCACCCGGTCCAACCCAGGTCAATATCAAAAGACTCCTCTCTTCTGTGCTAATTAGGATAGGGTGCTTTCTATGGGCTACATATTCTTTTAAGTACTTTATATAACAACCCATTTAAACCTCACATCCTTTGGAGGGAGGAAGTATTATGTCCACCTTACCAAGGAAACACTAAGGCTAGAGAGCTTAAACAACTTGCTTAATTGCACAGAGCTAGCAAGCGGCAGAGACAGGATTCAGTCTGGTAACAAGGATCCAGAGTCTGTAGCTCCTCCCTCCTGTGAGAAGCAGGCTTCAAGCTTCAGCCTACTAATGTGGGCAGCACAACCAATGCCCCCAGAGAGCCTGTTTTGGGCCAGAACCTCATGGGCCAGCACCATGAAAAGGCACTGTAGGGGATTCATATCCTTGAATCCAAGGAACTTTCAAAGTATACCTACCACAAGGTCTGGGGGATAGGAGGCCTTTATAAAGGCATGCTGAGGGTCACGTCTACCCTATATCTCCAGGGTTTACTTTTAAAAGCCATAACAGAGCTCCTTTTGGAAAATCTTTACAATGTACAGGCCTCTATGCTGTCAGGGGAGGCTGAGATATAGCAAAATCCTGTCCTTTGGCTTTATCTCCTTAGATAGAGGAGAAATCCACAGTTATGTGGGTTCTAAGGAGAGCCATGCTTTTGACACTATCCAGTTCTGCTTACAAAGAAAGGCAGTGGCCAGAGCACAATATGACCATGGAAACTTGACCCAGAGTTCTCAGAAGCAAACAGAAAATAAGGTGTCTCCAGCTATGCCCAAGTCCTCCACAGGAAGCTAGAGGGCTTTTCTAGGCATCTGTCAATATCTTCAGTCCCTCTGAGCAACACTGGGGCTGAGGCAAGGACTGGGAGCTCCTTAAAGCATGGACATTGGTTCGGCATCTGTTCTACCTGGGTTCTCTTGGACAGTACCTGGCTCATAGAACATGCTCAGTTAAGAACACAAATTTTGATAAAAGACAGGACAAGTGGGAATCTAGCTGGGAGACAGAGGGAAAATTCAGTAATTACTGAATCCTTCTATATCCCTATAACCTTGTCCATAAAATAGAACTAATGACAATCCCAACCTCCTGGAGCTATTATGAAGGTTAAACACAACAATATGTAACACAAAATGCAGAATCTGGCATTTAATGCTCTATAAATGTTGGCTATTATTAAAATTCTAAAACCCAGGTCAACTGTTAATTCTTTTCTGAATCCTTCTGCTGATTCCCTCCATTCCCCGCTCACTGAGTCTTTCCCTTCTCTGGGCTTGCATAGTACTTATTTATATTTCTGCTATGATATTTGTCATAATGATAATTATGACTGTCTGTTCCCTGAACTAGACCATGAACTTTCACCTGAAGGCTGGGGCTTATCTATGTATACCCAGCACAGTGTCAGAGCCACTATCAGTACTGGCTGGGAAAATTGATTACACAGATTCCTCCCTGTTCTGCCAAACAGACCCGTACTATATCCCACAGGTTGTAACTGGACACCTGAACTGATGCATCTGCCATCTGGGGCATGGTTTCCTCTGAAGACCCCCTTTATTATTACATGGGGCTTTCATCCAGGAGTGGGATCAGGTAAGGGAGCAGACAGGAACTCAAATTCTGAGTCAGGTGTCCAGACCAGGCCAGGAGATGTATAGATTCTTATTTCCTTGGGCTTCTGACTGCTGGGCCTCCCCGAGTTCTCTGTAGTGCAAGAACTTTCTAAATTAGTCCTTTGCATTTTTTCTCTCTCCAATTTCTTCCGAGTATCAGGTGCTTCTCAAAGTTTAACAAGTGAACAAATCACTTGGGGGTCTTGCTTGAATTCTGATTCATTTGGACTAGAATGAGGCCAAGGTGCTGCATCCCTAAATAGCTCATGGGAGATGCAGGAGCTGCTGGCCCTCATTCAACACTTCGAGTATCAAGACTTGGGGCTGGGGCTGGGGCTGGGGATGTGGCTCAAGTGGTAGCGCGCTCGCCTGACATGCATGCGGCCCGGGTTCCATCCTTAGCACCACATACAAACAAAGATGTTGTGTCTGCCCAAAACTAAAAAGTAAATATTAAAATTCTCTCTCTCTCTCTCTCTCTCTCTCTCTCTCTCTCTCTCTCTCTCTCTGTCTCTTTCTCTCTCTCTCTTTAAAAAAAAATGACTTGGGGCTGGGATTGTGGCTCAGTGGTAGAACACTTACCTAGCACATGTGAGGCACTGGGTGTAATCCTCAGCATCACATTAAAAAAAAAATGATAAAAAGACTGGACACTACTGCCAGGATTATCTCCCAAGACATAACATTGATCATGTCACTTGGGTGGATTTGAACAGACCTTTCCCCAAAAGAGATAAGAATGGCAAATGAACACATGAATAGATGTTCAACATCATTTGTCATCAAGGAAATACAAGTTAAAACCACAATGAGATTCTAGTACATACTGATTAGAACGGTTCCGTTTTTAAAAATACAATAATGGTCAGGCATGGTGCACAGTGGTACATGCCTGGAATCCTGGCAACTAGGGCAGCTGAAAGGAGGATCACAGGTTTGAGGCCAGCCTCAGTAACTTAATGAGATCTCATCTCAAAAAGAAAATAAAAAGTGCGGGACTGTCACAGAATACCCACTGGGCTCAATCACCAGTATTGCAAACAAACAGATGGGGAACAGTAGAACTTTAAGTCCTGCTGCCAGGTGTGATGGCGCACACCAGTAATCCCAGCAACTCAGGAGGCTGAGGCTGAGGCAGAGGAATAAATTTAAAAATAAATAAATAAATAAAAGGGAAGGGGATGTAGTTCAGGGTAAAGCACCCATGCATTAAATCCCCAGGAGAGAGAGAGAGAGAGAGAGAGAGAGAGAGAGAGAGAGAGAGAGAGAGAGAGAGAGAGAGAACGCGCGGGAACAAGCGAGCACTGCTTAGAGTGCAAGATATTATAGATCCCTTGGAAAATATTATTTTGTCAGGTTTTTCTTTTGTTTCTTTCTTTCATTTTTTTGCAGTGCTGCATGTTGAACCCAGAGCCGTGTGCTTATCAGGCAGGTACTCTACCACTGAGCTACATCCCCAGGCCCAAGTTTCTTTTTAAGACAAAATTAAACATGTACTAGTAAGGATTTATGTGACCCAGCAATTTTACTTTTATTCACTTAGGTATTTGCCCAAGTGAACTGAAAACTTATCTTCACACAAAACTTCCATGCAATGCTGATAGTGGGTTTTATTTATAATCGCCTCCAACTAGAAATAACACAAATGTCTTTCAACTGGTGAGCAGATGACACGTCCATATTATAGAACACAACTGGGCAAAAAAAAGGAACAAAGTATTGACACACATGCAAATATGAAAGAAGCCAGATTCAAGATGCTACCTTCTGTATGCATGATTCCACTTACAGGACATTCTGGAGAAGGCAAGACTACAAAGAGAGATGACAGAGCAGTGGTTTTGAGAGGTTGGTGTGTGGGGAGGATTGGTTACAAAGATGCATAAACCAACTTAATAGCATGATGGAAGCATTCTATAGCTTGATTGTTGTGGTGCTTATGTAACTATGCACATTTGCCAAGACTTAGAGAATGCTAGTTGGGTGTTGGGGTGGTACACACCTGTAATCCCAGTGCTCAGGATACTGAGGCATGAAGATCACAAGTTCAAGGCCAGCCTCAGCAATTTAGTGAGGCCCTAAGCAACTTAGTGAAACCCTGTCTCAAAATAAAACAATAAAAGTACTGGGGATGTTGCTTAGTGGTTAAGTGTCCCAGTGCTCAATTCATAGTAAAACAAACAAACAAAAAAACAAACAAAAACCTTATAGAATGCTAAAAAAGATAAATTTTACTGCATGTTCATTATACTTCTGAAATGATAATGACATCAAAACCACCAGCAAAAAGCTTTAGTAGTTTCCATTTGCCTAAGGAATTTAAAGTCCAGACTCTTTAACCAGGCCCTCTTTCTAACCATTTCTACTTTTCATTTTGTCTAAACACCAGCTAAACCTTGCTGTCACCCAAACACGTGTTGGGTTTTCTTCTCACACTCTGTGCTATCTCATCTCCTGGAACACCCTCTTCTCTAGCTCTCAAAACACTGCCATCTACAAAGGCCCAGAGTGATTGTCACCTCCTCCTTCACACTGCCCTCTCCCAACCCCCACCGTCTGGAAGGGCTGATCTCTCCAGAACTTTCACTTTTCTCCTCACCTTTCCCAGACCTCCTGGTCTCTGCACCTTTCCTGTTCATTGATATTCTGTGTCTTAATATTAGCTTTTCTTCCTTCTGGGATAAACTAGAACAAACTCTTGCTTCTTACACACACACACACACACACACACACACACACACACACATACTTCTTCTTCCTGGGGACCTCCTTCATGTCCTTTGGATCCAGCTAATATGCCACCCCATATGACACCTTCCTTGATTCTGCCCTAAGATAGGCACCTTCTCTCTCAGGTCCCTCAGGTTGTTGTTGATGTCTGGACTGCAGTCTCATCAGCTGTGTTGTTTTTGTTCAATGATCCTGCTATTATCCTACTACCTTTCCTATTAAGCTGCCAGTGCTTAAGGACAGGAATTGTGTCCTATTCATCTTTGAATTTTAGGACTTCCTTTATAAAATAAGTAGATAATAAGAATACTAAATGAATGAATGAATTTTCCCAAGAACATTCCTGGACTCCCACATTGACCCCAAATAGTACCATATAGAGATCAACCTGTAACCCTGGCCCTTTCTCTCAGTGAGGA
The DNA here is from genome assembly GCF_047511675.1 of Marmota flaviventris. NCBI lineage: Eukaryota > Metazoa > Chordata > Mammalia > Rodentia > Sciuridae > Marmota > Marmota flaviventris. The sequence goes on from NC_092507.1 coordinate 77,784,570, forward strand.
GCCCAGTCATTTGTAAGCCTTTTGTTTTACTCTGGTTGGAATAATTCTTTGGAAACCAGAAAATCAGCTTAAACCCCACATGTGCTCAAGAGGCAGCAGAGAGCAGTCACAGCAGCTTGAGAAAGGCCCTGTGCTGGCACTCATCCGGCAGGCCTGCTCAGGACACCTCAACTCCCACTCCCCAGCATAGGTGAGGAGAGAGGCCAGCCCTGCTGACAGGAGGAGCTGTGGTGGTGTCACCTCCTGGTGGTGATTGATGCCCCATCCTCACTTGTTAGCAGAAGGATTCTTCACATCCCGCCATTGCTGCCTTCCTCTGGGGGAGGCACTGTCCCTGGCAGGCCTGTCCTCCCAGCTCAGCCTTTCCCAGGACCTCTCACCAGTTCATCAGCCCTCACCACTCTTTCCCCACAGTTCCTGAGTGCTGACAGCCAGCCAGGAGGGAAATACATGGGGATGGATTCTGGGAGCTGCCTCCTATGGTTGCTCACTCCAAGATGATAGTTTCGGGGTTCTGACCAAAGGCATCAAAGCTTTGAACAAGTCCCTACTATGAAGATAAATCCTGAGGGAGATGTGCATATGCATTCACATGCTCATGCAATGCACATAAAACATACATACACATACATGCATATACATATATGCACACATGTACATACACATTCATATATGCATGCATATGCACACTCACACACACACATAATTACAAGGGAAAAATTCTATTCCTGACTGGACCTTTGGCCACAAGCTCCCAGGCTGTCTCCTAGTCAGCTAGGAAGAACCCAGTTTTTCACAGGCTATAGTAGGCTTAGAGCCATAGTGAAAATCTGGCTGTGATCAGCACCTTCATCTGAGCCCTCTAGACTTTCCCATTCTTAAGGAAAGATAAATCCAAGATAAGAAGGAAGAGGCTGTCTATTCTCACAATGCAACCTACCCAACTTTGCTTGGACCATGGTCCAGGTATCTCCTCCTAAGAAGGGAGGGGAGGAGGGGCCCCAAGGCTCCTCTGAGGTCTCATAATGGTAATGTGGAAAAAACTTTACAACCTGCAACATCTACATAAACTTCTTGCCAAGACCAGCTACACAATTTGCAAATATGAAGCCCTTTGTTCAAAAAGCAAGAAAAAAATGTGCCTTTAAAAATACTAAAATAAGAGCTTTTTCATATATTTAACATAGTCTATCTCTCTACTTGCCATGATATTTTTTTAGTTGATATTTATTTGCTGTTCTAAGTAAAGAAAAATAACACTTTAAATTATTGGAATGAATTTTACCATTCATTTCTTTAATGTAGAATACCCGATTTAAATGCAAATGTAAGAGCATTTAATTTACATGTAGAATCATTGCATTTATAGTTTGTATTTCATATTACATACATCTATTTATTTCATTCTTACTGGAACAGTGGAGACACTGCACAAAATTAATGCAATTGTTTTTATTTCACGTCTTGCTATGTACATATTTTACCAACACGCCCTACCTTCAGCTTACAATGAATAAGGAAGGAAGGACTGAAGAGAAGAACTGTGGTTCAGCCTACCTTTTCCCTTCTAATTTTCAGTGAAAGTGGCCAGCCCATGGTACTGAGAAAGAGTGTGATCGGGTTCCTTGGTCATTTTTGTTTCTCTTAATGTCATTGCCTTTTTTCAGCATTCAAAGCAAAGTCTGCTTTGATGGAAAGCATGGCCTCTTGGCATTTCAGGGACCCAGCTTGCTCACCTGTGGATGATCCTCCCTCATCTCCTTCTCCAGTTGAGTCTCATTGCACTCCCATGTTGGGGCGGCATGCAGATTCTGTGCTCATGGGCATCACAAATGGTGTGTGAAAATGGAGCAGCAAGCACTGGTGCATTCCACCTGTTCATATGTAGGCTCCATTGTCCATCAGATTTCTCTTACAAAAAAAAATTTTTTAAAGATGAAATTATTAGAAATTTCAAAATGGCAACAGCAGGGCATTTAACCAAGTGTGGGACCCTTCAGAGCACAGAGCCCTGTGCAACTGCACAGGTCATGTACCTTTGAAGCCCACCTCGGTCCCAGTCTTTCCCTCCCCTCTCCCACATCCCCACATAAAGTCTTCCACCCTCAGTGGCCTGGAAATCCTGATGACCCAATAATCCCCTTTAGTCCCCTTTGGTGGACTCATCACCCTCTGAGAAAACTGAATAGCATGTTTTGTTCATAGTCCAAGTTTCCCCAGACTGGTTCAGCCTGGCAGTTAAAAATGCTCAGGCTCCTACATGCTAGTTATTGAGTACTTACTGCATGCCACATACTGGGCTAATGATGTACCCTATGTACAAATTATCTTATTGAATCATCACAATAAACATATGGATGGTATTATTATATCTGCTTTATAGATGAGGACAGAGTGGACCAGAGAGTTTAAGTAATTTGCTCAATGCCATACAGTTTGTAAGTGCCAGATCTCATCTTGAACACAGGTCTATAGGGTTTTCTTTTTTCTTTTTCTTTTTGTACTGGGACTTGAACCCAGGGCACTTTACCTCTGAACTATATCCTCAGCCCTTTTTAATTTTATTTTGAGAATAAAACTTAGTGAGGGTCTCAGTAAGTTGCTTAGGGCCTCACTAAATTACTAAGGCTGGCCTCAAACTGGTGATCTTCCTACCTCAGGCTCCTGGATTACTGGGATTATAGGCATGCACCACTGTGCATTTTAATCTAATCTGTAGAATTTTTGACCTGTAGGCCCACCTCTAATTCTGAAAGTCTTGAGGTCATGAAGAGTTCTATTTGTACTTTTGCGGCATCTGCATCTTCCTCTCTCTCACTTCCCACTTGATAAGGCCACTGAACCAGTTCTGGTTGCCCTCTTGGTTCCTTAGGGTGATTTCCTTGTGAAAAGGCTGCTGTCTGTACAGAGGATTCAGGAATCCTGTCTCCCAGAACTGCAGGCTGTGCAGATGCCAAAGTGGGCTGGGGCCTAGAAACTTCAATACTGGACCTACGTTTGATTGGAAAGTCCCCTTCCTAATTCTGTCTCATATTTCATCATTAAAATAATGGTACTAATAGTCAGAATAATTGAGTATTTATTGCACTGGAAACACATCTACAGAACCATGCACTATCAGTTGCTTACAATCCTATGACTCTCAAAGTGATAGAAGTTTTTTTCTGCTTTGTCTGCAGCACCTCTCTCCAGAAAGCTCAAATGTAAGTTCATCAAGCTGTGATGTGAGGTAGAGGAGAGAGGGTAGGAAATATCAAGACAGATCCCTTTTGTCTTCTTAATCAACATAGGACACCAATGCACCTTTGAGTTCCTTCCATTCTCTGACAGGACCACAAGTGAATCAACCTTGAGGATCCTCCTTACCATTCAACGAGACAAGTCCAAACATTTTGCAATGGTCTGAATGTCTGTTGGTGTCTCCCCAGAATTCATGTTATCACTTAATACACAATGTGATAATACAAAGAGGCAAGGACTTTGAGAAGTGCTAAAGTCATGAAGGTCCTACATTCATAAATGTAATTAGTGCCCTTATGTAAAGAGACTAGGGGGGCTATTCCATCTCTTTTTCCAGTGCATGAGGAAACAGAAGGCACCATCTATTAGGAATGAACCCTCACTAGACACTGAATCTCCTAATGCCTTGACCTTGAACTTCCCAGCCTCCAGCACTGTCAGAAATACATTCCTGTTGTTTATAAATTACCCAGTCTAAGGTATTTTGTTATAGCATCCTGAACAGACTAAGACACGTGTCTTAAATCTCAGGAGAAGAAACAACTTTGGCTAATGGGATGAGCCCCAGCGCACGCACGCGCGCGCGCACGCACACACATACACAGAGCACAGCAACCACCTAGTATGAATTTTAATGCCCTTGACAGAGGAGCCTCTCATACTTAGATGATTATTATTTCCCTCTCTCTCATGATGGGGCCCTGATGTGCATTATGCAGGAACCTAATAATGCCTGATTATTCTCTATTATATTATGCTGTTATATTTTCATTGTAACACTTGCCACTATAATTTGTTATTCACTACTTATCATCACTCTCCCATTGCCCTGGAATAGCAGCTCTGTGGGAGCATGGCCCTTATCTGTTGTGCTCCATATTGTCACCCCAGTGCACATGATAGGCTCTCAGTAAGCATCAGGTGAACAAATGAATGAAAGAAAAAGTGCTGAGTCTCTTTGTTGCTATTGCTATTCTAACTTAGCACCTGGCACTATCTATATGCCCTCTAGACCCTCAAAGGCCCATGCCTCCCCCATATCACCTTAAGGAAAGGGTCCAACCCCTCAGAGACCAAGACAACCAAGATGGACAGGGACTCATACTTTGTCTCTTTGGGAGAGCAAAGAAGGGGTGTGTGTGTGTGTGTGTGTGTGTGTGTGTGTGTGTGTGTTTACTATGGCCTATATCTGGGCAATGGATCAGAGGGGCTTTCAGCTGATGTAAGAGCCTGGGGCCCACATGCCCCCTCCCTGCTACTGGGTCAAAGCAGGCAACTTGCCACTCAGCCCTTTCCACACCTTTCAGCTGTGCCACCCTCATTTGACTGCTTTTACCCTTCTCACCTGTCCTTGGGTTCATTTTGTTAAGGTGTTAGGGTAAAGGGAGACAGGACCCTCTGCCCCTAGGGATATTGATATGGATCACGAAGGTAATGGAGTTCAGTGATGGATGCCAGCAGCTGGTAGGGCCTGTTTGTCCTTGAAGATGGACCAGTTCCAGACTGGCTGACTGACAAAGCAGAGGAACAGACCCCCATAGGCTGCAAACCAGTGTGGGTTAAGAATCTGAGTCATGCTGCCCTTCAGAACAACATGTTATTTTGCTTAATAGACTGATTAGGGATGAATTAGCTCAAGGATATGAAGGGGAAGGTCACACAGCCATATCCCTGGTCATCCTTGGACTGTCATCCTTGAGCCCTGCTCACGTCACCTGCTCTTGATTTCAGAGTTTAATTTGTGTATGTCAGTTACATGTGTCAGTGGGAAGGTTCAGGGTCGTAGGCCATAATTTTCCAAAATAATTTTTAAGTATGCTCTTTCAAAAACAATAAAACTTTTTAAATTAAAAATTAACATACAACTACTGTAAGAAAACAGAAAAAGTATAAAAAGAAAACTATATGAATGTTGGTATTGATCAATTTAGTATTTTTCTATATGTGTATATATAAACATATGTATATACATGTAAGTATACACAAATAATGGCTTTTGTTGTTTTTGTTGAGAGAGGGGTTCAAATTTCAGTAAAATTTTACAGCTCATTGTTTTTACTTAGCAAAACTTCCTAAGTACTTCTATGACATTAGCCCAATTTTTAAAAAATATTTATTTTTTAGTTGTAGTTGAACATAATACCTTTATTTACTTATTTTTATGTGGTGCTAAGGATCGAACCCAGGGCCTTGCATGTGCTAGGCGAGCACTCTACCTCTGAGCCACAACTCCAGCCCAAGCCCAATTTTTATTGCTATGAATTATTCCTTTTGGGGGGGTGTACTGGGGATTGAACTCAGGGGCAGTGGACCATTGAGCCACATCCCCAGCCCTATTTTATATTTTATTTAGAGTCAGAATCTCACTGAGTTTTTTAGCACCTCTCTTTTGAAGCTGGCTTTGAACTGGAGATCCTTCTGCCTCAGCCTCCTGAGCCACTGGTATTACGGGAGTGCTCCACTGTGCCCAGCCAAATTACTCCATTTTATGGCTGCATCATACTCTACCTAAATATTCCCCTTTATATGGACATTTAGTTTATTTGTGGTTTATTAATGTAATAAAAACGCAGGAGTAAGTAAACATACATTGTAAGTCAAAGGCAGGCACACACATTTGAAGGAGGAACAGTTTCCTAAATGTGTGACCACATGAGGACTCTGTGGATAGAGACTGATGGTAGCAGTGGGAATCATTGAACTGCGAGGATCCTGCTGCCACTTGCTCTTTCACAAGACAAGGTCCCTGCTGGGAATGTCAGTTATTGTCAATGTGTCCTCTGAACAGAGAGTCTTCTCTGGGTCTGGGTAACAACCAGTTCTCAGTGTACACAGCCTGTTCTCAGATGCATCTGGAAACTTGTCTTCCAAGCAAGATGCCCATGGCTGCATCATTGAGTAGACTTCTAACTTGGGGCTTCAGAAGATCCCTAAGAACTACATCACCCTGGAGGAAAGCCTGTTTCACATGCAGGGGCTGCTGTCACCTGTGGGAAGAACAAGACTCAGCTGCTCAGCTTAAAGTCCAGAGGTCAATTGTTCCCAGAATGAGGGACCCAGAGCAGGAAGAATTCTTAAACAGAGAAAGGATCAGTATATGTACAACTGAGAGCCAGGTCTGTAATCTCTTGGAGGTCAGCTACAGGCTATGCAGACATACCCCCAAAGTCCATGTAACCCATCAACCCCTCTCTCCTTTAGTTGATAAATGAAAAACTGCTAAAGGAAGTGGTCAAAGATAAAAAGTCTTCATGAAAAGTGGCAGTGTCACTACATTCTGGATGGAAATGAGGTTTGCCCCCATGGCAAACTTGCTTCTACCTCACAGGTGACAGAGCCCCTAAATGGGAAACACCCCTTCCTCAGGGGTGATTTAGCAGTTGAGTTATCTTCTGAAGCCCTGAGTCACTCAACTCCGGGAATTAGGGGTGTGGACCAGACTGGAAATTTGCTGGATCCTTTTCAATGTAACTTGGACCCACCCAAAGCATCTGGGGGACCTGGAAGACACCCATGTCATCTGGCTAGGCCCTTGTGGCAAGCAAATGGCAGACAAGCTTTACTTCTGAGATGGGCATGGGTCCTGAGCCTACAAGAGAATTTCAGGGCTTTAGATGCTACAGTGCTACCTTAAATTTGCCCCTCTTACTGACTCTGCCAAAGAGGAAAAAAAAAAATGAACGAATGAGTGCATGGACAAGTAAATCATAACCTTTCTTCTTCCACAAAGGCAGAAGCTGGGCAGCAACCATCAGCTAGGGTGAGGGATGGCCTGAGGGGTTTAGGGAAGGCAAAGGTGTTCAGGGAGTCCGGCAGCTATCACAGTCAGGAAAGGATGGCCTCCAGCCTGCCCCAAACCAGGACCCAGGATACCCCTTGAGCTCTATCCACAGGAGCTTGGACAAGCCATGCCTCTGTTCCTCAGTTTGCCCACCTCTAACATGGGTGGAATAGCCACAGCCTCTACACTTCTGTGAGATGATACAGTTTATATATTTTCACTGAGAAGTTGTCAGGTGCACCTACAATTCCAGTCCACCCTGCTGATTCCAGAACCAACATTCAGCCTTTCCCAGTATAATTATGTTTCTGGAACTTGAACAACCATATAATGAACATATAACCATATATGGAACAACCATGTTAAATTAAAACTTCATTTCAGTATTTCTGTGCTGGAGCTTAGGAAGAACTCAAGGTGGGAAAGCAAGAGAGGAGGAGATTGTTGACAGAGAGGAAAAAGCCAGAGCTGAGGTCTTAGAATAGGGAGAGGTCTACAAAGGTACTAAGAAGCTAATGAGGCACTTGTCTCAGTTAATGAGGACAAGTAGATAAAACATCAAATTTATTTTAATTGACCCAAAGGGTTCTTAAAAGGAAAACAATGGCTGCTGCAGGTTGTCTTTCGTTACCTTATTCACTTGCTCAAAAGTACATTTAATATGCACACTCTTGCTTGAATGCCGGGAGAAAAGCAAAGTGGTAATTCAGAGGACTTGGCCACCGCCGTAAACTTCTTACATGAGAGAGATAACCTGGTAGGGGCCAGGCTGCCTGCATGCAAACCTGATATTTCAAGCTCTGCAGCACTGGGCAAGTTACGTGACTCCTCTGGGCTTCAGTTTCCTCACTTAGAGAATAGGGACAATGATATCATTCTTTCATGAGGCTGTTGTGGGGAATAAATGATTTCATACACAAAAAGTATTTATAACTGAGCCTGCTACATAGTTAGTGCCCAATAAATGTCAGCAATCATTTCCTAGAAAAGGGTTTACAAGGAGAACGGGTGGCACTGCCACACTGCATGAGCAGATGATTCCATGCATCATGAAGTTATAGTTAACATTTTGCATTTTCCTAATATATGTAGACCTTATTTGCCCACTTCTAATATTTGTCGCTTTCAGTCTCCATTTTACAACAAATCTGATATAGACAAAAAGGCAAAAAGGCAAGACCCCCAAGACACTTTAGCAACCTCCTCCCAGGCTCTGAGTTTAAGCAGGAAGTTTTACATTCCTGTCGTATTTGGTGAAGGTGTATGGCAGGGTGCGGCAATGCCTGTTGCAGGATTCCAGCAGGGCCTCAGAAGTCACTGCCCTGGCTCTGGGGGCTTTGCAAGTAAACTGGAGTTGTCCTTAGCTCACTGTCCTTGCACAGCATAAGCTATCTCCCCACCCTGCCATGCACGCCCGCATGCATCCAGGGCACCCACAGTCTGTCTAAGTATTGCAATATTGTCACCAGACTAAGGCAGTATCTGACTTGGGTCTAAAGAGACAAAACAGATGGGTTTGGTTTTAAGGTTCCACCCACTCTCTCAGTGTGCTGTTATTAGTGACCTCAGAGAGGGGGCTGCCTAGAGAGGCTCAGAGGATTCATTAGACTGAGCTCCTCTGAAAGGCATGTTCTCATGTGGATGAGGACAAGGAGGAAGGAGGGCAACCAGGGTCCAGGGAAACTTGTTCCTTCCAGAGCTCCTTCAGAGCTTCGCTCCTGCACCAAGCTCCGCTCCTGCCCTCCTAGCTCTGCATTCCCTCCTCTACAGGCATGTCCTCAAAATACAGAAATGTAGACAGAAGGAAACAGGGAACGTGGAACAGTCAGACTCCCTAGGGAGCCTAAGTATCTGATCCACAGTGTGCAGAAAAGGGACCAAGCTGGTGTTCCCATGGCTTGATGCAACAGGTCAGTAGCAAGAGAGATGACTCAACTTTGTGGTCCATGGTCAATGCAGCAGTGTAGAGACATCCAGATGAATTTTCACAGAGCCAAACCCTGCCCAGTGATGGCATCCCAGACTTAATCTGAAAATGAAGGACATGGCTGAATAAGAAAGGAACTGTCTGCTTGACAGAAGCCCAGCATTGTCCAATCAGGCTTGCATCTGGGCCCAACTAGCATCTCACAAGTAGGGCTCAACTCTGAGAGGTGTGACAGCATTGGGCATGTCTGCCTAGAGCAACCCATCCTGGAGCAAAGTCACCAGGATCATCAAATCAAGTTTCCCTTACTTGATATACCCACAAATAATAAGACCTAGTGTCTGCTCACCCTCACATTTTAGACTAATATTAGAATAGCAATAATTGCTGCCATTTATTGATGGTTTACCAAGTGTCCGATAACATACTAGTCATTTAATCTTCATGAAAACTCTGTGGAGCATTTTATCTCATTTTTCAGGTGGCACAACTGAAGGTTCGAAAAATAAAATAACTTGCTTAAGCTTATGTAGCTAGTAAATGGCAGAGACAAGATTTTAAAGCCAGTCTGTTTAATTCCAAAATCATGTTGTGTCTTCCCCAATGTTCTCATGGTGGTACACTGTGGCCATGTCACTACCATCTAATAAGGGCCGAAATCTAGTGAAACAACAAAAGGACCTGGATTCCGAAGCTCTACACTCAGTTCCAGGCTTATCTCTTATTCTTTTATGAAAGGTTGAAGAGGAGAGGCCCAAGACCTGCATCTAAAATCTGTCTTTCCCAATACAAGAAGCCTTCTGGCTGTTGCAAATGAAACCAGAGGCCCACCTCAGACGCAAGCACAAATTAAACTCTTTAATTGACTCCTGCATTCTGGAGCCACTTGTGCTCTGTGTCCCCCAGGACACAGCCTTCCCAAACTGTGTGGCCGGTGTTTAGAATGTGCCACTCCTCTGGGTGGAGCGTCCCCTCCAATCACAGCAAATGGATGACTGCTGAAAGGAAATGTGTCAGTTATGCCTCCCACTCCCAGATGTTAGCTTTCTTGGCCTTGGAGCGTTTAACAAAGTTGAATCAAAAGAATAGCAAATATTTTTCTGGTACTTTACATGGGTTTGCATAGGAAAGTGCTAATTTTTTAATAAGTCAAAAAACAGTCAAAATATCAGCAACTTCATGTGGTCTGACCTTATGCAAAGCTTGTTGGCTGACTCAATCAATCAATCTGCAATCAATCCAGGCAGTCTGTTAACAGGGGAAACAAAACTAAACCATGAAGCAATCATAGGAATAAATTATGCGGTGATGTCCAGTCAGAATGGCAACTATTAAGAATACAAACAACAATAAGTGTTGGAGAGGATGAGGGGAAAAGGGCACACGCTTACATTGTGGTGGGACTGCAAATTTATACAAACAATCTGGAAAGCAGTATGGAGATTCCTTGGAAAACTGAGAATGGAACCACCATTTGACTCAGCTATCCCACTCCTTGGTTTATACCCAAAAGACTTAAAATCAGCATACTATAGGGACACAGCCACATCAATGTTTACAGCAGAACAATTCACAATAGGTAAATTATGGAACCAACCTAGGTGTTCTTCAGTGGATGAATGGATTAAAAAATGTGATATATATACACAATGGAACATTACTCAGTAATAAAGAGAATGAAATCATGGCATTTGCAGGTAAATGGGTGGAGTTAGAGAATATAACGCTAAGTGAAGTAAGCCAATCCCCCAAAACCGAATGTCTTCTCTGATATAAGGATGTTGATTCATAATGGGGATTGGGGTGGGGGAGAATGGGAGGAATAGATGACTTTAGACAGGGCAAAGGGGAGGGAGAGGAAGGAAGGGGGCATGGAGGTAGGAAAGATGGTGGAATGAGATGGACATCATTACCCTAAGTGTGATTCTACTTTGCATTCAACCAGAGACATGAAACATTGTGCTCTATTTGTGTAATATGAATTGAATTGCAAAAAAATTAAATAAAAAAAATTATGCAGTGATGATGTCTTACAAAGAAAAATTTACATGTTATCTTGCTTAATCTCATATCTGCCCCACTGTGGGAGGTCTAAGTCATCTCCATCTTACTGAGGTTCCCCATACCCCGAGGTAGCAGAACCGGGTATGTGACAATGTCATTATAAATACCTCAGGTCCTCTGATGAGGACCATACTGGCCCATGACAATCCCAGTGAGATATAAATGGGCAGGGGGAGCAGCAAGAACAAGGGGTGGGACCACCCTAGGGCAAGGAGAGAAAACAACTTGATAGCATGCAGAAAGAATTTAGAAGGGTTTGGACGACTAGGCTGGGGAGAGAGAGTGGGGTCACTCTATGGAAGATCTTTTTAAAAATTGGCAAGGGAGTCTGCATTTTCAAAATCATCATTCCCAGAGCTGGAAGGAACCCAAAGACATGATATGTCTTACCCCCCAGATTTCAGGAAAGAGGATCCCTTCCTAATTTTACAGAATAAACAACTGAGACTCAGAGATCTGGTTAGCAGCAGAGAGTAAATTAGAAGTAGGATTTCTCGCTTCCTTGTCTGTTGCTTGTTATACCTCATCACACAGTACTAGTCTTGCCCTTCAAATTAAAAAATTACTGTTTTGCCTAACAAGCTGTCTTATTTATAGGCTGTTACTATTTAAAACTATTACACATTTCTAAAGTGGCAACAGGTTCTTAAGGAGAATTTCTTGGCAATGACACAGCAAAAGTGTTTTAGAAAGATTAGCCTGTCAAAAGCACTCTAAATAGATCCCAAAAGAGGGAGAGTGGAGACAGGAAAGGGAATGAATCAGGGAGGCCTTGGAGATGCACTGGAAAAGGAGCCTGAAGGGAAGAGAAGAGCTAGAGATGATGCCAGAGATGGTGATCCACTGATTCTAGGAGAACCAGAGTGGAACCTGCTCTAGGTGGGAAAAAATGGTAAGTTTTAAAGTAATGAGGTTAGATCAATTGAGCAATCTTTCCCTGTCGGTCAGTTTCTGGGATTTGGTATGGTAGGTACTACCCATCAACTGCTTATTGGTTATTTGAAAACTGATGGTGACTATACTACCCAAACTTTGCTGTCAATTTTGCATTGCATAGTTCAGCCTGGTTCTACCGTTCACTCCAAATCATGGGCTGCATAGAAGAACATTCAGCCTCTCTTTCATTTTCACTACACTCAGGTTAACCATAATGATCCCAACTTCGATTTTCATGTCACATCTTGGTATGCATATAAAACACTTCAAGTCCTTTTGGAACAAATGTAGAGCAAAGAGCAGGATCATGAGAAAGATTTCCATGCAATACACTGGACACATAATTGGCCAAAGTTATATGGCATGATCAACTTGGAAATAATACTTTCAGTTTCCTCTTATTGTATATATCAGAATAATTCCCTATTATATGATGTTTTGATTTGGGTTTAATATGTTTTAATACACATATCCTGGGGCAAATTATTTAATTGAATAATTAACAATTGTTCAACTATTCCAGAAGGCTGATGTTTAGGAGGTAGTTGGAGATACAAGACTAGACTTCCATGTAAGGCTGATACTGGACATGGATATTTAGGAGTCATTGGTGTTGAGATGAAGGGAAAATACAAGGATAGATGCATTCACTGTGGGCCATGGTCTTGTGAGAAAACTCAAGGACTGTGACAGAGATGTCTAACTATTCCAAAATCCATTTCCTTTATCATAGAATAGAGATGTTACTGCCCATCCATGGACTACGTTCCCTAGCTCCCCTTGCATCTAGAAGTGACCATGTGACTAATTCTTGCCTATGGAGAATAAGCAGAAGTGATGTATGTCCTGTCCAAGGTAGGGTCTTAAGGCAGACGTGTTTTTTCCAATCTCTTTAGCCTCGCCTTCACTGGCTAGATCTAGGCAACAGGGCAAAGGTGGAGCCATAGAATGAAAAAACCCTGAGTTCTTGAGTAGAGGAGATCCACCTGCCAACAGGAAAAGCCACTGTGGATTAATACATGACTGAGAAATATACTTATTTTGTTATAGGGTCCTTATCATTTTTAAATTTCTTTGTTACTGAAGTCCCCAATAATATTAACAAGGACTCTTAAGGAATTCCAGGCAAAGGTGAATGTTGGGACAAAGGGGAGAGAGAAGCAGAACACTAGGCCAAGGAGAGAAGAGGGGGAGATCAGAGAACTAGAATAACTCCCAAATGCAGCATTACAGAAATCAAGGGAAGAACAACCTCTAGCAACAAAGAAGTGATTAATAGTGTTAAATGTTCAGGTGGGGAAGGAGGATTCATAATTAGGAGGAAAACATTAGACCTAGCATTAATAAGATTGTTCCCTACCTTCCAGAAACAAAATAGATATGGGCAGGCATTTCAAAGCCCCAAGGTCATGTGACAGTACATATTGTCTTTCTTTCCACTTGTTTTGCTGTTGGGCTTTCCTCTTGGCACTGAAGGAGCTTGAACTTCACAACATCCCCAAAGGACTGTGCAGCCCAGTCCAAAACCAATGGAAAAGTGACGTGAATCTGCCATTATGTAATGCAGCAGAAAAGCCCGTTCGTTAGGCTGCTTTGCAGGAACCAACTCCTGACACATCTGGTTCTACAAAGTCCAACAGGATAAACAGAGGAGGCATTTTTGTTTGTAAAAGGAAAGAAAAAATGAGTTCCAGCCTTGAAGCAGACGGGAGTGCAGCAGCCCCACTGGGAAGCAGCGGTGTTCCTCCAGCCCGGGTTGAAAAAAGCAGCCAAGCAGCCGCACCTGCAGGTCAGGGGCAGCAGCCACCAGAGGGGCTGGAGCCCCCTCAGAACAGGAGTGAAGATGGGCAGCCTCCACGCTGGTTTTCAGTATTTGAGAAAGTCTTCAGGAAAATAGGCTAATCAAGCAATCTGCTTTCTCCTGCCTTATTTAGTTAGATTAGTTTAAAGGAAGTACAAAACCAAAACAAAACAAGTCCCCAATAATATTAAAAGAACTCGTCCTGCTCACTGTGAGGTCAGGCTGAACTTTGGAATCAGAACAGACTCCTAATCTTGACTCATCCATACAATGCCGAAAAGTGACTAGAAATGGTAGGAAGGGCTCTGTCCCCATTCCTGTTGGGAGCCCTTTGCCCCACAAAATGAAAAACTAAAATTGCAATATACATGTCAATGTGAATAAATTAGTCTTTAAAAAATGCTAATGGAACTTCATGATGGTTCCACATAGTCATTCCTACTCCGTTGTTGCCCCTAAGCACCTTTTACATCAAAATTCTGGAGCCTTCCCTGGCTCCATGAAGGAATGTCTTCTTGTTTGGGGAGAGTTTTCTAGTGCCTTCAGTGACTAGCTATTTGTCTGGAAACCAATGTCCCTAGACTGTAGTGAGGACGACAAGGAGATGACATGTATATCATCTGTTTGTTCCCCACTTTTCGTGGTAGAAACCTGATCATGATCTTCTCTTTTTCCTTCTCCTTCTTTCTTTTCTTTTTTCCCCCGCTAGGTCTTTGGGGTTGAACCCAGGGGCATTTTGCCGTTGAGTTACATCCCCGGCCCTTTTTATTTTGGTTTGAGGCAGGGTCTCACTAAATTGCCCAGGCTGGCCTCAAACTTGCAGTCCTCCTACCTCAGCTTCTCTAATTGTTAAAATTACAGCAGGCTGCTTTGCAGAAACAAATGCCAAAAACATAGCTGGCTAGTTACGATCTGCTTCTAAAGTAGTCTTTGCTACTATGTAAGTTGGCCATGTAGAACACAGGAGAGAGCAAAACTTGCTTTGCAGGGATCCTCATCTGTATGTCTGGAGACCAATATTCAGAGCAATTGAGTTCTCCCAGTTTAGTACTTTCCTTACAAGGAAGCCAGGCCACTTATTTGACCTAAAAGGCAGACCCAAGGGCTAACCTCCAAACCCAAGTTCATTAAAATATAGATCATCCAACTTTCCACCCATTTCAGAATTTCTCCCACAGCTTTCTTGGTGGGTGATCAACCAGAATCATATGAATTCCCTCAGGAGCCAGAAAATTCACTGCTTTCTTTATGAAGCATCAACTCTATTGCCAATCAATTTTAGGTTAAGTCAAATCCACCTTTTTGTTACTCCTCCAAATGATTCTTGTTCTGCACTGAAGAAATTAAAGAAGACACAAGAAGATAGAAAGATCACCAATGTTTATAGATACAAAGAATTAATATTGTTAAAATGGCCATAGTACAAAAAGTAATATACAGATTCAATGCAATCCCCATCAAAATACCAATAATATTTTTCACAGAACTAGAAAAATAGTCCTAAAATTGATTTGAAAGAACAAAAGACCCATAATAGTCAAAGTAAATTTAAGCCAAAAAAATTAAAAAATGCTGGAGGTATCACAAATTATACTATAGAGCCATAGTAACAAATTATACTTCAAATTATACTATAGAGTCATAGTAACAAAAACTGTATAGTTCCAGCATAAAAACAGACACCTAGACAAATTGTACAGAATAGAAGACACAGAGACAAACCCATACCAACACAATCATCTGATCCTTTACAAAAATGTCAAAAACTTATGTTGGAGAAATGACAGCAATTTTTTTTTTTTTGGTACTGGGGATTAAACTCAGGGGTACTCAACCACTAAGTCACGTCCTCAGTCCTATTTTGTATTTTATTTAGAGAAAGGTCTCACTGAGTTGCTTAGCATTTCTCCGTTGCTGAGGTTGGCTTTGAACTCATGATCCTCCTGCCTAAGTCTCCAGAGCTTCTAGAGTTATAGGCATGTGCCACTTCGCACAACCAAGACAACATTTTTACAAGTGGTGCTGAGAAAATTGGTTATCCATATGAAGAAGAATGAGACTAGATCCCTATCTCTCATCCTGCACAAAAGTCAACTCAAAATGTATCAAAGACCTAAGAATCAGAAACTATGCAACTCCTAGAAGAATTAGAAACACAAACTATACAACTCCTAGGGTCAATGCTTCAACATACAGGTGCAGGCAACAACTTTCTCAATAGGACTAAAGCTCAGGAAATGATGTCAAGAATTAATAAACAGGATGGCATCAAATTTAAAACTTTCTACACAAAAAAAAGGAAACAATTTAGAAAGTGAAGAGAGAACCTACAGAATAGGAGAAAATTGTTGCTACTTACTCTTCTGACAAGAGAATTAATATCCAGAATATATTTTTAAAAAACCTCAAAAAAACAACCTCACCAAAAAAAAAAATATCAATAATTGGGCCAATGAATTAAACATATATTTCTCAAAAGAAGAAATACAAATGGCCAAAAAATATGTGAAAAAAGTTCAACATTGTTAGCAATTAGGAAAATGCAAATCAAAACTACACTGAGATTTTGTCTTACTCCAGTAAGAATGGCAGCCATCAAGAAAGAACAATAGGGGCTGGGGTTGTGGCTCAGTGGTACAGCACTTGCCTAGCATGCATGAGGCACTGGGTTCTATCCCCAGCACTACATAAAAAAAAATATTTTTAAAAAGGTATTGTGTCCATCTACAACTAAAAAAAATTAAACAAAAAAGAATAGAACAATAGTAAATGTTGGAGGATATGTGGAGAAAAAGAATCTTGGTGGGATTGTAAATTGGTTCAATCAATATAGAAATCAGTATGAAGTTCCTCAAAAGACTAGGCATGGAACTACCATATGATCCAGGTATACGACTCTTTGGTATTTATCCTAAAGAATAAGAGTCATCATACTACAGTGATACATGCATATCAATGTTTATAGCAGCACAGTTCACAACAGCCAACAATGGAACCAACGTGGGTGTCCACCAGTGGATAAACAGATAAAGAAAATGTGGTATATATGAGTCTTACGCAGCCATAAAGAAAAATGAAATTGTGTAATTTTCAAGAAAATGGATGGACTTTGAGAATGTTATGTTAAATAAAATAAAGCCAAATTCAGAAGGTCAAAAGTCATAGTTTCCTCTCATATTTGAAAGCAAAAGAGGAAAAGAAAGATGGTAGAGGTGTTGTGAAAATCTCAGGGAGATCAGTAGAGTAGAGGGAAGGGACCAGGGAGAGCAAGGAGGGGAGGGAAAGGGAAAATACTGGGAAATGATTTGGGCCAGATTATATTTTTTTAATGTGTACATGTACAAACATGTAATAATTAATCCCACCATTATGTTAAACTACAATGCACCAGTAAAAATATAGAAAAATAATGATTCTTGTTCTACTCTCTGAAGCAAATCAAAATAAATATTATCCCTTTTCTGTATGACCACCCTTTGACTGTTTTTCACAGTAATCAGGTATCCCCACTCCATCTCAATGTATCTCTTTTTCAAAGTTAACTACTTCCACTGTTTCAAAAGTATACACACACTTTTAGCATACTGTTTACTCGCCTTTGAAGTTGTTCTTATTCATCAAAGAATCTTTTAAATTTGTATTACAATAGTGGTCATAATTGACTCAAAACTCCTTATAACTTAAGCCAGGCAGAATGTAAAGAAAATATTGCCACCTTGATCTATACATTAAAATAGTCAAGTTCATTATTGGCTCATATCTGGTTTAAGTCAATTCAAAGTATTGATTTTCATTTCTGATTTTAAATGGGACCAGGCTAACTTGCTTAAGTTTCTTCTAAAATACCTACAAAGCCACAGATAGATAAAAACCCCATCTACCACCCAAAACTAAGACCAGTAGAAAAATCACTTGGCAAAATCTCAAAGGAAATGATTCTTAAAATGGAAAAAAAAAAAAAAAAAACAACACCAAATTTGTTGAGGAAAACAACTGTCTGCTAGCTTGGCCTTTTCCTCAAGAAACAGTGGACCACCAAAAAGTAGGCTAGCCTGAGGTCTACCTCATAAGATGCCTGGGAGCTATCCCTTTACCATGTTGGTGTTACATTTTGAGTTGACATACATATTTTCACCACCTCCATCTTTTAATATCTCTTTAGAGATCAATTCTAGGAAGTGTCTGAGATTGGGAGTGCTGGATGATTGTATTATATTCGGAATAATCTGTAGAAATAAAATGTTATACTTGGGGGGCAGAAAGTGGAAATATCCTGGTAGCACTCCATACAGAAAAGAGTACTATAGAACCAGACCATGGGTAAAAGCACTCAGCACAGCCGAGCCATAGGAATGCTAGCTAAATTCTCAGAACTGGGCAGGGCCCATTTTCATCAACCTGCTCTCCAGCTGTACAGTTGAGAAGATTTAATCATCGCCTAAGTGCCCAATTAATAGAATTAAATGAAAGCTACACACCCTGTCTGTGGGTGAATCTGACACTGACTTTATCTCTTCTCATTCAAAGATGAGTAATCAGAAAAAGGAAAACTGGCCTTGGGAATACAAAAAGTAATTACATAGAAGATGAAATGAAGAACATTCCTCTAAAAATGACCTCCTTTGGGGGAACCAGAAAAATTTTAGAAAATTGTGTAATGACCTCAGACAGATGCAAAAAGGTATGGCATCTGTGAAAAAGGAGCAGATAGTCATAAAGAGAGAAAAGGACGGCAGTGTGGACAATGGAGTAAGATGAACAGCAATGAAACGTAGGTGAGGTAAATAAGAATATTAGCAAAATGAGTAACGAAAACATAATGAGATTCTTAGTATATAATATAAAGCATACATTGGAATGAAGAGTAGCACAGGCCCTGTGGGAAAGTAAGTTAGGATTCTGGAGATCACACTTGAGATGTTTTTCTATAATGTAGAGGAAATTAAAATGGGTAAGAAGATACGGTAGACACAGAAAACAGAGAACATGATTCAACATAACAAGCCCGAGACACAAGAACAAGAAGAGCTGAAACAAATCAAAGACATCATTACAAATTGCTTCTTGTGATGAAAAAAGATTGGAGTAGCCAGGCAACTCAGTATTTTCTAGGTAAAATGAAAGAAAATGACCTATATTTACATGTGGTCCGAGCACCTTTTTTAAATTGAAAGAACAGAGAAAAGAATCTTTCAGGAACTCAGATCTTAAAAAGAATAATAACTTATGAAGGCGCAGACCTCTGACTTCTCTGCAATGCAAACTCCCAGAAAATAATGCAATCATCGCTACCATCTGGATGGAAAGGATTGTGAATCTAACCGTGTTGTTACTGGTTAATCAAGGCAACAGAGAGCCATGTGCAGGTCGGCAAAACCTCAGGAAATGGATTGGTCCATGGTCTCTTCTTAAAAACATTTGAAGAAAACATTGACCAGCTGATTACAGAATCAAAACAACACATACATACACATGAGCGTACACACACTCACACACACACACACACACACACACCCATACCCGTAAGGGAACAGGACTTCCCTAACACAGTTGGAACCATATTCTAGAATTCAATAGCTGTGTGTGTTGTCTGGGACATTGTGCTGCTCAGAGACCAAGCTTGGCTCTTGTGAAAAACATTGTTGACAGCTATCTAACATCTTTCCTCCCTTCCAAGATCAACCCAATTTTGTTCATATCTATCTCCTTACATAGCCATGAACTTCAAAGGAAGCCAACCTCTTACCCAGATGTGATGTGGACTGGTCTATCCCTGGTCTGAGACTGGTTTCAGTATGCACGTGTGACTTAACCTTCACCTGCAAATCTAGGAGAGACTTACAGAAAACTTTTATAAATACAGACACACAGCAAGAGGCAGGCTCATCTTTTCTCATCATTGCCATGTCTCAGAATGACTGCAATTATCCCACAGTGATGAAGGTCATTAACCTGAGAATCATATCAATATATCTAGGATAGCAAAGCCAGAGACGTAAAGAAACTGGGTCCTTTCTGACACTGTTATTGGCTAAATTAATCAAACCTGGGCCTGCAGTGCAACTCTAAGTATATTACTTAATATAAACGAGTCCAAATTTTCTGTCACGCACAGCTAAAACCATCCTAAGTGACAAAGCCCTACAGTGTTAGCTCTTTTTCTATTGCTTCCACTCCTCTCTTGGTGCCAAGGGACATTTCTGGAGCCATATCCTTTAACCTACAGTTCATATGGAATCTCTTGCCTTATTTGATGATCGCTTATAACAATAAGTGGTGCTGTTCTTGTCCAGATTTTTCTAACAATGGCTAAGCTTATTACACAGTGAAGACCCCATGCCAAGAAAATTACTAAACAAAGGGTCTTTTCTCTCTCTTTTCACAAAAGCAGTATTGCGTAGAATGATATAATGAACTTTTTCATTGCTAAAGAACTTGAGAAATGGTTTTTATGCATCTTTAGGCCTCATGATAAATGACCTAACTCATTGGAATTTTTTTAATGATGAAAGTCAGTAAATCATGCAGGGACAAAAAATCATATATGATTAAATGCCATTTTCTAAATTATCTGAGTTATGAATGTTCCTGAATTAAATGGCACTTGAAAATTAGCATATATTATTATCTTAGCTATGCAAATGCATAGGAAAAAAAACTAAGAAAATAAACTATATTTTTATATTGATTCTTTCTGCATGGTAGGACATGGTTATTATTCTCTCTCTCTGTCTCTCTCTCTCTCTTTTAATTTCAGACACTTGTGTTCAATTTTGTCTGACTCTTCCTTTTTTGGTGACCTTTCTTGACCCAGAAATTACCTGGATTCACCTCACTTTCCCAAAAGGAGCACAGAGGGCCATTCCTACTTTGAACTAAGTTTCTTCAAAACTAGTTTCTTAACACTCCCCTTTGGAATCCTTTTTCCTGGCTTCTTTCCTAGCTTACTTTTTTTCCTGACTAGAAACCCTTTATTCTTTGTGGTAAAAGAAGGGCAAAGGAGTAGTCCCACAAGTCTTTCATCTTTATCCAAATGGAAGATTACCTTGCATTTGTTGTACTCAAAAATGAAAGACCCCTCAGGCAAGAAGCCTGGTCTACACACAGTCTATAGGTCAACTTGACAGTCCAGTGGTCTTTTTTACTTCTGAGATCAATGTGGTTCCCAGGAAACTACCACAGCAAACTGCCTATTAGTTCTGCCTATTCACTGTCAAAAACCTCTTAGGAAAACAGCTTTTAATTTTGTCCTGGTACATTTTTACCTGGAGGGTGGATTGAGTTGGCTTTGATCACCTGGCATTCTGATTTCTTGCAAGAATCTCTTCCTCCACTGGATGCTGAGCATTTGACTCCAAGATTGGTAGGGTTGCTCCACTTGGGCAGATTCTGGCTGTAACAAATACAAATGATCATTTGTTTTGAGAACCCCTGTTTTGGGGAAGAGGAACAGAAGCTTGATAAAGCTAGCTCAAGAAAAGGGGAACATTTTAAAAGATAAACATGAGACCACAAGGGATCAGGAATGGTATAGTGGAACCCAAAGACAGGAATCCCAGCATGATTGGGTCTCCTGGATAAAGGAGCCAGTAACTAGAAATCTACGAGGAGCAGAGGCCTCTCTCTCTCTAGGAATATACCTCTCTCTCTCTTAATTATCACTCCATTTTCCTCCCTCAATTGACAAGTTCTTTCTGCTTATCCATTCTTTCCTATCCCTCAAGTTTTGTTTGTTTTTGGTACTAGGAATTGAACCCAGAGGTGCTTACCCACTGAGCCACCTTGCCAACCCTTTTTATTTTTATTTTTGAGACGGGGTCCTACTAAGTTGCTCCTAAGCTCCTTAGCTCCTTACCAATTTGCTGAGACTGGCCTTGAATTTATAATCCTTTTGCCTCAGCCTCCTGAGTTGCTGGGATTATAGGTGTGTACCAGCTACATTTTTTTTTTCACAATAATAAGGAATATACCCAGGGGGTGCTCTACCACTGAACTACATAACCAGATCTTTTTATTTTATTTTGAGACAATGTCTCAGTATATTGTCCAGGCTGGCTTCAAGCTTATAATCCTCCTCCTATCTTAGCCTCCAGAGTAGCTGTTATTACAGACATGCAATCAGTATCCTCATAAGTTTGGAATGCCTATGGCTTATCATGGCTACCCAGAACTCTACCTATGGCAACTCTTGTTATAGATGCTTGCTTTTTATCTCAGCTATTCATTGGCTTAAGTTTATGAAAACTGCAATTAAAAATAAATGGAATAATTTATTTTTAAAAATAATTATGGAATTTTCAATACATACAGTAGAAAGAATAGAACAAAACTGATTGCCCAGTTTCTGGTTACTTCTAGAAGAGCAACAGTGAACAAAATATCAAAATGTTAAATAAGGACAGGATCTTCCCACAGGAATAGTAAACTCATTACATTGAATGGTTGTCATATATTTAGGTACTTTACATTCATTAGAACATTCACTCCTCATTAACAACCCCATGAGAGAGATATGATTAAATAGTCCTATTGGAATTCTTGACGCTGGGGCTGGGGATGTAACTCAGGGCTAATGCACTTGTTTGGCATGTGTGAGGCTCTGGGTTTTATCCCCAACACTGCAAAAATCAAACAAAAAACCCTTGATATCAAATTGTATTTTCAACCTAGTTTTGAATAAGAAATCATTTATTGGCAAAATTACACATAAAGTCTCAGAAACCCCTATACAAAAAAAGTAACCATAGTTTCTGTTTTTAAAATGTCGTCTTTAATTTTTCTTTTTCCTGGTATTCCCAGTTCAATGACCTAACTTGCTTAGAAAAACAAGACTTTTCCAAGAGAAACAGCATTTAAATCAAAGAAAATTCTTACAACAACAGTGTTTCTAAAATGTGATCGTTTTAGGGACTGTGATATTTCCGACAGGCTGAGTTTTTAAAACCTGGAATTGGGGTGCTTCATCACTCAAGAGACTAATCCTTTAGGAGAGTTTTAGAGTTGCATTTGGGAAGTTGCTGAGAGAAGTATTTTGCCCTTAAACTGTGATACCTCTTCAATGAAAAGGAGATTTCCATTATTATTATTTATATTGGAATCTAGTGACAGCAGCTACTATTAATCATTCACTTATTCAAAAGCTTTTTATGGGAGGCCTACATGGTTTGAAACACTATGCTTGGGATACATCTATGACATAGAAGACCTAAGTCTCTGCCCTTGTGGGACTAGCATTTTATTTTTAGTATTATGGTAAGGCTCAATGTGACATGTCTAATTTAGGATTTGATTTTCCCATAGTTAAAAAAAATCTAATTTAGGATTTGTTTTTACCATATTAAATAATGCTCATTTGTACAATTGTAAGAAAATTGGGAACTAATTCAACCTCAACTAGGTATAATTTGAATGCTCTAGAATATCCCAAAATCAGTAACTATCATTATACCTGCATTTCCATTCTCCTAAATATTCTAGTTCATTCCCAAATAATGACTTATTAATACCCCCAAAAACATTTAATAATTAACAAATTTTGCTGGCACTACATGTATTATATGAATTGAGAAGTCTTGTGATTTTCCCTTTTCTTCTAAACTGCCTTTCTGAAAACAATTTAAGCAAGCAATCACGAGTGAGTAAATTCTGCCCTTCTTGATTTTATCATAAAAATGAGTAAGGGTGGTAATTCGTGACAACTTTAACCTCCTTTTAAAATTATTTCTGCTCATAAAGTATTTCCATATGCTATCAGATAACTCTGAGTTGCTCTATGTACTGAGTCATGCCTCTGCTGGTAAAGTTATTAGACTAAGGGTGCTATCCCAACTTTCCAATTTGAGACAGTTCTTAGGAACTGAAACCATCACTGCTGGAACAAATCTGCATTAAGATTGTATTGATTCCTGCCAGGTACTGGGGGGCACACCTGTAATCCCAGCAACTTCAGAGGCTACGGCAGGAGGATTACAAACTCGAGGTCAGCCTTAGCAACTTAGCAAGACCCTGTCTTAAAAGAGAAAATAGGAAGGGCTATGGATGCAGCTCTGTGGTAAAGTGCACCCGATTCAATCCTCAGTACCACCCAAAACCAAACAAACAAACAAAGATTTTATTGGCTCCATTATTTACAATATTCTTTTTGAAATCTGTTCTGGGACAATCCAGTCCTAGTATAAGGGGACTAACCCCAAGGTGCCATAGACAGAAGAAAGACAAACAGAATAAGTCCAATTTCTTAGGCAACTTACTGATGAAAGCATGGTCCTAGGCAGCACCAAGACCAGTTGGAACCCCACAATTTGGGTCAGAAAGAGGAGAGTGTTTAAGGGTTAGGACAAAAGTAACTTCATCTTGGCTGCTAAGCACCTGATTTATCTTTTTTTTTTTTTTTAACCAGGTTTATCTTAAGATCACAGTGAAGAGTCAGGTGCACTCCTGGATCCAGTGTTTGAATGTAAAGCACCACTAACAGTTTTATGTATCTGTGGTTTTCTGGGTAACTATGCAAGAAAAATCCAGATTATGTAGGGGCAATCATGGCAGTTATGGCTCAAGATGGCTGCAATCAAGTCAAGCTTTATCCATATAAAATCTTATTAATTTCCATATTTTCTTCTTGAATACAAATATCTTAAGTCTATAGGACTATAAAGTCCTATACTATCTTTTCATTTAAATGCAAATACATAAGTCAGGAATGAAAGAGGGAATTCACTAATTTCAGAGAAAGAAAATGGAGTGTAAGGGAACACTATCAACAACTGTATGTCCACAAATTAGACAACCTAGACAGAATGGGTGATCTCTAGAAAGATACAAACTACAGAAACCATCTCAAGAAGTAGAAAATCTAAACAGATTGAGAAAAAAAATAAAAAGAATCTAAATGAATAAAAACTTTTCATAAAGAAATGCCTAAGATCTGATAACAAAAACAGCATGGTATTGGCACCAAAAAACAGACTGGTAGACCAATGGTACATAATAGAGGACACAGAGTCTAACCCACAAAACTACAATTATCTTATATTAGACAAAGGTGCCAAGAACATACATTGGAGAAAAGATAACCTCTTTAACAAATGGTGCTGGGAAAACTGGAAATCCATATGCAACAAAATGAAATTAAACCCCTATCTCTCACCATGCACAAAACTCAACTCAAAATGGACAAAAAGGTTATATTAGGAATATAACCAGAGACAATGTGTCTAATAGAAGAAAAAGTAGGCCCTAATCTACATCATGTGGGATTAAGCCCCAACTTCCTAAATAAGACTCCTGTGGCACAAGAAGTTAAACCAAGAATCAATAAATGGGATGGACTCAAACTAAAAAGTTTCTTCTAGCAAAAGAAATAATCTTTGAGGTGAATAGGGAGCCAACATCTTGGGAGCAAATTTTACCCCTCACACATCAGATAGAGCACTAATCACTAGGGTATATAAAGAACTCAAAAAGCTAGACACCAAAAAAACAAATAACCTAATCAATAAATGGGCAAAGGACCTGAAGAGACACTTCTCAGAAGATGATGTACAATCAACAAACACATGAAAAAATGTTCGTCATCACTAGCAACTAGAGAAATGCAAATCAAAATTACTCTAAGATTTCATCTCATCCAGTCATAATGGCAGCTATTATGCATACAAACAATAATAAGTGTTGGCAAGGATATGGGGGAAAAGGTACACTTATACACTGTTGGTGGGACTGCAAATTGGTGCAGCCAATATGGAAAGCAGTATGGAGATTTCTTGGAAAATTGGGAATGGAACCACCATTTGACCCAGCTATCCCTCTCCTTGGTCTTTACCCAAAGGACTTAAAAACAGCATACTTCAGGGACACAGCCACATCAATGTTTATAGCAGCACAATTCACAATAGCTAAACTGGGGAACCAACCGAGATGCCCTTCAGTAGATGAATGGATTAAAAAAATGTGGCATATATACACAATGGAATTTTACTCAGCAATAAAAGAGAATAAAATCATGGCATTTGCAGGTAAATGGATGGAGTTAGAGAAGATAATGTTAAGTGAAGTTAGCCAATCCCCAAAAAACAAATGCCAAATGTTTTCTTTGGTATAAGGAAGCTGATTCATAGAAGGATAGGGAGAGGGAGCATGGGATGAATAGACGAACTCTAGATAGGGCAGAGGAGTGGGAGGGAAAGGGGGGGGGGCATGGGGTAATTAAGGATGGTTGAATGTGATAATCATTATTATCCAAAGTACATGTATGAAGACATGAATTGGTGTGAGTATACTATGTATACAACCAGAGATGTGAAAATTTGAGCTCTATATATGTAATAAGAATTGTAATGCATTCTGCTGTTATATATAAATTTAAAAAATAAATAAATAAAGTTAAAAAAAGAAATGCCTAAGATCAAATGATTTTGCACTGGAGAATTCTATTACCTATTTAAACAGTAGTTAAAACTAGACTTTTAGAAGCTCTTTCAAAAAATAGAATAGGAGGGAATACCCCTCTAATATATTCTGTAAAGCTAGTGTTAACCCCTGATATCAAACCAAAGACATCACAAAGAAAATCACATACCAATATCTCTTATGAATACAAATGCAAAAATCCTCAGTAAAATACTAACAGACTAAATCCAGCAACATATGAAGAGGATTGTACACCATGATCAAGTGGAGTTTACCCCAGAAATACCAAAATTGTTTTAACATCAGAGGATTAATTAATGTATTTATTACATCATATCAAAAAATAAGGACAAAAACCAAATTATAACCCCAGCAGATTCATAAAAATCACTTAACAAAATTCAACCCCCATTCATGATAAAAACACTTAATAACCTAGAAATAGAAGATAACATCCTCAGCCTGGTAAGGGGTAGCCATAAAAAAACTCACAGCTAATGTACTTTCAATGAAAGACTGACTATTTCCCCCATGATCAGTAACAAAATATCTGTTCTTGTCACTCTTACTCAATATTGTGCTGCAATTATACAAATGAAAGACATTCTAATTGGGTAGAAGAAGTAAAACTATCACTATTTGCAGATGAAATGATCTTGTATATAGAAAATCCTAAAGAATCCACTAAAAAAATTATTAGAATAAATGAGCTCTGCAAGGTTATAGGATATAAGGTCAGTATTCAAATATCAGCTGTATTTCCATATACTAGCAATGAACAATCAAAAAAAGAAACAAAAAAGTAAGAATATTTATGATAGCATCAGACATAATAGGTATAAATTTAATGAAGAAGTGCAATACATACAATGAAAATTATAAAACATTGCTGAAATAAATTCAATACTTAAATAACATAAAGACATTCCACATTCATGGAATAAAAGGCTTAATACTGTTAAGATGGCAATATTCCCCAAATTGATCTACAGATACAACAAAAACTTTGTCAAAATCTTTTTTTTTTTTTTAGCTTTTTAACTTGCCTCTTTTTTTCTTTCTTTTTTTAAATTATTATACCTTGTCAAAATCTTAGCTACATTTTTTTGTTTGTTGCAGAAATTGATAAGTTTTTCCTAAAATTCATATAAACATGCAAAGGGACCAAGAACAGCCAAAAATGTCTTGAAAAAGAACAAAGTTGGAGTACTCATATTTCCTGATTTCTAAGTGCTTCAGATATACAGTAAGCATTTTACTGGCATAACGATAGACACAAATTAATGAAATAGAATTGAGAATATAGAGAAAACACCTTATATTATGAGCTGATAGGCAGGGCTGAGTCTTTGATCCAGGGACAGTACCCCCACTCTCACCCCAGACAAGGGAAGTTGGTGTTGGACCAATCCCGTGCAAGGAGATCAGAGTGGGAGCAACACAGGAGGAGGCTGAGCCATGATGTTCTCAGTGGCTGTGTACCTGCCCTTTCCACACATCTCTTTTCCCAGCCACACTGAGGTCTTGGACCTGAGTGAGTTGATTTGTTTGGAATATATATATATATATATATATATATATATATATATATATATATATATTTTTTTTTTTTTTTTTTTTTTTTTTTTCTGGCTGATGGAGCAGTCAGCAAAGAAAGCTGTTTTGATTAAAACTGTTTACTTGAATGAAGCAGAATTAGAGTTCAGCACTGGATTGTTTCCTTGCCTATATTAAAAGACTTCTGAAGACTTGCTGGATAGCAATACCTCCCCAGTGCATAGAGAATCACCCCAGGACTCACAGGCCATGAACTTCAAAAAACCCTAAACCTAACATCCGAGGCATTAGAAGACTCCCCCAACCTAAACTCAGAACCAACCAGGAACTTTCAGCACCCTTGGTAGATAACTTTGGATTACCCTGGAAAACCCCATAGCTCTTACAGCACCCCAGAGGGAGCCACATTGCCTGTTTTAGATGGAGGAAACAAGTCCCCACTTGCATGAGGTCATCTTGCCCAAGGACTATAGCAGGATGGCTCCTCTGACTGCACAGCCACTGTCCTTCCCTGAAAAAGGCCAGCCATCTTCCCCCACATGTTCTCACACTGACTGAATTCTGGATAGAGCCTCTCCATGCACAGTCAGTGTCCCTGCATGTGACAGAGATCCTGTGCAAACCATCTGAGGAGTCACTGCTACATGGGTCATCATGATCTCAGAGATTTGCCCCTTGGACAAGCTGACTGGATGTCATAAAAATTAATTAAATAATTCAAATTGACTGTTGGGGTGTTTACCCAGAGCAGGCAGTGACATCCCTTAGGCTTTGCAGGACAGCAAGAGCTAATCTGAGTCACTGTAAGATGGGTCCCGGTGGAATCTGAGTATAAACAGGGAGGTGCAGATCTGGCCCACTCAACCCACTGAGTCAGAGCAGGCCTCATGCCCTGAGC
This sequence comes from Marmota flaviventris, assembly GCF_047511675.1. NCBI lineage: Eukaryota > Metazoa > Chordata > Mammalia > Rodentia > Sciuridae > Marmota > Marmota flaviventris. The sequence goes on from NC_092507.1 coordinate 77,813,182, forward strand.
CAGGACCTGCATATCCCCCAGCCTCTCACTTCTCCCCTGCAGGATGGGGGTCACTCCCTTCAGGAGCTGGCCCTCTAGAAAGGGAGGACAGAGCGAATCGTGCACAGAAATCACAAATCCCAGGGCTGCAAGGAGGAAAAAGCAGGTTTAACACTCGTCTCCATTTCCGAGTTGTTGCTCTTTTCTTCCTCCTCCTCCTCCTTCCTTTTCCTTTTCCCTGAATTTTCTCTTTCCATATTCAACTTGGGAAGCAGTCAGTAGGCAGATAAGCATGTGCTTAAGGTCCAGGAAGGCAGGAATACCCCCCCAAAATTGCTCAGAAAATAGCTTATATCATATACATATTACCACATACACAGATGCACACATCAGGAAAATCATAACTTTGTTTAGCTTGTGGACACATTCTTTGTGGTTTAGTTTAGCCCTTCTTTTGAATGACAAGGGAGTCCATATAAACAAACACCATTATCTTTTCTGAGCTTAGAGTTCCTGAAGTCCTGGAGTCCTCGTGTTGAGTTTTGAGAAGCTATAGATGGGGATAGTATGTGTGGGAGAGAGACAAGTTTCCAAATGTAAAGCCACAACTCATAATATGGTAATGTTAGGGATTATTGGTCAAGGTGGGTGGTGTCAGCTACTTTGGGAGGCAGCAGTACAGAGTAAGGTCTGAAGACTTTGTGGTCACACAAGCTGGGCTCAAAACCCAGCTCTGGCATTTACATAACAGGGTGATCTCAGTGAGTTATTCAACCTCTCTGAGAGTCAGTTTTGTAATGAATAAAGTAGGTGATTCTTAGGACTGCATGAGCTAATATTTTAGTCAGCTTTTTTGCTCCTGTGACTGAAAGACCTGACCAGCACAATTGTAGAGGAGGAAAGGTTTATTTACAGCATCACAGTTTCAGAGGTCTCATTCCATAGACAATAGACTCTATTCCTCAGAGCTCAAGGTGGGGCAGGACATCAGGGTGGAAGAGTGTAGTGGAGGGAAGCAGCTCACATCATGATCAGGAAGCAGAGAGAGAGAGAGAGACTCCACTCGCCAACTACAAAATATATACCCCAAAGCCATGTTCCCATTGTGCCACCTCCTCCAGCCAAACCCTGCCAACCTTCAGTTACCACTCTGTTAATCCCTATCAGGGGATTAATTCACTGATTGGATTAAGGCTTTCATAACCCAATCATTTCTTCTGTGAACCTTCTTGTATTGTCTTACATGTTAGCTTTTGGGGGGACACCTCACATCCAAACTATAACAGCAAATATAAATAAAGCCACTTGAAACAGAAAAAATACCTAGTAAATAGTAGCTCTTATTTTACAACATAAATTTTAAAAGCAATTCTGCTGTTTTTATTACAAGGACTTACTACCTGATGAATTATGCTTCATGTAAACCTTTTTCTTATAAGTAAAATGCTAGGTTTTTTTTTTTTTTAAATACCTTTGCTTTTTGATATGGAAAGTCCCTCTATTAAGGGATAATAAAGAAGCCAACTTTTACATTAACAACATAAATCTCAATGCAGGTATGATTTATTAATTTGCTTAGCCAATAAGAGTGTTCTTATCATGGAAACCAATTAAATTAATATTTATTTTGCCCACAATTAAAATACAGAAACAATCTAGAAAAAATGGAAACACTTTCCTTACCTATACTCTTACTATCGCCAATTTAACCCATTAAGTCCCAGATTTTCTATGTAGGATGAAGGAACACAATGGGTTAAGTTGACTTAGACCCAAAGAAGGAAAGGAGGGAAGTGAAAGGTAGCTGACCCAAGGTGAAAGACAGGGAGGAAGCTGGGGGAAGGGCTTCCCTCTTGGAAAACACCAAAACAAGGGCTTCCACGGAAGTAAAGTTTCACACAGGAAAGGCCTGGAAATCTGACAGCCAAGTGGAGGGCTCCTGTAGTCCTAATCCCCTGATGGTGACTGATAACCCTCTTTGTGTCCAGGCCTAGTGCTTCCGGGCAGGAAGCCCCAGCCTCTGTAAGAGGGATAAGGCTGGCCTGGGAGCAGGCCCTGTGGGGGCATCTCACTGCCACTTCCCACTCTCCCTGGGAGGGTCAGATTCAGACTCCCTTTCCCAGGACCTCAGGGGTCTGAGAGGTCAGGGCTGGTGCCCACTGGTGTAGAATTGGGGCTCTTCTTATGGAGGTCAGTGCTTAAAGCCAGACCTAGGAATCGGGAGGTCAGGGTACAGCCCGAGAGGAGGCCTCATCAGGAAGGTGAGTAATGAGGAGTGAGGGAGAAGATAAGAATTTAAAGAAGGTGGCTTATGTTTAGGGGACATCATGGGGTCAAGGGTCAAGACACAAGGTGATCTAAGAATTGGAAGAATTTTCTCTTCTATTTTAATATTTTTAATTTTCACTTTATAGTCTGATTAGCCCGGTTAAAAATTTGCCTAAGAAATGAGGGCAAAGCCAATCTGTTTTCACAAACTCTGTTTACTTCAGCAATGATGATATGGAGCCCTGGGAGGCACAGCCTGGGGTCCTCTTGGCATATCCCAGTCACACATTTGGACAGGAAGAGTCCAGCACTGTCTGTCCTGGGTTTGCCTCTGCTTATGCATCTTGAAAGATGGGAAGAGAGAATTCAAGAGAATGTTCCTGAATAACAAAACTAATAATAGCAATAATAATAAACTCACACAGCATTAGGGAAGTAGTACTTATTTCTGTGTGGCAACAGTATAGATGATTTTAGGTTGTTTTGGGTTTTTTTAAACTTTTTTTTTTAGTTTTAGGTGGACACAATAGCTTTATTTTATTTTTATGTGGTGCTGAGGATCAAACCCACTGCCTCACGCATACTAGGTGAGCATTCCACCTCTGAGCCACAACCCCAGCCCTGGTTTTAGGTGGGTTTTGTTTTTGGTTTTGGGTTTTTTTTTTTTTTTTTTTTTTTTGCGTTTTAAAAATATTTTTCAAACTTTCTACAATAACCATACACATTTTACAACTAGAAAAAAATAATGTGATTTTTTAAAAAATCAGTTATAATGAAACTTAACAAAGAGGTACCACAGTGTAGCACTTTTCTGTGCATAAATACAGGCCCATTGTTGATAATAGCCTAACATATTATTTTGTAACTGTTTTTTCCATTGGATAATATACCAAGAAAATGTTTTTTTGGAGTGGGCACAGTGTACATGTGTTGCACATGGCACATGGTGGCGTCACTGTAATCCCAGCAACTTGGGAGGCTGAGGCAGAAGGATCACAAGTTCAAGGCCAACCCCGGCAAATTAGCAAGATCCTGTTTCAAAATAAAAAAGGATAAGGTATAGCTCAGTGGTAAAGCGCCCCTTGGTTCAATCCCTAGTACAACAAAAAAGCCAGGCATAGTGATTTGTGTCTGTAATCCCAGTTACTTAAAAGGCTGAGGCAGAGGATCGTGAGTTCTAGGTTAGCCTCAGCAATTGAGTGAGTCCCTTAGTAACCTTGTGATGTCCTGTCTCAAAATAAAAAATAAAGAGGGCTGGGAGTGTAGCTTACTGGTAAACACTGGTAAAAAGGCCCCTGGGTTCAATGTCTAATATTAAAAAAAAAAAAAAAAAGAATGAGTTTTTTGGGCAGAGGGAGTAGCCCAGTGGTAGAATTCTTGCCTACTATGCACAAGGCACAAGGTTTAATCCCTAGCACTCTAAACAAACAAACAAATAACAACAACAGCAATAGAACAAATAAAGCAAAGCAAAAAACCCACAGGCATTTGTTTTTATGTCATGTGACAATCTTATAACTTATTATTTTTTTTTAACTCAATTGCCTAGCATAGCCTTGAGTTTCTGAGCTCAAGTGATCCTCCTGTCTTGGCCTCCTAAGTAACTGGGATGTGGCTCACCATGGTCGGCTGATTTTTTTTTTTTTAAACAGGAAAATAACATGAAATTAATTACATGCCTAAAGCATGGAAGTATTAGGCATTTTGTACAACTCAACTTTATTTTGTTTTGTTCTCTTGCAGTGTTTAGGATTAAATCCAGAGCCTCGAACATGTAAGGCAAGCATTCTACCACAGAGCTCTAGACCCAACCCCTGAGATTTAGTTTTTAAGGCCATAGTGTACCCTACCGTACACATTCCCTAATTTATTTGACAAACCCCTTTCATTGGACATTCAGTAATTACCTTATTTCAGTCGTAAATAACTCTGTGATAAACATAATAATCACCACTTTTTTTGGGGGGGTGGGATTTAACAGACAGGCAATTTACCCCTGAGCCACATCCCAAGCCCCTTGTGTTTTTTACTTTGAGACAGAGCCTCACTAAGTTGCTGAGGCTAGCAAACTTGGGATCCTCCTAGTTCCGATTCCTGATTTGCTGGGATTACAGGCTTGTGGCACTATGCCCAGCACAACTTTTAATAATATTTTCATCCTGCTAGAACAAAGAAGGGATGATAATATGACAGTCATCCCAAAAGTTCTAAATTCGACCAAAATGCTCTGAGAATCTTACTATAGCTTTCAGATCTTTTCAATTTATAAGACACATAGCCATCTACCTCTGACCTGTACTGAGGCAGATGCTGTGTTTATTTATTTAGCCAGCTAAAATTTTTTGAGCACTTACTACTTCAGGAGCAGAGAATACAATCTCTGGAGCACTTGTGGAGGTTGTACATAGAGAAGTTAAGAGTCCAGGATAGTGAAGTCAGATTGCTTACTCTGGTCCCGAGAAATCTAACTTATGAGTTTGAGCTAGTAATTTTATCAGTCTCAACATCAATCTCTTCATCTGAAGTGAGGATAATGATAACTACATAATTGTTGGAAGGATTAATTGAGGTAATACTTGTGAAGGTTTTCTATGTGCGGTACACACTGAATGCTCTACCTACTATTATTAGCTTTAAACTTCCCTCTCTCTATTATTGTTGAATATTTGTTCATCTGTCTATAATTCTAAGCCTCTCTATTGCCTACACTTAATATAATTCTACTCTCCTCTTGCCAGATGCTTAATTGAGGCAATTAACTTATTATTGCTTGAGTGGTACACACTGTAAGAAAAAAGGAAACACTAAGTTAACAGATAAAAACACAGAGCAGCTGGGTGAGGTAGCACACAGTTGTTATCCCAGCAGCTAAGGAGGCTGAGGCAGGAAATGGCAAGTTCAAACCCAGCCTCAGATAGTTAGTGAGGCCCTAAGAAACTTACTAAGATCCTGTCTCAAAATAAAAAGTATAAAAAGGCTGGGATCCAGTCAAAATGGCAGTTATCAAGAATACAAACAACAATAAGTGTTGGCAAGGATATGGGGGCAAAGGTACTCTCATAAATTGCTGGTGAGACTGCAAATTGGTGCGACCACTCTGAAAAGAAGTATGGAGAGTCCTCAGAAAACTTGAAATGGAACCACCAGTTGACCCAGTTATCCCACTCGGCACATATCCAAAGGACTTAAATTCAGCATATTTTAGTGACACAGCCATATCAATGTTTATAGTAGCTCAATTTATAATAGCTAAGCTATGGAACCAACTTAGGTGCCCTTCAGCAGAAGGATGGTTTAAAAAAATGTGGTACATATACACAATAGAATATGACTCAGCCATAAAGAAAAATGAAATTATGGCATTTGCTGGTAAGTGAATGGACATAGAGACAATCATGCTAAGTGAAATAAGCCAATCTCAAAGAACCAAAGGCCAGATGTTCTCTCTGATATGCAGATGCTAACTCACAATAAGCAGGGGCTAGGTAAGAATAGAAGTTCACTGGATTAGACAAAGGGGAATGAAGGGAAGGGAAAGGAAATGGGAATGGGAAAGACAGTAGAATGAATGGACATAAACTTTCTTATGTTCTTATATGAATACACCACCAGTTAACTTCATATCATGTACAACACAAAAAAGGAAAGTTATACTCCATGTATGTATGATATGTCAAAATATTATATATAACTAAATATATAACTTATATAACTTCATATATAATTAAAAAGAACAAATAAAAAATTGAAAAAAAATAAAGGCTGGGCATGTGATGCAGTGGTGAAGCACCCCTAAATTCAATCCCTAGTACCAAAACAAACAAACGAAACCCTTCGAACTACAGTAGATAAGTCTTGAAACTTAGAGTCAACAAAATGTGATTGTTAAATTTACTCTGAAAAGAAGAGATTTCCCTGGTGAGAGAAAAATCCTGCCCAATTCTTCACGTTCTTTTGAGTTCAATTTTACATTTGGGAACTCTAAATCCTGTAGCTACTCTTCTACAAATTATATCTGCTGTGACCCACACAATCACCGTATCACTGATGCTGACTAAGTGGGCACAGGGGGAGACAGCCCAGAATGCGCCATTCTAACTGTGGGTATTTTTAATCCCTTTTGTGGTCAGGAGAGGAATTCCTGGGCTCCCAGGATCTCAAAGCACTGGGATTAACATTGAAATGATTACTCTGCCCTTCCCACTCCCTTCTCCTGCAGAAGAATCAGCAGTTTGGTCTCATTTCTTGACAGGGCTATGATACTAATCTTTTTTGACTGCAACTTGTATTACTTAAATGGCAAAATGCAGCTGAATGCTGTGTGAACTGGAATGGAGATTTGCAAGGTGCTAATGGGAAATTGCCAAAATTACAGCATGAAATCACAAGGAGTCTCAAGTTAGTTTAAAATCCTCTCAGCTATTTATCCCCGGTCTTTAAAAAAAAAAAAAAAAGTTACAAACTGTGGGAAAATGAAGGTGGCTCTTTGTTAATTCCTGAATACTGCTACTGGGAGGGAAATGTGGTTTTGCGCCAAATTTGGAGGCAATTGGAGAGGCAGCACACTCTAACAGGTGGGGGATCAAGCTGGATTTTCTGTCCCCCGGTCAGTGACAGCAGGGTTCTAGAACTGACTTGGCACTTCACTTCTCAAGGCTTTAGTTTTCTTTTTTGTAAGATGAGAGTCACACCACTAGGTCACCTCTGAAGTTCTGTTCGCGTTCCTATGGAACATTTTTAAAATATGTTTTTGCATATTTATTAGATTCACTGAGATGCCAGATGCCTTAGTTCATTTCGTGTTGCTATCACAGGAAAACACAGACTGGCTCATTTACAACGAATAGAAATTTATCTAGTTCTCAGTTCTGGAGCCTGGGAAGTCCAAAATCAAGGTGGTGGTGAGGTGAGGCTGTGTGTGTGTGTGTGTGTGTGTGTGCACACGTGCACGCCCACAGGTATGCTACCAAGGATTGAATTCATGAATGCTTTACCACTGAATTACATCCCCCAGCCCTTTTTAATTTTGGAACAGGTTCTCGCTAAATTGCATAAACTGGCCTTGAACTTGTGATCCTCCTGCCTCAACCTCCTAAGTAACTAGCGTTATGGGCATGAGCCACCATATCTGGCCCAAAGGTAGTTTTATAATAAACCACCTCTAGCAATAACTAACCCTCTTCCACTATGATGTTATTAATCCATTCATGAGGGCTCTGTCCTGATTACCCCGTCACCCCTAAAGGTCTCACCTCTCGGCACCATTACATTGGGGTTCGAGTTTCTAACATATGAACTTTGAGGTACACATTCAAACCACAGCACCTCAAAAGTGTATTTATTAGTAATATGGATGGGTAAAGAGCATGAACAGATAATTTGTAAGACACAAGGACAAAAAAACAAATGAACATTTTCAAAGAAGTTCTTTCAAGTTTTCTCTCAAGTATATGAGTGTCATCGCTGACTCCGACTATATTTGAGAGTATTAAAAAGCTGTTTAAAAAGACTATTAAAAAGCTGTTTAAAAGCTAAGGCTGAGCCTGGTGCATGCCTGTAATCCCAGCAGCTCAGGAGGCTGAGGCAGGGAGGATCATGAGTTCAAATTCAGCCTCAGCAACTTAGTGAGGCCCTAAGTACCTTAGCGAGACCCTATGTCTACATATAAAATATAAAAAAGGGCTGAGGATGTGGCTCAGTGATTAAACACTCCTGGGTTAAATCCCTCGTTACAAAAAAAAAAAAAAAAGCTAAGCCAGGTGGGGTTTGTTGCATGGTAATCTTCATTAAAGTGGTAAGTTTTATTTGAGAACCCCTAAATCTCAGTATCAATAGGGCTTTTCTCTTGCACCGGCCAGTCTTCTAGAGAGTTCTTCTGATTTCTACCTTGGCTCGGAGCTTGACAGCGGAGATTCTGTGACCTGAATGGGGGAGGGACTGGAGGTCTCATGGTTCAGAACTGCCCTCCTCGGGGAAGACTCCACCACCTCCATTTTCAGGTGCTCCCTGGTACTCCTTTTCTGGTGTTCCTGGCTCTGAAAACTTTGATCAAAGCTCACCCTACAGTAAACCTTCAGTCCTCTGCCTGGGTTGGAAAGAGGTGGGGACCCCTCAAATGATGTTCCTGTTTTCAGCCCCACAGCCTCCCATGTGCTCAGAAGGGCAACCCCCATTCCTCAGCCTTTTCCTTTGAATCCCATTTTAGTGGATGTTGGGGTGCACCACCCAAATACCCCCACATTGATTAAGGCTCTCATTTCTCAGCTTCTGACAGTATTGCTGATGAAGGTCTTCTTCAATTTCTTTATTTAGTGTTTTATAGTTTTTATTGTAGAGGTCCTTTATTTCCTTTGTTAGATTAATTCCCAAGTATTTTATTTTATATTTTTGAGGTTATTGTGAATGGAAAGTTTTCCTAATTTCTTTTTCAGCAGATTCATTATTAAAATATAGGAACATCATTAATTTATGTATGTTGATCTTGTATGGTGTTACTTTGCTAAATTTGTTTTATTAACTCTAGAAGTATTCTGGTGGAGTTTTTTTGGTTGTTGGTTTGTTTGTTTTTATCTTCTAAATATAAGATTGTATCATTAGCAAACAGATAATTTGACCTCTTTTTTTCCTATTTGTATTACTTTATTTTCCTTCTCTTGCCTGATTTCTGATTTCTTCAAGGACTAGGTTGAATAGAAAGTGTGAGAGTGGGCATATTTGTCTTGTTCCTGTTCTTAGAGAAAAGCTTTCAATTTTTTTTTTCCATTCAATATGATGTTGGTCTTGGGTTTGTCATAAATAGCCTTTATAATGTTGAGGTAAGTTCCTTCTGTTTTCTCTAGTATTTTAAATATGAGTAAGTGCTGCACTTTGTCAAATGCTCTTTCTGCATCTATTGAGATAATCAAGTGATTATTGTCCTTAACTCTATATATGTGGTGAATTACATTTATTGATTTCTTTTTGTTGAACAAACTTTGCATCCCTGGGATGATCATGGTGCACTACCTTCTTGATATATTTTTGTATGTGGTTTGCCAATATTTTATTGAGAGTTTTTTCATATACGTTGATCAAGGATGTAAAACTGTAGTTTTCTTCCCTTGATGTATCTTTATCTGGTTTTGGTATCAGGGTGATACTGGCTTCATAGAATGAATTTATCAATGTTTCCTACTTCTCTGTGTCATGGAATATATTTGCTAAGGATTGGGATTAGTTGTTCTTCTAAGGTCTGGTAGAACTCAGCTAAGAATTTGTCATATCCTGAGCTTTTCTTTTTTGGAAAGCTTTTGATACCTGCTTCAATTTCATTACTTAATATTGATCTATTTAAGTTTTCTATATCCTCATGGTTCAATTTGGGGAGGTCATATGTTTCTAAGAATATGTCAATATCTTCAAGATTTTCTAGCTTATTAGAGTATAAATTTTCAAAATAGTTTCTAACGATCTCTGAATTTCAGTAGTGTCTGTGGTGATATTTCATCTTCCATCTCTAATTTTGTTAATTTGAGTCTCCTCTCTCTCGGTTGATTTGGCTATGGGTTTATCAATCTTGTTTATCCTTTCAAAAGAATCAACTCTTGTTTTGTTGATCCTTATATCTCTTTATTCTCAATTTCATTGATTTCAGGTCCAGTTTTAGTAATGTCCTATCTGCTACTGATTTTTGTGTTAGTTTGTTCTTCTTTTTCTAGGGCCTTGTGGTTTAATGGTAGTTTATTTATTTGATTTATTTTTTATTTTTTTAATTAGTTGTTCAAAACATTACATAGCTCTTGACATATCATATTTCATACATTTGATTCAAGTGGGTTATGAACTCCCATTTTTACCCTGTATACAGATTGCAGAATCACATTTCTGTTTTTTTAATGTATGAGCTCATTGCTATAAACTTTCCTCTTAGAACTGCCCTCATACTGTTCCAGAGATTTTGATATGCTGTATCATTATCCTTATTTGTTTCTAAGGATCTTTTACTTTTCTTCTGATTTCTTTTGTTATCCATTCATCATTCAAAAATTATCTTTTTTTTGTATTTGATAAGATTTACTTTGTGACCTAAAATATGATCTATTTTAGAAAATGTTTCATGTGTTGCAGAGAAGAAAGTGAATTCAGTCACTAATGGATGAAATATTCTATAGATGTCTGTTAGGTCCACTAAATAATAGTACTTTTTAGTTCTGAAGAATCTTTACTTAGTTTATGTCTGTTTTTGTTTTGTTTTATTTGGTATGTTTGTTTGTTTTGGTATCAGGATTGAACTCAGGGACACTCGGCCAGCACATCCCAGCCCTATTTTGTATTTAATTAGAGACAGGGTCTCATTGAGTTGCTTAGCACCTCGCTTTTGTTGAGGTTGGCTTTGAACTTGTGATCCTCCTGCCTTAGCCTTTGGAATCCCTGGGATAACAGGCATGCACCCCCACGCCCAGCTTAGTTTATGTCTGGATGATCTATCTAATGATGAGAGGTGTGTTGAAATCACCCAGTATTATTGTATTGTGATCTGTTTGATTCTTAATATAGAGAAGGGGTTATTTTATGTACACAGATGTACCATTGTTTAGTGCACAAATATTTATAGCCATTATATCTTGTTATTGATGATTCCCTTAACCAGTATAAAGTGATCTTTGTTGATTCTGATTAATTTTGGCTTGAATTTCACTTTGATATGAAAATAGCTATTCCTGCTTGCTTATTGCTACCATTTGCATGATGTGTCTTTTCCTATACTTTCACCTTCAGTCTGCAGATGTCTTTGTCTGTGAGTCCCTTGCAAACAACATATGGTTGAGTCTTCTTTTTAAATCCAGTTTGCTAATCTGTGTCTTTTGACTAAAGAGGTTAGACCATTTGCATTCAATGTTGTTAATGGGGAAATGATTTTTATTTCCTGCCATTTTTACTTGTTTCTCATGTTTAATTCAGACTTGATTTTCCTTTAACTGTTTTTCTAGTGCAGTTCATACCTTTGCTGGTTTTCTATTTTTATTTTTCACTTATTCTTCATGAAATAGTTCATTGAGATGAATCAGCTAATAGAAAAATCATCCCATTCACAATATCCTCAAAAAAACCCCCACAAACTTGGGAATCAATCTAGCAAAAGAAGTGAAAGACCTCTACAATGAAAATTACAGAACACTAAAGAAAAAAATTGAAGAAGACCTTAGAAGATGTTCTTGGATAGGCACATTTAATATTACTGTACAGATTCAATGCAATTTCCATCAAAATTCCAATGATATTCCTCATGAAAATAGAAAAAAGTATTCATGCAATCCATCTAGAAAAACAAGAGGCCCAGAATAACCAAAGAAACCCTTAGCAAGAAAAGTGAAGCAGGAGGCATCACAACACCAGACCTAAAGTTATACTATAGAGCTCTAACAAAAATAGCATGGTATTGGTAATAAAACAGGCAAGAAGACCAATGGAATAGAATAGAAGACATAGATACAGACCCACAAAAATATAGTTACCTCATACTAGACAAAGCTTTGGCAATAACATACATTGGAGAAAAGATAGCACTTTCAACAAATAGTGCTGGGAATACTGGAAATCCATATGTAGCAGAATAAAACTTAACCCCTATCTCTCATCCTGAACCAAACACAGCTCAAAGTGGATCAAGGACCTAGGTATTAGACCAGAAATTATGCACATACTAGAAGAAAAGGTAGACCCAACACTCCAACATATCAGCTTAGGAATTGACTTCTTAATAAGACCTCTAAAGCACAAGAAGTAAAATCAACTATCAATTAATGGGATGGCATCAAACTAAAAAGGTTCTTCACAGCAAAGGAAACAATCAAGAGCATGAATAGAGAATCTACAGAATGAGAGAAAAATCTTTGCCACCTGCACCTCAGAGCATTAATTTCCAGGATATATAAAGAACTCAAAAAACTTAAAACACACACACACACACACAACAACAACAACAACAACAACCCAATCAATAAGATAAATGGGCAAAGGAACTGAACAGATCCTTCACAGAAGAAGAACTACAAATGGTTTACAAATATATGAAAAAATGTTCAACATCTCTAGAAATTAGAGAAATGCAAGTTTTTAATCAGAATGGAATTATCAAAAATACAAATAACAATAAATATTGGTGAGGATATGGGGCAAAATGTTTACTCATACATTGCTGGTGAGGCTACAAATTGGTGCAACTACTCTGAAAAGCAGTATGGAGATTCCTTAAAAAAAACTTGGAATGGAACCACCATTTGATCCCATTATCCAATTCCTCGGTATATATCCAAATGAGTTAAAATCAGCATACTATAGTTATACAACCACATCAATGTATATAGCAGCTCAGTTCACAATAGTTAAGCTAGGGAACCAAATGAAGCATATATACACAATGGATATTATTCAGCCATGAAGAAGAGTGACTTTATGACATTTGCCAGCAAATGGATGAATCTGGAGATTATCATGCTATGTAAAGTAAGACAGTCCCCCAAAAATTAAAGGTCAAATGTTTTCTCATAGGTGGAAGCTAACCCAAAATGAGAAGGACAGGAGGTTAGGGGGAAGAATAGAAGTGAGTAGATTAGACATTGGGGAAGGGAGGGAATGGAGGGAAAGGAGGAGGTATAGGCAAAGACAGACAGTGGAATGAATCTGACATAATTTCCCCATGTACATATATGAAAACAAAACAGTAAATTCTACCATGATGAATATCCACAGGAATGAGACTCTTAACTAGAATATGATATATTCCATGCTTGTTCAATCATATCAAAATGTATTTTGCTGTTACATATAACTAAAAAGAACCAATAAATTTAAAAAATAGTTTATTGAGTATGTTTTGTAGTACAGATTTTATGGTTATGAATTCTTTTAATATCATAGATGGTTTTTGTTTCATCTTCAATTCTAAAAGATAATTTTGCTGGGTATAGAAATCTTAGCTGACACCCACTTTCTTTCAGAGTTTCATATAAAATATTCTAAGCCCTCCTGGCTTTTAAGGTTTAGGCTAGGAAATCAGTTGAAACCCAAATCGGTTACCTCTGAATGTGACTTGTCATTTTTCTCTTGCAGCTTTTAAAATTCTATTCTTATGCTGTATATTAGGCATTTTAATGTGTCTTGGAGAAGATTTATTCTCATTCTCTCTATTCAGAATTCTGTATGCATCTTGTATTTGAATTTCCACCTCATTCTTAAGATTTGGAAATATTTTGAATACTATTTCATTGTAAAGACTGCACATTCCTTTAGTTTGTATTTCAGAGTCTTTATCTATCTCATTGATTTTTAAATTTGGTCTCTTGATGTTATTTCAGATTTCTTGAATATTCTATCTCTCAACATCTTTTCTCTATGTTCAACTTTATTTTCAATATTATATACTTTGTGTTGAAGGCCTGAAACCTATCTTCAAAGTGGTCTGCTTTATTGGTGATGATTTCCATTGAATATACAATTTTATTTATTAACTTTCATTCTAGGATTTGTGTGTTTGGTTCTTTTTCAGGATCTCTAGCTCTTTATTGAAGTGATCTTTCACTTCTTGTATTTTCTCTTATTTCATACCTTACATCTTCCTTTAACTCACCAAATATTTTAACTATGATATTTATAAATTCTTTCTCTAACATTTCCTCCACTGTGGTATCTATGGAGTCACTTGTTGAAGTATTATGGGGATTTGGGGTGGTTTATTCCCCCCCATTTTTTGTATTGCTTGCATGTTTACCCATTTATTGAGATGGTTATTGCCTCTTATTTTAAGCAAAGAACTATTCATGACCTTTCTCTTAAGAGCCCTGGGTTGGGCAATTATCCAGGTATTGATACTTTAACTCAATGTGTAGCCTCTGCTGTTCCACTTGAGAGAAGCCACTGAACCTTACTACAATCACTTTAGAACCAAGTCTTGTACTATTCAACCTTATTAAAAACAAAATATTTGTTGATACTGTTCTCCACAGTTCACCTAATCCAGGTATAAACTTGGAGTAAAGTTCTCTCAGGTCAGCTGTCCCTTCACTGCCTCCTTTCTGTGTTGTGGGGAGATTGGGAAACATTGCCTAGCTCTGTTCCACCATCTCCCAGGCTCTCTCTTCTGATTTTCATATTATAAAAATTAATTGGCATTTTTCACCTACTATTGTCTTCTCTCCTTTATTCTTTGGCCTTTTCTGTTTCTCCTCCTCTATTCTCATTCCATTGATATTTTTACAAGACACCTGGAATAAATATACGTGTTCAATCTGTTTACCCGGAAGTTTAAAAACATGTTCATAACACCATGGAATACATATATAAGATAGCTCATTTGAAAATTAACTTCATTTTTTGAACACTACTTGAGATGGAATATTAAGGAATAAGAAACCACAGGAAAATATGACAGCTCTACATCATCAATGGAAAAGTTTGAGTGTAGCTCCCATATTTTCCTGGCATACCCTCCCCTCACCCCTGGACTACACTACCCTGCCCCTTCCTAGGTCTGGAACAAACACCTCTCCTTCCTCTTAAGACCTCTATACCTGTTGCTTTCTCAGCCAGAATATCCTTCCTTCATTACAATTGACAGCCTCTTCCTCAGCAGCCAGAACCTAACATCTAACATCAACAACCCCTCACACCCAGTATCAGGTCAAGTACCTCCCTTATACATCCAAAGCACTCTACACCCACCTTCACAGAAACACTGTACACACCAGGATTATCACTGCCTGTGAATCTGATCCCTTTGAGTTGGGAACTGAATTTTTTTTTAGACCTACTATTTCTTGCAGTATTTGACAGATAATAATGGTTTGAAGTAAGTGAATGAATGGATCAATGATAGATGAATGGATGCTTCAAACAGGCTTTCTCTTGGGTGGGGGTGAGGGTTAGCCATAGAGGATTACAAAACCTCAAACTCAAAGAGTCCCTGTTATGAGAGGGTTTCTGTTGTCCCACCCTCCCCAAACCAGAGCAAAGACACTGGAGCAAAGGAGTTTGTCCAGAGCATTGCTATTGATTTCATTGACAGAAATGGAAGAAAAGATGCCACAGTAGCTATTGTGGAATACTGAGCCAGAAAAGGGCAGAAGGGGGGTGAGTGTGCATAAAAATCATTACTACCAGTCTAGAGTTCAAAAGCTATGAAAACCTCCCAAAGAGCATTTAATACCAACTACAAGAAGCACTTTGACTAATGCTTGCATCTTAGGTACTTCTGGAAGCTCTGTGTATGTTTTAACTCATTTTACCCTCACAACATTCTTATGAGTTAGGTATGATTCATATTTTATAGATGGAGAAACTGAAGCACAGAAAACTTATCTGAGACCATTCAGCTAGAAGTGACAATGGCAGGATCTGAATCCAGGCAGTCTGAATCTAACACCCATGCTCTTAACCACACCAAAGCAAAAGTCCCAGTATTGAACCCAGGGTCCTTTAATCCTAAGCTACATCCTCAGACCTTTTTATTTTTCATTTTAAGACAGGGCCTTGCTAAGTTGTTGAAGATCTCATTAAATTGCTGAGGCTGACCTCAAACTTGAGATCCTCCTGCCTCAGCCTCCCTTGTCACTGGTATTATAGGCATGTAGCATGGCACCTAGCATTTTATCTATTTTCTGATCTTGCCAACTCACTACCTACTCTAAGTTGATAAAAAGAAACTCACCCTTTTGGATGGAATAGCAATATTCCTGCCTTGGCAAGATTCCTGGCTGTATTCTGTCTCATATCCCGTGGACCACAAAAATCATATGAGGAAGAAAGTTGGGGGAGAGAAGAGTCCAGGGGCAGAGAGAGTGCTTATAATCTCTCCTTATCAAAATGCTGAGAAAGAATCAGTATAGAGGAAATCAGTATAGAGGCACAGTCAACTGTGCCTGGTACAGAGACTTAGTGGTCTGCACTCAGATGCTGAGCCTTGGTTTACAGACCCAGGACGAAGGGGACAGTATGTGTCAGGAATCAAGTCAGAGCCAGTGACTCACCCCACGCGAGACCCAGAGGTGCAGGAATACATCACAAGATGCTGAGACACGTCTCAAACACTTGCCAGCTGAGCCCATCTGGAACATGAGTTCTGAGCATGAAAGAGTAGGAGACAGGGGAGGAGCCCAAAATGTGTGGGTCAGTGAGAGCTGACTCAGAGATCACTTCCAAGGCCAACCTGGGACGACTGGTCTTGTCTCCGACCAGTCCCATGGTGCTGCGAGAGGCCATGAGGGCGGCAGGGCTGAACCCAACACCAGTTTCCCAGGCAGGGAGGAGAGCGCTCCAGCTCGCCCAGCCTCTCCCAAGCCCTCCCTTAGGGTCTTACTCATGTCAGGGCTCTATTCTCAGGACAGCCCGCCCCTCAGTGTGAGAGGCAGGAAAAAGGGACCACCACTTATGCCCCCTTGTTCCTCTGAATCCTTTCAAAGGAGAGGAGCTTGTAATCTAGGCCACAAAATTGCTCCCACTTGACTGAAGCAGAATTTTCATGTTTGTAACTATTGAATTTGTGATGTGGAGTTTTTTTGTTCCGTGTCTGTCTTTCCCACCAGGCAGTAAAATTCCATGGGGAAGGGGACCCCTTGTCCTGTTTACTGGTGTCTATGAGGCTCCCTGGTATACAGTTGGTTCTCCATACATATGTTAGGTGACAAACTGTGCATGAACTCTGTGCTCCAGCCCTTAATTAGGGATTAGCATGAACAAACCTTCTGCCTACCCTTCTTTACAGACACCAGTCTGCAGATGCTCTGGTCCTCACCCCACTCCACCAGGGCCTTGTTTTGCCTTTGCAGAGCCAGCAATTAAAACCCCCAGGAAAGTACTACGGGAGTCCAGGTCAGGGAGCCTGGGCCTCAGACCCCCAATAGCTCAGGTGTCAGGGGCTGAGTGAGCATGGAGGTGGGGGTTAGGCTGCAAGAGCAGGATCTCCAGAATCATTTGGGGACTGAATTACTGAGATGAAGAATTTCAGAAGTTGGGGAATTCAGTCAGTTTTTGAGAGGAAATGTCAGTAACTAGGGGAAAAACAACTGGGACGCAGGGCAAGCTCTTTGGCTGTGAGGAACTGTCCTGGCTCCCAGTCAAACTGGCTCTCTTCCAAATTTTTTATTTCTGGTGTTTGGTGGTTAAATTAAAAAAAAAAAAAACTTATAAACTTAACTCCAGTTAGAAAAAAAAATACAACTATTTCAAATATTGATCCTGGATAATCCTTTCAAACCTGGCAGGGAGACCACCATGAGTTAAAGAAAGGGGAGGCCCAGCAGGTGGCAACTAGGGGAGGGCTGGGCCCCCTGCAGCTCTGGGGCTGTGTGATTTTCAAGAGCCCCTTCCCACTCTGGATGTGGGTTTTACTGATCGACTCACCTCCCATAGGGTTTTAAGGACCAAGGAACAACAGGCATGCAGGCTCAAGCAGTGATTCTCCACCCTTTTTCATAAACTGACATTTACCTTTGACATTTGGTGACTCTTCCTCTCTTGGCAGAAATAACACATGAATATTTATTTTTTTTAAAAAGTGGAAATGAATTAAAAATAATTTTATCAGATCAACGAAATAGAGAAGCAAAACATACAAATGGCTGGTCACTAGGGAAAACAAATGTCCGATAAACATTTGTAAAGATGTTCACCCCCAACAGTTGTCAAAGAAATGCAATTGAAACAATGACAACCATTTGGTATCTTTCAGATTAAAAAGCATGGGAAGAAAGAATGTTATTTGCCAGTTTTAACTATTGGAAAACCAGAGAGTCAACTGAAATACTTATAGAACTAGGATTGCAATCCAGTGAGAGTTGACAATATTCTTATCTAAAAAGCACTTAAGCTGGTGTGGTGGCACACACTTGTAATCCCAGCCACTGGCTGAGGCAGGAGGATCTCAAGTTCAAGGGTAGTCTCAGTGATTTTAGTGAGGCCTGTCTTAAAATAAAAAATTAAGTAAAGCATTTAGCAACATATATTGAGATACAGATATATTTCTTCCCTAATAATGAGCTACAAAATATAATGGAAAAGATCCCATGCACAGTAGGAACAACAGAACTAAGGATTCCTGAGAATTTATTTAACAAGAAATGAGTGACTTCTATGAAGAAAACATGTTATTGTGTGCTAGAGCTTGAACCCAGGGCCTTGTGCATGCTAAGCATGCGCTGTGTCACTAAACTACACCCACAGCCTCCCCAAACATTCTTTATTCAGAGACAGTGAAAACATAAAAAAGTGTTCAGATGAATTGAAATTGTAAATGTAAAATATGAAATCATGAAAGTCCTAGAAGAAAAGATAAGTCATTGTATATAAGTCTGAGGTAAGGAAGATTTTCTGTGGATGTTCTCAAAGGCAGAAAGCATTAGTGAAAAGCTGGATAAATTTGACTATATAAAATAGTATTGCTAAATACCAGAAATCAAAACTAAAAGGAAAACTAAAATAATAAAAATAAATATTAAAAGAAATGTTAAGGGCTGGGGATGTGGCTCAAGCGGTAGCATGCTCGCCTGGCATGCGTGCAGCCCGGGTTCGATCCTCAGCACCACATACAAACAAAGATGTTGTGTCTGCCGAAAACTGAAAAATAAATATTAAAAAAACTCTTTCTCTTTCTCTCTCTCTCTCTCTCTCAAAAAAAATTTTAAAACATTGTTGGATTACTTTTTTGTTATAAAACATTCATTAACAACTATTCTAAAGAAGTATTTTGGGGGGAAATATAAAATGTAGCTTAAGTTCTTATTTCTAAGAAGCAGATAACCATGCGTTTTCATTAAGTTCCTCAAAAATATCAAGTCAAGTTTCTGGTCCCTAAATGAGACAAACACCAGGTAGGCAATCCTTAAAGACTACTACATATGCTAGGCAAGCACTCTAACACTGAGATATATCCCCAGCCCATTTAATTTTTTATTATTTTTTAATATTTATTTTTAAATTATAGGTGGACACAATATCTTTATCTAACTTTAACTCTACCTATAAGCCCAGCTCCCAAACCCTGAGGGAAGAAAAATAAAGACATATAGTTCAACAAAGAAATTATTGAAAAGGAATTTAATTTTTTCTCACATTCTTCACATTCAAAGGAGTACAATTGTTTGGTTTTATTTTATTGTTGGTACTGGGGATTGAACCCAGAGGTGTTTTACCACCGAGCCACATCCCCGGCCCTTTTTATTTTTTATTTTAAGACAGGGTCTTGCTAGGTTGCTTAAGGCCTTGCTAAGTTGCTGAGGCTGGCCTCAAACTTGTGACCTCCTGCCTCAGCCTCCCAAGTCACTGGAATTAATGGCATGGGCCACCATGCTCAGCTCATAGGAGTACAATTTGTAACTCCTACAGGATTTTGCATATATGCTCCTCTCTACCTATTCCTCCCACTCCATTAAGAATTTAGACTTACCAGGCATCCAGTACTAGGGAGGCTGAGGCAGGAGTATTTCAAGTCTAGGGTCAGCTTCAGCAACTTAGGAAGACCTTGTCTCAAAGTAAGATGTTAAAAGGGACTGGGGGTGTAGCTCAGTGGTAGAGCACTTGCCTAGCATGTAGAAGGCCCTGGGTTCTTTCCCCAGGTAGGTCCTCCCTCCCCTACAAAGAAAGAAAGAAAGAAGGAAAGAAAGAAAAAGAACCTAGACCCATCTTAACTTTTCTTTTCCAACTTCTCCCATTCCCTTCCCTTCCAACAACCCTCAAGCCCACTTTCAGTGCTTTCCCTTGTCCTTTCCAACTCCTCAATCTCCAACTCTGAAACTCATGATATCAGATGATACTACTAATAGTTCTCCTTGTCACCTCCTTGTCACAGCCTGGCTTCTACCCCTAATTCCTTGTAGGTACCCTCCCCACCTCTCATTATTCCTGTGGTAGATCCTGGCTTTCTCACCTCCTCAGTCTCTTAATGTTGCCATGCTCTGGGGCTCAGTTTCTCTGACCCCTCCTTTATCTACACTTACTCCCTAGGCGACTCATCCCATCATGTGGCTGGTCCATACGTCCATAGGATAATATATGTATCACTCTTGTCTGGACCTCTCTGTTCATCTCTAGACCCCCACACAGCTGCCTATTCACATCTCTGTTTGGATGTCTAACAGACATCTCCCTCTTAATAGCAGAACTCTTCATTTTCCCTGCCTTCCTTACAGTTCTTCCCTTCTTAGTAATGTACCTTCATTCTTCCTCTTGCTCAGCCCTAAAGCCTTAGAGGCACCCCGACTCTTCATTCTCTCACCCCACATTCAACCTGTCAGCATATCTTGTCATTCCAGAATTTATCCACTTTCACCACTTTCCCTGTCCTCCAAACCTCAGTCTCATGGTGCCTGAATTTGTGCCAGAACCTCTGAGGTAGATACTCAGCATTTCTCTCCCCAGTGCATTGCATTAAACATCACTTTGGTAAGCAGAGTATCTTCTGGGCCATCTCAAAGAACAGAACTGTTTTGTTTTCCAGTCTCCCATCCTGTAGCCACTCCTACATGTCTACTGCTCTGAGCCTTTTGGTCCTTTCTTATACTATTGACCACAGCACTTTCCACATTTACTTCATTTAATTTGGGCTATCACTTTCTCTGAGAAGCATATTAATGCTAGTCCCCAGGGATCTTGCCAAGGTGTTAAATGTTGCATCATAGGAGAATGCTCCCAAATCAATAAATTCTCTCTGTGATGAGACTCTAAGGTCTCTCATGATTCTGCCTCCTATATTCGCACTCTTGTGTATTCCCTCCCCTTGAGTGTGACTGAGACATGTTCCAAAATACATGTGGTTATGTGTCTGTAGTTTTGCTACATTAAGATTGGAACATCAGTCTTGCTAGGAGACTCTGTCTTTATGGCTTTGAAGAAGGAAGCCGCCATGGTATGAGCTTCGCTAAGAAAAGGCATATCTAACACAGTGCTGAGGTGGCCTCTAGAAGTCAGCCAGCAAGAAAGTGAGGCTCATTTTGATAGTCTGTGAGGAACTGAATCCTACCAACAATCAGGTAAGGTTGGAAGCGGCTCCTTCCCCACTTGAGCTTTCAGATAAGATCAGCCTGGGCTGACACCTTCATTGAATCCTTGCAGATGACCTAGTGAAGTTGTGCTGGAACTCCTGGCTCACAGGAACTGTGAGACAATACGTGGGCATAATTTGAAGCCACTAAATTTATGGTAGTAGTATTATTGCTCAGCAATAGATAATGAATACAATTTCTTCTATCAAACCTTATGTTCTGCCATACCCTTGATGTAGCACTCTTCAGATCCAGTCTCATGCACCCTCTCCAAGACTCCCTCAGTACACATTGGCTAGGTTCTGTGGTTCCTTCCTCCTCCTCATAAGCTCAGCTGGGCAGTAATGTTACTTGACCCTAGTTACTGGTTTTGACAACTGCTACACTTTGCCAAAGGCTATGAGTACTTCTACTACCACTAGTGATGAGGTCTTCACAGCCATCCTGCCAGTGAGTGATTCAATTCAAAATCCCACTACAGAGCTTGCTTCCAGCAGCCACTTCCAATACCAACTGTCTTAGCTCAGGGACCCTGAGATACAGGTCTCAAGACTCTAAGATTTGTGTGTTAGAGTAGCTTCTAGTTTCTAATTTAATTTCATTGTGATCTAATAGAATGCAAGGTATTATCTTTATTTATTCTTTTTGTATTTGCTAAGAGTTGCTTTGTGGCCTATGATATGGTCTATTTTAGAGAAGGATCCATGTGCTTCTTAGAAGAAAGTGTATTCAGTCATTGATGGATAAAGTATTCTGTATATTAAGTTATTAATATATTCTATATATTAAGTCTAATTATTTAGATTGTTAAGTCTAAATAATTAATTTTACTTTTTAGTTTCATATCTACTTTATTTAGTTTTTGGGGTATCCATCCAATGATGAGAGAGGTGGGTTAAATTAAAGTCACCCAGTATTATTATATTGTTATCTACTTGATTCCTGAAATTGAGAAGTGTTTTTATTTTTTATGTACATAGATTTTCTCGTTTGGGACATATATATTTACGATTGTTATGTCTTATTGATGTATAATTCCCTTAAGCAGTATGAAATGTCCTTCTTTGTCCCCTGTGATTAACTTTGGCTTGAAGCCCACTCTATCTGATATGAGATAGAAATCCCTGCTTATTTACAAGATCCATGTGTATGATATGTTTTTACCCACCCTTTTACCTTCAGTCTCTTGAAAACAGCATACTTTTAGGTCTTGTTTTTTAATCCAATCTGCCAGTCTATGTCTTTTTTTAAACATTTTTTAAAATAATTTTTTAGTTGTAGATGGACACAATACCTTTATTTCATTTGTTTTTATTTTTATATGGTGCCAGGGATCAAACCCAGTGCCTTATGCATGCTAGGCAAGCACTGTACCACTGAGCCACAACCCCGGCCCCAGTCTATGTCTTTTGATTGATAAGTTTAGGCCATTTACATTCAATATTATTGGTAAGAAGTATTTTTTTATTCTCTATCATTTTGATTTATTTCTGGTTTTTAAATTTAGTTTCTCCTTTGATTGACTATTCTTCCAGTGTTGTTCCTCTCTTTCCTGGTTTTCACTTTTATTTTTAATTTCTTCTTAATAAAATATTTTATTGAGTATGTTTTGTAGAGCAGACTTTTTAATTGTGAATTCTTTTAACTTTTGTTTATCAGGGAAGGTTTTTATTTCATCATAAGTTCTGAAGCTTAATTTTCTAGATAGTATTCATG
This sequence comes from Marmota flaviventris, assembly GCF_047511675.1. Taxonomy (NCBI): domain Eukaryota; kingdom Metazoa; phylum Chordata; class Mammalia; order Rodentia; family Sciuridae; genus Marmota; species Marmota flaviventris. The sequence goes on from NC_092507.1 coordinate 77,836,155, forward strand.
GCTGGCATCCATTTTATTTCAGAGCTTGATATATATTATTCTAAGACCTCCTACCTTTGAATCTCAGCTGATATCCAGATTAGTTTCTCTCTAAATGTGACCTGTCATTTTTCACTGGCAGTCTTTAAAAATTATATTCTTATTCTGTATGTTAGGCATTTTCATAATAATGTGCTTTGGTGTGGGTCTGTTGTAGTTTGTCTGTTTGGGGTCCTTTAAGTGTCCTGTATTTGATTTTTTTCATTTCATTCCTTAGGCTTGAGAAATTTTCTGATATTATTTCATTGAAAAGATTGTTCATTCCTTTGGTTTGTATTTCCAAGCCTTTATCTATCTCAATAAATCTTAAATTGTGTTTTTTCATGTTATCCCATATTTCTTGGAAATTCTGTTCATGGTCTCTTAACATTTTTTTTCCATGGCCAACTTATTTTTAGGTTTATATATTTTTGTCTTCATGCCTAAAACTCTGTCTTTCTGTGATGGACTACTCTGTTGGTGATGCTTTCCACTGAAGTTTTAATTTGGTTTATTGATTCCTTCATTTCAAGGATTTCTGATTGAGTTTTTTCAGAATCTCTCTCTTTATTGAAGTAATCTTTTACTTCCTGTGTTTTCTCTCTAATTTTACTCCTTACATCATCCTTTACCTCACAGATTAGTTTAACTGTGTACATTATAAAGTATCTTGGTTCATTTGGTGTGATTTGTTCCCTTGCTTTTTTATGTTGTTTGTGTGTCTGGCCATCTAACAATATAGATCTAAGGCTGTAGAGTTTCTACCCTGTAGACTTTTAGTGTCCCTAAAGGTTTCCAGTACCTCACCATTTAGGGATAAACAAATAATAACAGCAATCAGTGTAAATAATATACAGCATTAAACCAAATAGTTCCTGCTATGATGTCTACAATGTTGTCACAATCAAAAGAAATGATATGATAAGTTACTGCCTAAAATAAAAAGTTTGCAGAGGAGTTTACAATTTCAAATGGTGAACAGGGAGAGGACAGAAGTGATGTCAGATGTGAAAATTATGAAGAAGGAGGAGAGAAAATAGAAGTAAAAAATTAAAGTGTGAAAGAGAGAACAATAGAGATTGACTGTTAGCAGAAGAAAAGAGAGAAAGAGAATTGAGAGAAACATAAGTGAGAGAAAATATATATATATATATATATAGTAAAAAATTTAAAACTTAAAAATAACAATAAAAATAAAAGAAAGCAAAGCAAAACTGAAATATAGTAACCAAACAACCTAGTCCTCAAAAAACTGATACATGAAAAATAACTGGTTTTATAAATGCTAGAGATGAGAAAAAAATATGAATATGTATAAATGTCCATGAACCATTAAAGTCACAAGTAAGCAGAGAAAAGAATAAAAAAAAATTTCAATGACAAGTTAAAGATTATTTGTGTTGGAGTTCAAGAGATTCTCAGCTTCATTTTTCAGCAGTTTTAGGTGGAGTTGTCTGGAGTATGATGCTTGCTTCATCCTCAGGGTGGGGTTGCTAGAGTGATAGAGATAATCCCATAGGTAGAATTCTTTGAGTCAGAGTTTATTCTTAGATGGGCTCCAGGTTCTTCACTGAATGCCAGCTGGTCTGGAGATTTTAAATCAATGCATCTCCAGGGCCCAGCAATTGCTGGTCCTGGAAGACTACACCCTATGGATCTCCCCTGGGTTCCACTCCTGTGGTGGAGGAGCCAATTTTACTTTACTATGTCACCTGCGGACTGCAAGTTTCCTGGTCTCAGGTTCAGGCTCCAAAATCAATCTCTCCCACCCACCTCTTTCAAATTCCTAGCCAGGTGCTTCTCTCCCAGCTGGTCCTGCAAGTAGCTGGATTGAAGGGGAAGCTGGATTGAAGGGGAAGCTGGATTGAAGGGAGATGGAGAGCCATGTGGGTTTCCATGACTAGTTGTCCCTGTATAAATCTCTCTCCACATTTGGTTTTCTCCTGATCATTTAGGCATACTCTATGTCATTCCATGTGGGTTTGCCAGGCCTGTATTTTGGGGTGAACTCAGATTGGCTCCTCCAGCTGCCAGCCCTCATGCTGTGGCTGCAAAATGGTTCCTTCCTGTGTCTTCGGAACTCCCAGGAGAGATGTGGTTTCTTCCCTGTATAAGGATATTGTGCAGCGCATCTTTCAGTTTAGTCAGCAGTGTCTTTGATCTCCAAACTCTCTATACCCAGACATGCCTCAGTCCTCCTAAAAATGCGAGTTCCTTTAATTCTCTTATCCCTCCACTGTGCTTGTAGAAGGACTACTCAGGCTGACTCCAGCCACACTAGCAGCTGTGGTGCTGGGGATTTCTTCTATATTGTGTTATATCCAACCTCCTGAGTCCCTGATCTGCTTTGAGTGTTCACTATTAAATTCCAGTAAATTCCCCCCACCACCACCCATTTTTATTTTATTCACCCACCTTTCTGAGAAGCTGCCAGTCTGCCTTCTTGGTTTCGCACCACAGAGCAACCAACAAAGTGTCCTTATCTATTCCACCATCTTGAAAGTACCCCCTCAGCATCTTCTCTTGAAAAACTAGGAATGGGTGTGATAGTTTAAAATAGAATCCTTCATTTCCTCTGCCAAATCTCAGCACCCACATTCCTACTGCCTCAGTTTCCATTACTACCAAAAATGGTACTGTTAGTTTTCCAGCTGTTTGGGCCAAATACCTAGTACTGTCCTTGATTTTGCTTTTTATTTATTTATTTTCTGCTGTTCACACCTCACACCCAATCCATCGGTATGTACTGTCAAATTTTCCTTTCAAATGTGTCCAGAATCTGACTCTTTCTTACTAACTCTGCTGCTACCTGGTCTAAACCACCATTGTCTCTTATCAGTACTATTCCATGAACCACTTCATTGGTCTTCTTACTTTAGTTTCTTATCCACATAGCTAGAGTATTCCTTTCAAATATAAAATCATGTCCTTCTGCAGTTCAACACTTTTAAACAGCTTCCTATCTAATTCAGAGTAAAATCCAGAGTCCTTGCTATGGCCTGCAAGACTACCTGACCTGGTGTTCCCCAACCTTCTACTCTCGTCTCTTACTCTTATATCTCACCTCTTCTTTAGTTCTCTCTAACCATTGTGGCCTTCTTGGCAGTCCTCAGCACCCCCAGAATGTTGCTCCCACTCCAGGTCTTTGCATTCCTTGTTTCCTCGTATGTATTTACATGGCTCCCCTCACCCTCTATTTTCTTTTGGTCTCTGCTCCATTGTATTCTGTTCAGGTGCCCCCTTCTTATACACAAAAGGAAAGTCTCATCAGCCCCACTTAAAATGAACATGACCTACCCCATATTCTCTAACAGCCTTGTCCTGCTCTATTTTTCTGTATATTAGAATGTCCTATGGAGGCAGATCTGCCGTTCACAGATGTGTCCCCAGAATCTGCAATACACCTGGAACACAGTGAGTGCCCAATAAGTATTTGTTACAAGAATAAATAAATGGAGAAACAATTTTTCTTCTAGATTTTCTTCCAGGTTCTTAGAAAGTTTTCTTTGAAAAGCCAGGGAGCAGGTAATAGCAGAAACTAGAATACCAGCTGCCTCCTTTTTTTTTTTAGCCTAGGGATTTCCCATTCTACATTTGTTACTGTCTTATCATCTCATTCAAAATACAATTCTAAAACCTCATGGCTTCTACCCAGACCAACAGGGTTTATGACATGGTACAGGCAAACCCCTGCTTCCTTATTCATTTCCCAAACACACAGTCACATCCCCACCCACACTTAGCCTTGGCAAGCAAATTCCTCACAGAACACATTAAGCCAACCAAATATATAAAAATCTATATTTACAAAAAGGTTAGGAAGTGTTTATTCATTTCACAAAAGGATCCTCTGCTTTGGAAAAAGAGTCACCACAGGAATCCTTTCAATTACTAGTTCACCAAATCAATTTAAAATAGAACTTGGCTTTAAGCATTTTCTCCCTGCGGAGAAAAGAAAAAACATTATAGTCAACGGATACCCTCATGTTCTAGTCACTGGCCTATCCCATTGGCTATTATTTTATTTAATCCTGATACTCTTGTGATTTAGTGAGTTACACCAGGATCTACCCAGTTATTACAAAAACTCCCAACAGTTTGGTTGTATCTTCTGAGTTTCTTTGAACTTCACAAATCATCCTATTCTTTCCAAGAGAAAAATATAAAAATATATGGCTCACTGGCCCATTCAGTTTTGGGGAAAATAAATTTTACACACCTCGAAAGCACCCAAGCAGGCAACTTCCATTTCTTGTCATTGTGGATTAATTAGTAACAGACTTGCCTTCATTGTAAACAACTCTTAAATTGGGAAAAACATGTGAAATAATTGTTTTCAGACTTGAGACAGGAGTGATTACTGAAAGAAGGAAAACAAATGGGATAAATTCTTCAACTTACCCTGTTTTACCCTCTGTGGTACAGGGAGGGCTTGCTCAAAGGATGGCCTCCCTCCTGAGCTGAGAAGTCACAGCTTAGAGTTCAGGGGTACTGAGGTGGCTAGAATTTGTGGGCAAGACACTGGAAGAAACTTGGCAGAGAAATAACTAGATATCTGCTTAGAGTTCACCATGAGTCTTGGGGGGTGTGGGGGGGCACTGTGCTACATTCCCAGCCTTTTTTAGTTTGTATTTTGATTCAGGGTCTCACTCTATGTTGCTTAGGGTCTTGCTAATTTGCTGAGACTAGCCTTTTAACTTACAATCCTCCTATCTCAGCCTCCAAAGTCACTGGGGTTACAAGTGTGTGTCACTATACCTGGCCCCTGAAGTCTTAAGGTGAAAAATAAGCTGTGATTTTTTGTGAGGCAAGACTCCATGAGTCTGGGCGAAGAGTAGCTATCAGGGAAAGAACAGTTATTAGAGTGGTGTAAGCTAGACAACTAACGAAACTCACACAGTTAGGAGACATTTAAGTTCTGACTATTCCGATAGAGAGCTCACTGAACGCTCCAGAAGGCCATATCTTAGGAGAGGGCTAAGCTTGCCTTAAAGTCAAGGTTACTCTAACCAAGTCTACTTTAACAAGTCTCAAGAACAACTCTTGGCTCTTAAAAGACCCAAGTTGATCCATAAGTTAACTGCCTGGTAGATTGAAACTCGATACTCTATTAAAGAGACAACAGCATTGAGAATTCAACAATGTAGGTTTACAATGTTCAGCAACCAATCAAAGATCACTAGATATCCAAAGAAGCAGGAAAATATGACTCATTAGTGGTGAAATATCAATCAATAAAAACCAATGCTCCCAATATTTTTCTTATTGAAGTGGTACAATATTTGCTTTTAGGAATGAGAACTTCAGTTCCATAGGAAGAGAAGTGATGTTCTGGTTATTTTGTTTAAAAACCAGAAAAGAATATGATACTTCATTGTTGTTGTTGTGACTAGGGATTGAACAATGGGTGTTTTACCACTGAGTTACATCCCCAGTACTTTTTTATTTTTTATTTTGAAATAAGACATCATCAACTTGCTGGAGGCCTCGCTAAGTTGCTGAGGCTAACCTTGAATTTGTGATCCTCTGCCTCTGCTCCAAAGTTGCTGGGATTACAGACATGAGCTTTATTTTCCATTTTGATTTCAGGGAACATGATAGCAAATGCTCACTGTAAAAGAATGTGAAAATTCCTAAGAAAAGAACGAAAGGGTTCATTAGTCACAGGACATACATGACATGCCTACTATGTGCCAGTCACTGTTTTAAGCACTGTGGCTAGAAATGGTGAGCAAGACTAACTCTGTTTCTTTAGAACTTACATTTTGGATAGGGAGAGACTAGCCATAAACAAACTTAAATTAGTAAGAAAAAAAAAATAGTGAGTGTTACACAAAAAAATAAGTGCTATATAAAGAATTGACCTGAATGATGTGCTCAAGGGAAACTGGGTGCTTGCTGTAGACTGAGTGATCAGGGAAGACCTTTCTTATGAAATACTTAGGCTGAGATCTGAATATAGCAGCATGGGGACCACGTGAACAGCATTCCCAGGTAAAGGGACTGTAAATGCAATACCTTAAACAGCAGAGATGTCACAGAACATCCTGGCTGGAGGAGAGCAGGGGTCGGGAGAGTTGTATCAGCAGAAATTAGAGAGGAGGCACCATGCCTGACTTATGTTTTTATTCAAAACTTAAAAAAAAACAGTTAAAGACAGAAATGAACAAACAAGAAAACTTTCAGCTAAAGTTCAAAACAAATTAAGGCCTTGAAAAAGAATTCTGAATTTATTCCAAGTGTGATAGAAAACTTACATAGAGTTTTAAACAAGAGATTGACAAGATCTAGCATACTGTAAAGAGGGCACTGTAGCAGCCAAGTGGGGATAGATTGCATGGGGACAAAGAGGACACAGGGAGTCTGTTAGATGTGTTGGACTGTGTTACAGATGGCTTTGACCAGGATGGTGGTAGTACAGATGGTGGGAAACAGAACATGTGCTGGGCGTCAAATCAACAGAACTTGATGATGGATTGGTTAAGGGATGAAGGAAAATAACAGTTTGTGTCTTGAGCCAGAGGGTAGAAGGTGGTGCTGCCAGAGCCCAGAAATTGGTAAAATCATGTACATCTGGGTAGTGCCCAGATTGTGTGCAAAAGGTCGCCTATCAGCAGAGCTGTGAAGGACCGTGGAAAGAGGTGGTGAGAAGGTATCACAGATGAAGACAGAACAGAGCAGGCGGAGGCCAGGAGCCAGGGACCAAATGGTAATTGAAGACTCTGCTCTGTGGGTGGTTGGGTCTCTCTCCTAACTGTTGCTTCAGTTTTTCTGCATTGTGGTTCAGTTCAGACCCACGGGCATGAAGTGACTTGAAACCAAATCCTTGGTTTCTGATTACATGCTTTGGTTAACTGCTTCCTACACTGTGACTGGTTCCCTGCAGTCACTGAGGAATTCCTATCACATTATTGGCATTGTGAGAAATATACTCAAGGAAAAAAAATCAATCAAAATTGGGAATTTTTCACCTTTTTCTTTGCTGGTATAACAATTAAATTATCCTTTCTCTTTTTTTATTTTATTTTTTTTAGTAGTAGACGGACACAATATCTTTATTTATTTATTTATTTTTATGTGGCGCTGAGGATCAAACCTGGTACCTCACCCATGCAAGGCAAGTACTCTACCACTGAGCCACAACCCCAGCCAAAGTATCCTCTCTTAATTGCTTGCTTTAATGGAATGTCAAAAATGGTGGGTTTCCTTGGAGTGTAGGTTAGATGGGTACTCCTCCAGATGTTCTATTTTTAAGGTTAATTTGTGGGTTAAGAAGTTTTTTATTTTCACCTCTTGTTTCCACTTAGAAAAAAGATTTGCAAACTAGACACCTCAATGGAAAGTGTCTTCTGGAGATGTTGTATTTACCTAAAAACTGTAGTGTTCCAGAAGTTTATGTTTTGATGAAGATTCTGGAAGCTCTGGTTTCTACTTTTGATGTTGGTTGTTACTGTCTGCCTTGGATTTAAATAGAAACAAGGCCTTCCTAAACCTCCCCTCCACCAAAGAGAATCCGGGTGATTTTCCCCCTTTAAAATTAAGCAGTACTTCAGTGTTCTTGTCAAGTACACTGTGTTCGTGGCAGGAACTATGTCATAGGCAGTTTATGAGCTGGGACGAGTAACAGAACAGCAAAACCTGCTCCACCCAAATCACTTATAAAGCCTTTCAGCTTTGAGTCTTTAGTCAAGTGAAAGGAACCAAGTTGGGTTTTAAAACTGAGAAATAAATCCTTTTTCTCTTTGCCCATTCCCTCTTTACTTACACAGGTGATGTGCTATGATCTATAAAAAAAAATGATCAGTTCTGAGGCTTCTGAGCAGAAAGACGGAGAACATGTTAATAAATATTGAAACATTTTAATAAAAAACAAAGAGGAAAGTGGCTGAGATGTAAGTGTATATGTGTGTGCATGAGTGAGCATGTGGTTTCAGAATAACTCTGTCCTAGTGTGCGAGGACTGGCTCCATGGTGCTATGACACCCAAGAAAGTAAGGCAGATAGATCTAGGATTGCCCAGAGGGCAACTTACTGGGGACTTACCAACAGAAGTGTGGTTCTGGGCAGCAGAAAGACCAGTTAGATCCCTGAAATTTTGGTCAGAAAGAGGGATGTATCTATGGGTTAGAACAAAAATGACCACCATCCTGGCTGGAATATACCTGGTTTAGCTTAAGAAAATATTGAAGAGTCAGGGCATCCCTGGAGTCAGGGACTGATTGTAAAGCCCCATGTAATGCTCTAATGGTTTTATGTATTTATGGTTTGTTGAGAAACTATTCAGGAAAAACCAGTGGGAGGGGCTGGGGATGTGGCTCAAGCAGTAGCGCGCTCGCCTGGCATGCGTGCGGCCCAGGTTCAATCCTCAGCACCACATACAAAAAAAGATGTTGTGTCCGCTGAAAACTAAAAAATAAATATTAAAAATTCTCACTCTCTCTCTCTCTCTCTCAAAAAAAAAAAAAAAAAAAAAAACAGTGGGAGTTATCAGGGGCAATTGTGGTGGTTAGAACTTGAGATAGTTGCAGTCATGTCAAGCTCTATCCATACACTCCATCCCTTATAACCAGCACTTACAATCTCACATGCTCCCCTCTACTAGGATTCTAAGTCTGCCAGAGATACTAGCATTGTGTAGGTGACGTGCTACAAGGTCATTTGTCCAGCTTATAAGCAGAGTCCACAGCAATAGTAGAGGCACATGCATGAAAACAGGCAAGGAACGTTTATGCAAATGTTAATAATCACTTTTCCTACCAGGAGCCCCAGAACCAAACCAATGACAGCATGCCTCCTATAGAAGGTCAGAATCAGACAAGGCATTGATTTGGGTTTCATAACAGCACAGGCTCCAGGGAAAATGACAAAAACAGAAAGACTGCAGCTATGGACAGAAAATTAAATGTTTAGTAGGAAACTGTGAGGGTAAGTCTGCACCATCCAGCAAGACAACAGTGGTGGCATCATCTCTGTTAGACAACATGGCATCATGCTTGCAATATGCAAAAGATCATTGCTCTTTGTCCATGTATCAATTCTGGCACTACAGTTTCTGGATGCACAGCTTGGACACAAAGAGACACTCATAAGGATCAGCCATGCCTGCTATGTGGGTATTTAAACTTATTAAGACTTCTCCAAGGACTTTAATCCAACTCGCCAAGGTGGGTTTGCCCATATCTGTTGCTTTAATAAATGATTCTATCAACTTTGCTGCCTGAGAGCTATATGGCAGAATGTTATGATATATAATGTGCTTGGGCCCAATCTTGGATAGCATGTCCTGTGAATTGGTTGCTCTAATCACTGTCAATTAGGTGTGGGTACTCATACATTATACGTAACTTCTCAAGAATTTTGATAAGAGTGACAGTTTGGTAGGTTCTCTTGCCAGGGAAAGATCAAATAAGGCCAGTAACATATCTACGCAGGTTAAAGCATATTTATATTTCTTTACTATTTGGCAAAGGGCCAATATAATTAATCTTCCAGTCCCCAACATATCTGTCCCTGGGCATGGGTCAAGAAATAGGGTTATAAATTGGAGGACGCCTAATATTGAGTTGTGGCCACCACCAAGTCACTATATTTTGGGGTCAATCCTGTCCCTTAACTATCCTACTTTATCACTTTTACTCTACTATTTGTTTTCTTCTGTGGTTCTGGAGATTAAACCTAGGGCCTTGCACATGCTAGGAAAGAACTGAGCTATATTCCAGTCCTTTTTTATTTTGAGACAAGGTCTTGCTCAGTTTCCCAGGTTGGCCTTGAATTTGTGATCCTCCTGCTTCCACCCCTCCAGTAGCTAGGATTACAGGCATGAACCACCATACCCAGCTATGCCTACTCTTTCTATGAACCTACACATCTCCTTCCTGGGTCTGGGCTAGGGCCTATATCTTAGTCAAAGCATCCACCTTCCTATTTGCAGGATTGGAGGTCTTAATGTGAGCGGGTACATGAAACAGTTAATTGTGCCCTGCTTTGCCTAGTTGTTCCCATACTTAATGGCTCTTCAGAGAGGCCTTCCTGGTATAGGCATTTTTCTACCTTTCATTGTGCCATTCATAACATAGAGCTCTGGTACACTGGCCACTTGTTAGTACAAATAAGCAATGGCCGTGGTTTATGAGTTGCTACCTGTTAAGGTTTTGATTTAGAATGTCCCCTAGAGTCTCATGTGTACAGAGGTGGAGTTTTTAGGCAATGATTTGATCATGAGGGCTCTGACCTCAGCAGACCTCATCTGACCTCATTGATAACTGAACGATCTACTGGGAGGTGGAAACTAGTTGGAGAAAGTAGGTTACTGGGGATGTGCCTGGAAGAGTTAATCCTTGTCTATGGTCCTTTCTCATCTCTACCTCTGCTTTCTTGCCATGAGCTGAGAAGCTTTCCTCTACCATGCCCTTCCTCCATTTTGTTTCTGCCTTGGAGCCAGATGCCTATGGACTAAAACCTCTGAATCTGTGAGCCAAATTTAATCTTTCCTCCTCTAAGTTGTTTTCTCAGGTATTTGTCACAGTGATGCAAATATGATTAACACATTACCCCCATACTGCCTGGATTTTATTCTGTTTCAAACTGAAGAGTATTAGTGGCAGGTGGTATCGCAGTGGCATTTAGACACTTAGGCTCCTTCTGCTGGATCCATTTGCACACCAAGCATTTTGAGATATGGCAGCCACCTTCTCTGGTACTTGTGAGGCTTGGTGAGTGGCTCCACCTGTGCTAGGATATTTTACACTACTAGAAACTTCTGCTGTAAAGGGTGTGTCTAATTTTAGCTCCCTTCCAGATCTGTGACAAAAAAAAAAAAAAAACCTACAGGTACCTTTGTCCTATTGTTCTTGCCAGAGATCCCAACTCATGGTCACCTGCACTACAGGTGATATCAGATTGTACTGGCACACTTTGTAGGGGGTGATTGAATCAAGAGATGCTTTACCCCTGAGTGAATCCCAGCCTTTTTTCTTTTTCTTTCTTTCTTTGTTTCTTTTTTTTTTTTTTTTTTTTTTGAGACAGGGTCTCAATAAGTTACTGAGGCTGGCCTTGAACTTGTGATCGCCTGCCTCAGCCTTCTGAGTAACTGAGATTACAAGTGTGCACCCTATGCCTATCTATGGCTCCGTTCTTAATCAGTTCACATATTGGGCATAGGTACTGAGCTAGATGAGGAGTAAACGTCACATATTACCAAGCCCCTGCACAAAAGCCTGTATATCTTCACCATATGGGGGATGTGGAAGTTTTGCACTTTATCTGGCACCATGCCTGGAATCAAATGGATTTCATGTGATCAAATCACCTGTTGAAATTTTTCAGACAGATCAAAGCCTTGGATCTTATGGGGCTAACAGCCCATCCCCTTGTGCATAGGTAAACACACATTATCGAACTACCAAATTCTATAATAGTATAATCTTTACCAGTTAGCATGATATCTTCAATATAATAGAACTAGATAGCATCACTGGGGAATGTCCATTGCCTTTTTACTCAAAAAGGTGAATTGGTTTTGCAAGCCTAGTTTTAAAGGAATACTGAAGAAAGCATTAGCTAAGTCCACAAGAGCATGCAAGAAAGAATGTGATTTTTTTTTTCAGTGTCTGAGCAACGTTAGTATCGCAGAATAGATAGGAGGTATCACCTTACCCACTATAGTCAGTAGTCATTCTCTAAGTTCCATCTGGAGGGGTGGAATGTATGGATACAGCTTGACATGACTGCAACCATCTCAAGTTCTAACCACCACAATTGCCCTGATAACCCCCACTGGTTTTTCCTGAATAGTTTCCCAGCAAACCATAAGTACATAAAACCATTAGAGGGTTACATGGGGCTTTACAATCAGTCCCTGGTTCCAGGGATGCACCTGACTCTTCAATATTATCTTAAGCTACCAGGTACCTTCCATCCAGGATGAAGTCATTTTGTGCTTACCAATAGATACAGCCCTCTTTCTGACCAAAATTGCAGGGATCCAACTGGTTTTTCTACCACCCAGGACCATGCTTCTATCAGTAAATCACCCAGTAAGTTGCACTCTGTGCAGTCCTGGATCTATCTGCCTTTCTTTCTTGGGTGTCACAGCACTTTGGAACCAGCCATCAAACACTAGGACAGAGTTGTTTTGGAACACACATTCATATCAAGTAGTGTTGCCTCAGTCATGTGGTTCATCCTTTAATTTTTTTCTCTTTAATGAATTCTCAGTGGTGATAAATGTTTGAGAAAGTCATTAAAAGTCAATTCATGCTGTGACCTTCTGAGGAAGGGAAGGTGATGTCATATGACCTTTATTTTAAGTCTGAAATCAAATCTACGTAAAGTAGTTTTCACTTCCTCTAAAAAGGAAGGAAATTTACAAAGACATCAAATATGCTAAACTTAAACTTTGGATTATTAATGACATCTGTAAAAATTAATCCATCCATTTGTTCATTTTCAAACATGTTGCATTGGAAAGAGCAGTTCTATATGTGTGACTTGCTGTGAAAAGAAAAAGATGCTTATATTTTCTTTGAAAAGCCACTTCGTAATATTTCTTCATTTTACAGAATTATTACAGCATTCACAATAGCAGAAATGAAGCAATGCTTTACAAATGAGTTTTGCACATGCATTTATGGGGAAGGAGGAAGAAGAGAGGAGCAGTGCCAAATTATCAAGAATGGCTTATTGAACCAGGAGAAGTCTCGAATGGACCTGACATGAATCTGCTTTTTATTTACTAGACAACCTTTTCTCTAATTTTTGGAATAAAAGAAAAATAAATCAGATTTTTTTTTAATAATGAAAATCAGACAACACCAAACTCTTACATAAGTCTTGGAATTATAGCCTTTTATGGGTCCTGAAATCATTTAAGAATTGAATGAAAACTATGACTTATTGTCATATGATAAAGTCCCAATAAGTTAGATCTATTTCTAGTTGTTCTACTTGTCTGTTTGACTAATCTATTTAACTATTCAAATGCTAATACCATGGTGTTTTATTACTTGATTTTATACTAAAAATCTAATATCTCTTAAGGCCAGACCACCCTCGCCATTCTTTTTAAAAATTCAAGGGGAGATGGATGAACTTTTCAATAAGTCCTTCCAGTAGAACTGAATAATCATCTGGAAGAAAACAACAACAACAACAACAACAAATCTTATCACACATTAAAGTATAGATTAAAGATCTAAATTTTTAAGATAAAATTAAAAGATATATTAGAATGTACCTAGAGTTAGAGAACCCTAAGCAAGAGAGGAAAACTAGAAATCAAAAGAAAAAGACATATTCCACTACAAAAAATTAAAAATTTTTGTTTTGCAATATCCATTATAAACAGAATGAAAAGAAAATGACATACTAGGAAAATATTTGTCCTACAGACATGTGACACAAAATTTCACTAGTGTAGAAATTATTAAGAAAAAATGTAGTTCATTAGATAAATGGACAAAGGAAATGGAAATGCACAGAATGATCTGGGAAAGATCCATGATTATATAATAATGATTTAAAATTCAATGTCAATGCAGATAATACAAATTCAAAAATGAGACAATCCTTCAACCACCAGATTGCCAAAACTGAAGACATGTTAACGCCAGTAACACTAAGAGATGATTTTATTAATTTATCCTAAGATCTTTGTGTGAACGATCTCATTTAATATTCACAATGCTAAGAAGTAGATTAAAAAAAAAAAAAAAACTAAGGAAATAGCTCAACAAAAAATGGTAGAGCCAAGATTTAAACCAACATGATCTGATGCTTGGAGTCCAAACTGTTTCAACATGCCCAGGAGATGGGCCTGCAGCAGTGTGAATTGTAAAGACCTTCAGAGAAAACAATGTGGCCTTAAATATTAATGCCATCCCAGAAATAAAAAAGCCATCAGGATGTTGGCATTATCTATTCTTTGGCTACTTGGTAGAATTTACCTATAAAACTGTCTGGGATATGCAATGATATATATATATATATGTGTGTGTGTGTGTGTGTGTGTGTGTGTGTGTGTGTGTATATATATATATATATATATATATATATATATTTTTTTTTTTTTTTTTTTTTTTCCCCTAGAGACAGGGTCCTGCCAAGTTATCCAGGGTGCCCCAAACTCAGGAACTCATAATCCTAATGGTCTCAGCCTCCTGAGTAGCTGGCATTACAAGCCTGCACTATTTAGTTTTAAATGTTGTGTTGTTTTGTTGTGAGTACATTTGAATTTTTAATAATTAAAATTTTATTTCCAATTTCAGTTGTGTCTTAAATTAGTTTTGGCAAATTATATCCCCTCTCCTACCCAGAATTTATCTGTGCCATTTACCAAGTGTTTGTCTCCCAGTTCCCAATCCATTCTCCCCTCCCCTCCCTTCCCCTCCCACCCTTCCTTTTCCCTTCCCCTCCCCTCCCCTCCCCTCTTCCTCCTTGTCTTGCCTTTCCTATTTCTTCATTTTCAAGTGTTATAACACCAACGGAAACACCGTACTCCTTCCAGGCCTACCAATCCAGATTTGTTAGATTCTTTATTTCTAACTTTCCCTTGGAGTAGAGTGTTGGACTTAGGCTTCTTTGCCAGTGCAGGCATTAGTCTAGCCTTCTATAAATGGTTATGAAGTTTCCACTGTTCTGGGCTTGCTGACTTTTTATTTTTGGCTTTGATTCTGATCCTTTCAACTCAACAGTTGCTCATTCTCTGCCTGTTGATGCTGGAATCAGGACTCAGCAAACCACACTCAATTTAGTTCTGATAATCCCAACCCTAGGGATGCGATTTATTAACTTCAGTGTTCTCTCTTCACCTTTTCACCCCAAGGACACCTGCTTTACTGAGTCCGATTCAGTTCAGACTCTCAGTGACCACCCACATTGTCTGAGCTTTCTAGTTTATGCAGATGAAGTTGTTTATGGAATCCCTTATTTGTTAAAATCTCTGCAGTGTATGTTGTATCTTTTTTTTCACTCCTAATACATGTATTCATTTCAACATAGTTTTTGTCGATCTCTAGTAGTCTTGCTATGTTGGATACTCTTTTATTTCCAAATTTTCCCCCAGCAATTTACAGCTATGGATTTCTCATAAATTAGTGATTTAGCTGCATGTTTGAGTATATTTTAATTATTCTTCAACCTTATGTATCTTCTGAGTTCTTTAAGCCATGAATTATTTAGAAGTGTTTTAAATGTTCTGTGTTTCGTATTTAAAAATTATCCTTTTTATATCAATTTATCAACTATTTGAATTGTGTTAAATCAGTATTAAGTTCTTTGATATTTGCTGAGAATTCCATTATGGTTCTAGCTGTGGTCAATTTTTATAAAGATTTCATATTTACAAAATATTCACATTTAGAGGCACAGGATGCTATGTGTGCCCATTAGATCAAGCTTAATTACATTGTTTAAATCTTCCATATTCATAGTCTTTTGATTTATTAATTCCTACATATGATATATTAAAATCGCCTATGATGATGAAATTGTCAGTTTTTCTGTTGTTTTTGCTTTAAAGCACTAGATTACAAAGGACATACACACATATATGCATGCATATGGATATATAATAGATGGATATTAACAGCAACAGAGTATGTTGGCAGAAATCTAAAAACAACGCTTCTAAATGTCTCTTACTAGTGATTAGGCCAAATTCATTACAGGAAATAGTATGTAGCCATCAAAAAGCACGGATTGTTTTGCATTTACTAATCTATGGGGAGTTTTGTGCTAAGTGAAAAAGGCAAGTTATAGAGCATGTGTATTGTGATCCTATTTTTTAGTAAATGAAACAGAAATCCCTTTATCTACAAATGTTTCAATATGTTTGAGTTTAAATAATAACTTTTAACACCAGTTTCCTCAGGGAAATGATTGAAGGGTTTGGGAAGGATAGCAGTAAAAAACATCTTTGTTCTCCTTCACCTCCTACAATAATAGTATCTTACTTTAGCAATTTAGGATAGGCCTAGGAAAAAAGTGATATGATCAGCACTCATTTTAGGGGACCCAACAGGAAGATGTGGGCATGTGGAAAAAGACAAGTCACAAAAGTTATGATCCAGTCTTTGTTATTAGAGTGGGATGTGCCTATTGATATGAACATAAGGAAATGTTTAGGAACATACACTTAATCAATATTTCTGTAATTAAGTAGAAGGCTTATTGGGGTTTTTTTTCACTGCTGCAAATATGTGTATTGCTTACATTCATTTTACACACACATATTATGAGAAGTAGCCCCATGCATGCTACCTCTCACATACAGTTCTGGACAGTTCATAGACCTGCTAAAGCCCACTGGTTATCACCTGAGTCTCTTCTCCACTAGAAACATGGAGACTTTAACAACAGAAATAGTAGCTCACCTGTCAGTTTCTCCCTCCTATTCTCCTAAAGGAGCTGGCTGCAGGGGACAATCTTGGTACTGAAAATTTGATGACTCCAACCTCACTTAATCAAAATGTGGCTTAAGTTTTTTATGCTGTTCCCACTCTGTGGGCAATGAGCTGTGTGGGGGGCGGGCATGAGGGCTGGGCTGGTGGCCTTGCTTCCAAACCATCTAAGACACTAACTCTGAAGAGGGGAGGAGGAGATAGGGACATGGCAGTTTAGTTTGTAAAAACATATTCAACGTTAAAACATAATCCTTGATAGTGAAAGAAAACTGTTTGGGTAGCATAAATTTGTCTGGTGGGAGCACGCCAAACAGAACTGAGCTCCAGAGAGATGAGAGAGGTAGCTGGAAGGCAAGCAGATGACTCTCATCTGAACCATGCTTAGGAGTTTGAACTTTATCCTGAAGGCAAACCAGGGGAATTACTTAAAGGGTCCAAGTTGGGGAGTAACATGATTTGAGTGTTTTCAGGATTCGTTTGGCTGTGTGGTGGAGAAAGAACTGGAGAGAAGCAAGAGGGGGAGTTGGCATACTTGTTTGGAGGCTGTTGTGGCTAAATCAGCTCAGGAGGTAATGGCTCTTGGGCAGTCGGTAAAAGCAGAATTAAGTGGGAATAAGGCAATGGTTTGGAGAAAGGTATTCTAGAGGTAAGATGACTTAGGAATCTGGGGATGGGGAAGGCAAAGAGGCTCCAGTTAGATTCCTAGATTTCTGTCTGGGGCAACTGGGAGAGGGTGGCTCCAAATTGAGACCAGAATGGTGGAATAGCATTGGAGTATTCAGGGGGATGAAAATGGAAGAGCCTAAATACACGTTATTTCTCTTTCTTTGACTTTAGGCAATTGATAGAAGGCCCAGAGTGTTCTGCTTTGTCCACCCTCCCCTCTGCTCTCAGAGGCCTCTTTGCCTTTCTCCACCATCATCTTCCCCATCAATGTAGCAGATGATACAGGTAAGAGAAAGTCAGTGAGAAAGCGGTGCCATCAGTCTGAGGGTGGAAATTAATGATGACCAAACAAACAAGACATGCGTTAATAATTGATATATATCTTTTTATTATGCACAGATAAAGGACTTAAAACTGTGGTTATCAAAACTATACATCTAAGCATGTTCACAAAATCGCTGACACACTGACAGAAAAAAAGACAACAGGGGTGTTCAGACTGGCCACAGGGATTTTCAGGGTACTCTTTTTACCCTCATAGTTGATGAAAAACAGCAACAAAATCAGGCTCATTCAGGAAAAACCAGAAGAGAGAAGTATTGTATTTGGAAATTGATAATAGTCCTTTTTAGAAAAACATCTGTCAGTTTCATGAACAACCCCTAGATAAAACAAACAAGAAAAAAAGTCGCATACAGGACTCACCCAACAAAATGTGCTCTGTTAACACAACCAGCAGTACAGTCATCATTCAAACCATGAGGTAGTTACAGTACAAAAAGACTGGCACGCGTGTGCGCGCCCCACACACACTCAGTCATGCCCGCTGAGAACACACGCAGGAAATGGATTTACAATCTTATTACCACACAAGGGAAAGACCATTTTGTGTTTAGAAAATGCTATAGAAACAGCTTAGACAGAAAGATCTCTGACTTCAAAATACAGAATTAACAGCTGGTGAACACCACATGGTGAGAAGCTATAGGATGTTACACAGACGTCTGCCTTGGAGTTCAGAGCCTTTCAACAATAGCTTCAGCATCCACAAACAAAACAAAATGGCCTTTGCAAATTACGGGCGTAGCCTGCAGAAATAACACATGACTTGGCAGACAGAATTGAGTTCAACTGGAATATAAAAACAGTTTTAAAGAAACTTGCAGAACATGTTATAAAAGTAGAACTTGTACTTTGTATTAAAACTGTGAAGATGAAGCAATCAGAAATGCTGTAATAAGAAGCTGGGGAGAAAACACACTATTTTTTTAATGTTCATTGTTTAGAAACATTTCAGAAATACCTAAGGACATTCACTCTCTGAAATGGGATCAGGTTTCATTTTTAGAACGGGATTTCTTGATCTTTAAATAATACTTCTGACAATGAGACCCAAACAAATACAAGGTGATTTTTTTTCCTTCTTTTCTTTCTAACTCTCTTTTAAAAATCTTTGGGTGTGCATCTATAAATTTGTAAATTAATTAAAATTATTTATAAAATCATTGGCAACATAGTATCTCTCTCAAAAATATACATTTAAATATATTACAGAAGTTTTTTTTTAACCCTGTCCATCTAAGAAATGAAGTTTTTAATACCTCCTCATAGCTAATTTTGTTTTTAATAAGACGGAAAGGGTTTCTTTAAAAAGCAAAGAACTGATCAAAAGAATTCACAGTAACTGAAATTAAACATTTCATAGGGAGTAACTTAAATTTATCTAAAACACTTAAATATATCTTTATACACTTTTTTGTAGTAAAATATAGCTATAAGTGACTTAAAGACTCTAGTCTTCTTTGAAGACATCTTTAAATTTTTTTATACATAGAATATGCTAAAACAATACATTCTGCTGAAGGTTAGGCAAAGCGCATTATTTTCAAACACAGGTAGCGTAATCCAGGTCCTCCACTCTGATACCCTTATGTTAAAAAGAATAAACTAAAGGAAAACATTTCTCTAGTCTTGTGTTGTCTTCAATGCATACATGGAAATCTGAAAGAAGTTCAACTTATCAATGTAGGTAGCCTGGAAATCTCAGTGCTAAAGTAATCTGCTTTGATTAAAATTATCTTGATTGAATGTCTACACCTATCTAATCAATCACTAGTACTCAATGACTGGATGATAGTGATTTCCATCTCCTCTTACTTGTATACATGTAGATACTCCCTAAAGATTTGAGTTTCATCAGCATTTATTATTCCATTTGCAGAGGACCAGGCACAACTGCTTTATTTTTAAGGGCAGTGAGATTTGCTTATGAAAATTTTGGGGTGGATCTATTTGTTTTATTTATGGAATCCTAACTCATTTGGGGGAAATTCTGGAAAAAGAAAACTATTTAACTTGCATTGAAGCTATCTTCAGAAGTAAATGATCTGGTGTGGGAATCCTCTTCTGGCATTCTTTTTAGCATAAAGGTATCGCTGAGCTTTATTTAGCTGCAAAGTGGCATCATATTATTCCATTTCATGACATTCACTTCAAATCCTTTTGGAGTTTGGGATATATTTAAGGCAAGAGAACTAAAACAATCCAAATGAGTGCCTTTCACCCTATTGCAGCTCTGTCTTGGCAGAATTGGTGAGGCTATTCAGATTACCTATAGGACTCCAACAGGATCTGCCAGGAATTTGTGTCTCATGGGGGCTTGGATTTTACAAAGGGACTTACTAGAAAGGTTGATGTGTTTTGAGTAGAAATTCTCATTCTACCAAATATGACTTAGGAGTAAATTCCAACTCTGGAATCATAGAACATTTTCATAAGGGGAATGAATTTTTTTCTTCTTCAACTGAGAAAATGTGCCACATGACATATTATACACTTCCACTTACATATGCATATACATAGATCAACTTGCAAATTTCTCCTCAACTTTACAACTGACTCTTGCCCCAATTTAGACATTAATTTATCAGGGAAAAAATGTAGGAGATGGACACAGATCAATAGTTCCAGATTTTGGCTATCTTCAATTTCTATATGCCTATACGAAATATGAAGTTTGCATTAAGACATTTTTGTAGTTGGTGTGTGTAAGTGTGGGGAGACACAGGAAGCTGACAAGGCAGTCAGCACTGGTTTTGGCCCAAGACACAAGAAAGGAATGTTGACTTGACATGTGGCAGGATGCAATCCCCAAGGGCAGTCAACACCCAGCTAACCACACATCAGACCCCACAAGGCATGGCAGGTCAGAAGTGTGCATCCAAAGATGCCCATTAGACATGGAGGAGCGCTTAGAAAGCCTTAAAGCATTTCTTTTGTTTTATGTCTTGGTTCAGATATAAAAGAATCTTTGGCCACATCTCCTCATTGAATCTGCTGTCTAGCTGTTATCCTTTTACCATCTCCTTGAGTCTGGGTAAAAACTCAGGGTTCCAAATTATGGATGTTCTCACCTGGACAAAGCAGCATTTAAAAAACTGGCATGTGTTTCACATTGAAAACCCCGCAGCCTGTGAGGGGCTGGTGGAGAAGGCCACCATCTTAGCTTTTGCACATGAATTCTAGTGTGTTACAGAAGTCCAGGGGTCACGCTTACATTGGCCATGGTGAGGGGTGAATACAACAGGTGATCTTTACACTGAAATTCACTCTCCCTTTACAATGGAACCAAATTCAAGCCTTCTGAGTCTGGATGCACACCATCAGCTGTCGCGGGCCCAGCTGGGTCTGGCTAGGCTGTGCTGCTGCTGGAGCAGGGTGTGCTCTGAGTGCTACCGATGCTGTGGGCTGCACTGCTGTTTTCAGAGGCTGGTGGGGAGGTGGGGACTTGCTGTCTTCCTGCTGTCTCCCCTGTAGTTAGTAAAGAAATAAAGCAAAGGAAGGTGCATGTTACGTGTGTGGAAAAGAATCTTTCCCCCAGCTTTGCCATTTATCTATTCTTTTTCTCAACCAAAGCAGAAGCAACTGGCCCAGGTCCTGGATGGCTGGAAGACCTTACCTCATAAGGTTTTTCTGCTTGTTGCTTTGCTTTGAAAGTCTCGTGCACAGGGAAAAGAGGAGGGTTTTCCTGTTGGCTAACAGGCAATCTTAGTGGCTAAGACCTCTGACAGTTGATGACAAATGCCCTGGATTTCAGAGCCTACAGCCTTTGAATAAAAACCACACACATCTGGACTGTGTAGGACAAGTGACCAGTACCTACCTGAACTTAGGAAATGCTGTACCTTCTCTTATAAAGATATTATACTTTGGAGGCTGAGACCTTTAAATTATAATAAGGAAAACTTGGCAGTTTGGGAGCCTTTTTATTTTTGGTGCTAGGGATTGAACCCAGGGGCTTGTACATGCAAAAACACATGCTCTTCCAATAAGCTACAGCTTAACTCCTGGAGGCCTTATTTTCTGAAAGCTCTTGTTTAAAACTGGGCTGGTGAAGTCTAGATTGTGCCCTAGCAACAGCAGAGAGTCTTGTGTGCCAAGCATACGACCTACCTAGGAAGTGAGAAGGGGAGGGAGGCTGCTATGGGAAAAACTTTTTGGGGAAGGGGCTTAGCTGTTTGCACATAAAGACTGCAGTGGTTGCCAGCAAACACCCTCCTTCCAGGCTGAGGTTCGTTGCTGAGTGCAACGAGAGTATCTCCTAACACATTAAGCATCCCACTTTTCATTACACACTCCGCTGCATTTCAGCTAAACCCATTCTTTGTGCCAAATGTGCAGGGCTGTGGAGAGGGAGGAAACCTCGGGTCACACACATGGTTTGCATTTAACAGTGCAAAAGGCCCTAGAATTAGTCTTCTCTTCAGCAAAACTGGCCTCAGCGCAACCCTCAAAAAATGGCTTTAGGTAGGGAAAAGTGATCAGGGCTCTCCAAAGAAATGCATTGCATTTTCTTTAAAAAATCAGAGCACAAACTCCATAAACTTCTTGTAAGCATTCTCCCCACTCCAATGTAGGAAGCCCCAGAGGGCCAGGTTTGTTTAGGAATGAGCCCGCTCTTTCCTGTCATGCTGAAATACACATCTATCAGCCGGAGATAAGCAACCCTCCCTTCTGCTTCATTAAAACAAAACACCCGAGCAAATGCTCTGCCCTCCAAGTACAGGAACTCGAGCCTGTAACTTCCATTCCCTTTCGGGGGGGCCCCTCAAAAGCATCTGCCAAAAGAGCAGCTCTGCAAAATGTAGAACCGGCTCGTGCCCCTGGGTCTGGTTACAGTTCTCGCTGTCACCCATTTTATGAACTAAGCTCCACACACGTTTGCATCGACCTCAGAGCATTTATGTGCTTTCTGTATGGCTGGCCCTGTGTTTCCTCTAATTATCTTTTCTTCTGGGATTGGTGAGATGGAGGGAGAAGGGGGTCAATATTCCCAAGAAGCAGGGAAACTATATTTACTCTTCTTTTTTTGGAAAACTATATTTTAGACCTTCACCAGCATTGCCCCTTACCCTTCATGTGTAGATGTAATTAAGGGTGGGAAATCTGCCTCAATGACAGTAACTTTCTGCCAAAGATTTACTTTCCCCAGAGTGGGTGCTTATTTCTAGAAGAGGATCAAATCTCAATCTCTCTCTCTCTCTCTCTCTCTCTCTCTCTCTCTCTCTCTCTCTCTCTCTCGCTCTCTCTCTCTCTCTGCTAGGGACTGAACCCAGGGCTTTGTGTATGCTTGCCAAGTCCTCTGCCACTGAGTTACACCCAAGCCCTGATATACACATCACACACCACACACAGACACCACACACACACACACACACACACACACACACACACTCCAGAGACCAAAAGAACTCTTGATAGATTTCAAGAATTCAGCCCCCTTGCTGGGTACAGTGGTGCATGCCTGTAATCCCAGTGGCTTGGGAGGCTGAGGCAGGAGGATCAAGAGTTCAAAACCAGCCTTAGCAACTTAACGAGACCATGTCTCTAAATAAAATATATATATATATTTTTTAAGGGCTGGGATGTGGATCAATGGTTATGAACCCCTGGATTATATCCCTGGTACCAAAAAAGAAAAAGAAAGAAAGAAAAAAAATAGAATTCAGCTCCTTTACAATTTCCATGTTGATACACACTCAGCTGGATACTCATGTTATCAATTAGAAGGAATAATGTGGCTACACATGAGCCACATTTAAAAAATCTCTTTCCCATTTAAATAAAGAATACACCAGAAAAGCAGGAGGAAAGCCAGCCCCCTCCCTTTGGGCCCTCCAGGCTTCATTTACTCTGCCTCACAGAGGTTAAAACCGGATAGCCTTGCCTCCTCTGGCCACAGTGGACAAGTGCGTCTCTTCCAGAACATGACACGTGCTTGATTATTCAGATTCAGGAAAAGTGCCAGTACCATGCCCTGCCCAGGAAGTCCGAATATTTGCTTTCCGGTGTCTATTTGCCAAATATAATTTGTTGCCATGTCAGTTTATTTTAATCAGTGCCCATTAAAAAGAAATCTTTCAACTTCCAGAGTTTCAGAAACTCTTGGCCTTGGAAACACTGTTCAAAGTAAAACTGCAAACAGCAAAACAAAGAAGCTCCTACCCTTGAGATTGCAGGGTCTTTCACCCAGGAGGACATAATGTTAACATAATGTTCTATCAACTTTGATCCAGTAAGGTGTTAAGGAGAATGTGTCTGAGCATCTGCTTGGAAATGTTTAAAACTCCTTCTATAGACAAACTATCCCTTCTACCTCTGGCTGTTTCCACAGGCAAAAGATTTCTCAAAATAACCAAATTAAAAAAATTATTTTTACCTTTTGGAAAAATTAAGAAAAAGATTTTTCATTGTCAGGTGGAAAAATTCATCATGGGGAAGAATGTTAAATGTGCCAAGAGAGTTCTTCTTGGATTCTGCTTAGAATTCTGCTTAGAAAACCAACAGTTTCCTGGGATATCTGTGATGGGTCCTTTGGTTTTCTGCTCTCTGTCACAGTGACACTGGCTTTTTGGAATACCCACTTTCTCCAAAATATCCCTTGGGTGTCAGATACAATCAGGCTACTTCTGGAGGAGATGGGGAGGGATGACCCTGTTGCTAAGCAACACATGGAAGAAGTTTGAAGAAGGCTCCTTGCTCATACTATCAAACTTGACCATAAGAGACAATGTGTTCAGTGTTTGTGTGTTGTTCCTAAAATTTAAAACCACATTGAGAGAAGAGAGATTGGAGGAGGAGGGAGAGTGAGTAGGGGAAAGAGGCATGTGGTGCCTGGAATACTCTGGAGGAGGAGGGTGTGCTGAAGGAGAGAATCTCATATCGGTCTGTGGATGAGCCTAAACAGTGCCAGAAAAGTTAAAAGAAACAGAAAAAAAAATTCTCAAGGGAAAATCTGTTTTATTTATTTTCAAGAGTACCCAGAATTTAACACAGGGGCACTCAACCATTGAGCCACATCCCCAGCCCTATTTTGTATTTTATTTAGAAACAGGGTCTCACTGAGTTGCTTAGTGTCTTGCTTTTGCTGAGGCTGGCTTTGAACTCACAATTCTCCTGCCTCACTCTCCTGAGCTACTGGGATTACAGGCATGCCCACTCTTCTGTTTTATTTCTTTAGCTTAGCCCAGTATTGTCCAGATCTGATTTTGTGCAACCTCTTGACAACCTACTTTACAACTGGATTCTTATCTCTCAGCCTTTCACCACGTAGGTCCTAGGGAAGAAATTCTCTCTGAGAGATGTGAATAACGTGGAAAGGCTATATGGGGAAACAGTAGTGGAAGAGTTTAAAAGAAAGATGAGAAGAATCTAGATTATTTAGCCCAAAGCAGATTGAGTGCAAATACTGCCCTTGAGGATGATTTCAAAGAGAAGCAGACTGCTGTTCTTTATTTCCCTGGAGGGCAAAACATGAGGAAATGAGTTTAAATGGCAGACACAGGATATAAGTCAGAGAGAACTTGCTGGTTTTGAGGATTGGTTGGTTATAGGGAGAATTTATGGAATCTTGTTCTTGGGAGATAGTTAAGCAAAGGATTGAAAACCATATGCCTAGGTGATTTAGATTTAATATTCCTTGATGCTGTAAAGAACAATACTTTCCTCTAGGCCTATGTGTTGACTGTAATTTTGTAGCAATTAGTGTCAGTTTCTTGATATCCCAACTAATTTTCAAGCCAACTCCTGTAAGGAGAATGAACTAGGCTATCTTTAGTTTAGAGGTCTTGAATCACTTTTTATCATTTCCAAAAATTGTTTCCCAATTGTCCAGGCTAAAAGAACTTTCTTTTGCATGCAAAATATCCAGGAAGGGTAGGTTAGATGTTGTTATAAGAGAAAAAAATATAATTTTCCAAGGTGGGAATTAAAACCTTTCAAAATATCCTGCTTACTACTTCCTTCCTATATTCCTGCAGTGGGGCCAACCTGTTTGCACCTGCACTTTGGTTTTCTGTTTCTTACTTTAACTTGATTAAGAGGATGCACTCAAAGTCTGACAACAAGAATGAGAGAAGGGGGAGAGAGAGGAAAAAGGAAAGAGAAAACTGGGTAGAGGAGGAAGGCCATCTTTATAACCCCTAGGTATAGCTATCATCATAAATGAGCTTGAAGCTCTAGGTTGTTCAACTGCTAGTCCCGAGCAAGGTACATTAAATTAACCCTTTAGTATATGAAGGAGATCCTTACTTCCCAAGTTCTTAGGGATGAGATGCTTAAACAATAAATGCATATGAAAAACTTTTTGAACCCCAAAGTCCTATAAAAATGTAAGATACTTGAGCCTGCTCAGATGTGTAAGCAGGAAAAAAATCCAAGAGTGGAAGGAACACTGTGGTTCACAGAGCAAAAGAAATGTGGAAGTTTTGAATCAGGCATGCCCATCCCAATCCCTCAGACGTCAACAATCCTCCAGCAGATGTACCATGTGTTCTTAAAGCAGAAGTCTGAAGAAACCCATAGTTCAGAGAGTCAGTAAGACCTTTGAGTTAGGGGCATCTTTGGAGGCCCCAGTGTTTTTAGAGGTCGAAGGTTTCACCGAGGTCCTGAGCCTTGCTCTGATGAAAAGAGAAGGAGCAAGAGGTTAGGCTGAGGTGAAGGGTGGGTGGCAAAAGAGGATGTCCCAGGCACCAGCTGGACAGATGGGAACCCTCTGTGACTGTACAGAAGGCAGAACCCACTCTCTTTTCACCAGAATCCTCCATCCTTCTTTTATACAGTTAAACATAGAGAGTTAAGATCAAGTCTTAAGCTTTCCTGGTATCTCTGTCCTTGTGTCTTTTGTCAAGGAGCAAAGCCCCTGCAAAACCTTCTGACCATTCAAATCCTTCCCCCTTCTTCTCAAGCTCCCCTCAGTTACTGTGAGAGTTTTGGAAGAAATTTAATTCTTAAAAACAACACGACTTCCTGTTCTGATGAGACTAGTCTTGCCAGTTCTCCATCTTTCTGACAAAATTCCCTAAGTTGTTGCTTTCCTAAATGTTGACATTTGTGTTCATATTTGGGTTTCTACCTGAATCACTGTTTATTGCCAGTCTGTCTGGTTATTCTCTTGCTTCTAAAATATGTAAGCTCCACAAGAGCAAGGCTCTGTACCATTCACTAGTGTGCTGCCAGTGGCTAGAACAAACAGTGTTCAAACTGAAGGGCAGCTCAAAAAAGATTCACTGAGTGAAAGAATGAATAAATGAGCGAACAAACAAAACTTAGCGTATACTAAAAAGAGGTAAAAAGAATAATCAAATTACATGTGAATCCACCTGCTTTCTCCTACTGCTTCCACACTGGTGGCATTTTTCATAGCTGGACACAAAGCCTGGATATCCATTAGTAGGAGTGCCCTCCAAGTCTGTTATGTGCTGATTGACTTGTGGTGAGAAAGCAATATCAAATACATCATTATTAAAAATTTTTAGAAATGTGAATCATAAGTTTATTCTCTGATATGCAAGAGGAAGATGAAAGTATTATAACTACATGTCCTTTGAAAATGTAACAACAGAATAGAAAGTATCCAAATCCATAAAGTAGGTTCCAGGCCTGACTGCTATAACTATGTAACTCTGCATAGTTGCATCAGTTTACTGGCTCTGTTCTTCCCTATGTGAAAAGGAGATGCTGAAGCAGATAGTAATTTCCCAAGAACCCCTCTAGAGCAGCTGATTTTTTAAACACCAAGGCAAGATTTAGTAGAGACTGTTTTCTGTATGCACACACAGACTGGCGTTCCCTCTGTAAATTTCACCAGAATGACAGTGAATAAATTTTCAAAAGGCATAACCCCATAAAAACAAAGATAACAGGAGTGAAGACAACAGCAATAAAGTATTGGAGGCTGGTGAAAAAACAGGAGAATAACTGACTCAAGAGAGCGGAAACCTAAGCCAACAGTGGGAAGGCTGAGGAACAACCAATCTGTGTCATAGAGCCCTCAGAAACTCAGGAAATGGCAACAGGAACAAGAGAGGGGGAATATAGGGCTAAAGGGAGATAGCTGAGTTTCTGTGTAAGAAGCAGTAAGATTTTTCTATATCTCCAGACTCCACCAGGCTGCGACCCTGCCCTTCCTCACCAGGAGGAAGACCGGAAGTTTACTCTTTTAAAAGGGTGAAACCAAGAGTTCCAGGAATGTCAGCACCAGTACAGTGCAAGAATTGCACTCAGAAAGTGCTGGGTGAACATGCTTTGGGCTCTCCTGGGCACTGGCTGGCCTGACAGCAGCTAAAAGCAAGTGGCCTTGCTTCTTCCAGCACCAGTGAACAAGACTATCTGTCTCCTCCAGAGCATAACTTAATTATCCACACTCAGGAAAAGGGCTGGTACCATACCCTGTCCAGGAAGTCTGAATATTTGCTTTCCAGTGTCTATTTGCCAAATATCATTTGTTGCCATGTCAGGTTTTTGTTTTGTTTTTGCTTTTGTTTTTGTTTTATGGTACTGGAGATTTAATCCAGGGACACTTTACCACTGAGCTACCTTCCCAGCCCTTCTAGTTTTGTTTTTTTTTGTGTTTTTTTTTTTGAGAAGGGGCTTGCTAAATTGCCTGGGGCCTTGCTAAATTGCTGGGGCTGACCTCGAACTTGAAACCAATCTCCAGAGTTGCTGGGATTACAGGGCCACCGTGCCCAGCTCCATGTCAGTTTATTTTAATCAGTGCTCATTAAAAGATCTCCCAAGGTACACCTTCTGGGTGGGAAACAAGACCTGTTTTATGGAAAACTTAATAAGTAATGACCCTGAGAGGATCACCAGGAGGTGATATCAGGGGCTCAATAAAACAAACCTGCCCGATAATCCTAAAGAAATTCACAGTTAATACCTCCGACCTGCAAACTAGAACTTCCCCATTCTGAAACAATTCCAGATTAATATTCTCAGATAGACTTTAAAAAAGGAAAAAAAATCCATAGAAAAAATTATTGGAATAAAAAAATCAATGTATTAACAACTCAATAAATGACTGAAAAATAAAGATGAGGAAATCTCCCAGAAAATAAAGAAAGGAAAAAGATGGAAAAACCAAAGAGAAAGGAAAATTCAAAGACCAGTGAAGAGGTTCCACTTTCAAATAAAATGGTTTCTAAAATAAGAGAATATATAAAACAGGAGTGAGGAAAAGGAGGAATTCTAAATAAGATCTCAGTATCAGCACTGAAGGACAGGGCTCAATTGGTGCTCAGTACCACCATGTATGAAAATATACCTAAATCAAGGGATTCTACTGTAGAATTTCTTTCAGAAAGAAAAATTAGGCCACATACAAAGGGAATCAAGAATCTGAATGACCTTGAACTTGCCAATAGCAATTCTCAGAGCTAGAGGACTATGAATGCTTTCAAAATTCAGAAGATTTACTGAAAAATAAAAAGAATCAGTACAACACCTGATATGTCTGAAAGCATTAGAGGGGACTGAGATAACTGACAGAGTCGGCAGATGAATTCATGATAAATATATAGAAAACAAAACCAGAACTGGCAGGGAGACTTAACCCTAGAGGGAAATAAAAGCCTTTTTCATGCTTCTATGACACTGGGATTTCTTATGAACAGTCTGCAAAATGAACCAGAGGCTACAGCTTTGAATAAAAAGTGATCTTGAGGCTATATTGTAAGTGATGCCAACAGATGTTAAGCCCAAATGACAATGTCTATGACACCTTTTACCTTCTGAATTGGCATAATTTTGCTGGAAAACATCATAGGAAGCATTTCTGTTTTTTTTCTTTAATCTATTTACAAATCTATTTCTGTATGAGAAATACTTCCAAATCCCCTGGTTTTAGGGACAGGGTATTAATAACAATAATCGTCCAAGTTCAAGGAGCAACATAGGCTATCTCACTGCTACACTTTGCTTTTTACCAGGTTTGTGCACCTGGCTGTGGACAAGAGTCTAGGATCATGGGTGGGTGGGGGGGTGGGTTTCAGTGGGTCATATTCCCATAGTGAGCACCATTTAATTGCCCTGTATTCTGCCTGGACCTGGTCTCCTGGTCCACGATTAGCTGTGAGGGTTTGAGGGTAAGCTATGACCAAGACTAGTTGGTGGTTGAGCAGGCACATGGAAAGCATCTGTGGGTGACTAGGCTGTATAAAATCCTCAGGGCTACACAGGCTTCTTGGAGTACTTTCAAGTGCATTCCCAAGAGACAACACAGACTGCCAATAGCCCAAGAACCTCTCAGCCACGCAGGAGGTTGGAAAAAGTTATGAAGAACTTTGTTTGAGATCTGAACATGTCAGTATTCCTGTGACAAAAATGATTTACTCTAAAATACTACTCAGTTAAAAGTTGTCCCTTCTGGTCCTTTTATAAACTGTTCATGAGAATGAATATTCCTAAACTGATTCATTGATGTTTATATAATACTTAGAATCATTCCACTTAAGAGCCTTATTTTTTCTTTCTCTCACATGAAACATACTTCACTCAAAGGTTGCTAATGAAGACCAATAATTTGAGGACTCAGAGCCCCATTATTGCTTTTGCCAAGAAGTTGGCTTTGGGTTGGGTGAATTTCCCATGTGAGGCACAAAAGGGTTTGTTCCTTCCTTTCTAAAACATTTAGTCAGGGGGTGTAGTATTTGAAGCAAAAATTTGAATGAAAAAGAGTTTGAAATTTTAAGTCACAGGATGTCTGTGTCAAGAGAGCAAAAATGTAGTGTCTCAAAATGTCCTTTAGTAGTGCTTTGTGTTCCTTTAAATTGGTCATCCTTTTAGCTGGGCTGATTGAACGGCCCAAGGTGAGGCAAAAGATCAGAGCATTCAGTGGTCAACGGAGAATAAAGTTCTAAACACAGAGACTGAAGACTGCCTCTTGCCTCAAAATGATCCATCTAGTACTGTTGACACAGGTTCACAGTGTAAACAAGTACCCAAGAGCAAATAAGACCAGCTAGCTCCCTAGGCATGTCTCAAAATGCATGCCATTCCTTCCCATATTTGCAGGGAAACTAGGAAAGATGCAAGACAGCAGTCCAGGGCTCCTTCCCCACTGAAATAGAGATCCCCTTGCTGAGCTTTCATTCTGTTCTGGCATCAGAACAGGTTTCCAGTTCAGGCCAATGGCTTTCATGCCTGGGACTTGGTTTGGAGCACATTGGAGTTTGAGGGGCTTGGGAAGCTTAGCTTAAAAACAAAGTGCTTTGTTGCATTATATCTTTTTGATTCATGAAAATAATTTTGAAAATTTAACTTTTCATAGAAAGACATGAGAATTTTATGTTTATCAAAGAAGATACACACAGCATGGGTTAAAAAAAAATGTTGAGAAAGTCTGGGTTAAGTCGTTGATTAGGGACTCCAGTGGACAGTGGTCAACACCTTGGCAGATGTGGTAGTAAACTCCTGGCTTCCTTTTTAACTCCCTGCACATTTATATGTCTATTCTGAAGTCTTTATCTTTGGAGGAACTGCTTATATTTCCAGTTTGTCTACATTAACTTCCTTTAAACTCTAAAGATAAAATAGCTTTATTAGAAGCTAAACTTCAGCAATGTCATGATTGTTATGAGCAGAAATAGTTTAAACATTCCTTTTCTACAACTGTAAAAACAAATTATATATATATATATATATATATATATATATATATATATATTTGGGGAGGGTGGTACTGGGGATTTAACTCAGGGACACTTTATCACTGAGCCACAATCCCAGTCCCCTGATCCTTTTTTAAAATTTTGAGACAGGCTCTCACTAAGTTGCTGAGATTGGCCTTGAACTTACAATCCTCCTGCCTCAGCCTCCTGAGTTGCTGGGATTATAGGCATGGGTCAATGCATCCAACAGTAAATTATATTTTTATAAAATCCAATCTAGGTCAAATCCATAAACGTGAGAAGAGCGGAAATGAACCTTTGCTCACTTTCATTCATTCGTCCATCCAACAAAACACTGAGTGTCTACTGTGTGGCAGGCTCAGGCTGTGTACCAACTGAGAGTCCATAGTCACACTAACCTGTGTGGGAATAGATGTACCACAAGGCCCCCGTCAGGAGTGCTCCGATCACAAATGCTGCAAATGCAATGCCCATCACGGTTAGGGTGTCCAGACCATGGAAAATTTCTATAAAAGAGGGAAACCAATACACAGGCCCTAAGTTAGTCTACATAATACATTGAATTTTATATTTGTTTTACAAGCACCATCATAAAGGTTGAGCACTGACTAATAAAATTTGAGAATGTAATAAGGATTCCAATAAAATATACTGTATTTTGTTACTTGCAACTTTTGGTCAATGGAAAATGAAATTATGAAGCTTCCAAATATTCTCAGTTTGCAATTTATTTTGAACAACAAACTAATTTAAAAAATAAAATTTGTAAATTTTGTAAAATGTTAAGTCTGTGGTTTCATCATCCCAACCTGAGGAGAGTGTCTTGAAAATTCACAAGTTAAGATGCTTTGGAAAATAAGGTGAACTTTCATCATCAAAATCTGACTCAGGATGGGGTTATAGCTCAGTGGTAGAGCGCTTGCCTTGCATGTGTGAGGCACTGGGTTTGATCCTTAGCACCACATAAAAATAAATAAATAAAATATTGTGTCCATCTACAACTAAAAAATATATTTTAAAAAATCTGACTCATTGTTTATTATTCATCAAATACCTCCAATAGTGAGACACACTACACAGAAAATACATACTTAGATTGCTTTATAGTACTTTCATGAATATTTAAAAGTTTGAAAGAAAAAAAGAAGAAAGAGGGTGAGAAGAAAGTACAGAACAAGAGTAAACTACGGCTGCGGATTATAACATTTCACCCACCTTATATTAAATCCTCAATCTTAAGAACTATGTATCATGTCATTTAAAGGAGCCTACTCTTTAACACATCTCCAGCCGTAATCTTTCTACAAGGGGAACATAAATACTTCTCTGTAGGGAGTG
Source organism: Marmota flaviventris (assembly GCF_047511675.1). Classification (NCBI taxonomy): domain Eukaryota; kingdom Metazoa; phylum Chordata; class Mammalia; order Rodentia; family Sciuridae; genus Marmota; species Marmota flaviventris. Next base: position 77,868,544 of record NC_092507.1, read on the forward strand.
ATGTCAGCTTCGCAGTCAGCAAAACATAAATAGAACCAATTGTTCCTCCATTTGGCAAAGAATTTTATATTTGAAATTAATTCCAGGCCACAGAAATAGGATATTTCCTTTCTCTTAAGAAAACTATCCTCTTTGAGTCACTTATAAAAAGTTAAAATCAGTGTCCAAAGAAGAGAGGGTTTTGATAGACTAAAATTTTAAAGATCTCTTGTCTTTTTAGTATAAATTGAAGATATAAGGTCTCTCCCCTCAATACTACCTCTACTTTTCACCCTAGTCAGAAGCAACTGATCTCTATATAAATTAAGTCTCTTTCCTTTTCTACTCACTTCATTTTTAAAAATTCAGTAGTAATCAAATGTGACTCTCGAGCCCCAGCACTGAGAGAGCTCAGGGAAAGTTATGTCATGATAGAGAACAGTCTGGAAGGATCCACACTCCCAAGTCTGGGCACTGCTCTTCTAGCATGTGCCACTTTGTGTGTTCACTTAAATTCTGAAAAATGAAGATAACTTTGCCTACACAGAATGAATATGAGGGCTCCTTAGCAAGGACAAGAACTGGGAAGAGACCTACGGAGGTTCCTGTGAACCAAGCCATTAACCTATTTAGCTGAATCTAGTCCTTAGAACAGATATTAAAAGACAACTTGCCTTTTTATGCCTATGGAAGCAAAGATGAAGCATAATTACAAGTTTTTAATGAAAACATCTACAAATTCCATGAAAATCAAACTAGGTAAGTATGAGAAATAGTGTCCAAATGGCTCACTCTTTCTAAGTCATGATATTGTTCCATAATCTTGGTAAATAACCCACGAGGGGAACAGTTTATGACTTTGTATAGAGCACTCTCCTGACTGTCACATGTATGTTATGGGGTCAGCCCTGGAGACTAATACTGGGAATCTTCACATACAGATTCTTCTTACAAGGCTGTATCATCTAGAACTCTCTGTGGGTTTCTGGGAAGCTGATTGCCTCAGTGCCAACGATAATCTTGGGCAACTTGCTAAAATATTTCTTATTAATGTTTTCTTCCATACAAAATGTTGAAATTGGCTGACATAAATTTCAGCTCATCATTCCGTAGTAACTGCTCTATTATTTTCTTAAAGTTCTTTCTGGTCCCTTCTACCCCACCTCTTTGACTAGAGACAGTCTTGAACATGTAGCAACTAGTTCCCTGAGCAGGTAAACATTGTTGACCAACACTTAAAGCTAAGTACTCGCACAGCTGTACGTCAATGCTTTCAAATCATAACAGATATACGCATGCAAATCATTAGCTTATCTCTCTAAAGCCGAGTTACTGCCTTCTTGTTCAGGCCACACATGTCAAATAGGTCAACAAATTAATATTTTAATTAATATTTCTGCAAAGACAGAAAGGATAGAAGAAAGAAGATGATGAAAGAAGGACAGAGGAAAGGAAAAAAGTATGGGGGAAAAAAAGAGGAAAGGGGAAAGGAGGATGAGAACATAAATCTCCTTATCAAACTCCAAGTTTGGCAAATGTTCACTAACGAACTCATTCTTACAAAAGCCCAAGAGGCTTATTTCGAAATAGTTGCAGAAAGACTTACGTGGAGGAACTGGATTTTGTTCCTTAATGCTTGGAACTTTTTCTGAAAACAAAAGCATAAGTCAAGTCACAATGGATTCCATGAAGAAGCCAGGATTTGAGCAGAGGGTTTTCAAAATCTCAGCAGAAGCTGACACTTTTCCTATTAATACTTTGTGAACACCCTGTCAATGACCCTCTTCAGATATCAAAACTGTAACATGGGTGACACAGAAATTTTAAGCATTGTATTCTGCTAAGGGTCAATTATACAGGCACTCCAATTTGAAGAAAATTCAAAAGGCAAACACCTAAACTTAGGGAATTTAAATCTAATGGTATATGTGTCTTTGATTTACTTACAAAAAGATTCAATATATTTAAATATTGTGCTTATCCAAGTGTATTTACATTGTATTCCGTGTTTAAAATATTCTTTTAATTTAATAATTTACACATTTTTGCATCTTTATTCTTCTTCCTTTAATGCTATTGTTTCTTTGAGTATATGTTCTGGTACTGGAGATTGAACCCTGGGTCTCATGCAAGCACCCTACCTCTGAGCTACACCCCCAGTCCTTTTGCATTTTATTTTGAGACAGGGTCTCACTAAGTTGCCGAGGCTGGCCTCAAACGTGCAATCCTCTTGCCTCAGCCTTCCAAGTCACTGGTATCAAAGGTGTGTGCCATGTTGACTATAATACTACTGTCTTATGATTCATCACTCATCTGCATTGCCAAAGAGGTCTCTTTGTCCACCAAGACCTTCTGCAGCCACCAATACTACCTCCTTTACATTAGCCCCCAGAGTGAATTTTCCAGAGCCCAGAGATGATCATGTTATTGTCCTGATTAAGTTCTTTGATGACTCCTCTTTGATCACAGGAAAAAAAATTCAAGCTGTTTTTCCCTTAATGGGGGTCCTTCACCCATGCTGGCTTCTGACACTCAGTTATATAAGTTCTCCAAATTTCCCATGCTGCTCCATGTCATCACACTTTGCAAGTCATCTCCTGAAATGCCTCCTCTCCTAGACCTGCTTGGTTGGAAATTTTGCTGGGAGGCCTTCCCTGACTCTCTCTAGTTCCACCTTGGCCCCCCAGCAGGGCTGGTCTCTTCCACATTGCTCATTTCATCCCTCTTCTTGGGCCACATCACACTCTAATTTGCTGAGGGGACAGAGATTCCTGCCATTTTTTCCTGCCCTGAAGACAAGGTCTAGTTCTTACTCATCTCTGTTTCCTCATAGAGGCATAGAGTTGGTCTTTCAGGACTGTTTCGCAAAAGTCGATTAAAATGCTGATGTACTTTTTGGAGATGGAGGAAACAAGGAATAAGACTCTTAAAATGTTTGTGTGCTTCATTATTTCTATAATGCTTCATGTTAATGAAGTGCTAAAGAGCCAAGATTCTCATTCGAGGTTCACCCCAGTGCCGTGAGGGAGGCAGAAAAAGAATTTTTATCACTATTTTACAAATAAGCAGCCTGAGATTCTGATATCCTGTGATTAGCTCAAGGTCACAGCTGGAAAGCATCAGGGCAGGGGTTGAAACACAATTCCAGACTTCTGCCTCACAGGCTAAATGACTGGTGAGTGTCACTCTGTCCTTAGCTGGAGAACAGGGATTAAGTAAATGCTCAATCACAGACTGTCTGCCCTCAACAGAACAGCATGGACCAGGGGCCAGGATACCACAGCCTCTGAGCTAAGAATGAATTTCACATTTTGAAATGATTTCTTAAAATCAAAAGAAGATGACTATTTCATGACACAAGTTGTATGAAATTCAAATTTACTCCCTAAATGAAGTTTCATGTGATCACAGCTATGCTTATTTATATAAAATCGCTGATTTCTTTCATGCTATAGCAGTAAAACTGAGGAGTTGAGACACGGAGTATATGTGCTCCCAACTAAAAAAATTCTCTATCTGGCCCTTTCTGGAAAAAGGGTACTGGGCCCTGGCATGGACTCCACCCTTTTCTTTAGAGTTTAAAAGTGATTCATAGTGGGGTAGGGAGGGGGAACATGGGAGGAACAGACGAACTCTAGATAGGGCAGGGGGGTGGGAGGGAGGGGGCAGGGCGTTAGCAAGGATGGTGGAATGTGATGGACATCATTGTCCAAAGTACATGTATGAAGACACAAATTGGTGTCAACATACTTTATATACAACAAGAGATATGAAAAATGGTGCTGTATACGTGTAATAAGAATTATAATGCATTCTGCTGTCATTTATTTTTTAAAAAATCAATTAAAATAAATAAATAAATAAATCGACTAAGTAAGTCATAAAAATAAATAAATAAAAGTGATAACATGTTGCCAGTGTTGGCACATTCCTATAATCCCAGCTATTGAGGAGGCTGAGGCAGGAGGATCCAAAGTTGGAGGTTAGTAATTGCGTGAGCTACCACTGGGTATAGCTCTGAGGTAGAGCATTTGCTTAGTGTGCATGATGCCCAGGGTTCCATCCCCAGCACTACCAAAAAAAAAGTGGTACGTAGAGCCTTTTCCATCTCCATTTCCATCCAAAAAAGAAGGAACACACACTTTGTCTGAATCCCCCTGGAAGCAAAAAGAACTTGGGAAAAGTTGACCAAAATTAGCAGTATATGAGTTGATATTTATGAAAATAAAGGTTGACAAGATGAAAGGAAACAGAATTATAAATTCTCACTATCAGTCATCTCAACTAGGCTGATCAACATGTGTCCTCAATGGTCCAGCTCAAGGGAAACCACCAGATGAATCAGAGCCACTATAATTGACTGGTACCCCAGGAGCCATGCAACATGATGGCTCTGGGATGAGGAGATGGGCTAAAGTTACACTTCAATAAATTACTAAGAAAATGTAAATGTGTGTTTTTGTTCCTTTTGGGGGTGGGCAGTACTAGGGATCAAACCCAGAGCCTTACACATGCCACGCAAGTACTCTACCACTGAACTACATCCCAGCTCTGACCGTGTGTTTTCAAGGAAAATTAATTCAGTATGCAGAGCACATTCAATACACTAACTGCAAAATGAGCTCTCCTGGGAGTTTGGTCCCATCAGCCTTATTGGCAGCAGTAACAACTGTGACACCTTACATTTGTACATTTGTATAGTATTTTCCAAAAGACAAAAAGCCTTCATTTATATGACTCATTTTAAACCCTCAAGAACCCTATGAAGTAGGGGTATCTAACCACAAAATTCACCCACTTTCAAGAAGTAGTGGTTTGATTCACTGAACTAAGTCCAAAGGCATTTAAAGGTCTCAATAGCGTGCATCATGCGAGAAGTATATGCACTTCTGGGAAGAGTTCCATCCAATCAACCGCCTGTGGTTAAACTTTGTCACTCAGAATCCCCAAGTGATTTAAAAATAATGATTCTCCACTGAGGAGACCTCACATGTAAAAATTTAGGTTTTACAGCAAGGCCTGTGTGATGGATGACATTGTTCTAAAATTCTTAATGGACTTATGTTATGATCTAATCCTCTCCCCCCACCCCAAATAGGGCCTTCTCAGAGAGCTAAATAGGAACAGTTGTTGCTCGTTTCTCCTGGGTGAAATTCCTCATGACTGCGCATAAACAATAACAAGCACAGGCTGCAGAGCTAAGGTTGAAGAAATTTATCCTCTAACTTTTTTTTTTTGTTCCCAAATCCCTCATAACCCCTGAGTCTAACTAAAATAGTTTCATCTCCACCAGAACCCTATAATCGAGCTGGCATGCTAAAAGGAAAAGAGGGGATGTAACAATATTTACTTTGGGTTTAGGGATAAGATTGTAAGAAAGGAATCCTAGATATTGCTGTAAAGAGACTTTTAACAATGCATTTCTTGCAGAACGAATAAACTATAATCAACATTCTGAATTAAATCTTTTCATATACTCTGAGCAAATTTTGGTCTACCTCTTGAACCAAGATTTCCCTCCTCAGATTGTTAGGCATGGCTTTCATAAATGGGATATTTCTGGGGTTATGCATGAGTAACTGACCACAGCTTTGGGCCTTCAGTTTTCAATTCAGTTCTCCTAAAAACAGTAGGCCTGTGCAGGCCCACAGAAAAACAAGGCGTCAAACTGGTACCCACATCTATGGGTATTTGGCAATGAGGGAAGGAGGGTGTTATAGTTTGGATGTGGGATGTTTGCCAAAGGCTCCTGCACTGAAGTCGTGGTTCGCAACGCAATAATGTTCAGAGGTGGAACTTTTGGGAAGTGACTAGATCACCAGGGTTTTGATCTTATCAATGAATTAATCCACTGATGAATTCACAATCAAAATGAAATATAGTCCTGGAGATATAACTCAATGGTAGAGTGCTTGCCTAGCATGCTCAAGGACCAGGGTTCAATCCTCAGCATCACAAAAAATTTAAGTAAGTAAATTTCATAATTGAGTAGAATACTGGAGGTGGTGGGAACTTTAGGACATAGAACCTAGTTGAAATGAGTGGGTCCTTGGGGGCATGTCCTTAGCGACTGCATCTTGTCCCTGAGCCCTTTCCTCTCTCTTGCTCTCTGCCTCTCAGCTACCATGAGTTAAGCAGCTTTGCTCTACCACGCCCTTCCGCCGCCAGGTCTGACTCACTTCAGGTCCAGAAACAATGAAGTCAGCTAACTATGGACTAAAATCCTGAAATCATGAGCCCAAATAAATATTTCCTGCTTTATGTTGTTTTTCCTCAAGTATTTTGTCACAGCAACAGAAAGCTGACTAATACTTGGGATGGGGAGAGGAAATCTCCTGGAGATTCAGAAGGCTTTATGCAGGTACCACTGGAGACAGGTTTTACTAATCTTACTTCACTGTTTCTGAAACTCTTCTCTGGGTTCTTTCAATACTGATGGCCTGTTCACTTATCTTCATTCTACCACTAGACAATGGTTATTACCTAGGGGTAATTTTCGTAAACTTGGAAAAGCATCAAGACACATTGGGGGTATCAAGATAGTTGTGGGGGTGACTGATATTGGCATTTAGTGGTAGAGACCAAGGATGCTGCTAAACATCCTACAATGTGCAGTTCAGCTCTTCTACAACAAAGAGTCATCCAGCCAAATAGGTTGATACTACTGAGGTTGAGAAACCTGTACTAGAGTATAAAGGCCTTAAAGATGGGATAATGGGCACGGTGGCACATGCCTGTAATCCCAGTGATCTGGGAGGCTGAGACAGGAGGATCATAAATTCAAGTCCAGCCTGGGTAATTTAGCAAGACCTTATCTAAAAAAAAAAAAAATACTGGGGATATACCTCAGTGGTAGAGTATCCCTGGTTTCAACCCCCAGTATGAAAAATCATCTGTCAACTCTTATACCTACCATTAATAAGGACTCATTTTTTGGAAGAAATATCCATAAATGCCATGTAGATCCTATTATTGGGTACTTTCCCCAGCAACCCAGTCTTCACACTGCCTTCAGGGAGTAGCCTTCCTAAATGATCTAATCATGGGTTTCCTGCCAGAGACCTCTTGATCATTCTTAACCTTTAAAGGTGCATACTGGAATGTTTATGGATGAAATTAAGTGTCTGGGTTTATTTCCAAACAATCCACTGGGCAACAGGAAGTGATAAAACAAGATTCACCATGAACAGATAGTTAAAACCAGACTGTGGGTTCATTCTATTTATATATATTTGAAATTTTCCAAAATAAAAAAAAATGTTTAAAGGCAAAGCAAATGGAATCATAAAAATCTCTATAATACCCCTCCCTATTGGATAGAGGAGGAACGTCTTATTCTGCCAGCGAAGCATTTCTACCATCTTTCTACTGTTTTCCCCTCATCTGTATCTTAGCTTGATGACAAAAGTTGGCTGGTTCTTTAGAGTATTTTTGTTCTGGAAAAATCAAATGTGTTCCAAAAAGTAATGCCTCCTGTGGATTAACTTCCATTTGACATTCACAACTTTTCCTTCCACAACACACACCACACCACCTGCCAAGAAAAAAAAAAAAAAAAAAACCCACCCAACTTTGGCTAAGAGGAGAGAGAGGAAATTAACATTTACTGACTATCTATGATATGCAGGTGCTTTTATTTTCTGAAGCTGTGTGGTGGAAATATGAAGGAAATTCAGTACTTCAAACATTTAACATGCTGAGAATTAAGTACTGCATATAAATCATGACAAATTTGGGAAAGATATTTATTGCTCTTTTCTGTCCATATGACCATTTCTCTCGGTGTGTACTCTGTCACAGTTTTTAAAAAAAAATCATCACTGGCATGGTGTAACCATTTTTACTATGTAAGACCAACTGTTCTCGAGTGCTGTAAAGAGTAGTCACAGCATCCAAAGCAAACATGCCTATACTTCAACATGTTTCTGAAAAATATGGTAAGATGGCCTTACCTCAACTATTTTAATTGTTTTGCCATAAATCATAATATGCATAAACTATTCAAGTTTTCTGGAGTTTTTTGTTTGTTTATAATCCAAAGTCACAGAACTTTTCCTGAACTTTACTACACTATTAAGCAGACTCCGCATTTCCTTAGCCCTTTAGAGGAACAGACGTTTTTTTTTTTTTTTCTCCCCCCCTAAAATTCATCATCTTCCTTCCAGTTCATATTCTTTAGGGTATTTAGGTGGTACTGCAAATACCTATGTGATATGGAATGAAGAGGGGGAAGGCAGAAGAGAAAAGGAGTATGAAGAGAGAGCTACCTGTGTTGTTGGTAATTTTTATTAATAACTAGCACCATGTTTCACCTGAGAGAAGGCAGAGTTTGAGAGCACAGGTTATAGAATCAAAAAGCCTGGATTTAATTCCAGATCTGCTTTTATAGATTGCATGACTGTTGGTAAGTTATTTAATCTCTCTCTAAATGCAGGTGCAATGAGGATTAAATATAACCCACAACATTATAAAAAAGTAAATGCTTAATAAATGTTGGATCCTCACCACCACCAGGACCACAATCCATTGTTAAAAAGTTTAAGTAGATAAAGAATGATAACCATTGGGCTGGGGATGTGGCTCAAGCGGTAGCACGCTCGCCTGGCATGCGTGCGGCCCGGGTTCGATCCTCAGCACCACATACAAACAAAGATGTTGTGTCCGCCAAAAACTAAAAAATAAATATTAAAAAATTCTCTCTCTTTCTCTCTCTCTTTAAAAAAAAAAGAAAAAAGAATGATAACCAAGTGATGGTTCCCATAAGGACTTAAAGATCAAAGGTGGCAGAGATGTGCTCAGGGAGACTCCACTAAAAACAGTGACTGGAGGGTGAACTCAGAATTACTTAGGAAGTCTTGACAGCCTGTTCTCCCTGTGTACAAGAGGAAAAAACACGGGCTTGAGGGATACTCATGCTACTGACAATGGTAATCACCACTCTCTCTGCCTGGTGCTCTGCCTCTATCTGCTGACCCTGAAAACCCAACACCCAAAAAAGTAAGACAAATCAAATGCCAGGGAGAGCTGGAGATTCCTTCACAGGGCACCTATGTAATAAAAGGACAGTGGAACATCCCTTGGTTAGGAAATTTTTATCCAAAAAGTTAATCCCAGCAAATGATTTGCCTGCTCCCAGGAAGAACATTCATGATGCTATTATTATTATTTCAATGAACCTATGGTATTTGGCCAATGATTACAAACCCTTTTTAAAGGACTATTCTAATTCACTGTGAGACAGAAGAAAACATGCTAACTCCAAAGGTCTGCAATAGGTGAAGAGTTTAGAGACAAAGAAAATATACATAAAAGGGGGAGGAGTCATTCTAAGAGTTTAAAACTGTTAGAAATCCCACCCATTTGGTGCTGTCAGCGAATTTGCATATAGCCTCTGGGAAGCTGGCCTACTGTTTAACCTCATGAATTTAACAAATCTAAGTAATAACATGCTTCTCCACTAAAATCTAGTCTCAATTAGCAAATCTCATGAAATTGCTTTGATATTTGGTAAAACTTTCCTCTTGAACTTTTACGTAACAAAATACACTGAACTCTCAGTGTAATTACACTAAGTTTAAAGAAAAGTAATTACCTAATTTACAAGAAAAATTACTTAGAAAAATACCACCAGACTTTAAAAAAAAATGAATGAATTGCTGGAAGTTATACTGCTGCAATATTAATGTGTAATTATTGTCTGGCATGAGAAAAAGCAAGCTGCTGCCTACAATTACCCACAGAATTACCTCTCTCAAAATAGGTGGGAGCAACAGATGGAGTTCGAGGAGCTGCTGCTATTGTTAAACCACTTTCACAGGACAAAACAGAGCCAACTGTTGCCTAATTGTTTCTTTGCAACACAACTAATTTATTCTTATTTCTTTCCCCTGAACCCAATAAAAAGGAACTCAGATTTGTGCATCCCATTTAAAGAAAGATGTCTGTTGTAACTTTCAAATGGTTGAAAACCAACCAATAAAATAAAAATAATAAAAAATTTAAAAAAACCAACAACAAAAAAATGTGGAGGACCTACTCCACATCTAACAGGTACATTTCAAACTGACTTCAGGATGGCTGGGAAATGAATTAAAAATTATTTTGCTCCATCCAGCAGCATACTTGAGTGTTGCAGCTGGAAGTCTGGAAGCCACCTGATCCAAACCCCTCCTCTCCAGATGGAGAAAATGAAACTCGAAGAGGTGAGGAGAGTTCTCTGGAGTCTCCCAGCCAGTTGGTGGGGGAAAGTCAAGAGTGGTGGCCCAGGCTCCTGGCACTGCGCCAATACTCTCCTCCTATACTCGCCTTCCTTTCTGACATGGGCATGGCCCTAGGAAGAGGGAAGCTGCCACAGACAGATATGACAATTGGAATGGCACAGCTATCCACAGAAGGGTAACTCAGCCAAATTAGAAACTGGCCAGCACCCACATGCCTCTGTTCTGGTAGGTCCTGCCTGCTCCAGAGCCACCCCAGCTGCCTAGTTCTGCCAAATATCAGGCCAACAGTGCTCAGATCAGAAGTGCCCTCTTCCGGTGGCCCCAAACCCAGCCATCAGGTCTCCCTGCTAATGCCAGCAGCTGGAGCCAGCCTGCTCACTGACTTCTGACAAGGCCCTTGGTATCTGGCTTCTCTCTGTCCTTCAATGGGGTGGGAGGTGACCTGCGGCTCCAGCCCTGAAATATCTCACCCTGGAGGTTTGGAATCCACTTTCATTCTCCAGCCTCCTCTCAGTTTGACACCCTGACACAGAAATGCTTCTGGAGAGTGACAAGTTGTTTCTAGACAGAGACAACTATAACTGACCAGATATCCCATGTGACATTTACTTCCACCCCTCAGATGTTGACAGCTGCCTGATGTGCTCACGCTTGTTTGTGCCCCCTGGAGCTGCAATGTAGTCCCTGTCAGATGCTCCCTTCACAATCCACAGGGCCTCATCTCCATTCCTGACATCCTCTTAGGGCCCAGCTCTGCTTCTCTGCTGGTCCAGCTGGCCTGATTTACATCAAGTCTGGCTCTGCCTTGCCTGTCCTCCCATTTACTGGTGCCACCCCCTCAAGGCACATCCTTTTCTCTAGAAGATGCGGCTTGCTGAAGGTTCCTGATGTGTAAGAAGAGAGACTCTTAGATTTGGGCAACAAATTTGATTGTATAAAGTTATAAAAACTGAATTATAAAATGCATTTGGGGTGATGGTTCTCCATCGTCTTTCTACTGTGACTCCCAATATGAACAAGGTTAACAGACACAATGCTCTCTCAAAGGCATCTGCAATTTTGCCAAAGTATTACATTAGCTTGTAGCCAGCACCACCACTAGCCATGGATCATGGAGAGATGGGCTACAGACTGGGTGCTAGTCCCAGAACACCAGAGATAACTTTAAGCCTTTGTTCCATACCACAAGGAACCAAGAGTGATCTAATGAGATCTAACAAGAAGAAGAGTGATCTGATTTTTGAAAGAAGACATACTTTGTAAATGTATTACAACTTAATCACAATGGCAGTAGGAGAACTAGCTGAAGAAAAGACTCTTTGGAAAAGAATCCCTTTCTAAAGTTAATAACAGGTCCTTAACTTATCTCTTGAATAAAACTGAACTTCATAGTATTGAATAGTTTTAGGAGAATCCTTTGGGCCCCTATTCTCTGACTGAGCCCCTAATATGTACCTTTAGGTTCTGCTTGGTGGACCACTGCCAGGGGCTTGGTGAATGTCTTCTTATTCTGCATCATGGCCCAAATCATGGAGGCATCCAGGGAGGTGCAGGCTTCATCAGGAGGTACGCACTACAGGGAGGAAGAGCAAAGCAGTCAGAGGTCACTCGAAAGTGCCTTTGCCAGCCCAACCTGCACAGTTGTTCTGTAGCCCCTTATCAGACAGCTTACAGCTGTTTACCATGGAAAAACAGGAAATTTGTGTGTTTTTCAAGAACCCTAAATAATCAGGGAGATATTAAGGCAGGCCCACTATATTTTCAGCTGCCCTGGAAGATGCAAACATCACTAGATGGCTTATAAATATTATCATCCCCAACCCTTCTTCCTGAAAAACAACCCAAAGTTTTAGAGTTAGTTTGAAAAATAGGGGAACTGTATGATGAATGCTGGCCCTTCACCCAGTTGGCTTCATAGAGATGGCTTGTGATAACATTTGTGATAAATGTTTGTGATTTGTGATTGTGGGAAACTTCATATATTGCATCATGTGGTTGACAGATTTTATATTTGTTATCTAAAAAGATAATAGTATTATTAAGTTTGTTTGATTTTTTTCAGAATCCTGGTATAGGCACTGCAAAATCAAACTTTCCAGGGTCATCTGCTTTTTGAAAAGAGGGGAGTACAGGGCATTGAATCCAGGACCTTGTAAATGCTTTACCACTGAGCTAAGCCTCCAAGCCCAGGATCATCTGCTTTTAATATTCTAAAATGCAGGTTCTAAGGAGTGGCACCCAGGTGTGTGGACCATGAGATCAGCCACTTGTAGCTATTTTAAGGACTCAAATGGGAAGATAGTGGTAACAGCTCATCTTAAACCTCTGCTGCATCACAGCTACTGTCTCACCTATTCTTCTAACCAGAGGGAAGCCAAGTACTATTATCCCAGCTTACAGGTGAGGACATAAAGGATCTGAGGGGCTGAGGGACTTGCTTAAAGTCCCCTGAGTGCAGCAGGCCTTTTTTATCTCTTCCCATGCCCTTTCCACTATTCCCTACCTTGAAGGTAAACGGTGATTTGAAATTCAGGATCATATCCCATCATGTGATCAGAACTTGGGACTCAGAACTCTCCTTGGAGAGTTCTGGAAGGAAACATTAGAATTAATTTTCACAGACTGACACACTGCAAAGCTGTTCCAGAAAGAAGTAACAGCCAAAATCACCAACAAAAATCCCTAAAAACTGCCAGTCCTCCTCTCCTAAATACCCAACTCCTAAAAGTTATCCTTCTGCCTGCAGGAAGTGACTGGGGCCCACAGCTAAGCACCGAGCTCCCCATGACTCTATACCATCCACTAAGCCCCAATCTTGACAGCCACTGGAAGGTAAATGTCCACCAGCCTAAGGTATCCATGCTTCCAAAAGCAAAGAAATTGATATAAGTCACCTTATATGTGTCCCTGATGATTATCATCAGATTTTTTGTTTTCACATATAGACATTTCATATATAGACATCATATATAGAATTTTCATAAATTCTTAAAGAAATGAGTTCCCAAGGAAATACAATAGTGCAAGGGATTCAGATCAATGGCAATCTATTTGATAATGATAATTTTCCCTCTTCTAAACCTATTTCCTATGGCCTATATATTAAGTGAGAGAATTCCATATCTGCATTATTAATGATACGGCTTGATTCTTAACCTTGGAGATATCAATTGATATGTGAGTACAAAGGATGAGAAGCTAATTTACACTGTGTGGTATCTATGGAATAAATACACATTGGAAATTATACATCATCACAATAGGATGCAGAAACGAAACTACAACAGAAGACACCTTTCACACACAAGGCTGACCTAACGAGGCATCATCATAAACCTAGTAGAGCGCTTCATGAGCTATTCCAGTGAGGCCAAAGGGCTCTGATTTCTGTTGTGGCAACAGAATGCAGTGGTTCAATACAGGGAGCGATATGAGGCAAACATGATGAACTGATGTAAAACTGAGAAAGAGTAAAATAGTTGTTAGTTTCCCTTAGAAATCTTCCTGAAACCAGTCAACCTTCTAACTCACACAGAGAAGGTCAAAAAAGCAATTGCAATCCAAGTCTCAACGGGACTTGGAAAAATTAATCCTCATGCTGAACTTGTCCTTTCGGCTCCCTGTACTTCTGGCACTGCACACTGCACACTATCTGACCAGCAGAGATAAAGCCAGATCTCTCCCTCAGTGGAAAACAGTCCTGATTTATCACTCGTAAGGTAATACTAAGTAGCACACATGGAAGGAAAGAAAGAAAAAAATCATACTGTCAGGATTTATTCTCTAAGACTCCATAAAACTCACAGCTCCCTGCTCACTCTGACTTTATTACTTCAATTGGGCAATTCCAAAACCAAAAACCTCAACCTGCGATAACTGGGGATTAAACTTGCCCAGTAGGTCACTGCATCACCTAAAAATGTCAAAGTAGTGGTCTAGATGGATGAAAGCCCACTAACCTTAGGCAACTTCTGGGGGTCCTTCTCTTTCTTGGTACATAACGTCAGTTCACACTGTAGGAAGAGCAGTGAGGTATTGAACATGGGCTTAAAGACAAAACTGAATCGCTTCTTATCCATCTCGGCTTGTGGGATAGGAAAGTGCACTCTCTTGGGGCTGTAGAATTTCACAGACTCATCTTTAGGACATATGTTCTCAATGATGGTATAATCAGACATCCTGTCAGGGTTCGAATATGGAGAGATAAAGCATGTTTGGATGGCAAATCCCAGTTCGTGGTCAGCCTTAGTGACCGATACCTACAAAAGATCAGAAAAATCAATTCAGAAACAAGTTAGCATCTTGCTTTTACTTGAGGGCACAAGGATAGCATGCTGACCTAGCCCTTCAGATGAGACATTACTTTATTTTCATAACATATGCATAGACTTCTTTCTAACTACAAAAGTAACATACGCTCATTGAAGAAAGGTATTTTCCACTTAAATTTGATATGGATGATGACAGTGAATTATTTAGCTCAAATGCCAGCCTGGAAGTTTCAAATGCAAGATGAATAAGTCTCTTCAACCCCCCGTAAGTCCTCTGAGAGATAAAAATAAAAGCACACCACGCGTTGAAGTGAATTGTCCAAAATAAGTAAAACACCTACAGCAAAGCCATAATAATAGTGTTTTGCTTACAGAACAAGCTCTTTTTAAAAACTTGCTCAAAAAGTAGAACACAGAGGCAGAATCCCTAACTTTGTAGGGAAGACTGAGTTTCTAAACCATAAATCAGGGGGCTGGGGATATAGCTCAGTTGGTAGAGTGCTTGCCTCACATGCACAAGGCCCTGGGTTCAATCCCCAGCATATCACCAAAAAGGAAAAAAACAAAAACTAAACCACAAGTCAGATCAAACCTAAAACATTATAACAGATTCATCTGAGCTCCTGCTTAGTCTGTGAGCAGGCAGAGCTGAGCTCTGATGCTGGATGTCAGGGACAGTGCAATCTGGTGGCCATCATGGACCTGGCAAAGTGTCCCAGCTGCTCACAGGACCAAACCAGCCTTGCCAAGTACTCTCCCTTCACTCTTTAAGCCCAGGGGTATTTTAAGGGAAATCTAATCTGGAAACATTTCCAATTCATTTACACTTCCTTCTTACAAAACATTTGTATGGGCCATGTCCAAATCTTGTTAAGGTTCTTTTCTTTAGAAACAGGAAATAGTGTTTAGCCAAGTGTAAACAGAATTCAAACATCAACTATCCTGAACTCAGCTAAAATCCCTAGAACAGACTGAATTCTCCATTTGGTGACACATGGATCATGGCATGGACTGCCCTCCCCCTTCCATGCCTCATTCCTTAACTAAATTTAGGATCAAAATAAACTTAAACACTTTTAAATAAAGTTAGTCCTCACCCCCAGGCCAGTAGCCCCAGAATCCTTTCAAAAGACATGGAGATATAAACAAACTTTCCATTCTGAGATACCCAGGGGAAACCCCTGACATTGCTTGGAGCTCTGAATCCACAGCACTATTGTGAAAGATGCCTGCATGGTTAACCATGAGGCACTCAACAAATAGATGATGAGGAGCAGGAGGATGCTAATGAATATGATTATGATACCGCAGCTTATGGTGACACTTGGTGATATTTCAACTTCCTTATCTTTGCAACAAGATATTCTATAGAACAAGATATTCTACTTTGGAAAGGTGGTAAATTTTATATATTCTACTAGTAACGTGTCCTTTAACATGAACTCAGAACTCACAATGCAAAAATGTGTAGCAAAGGAACATCACATCTTTTCTTTCTCTCAAAGAAAGTATGTAATGGCAGAATATCTAGGGGATCCCATTATTATTTTTTTTTCTTGGAAGGGAAAAAACATTATCAGTAGTCTTTTACTCTAAGATAGACCAGAAATGAGAATACAGGCTGTGAAATGAGACATGTCCAAGAAAATCACATGCTCTTCTGTTCTCAAATATACCAAGATTTAAAGTTTCCTTACCTACAAGGACACATACAAGATATAGTTATTGTGAGAATTAGTAAAGTTATATGCAAACAACACAGCTCCCAGAGTTAATAAATACCATCCATCTTTAGCAGTATAATTCTAGATTTAAATTTTGGGTGTTATAAACAGTTGTTGTTGTTTTAATTCTCCAAGACAAAAGAACCAAACGAAAAACTGCCATTATATTACCAACAATTATCCAGATACAACCAAGGAAGAGGTGGCAAAACTGATAATGTCTTAGGTTAAAGTTAGGACCTGTGGTTAGAGAAAACAGAGGATTCAAGGAGGGGATAAGAAGGATGGCTAGGAGAAAAAACTGGGAAATTGTTCTTTAGGTCAAATCAATGATTTATTAAGTCTTTCTTAACCTAAGTAAAAAATTTTCCTACCAGCAGTGGAGTCCAAATTGGAAACAAAGACAAGACATGCCTGGTTGCTATCCTAATTTACCTAAACATTTACAGATTCTCTCTCCTATTTTAGGTATTTTAAATCAACTAAGAAAAAATAGTTTATAAAATTTCCCCATCCCCAAAATTTTCAATGTGTTTTATATTTAAAATGGTAGCAAAAAGATATAGTTCACTTTTTACCAAATTTAAGTTTGAAATGTATAGATGATATTTGAAAAGAATTGAAAAACAAGACTGAGGAAAAAAAAACTTTACCAATAATATATTTCAAGTAAGCCAGCATTGCAGAGGAAAAATCCCCAAATATCCAGGGCAAGATACACAAAGAAGATTAGCCACTGATCAGCATAAACCAACAATGCCATAAATTAGCAAAGCCAGGCACACATTTGGAAAAGAACAAACTGCAGTTGAGCAGCACCCCTAAAATCCACAGCACAACAGGGAGTCATTGACCAACTGCATATGTGGATTGTGCAGCCAGAGGATGACAGCAATCTTGGATTAGGGAAAATCTATGATTAGGAACAGCATGTAGAAAGCAGTGAATTTTCCCCAGTCGTGAAAGAAGTGTACCCTAGAAAGAGAAGCACTCTCCAAACAGGGAGTTAAAGAGGAGGGGCAGAATCCATATGATTAAGGAAAACAACATCCAGAGCCAGAGGGCTCCGTCCCAGAGCCAGTGCAGATGTGAGAGTTGTTGGTCTTTCCAAAACAGAAATATGTGCACTGAAGTCACTTTTAACATATGGAAGTATCCTATTTCGACCCCTTAAGCTTCTCACTCCTTCCTTCTCACTCACAGTGAAGTAGAACACCAGCTTGCAGCTTAGCACCAAAGCCAGTTTGTCAGATGCCAACTTCCCTGTAAGACCAGGTTGTGCCCAGGGTACAGGAATAGAGGACAGTCTGGTGCCATGCGATTTGTCTTTAGAATCCAATCTGTGAACCCGGATGTTTGCATTGATGAGACTTCATATTTTCTTCTCTTTCAAATGGCACTTTGAGGATAAATGACAGCAGTGTCTAGGGGACATGCAGTCACATGGCCTGACAGAGAACTCTGAATCTGAATTCTACTGAGTACTAGTTGTGTGAACTTGGACAAGTTTGTTCCTCAACTTTTTCATCCATGAGATGCAACCATTATTAGTCCCTTCTCACAAAATTGCTCGGAAGAGTTAATTACTATAACAACAGTATTTGGCACATCATAAATCAGCAATAAATGTTAGCTGTTACTTTTTCATTATTACTTTCATTATTACTATCTAATATTCTGTAGTCCAGATTTGTGCTATGCATGATCATCACTGTTTTATATAGTAAACATTTTTAATAAATTTAAACAAATACTTAGATAATGACTTAGAAAAAATTATCTTCTTTCTGTATTTTTTATTTTTGTTGTTGGTGGTGCAGGTACTGAACCTAAGACTTCACACATGCTAAGCAAGTGGTTCTAACACTGGGCCACATCCCCACCTCCAAAAAAACAATTTTCATGAGATATGATAGCACTGAGCATTTTGCTTAAAAGTGAATGTAAGGGGCTGAAGTTGTGGTTCAGTGATAGAGCACTTACCTGTCATGAGTGAGGCCCTGGGTTTGATACCCTGCACTAAAATGAAAGATGAGTGTAATTTAAAAGATAATATGTGAGGTTGTTTGAAATATTACATGGTTAACTCTGACGTGGCAACTACTAAACTATGGCTCCAAATATACTAAGATCAAAGCAAACATAAGGTTTTATTAGTAGAATTCATGCCCTGCCCATTTTTAAAAAATATTCACCTATTAGATTTTCTCTTCTTCCATGCATATATGATTATGCCAATATGAACCCCACTATTGTGTATAACTAGAATGCACTGAAAGAAGCATTATAAAGAAAAAAAAAAAAAGCCAGGCATGGTGGGTCATGCCTGTAATCCCAGTGACTTATGAGGTAGAGACAGAAGAACTACAAGTTCAAAGCCAGTCCCAGCGATCTAACAAGGCCCTAAAGCAACTTAGCAAGACCCTACTCAAAATTTAAAAAAATAGAAAGGCTTAGGGATGTGGCTCAGGGCTCTAGTGCCCCTGGGCTTAACCCCTGGTACATTAAAAAAATAATAATAATAAATATTAAAAAGTCGCTCTCTCTCCTTTCGCATAATATATGAGATTTTGAGATTTCTCACTTTGTTCAGAAAGTACCCTGGAAGTGTTTTCTCAGCCAAGCCTTTACCCAGAGCTACAGGCTGTGAGGAGGCACAGGAAGAGGCCCATATAGGGTGCTAATATCCCATGAACAGCAATTCAGCACTAAGCTGAAAGCTTGAGGATAATATTTCGGTCTCACCTCAACAAAAATGTGCCCATTCTCTGCCACAGAGAAGACCCCCTGGGAAGGCACCAGAAACAGGTCAGTGTTGTATAGCTCCATGTTGAAAGTGATGTTTCCATTGGGCTGGTCCTGAAAACTACTGGGATTCCCCAGCTGCCGCAGGCTGCAATTAAACTGGGAAAAAAAAAAAAAAAAACAGAGATAAGGATAAATCAAAATCACATGAAGGATGAAGCCCCTCCTAGTTATATGAGCTTTGTGACATTCAATCTTATTGTCTAACAGTCCCCAAAGCAAGTCAACCAAATGGACAACATTCTCCACAAACTATATACTAAAACCAACACATACTGAGATTTCAGGTCGGCTCAACAGAGAAGCATCTCCTTCATCCATATCACCAGGAAATCCATTATCACCTGATTCCAAATCTTCATAGCCATCTGGCCAACCACTACTATCCCCAGGGGATGGAACCTGTATCACAACCTAAAAGGCAAAGAAAGCACAGCCATTGTTAAAAAAAAAAAAAAAAAACACCAAACCAGTGCATCAGGTTCTATGAACACCATGTGGCAATTCAGATGCAAACTGAAAATTCGACTTTAATATAAAAAAAAAATCTCCAAACTTTTAAGGATTTCACCTGTGATAAATAATAAGGAGAAGCCCAATGCAGGTCCAAGTTAAGATCTGAACTAAGACTTGTTTTCCCTTGTGAAAAATACAGATTCATTTTACAACTACATTGAATAAATAACAATTATTTCAAATAGTGGGAAGACCCTAGACACTGAATCGGAGTTAAAAGGGCTGTCAACAGGCCTGTCTTATTGTAAGGAAAGCTTCTCCTTATAGGTCTTTATATTTGATCTCTAAGAAATGCTAAAAGCTGAATATTGTCAGGAGCTTTAGTTATTATTACCCTTCAAACTTTGTGGAAAGCCTAGATTGAGATAGAAACAAAGAACCTGATGTTTACACTGGAGACAGTCTCCTCCTCTTTTCTTTATACTACTCTTTTGCTCATTTCTCCCCTAGTATCTTTCTGTATGGTATCTGGGTACAGAAAAGAATATGTTCTAGTCCAAGACAATCTATCTTACACATTGGTTGAAATTATTGTTCCTAGGTTAGTTCTTAATAAGATTAAAAAAAATTTACCCAAGGACCGTGGCTCCACACACACACAAAAAAAATTCTGAAATTGATACAAAACAAAAACATATAGTAACATTACTATAAATAGTTATAACTGGAACAAACAGTTAAAATATACACTGAAGGGAAGAGAACGAGGGAAAATTGACTCTCTTTTTGCCAGGTTCTCAAAAGAAAGTATTGAGGCAATTGAAATAAATGTCCAGGATGTTGCTTACCCAGGACATCATCACAAAGAAAATAAAAATAATGATATGCCTTTCTTTCTTGAAGGAAAAGACACCTTTTTGCCTTAACAGGCAGATCATCACACACTTTTATTGATGTTAATTTGGAAACCAGTTTTAAAATGCCCAAGTCCAGTCTAGCAGTAATGTATGCCAGCCAGTATATAAGGAGAAAGTGGATAATTCCAAGAAAACTAGTGTCATAATTAGTAGGAAAGTCAAAGGTTAATAAATTAGTTATTTGGGTAACAAAGGGAGATTAGCTAGGTCAGCCGGTTATGAAGATTAGTGGATGAAAGAATTCAGTTCTGACTCTGCCATTAACTAGTCCCTTGAACCTAAACAAGTTTTTTAACTCCCAGGAGTTTAATTTCCTCACCTGTGAAATAAGGAAATTGAATGAGATCATCTGAGGATTCTTTCCAGTTGCAAGATCCTGAGGTTCTCTAAGGAACAATAAACTTGGGCCCACAGGAGAGCCACTCCCCATATGAACCACAAGGACCACAGCATGTGATCTCTAGCCTCCTCCCAGTTGGGTCAAATTTATCTGTTGACAAGCAGTGGCAAGAACCAGCAGCCACAGTCACCCCATCCCATGTCAACACTGGAGTAGGTGCTTGGAGCCCACAGACACACACTGCATCAGAGGTAGACAAGGGGACTTCTGAGCCTCATTTTTAACATGAAAAGTACAATCCAAACTCTAAAATCAGCACTTTGAAGTTTTTTGGGGATTTCATCTTCAAATTCTTTTACTATTCACTGCCTAGTCTTCATCTCCTAGAGAACAGGTTTAATCTGAAAAGATTTAGATAGTCACAGGAAAGATTTTTTTTCTGGGAAGTGAAATTTAGCTATTGCAATGGATTATCAATGAGGGCTATCAGTGGAATCCTTCTCCAGGTACTTTCAAAGGAAATTTTCTTCAATTTAGGGTTTTTTTTTTTTTTAGAGGTGGAGAGAGAAAGATTTAATAATTACTTAAAGGTCCTTTTCAGATTTTAAATTCTCTCTCTGATCGTTATATTTATGAGACAGAGTGAAGACCTCTCACTCTGGACAAGACTCAAACGAGACCAGAGAGACCATACACCTGGTTAGAGCTGTTTACACATAGCCCAAAGCCTTGGGTTTTGTCCCAGGCCATTTGGACCTGCAGCTTCGCCATAGAGAGAAGTCACAATCACTTGCCAAAGAACCCTCCATCAGGAGATGGAAGGAAGGAGTGGATGAGATCATCACGATACCAGATAAGGAAACAGGGTCTTCCAACTCCCAAAGACTCACCAACAAAGCAAATGAAACAGAGATCAGGGTCAAAGTGCATCCCATTTTGTTGAGAACTAATATATGGCTTTACTCAGATCCCCCCTCATTTCCATAGAAACATTAAGATGAATTTTAAAGTAATGCCCAAAAGTGCTTTCACAAAGGACAAAGCTTTGTTCTGGAGAACACTCACAGAGTTAAAGTAAACCACACCATCAGGGGCTGATCGCCGGTGCGAAGTACCACAGCCATTCAGCGGAGACTCCAAAATGAAGTGGGTATCATTCATCTTGGCCTTGCAGGAAGAATCCCGAAGGGTGAGCTCCATCCCTGAGTAGCCATTGGCCTGAAACAACAACCAACAAAGGCATAATGGGGGGCTCACAGGTAGTGCTGCCACACACAGTTCACACATGCTGCCAGGTCTTCACCTCTCCCCACTTACCTCTTCCCAGCTGACCACCTGTCAACAGCCCAAGGACTGTGATTGCTGGCCTTGGAAATTCAATAGCAAAATATTGACACATAAGGATTTGGAACTCCACTGCTCCTACCCCGCCCCTCACTGAGAACAATAGAAACCAGGTAAGAATCGAAGACAAGAGAAAGTGGGTCCATCCAACAGAGAAAACAGCATCAAGTGTCCAGAATTCAAAAGCAAGAAAGCTAGAAGGAAATAATAAACACAGACTAGGGTAAAATGGGGAAGGAGGTTGGCCTCTCCTTTAAGAGACTGTACTAACCTGGAAAGAATCTTTTTCTACAGCCACGGTCATCTTTTCATTGTCACATCTGACTGACAGGGCAACACCCATGCTCCCCTGCACCTCTTCTGGCTCTCTGGGACCAGGAAACAGTTGTATGTTGGGGATGACAGAGTCCCTTGGATGGGGGATTCTATCTTCTCCCCCTTCCTTCTGGCCTCTCCTGGAGATATCAGGGAAAGGAAAGGGGAGACCTCCATTTCGGCCTCCCCCACCCCGGAAGGGTGGTTTATCTGGGGCAGGCAAGGAGCCAGGGTCCAGGAGAATCCGTAGCTCAGGAGGAATGGTATGGACTTCCTCATCTCTCATCTCCTCTGTGGTGACAGAAGAAGGCAAAACATCATTGGTGTGTGATGCTAGGCCACAACCATCATCATTAGAAGCAGAACTGGAGGAATTAGCACAGAATTGGCAGGTGTAAATGCACATTTAACAAGCAATGTATAAAAGTGATTAGGAGTCTATAAGCCTGAATTCTAGTCTTGGTATCTAATTAGCTAAGTGGTTTTGTGCAAATGGCTTTCTTCTCTGTGTCTCAGTTCTCAATTTTTAAAATTAAGGGGTTGGGTCATATTCATGATCCTCAATGTTGGCTGCATATTAAAATCTCAGAGATTTCAAAAAAAAAAAAATCCTCACTGCCCAGGTTGTACCCCAAGCCAATTAAAACTCAAGACTCTGGGGTAGGAAATATTTTTTTTTCTACTTTTTAAATAATTGGTACACTATAATTGTACTTAATGATGGAATTTATTGTTACATATTCATACATGCACATAATATAACAATATAATTTGGCTAATATCACTTCCCAGCACTTTCCATATCCCACCCCTTAGTCCCTTTCCTCTACTGACTCCCCTTTAATTTTCATGAGATTCCAGCCTCCACCTTTCTTTTCCTTTTTCCTCTCCAGCTTCTACATATGAGAGAAAACATACAAGCTTTGACCTTCTGACTTTGACTTATAATTGTTAAACATAATGGTCTCTAGTTCCATCCATTTTCCTGCCAATGACATAATTTCATTTCTCTATGTGGCTGAATAAAATTCCATTGTGTATATATCCATTCATCTGTTGATGGACACCTAGACTGGTTCCATAGTTTGGCTATTGTGAATTGTGATGCTATAAACATGGGCATGCATGAATCACTATAGTATGATGACTTTAATTCTTTAGGATAGATAAATACCAAGGAGTGGTATATAGCTGGGTCATATGGTAGTTCCATGTCTAGTCTTTTGAGGAACCTCCATATGATTTCCTTAGTGGTTATACTAATTAACAATCCTACCGATAATGTAAAACTGTTCCTTTTTCTCTATATCCTTTCCAGGGCACAATTATCAATATGTTTTAAGCTCCCTAAGATTGAGAACCATTATGGTAGATGACTTCTAAGTTCCTACAAGTAAGAAAAGTCTGACTAGAGTAAGTTATATAAGGCAATATATTCTTCACAAATGCCATTAAAATACTTTCCCTGGATCTAGAAATCTTTTGAATAGTTCCTCAAAAGATTTCTTGACATGATATTAATATTTATTTGTTTATTTATGACGGTGCTAGGGTCTCAAGCACATTAGGTAAGTGTGCTACCACTGAGCTCACCTCCACCCCCAATACTGGCATTTAAAAATTATTTTACTGCCTCCTTTTTGACTGCTATACTCTAGAAGCTATTTGGGCACCCTGACTTTAAAATCATAATTCCCAAAGGGGAAAGAAAGAGCTGCTTAGATACAGTTATTTCTTTGAAGGAAGAGGTATTTCCATGCAAGTAATGCTCAGCATTCTGTCATATTTTCAATAATTTAAAAGAAAAACAAAAAGTTTCCCCAGTCTTTCTACAATTACAATCTAAGGCCAACCCAATGGGTGCTTAAGGTCAAACCCATGTCAGTGGAAGTTGAATGTGATCATGACTGGTTGGCATCAACTCTGCTTTAATACAATCCTTTTGAAAAGCATGCTACAGCTAGGTCCAATGGCAGTCATAGCTTTTGAGGGTTTTTGACTTGTATGTTAATATAATATCTCCATAACAACTGTAAGGTCCATGCTATAATCTCCCCTCATTACTGAAGAGGAATCTGAGACTCAGAGGTGAAGCAACTTCTCCCCGCAACACAGCAGATCTGGGACTTGATCCCAGCAGATATGGGACTTGATCCCACATTTGTAACCTCTGTTCTAGTGGCACTGCACTCAGTAGTGGTACTACACAATGAGAAAGAGGTCTGGGGATCACAAGAGTTGGGGTTTGAGTCATTCTAACTATAAGCCTCTGCAAACTCAAGAACTTGTCGAGCCTCTGCTTTCTACTCCATCATATTGAGATGGCAACTCTGGTACTCTCCCTGCATAAGAAAGCCCAAGCAGGAGTCCTCATGACCTTTCTTTTACAAGATACAGCCAAGACTACAGGCCCCAGACTTGTCTGCAGCCCTAACCCCTTAGAATTCTCAGCCTCAGGTTTCCCCAAGAGAAGAACACAGGCTCTAATTTATTCCTAACAAAAGTCACCAACATGCAGTGAACTCTAGGTTAAGAAAATCTGTGTTATAGTTTCACCAAGTAATTTTTTTTTTTTTTTTTGCAATTCTAGGTAATTTTAAGTCTTATAGAAGAAAATAGTCAAAGAAATTGTTTAAATGTGCAAAAGAAAAACAACACCATTCAAGCAGAAGTGAGAGTTCCTCACTGGAAAGCTTCATTTGGATGACATTTTTAAAACAACAACAACAACAAAAATCATTCTTACCATTGTTTTCAAGCCTAAGATGAAATCTATTAGCCACAGGAGCCAGTGTGTATGATGTTACTGGACTATAGCCATTGTCCAATGCCCACTTCAACAGGTTCTCTTGGGTGGAAGGAATGTCATCTCTTATTGATTTGGTCATTGTCATAGATCTTTCACCTTCTTTACCAAAGCCAATACTATTGGGAGCCTAAAGATAATAGCAAATTTTCACTCATGAGTCTAAAATGAAACAGTGTTTTAAATAATAATTAAATACCTGAAATAAATAGATTCTGGGTGGTATTTGAGGGATTATTTATTCTTTTGATCTCTATTTTCCTTGGGCTAAGAACATTGATATAACCTTTAATAGCAGATAAAGAGAGACATGTATTCATACTATGTGATCACATTATTTTAGATGGCTTATATCAATAAAAATAACCCAACAGCTAAGTAGCTACATACTAAATATACCTAATCTGTTACCATAAAACTAATTTAATGTTTATATTATCATCATCATCATTATAATTAATGGGGATGAAACCCATGAACTTGAGCATGCTTGGCATGAACGACATCTCCAACCCAATGATCACATTAGGCTGGGTCGGGGAGGTGCTGGATATTGAACCCAGGCTCACTTTACCACTGAACTACATCATCAGCCATTTTTACTTTTTTATTTTGAGACAGGGACTCACTAAGTTACTGAGGCTGACCTCAAACTTGCAATCCTTCTGACTCAGTCTCCAGAGACACTGGAATTACAGATATATGCCACCATGCCTAGCTCCAATGTTTACATTATTAAAAAACAATCTCAAAAGTATATGCCAAACTTTCCTTTTTTATTTTTATTTAAAAGTATGTATAAAGTATACGTGCACATTATGTTGCCCACAAATGTCTGTGCTTCTACTTCTTGTATCCCCAATTTTAAACGAAACATGACACAATCTACCAATTCAGTGTGGAGATGATCCCAACTTTATAAACAATTAAATGCCACATGGCAAAACAACCAATGTTTATATTTCATCTATTGTTTATGATTAATTTAGCAATTCTGTAATTGTATGCATTTGCCAATTCTCTTAACTATGTTTACATTTTATATCCTAAAATACTAAATAAGGTCATCACTCCTCTAAAAACACAATATTTTATACAGTAAGACAAGGAGGTCATAAAATTCGCTTTCACTGGGCAATCAGTAAAAAAACTAAAATAACAGATATAAATGTACTCTGAGTAACCAGGTCATAGAAGGTAAATGTCAATGTCACCTTCTGACTCTTACAGCAGTGACCTTGACAGAAGAAAGGAAGCTGAGTGCTTGGAGAGGGACCCCAGTGGGAAGGCACATTTTTAACAACTGCTCCAACCAGGCTGCAAAGTCCTTCCAGCCTGCAGATTATACCATTTTCATGCTGAATAAAAATCACTTTAATTTCCATGCCCAATGATTTTCTCCTGCATATATGCAGCATTTTTCCTAAATTCCTCATTTGCTTCCCATTCTGTTTGCCCTGAACATGACTAAATATTAATCCTTTCCCACTGTAAAACCATAAAAGATTCACAGGCTCTAAGTTCTCTTGGCCTCTTTGGTTGTGGGAGTTTGGCTGAAGACACACAGATTTCAATTAAAGCTTAAAGGATCTCACCCGGTATATTTCTCTATTAACCAAAGTGCTTATCCAAGGGAAATCGGCCAAACTGACCAGTCACAACCACTGCTCACAGAGGAACCAGGTGGAGTTTTAACCAAGTTCTGCAGCCCCCATTCCTAAACTCAGTTTCATAGATTTAGAATGGTTTAGCTCTTGGCCTAATTAAGAGAAAACTCCTTATGGGAAAACAAGGTTAAAAAGAAAGAGGGAAAGGAGAAGTTGGAGGAAGAGAAAGAGGAAAGAAAAGGAAAAAGGAAGAAATAAAGAAAGAAAAAAATTAAAATGAAGTAAAGAAGGATCCGATTTGTTCTTAGAACTTTTTACTCGTTTAGTCAACAGTGGTTTCTTAGGCTCAGCTCCTTCCAGCCTTTCAAAGTAGCAGGTTGTTTTGATTGGCGGGAATCACAACCTTGGCCTAAACAATACTGGTTGGCCTCATCTGCCCTAGTCTTTCATGTCACTGGACAGCTGAGGAAATATTGTATTTCCCGAATACTCTCATCATAGCTGCCACCTGTCCTTTTGAACCAATACGGAGTAATCTGTTTACACCTTTCAACATTAAATCTGGAAGCTGTCAGTATACCTCATATCAATTATGGCTCAGAATTTAAAAGGGTCTATCAACACATTTGTGAGGCAGCAAGGCTTGGGACAATGACAGGAAAGATGATTCTCAGCACTGGGCAAATTCCTCACCCTGTATTTCTGGGAATCCCTAGGCTTTTCCCAACCTTAGTGGAGCTACTCTCCAATAGGAGTGTTTAAGGGGGTCTCCAAATACCACCACCATTTTTCCCAGCCACATCTTCACGAAAGATGATGAGCTAGGAAGATTCTAAAGTTCCTGCCCCACCCCTGTCACATTAGCGTCAGAACCGAAGGTGTAGGGAGGAAGTGGGCCAGAGGGTGCAGTGCATATTCTCACTGAGGTTTAAAAAATATCTTTTCTAAGAATAAGTTGGTCATCACCAACCCGGAAGTCCTGAGACCACGTGAAACAGTATAAGAGAAAAATTCTAATAAGATTCCTTCATCCATTCTTACATCCTGGAGGTTCCTCCTGCTCTAGAAGTGATTATGTATTGTCTATAGGGGACCATTGTCCACAAGGGACTTGAGGAAAGAGCCAGATCTGGACCTGGCAAGTGGACACTTTCAGGGTTTCCATTCTCTCTCAGCAAAACCCTTTGCATCTCTTTTGACCATTTTGCCATTTGGAGAGTGCATTTGGCCCATACCCCGACCTCCAACAAACAGGCATAAGCCACACCCATGGGGCTCTTCAAGTTTACCCCACAACTACAATTCTTTTGGTGAACATTTTTCTTTGTTTTCCCTTGTTTAGAGAAGTACCCTAATTGTTCCTATAGACACGCTCTTAAAGAAAATTTTTACGGAAGGAAGATGAACACCCCCCACACACACACCCTTTATGCCAGACACTGTGCTAGGAGCCTTAAATGTATTCTCTAATTTTCCTCCAAGATATAAGGGGAGAGAAGCTGCTATTCCCTTGTTAGAAAAGGAGAACCTGAGACTTGCAGATTAAGTAGCACATGTAGCTGAGAGTTCACGATGTGCATGCTGCATGCCCAATGCTTTAGAGGAAATATCCTGTAGGTAGGTCCTTCACAAATACTTGCTGTTTGGATGAGTGAGTGAGTGAGTGAGTGAGTGAGTGAGTGAAAAAACAAATGAATAAACTCAGCTAAACCGCACCTTAACTGTCAAGGTGAGTGCTATCTACCCAGTTTACAGGTGAACAGACTCGATGCTCATTTAGGCTGCCCAACATCTACTAGGAGTAATGACAATTAGAGATGGGATTTCAATCCAGTCCTTTCCAGCCCTGAGCCAGGAATCTTTCCACTCTACCATGCCGTCTCAACAGGAAATAATAGAAACAGGGTCTCTATGAGCATGCCTCCCTTTCTAAGCAGGAATTTAAACCTTTGTATTAGCA
The DNA here is from genome assembly GCF_047511675.1 of Marmota flaviventris. Classification (NCBI taxonomy): domain Eukaryota; kingdom Metazoa; phylum Chordata; class Mammalia; order Rodentia; family Sciuridae; genus Marmota; species Marmota flaviventris. The sequence goes on from NC_092507.1 coordinate 77,897,288, forward strand.
GGTACCTTTCACCTACAGGAGTCAGAATTCACATCTGAAGTTAGGGGAGTTAGGAAATCACAAAGCATGAAACTGACTGGGAGAATAGAAAAGAACATCATGAAACATTACCTAATTGTTTAGTAATGTTGTCATGCATTGTCCAAAATTGGCCTGCAATAGGAGTACAGCCAAGGAGAGGAATATAAACAGATCTTGCTTGGGATGAGCGATCTCATTTCTAGACTTTCTGATTCATATGAGAGATGGGGACATTCAAAGTGAACTCCAGAACTGCCAGGGACCAGGCACACAAACTCAGGGAGAAAAAGAGCCATTGAAGGGTCAGGCCTGAAAGAATATTTACACAAGAACTCCAGCAGGGAATTAAAATGTACCGTATGTTTTTTGCCTTTCAAAGCATGATTCCCTTTCCTGTTTTTGTTATTCTGAAATTAAAAACATTTGGCTCATGTGCCAGGCAGCAAAAGTAACAGACACCCCAGGTCACCAACACCCCTCATGCCATGCCAGAGAAGGGCAATCAAAATATCTGCAACTTCAGAGAATCACAGCCGGGCTTTGCACTGGACACCAAATTAATTTATCACTGTTACACACGATGGGTCATTACTCTGAAACTTTAAGAAAAAAGTTTTAAAACCCACAGGAACCAAGAACAATTACTTAAAAATTATGATGTGTGTGCTCTTGGCTTTGCACGCTGCCTCCAGTAAGTGCGGTTACATGGCGTTGCCTAGGGAACAGCTGGCTTTGCCCACAGCTGAAGACACAGAAGGTGCCACAAGTGACTGATGCCAAAACCAAAGACAGCCCTCTCCCAAAATATGGAAAACAAAACCCACTCCAACGGATACAACACAGGTACAGAAAGAGAAATGGGTCTACTTTTTAAAAAAGACAATGCATAAAGATTGGAGCCTATAAAAGAGGTGCTAAAAAAGTCAAAAATGGGGAGAAGGATTTTTCTTTAATTTTCAGTATGAATCAGTCCCATATTCTGCCAAATAGTTATTCCCCTAATGATATCTGAGATAAGATTTATTTCACCAGACTTCAACATTCAACTTTTTAGGAAACTAGCTGCTATTTCACCTTATGCCAACCAGCTAAGCCTCTTAGGTTTATGTATGACCTTCATAAAATAAAATGCATAAGAAATAGGCATACTTGAAGGTCCCTAAGAGCTAGAAGCAAGCAAAAAGTTGTGCCAAAACCACACAATTAACCCAAAAACATCTATAATGTGACTTGGGGTCAGCCTAATTTCCCATATCTTACCTAAGTACTTAATCCCAAAGTAAAAGCTGCTATTCGGGATCATAATACTGACACACTATGAGTGAGAAGCGTTCTAGTACATTTCAGGAATTTCACAAATGAGGCAAGTGAAGTTCAGAAAAGCTAAGGGGCTTGTCCAAGGTCAGTTTATAAATGGAACACCCAGGACTCAAACCCAGATCTGTCTTGCCCTGAGAGGCCCATTTTAATCACCACCACTGATCACCCTTATCAGAAGAAGCCAAGAAGCAGCCTATTTTGTAAAGTAAAATATAGCTGAGAGAACTTAGAGAGTCCAACGAGTCAGAACCTTTACAAAAATAACATGCATAGGCACATTTTAAATTACTGCCATTCATCAAGACAAATGTGCAACCAACTTACAATCACTTTCAGGTTTCCCTTAACATCAAAAGATTTGATCACCCAGTTGACAGACTTTTTGCACTTCAAGATCAAGATGAGATTTTTGACCACCTCAGGATCCTCTCGAGAAGGTCTTATGTCAATTATTATATCCACCTGGAAAGCACTGTGAATGGAAAACAAAGGCAAAGTTAGGACCGAAATGCCAGAAAGTTGCAACTATCTCCTCTCTTCCAAGTGTTCATGTTTCTAGTGTCTGGCCAGTTGATTAAAAAGCTGGAGTTGATCCCAGGCAAATGACATGTGCAAAACAGATTGTTATTGCACACATAACAAAATGGTTTTACATAACAATAGAAACACAAGCCTGCTGAAAATTAGTCACTCAAATTTTCTCTTCTTTGCAGAGCAAAAAGAGGCGGTTACTTAATGCAGCCACTGTTTGAAATGGACTTGAACGAACCAGAGAAGTTTACTTTTGAAGAAGAACTGTTGCTTCTTCAACCTTGAACACCTTCAATGTGTAACTTTCCAACTAGGCTATATGCTCAAAGTCCTTCAAAACCAGAAGTGGGTGGCAGTTCAGTGACGGGGACAGCTGGTGGCAGGGAGGAGGAAGTCATGGTGGTAAAGGAAAAAAAAGAAAAAAGAAATAGGAAACTTCAAAATAAAATGAGAGGTAAAAGACTGGAGAATTTCTTGCCTTATATAAGTTTTGCTCAAGCTGTTAAGAATTGGTAAGAATCAGATCTGTATTTATTTTCCCAAACTTCTGGACATAGTTATTTAAAAACAAACAAACAAACAAAAAAAAAAACAACAGATGGTCAACCAAGGGATTGCTAGAACACTGATGAATGCAACCCAAACTTTTAAGAATTCAGTATAAAAGAAAAAAATCACTAAACAATAACATCTCTATCATTCTGAATTTAAGTGGAGAGTCCTTGTCTTGGTTTTATATACTTGTAACGCATAAAGGGCTTAAAGGGCATGGTATACTCAAATGTAGCCTTGGGCTTAATATCTAAGCAAATTTGCCAGAGTGCTTCTGTATCCTTTTTAATTTTCCACAAAATTCTTCATGTGGAACAGAATGGGATATTACCAAAATTGATCTGTAATTTATTCACTTTTGAAATAAAAACTTGATTATAATTTTAACTTTGAAATCCCACTACAAGTATCTTTAAATTTTTGAGTCATGAACCCAAAAGAAATACAGGCTAGAGTGGGAGAAGGAACTATTTTTGTTTCCTTTTTCTTTCTTTTAAAAACTTCTCTAATTATTCTCAATAGGGAGGGTCAAATTTCTGGCCCAGGGGTAGGAAGGAGTTGGGGGGAGGTGGGCGAGAACATAGGAGAGAGGCAAGCTATATCTAATAGATTCTGGGCAGATCACCATGAAAGCCCCTCCCAAAACAGACATGCACGGAGCTTTAAGGAAACAGCTCTCAGTGCAGACACTATGAACAGAACTTTATTAAAATCAGAATTTTACCAAAATGAAGGCATAAAAATAGGAAAAGAAGAACTTAAATTATCACTATTTGCGGTAGACATGATTCTATACCTAGAAGACCCAAAAGGGTCTACAAAAAAACTACTAGAACTAATAAATGAATTCAGCAAAGTGGCAGGATATAAAATCAACACGCATAAATCAAAGGCATTTCTGTATATCAGCGACAAAACTTCTGAAACGGCAATGAGGAAAAACACTCCATTCACAATATCCTCAAAAAAAATAAAATACTTGGGAATCAACCTAACAAAAGAGGTGAAAGATTTATACAATGAAAACTACAGAACCCTAAAAAGAGAAGTAGAAGAAGATCTTAGAAGATGGAAAAATATACCCTGTTCATGGATAGGCAGAACTAACATCATCAAAATGGCGATATTACCAAAAGTTCTTTATAGGTTTAATGCAATGCCAATCAAAATCCCAACGGCATTTCTTGTAGAAATAGAGAAAGCAATCATGAAATTCATATGGAAAAATAAAAGACCCAGAATAGCAAAAGCAATTCTAAGCAGGAAGTGTGAATCAGGCGGTATAGCGATACCAGATTTCAAACTATATTACAGAGCAATAGTAACAAAAACAGCATGGTACTGGTACCAAAACAGGCGGGTGGACCAATGGTACAGAATAGAGGACACAGAGACTAATCCACAAAGCTACAACTATCTTATATTTGATAAAGGAGCTAAAAGTATGCAATGGAGGAAGGATAGCATCTTCAACAAATGGTGCTGGGAAAACTGGAAATCCATATGCAACAAAATGAAACTGAATCCCCTCCTCTCACCATGCACAAAAGTTAACTCAAAGTGGATCAAGGAGCTAGATATCAAATCAGAGACTCTGCGTCTGATAGAAGAAAAAATTGGCTCCAATCTACATATTGTGGGGTCGGGCTCCAAATTTCTTAATAGGATACCCATAGCACAAGAGTTAATAACAAGAATCAACAAATGGGACTTACTTAAACTGAAAAGTTTTTTCTCAGCAAGAGAAACAATAAGAGAGGTAAATAGGGAGCCTACATCATGGGAACAAATTTTTACTCCTCACACTTCAGATAGAGCCCTAATATCCAGAGTATACAAAGAACTCAAAAAATTAGACAATAAGATAACAAATAACCCAATCAACAAAGGGCCAAGGACCTGAACAGACACTTCTCAGAGGAGGACATTCAATCAATCAATAAGTACATGAAAAAATGCTCACCATCTCTAGCAGTCAGAGAAATGCAAATCAAAACCACCCGTAAGATACCATCTCACTCCAGTAAGATTGGCAGCCATTAGGAAGTCAAACAACAACAAGTGCTGGCGAGGATGTGGGGAAAAGGGTACTCTTGCACATTGCTGGTGGGACTGCAAACTGGTGCAGCCAATTTGGAAAGCAGTATGGAGATTCCTGGGAAAGCTGAGAATGGAACCACCATTTGACCCAGCTATTGCCCTTCTCGGACTATTCCCTGAAGACCTTAAAAGAGCGTACTACAGGGATACTGCCACATCGATGTTCATAGCAGCACAATTCACAATTGCTAGACTGTGGAACCAACCCAGATGCCCTTCAATAGATGAATGGATTAAAAAATGTGGCATTTATACACCATGGAGTATTACGCAGCACTAAAAAATGACAAAATCATGGAATTTGCAGGGAAATGGATGGCACTAGAGCAGATTATGCTTAGTGAAGCTAGCCAATCCCTAAAAAACAAATACCAAATGTCTTCTTTGATATAATGAGAGCAACTAAGAACAGAGCAGGGAGGAAGAGCAGGAAGAAAAGATTAACATTAAACAGAGACATGAGGTGGGAGGGAAAGGGAGAGAAAAGGGAAATTGCATGGTAATGGAGGGAGACCCTCATTGTTATACAAAATTACATATAAGAGGTTGTGAGGGGAATGGGAAAATAATCAAGGAGAGAAATGAATTACAGTAGATGGGGTAGAGAGAGAAGATGGGAGGGGAGGGGAGGGGGGATAGTAGAGGATAGGAAAGGTAGCAGAATACAACAGTTACTAATAGGGCATTATGTAAACATGTGGATGTGTAACCGATGTGATTCTGCAATCTGTATTTGGGGTAAAATTGGGAGTTCATAACCAACTTGAATCTAATGTATGAAATATGATATGTCAAGAGCTTTGTAATGTTTTGAACAACCAATAAAAAAAAGAAACAAAAAAAAAAGATGGTCCATGTGAAAGCAAAAAAAAAAGAATTTTACCAAAATGATAATTATGTTAATAAGACACATTTTTGTAATTTTCTCAACAGAGATAACCTCAGTCAATTGGGATCATGATATAGGAAGAGTGATTGTGTCTTATAATTAATGCTCAGAAATTTAGAACAGGCTTCAGGAACTTATCTGGAATATATGGCACCTGAAGACAGATGCAGAATATAAATTGACACCACTGTGTCCTTACTCCCTCTTTAAAACTGCTGGGTCCCACACCTGAAGCACAGATGGATCCCTCCCTCCTGCATCGGGAAGCCTGCACCGCTCTCTACCTCAAGTAAGGAAAGACATTTACTCTCACCTCTCCACAGTTCAGAACACACACACACACACACACACACACACATTTGCTCACCTGTAAGGGTTAGAGTTGGGGGTGATTAACTCAATGATGTGCACTTCTTTATCCTGGGGCTGGTTGGACATCACACAACCTTCTGCAGCTTTGGGCTGAAGGTACTCAGCAAGGTAATTGAGTGAAAGAAAATTCTTCCCTATGTTGCATGTGGGAGGGAACACTTGGTCTGAAAGTAAAGAATTACAAGGTGATCTGTCAAACCACTGAGCTACCTGTCACCAGAATCAAAGGAAAAAGGTGATGGTGAGACTGAGCCAGTGCATGACACCAGGAACCACAAGACAAAAAGAAGGATCTTAGCCTGTGACCTTCTCAATCACGGCTCTGAAATGTCTGCCACTAAGGTCACCAGTGACCTCCCAATGACCAACACTAGTGGCCTCTTTTTGTCTAAATCCTTTCCTTTCTTTTCCTAGTACCTTTCCTCTGGCCTACGTTTGAGTTCCTTCCACTGGAATGGTCTTCAAACTGTGGTGTGTGTCAGAATCCAGCTTTAGCTCCCATCCCTGGGAATCTGTTCAGAGCATCAACGTGGTGCCCTGGCACCTTTCTATTTTGAAAAGCTCCATAGTCCATCCTGATGTACACAAGGCTGAGACCCTCAGCTCCTTCCTCAATCCCCCTTTTGTCTCCTATTTTCCTAGATGACCTTGGCCACTCCAATGGCTTTCACTTGTACCTGGACTGTCACCCTTTTTTCAAACTGCAGACTTGTACTGCCATTTGTCTACAGAGCATTTCCCACCTAAAAATCTTATATGTATTTCACAGTCAGCATACTCAATATTGAATCTTTTATCTACCCTATGGCCATATATGCTCCTCCTTGGATATTTGTAATTTCAATTAATAGAAGAACCAGTCATCTCATGAATTCTCTGGTCCACACATGTAGCATTAATCACTTCCTCCTGTTTATTCCCCACAGACCTTTCTACCCTGAAGGCTAAAACTAGGAGTTCTGGGGAAACAGGGAGGACAGACTTTCACCTTTCTCATAATCTTGACCCAGACAACTCATATTTATATGGCACCTTACAGTTTCAAAATGCTTTTCCAAACATCATCGTGTTGAGTGCTGCTCACCACCCGAGGAGGAGTGTCAAGGGTCTGAAGACACTCCCTCCACGGCACACAGCATTTTCACAGCACTGGGCTTGATGGGATTTTCATCTCGTGGTTTAAATGTTTAAACAGAACTTGAAAGAAACTGCTGGCAGTCTGACAGCTGGGACCAGTGTCAAGGAAGTTCTAGGTGTAGCAAGATTTTCAGAAGAGGTAATTAATCAGAGACCTGGCACTTTAATCAAACAGATTTCTGCCTTTTTCATTTTAAGGATGGGGTGCCAGGGTTCATATCCACATGAAAGTCTCACCTGAGAGTAAGGAATCATCCCAGGAAGTTCCGAGTTTGGGTTGACATTACTCCCCTCCCCAACTTGTGCAACCTCCCTTGTGCTGAAGTCTGAAGTGCACACTGTGACATCATAGCTCCAACCACTATGGCATCCCCAGCACCAGCCCCAGAATAGAGGGGACAGAGCAGTTCACAAGGACTGCTTATAAGCTCATTGCAAAAGAGCACTGACTCTGCACTCTGCATTGTTTTCTAAAAACACCCGCAGAAAGAAAAGACCAAGGCTTCACAACTTGGGCTGCTAGAACTGCTTTCCTCCACATCTGCTGAGGGTTTTGCCAGATGTGCAGATGAGGTATGCACACCCTGCAGCTGCAGCCCTGTGATATCTCCCCCAGATCACAGGATGGAAAATGATATTAGCAGCCTGGCTGAAATTTAATCGAGAATCAGAAGGTATGTGTATGGGCCAGAGAACTCAAGAGACTAGGACCCTCTTGGGATTGTGGCCTGCATTTCCAGTTCACAGGTGCAACTGGCTTATAGCTGCCATGTAATAGGCACATGGCATAGGTTTCCTGAGTTCATAAACAATGATGTGAGATTTGAAACAAATAACAAAAACTTCACCCATGTTGGGAAGCCACTAGGAAAGGTTTAATTGTTCCAAAGTTGCAGTTAATAAGGGCTCCAATCCAGATGCCATTGTCACTAATTTGAATAAGCTGATCACTTTTGATCACATGTCTGGGTTTTTCCCCCTAAATGACTTTCTGCATACCTGGCATCAAAATTCACACCAAGTGCCAAGTAGAAAGAAAATCACAAAGGGGAATCCCAAGTGGGAACCAAGCAAATTTATGGGGGTCAGGGGGATGAAACATCACATGGTTTATTTGTATTTTAAGAAAAGTTTAACAGATGACTTTGAGACTCAGAAGGGCATATTCTGAGAACAGGAATAAGCCTGGGAGGTAAAGTGAATGCTCTATTTTCCTGCTGTGGAAACTGAGGCTCTGGTGGTAAATTTGTGTTGCTTGAGGCCTAGTTATTAAGACCAGTTGGGATAGAAGTGCTACTCTTCAAGGCTGGGGTTATGGCTCAGTGGTAGAGCGCTTGCCTGGTATGTGTGAGGCACTGGGTTCAATTCTCAGCACCACATACAAATAAATAAAATGAAGATCCATTGACAACTAAACAATATTTTTAAAAAATATATTTTTAAAAAAACTAGTGACACTCCTCAATTCTTTAACTCTGTGTAGACAGGTGAAAACAGTTCTCAGATGTGAGGAGCACCAAAATCACCTAGAGCTCATGAAAACACCAACTGCTAGTTCAACTCTAGTGTTCCTGATTCAGTTGGCCCTGGGAGGCCTAAGAAATTGGATCTCTAACAAGTTTCCAGGCAATGGGATCACACTTTGAGAACTGCCAGGTTTGAGCAAGAGGAAGCTTAAGGCCTGGGGTCCCTGGAAATGAGGAGGGTACAGGCTAGGTAAGGAGGTTGGCTCAGGAGAGTCCAACCCAGGATGATACATTTCCAATGAGCCACCAACTTAATTAAAAAACCTTGCTCTCCTTAGCTGTTCCTCTACATGGTTAGTGACTTAGACTCCAGCTGATGACTGAAGCCAAGTTCCAGAGGCTTCAAACTGTTACTGGACTGGACACCAGGTCTTCAAGTTAATTTCCCCTATTCAGTTTGTACCTTAATCACTTAAGTGACTTAACCCCTCGCCCACAGTGCAGGTGACTGCCATGCTTAGAAACTCATGTACTGTCAGAGGGATGAGGCCTCACAGCTAAATGTTACAAATTTTCTTAGTCTGACAAATTCCAAGGGGTAATCAACATTCTTTCATGCTACCAGAATTCTGCTTCAGAAATGCAGAGCATTGGCCACGGCTTAGAAATTTTATGAAAAGAGATTTTTCATTTTATCTCAATGGGGTTTGACCTCGATGATTACTTACCTGACTACCATGAGAGCCGAGTGAGAAATTTAAACCTTTTGAACCCAACTCTTCTCTAAAACACTTCCTCTCATCCCAACTATACAAGCCTTCATCCACCAGCTCACTTTGATTTTCAGATTATGCTTGTGTGGCTAAGATTTAAAGCAGGCAACAAGCATTAGACTTAAGTCAGGAAACCTAGGTTGAGATTTGGCTTTGCCACTTGCTAGTGATGTGGATTTGAGAAAGTTCACATACTTTCCACTAAGGTCTCTGTAAAGTGGTGGGAATAATGTCTCCTCCTGGGATTACTCTGGGGTTAAGCGGGGTATATGGAAAGTCCCTAGTGTGGCCTCTGCATCTAGCACACACTCCAACATCAGTATCTGCCTTTCCTGCACCTGTCTCAAAACACTTTAAACCAGCCCAGATCCAAAAAAAGAGTTGGGAACAAGCATTCAATAACCCTTCTTCTCCTGCCATGCTATTGATGGAGGTATGACAGATGCTGTAGAATCCAACACAAAGCACTGGATGCTAAAGACCTGAAACATAATGTTCACATATCCCCTGATTTTAACAAGGACTCATTCACAAGAGTTATTTCCTAGTAACTTAAGGCATTCCCAATGCAGTCAACTAAAAATAATAATGAAAAGGGTTGTTGTTTTTTTTTCAAAATAATAATAGGCTTTCAAAATTGAGTCATCAGATATTTATATCCCTCTGCAATGTGAGGAAATTTAAATGGGCAATTTCTTATCAAGGCCATATACTTCCTTTCTCCAATGCCTTGTCCTTGCAACAGGCATTAGTGTTAAAAATGTATTTAACACTTTTCCTCTGCTATTGTCCAAAATTTAACTGATATCTCAATACCATAAGCTGATATTGGCTCTAAACAGTTGCAGAATAATAGGGAAGAGGAAGTCCTAGCAACTGACCCATCCTGCCAGCTCCTTCACTGCATCCATTACCACCATCTTCCCCTCCCCCACCCCACCCCCACTTCTCCCCTCCCACTCACCTCTTTTCTGGCTCCTGTGGAGACACATTATCTAAATCCTACACAACAATCTCCCCTTCTCTCAAATGCTACTCTTGGTTTCTCACTTGGTCATTACCAGGCCAGTTTCCACAGAGGAAAGGAAGAAGGGGAGGGGGAGAGAGCAGACCCTGCCAGCTCCAACATTCAGAATCCTATGATTCCTGGCTCAAGCCACCTGGCCTCAGAAAAGAAAACAACAGACTATCATAAATCAGTCATTAACTGAAGCCACTTAAAATTTACCTTCCCCCACTTTAATATAAATATTTCTTGCTATCTTGAGTTCGGTGAATGAAGTCACTGCTCCGTACTCCTTTCGGGCCCAATTTAACAGCTCCTCGTTTCCATGGGGGAAGTTCCTTGCTTCTGTTTCTGCTGTCAAGGAGAAGTTTCCTGGTGAAAACTGGACCACGGAGCCCTCAGACACCTAGAGGAAATAGAATTGCTTGTTTAACATGGCAGGTCACCCAGAGCTGAATGAGTAAAGAAAGCACTTATATGAGACCACCTATGGGTGTTTATCAATACCAGAGTTTCTTTCCCCTTCTCTCTTTCTTTCTTTCTTTCTTTTCCTGCAGTTGATTCAAGAAATAATCCCATGCCTAGTTCTCCCAGATAATGGCAAAAGTACTCACCCAAGGTATCCCTTTGAACATCGAAAGATCTTTGTGATGAGAGACTACATTGTGCCATGTGAGTAATCATAAGAATTATCCTGGTTATTTTCCTTATATCCATATTGAGAATATACTGTCCAAGTACAGTTGGCCCTCCATTTACATGGGATTCATATCGCTGGATTTAACAAACTACATATTTAAAATATTTTGGAAAAAATTGTACATGTACTAAATATGTACAGAATTTTCCTTATCATTTTTCCCTAAACAACCCAGTATAATAACTACTTACATACTATTTATACAGTATTGGATAATATAAATAATCTAGAAATGATTTAAAGTATATAGGAGAATATGCATAGACTATACACAAATACTAATGTCATTTTATATAAGGGACCCAAGCATCTATGGAACTTGGTCTCCTGGAGATAGAGGTGATCTTGGAGTCAATTCCCCATGGGTACCAAGAGTCAACTGATTGTAATGTGTCTCAAGTCAAGTGGAAAGTGTTGGTGGCCTTATGGGCTTATAATGGGTTTCAGTATCAGGGAAAGTGATCCCAAGGTTTGCTGGCAACTGAGCATGACTTTTTGTGGAAACAGTTGTGACATCTGTGGACAGAGTCACCACAACAGGCACACAGTGAGAGCTCTTTTGTTTTATATTCTCCTAAATTCTGAGATTAGAAGAATGGCCAAAGGTGGTCAATCTTCTACTACATTCCTCTATTTCATCACAATGAGATGAATGTGTACAACAGTTTATTTTGTAAGACCCCCAAATTCGAACAGATAATGAAGTCAAGAGGCTGTTAAGCCAATCCTAATAAAACTTGTAGGATGATTTATGCAAGTCCCACATTACTGTTGGATGTATTTAGATCATCACTGATCTAGAACATCATGGTGCATAAATAATTAACACATTCCAAGGAGGAAAATCATCTTGTTGCTGTGCTATAATCAAACACAGTTGCTGATAAAAATATGCATGTCATTTACTAGCATTTAAAAAATAACTTATCTCATCAAGGTTAAGGTGAAAACTCAAAATGGGGACAGAAAGGTTTTCAAGTCATAGAATTATAAATGTCTTACATGAAATTTACCAGGAAACTTCTCCTTAACAAAAACTGGGACTGAGGTTGTGGCTCAGTGATAGAGCGCTTGCCTAGCATGTGTGAGGCACTGGGTTCAATCCTCAGCACCACATATAAATAAATAAAACAAAGGTATTTAAAAAAAAAAAAGATGAAGCTTATCTTAAAAAAAAAAAAAAAACTAAGCAGTTTCTGAAGGGGTTATAAATAGTCAAACCAAAAAGAAAGTTGAGTGCATGATTGTGCAAATGGCTCTATCACTTACAACAGCATTACAACACTAACATACACACAACAAAATAGTACTGACCCAACTAGTGTGCTAGGCATTAATATTTTCTACTTAGTCATATATATATATATATATAATTAAATAAAATTTTAAAAAATACACACACACACGTGTGTGCGTGTGTGTGTGTGTGTGTGTGTGTATTTTAATGCTGGCAAACAATTCCATGAGTGAATTGATTCCATGAGTTAGTTACTAATGCTGTGACCTCTACCTTGCCTGCAAACTGGATTCATCTGAAGAACATTTTTTAAATTTATTTTTAATGGGTATATTATAATTATACATAAAAGTGGAATTCATTGTGATACATTCATATGTGCACGTAACATAGATTGATCAATTTCATCCCACAGTTCTTCCCTTCTCCCATTTCCCCCTTTCCCTTCCTCTGTTCCCTCGCTGTCCCTTCACCTGGAAAATTTCTACATATTCTGATGCCCAGGCCATATCCAGGTGGGTGAGAATCTTTGGGTGGGGACCAGGCATCAACATTTTTTTAAAGCACCCTGGGTGATTCCCATGTCACACAGTCACCAGTGGTGTGGAAGGCACCAGGAGAGCACAGGCTCAGTGTGGCTTCTTAGCCAAGAAGTCCTGCTCTACACTTGGGCAACTCATACCAGCTGTTATCACCAAACACCTTCTGGATCCCTATCTTGAATCCCCAAATGACAGCTCCTTCTATGATAGAAATCAGGCTATTTCATACTTATTGAGGGCTTCACAGTTTGTACTGACTTGGAAATAAACTGTTTCACAATAGTGAGCATTAACTGCCTACCAACTATACATTATGCACCCTAAAGTGCTATCAAGTGTGGTAATGACAATTTCTAAGTGTCCTGATGCCAGTTCAAAGCAAAACCAGCAGGGAACATTTAGCTTTGACTTTGGCTTGATGTCATACGCACATCAAAAAGCCTGTGAGCCATCTTCCCGCCTAACACTAAACCTGCCCACCTATGGGTAACTCCCCTGACACATGTCACATAGCTGCTCATCAGCACTGAACCTCAGGCCATCTTTATCTTGTTGTCTGACTTTGCCCCACATGTAAAATCTTCTATTCACTAAAAAGCATTTGATAAAAGCATTTACAAAATTAAAAACAAACACACACACAAAAAAACATTGTTATCAAGTCTGGGGGGTGGGATGGAAGACAGTTGGGAAACCAAGTACAGAGGCCTTTGTCCCACTGCCAACAGTCTGGCTTTGTAGGCAAGAATCCCTAAATGTTCTGCTGCTTGTGTCCTCATTCACATTACATCCATTAAATATGACCCTATGTTTTAAATATGTTTCACAAAGAATACATTTTTTTCCACAGTGAAAGAAGTGACATATCACACTACTACATGCCAGAAGCCAGAAAGCAACAGTGTAAATAAGACAAGAAATGAGATGCAACTTCAGAATGGAGGGACAACTGCTGATGCATGGTCAGCCCTGCCTGAGCACTTCTCCTCCCAAACCAGCAGCCATAACGTTCACAGACTCAGGGCTAAAGAATTTGGAAACAAAATTACCGCCACTCCTCAGGCACATTCCAATAAGAAGAAACCAAAGCTGCCAAGAGCAGTGAGGTGTCTCTGACTATAGGTCAGTGGAAATTTCCTGCTTCTGCAATGGTTTAGTCAGCACTGTCTCCTGACTGCCAGCTCTCCAGGGTCCAGAAAGGCCTCCCCCACGCCCACAGAGTTGCAGAAGGTATTGTTCAGGTGTTTCTCCCCCTTGATCTCCAGAACCTGTGAGGTAGGCTACCAGGATTTCCACAGTACAGAGGAAGGAAACTCCAAGAGGCTAATGGTCTACCTCAGGCCAGAGAGTCAACACCACCAGGAGAGGACCAGAATGTGGGACTTTTGATGCACAGTGAGCTTCTGTTTGAACCCTTTCTGAAAGAACTCACTAGCTTCCAAAGTGGATTTCTGCTCTTTCTTTCTAGTTGTAAGATTCACCTTCTGTCCACTAGTCTGAGCCACACTTATGAAACTAAGGAATTCCTTCCTCTTTCTTCTATGAGATAAGCCTTCCAATATCAGAAGATCTTTATCACATGTTGATTCTTCAGGGCAACATTCCCAACTCCACCCCAGATGCCCTGGTTGTCAGATCTTCACCAGTATAGGCTCCAAAATATGCTGGGACAAGATTAAGGGTCTCCAGGTATGGTTTGACAAATGGTGGTTAATTTTAGGCACCAACTTGACTATACCATGGGGTGCCCAGATATTTGGTATCAAACGTTGTTTTTAGTGTTTGAGGGTATTTGGGGATAAGATTAATATTTAAATCAGTAGACTGGATAAAGCAGATTTCCTTCAGGAATGAGTGTGATTATCCAATTAGTTAAAAGCCAAAATAGAAAAAAAGGCTGACCATCCCAGAACAAGAGAGAATTCTCCCACCTGACAGCCTTCCTACTGAACCATCATCTCTTTTGGGTTCTAGAGACGTCTCCTGGGATCCAGACTGAAACTGGGACAACAGCTCTGCAGATTTAGGGTTTGCCACCTCCATATGAACAAGTGCTAGAGAATAAGAAAAACTGAGAAAGAGGAGAAGGGTTTTATACTTTTAACCATTGTAATGGTTAAAAAAGAGAAAGTCAATGAGAAGTTAAAGACCTGAAGGAAATGAAAGAGCAAGCCACACAGGCACCAGGGGAAGGAGCTTTCCCAGGGGAGATGCAGTGAGTGCAAGGTCTGGCATGGCAAAGGGCCAGCAAAGAGGCCAGCATGGCTGGAGCACAGAAGTGAGGGGGGACTGGAGGGAGAAAAGGTCCCAGAGACCAAAAGGCCCTACAGGACCCTGTAGACCACTGAAAGAACTTGAGTGTTAGTCTGGGCGAGATGGGCCACCACTGAAGGTTTATTAAAACATCTACCAAATGTTTTATCAGCTATGTTGTCCAGACTGAGGGTGAGGAGGAGCAGTAGACCATCCAACTCCTGGAATACTCCAGGTGACTTCGTGCTGCTATAACAAACCTGAGGCTGGAGAATTTATAAACAGCAGACATTTATTTCTCTGAGTTCTGAAGACTGGGAAGTTCAAGATGAAGGTGCTGGCCATTTCAGTATCTAGTGAGAGCTGTGGCTGTCCCCTGCTTCCAAGATGCTGCCTTGTTGCCATGTCCTCACATGGTAGAAGATGGAAGACCAAAAGGACCGAACACTGCTACACAGCCTCTCTCATAAGGACCTTTTCACAGGGGAGGCATCCTCAGGACCTCATCATGTCCTAAAAGTCCTCCTTTTAATGATACTGCATTGGAGAGTAGATTTCACCATGAATTTTTAGGGGACATGTATATTCAAGCCACAGCCCCAGGCAAGAAATGGTGGCAGGTCACACAGGGGAGGTAGTAGTAAAGATAATGATACCTAAACCTATGTGTCTTTGTTTTGTCCTTCTCTAACACCAGTAATTGTTTCAATATAAATGCAAACTCTCCTGATTATCTTTTAGACTTGTATTTCAGGTCTGTAACACCATGTAAAAACTCTTATTCTGTTAGCTGTAAACAATGGGATTTCCTATGCACACATTCTGTGTGTTTTCATTGAAGTCCCTGAGAAGTCCATGCCTCACAGGTACTCTCCACACCCCTGTGAGGTCGCCCAGGTTGTCTGTCCAACTATCAAGTGACCCTACAGAACTGACTTCATTTTTCTAAAGGCATTGTGTGAGAATCTGCCAAGAGCCTTCTGAAAAAGGTACATAGTTCTTCGACTCTCCAGCCTGCTGTGATCTTCATGGCACCCATATTGGTTTAAAGTTTGTGGAACAAAATAGAATGTAAAGAGAATAGCAAAACCCATTAAGAAATAAAGGGAAAATAACTTTCTAATATGAAAAGGGTTTGCAATCATTATTGTAAGGGAAATAACTACATGGGTATATAGGACAAAAATCTGTTGTTCTTTATACTCCTGCCACTCTCAACAGTTCACCTCTGCTTCCAGTTATAGTGGGTAGTCTACCCATATCAACCAGTTCTCCAGCCCACTGAACACCTGGTCATGTAATTCAATTTAATTCTGATACTGTCTACCTTGAGAGAGTGTCACATCCCTCAGATCAAGGGCTCAGTCCCACAAGACTGGCCCCACATCAGAATGCCAACTGCAAGTTCAGATGAAGTGTACTTGTGACTGACCAGCATTAATATGAGGTTCCCACAACTGCCTCCTCATGTTCATTTATTTACTAAAAATGGCTCAGAGAATTCAGGAAAACACTTTGTTTACATTCACCTGTTTATTAAAAAGGAACCATCTCTGGACAGTCTGATGGAAGCCATGCATGAGGCAAGGTTTGGAGGAGAGGCTTCCAGGCCCTCATAGGACACCACCCTCCCAGCACCTCCATAGGTTGACTAACCTGGGAATGCTCAAGCCCCACCCTCTAGTTCAGGCACGTTTTTATGGCTTCTTCAAGTGGGCAGGATTGAATTAAATCATTGCTCACTGGTGGCTAAGTCAATCTCCAGCTCCATTTCCTTTTCTAGAGGTGGGTGAGGAGCTGAAAGTTTCAAGCTTTAATTAGTTGGTTGGTTCACCTGGTAACCAGCCCTGTCCAGGCCATCCAAGGGCCCCCCACTGCTCATCTCATGAGCATAGAAAAAGTCATTTATCACGTGGGAGATGCCAAGGGTCTTAGGAGCTATGTGCCAGGAAATGGGAGCAGAACTAAATATATATCTTATTGTGTCACAATGAGTGAGTGTGGAATTGCTTGAAAAAAATAATAAAAGGTTAAGAACAAGGATTTTATATTTGGATAAATGGCAGAAACTTCCCAAGGCTATTTATTCCATTTCCCATCCTCCACCTTAGTCCTGGGTCCTTGCCATGCTACTAACCCATTTCTGGCCCTTCTGTGTCAACCAAACTGTTACAGTAACCAATACAGTTCTCTCTTTCCCTCCTCCACACTGTCAGCTGAGGGATCTTTCTAAAAAGGAAATACTCAATGATGCAGAAAAGCTGATAAGCATCTTAATGTGGCCCATGGCCAGAGGGGGTCTTGCCCATCCCCCATTTCAAGCCACTTTCCTGTGTACCCAAGACTCACCATGTGGAACCAATCATACTTGCAGAACACATCATGTGACCACACGCTGTTGGGTCTCTTAACATCCTGCTCCCCCGGCCTGGGCCAAACACCATCCTGCCTTGCTCACCTGCTGAGCTGCTCCTTCTCCCCACCACAGGCACCCCACCCTTTCTGTGAAGCCTCCCAGGATTCTTGGGCTCTTCAGATGCAGCTGTCCATATGCTTTGTACAAGCCTCCAGCCTATCCCCTCTCTCATGTGAATGGCTTCAGTTTATCAGCAAACCTGCTGCCTTCACTTGACAAAGAACACCACCCTGAGGGCCAAGGAAACACCTTGTCATTCTGAATCTCTTGTGGTAGTGCAGGACATGGCACAGAGCAGAGACCCAATAATTGCTTGTCAAATGAAAGTTCAATGTTGTTACTTACAGGAAAGGATATGCCATAATTTCTTCACTCCTGTTACCCAAACCCCTTGTTTTCTTCATTGCCCAGGACCTGAGTTTTGGGTCAGGCTTTAAAGCTAATGATTTGATTTTTCACCTCATAACTCTAGCTAAAAACCAATTATTAAAGCATATTTAGGAGTTCCATGTCTCCCCCCACAGTACACTGAACTTTCCTCCTGCTTGCTAATTAAAACTCAATCCTCTGACATTCCCTGACATGACAAATGTCTTCCTGTGGGAATGAACAGAGCACAGAGCTCCAAGGATCCTGGTTCTTAGCAAGGGTCTGTGGAAGGGGCGACCATGAACCACCTTACCATGTAACAAACCCTGAGTTGCAGAGACACACCTGAGCTCCCTCCTCGCTTGAATATTCTTCCCTACTTGAACCACACATGACATTTGTATTTTAAATTCTGGTTATGCTACCAGACTTTTTTAAAGAGCAGAACATTATTCTATCTGCCAGTGCTGGGAGTTTTATTAGAAGAACTTACGGCTAGGCAATGAGAGCCAAGTTTATTATTTTTTCTGGATCAGATTCAATAACCTCATCCAAAAGTTTGTGAAAAAAGCAAAAGAGGCAACCAGCCCTTTTGTTTCCACACCTGTGTTTTAGCTTTAACTCTTAAAGTCCTAAGCAGATCCGTAGAAGCCTCAGGGTTGATCTCGCAAGTAAAGTGCACAAATTCTCGCTCATGGGCGCTGCCTTTTCCTGGAACTAAGCTGCTGCTTCTTCTTAGCACTTATCTCAGCACATCAACTGACTCAGGCCTGGTGGTTGCATGACGGTCTCTCCTGGTCCTCTCCCAAGTTGGTTTGTTCTACATTAGGGAGGACAAGAGGAACTTAGCTGTGGAAAGTGCCACACCACAAAGCCTCATCTAATTTAAGCCCACCCTCCTGCCTCCTTGATCCCACCCCCAAAACGAATGCTCCCTGATGAACAGTTCTGATGAAAATTCAGGCCACACGAGATCACAGGTGGCAATTCTCATCTCCGTTTTAACCTTACCTCCTTCAAGTCTATTCAAACGTTACCTTCTTGACAGGGACTATCTAAAGTTAGAATGAAGGCTGGGGATGTGGCTCAGTGGTAGCATTTGGAATAGTGATGAGCAGAAAAAAGACACTCGATAAGGACTTGTTTAAAGAATGAATCTTGAAGACTGATTAACTGGCAGGGCCTGCCTAAAGTTCTATGCTGAGAAAGATTCAGGACTAGTGACTAGTGCAGAAATGAGAACAGATGTCATGAGCAGCCATCTGTCTGCCAAGGGCTTCAGCAAGACCACCTCTGCCCACAGCTCTGCTGTCCAATACAGTAGCCACTGGCCACATGTCACCAATAAGCACCTGAACATTGCTAGTTAAATTAACCTGTGTTGCAAATGTTAAAATACATACCAGAATCTGAAGATTTAATTACAAGAAAAAGTCAAATACCTTGTTAATTTTCATTAACTGATTTCATGTTTAAATGATATTATTTTGGATGTATTAATTAAAATTTTCATTTTTTTCCTCCTTCTCTCAGATGGGGGTTCTCACTTTGTCCCCTAGGCTGGTCTTGAACACCTGGGCCTCAGCCTCCTGAGTTAGCTGGGACCATAGACAGGTGCCACTCTTCTGAATTATTTTGCTTTTTTAAATGCACTAGTAGGAGGCTTGCATTACATGTGTGGTCACATTATATCGCTATTGGACAGCATTGCTCTAGGTCCTCCTCTGCCTACTGCTCTAGGTCCTCCTCTGCTACGCCCTTAAGGAAGACCGTGTTTATGAACTGAGGATGTCCACCAGCCCATCTGCTTCTTGGTTTGGTCTCAGAAATAAACCAGTGTCAAGAAGACATCTCAAGCCCGGTGCTTCCCAAAGCATGACTTTCAGACTAGTTTATCACAGGCAGAAATAAGTTAAAATGCAGCCTCCAAAGTGGTGAGGACGTACAATCCAGGAAACCACATCATAATCCTCTTCCCACCAGTGTGATTCCAACCTTACTCAAGGAACAATGCTCTAGGTCATACACACAAATATTATTTAAACTCCAAAAAATCTCTATAAAGCTTGAATGAGATTGCTTGAAGAACAAGCAAAAACCTCCTCCCCTACCCTGATGAAAAAAAAAAAAAGCCAAGAGAGAGAGGGAAAAGCCAAGTTATGGATGGAGTCATCTTCTTACACATTAAAAAAGAAGTGGGTCTTGTGAAATAAGAGAAGCCACAGCTCCCCGTGTTAAAGACAAGCCTGTCGGGATCTCAGAGGAAAAGCCATTCCAGGAATCAATCAATCCCTCTCCCTCTCTCCCTCTTGCCCTCTCCCTCCCACCCCCACCCCCTCCCTGACCCCGGTCACGTGTGCGCACACGCACGCTAACTATAGCCCAGCTGTGGTCCACTTGGAGCTTGAGTTATCGGTTGGGTGAGTGCCTGCTATTCATGTTACAGGCCCTTGGGGCAGCTCTGCCTCACACACCCAACTTCACACATTTCCATGATTTTGGTAATGGTGGAAGTACAACACTTGCACAATGAAGGATTGGCTATTGTCCCTCTTCTGTCCTGCCCCACACCCAACTTTTACTATTCCTCTTCAGTTTTCCTGACTCCTGCATACACAAATCTCTTTTTAGAATTGCCTGCTTAGGAAAATAGAGCAAAACAACGAAAACAGATAAAGCAAAGAAAAACATTGATATTTCAGAAATACCTGCCATGCCAAGAATTTGCTAGCTCAATTCCAGGGGAGGAAAGACATACGGTTAAGGAGAATAGGCACTTCTCAAGAATCCAGGTTTATATTTAAGTAGGATCAACAGATTGGCCCTAGAACTTGTAATGGCCCCCACACAGAAAGGCATTAAGGAGATTATCCTTTGATGTATTTTGTGCACATAAAGTCCAGCAAAGATAAACTTACTGCAACAATATTGAAATATTTACCTCCCTAATGAGGATTGACCCCTACATTCTGAAAGAAGAAAAGCTCACGTTCTCCCTTCCCAACTCCTGGGAGGACTGTATTTGCCTATTTCCTCCCAATCCCTGAGATGTGAAATGTGATCTGAAACATGTTTTCTATTAACATATATCATGACTCAATGTTTTTTTAAAAAAAGGTTTGTTTGAAAGAAATAATAACTTCCATGCCCCTGAACATACATTTATAATTTGCAAAGCTACATATTCATGAACCATAAGATTATAATATCTGCCAATCATGCATTCAAGAAACACAAACCCATGCAACCATTTTTAAATTCTTGGTGTTTTTATTTTGTATCTCAAGCCAGATTACTTTCTTCCAACAGAAAGACTTAAAACATATTATTAATTTTTCTTGAAACATTTATGATGATTATTCTGTTTTTAATTTTTCTTTTGCTAAAATGTAAAAAGCTAAGGGTTGAAACTACTCCATGTTCTTAACACTCTACATGTTGACACATGTCCCTGAGGAAAGCTCTGAGATGCTGCCCTCTGAATATGAGCTTGCACAAACCTGAACGTGAGCCAGAACAAAAGCAATACTCTTATCTCCCATGGAAACATTACAAGAATGACAATGTATATAAGTTACACACACAAAGAAAAGAAAAAGATCTCACTCCCATCTGACAAATGAACTCAGTCCCCCATAGATTACCAAATTTAATGAAGCTTGAGCTGCATTATAATAGCTTTCCAAAGTAGAGTCCCAGTCTACAGAGGATCCTCCTCAGCCTTACAGTATAACCTCCCCAGACTCCTACATCTACCCTTTCATCTAAGAGGAGTTTGACCCAAATTTCATAGTGCATTTGCCATCGAAAGCATATTTTTTTAATATTTATTTTTTTAATTATAGTTGGACACAATACCTTTATTTTATTTTATTTATTTATTTATTTATTTGTTTATTTATTTATTTATTTATTTATATGTGGTGCTAAGGATGGAACCCAGGGCCTCGCACGTGCTAGGCAAGTGCTCTACCGCTGAGCCACAATCCCAGCCCCTAAAGCATATTTTTGAAGGAAAATGTTAGAAAGTAACTGCTACTTGCCGTGTTCCTCAATTAATCTTTTTCCCTTCCAAGTGTGCTTCTGGGGAACACAAGGGAGTGTCTTTTTTTTTTTTTTTTTTAGGTTACATCCAATCTGAAAAGCCAGGTTCAAGTGCACAAACTAAATTTTACAAATCTCAAATAGGTTCTTAGAATGTTCTTTATGGAGCTTTTCTTCATTGATGCTGATAATCTAAGTTCCATTTTATAATGAAATCGAGGCTCAAAAACACTAAAGGATCTACCCAAGGCACAGAGGTAATAGGCAGCAGGGTTGACAACAGAACCAAAGACCTTGCTTCTCACTAGCGCTCTCTCTAATTCACCACCATGGAGCAGTCACTACCAAATGCAGTAATCAGTGTAGGGTGGATGGGAGTCTCCCTCAGTCCTATATTAATAGAATGCAAGGAGGTTACAATCCTAAAGCCTCAGCCTCAGTCTGAACACTTACTTAGTACACATCACAGAGATTCCAAATCCTTTCATTTGACACTTGAAGAAACTAGGGTTCTGAGCAATTAGGTAAAGTGCAAGCATTACTCAGTTTTAGCAAGCAGTGAGTGCTGATTCAAGCTGTTAGACTCTAGAGACAATGCTCTTTCCACCTGGGAAGTGGAATGTGTCTGGATAGGTCATCTCTGGTGAGGGAACCAGCTCATAGGTCAGCAAAGAGCTGCACAGTAAGCCTAGCTTTCTACCAGGACAGAGTAGGCAAATACAAATGGATTTAAATGAAAGCAAAAAGGAAAGACAGGAAGGTAAACTAGAGGGTCACCACCTTCTCTGCCTTTTGCAAGCTGTTAGGTTGCTTCCTTCTCTGAGCTGGTTTCCCCAGCAGCCTTAGGAGCTGTGTTGGATGATAAAGTGGGAGAAAGGGGATGGAAGGAACAGACAGAAATAGGACTGCCTGTTACAGAAATAAATTATTTTGCTGGAAAGCAAGTTATGGTAAATAACAACAACAGATTGTCCAAGAATCTGTTAATTTAACAATGGTTAAATTAAGATGATAATGGATACAGCACAACAAAAATATCCAGCTGTATAAACATAAGATAAATATGTCTGTGATGGTCAGTTTTATTTGTCAACTTCACGAGGCTACAGATCTGTTATACAGTCAAACCTCATCTACATGTTGCTATGAAGGTATTTTGTAGATGTGACTAAAGTTCATAATTAGATGACTCAGGAAGGGAGACTGTCCTGGATTATCCAATGGGCCTGATTCTATCAGTGGAAAGCCCTTAGGAATACAGTAAAGGCTTCTCAGAGGAAGAGGAAATTCCAGCTGTGGACAGCAGCTTCAGCTCATGAGTATCAGTTGCTCTTTCTGCAGGGCTCTCTGACTTGCCTTGCTTGTCCCCACAATGGTATAAGCCAAATCCTTGCAATACACCTCTTCATAAGCATCCTCTACTGTTTTATTTTTTTTTTTTTTTCTCTAGATAAACACTGTGTGATAACAGTGTGTGTGAATGGCTGATAAAAGCCCCAGGAAAAATGGGGCTGCATATTCTAGCCACTGATCAACCATAGACCCAAGAACAGTTTGAGAAAAAAAAAGCATCTAAAGGACATTTCCTTAGGGGGAAGGAACAGGGATGAGGCCTCCAGCCTAAAACAACTGCTTGGAATCCTCTTAGCTCTCCCTAAAATTAGCTCCTAAGCAAAGAAAGGCAGGGAGGGTCCCCTTGGCAGTTTATGCCCACCTTTCAGATTCTATTTAAAAGTCTCTGAAGAAGAAGACTACAGTGGTCTCCCATGCCAAAGCCAAGAAGTTTGAACTGAACATAACGAGAATTATGGTGAAATAATGTCCAAAGGACTAAGGACAGATGCAATACTAAGCAAGGCAACCTGGTGGAGCTGACACACAGTCCAACAAGAGCTCAGAGAGAGAATGTTATTGGGAAAGGGGTCAAAGAAACAGTTCCAAAACCCTCATCCCAATGGAACACTGGTATGACCTAGATCCCAATACTGAAGCAAGTCATTCACAACATACTTTGCTGAAATAGCACCTTTGTGCAACTAACCTCATGCTTCAATATGTCTCTAAGGGTTCAATTCTGAAGCCCTCTTCTTGGGATAGTTATCAGTGGCTCCATGCCGGAGAGTTACAGATAACATCATACTTATGCCCTCAAGTCAAGCAATGTGACTATCTCCAGGGAGGTCACCATTTACCATTCTGAAAAATAGCATTATAATTGTTAATATTTATTGAACATTTACTATGTGCCAGACACTATTCTAAGCACTTTACATGAGTTATAACCACAACTTTCTAGCTGTATGACCATGCACAGGCTGATTTTTTTTTGTCTCAGTTTCCCTATCTTAAGAAGATAATAGGGGGCTGGGGATGTGGCTCAAGCAGTAACACGCTCGCCTGGCATGCACGGGGCACTGGGTTCGATCCTCAGCACCACATTAAAAAAAAAAATAGGTTGAAGATGTTGTGTCCACCGAAAATTGAAAAATAAATACTAAAAAATTCTCTCTCTCTCTCTCTCTCTTAAAAAAAAAGAAGATAATAGTACCTACTTCACAGACTTGTTATGAAGATTAAATAACGTATGTATTTATATGTGTGCCTAGCATATTGCACTATGAAGTTTGTTAAATTTACACATACATGCATGTGTGTCCTCACAATAGGCCATGAGGGTTGTCTGACAGATCTTGAGGTTGATAGGCCATGCTTTCCTGCCCAAATTTCTAGAAAAGGATATAAGAACCCTGTTTTCAAGGGTTAGGTCAGCATTAGCTTCAAGCAGTAACTCTAAACATTGCCCTGAAGACTGTATCACCCAGAAGCTAGAATCTTAAGAATAGGTTCTCCATGACAAAGGAAAGGATTGGAGACCCATGGGCCATGACCATTATATGGTGTTGCCAGAGAAGGCAGATGGATAAGCCTCTGGCTTCCAGGTATACCCTGGGTCCTAGCATCATCCTGTCACTCATCACCCAAATGGGATAAGCCAGAGGCAGAACCAATGGTGACTCCCTGGAATAGTGGCATTAAGAACCCACTTTTGCAACAAAGACCCCAGAGCATCTAGGATAGGGTGTTAGGAATCAAGGGCAAAAGCGTATCTTGGAATATACATTCTACCCCACAGACAGAAATAATAAAGGATTCTGGGGCTCCTTCTTCCCTGCAGAAATCAAAGTAGCTTCCAAACCAGAGAGTTAGAAGACAAGGATGTGAAGTGCAAAAATTAGATTGCCTCAAATAAACTCAATAACCTGGGCTCAGGAAAGGGCTGGGCCATCATGCAGTCACTTTCTGAAATGGGAAGTGTGAGCCACCTGTGTGAACACTTACCAAAGGCTTCGCTGTCTGCAATTTACAAGAAGACCTAGGCATGGTCAAGAGCTTTCACATCATCCTCCCAGAAACTTCTGGAAGACAGACTTCCCCCACCCCTCTCATTACACAAAAATAAAACATTCTACAACCTCTCTTAACAAAATACTCACTTGTTCTACCAAATGGCTCTCTGAGGTTGTCCACCATGGTATCCCATGGCACCAGAGATTAACATTTGATACAATTTCCCAATGCTTGGAAGGACAGAGGCATCAGATTACCAGATTCGCTTTAGACAGTGAAGCCTTAAAGAACACCATGGGAGTCTGCACAAAGAAACACCAACCTTCCCTCCTGAGTGAAAGCAAGTTTATTTAACCTCAATTTGTTGAATAAGAGCAAAGCCTTCACAAGGCTGGGGCCGTGCCCGCACAGACATGACACAACATGTCAAGTCAGAGCCAGGAAAAGTCTACGCTTGCAGGAGCCCTCCTGGACAGATGTCTTGCTCAGGAAAAAGACAAGACACTGGGCAAACCTCACAAGAGCCCCAGGCCACTCACTCCCTGGCAACATTCACCAACCTGAACCCAGGGAGTTAGGATAATTCATAGGGAGTCTTTAGAAAATGCTTCTGAATCAGGTTTACCAGATGGAATTGGACTCTCTCCAGGGTTCTTATTGCCACAGTGACATTTAGGAAGAGCTTTCTCGCCACAAAGGGGCCAGAAGCTCATTCCTAGTAAATATGGTAGTTGACTGACCCTAGTTCATGAGAGGATCAAGCCCCCATATAATTAAGGCTCTTAAGGACAAGCCACAAAACCAACAGATAAGCAGGCTCTGGAAGAGAATGCATGGTCCACAACCACTTGGAATATCCCACAGGACATAATGAGTCATTCCACTAGAGACATTTCAAAGAAGAACCACCACTCTTGAAACGTTTAGTTATTTTATCTGCCTTCGAGAGAGAATTTATTTGGAGAAAGACCTCACTGGAAAACCCAACATGGTATATTCTGACCCCAATGTACAGGGGTGACACTTCTGACTGAGCAGGAAGCTGGGTTTGTGTGCAGTGCACTGACCCATCTGCCACATACTGCTCCCAGAGTCAACCCTGCAGAGGAAGCTGCCTCAAGCTGCATTTACAAGAAGGTTCTGGTTTTACCCAATTTTCAGGATCCAACCATGGTACGTATTATACTAAACTGGCAACTCCCAATTTCCTAACCAACTCTCCCATATAACGGGAAGCTCCCTGAGGGCAGGCAACTCGCCCCACTTCTCCCTGGACTCTCCATGGTTGGCTCAGTTTCCAGAATTGCGCAATTATCAAAAACTGGGTGTTGGATGAATGAACAAGTACATACATAAACCATTATGCGAGGTATGCTAATTTTGTGGGTTTTTTCTAAACATGAGGGAGAGGGGCTGCCAAAAAAGGAAAGGAGGAAATTAGAAAAGAAAAAAAAAATTATTTCCAGATTTTTAAAGGTAATGCAATAGAATACAGAATATATATTTATTTCTAAGTTTCCTCCTCCACAAGCAAACTTGACTATTGGAGTTATTCTTAGGGCATTTTTGGACATTGAAACCCTCAGTTACACATTTCTTGGCCTCATGAAAAGGTAATGGCTGGACATGCGCTGTGGTACAGGCTGTACAAGTCCCTTCCTAGCACAGCACTGAGCTCACATCTGGGGCTGTTTAACAACTGATTGGAAATTTAGCCTTCTGATTTCCAGTTAAATACTAGGCACAGGAAAACAAATAGCACTTGTTTTTCACTGAGCCTTGTCAGTCATCCAAACTGCTGTACAGACCAGAGAGCTGCCTGTGGTTTGGTGGCAGAGACCCAAAATATTTGTACTTTTTTTTTTTTTCACTCCAGTTTAAGTAAAAGGAATAAACCAGATTTGGGCAAGCACAGCTTCTTAACCCACCTCTCCCCCATTCTTGGAAATGCAAAACTGGTTTTCAAATATTAAGCATGTTCCTGGTATTAATTTACATTTTTCATTAGGATTAAGTTTTGATTTGTTTTTAATCTGAAGCCAATAGCATAAAGTTTGGTTTCTCTCATTTATTTCAACTGCTCCACCTTGATATTTACTTGGATTTGCTGAAGAGGCAATGTTCATATTGCTGTTTTCTGTTTCCAATTAAATTGGGCTATAATATCTAGCATTTGTATGATCAAAGAAT
Source organism: Marmota flaviventris (assembly GCF_047511675.1). Classification (NCBI taxonomy): domain Eukaryota; kingdom Metazoa; phylum Chordata; class Mammalia; order Rodentia; family Sciuridae; genus Marmota; species Marmota flaviventris. The sequence goes on from NC_092507.1 coordinate 77,924,554, forward strand.
CAGAGTTTAAAAGCTGCAAAGAACTTTAGAAATCAGATAATGTAACACCCTTCTCTTAGAGATACGGGAACTGTAGTTTCTTAGGCCCACTTATGTATAACTAGTCAGTGGTGGAGCCACCACCAGTACTCAGGCCTCCTGACACCCAGGAGGGTTTTATGCAGAATATATTTAGAAAAACTTGAGTTACCTCTGAGTTGCCAGACAAAATATAGGACATCCAGTTAAATTTGAATTTCAGATAAACAATGAATTTTTTTTTTAGTATAAGTGTGCCACAAATATTACATGGGTATACTAAGAAAATTATCTGGTGTTTATCTGAAATTCCACTTATACTGATATCCTGTATTTTTATTTGCCAACTCTGGTAACCTCACCATGGAGACCAACGTCCATCCTCTCCCACCCTCCATCCCCCACTCAAACTTACACACAGTCACATACATATCTTCTCTGGTTTTAATGATAAATGGTTGGGAAAAAGAGATCACAGCACAGTAATCCCAAGAGAGAATGAGGTTGGGAGAAGCTGCTTATTTCCCGAGACTATCCTAATCTTAGATATCTATTTTTTCCTTATGAGCATTCAAAGCAGCTAACTCTGACATAAATAGGTTGGACATGGCCTTTGGACCATTTCGTTATTAGAAGCCAAGGGTCTCATCTTAAAATTTCTGTTTATCCGAAGTTTCAAGTCTGTAGACCTTGTGGGAGATAGCACTTGGGTTTGGAATGCAAATAAAGATAAAAAAAAAGTATATGGAATAAAGTAAAAAGATACATTTTAGAATCTAGTTCAGGGCTAGGAGTGTAGCTCAGCAATAAAGTGCATGCATAGTATGCATGAGGCCCTGGATTCAATCCTCAGTACCAAATCATATCATCATCATCATCATCATCATCATCATTATCTAGCTCATTGATTTTGTACCATCAGGATTTTTGTTTGCAGTGATGAGGATCAAACCCAGGGTTTTGCACATGTTGGGCAATTGTTCTACTACCAAGCTAAATCCCAGCCCTTGCACCATCATTTTTTAAAGAGTGCCATAGGAGGGTTTTTCCCTAACAGCACTGTTAGCTTCCCTAACAGTGATACTATGGAATGTGAATTAGGATATAATTCACATACCATAGTATCACTCTTTTCAACTGTATAAGCCAGTGTTTTTAGTGTATTCTTAAAGAGTGGTATACCTGCCACTATGCAATTCCTGAACATTTTTATGACTCTCAAATAGAAACTTCATACCATTATCAGTGGTCATTTTCTATTCTCCCCTCCCACATGCCTCTGACAATGATTCATTTTCTTTCTATCTCTATGGATTTACCTGTCCTGGTTATTTCACATAAAAAAAAATCATACAACATGGAGTCTTTTGTGTCTGGCTTCTTTCACTTCTTAGCATGTTTTCAAGATTCATCCATGTTGTGTTATTTATTGGAACTTTATTCTTTTTTTATATTTTAAGATGGGGGTGTCATTGTGTTGCCTAGGTTGGCCTTGAACTTGCCATCATCCTGCCTCCTTGGCCTCCTGAATAACTGAGATTACAGGTGTGTGCCACCATCCCTGATGATTCGTTCCTTTCTATGGCCAAATAATATTCCATTATGTGAATAAAGTATCATTTTTTTGAGAGAGAGAGAGAGAGAGAGAGAGAGAGAGAGAGAGAGAGAGAGAGATTTTTAATATTTATTTTTTAGTTTTCGGTAGACACAACATCTTTATTTTATTTTTATGTGGTACTGAGGATCGAACCCAGCACCCCGTGCATGCCAGGCAAGCACGCTACCGCTTGAGCCACGTCCCCAGCCCTAAAATATCATTTTTAACATGTGATGGACATTTGGGTTGTTTCCATTTTTTGGCTACCATGAATAATGATGCCTTGGACATTTATGGACAAGATTTTATGAACATGTGTTTTACATTAATTGTTTTCCAAAGAACTGTTTTGTATTCCTATCAGTGATATATGAGCCTTCCAATTTCTCTACAGCCTTGACAACACTTGTTATTATCTGCCTTTTTTGTCATAGCTATCCTGATTAACATGAAGCTATCCTGGTAAGGCATCTCATTGTGGTTTTGATCAGCATATCCCTAATGACTAATGACACTGAGCAGATTTTTCAGGTGCTTTTGGTCACTTGCATCTTTTCATCGGAGAAATGTCCATTTAAGCTGGAGCATGTTTTTAAAGACAACATTGTGGCTTTTCCCAATACTTTTTGGCAAAACAAGAACAACAAAAAATGCTTTCAGGTTAAAAATTCAGACATCAATCACCCAGTTGAGTTACTGTACTTTTTCTTCAATTGTGGAAATATGTTCACAAATAAAAGTAAGCTTCTATGACCTTTTTAAGAGTATTTTAATTGATTTTTTTCAATATGATAGATGGAGAGGGAAGGATTCCCTTAATTTCTGATTGCACTGAGGAACAGTTCTAACCTACTCAATATTCCTTGGACCATCCATACACCCTAAAAAAGAAAAACTAAGACTGTGACAACTCTATCATGTGTGTGCACGTATATGACTCACGAAGATATACTACTCGAAACTCAGTATGAAACACTCTCCATCCCACTCCCACTTTCTAGGTAACCAGAACAAATGGATAAAGCCACTACACTTGCAGAAAAATCTAAATCCCAACTTCCCCCTGCCTGACACACTCCTTCCTCTTGCCTGTGCTGTGGGGTCATGAGGAGGACTGGAATGAGCTGACAGAAAAAAAAGACAGATGCCTTTATTAGACAATATTAAAGCATAATATTTTATATTTTAAAGTGAGTGGTTGAGAGCTTCTGAGAAACACAAGCCCTCCTAACCAGTTATGAATATTTTCCCTTTTTTAATTTGGCATTTAACAGTGCAAATATGTCAATTTAAATAAAAAGTCATTCTGATAATGGACTAGGTGCTGTTCCTTGAACCCTACTTTAAAAAAAAGAAAAAATTGTTGAAGTATTGTAACTGAAAAGTAAACAGTCGTGAGCCAGTAATGCAAGTTCTTCAGCAACACACACGGGAGGAGACAGGGATGCGCACATCTGGAAATGGGGGGAGAAGTCTCGAGCTCTCTCTTCAGCAACTCTAAGCAGTTTGAGTAATCTTGGGAGGAGAGTGATGGGAATCACTAAGTCTCAACTTCCAAAGATTCCATGGGCTATCTAAAGTGTTCAAGAAACACTTAATGTAAGATAATTGATTATCTTATCTTGTAGTTTTAATTCTTAACTACAATAAGTGGACAAATGGACACTCTACTTGTCTCCTACCCAGCAAGAGAAACGCACAAGGAGCTTCCTCTCCATCACTGTGGCTCTGCGGCAAAGGCTGTCAAGACGATGAAGAAACCTTGAAATTCACTTCAGCCCACAGGGAAGAAGGGAAGAGACTGCCTAGGGAAAGCTGCCCAGCTTGTGAGAGAAACTTGCATCACTCATCTCTTGATCTGAGAATTGGAATGAACAACAGATGTTCCACCATCTCTTTCAGGTCATGAAGAAATGTGTGATGGGAGAAAAGCATTTTCCCTAGAGGAAGCCTGCTGGACAACAGAGCAGAGTTAAGGTGCCCTGGAATTTAAATCCTTGACTTCTCCGGCAGCTGCCTCCCCTGCCTGGGTAATTTTAGGTTCATCATTTGAAACTAAAATGTTAGATTCCCCATTTAGGTTCATCCTTAAATGAGATTAATTCCAAGAACATTGATGTTACATTGCTTACTAGATTGTCCCCATTTGTAAATCTTAAACTAATGGCCAAGCAGTTCTTCCAGAAAGTAAACAAAATTAAAGCAAATAAATAACTTGAAGTAAGATACTTTCCCTTAAAACCCATGCAGTGGCAGACTGAAGAAGGAATCCAGAAAGTGATAAATACAACGAGGATATATGTGTCTCATATTGTTCATCTGGACCTATAGCCCAGAGCAAAAGGAACTTCTTTTACTCTGGGGCCAGCCAGCCAGCCAAACTAGATATTTTATAATTACAAATGTAGATTCAACATGCTTCCTAAATGCTCTCTAATATAACACCAGCAATGGCACTTAATGTCTATGAACTCATCAGTGGCAGGCACTTTGCTAGACATTTTATATGTAATCTCATTTAACCAAGATAATACCTCTATGATGTAGGGACTATTATTATTACCAAATTATTCTTCCTGAGAAAAATCAGACTAACAGAAATTATTTTGTCCAAATTATTTGCTCAGGGTAAGCAAACCTCTGCTTAGAATCTCTCGATAACCAGCCATGTGATAAGCACTAGCCTTACATAAAGCTGCTGAGCACCTGAAACATGGCTAAGCAACAGGAACTATATTTTTAAATTTTTTAAAATTAATTTAATAGCCATGAATAGCTAGTTCCTACAGTATTGGATAGTACAACTCTACAGCATGAAGATTAAATGTGCATATGAGTTTATCATCAGACCACTAAGTCTTATCACAAATAATCTTATTAAAGGAGATTGACAATGACTAAGTATGAAGATAACCAGTTTAGCATTAAGAGCTTGTAGAATAGGTACTATCTGGGTTTGAGAGACAGCTCTGCAAGAAATGAGCCCTGTAATTTGAGCCACTATTTAGCCTCTAAGTCTTAGCTCCCCACTTATAAAAAGGGGTAAATACACTAGGATCCTTGGGGTATTGTGAGAATTAAATGAGATAAACTATTGGAACTCTTAGTACAATTCCTAAAAGGTACTAAGGACTAAATAAATGTATTCTCCCTACCCCTGGTACTGGGGACTGAACGCAGGGGTACTCCATCACTGAGCTACGTCCTCAGTCCTTTTTATTTTTTATTTTGAGACAGAGTCATGTTCAATTCCTCAGGCTGGCCTCAAACTTGATATCCTCCTATCTTAGCCTCCTGAGTCCCAAGGATTACAGGTATGTGCTATCATGCCTGGCTATAAATTTATTAATAATAATAACTAAATTATTACTGTTTTGACCTTTTTAAAAAGAAGTAGTAAGAGTTTCAATTCTCAGAAAAAGTTATAATTTAAGTTCTTAGTAACTCCCACCTTGTAAATGTATCTTTTGAATTTTTCAATGTTTCATTTTGAAATTAATTCAAATTAATAGCCAGGTTTCAAGTATAGAAAAAAGGAATCTAGCATACTCTTTGACTAGATTCACCAGTTTTTAACACCTTGCCATGTTCTCTCTCTGTATTTTTGTTTTTGCTTTTCCCTGAACTATTTGAGCCTTCACTCCTTAGCACTTAAAATGTATCAGGTATATTTCTTAAGGACGTTCTCTTATGTAACAATAGTATCATTATTAAATGCAAGAAATATAACATTAAAATAATACTTAATCTATAGGTCCAATCCTAATTTCATCTACTGTCCTTAGAATATCCTTCAGGATCATATTGTCTCTTTAGTCTTACTTAACCTGAAATGGCTCCTCAGCCTTTCTTTCAATTTCATGATAAACATAAAGAGGACAAGCCTGTTATTGTATAGGAAGCCACTCAGTTTGGTTTTGTCCAGTGTCACCTCATGATTAGATTCAGCTTCTACACACTTTTGGCCAGAATCCTACCTAAGTGATACTGGGTTCTTGCTCATTTTCAGGCACACAATGTTCACCTGCCCCATGTTGGTGACATTAATTCTGATCACTTTATTGAAATATTTCTGGGTATCTCTACTGTTGTTCTTTTCTTCCATTTTTAATAAGTAATTTGTTTAAAAGATATTTGGAGAATATACAAACATACTGTTCCTCAGACTCCCTCCACCTCCACTGGATTTGACATCTGTTGATGATTTGTGCCTGAATAACTTTTACTATGATGATTGCAAAATGATGATTTCCTAACTTCATCATTTCTTCCATATTTCTTAATTGGCAGTCTACTATAAAGAGGAATTTCCTCTTCTCTCCTTTTTTTCCTAATTTATTTACCTACTTAATAACTACATTGACTATGGATTCTTAGTTTATTCTGTGGGAGTCTCTGAGTTTTTAAAAATATTCTTCAAATGCAGGTGACAAGAAATTACAGATTTGAATTAACGTCATTAATTGGGCAAAGGAAAGGTCATTAATTAGGTCAGAGGAAAACTCTTAAATGAGGACTCCACTCACCTTAGATGGCTACAATCAGGAGAGGTGTAAATGCTTAAGGCCATACATTAGGACTACAGCAAGGAGCTCTCACAGTGGACAGCGTGAGTTATCACTCACACTGCAGTGTCGCTCATCATCAGACATGATATCATACCCCAAAAATTCCATCCAAACAACCCATCTATTTCTCCACAACTAGCAAACTTGAATGTTCTGGCAAACTCCAAAGGACATGATTTACAAATAGTAGGTAATATTTGGATCTTTCCACAGAACTAGGTTCCAGCTTTTTCTTTTTTTTTTTAACCAAATACAAATGATTTCATTTTGGAGCTCACTGTGTCATTTCTCAACAAACAGTTTTTCATATCAGAAATTAGGCCTCTGTTATATACAAATAGAATGGGTTTGTGCATATTTATTTTGGTCAGAGACCACACACCCGGTGGCAGTTTGCAGTATTTACAGTACTCCCGATGCCACAAGGGGATCTCTGAGATGAGACCAAAGCTCAGGCCGCACAGCCTATGATTCCAGGTCCTCCTCTGCCATGGAAACAAGACCACAGAGGACATGTAGGTGGTGCTTGCTTCTTGCAAATGCTTATCTATGCGATTCAACTACCTCCAAGTGTACAACTCCACTTTCAACACTCTCGGAACAACGGTATTATTTCGATGAAAAGAAGCCCTTTTTAAAAGATTTGCAAAGTTTGGGGTCATTATAACCTCATAATACGGACCACTTTGGGAGGGTTTGAAACACTTACCAAGAAAAGTCTGGAAATCCCAGTGGCAAGTCTCTCTGTCTTCAAATGCCACACCAGGGGTTGTGGGGAGTTGAGCAGAAACACAATAGGCTTGTGGTGAATGTGCACTGAGGAGATAGGATTCAGGTGCAGAGTGACCTAGGCAGCAAGAGGGGAGAGATGTTAGCACCAGCTTTCCAGGCAGATCACTCAGAGCAGCATCTGGATATCTTTCCACTACTCACCATTAAGAGAAGAAGCTATAAGCTAGTTCTGAATCTGTGAATAAGATGTTTCATGTTGAGCTAGATGATACTGCCAATATTGGGCCTTTTTGCTTCTCTACCCCCCCCCCCCAATTTTTTTAACCACAAAGTGGCTATTTCATATGCCTAATCTCAGCCAAACATGACTCAGTTCCCAAGAATAAAACACAAATAAACAAAACACTTTTTGTTTTATTTTCAAAATTGACAATGGCAGAATAAAAGGTACCTTCCTTCAGGACTGGCTTATCCTTCAGGTCAAGTGGCTGAGAATTAAAGAACAGGATCCCCCTCAGGATGGGTTATCCCTCTGGACCTTCAGAGAAAGGACTTTCTCCTGTCTCAGGTAAGCTCCAAGCTCTATAAAGTTAAGTGAGTTCTGACAGAGAAAGTGCCAAGAGAGAAAGAAAGGGGCTGCCAAGGGAGCTGCCAGGGTTCTCACTCTCTCAGCTACTAGTGGGAAGGGGTTTTCCAAAGAAATGAGGCAGAAAACACACCAAATAAACACTGATTGTACAGAGTTCCCTGGGGGGCTGGGGGTGGGGAGGAGAAAACTATGAGCCTGGACAGGAAAACAACTGTGGTCAGTTTTGAGGAAGGATCAAGTACTATTGTAAGTTACCATTAGCATCATTAGCATCATCAAAAGGCACCTGTAAGCAAAGCCAGAAAAAGTGGACTCAGTGTCTTCTGAGAGCACTTGAGCCAAGGGCAGTCAACATGAACTCAGAAAAGCAAAATCATGCTTTTAATAACCTGTCCACAGGGGCTTTCTGTTCAGAGGGGTGAGGTGAAACAAAGAATCACATACTTAAACTGATGGAGAACTCACCAGAGAGTAACAAGGAAGAGAAAGGACAAAAAGGGCTTAGGCTGGGAAGGTACAGAACATCTGCAGAGGGCACATCAACCCTTTTTCTGATGATTTTCTTTGTCGTTTTCAGCATACAATCCTTAAAGTTCACAGATATGCATAAGTTTGGGGCAAAATGCACACTACAAAATAAATAAGTATATATCTCAAATGAACAAGAATTTTTTTTGTTTTTTTTAGAAAAGCTTATGAAATGAGATGTATGAAACAGATATTCATACTCAGGTCCAAAATTTTCCAGATGGTCCAAAGTGTCAAGGCCTGGCTCAGACAATCGGGGAAAGATTTCTAGGAGTCTCAGCTCTATGAGCTTTCCTGGAAATGGCTCCTTCTTCAATATGTGGCAGTGTCTGGCCAAGATGAATCTCTGATTCTGGAACACAGATCCCAGGCAAAGCCCCAAAAGCCATTTGGCAAAGAAGAATTCACACTACAATTGGGAAATTAAAAGAAAAATACCCAATACTTTTTGTAAAAGATCATTTGGCAAGAACAAAGAGACCTGAAAGCGTCCGCTCACCTAATGCCTCCACACCCTTGCTTTTCTATACTTCCTTCCATTTGGGCAAATGTGCTGCAGGGAAGACAGGGCACAACTAAAACAACCAGCAAAGATTGAGAGGATAACAGCTCCTGGGAATGTGGGGAGAACAGATCTGGAATATCTCAAAGAATCCCTGCCCAAGTTGCCTAATTTCTCCTAGGCTGTAAAAAGGAAGGAAGGGTCCTCAGTATGGATCAATTATAGCTCAGGATAGATAATAGTTAAAGTCATAAGAACATCCTTCTGCAGTTCTTTACCATCAGATTGTCCAGTGATGGTGGTCTAAGGACCAGAGCTAAGGCAGATTGCAGCAAAGAACGGAGAAATGATACAAAAAATGGTATCCAACAATTTCTAGCTTAGAAATTCAAACTCCTTAGTTTAAGGAGTTGACCCTCAAGCCTTTATCAAATTTACACATAAAAAGCCATATATTAAGGGCTGGGGTTGTGGCTCAGTGGTAGAGCGCTCACCTAGCACATGTGAGGCACTAGGTTCAATCCCCAGCACCACATAAAAATAAATAAATAAATAAAATAAAGGTATGGTGTCCATCTACAACTAAATTAATAAATAAGCTGAGGCAGGAGGATCATGAATTCAAAGCCAGCCTCAGCAAAAGCGAGGTGCTAAGCAACTCAGTGAGACCCTATCTCTAAATAGAATACAGAAAAAATAGGGCTGGGGATGTGGCTAGGTGGTTGAGTGACCTGAGTTCAACTCCTGGTATCAAAAAAAAAAAAAAAAAAATCCACATATCAGCTGAATCTACAGGCTTCAAAAGCAATAAGGAACTGAACGTAGGGGTGATGTGAGCCATAAAGGCTAATAGGGCCAAAAGGGATACATCCCAAATGAAGGAGCAAGGGCTAGTCTCTAGATCAGTGGCTTCTTTGTTAATCTTTGGGAGTCACAAAGCATTTGAGAACTCAATGTGAGTATGAATCTTCTTTTCTCCCCCTATCCCTCCCACACACACATCACACATCACACATCACACATAGCATGACATTTTGCAGACAATGGTAAGGAAACACATCCATTGCAGGTGCCATGAACCCCAGGTTAATTGCCCATTAACTCTGGGTAAGGAACCCATTGTAGAATAGCAGGAAAATTCTAATGGCAGAAACAGAAACAAAATGGCTCCATCTAATTAAACTAGAAAGCACACTTCTGGTCTAAAGATGTCATCATTTCTGGGAAAGAAATCCATAGATGACGACTCAGAACTAAAAATCTATCAGTGTAGTTCCTGGGGCTTCAGTGGCCTCTTCAGACCCATGCTTGACCACATACCGGTCCATGCAGCCCTGTCCTTTTCTGCTTTCATTGTGTTTCTTTCAAACTGTGCTGAATAGTCAGTCTTCCTGGAGGGGTGAGGAAGTGCAAGTAAATCTCGTCTGTCACATCCCATATGTAGACACTGTGCCTCACACCTCACTGATCCCTCTCCTAAAAACAGGAAAGTCAATTGGTCTCATCAGTTCTGCCACATCTTCTCATTAGAGATATTCTAAGGTTATCCGTACACCTCAGTAAACATGCTAGGTGTAATTTTATAAGAAAATTCAAAACAAATCTTTTTTTTTTTCTTGGAACTGTGAATACAACTTAGTCCAAAGTCAAGGCCAACTCTAAGGAGCATAAATCCTCCAAGTGGAAAGACAACCTTCCTATCTTCCAATTAGGATGCATGTCCTTGCCCACATTATCACCAGGAAAAAAACAAAAAAACAAAACACAAGAACAACATTCTCTAGACCTTGGGTGGCGAAGACATCTCAGTTTTCCAAAGATTATCTTTGATAAGCAAAAACTAAATATATTGCCTTGGACTCTGTAAGCCACTTTATGAAAATGAATTATGTACTTACAGGCAAGAGAAAATGCTTAACTGCTTTTATGAAAAGATGCCATATGAAAATTGTTTTGCGTTTCCCAGAATTCATAGCATAGATGCAAGATATCCCTATCATAGAGATTTCAAAAGATTTCTTATTAGTAAGACCCCACCACCACCACTCCTGGGGTTTGTTAAAACAAACAAAACCAAAGTGAGAAAAACACCAACCGATATGAGAGCCTAACAGTTGCCCAATTTTGCTAACGTGTCAGTGAGGTTTTATTTCAACATTTTTGATTCTTAGAACAGCCCCTGTGGACCCACGAGGCAATGAAGTCATCCAAAACACTACCACAGAGACTCCTAGTATCTAAAACCAGACCAAATAATGCTCTGAAATGGATGATTCAATGATCAGTTTACACTAAGATAGATAAGAAAAGAACTCCAACAGCGTGTCTATAACCAAGACCCATAAAATCACAGGCTGGTCTGTATATAGCCATCATCTGTCCCCTGCTCAGAGGTAAGGAGACATCCCTTGGCAACAGTGCTGGCAGTAACTGAAAACCTCCTGAATCCTGGCCTCCCAGCACCCATATATTACACAGACAGACAGTGAGGCGTGCATCTATTTCAAGAAACTAGGGTCCCAGAGTTAAACTCAAACTTCACCTATATTTGGACAATGTGACTTTTAGGAACTTAATGATGACTCCAGATGGATCTGAAATGTTGCAACTGATTGCTGGGGGAGGGGAGGAACAGTATTTAGCTCATTCTTGCTACCGTGTTTTAAAGGATATCCATTCTGAGGAACCATACCACTGACATTTCATTTGCTTGCCTTTCACCATTTGGGAATTGGTATAAAAAGATTCCTTTAAAATATTCTTGGAAGGATGGATTTGGAACATTTTAAAGTTTCCTTTTTTTTTTTTTTTTAGTTTTGTATTTCCCTGAATTTCTAAAGGAACATTAATTAGTTGGTGCTGAATTCAAGGAATTGGGACCTCCTAATGTCTCTACCCCCACCACGGGGAGTCACCTGATTATCCTCCCTGGTCTCCGGAAGCTCTGGGGTCAAAGATGTCACACAGTTATGGCAAAAAAAGGCACCAAGCTGTTTCCTAGTGGGTTTGAATTGAAAGAGGAAAAGAGTCAATCAATTCCCACTAATCCCCCTCCCCCAAGGAGGACATGATTTTGGACTCCCTGGAAACCTCTGAAAATAATCTAATAAAACCACAAAGTTCAGGGGGATTCTAAAAGTCTGAAATTTGATGCAGAAATAAGTGTGCCTTCTTTCTTCCATATTTTGAATGCCCCAGAAAAATTCTGGGAACTAAATTTGGGTTGGGGATTGAGGGGCAAGAACTCATATAAACAGAAGAATATTTATAAAACTTACAGGTCATGACCCTCTAACGGGGTCCTGAGAGTATTGCAAGGGGATTCCAGGGACCCTGGACCTCCCTTCTCAGAGGAGCCATTGGCTTGGCCACTGCAGGAAGAGAGGCAGGGAAGTGGAGACCCTGGGTATAGGTATGTTTGGGTGTGGGAACACAGCTGGGGCCCTCGGCAGGCCTCAGCTGATAACGAAATCTGAGGACACTGACAGTATTTATTCTTCAGTATTAAACACAAGCTGTGTGAGCATCATTCTATATGTGCCACTAACACACTGTAGTCTTTCAGGCTTCGGGCCTGAAGTGCAGTAAAATCATGTTCCCAGATGGACACCTGTGGTGGGCTCAAAAGGCATCTCCAGTGAAATCCTTCCTTGTCCCTCAGCTCCATGTGCCACTGTAACAATCTGTTTAGATGTTTGTCTCCCCTGTCACATTGTAATGTCCTCAGAACATAATTCAAGGGCAGGAAGAGAGTCACATTTATTCCTGCAACCTTGGGACTAGCATAAGGCCAGACGTCTAATAAGTAATTAATAAGTTTTCTGGAAAAATGAATAAAAGAATGAGCAAAAGTTATTAATGAAATATGACTCAAATAATGGCTACAAAGTCATAATGCCCTGTTTTTCTGACCAAAAAAGGGGGTCATCTAATAAAGAAGACATTAACTTCACTATCAAGTACAACTTGAACTTTAAAACAGAGTCAAGAAAAGCAAACAGATTCCAACTACCAAAATGAATCCTAGGGGCTTCCCGGACAGTATGTTGGAGAGGATTCCACAGCCACATCCAAGCCTTGTGGGAATAAACACAACAAACAACTATGGTCCTCTGCTATGCGTACAGGACAGAGCAGAGCAGCTCTTACAATGTTTATGTATGAAGACCTATGAGGCCAAAAAGGAAAGCAGAAATTTGACCTTAATAGTTATGCAAATTAAAATATATAAAATGTGAAAAATAATCTTTGAAACATATTCTCCTTCTCAAGGTATAATAAGGAAAATGTGTGAGTCAGAAGCAAGAACTACTTTACTGCTGGGAGAGAAGGAAGGAAAAAAGGAAAGGTAGGAGAAAGGGTTATAAGCAAGTTGAGGGGAAGTAGCAAAAACTGAGAGGTCAGTGAACAGAGTTAGCAAGAAGGAGTCAACAAGTAAGAACAGCCATGGGCGTCTCCAGTGTCGGCTAATAATGTGGCTAAAGTGCTCTGAGGCAAACCTTCCTCCAACTTCACTGCAAAAGCTTCCATGGTGCCCATTCCTGTCATGAATGTGTGCCGCAGAACTCAGAAAGACACTGGTGGTATCTCAAATGCACGTGAATCAAGTGAGTCTGAGACATGTGGAATACAGAATCATAAACCCAAGGAGGGTGAAGACTCCAAGAACATAAGGCTCTGGCAGTCTCCAAAAATAGCCTATTTGGATTTCTACAAATCACAGGATGATCAGAGATGCAAACCAATCACTCACTCCTGAGTTGCAGGGGGTCCCAGCTGATGTGTCGATTAGACTAAATTATTCTCTAAGGAAACAATTCTGATCAGGGGAGGAAAACCTTGGGAATTCTGTGAAATCTTGTTTTCCTTTGAAAGCTAAAGCAAAAACAACTCCTGAAGTTCACAGTCCCAGCCCCCTGAGGGTATTCTGGCGGAGTCAGGTTATGCTTTTAAGGAAATGTTTTTGGAGAAATTTCAGTTTCAATTACATGGCCTACCTTGGGAGAGAGAGAAAAAGTAACATGGAGTCAAAGGTGGGGGAACATGTTATCAGTCTATGTTTGGGGAGCATTTTTTCTGAAACTGTATTATCTTCTTTGACCAAATGTTCCACACTCTTTTAGAGGCATGGAATCATAAGTGTTTTTAATTCAGGAAATAAACAATGTCAGAACAGCATAAAGTACAAGGGAGCAAATACAGTGTGCAATGTTCATGTCAGTTTGGTACTTTGACCTGTTTTCCTCCACACAATCAGTTTTTGTTGAGCCCTGGGATGCCTTTTCAGGGTGAAGAACCTATCATCGTGAAAAGCAGAGGGAAGGTTGCCAAAATTGCATTTGGAATTTAGCATGTTGTAGCTGATAAGCGTCTAAGGTGGGATAATTTCTTCTTAAAGTAGCATTCAAGTGTTTAAGTTTCAGACTTTCTTGAGGCAGCATTAAAAGCAGTTCAACACATTTGTTCTAACTGGAAAGGAGTGAGGCTGCAATACAGAATAGGACACCTGGCAGTGAAATTGTTAAGGTAACTCTGTAACCTTAAGATCCTTTAAGTACTTTTTAATATCCTAAAAAAAAAGGGGGAGAAAAAAGAAAAGAGAAAAGAAAAGGCAAAAGACCCAAATGGTGAGAAGTCTGAACAATGATGCTGTGGACATTTATTCACAGGTAAATCAGAATTGAGGGTTATGGCAAGGACTAAGAATGGGTTTTACCTCAGAATGAAACAAGTGTAAATTCTAACACAGACCATTTGTAAATTCTAGGTAGAACGCTTGCCTAGTATGTGTGAGGCACTGGGTTCAATTCTAAGCACCACATATAAATAAATAAATAAATATCCATCCATCAACAACTTAAAAAAAATTTTGTTGTTGCCCATATTTGACTTTGGGAAATATTAGGTTCTGCTTTACCATGTGGAAAAACTGTATGCTAACTTTTATTTTTACACTTCAAATGAGCTTCTAATATCTGAGTTCTACTCAGTGTGATGGACAGGAAAGTCATTCAAATACTTGACTAAGCAGCTAAACACAAGGTGGAGCATCTGTATTTAAAGGGTTTGAAAGTACTGTGAAGATTTGGGTTTCCCATGCAAATGGAAAAGGTTCAAGCTACTTTTTCATAATAGATCTCCAAAGAATTTTCTAATTCTGTCTATAATATAGAAGGTCCTAAAAGATATCAAGGTCATACTGCTTAAGCTCCACTTTGTAAATCAGTTAAATCTCAAATGCTTATTAAATCAGTATCTTCTCGTCTTCTACTGCTCATTTTCTGCAAAACTAACATAGTTTGCAATTCTGCCTCCAGATCATACTTTGAAAATACCACTAATAAACAGCAATTAGAGACAAAATGAGAAAAGTAGAACTAGGGCTCAGGGGGTTGTGATGTAAAATATTTAGGCCTTGATTATAAAGTTCAACATGACGAAGTTACCAGCATCTTGCAGAAGTATCTGAAATTCTCTATGTGTGATGTTTGGGAAGAGAAAAAAAATTTTGACTAATAGTATGAAAAATCTCTCCATAAAAATGTGATATAAATAAGTAAAATATGGCACTACCCATACAATAAATGATTATTTGGCCATAAAAAAGGGAAAAAAAGTCCTAATAGATGATACAACATGAATGGATCTTGAAAAAAGGTCATGTGAAGTAGTAAAAAAAAAAAGCCAGACCCAGGTCACATGTTGTATGATTACATTTTTATTAAATGTCCAGAACCAGAAAATCCATGGAGACAGAAAGCAAATTGGAAGCTGCTGGGCTGGGGATGGGGGATGGGAGAAAATAATGTCTTGTTACTCTTAATTGATATGGAGTGGTTTTTGTTTGTTTGTTTTTGAGGTGATGAAAATGTTCTAGAAATAGATAATGGTGATGGTTACACAACACTGTGAATATACAAATGTGACAGAACAGCACAATTTAAAATGGCTGAAATGGTTTTATTAGTCTGGGTTCTCCAGATCTTAATTATTAAGATCCCCAAGTCAACGATGGTGCAAAAATGAAACACATTCAGAAGAAACCATACATCAGTTTTTTATTTTTTTGAGGTGGGGATTCTCTATGTTGCCCAGGCTGGTTTCAAAGTGAACTCCAGTGATCCTCCTGCTTCAGCTTCCCAAATAGCTGGGACTACAGCCGTGTACCACCACAACAGACTCATGTTTGGAATTTTGCATGTTGATATTTTCCCAGGCTAGAAATATGTAGTACAATACTCTTTGCTGACACTGGGCAAGGGCAGGAGGTCACAGCTCCCAGTCAGGCATGAGATCATGGGGGAAAACAACCAGTACTCTGTGATGTGCTGTGTTGCTATGCTGCAATGTCCAGTTGGTTAGAGGGATTAAATGCACTTTCAACTTAAGAGTAATTTCAACTTGTGATGGGTTTATCAGGATAACACTTCATCATTTTACACAGAGGACCATCTGTATAAGAGGAAATTTATCATAGGAATTAGATCACAAAATATGGAAGCTGGGATGTCCCATGATATGCTGTCCACAAGTTGGAGAACCCAAGAGAGTCATTGGTGTAACTCTCAGTCCAGGACCCAAAGCCTGAAAACCTAGGGAGCTGCTAGTACAAGTCCCAGGGTATGAAGGTCTGAGAACCTGTAGTTCTAATGTCCAAGGGAAGAAGACAAAAAAAGCTCTCCAAAAGACCATGAATTCCTTTCCCCTGCTTTTTCTTATCTCTGGGCATTCAATGGATTGGATGATGTCTGCCAACCATGAAAGAAGATTTTCCTTATTAATTCACCAATTCAAATGCTAATCTCTACTGGAAACCCTCACAGACACACCCAGAAATGATGTGTTCCAGCTATCTGGGTATCCCTTAATCCAGTCAAGTTGACACTTAAAATTAACTATCACAGTGGTAAATTTTCATGCTATGTATATTTTACCACAATAAAATGTGGTTTTAACTTTCACACAGGATAGACCAGATCAACTCTAGAGTTTAAGATCTCATTTGGAAAAGACTATAACTATAAGAAATTCATTTTACCTTAAGGCTAAAAATTCCTATCAATCCTCAGGACTCCAAATTCTCCAGAACTATGCCATACCCTAAGCTAACTTCAGTCAATAACTTGTGTTTCCTGCACATTTTTTTTTGCATTTATTCAAACATCATTAGTTAAGTGCCTCTTATATGCCACGAACCACATCAATTACCAGCAATGGAAAGGTAAGAGAAAAACAGCCTATCTCCCCCAATTTGTTCACAGTTCAGTAGGAAGAGAGATGCCTGAAGGGATGGATATAGTACAACACCATGACTAAACTGTGTGGGTTATGTGGAGAGAGAAGAGGATGTCAGGAGCAAAAGAGAAAATAAGCAGCTTAGGCTGGGACAGGTCTCCCAGACAGGACAAACTGGACCCAAACTTGTTAGGAAACAGGCAAAAATCTGTCACCGTGATAAATTTTCTTGTTTCTCACAACTTCTGAACTACTTGGATTGGTTGGATAGCTGATTATCAGAAATATTTTAGGAAAAATAAGATGTATTAGATGAGCACTCAGACTCCTTCTGACCCTAGAATCTAATGATTCCATGGCTTCATTATTGAAGAGTTTTCCTAAGATTTTCAGATTCATTTTACCTACTAATCATATAATTTCTTCTCTAAAGATGTTTCCTAAATTCATTTTTGAAATTGCATAATACTTGGGCTGGGCACAGTAGTACACCTATAATCCCTGCAACTTGAGAGGCTAAGGCAAGAAGATCACAATTTTGAGACCAGCTTGGGCAATTTAGTGAGATCCTGTCTCAAAAATAAGAAATGAAAGGGCTGGGAATGTAGCTTGTGGTAGAACCTTGCATGCCCAAGGCCCCCCGTACTAGGGGAGGGGAAAAGCCCATATATTTCAACATTTCACAAAAATCTGGAAAACTGTCCTGGTAGGTTCAGGTCACATCTGTCCATGTTTGGGAATATGTGAGCTGGCTAGCTTGTTGTCTTTTGCTTATAATTAGAAGTAGCTTTGAACAAGCTACTGTGCTTCATAAAATGTTAAATGAAATCTCTCCAAACCTTAAAAGAAACCACTCATGTAAGATTGCTGACGTTAAATAATTTATATTTGTTATAAATATAATTCTTTGTAAACTTCAAGTTATAAGGAAAATTTTACTATTATCTCAAAGAAAGATAAGGAGTTTCATTTTCCAGACCATGGCAGATGAGCAATATTCTAAAATGCCCTTGTTTAGAACCGAGACAGAAATCTGATATAGTCAGTTACCTACACGATCTAGTCATCAGTTTCCACATCCTTAAGCAAACAAAGCTTCTAACCAGAGTTAACAAGTAGCAAAATTGTGTGATTTTTGTTTCCTCTTCTATTAATTTTCCACACACCATGGACAGTTTCCAGTTGGCACCAAGAAATAAAGTATGGATAACAGGAAAAATGAACATGTTAAGGCAGTGAACACCTAAATGTCAACTGAGGGAAGGACTCTTTAACACTGGCCTCACGCTTCTTGAAGAATGTCTTACCATCTGTCTTTTGATTAACATTTTTTCCCTCAGAATGGGATTCATGAAGTAAAACATGGCCATCAACGTAGCAGAAGAATGACAGTGTGGACACTGTTCAACTCTAACTCCATTAGTTCCCTCAGTCATCTGACCTTGAGAAAAGTTGCTTGACCCCTTTGTGCTACAGTTTCTTCATCTAAAATACAGGATAGTAGTACCTACCTTTTTGAGTTATTATGTGCAACAAGAAAATTAATACAGTCCCATATTTTAAAATGATGTGTTAGCTGTAGACAGGTTCTCAATTTTCTCCTACAAAGATCCTTCTCAGACCCCTTTCCTTTTGGTGAAGTGTTCTTCATTCACTACCCTAAAACACACTCATATCCGAGTTGTGTATAAAGTGAACATAATGTTCTACTGTACTTTGGAAATTTTCAAAGTCAAACTGTGTGCAAACTCAGGAAATGAGGTTTCTCAACTCTTTTTAGAAAGAGGTGAGTTTATGTATTAACAAACTTAATTACAGCTTCATATTTTCACATACAATCAATTTTGTTCTTTTTACAGAAAAAAATATCAGGCTCTCTAAGAAGGTTTCAAGGTATCAGTGCTCTTAGAAGGAAGCTCTTACCAGCAAATACCCTTGACCTGTGTCCTGTTGACCTTTCCCTTACAGTACCTATTATCTGCTTATATTAAGTTAAGTTTGTACAAATGGACTCTCTTAGAGGAAGTGCTAGAGTGTGGATGCTGAGTGTCCCCCTCAAAGGTCCATGTGTTAAAGGCTTGGTTCCCAGGGTGGCACTATTAGATGATAATAATACTACTAATAATAATGACATATTTAATCCTTTGACATCTGATGGGATAGGTACAATTATTATCCCCATGTTAAAACCAATGAAACCGATGCTCATAGAGTCTTAGCCTAATCAAGGTCCTAAGGCTGGTAAGAGGAGAGCTGACATTCCAGCCCAGAGTCTGGCTCTGAGTCACTGTTGAGGTACTGTGCACCCTTAGATGATGAGGCCCAGTGGAGAGTCCTCAGGTTATTGGGGTGTGACCTCAAGGGGGACTGTAGGGATCCTGGTCTCTCCCTGTTTGCTTCCTACCCAATGAGGTGAGTGGCTTTGCTCTGTCAGGTGCTCTTGCCATGATAAGCAAGAGGCAATTGATCAAGGACTAGAACCTCCAAAACTATGGGCCAAAATAAATCTTTTCTCTTTATCAGTTGATTATTTCAAGTATTTCATTCTAGTGACAGAAAGCTAACACTGGAGGGATTGGGACTTGTGTTTTTATCACCTTAGAGCCTGGTCCAATACTTGGAAACTCTATAGAAGTATATAAAAATATGGAATCAATCAATAAATAAACCAACAAACGCATTCTAAAGTAAAATTTATTCTCTCCCAAGTTCTACATTTTCTTCCAACTTGGCCATCAAGTCCTGTAATCCAATCCTTTGGGTCACTCTGTCTTCCTTTCTAAATTACAGGCACTTTGACCGGGTGGGTAAGAACAGTGACTCAGAGCCAGACTCTGGGCTGGAATGTCAGCTCTCCTCTTACCAGCCTTAGGACCTTGATTAGGCTAAGACTCTATGAGCATCGGTTTCATTGGTTTTAACATGGGGATAATAATTGTACCTGTCCCATCAGATGTCAAAGGATTAAATATGTCATTTGTGTAAAGCACTTAAAACAGTGAGTGGCACAGAGTAAATGCTCTTTAAGTGTTAGCTATTATTACCTCTGCCCTTTAAAACCACAGTTATTTCCTCTATTCCCTTGGTTCCTATAGAAAGAAGCTCTTGTCTATATTGTTCTTCAAGCGGAAGATAGTTTTCCTTGTAGATCTCCAAACACCAGACTGCTGGGCTTGGCCCACAGTCTCTTCCTGAACCATCTTCTCTCTGGGCATACACAAGCCCTGTTAAGCTCTCCCTTCACTACCACTCTCTTTCTTCCCCACCTCACGACCCCATAAACTTCCTCCTTCATTCTCACAGCTCTTTCTTAGATCATTGTCATGACCAACACTCCATGGCTTCCTTAACTCTGGCTTCAGTCAGACTTGGAGATGCTTCGAAGGCCCATACAATTTGGGAGGTTAGGGAGCTGTTTGTTTTTAAAGGCAACATATCCTGAATGAGATGCCCTGTTTCCACGTATTTGTTGACACAAACTTATGACTGTTGGGCTTGCTATGAGCTCAATGAAGACCTCCAGCAGATACAATATCAAAAAGGTCGAGACAGCTGCAAAGGTTTCTGTTTCCCTGGAGATGGGAGAGTCATGGAAGGCTAAGAATCACCACAGCAACCAGACTACAAAAACAGTCCGTGGGCTTCAGCCCCATAACTCTGGTAAAGCAATTTGTACTCCGTGAAAAGGCTGGGGCACAGAAGTTGAAAGATGATCAAAGTAAACACTGCTCCTCAAGCACCATTTTGTTGTGCTGATTTCAAGGCATCAAGTCACAGCATCAAAGTTCTGTTACGAAAGATGCACATCGAGTGCCAGGGATTTGCTAGGCTGCTCGGATGAGAAGGTCTAGAGAGAAATTCATAGCACATTTTCCAAAACACCCATTTCAAATTTGCACTAAGAACAGACCAGGGTAAAAATGTATGCCATTATATCAAGTTACCCTGCCCATGTAGGAACAGCTGTTGATCCCAATCCTGGATTTTAAAAAAGGAAGAAAAAAAAAAAACCTGGTGATTTTTCTGATAAAATATTAAAAAGACTTCATTTAATGCTGTACTTACATGGACTGATTCCTATAGTTTTGAGAAAAACTTCTAGAACCCTTATTAAATAGTAAATGAGAAAATAACATATTCTAAGATCTTTGATTGGCTACCCCAAATCTATAATAGTTTAAAAAGCAAACAAGAAACTACACTATATTATTTCTGTATTACACTCCAGTTATTCCAGCTACTTCTTACTGGGACAGGAAGATTTCAAGTTCAAGGCCAGCCTCAGCAACTTAATGAGATCTTCTCTCAAAACAAAACATATTTTTAAAAATGGCTGGGGATGTAGCTAAGTGATAAAGTGCCCCTGAATTTAATCACCAGTACCAAAAAGAAAAAAAGAAAAGACAAGTAACCCATTGCTATGGCACATGTCTACTGGGGAAGCTGAGGCAGAAGGATTCTAAGTTCAAGGCCAGCCTGGGCAACTTAGCAAGAATCTGTCTCAAAATAAAAAATAATCCAGGTGAAGTGGTGCACACCTGTAATCCCAGCAGCTCAGGAGGCTGAGGCAGGAGGATCTTGAGTTCAAAGCCAGACTTAGCAAAAGTGAGGCACTAAGCAACTCGGTGAAACCCTGAATCTAAATAAAATACAAAATATAGCTGGAGAAGTGGGTCAGTGGTTGATTGTTCCTCAGTTCAATCTCTAAATACCCCCAAAAATAAAAAATAAAAAGGGCTGGGGACATAGCTCAGTGGTATAGCACCCCTGGGTTCAATCCTCAAGTCTGGGGGAAATTTTTTAAAAATAAAGAAGTTCACAGTTACCTGGAAGCAAAAAGACAGATATAAACACATCTGTGGGGAACATACAAGGAGAAAGGGGGACACATCAGCTGGGCCCTGAGAGCAAGAAGGGCTGATACAGGCAAAACTAAAGTTGGGTCAAGGAGGAGGGCAGGGAGAATTTTGAAAGAAATGTCAGAGCAGTGGAGGTAGCATACGGAGATCTGAGGAACATTTAACTCAGGTGGATCTGAGAAAATACAAAAAAGAATAAAGAGAAATAAAGCTGAAAAGGTAAACTGGGGCTACATCACAATGGGCCTTAAAGGGAGGCTTTATTATTTTGCCATGGGTGAAGGCAAAATAATACAGATACAATTCACTTTTCAAAGATGTGGACTATCATTTGCTTCCTGATAAATGATTGGCACATTAACTTCTGGAAAATTGTCAATCACACTAATGTATTAATTCATTAAATGCACTTCAAACACCTGACTTACTTGCCCAAAAGAATATACATCATTAACAGATCTAAAAAAAAAAAATTAAGACCCATTTTATTTACCATCCCATTCCAAGTCTTCTATAGTTTCCCTTTAGATTGTTGTTATTGGATTAACAAGGAATATCTCACAAGGTGAGAAAAATTAAACATTAGTCTTCCACCCCAAGTCTAGACTTGAGGATTTTACTCCTGGCTTTGCCTCTAGGTCACAGGCCTTCAATAAATACTTGTTGAGTTATAGGTATAATCAAAAATAATCAATGAATCAAGCATATAAACTGTGGAGCTTTACACATTTTTATAAGGAAGAACTCATGGGGCCTGGCGATTCTTGTCCTGGTTATAATATTCTATGCAAAAATCCATTAAGTCCTACACATGGTTCTCTAGTGTGCAAGAAATGAATTGGATTAGACCTCTTACCTAACCCTCTAGTTTTCCCCTCAGAAGCACAAACAGCTCACCTGTCTTCGCTGTTATGGTTTGAATGTGAAGTGTCCCCCAAAAGTTCATGTGTGAGACAATGAAAGAAGGTTTAGAGGCCCAATTATTGAAAACCTTAACCTAATCAGTGCATTAACCCCCTGATGGGATTAACTTTAGTGTGAGCTGGAAGCATGTAGGGTGTGGCTGGAGGAGGTAGGTCATCTAGGGCATGCCTTTGGAGTATATATTTTGTGAATTGAGCTTGGTATGTCTGTCTGTGTGTCTGTCTGTTTGTGTGTCTGTCTATCTATCTCTGTTTTGTGGGGGCCATGTCTGAAGCTGTTTTCCTCAGACACACTCTTCCACCATGGTGTGTTACATTACCTTGAGCACCGAAGAATGGAGCCTGCTGTTCTATGGACTGAAACCTCTAAAACTATAAGCCCCCAAGTAAACTTTTCCTCCTTTAAAACTGTTCTTGTCAGGTTTTTTGGTCACAGCAGCGAAAAAAGCTGACTTAAGACATTCACCCTACAATGTCTTCCTAAGATGTTCTCCTAAATCTTGGCAAGATAATCATCAGTATTTCTAATATATGACTAAAACAATTTAAGATCATCATCTCTCTTATATCTCACATTTTAAAAAAGAAAGAAAGTTGTTGGTAAGGAATTTTAGAATAAAAATAAGATTGTCTGATTTCCAGAAAATAATCATTCATTTTTGCCCTCAGTGATTAAAAGTTAATTCTCCTTGCCTGAAAAATAGAGGAAATTGGCTGTAACGCATAAATACTGGTGCTTTCCAAGCTTGTCTTCCTCCTACTGTAAGATTCCTGGCATCGTGCACTTAAAAAAAAAAAAAAGTTTTTCTGAAGTATCTTGCTGTAGGCTTCATTTTCACCATAAATGAAGAGACATATCACATCTCCATGTCCACCAGTAATTTTAAAGCCTATGGTTCTTTGAGCAACTGATGGAGTCAGGAACAGTCGTCAAGACAGACAGATCCCTAGAAATAGATGCAGTTGTCAAGAAAAAATAGAATGATGTGTCTGAATCACCAATTTTATAAAGCCAGGTCACACCAAATAATTTGCATACTCGACTAAAAGGAACAATTGACCAAAGTTTTATTTAACCTGCCAAAGTGAATTCAAGAGAACAAAAGAGAAGATCTTTCTTCTTTAAACAGTTAAAAATATCCCAAAATGAATTTATCTTATTTTTCAGACCAGTGTGAACATGTTGTACAGAGTTCCTTTTGTCCTTGTCCCCTGGCCACCCCCTCTTGCCATCCATGGCAGTATGTGCCCTCTAGTCTTCTATGTTTGGCAGAGGCAAAAGAACCATGAAATATTCAAAGCTAATCCTAAGGGTAAATAATGATTTGTAGTGTCTTTTAAAACAGGTAGTGTTGACAATAGTCTTAAGTTCACTTATTTGGTTTTGCTAATTTCTTTTAGATATACTTTTTGATAAAAGAGCTATATGATTTATACTGAATTTCAGGAAAACTGGCAAAATTATTCTATTTTATACTGAAATATATAGCTCCCAGTATATCAAAATATGATTTCAGAAATAAGAGTAAATGCAAACAACATTATCACAGTGGCAGGTTTTTAAAACGCCATTTAGATGGCATAAATCATCTTTCGGGACAAGGGCAGCTCTTGGTTAACCCTTACATAAATCTTAACTCTGAGAACAAGTCTCAGCCATCACAATCCACTCGGTTAGTGACTGGGAATTCTTTCAGGGTAACAGGCAATGTGCTAAATGGCCACCATCAGGCACACATAAAGTTCCCTTATTTTCCCTTGCTTCCTCCCTCTTGCAGTCTCCCCATCTCACCCCCACCCCCACCCGTGTGGCACTTCACTGGCTGCTCCAGAAGCAAAGGAATAAAGAAAAAAAAATAGAACCAGTTAGTGGGCCTGGTTACTGTAAGACAACTGATAAAATTCTGAAAGAAGAGAATAAAACCCCAAATGAAATGTGTATACAATAAAATCACTGATTCTTCATGATAAAGGAGATTTTAATGATGTTCTACTCCAGATGTTAAGGAAATTAAAGCCCAAAGAGATCATAACTTGCCCAAGTACCACAGCTGGCTACAACATCACTGGGATTAGAACCCAAATGTTCATTCCCATCATCTAGATGATCCAGCTAGTGGACTATTCGTGTCTCTCTTTATACAACCAATTGGATATCAGGGCCTCACTAAGTCCTCAGAATTAAGCACCAGCTCTTAACCACTGGATGAGGATAAAGAAACATTAGAAACACCAAAAAACAACTTCTCCCAGTGCAGAGCACCCCACGATTTGAAGCCTAACTAATTCTATCTCCTTCCACACTGGCCTTCTCACCTCTAAGGAACATCCAACCATAGGACGTTGACATTAGCAGATCTTTCATCTGGCCTCTTCTTCCCCCCAGCTCTCTGCACCATGGCTTGATCCTTTTCATCACTCAGTCTCAGTTGAAGTACCCCTCTGCAAAGAAGCCCTTCCTGTCTCTTGAATACCTGGGTACCCCATCTTCAAAAGCACCAGGAAGGGCTGAAATGGCCTTATTTGCCACAGAATCTCCAATCTTAGAGCACACAGTAAACACATTTTTAGAATGACTAAATGAACTAATCTAGGAAAGATAAACCAACATATGGGGCAAATCCATAACTGTGCTGATAAGTCCTTTCATTTACAATTTTATATATTGAAGAGGAAAGAAAAAAGGAGGACTTCAATCTAAGGCTTATCTCCTGGGCACTTTTTGTTTGTTTTTGTACTGAGGATTCAACACAGTGGCACTCTACCACAGGGTTACATTCCCAGCCCCGCCTTTTTAATTTAAAATTTGAGACAGGATCTCAATAAATTGCCCAGGTTGGCCTCAAGCTTGCTATCCTTCTCCTTAGCTTCCCAAGTTGCTGGGATTTCAGGCATGTGCCAATGTGTCTGGCTCTCCTGGGCACTTCTGATAAAAAAAAAAGTTTATTGATAATAAAACAAAAATAATCATCTTTCAGCCTACTCAAGATATGCAAGAATTCAAGTCAGAATATATTTCAAAGTTCACCTGATTCTGCCAGCAGAAGCCTTGCACTGCTGAAATTTTTGGGCATGTGAATGATACATTGTTTTATCAAAACGTTTTCCAAGATTCCTTTCCAAATTCAACTCCATGGTCTTTTTTTCCCTAAAGGGCAAAAACACCAACCTGTTTCCAAGCTATTTAGTAATATTTTGGCACAGATAATCCAGTAAAGAGAGTTGTTTGTATAGAACAGAGCTATCATTAATAACAGGGTGCCCCAACCTGTCCCTCTTTCTAAGCTCTTCACCTATAGATGACAACCCAGCTATTCACATTTAATTCTTACCAGATGGCTGTTTTATTGAAGCTCAAAGACTTATCTCCAATATGATTAAGTCGACAAACAACCCTGGGAGCAATATTTAAGCCCATATTTAAGAAAGACTGAGATCATCTAAATGGAATAGAAACAAGGGGGAAACCCGCTGTCCATTGCTTCTTTGCTAACTTTGGCAAATTCTCAAGGTTAGGGTTGTCAGGACTGCAAGTGACTGGCACTGTGCCTGACAAATAACAGGTGCTTAGCAAATAATGACTCAATGATTGAAGAAATGTCTATACCTTGAGAAAGTCCACTTTGCCCACAGCCACTCACACTGTCAATTCTATCTAAGGAAGTATGCTATGAATTCCAGCTTGGGCTCCATTAATTCCTTCCTAGCTCATGACCCTGGGTAGAACAATTAGACTCTCTCAGTCTCAATTCGTTGTGGAACTAACAACATCTCCATGGCTAAGGTGTTAAGAAGACAGAATAAAGTGCTGTAGGGTTTTTTTGTTTTGTTTTTTAATTCTCTGGAAAGAAGTTTATCAGTGCGTGACTGTGGCTCTGTTCAGTGCAATGCCACTACCTTCTGCATGGATTTTGAAACAGGATGACAAGTTGATGGCAGCTAGACACAGGACCTTCAGACCACTTGGTTTCCTAATGAAGAACTAATAGTTTTCTGCCACTTGTCAACCTTCCCCTTAGCTTTGGGACTAAGTGCTCATTAATATCAGCCCCTAAGCCAGGTGCAGTGGTACACAGCTGGAATTCCAGCAAAGGAAAAAAGGATGGCAAGGTTGAGGCCAGCCTCAGCAACTTAGCAAGATTCTGCCTCAAAATTAAAAAATTAAAAGGGCTGCAGATGTAGCTCAGTAGTAAAGTGCCCTTGGGTTCAATCCATAGCCCTGAAAAAAAGGTCAGGCCCTAGAGACTAAACCTGGGCAGCATAAATCCAATCCTCTTTACCATGGCCAGCTGCATCTTCACTAGTTATTCCTGGTCAGGCATCACTAACCTGGTCAGGCCCGGGTCTTGCCTATAAACTTTCACTGCAATTTTGGGGAATCCCACAAAGAAGGGTCCTGAGAATATCACTTTCAATCCACATCTGCCTCCAACAGCACATCTGCTCTAAAGGGGACCCACATTTCTGAACAGAAATTCCACCACCAGTGCTTGCTGCCTCCGCACCATAGAGCATGCTCTCTGAGAACTAGGCACATAGGGAGTTCCAGAGCAATGAACTGCTTCATTCAGGCAGCTGGACTGTAGGTAAAGTGGAAGGTTCCTCCCAAATCTGTAGCTGGGAAGACATTTATCTTTAGAGATCTATCTAATTTACCACTTTCAGTGTTAATGATGATATCAAGTGAACCAGCTTTAAAGACCTGCAATAGTATAGTTAAACACCCATCCTCCCCACGTAAATCCCAACAGGCAAGGCCACCAGATATGGGCTATCTCAGCTGCAAAGGTACTTGCTGTCTTCAACATATTTCATACTCCTCAACTTGCCTTTATTTTATTTACCGCTCTTCTCCTCTAGTCTTGGAAAAGTCTGCCTCCAG
Source organism: Marmota flaviventris (assembly GCF_047511675.1). Classification (NCBI taxonomy): domain Eukaryota; kingdom Metazoa; phylum Chordata; class Mammalia; order Rodentia; family Sciuridae; genus Marmota; species Marmota flaviventris. The sequence continues at coordinate 77,951,987 of NC_092507.1, forward strand.
CTCCCTGAGCCAAACCACATCCCTATTTCAAACCTCTCCAACTTCTCACCTCCAAAACGCAGTGCCAGGTTAGTACACCTGGCTCCAATTACCCCAGCAATAAGCCTAGTTCCAGCCCCAGCCCCTTCCCACATGCTTGATTACTTAGCGTTTGTTTATCTCAGCCCAGCTGTAGTTGATTAAGTCTATTTGGTTAAGTTTCTGTCATGTGTGTTTAGGGCCATGATGTTTCTAGGTCTCCGTCCTCTGCTCACAGGTGTTGTTCTTGTCCCTGGGATGTACAGCAGACCGAGGGCTGGGGGATGCTTCCTCTGTCACTCCTACAATGTTTTGTACTGGCACACAGTCCATGAAGTCTGCCCTGCTGACTGTCCAACTGCCTGGTTCTAATTTACAGGGGGAGGGCCTTTTGCTTAGCAAACTGAAACGATTAGTTCCTCTAATCTTCTGTATTTCAATAAATAAAAGGGAGAGGGAGAAAGACTCATGTGTGTATTCTGTCCTGATGGAATAAAACAGAGCTCTTGGAAAAATCATGGTTTTTTTTAAACTGTGCAAGGCAATAAGATCTAAGCAATGAAATTCAAAAGCATTTTTCCATGTATTTAGAGGCCAGATTTGCCCCCCAGATCTGTAAATCCTATTTAATCCAGGGTTCCTTTCTGATAAATCATCAGATAGCCTTAATTTACATTTCAGCTATTAGCCACTGGAGGCTGAGGGTTTCTTAAAGGATATTGTCTTAAAGATTAGCAATTCCTGAAATACTTTCAATTCTAATATTTTAGTGTTATTTTTCACTAACAGCAAGTTATTTGTTTTTCACATTAGAGGCCTAGACTAACTGCAAAAATATACCCTCAATTCCCAAAGTAGACCCAAAAACAATAGCCTTGAGCTGGGGCTGGGGCTCAGTGGTAGAGCACTTGCCTATCATGTGTGAGGCACTGGGTTTGATCCTCAGCATCATGTAACAAAAATGAATAAAGAAAAAATAAAGTTCTATTTATCTATGACAAAAACCAATATTTTAAAAACTAGCACTGAAAGAAACATTACAGTTCAATATTCCCAATTTACTTATATTGACCAGAAAAGAAACAAACTCACATGGTTCTATACACTTGCTGACATTTAAACAAAAAAGATTGTGCTAGATGGAAAACCAAGTCCAGCTTAAGACTCAGAGTTAAGTGCTGTTTTCTACACCTTAAAATCCTGGTTTAAGAATCATTATGTCTGAGGCTGGGCACAGTGGTGCATGTCTATAAATCCCGGTAGTTTGGGAGGCTGAGGTATGTGGATCATGAGTTCAAGGCCAGCCTCAGCAGGTCAGTAAGACCCTAAGCAACTCAGTGAGACCCTGTCTCTAATTAAAATATAAAAAAAGGGCTGGGAATGTGGCTAAGTGATAAAGCATCCCTGGGTTCAATCCTGGTACCAAAAAAAAAAAAAAGAAAAGAAAAGAAAAAGAAGAAGAAAGAAAAAAAATCATATGCCTGAACCACAGATATAATTTTCCAGGAAATACAATTAGTGAGAAATTTCCAAATACAAACTTGCTAGATTTAACCTATTTTCTAAAGCTACACTGTTGCAACAACATATTCACTTGTTCACTCATGCATTTATTTCACAAATACTTGAAGGCTGGACACTGTTTTAATTGCTGAAGGTATCAGTGAACAAAACAAAACATGTATCCTTGTGGATATTTTAGGTGAAGACACAGAAAATAAACATGTCTAAATGTAAATGAATACCAGGTGGTGATATGAGTTATTATTTATTTACTCATACATTCATTCATTCACTTATTAAAGCACTGGGGATTAAACTCGGGGTACTTTACCACTGAACTATATCCTCAGCCCTTTTCATATTTTATTTTGAGAGAGGGTCTCACTAAGTTGTGGGGCTGGCCTGGAGCTTGTAATCCTCCTGCCTCAGCTTCTTGAGCATCTGGGATTACAGGCATGTTCCACTGTGCCTGGTTATGAGTCATTTTTTAAAAGTAAAATAGGGTCCAGAGACTGCAGGTGGGGAGTTTATGGCTATTTGAAATGGGGTGGTCAGTGAAGGCCTCTCGGCAGCAGGACTGGGCAAAGGTGGGGAGCTGAGTGAAATGCCCCAGGCCAAACAAAGACCCTGTCGAGGGGGGAATGCAGGATATCAGGGCCAATAACAAAGTACAGTGAATAATGATGAGATGCTGGGAGGGGCCTGAAAAACCACCTGGGGCCCTGGAAGGGACTGGAGAGCTTATTCTAAATGTAATGGGAAACAACTGCAGGAAGCTGAGCTGTGAATTTCATGAACGGACTTACATTTTTAAAGAACTGCACTGTTGCTATGTACAGAATAGATCTTATTAGCTGATAATGATAGTAGCTGACATTTATGGAGTGCCGATTATATTTCACCCACTATTGTAACCACCTGTCACCTTATAATTATTTAACTATCCCTGCAACCCTATGAAGTAGATTCTATCCTTATTCCCACACAAGGAAAGTGAGGCATAGAGAATGTAACTGATTTATCCAAAGACACAGAACTGATAATCGATAGAACCAGACTTCCAAGGTAGGCATTCTACACAGACCCTGCACTATTAAAAGGCTGGGTTAGAGATCCATTGCTTCACAAGTTAAAATGTGATGGTGGCTCAGACAAAAGGCAGTGGGCAAAGGTGGGCAGATTCAGAATATATTCTCACAATAGGACAAGTAGGATTGACTATCTAGGAAATCATAGGTAATCATAGGTGATGCCAGCATTTCTGGTCTCAGCAAACTGGGTGGCAGTCTCCTTTACAGAAATGGAGAACACAAGGAGGGAATAAACTGGGGGCAGGAGGACAGCATAGAACTCAGGTCAATCTTCTTAACTAATGTGAGGAAAAGAATGTATCACTTCCTATGGCTGCTATTAACAATTTGCAAAAATTTGGTGACTTAAAATGATAAAAATTTATTCTCCAACAGTTCCAGAGGCCAGACATACTACATCAGTAATGATGGGCCAAAATTGATGCGTCCACAAAGCCGTGCTCCCTCCAGAGGCTCCAGGAGAAGATCTGCTCCTGGCCTCTCGAATTTCTCATGGCTGCTAGTATTCCTTGGTCTGTGACCCCATTCCCCTAAGCCCTGACATCAAGATCAGATTGTCTTCTCTTCATCAAATCTCCCTTTTAATAGGATATATGTGGTTGCATTTAGAGGCTACTCACATAATCCAGGATAATCTCACATCTCAATAATCTTAATCACATCTGCAAAGACCCTTCTGAATAAAAAAAACATTCACAGGTTTTGAGAGTTAGGATATAGAAATATCTTTGAACTTATCACAGAAATGAAAATAATAAAATCCACAGGTATGGATAAAGAGTTAAAGAATTTTTCCTCTTTTATATAAGAACTTGATTTTCTGTTAACTTTTAATTCTGTGACCCTGGTAACCTGATAAGACATGAGGTCAACCATAATACAAGGCAACTCACTTAGTTGGAGCTGGATTTTTGGTGGGGGACAGAAGGAAGAGGGATACTGGGGATTGAACTAAGGAATGCTTTACCACTAAGCTGCATTCCCAGGCCTTTCTTATTTTGAGATATAGACTCACTAAGTTGCCTAGGGCCTCCCTAAATTGTCAAGAATGACCTCAAACTTTTGATCCTCCTGCCTCAGCCTCACAAATTACTAGGATTACAGGTATGCATGTCTCTGCCTGGCTTGGAAATTTTTTAAATTTGAAGCAATATTAGGGCATCCTGAGAACATTGGCTTGGTGGGTACCATGGAAACTGTTCCCATAGAACATAGTTACTTATTGGCTGCTTGGAGCATGTGAGGCTTTTAAACTAGGGTAAGACACATATGCACACAGACACACAAATGTAGATCTCATCTCCCGGCATTTAAGCCAACTAGAGAGCTCCTGATGGTTGTAAGAACAATCCATAGATAGCCACAAGGTACCCCAAAAGAGAGGAATGCAGTGCTGCACTGCTACCTACCAGATGCAGTCCTTACCTTATTCTTTTGAGTAGACTGAAGCCACCTGTGTCTCTTGTGTCTAAATGTTTATTTGACGCCAACGAGACCCTCGGTATGTGCTTGTTACACATGTTACACATATCATTTCAGTTAATTATTTCCATTTCTATTTCCATCATACCTTTTACCACAGTTACCAGCAGGGAAAAGGAACAGAGCATCTATTTCATCTGGTGGCCCTCCAGTGGCCTCACTCATAAGCAACAAATTGGCTAAAAGGGGGAAAAGGAAAAGGAAAACTAGAAAAAAAAAATTTTTTTTGGTTAACTTAAAAAAAACTGAGTTGCCTGTTCCCTCAGGGAGGAAAAGTACATAGTGCCTACAGATGACTGTCATGCTGCTGCCCTGGGCCTTCCAGGGTCCCCAGCAGGATTAAATGCAAAAGCCCCAGCCCACATCTCTGCTGGAAAAGTACAAGTGGGCTTGTTACTCAGAGCCAAGATAAAGGATGAATCTTTATGAGTACCGTAAGTATGAGTCATGAAAAATAGGAAACACATGTAGGACGTATACATAGTAATTGTACCAAGCCAGGAAAAGTGTTTAGGATGTATATAAGAACACACAGCAAAAAGGACTAAAAATTACCCTGGTACATTGCTCCAAAACATATCCAAAAAACTCAGAGACAGGCAAGGGTCCATTATCACTCTATTCTCTAATAAACATAAGTCACTTTCATATTTGGAAACAGTCTTTTTATTTTTTTTTTTAAATGCAAGTAGGAGGAGAACTGAATCAAGAAGAAGTAACTTGCAGAAGGCTTTGAAAGATTTTATGATTTGGGAAATTTGAATAGCTTCCAACTAAAACACTGGGAATTAGATCTTTAACAGCATTAAAAATGAACAAGATTCCTTCAGAAAAATATTTGTTCACAATGGTCCTATTACCATTTCATTTTGATTTTCACTATCTTAACAACCAGTAGCAATAAGTGGGGGAAAAATCAGAATCTTTAAACCTTACAAAGCAGGAAACAAAAATAAACAGCAACACATGCACCAACAACAGACCAAGACAAGCACTGGAGGCCTCTCAGAGATGCTGGGATCAAGAGGAAGAAATCCCTGTGGGCAAGAGATACAGCCCCCTGGATAACTGCACCAGATGAAAATTCAGGCGGTGTTCAGAATATAAAGGAGGGTGATCACCCCTTGAGGTATGACAGATAACTAAGGCAAAGTGCATCAATATTAGAAACAAGGCTCTTCAATTGCCTTTAATTTTGGAAGCCCTCTAAATTTAAGATTTAGCAAGGAAAGCAAAGGAGACAACCTAAAGGCCATACATCCTACACAAAAACATGCTTGTCCTAACAGAATTTTGGCTCCCTTGAACTTCTCCTTCACCTTTGGAAACTGCCAGGTCTCAACGAGAACGCTGCTTGCATGTCTGTCTACTTGAGGTTGAAGTAGGAAAGAGATGTGTATTGTTTCAAACTTCATTAAGTGTTAAATTTACCTAAGACTCCAAGAAAGTCAGTGCCAGTGTGAGGCAGAAATCTCTATATAACTTACATATCACAGAAAAAAAAATCCAACTATAAGCCATAAAAAGACCCCAGGAGCATGGCTAGAGCTGAGAATCTAATACCTCATTCTCTAGAGACCGTTCATTTCTCAGGTCTCATCTTTTTGCTCCTCTCCTGGAGGCCACACATCACTCAAGAGGTCACACTCGTGAGGGACTTACCTCTTAAGATGGCATCAGTGCAGTTTCCAGTTAAATCGGCATAAAGGTATCAAGCACCTACCCTGCTACAAGCCCAGTGGGCACAGGGTACCTATAGCTACATTGCCAACCTGCCATAGCAAATTCAAAAAGAATCAGATGTGTGTGTACGTAGTGGGGTACAGACAAAAGTTACACTATGGCAGGGATCCTGGATGCTAAAGCTGGCTGTGATCCTGACTCACAGAACAAGTAACATCCAATCAGGTCTATCTTCAAAAGAGGTCAAGTCTACTTGTAATTCACCCCTCCTCCACCTCCAAGAGAAATAAACATTTTATATTCAGTTAAAGGACTCTGATTCAAATGAAAACTGTAGGGTGTCTTGGAATACAGATAGTGCCAGATAATTGTGCACAAAGAATCACTCTCAGGAATTCGAAGTATAACCATCTCAATAAAGTTTTAGCAAAATTCTACCAGATTTCTAGAAAATGGTGATAAAATTGTAAAAGCCCCCCCCCTTTTTTTAATCAACCCCACTCTTACCAGTTTCAAGGGCTATCTAGTATCTGGGTCTTGATACTTCAGCCTTTTAGACAAAACCAAGGAGCTCAGGGAAAGGACTACTTCAAGTAGCTCAGGGTCAAGGCAAGGTGCCCCTACGGGCTGGAAACAAAAGCCTAGGGCACACGAGTACAGTGGAGGCCAGAGAAGCAGGTCCTCCAACAAAGTCAGATTCTTGTGTCTTTAAAACCAGACCCTCATAAATGGCTTGCTTCTGCTGGACACCATGCTCTAAATAAACAGACTCTTCTGGCCGACACACAACTTCCTGTAGGGTTCTGGTGGGTAAAGCTTGAAAAGGCTGCCAAATCCAATGACCAGCAACTTCTGAGCTGACTTAGAAAACAAGCTACAAAGACTTGAGTCCAGAGTAAACAAAGGAAAGAGCCACATTAAACAAGGAACAAATTACTATACAGGCAGGGATATTTTAAGTACTCACTGAGCGAGAAAACAAAATTTTTAAATATCAGGTTATTAGGTATTTAATAATACACAGTAGAGTAAAATGCTCTCTTTCAATTGGAGGAATCAAAGTTAATTAATTCCAGCAATATTAAGAATTGGCTGAGAGTCACCTCCTACATCATGAGGACAGATCATTCTCAATGGCCCAACTTCAAACCCGGCTCAGATCAAATGAGCTACCCAAGGGAGCAGCACAGAGTCAAAAACCATTTATAGCTTTTTACCCAGCTAAGGGAAAGACTAACTAGTTTACTAGCAGATGACTAAAACCCCTCAGAGTAAAAAAGAATGTTACAGAGATTCAGAAATGGTCTGGAGAAAGACTGAAACAGAGATCTATAGAGTTTACAGTAAATCTTAAAGTGGATTAAAGGAGATTTAACTAAGAAAAAAATATATCAAAGCAGTCATAGAAAATGGAGGGGCCTGGGGACCAAACAGCAAGTTCACTGATATAATACAAATCAAATAAACATTGCACCATGGAAAAGAAAAGTAGTTAAGAAACTTATAGTGATACTTGAAATAACATTCTTATACCATGCAAGAACCCAATTTATAAAATGCAAAAGACATCCACGGCCCAGTTCCAGTCCTTAAGAAGTTCCTTCTCCAGTTGGGTGCACAGAATTAACACGCATAATTCAGTAGCAAAGAATATGGGGGAAAATATAATTCTGTATAATTCTGTACTCTGGGGAGGAGCAGAGCATGACTGGGGGAAATGAAGAATTCAGAGCAACATTTTAAAAAGAGGAAGATGGAGAAGGGTAAAGGAATCAGAAAAAGGACTGCTGGAGAGGAAAGACTGATGTGTGGGTTTCTAATGTGGCAAGACATGAGAGAATTAAGACAAACGTTCAAGTGGAATTAAGAAGAAAGGCCTACAGGTGTGGTAGAACACACCTGTAATCCCAGAGACTTGGGAGGCTGAAGCAGGAGGATCTCAGCATCAACAACTTAGGGAGGACCTAAGCAACTTAGCAAGACCCTATCTCAAAGAAATAAAAATAAAAAGGGTTGGGGATATGGTTAAGTGCACCTATGTTCAATCCCTGGTACAAAAAAAGAAGAAGAAGGAGAAGGAGAAGGAGAAGGAGAAGGAGAAGGAGAAGGAGAAGGAGAAGGAGAAGGAGAAGGAGAAGGAGAAGGAGAAGGAGAAGGAGAAGGAGAAGAAGAAGAAGAAGAAGAAGAAGAAGAAGAAGAAGAAGAAGAAGAAAGGCTTAGAAACAATGGATTCAGCAGATAAATCAGGGGTGTGATCCTAGCCAGTATTTTTTTTTTTAAATAACAGGGTCCTGCTATGTTGCCCAGGTTGGCTATAAACTCCCAGCTCAAACAATCCAAGTAGCTGGGACTATATGCATGCCATTATGCCCAAGCGTGAGGCCTGGGAATCTGTAGTCATAAGCATCTCCAAGGGATTCAGGTAGAGGGCCTTCACACACCACCCAGGCTTTGAGAAACACTGATCCACAGGAGTGAGTCCAAATCCTTACTTGTGCAGCCTTTTCAATCTCATCTTCCACTTTCAGGCCCCAGCCCAGCCCCCAACATTGTCCCGTCCTCTATCCCAGAAGGTAGCAAGCTCTTTCTGCAAAGAGCCAAACAGTAAATATTTAACACTTCGTGGGTTTCTGTCACAGTATGCAACTCTGCTATAGCAGTAAGAAGGCAGCCACAGATAATAGATAAATAAATGAGTGTGGCTGTATCCTAATAAAACTTTATTTACAAAAGCACATATCAGACTGGTGAATGGATTAAAAAAACAAAACAAAACATGGTATAGCCACACAATGAAAGACTACAACATGGATTAATCTTAAATACATTATGCTAAGTGAAAGAAGCCAGTCACAATTTACGTACTGCATGATTCATTTATACAAATGTCAAGAATAGGCAAATCTGGAAAGGGGAAAGTAAATTAGTGGTTGCTTTGGGCTGGGCAGAGAGCACAGGAAATGGGGGCATCACTATGAAAGAATACAAGGTTTCTTTTGGGGGGTGATAAAAATATTCTAAAATTAGATTATAGTACTTGTTGCATACCTCTATAAATATACTAAAAACTTGCACAGTTTAAACAGGTGAACTTTATAGTATATAAATGGTATCTCAATAAAGCTACTTAAAACCAAAACAGGCAGCAGACCTGTTTGGTTTGGTCCAAGGGCCACAGTTTGCCACGCCCTCTGTATACCAGCCATACCATGTATAGGGGAAAATTTTCCTCCACAGTTGGTTTCTACTCTGCCCTCTGGGTATATTAAGGCCACTGTCCTTCCGTCCAGCAATATCTGCTTGCTTTCTAAGCCCTCCGTTAAATGCTCTGTCTTCTGGAAATCCTTCCCTCACCTGCAAATAGAATGACCACTCCCTTTGTTGAATTTCTGCAAAATTTTAATACATTAGTCATATTATTTGTTATTTAACATTAAATGTGTTACCCTTTAATTCCAACGGGCACTAAAGAAATAAAAAAAAAATTGAGTAGAATCTAGAGAGGATGTCCACCTGACACACTGTAGGCTCCTGGTAACAAGTCACTGAAAGGGGCTGTGAGAGAGTACACAAAGGAGTCAAGGGAGTATCATTTAAAGAAGATTGGTTCTATGAAATAATTCTCAAGCTAGATGGAAAGAATCAAGGCCTAAAGCTGAAGACAGCAGTCCCAAGAGAACAGGAGACTGCAGAGTTAGTGGAGAGAACAGAGACATTCAAAGGAGAAGGGAAAATGACAATAAAACTTGGTGACTGACCCAATATAGGATCTGAGGGGGATGGGTAAATGCAAGATGGTTCAAAAGTTCCAAGACAGATGTCAATGGTGACACTGAGGGCACAGGGAAGCTGGCCCTAAAAACCAACACTGGAGTGAAGAGAACCAGCTTAGGCAAGTCCTTGGATTCCATTTTAGAGATTATGAAGAGAAGCATTAGCTGGCATTGACCACTAAGTGTGTGCCAGGCACACAACGCCAGCCCTAAATGCACAGCAATGCCCCTCAATCATCAGTGAACCCTCTAAACAAGTGCAACTATCACCTGCGCTTCACAGGTAACGAAAGTGGGCTTAAAGAATTAAGTGTCACCCAGGACCCCACAGTTGGGAAGGAAAGAGCTGAGATTAACCCTGTATCTGAAGCCTGTCCTCCACACCAGACCTCAGGCACCCAGGAGCTCAAAGTAGGACTAGGAGACCCGACTGGCATTCCACTTGACAACCCATGGAGAGTTCTGAGGATGACAGGCAAGAAGTGACAACCCAAATCCTAAGGACAGACAGGCCTCCTCAGGAAAACAGAGGACCAACAAAACAACTGCTTCGATTAAGAAACCCTGAGAAGAAGAAAGAAAGCTGGGAAGGAAACAGAAAAACAAGTGGAAAGGGAGACAGAGAAGCTGGCTAATGTACCATCCTGAAATTAACAGGGAGGTACCTGAAGAAAGAAAAAAATTGAGGAAGATAAGGAACAGGGAAAGACAAGACAGTAGAAAGAGCTCTTCAGTAGGAATTGGGGTCCCTGGGTGACAGTCCAGCTCCTATCTGACAGTGAGCAAGTTGCCATTTCACTCCCTGGACTGGTCCCCTCTGGAGATGGGCGGGACTAGACTGGCCCCTCCCCAATCCAGCATCTCATGAGCAGTCAATAGGCAACATCAGTGACACCCACAGGTAACCCCAGAAAGCAGAAGTCAGGCAGCAGATAGGGAAGTACACCCAGATGTTCATTCATTCAGGAAATTGAATAGGAAAGGAAAAGAGAAATAAGGAAGCACCCAGAGGCAATCAGAGGGGCCAAGTTCACCCGCAGCTCTTCATCATATAGAAAGAAAAGCAAACTTATTAAACATACATCTAATTTACACAAAAAAAATATTTAGAAAACACAGAGGAAGGATGGAAAATAATGTGATAACACTTCTGCAGAATTTAAGTCTTCAAATTAGAGATATCAGCAGTAAGTTTCCCTATATTTTCATACAAAATGTCAAGACAACAGATACACAATGGGAAGGAGAAACACAATTGGATAACATGACGTTCTGCACTCACATAAATTGGTTATTTGCCCAATTGACATATCTGGTCTTGGATTTATAGACCTTCTCTTTACTTTGGTGATTTTTTTTTAATCCTCTCCAAAAAAATTCTAAGAGCAAAAAAGTCACATTTTCAAATATGGAGGATCTCTTATAGAAACAATCTCTAACAAGATTTTCAGGAAATTTAAGAACATCAAGAGCAGTTACCATGACAACAGCAGTGAGGGTCAGGGTTGTAACTCTAACCTCCAAGAAGACAAAATACCACACTGCTGGACAAATTGTAAAAGGGGTCAGGGCAGTCTCTTCTCCATCTGAGGAAGGGGCAATAATAAGAGAGGTCTTTTCCCAATCTTCAGGTTCCAGCCATCAAAGAACATAACCGACATTACCGCAGGCTAAAATGGCAAAGTCCAAACAAGCTCAGTCCCCCTGGTGGGGCAGGGGGTGTGTTATCCCAGAGCAATTTTATAGCACCTAGACATTCCTATGATAAATGATAGGGTTAAGCTGTATAGCCAGCCAGAGTCCTGGTAGGCATAAGGAAACTCCTTTACTTAGCTTGTGTCCTGATTGTTTGCTAACCACTGGTGTTTACTAGTATTCATTGATTTCTGCTTTCATTTTTTTCCAGAGTTTCATTTAAAAAAATTAATTTCATTTTTTCCAAAATTAAGTTTTTGGAGAGTCCTTATTTGAGAATTAGCTGTAGTTTCAGATTACACATCTTGCCCCAACATGTTAGAAATCATCCTTGACTGGTGTGGCCAGTTCTAACTTTGGCATGCATTGTCCTCTGTTGCAAAATCCTTGCTTTGCTGCCCCGAAACCCTGATCCTATTCAGCCCTGGATGGATGCCTCCAAGCTGCCCAGCAGACTGTCATTCAAACTGCACTGAGCAACATGTGAAGGGGCAATTCTTTAAGAGGAACCTATTCCTTTAAGTTCTCTGTTCCTATGTGAGAGACAAAGTCAATTGCCTTTGAAGATGTGAAATAATTTCTATAGCCACATTCAAATGAGGGTGGGGAAGAAGGGAAGGAAAGAAGGAAAGGGAAAGATGGTAGAAGAGAAGAGGAAAAAAAGAGAGTGTTTGGGGGAAATTTAATATATCTGTTGTAGGTCTCTGACAAAATGGTAAGTTTAGAGATAATCTTACCTGTCACATTGGGGCAAATTCCAGAACAACCTCCTTTTAAACAAACACCAAGCATTGCTTACATATAGAGGGTTCTTGTTTAAAAACTGAATTTCAACATATACAGCGTCTGTGTATGAGGGGAGTTCACTTTGACACTTGCTTAGTATATACATTATCTAAGATAACACAAACATAAATAGCCCTTTTTTCCTGCATATATACAGAACTAGCATTGGGAAGTCATTCCTGAATAATAGCAGAAGGGAAAAATGCTCCAAATAGAGAAGGAATGTAGCAAGTTTGCTGATGTGCATTTGATGTTTCTGCTGTCATACATGTGCTTTCCAAAAAGTCAGCTTTGAAATCTTCTATCAGTTCTTCAAATAGTAATGGGCAAGACACATACCCATTGCCCTCTCTCCAAGCATTGTAGTGTCTGTATTTTGATAACTCAAAGGAAAAACAGAAAAGTTATCCATCTGTTTAAATTGTAGAAACATGAGGAAAGACTAGATATAGGTAGATAGGTAAGTATATCAGTAGATAGGTAGGGAGGTAGAGATCTCCAAATCTATCAAAGTCCTCAATGTAAATGAAAGGATATTAAATCAGATAGCAAAGCCCAAATACCAAAAGTTTTTGAGTCTTTTTCTTCTTTAGCAGGAGAAAGAAGAGTCTTGTTTGTTTGTTTGCTTTTGTGGAGTGGAGACTGAACCTAGGGCCTCCCGTGCATGCTAGGCAAGCACTCTTTCTCATAGGTAAATCCCCAACCCAGGGAGAATCTCTTAATGTGCCCGTTCTCCCCTACACAGGTAAAGCAAGTTTGATCTTAAGAAGTACTGGATTACAAACAGAGGACAGGTGAGGCACTTTTGTGAAAGATGCTAAAAGCATTAGGAGATGATTAGTTATGAAAACAGATAAAAGCTCCCTTGGCAGTGACATTTAATGTGGGAATTAACAACCCCATGGAGCACAATGGCTCCTGAGCTCAGCCCTGCTTTTATAATTACTGACATTCGGTGTGATAATCCTAAACCATGAAAAAGAAAAAAAGAAACACTGCCACACACGTATCAACCTTAATACTGTCCCTAAAACACCAAGGAAATAAGAAAGGACCCCAACGATTGGAAAGCCTATGCACAAAACCCAAACCCTCCCTGGGACACATGCCGTCTCAGCCAACTGATAGAGCCCACAGGCCTGGTTAGCAGAGTTTGCAGGACGGAACAAGGTAAAAGATGAATGTACAAGAGAGGCCATCTCAAAAGTGTGGGGAAAGCTTGAACTGTAGTATCAACACTGCTCAGAGGCAGCTCCACAACTCATCATCTGCTTGTCTAACCTCCCCAAACCCAAACGTCCTCAAGCTGCTGGGGACTGGCAGAGCTTGTACCCTTCATGCACAGGGCTGGCCCACAGCAGGTACCAACTGCTACCACTAGTTGCTGGTACTGTTATTTGTAGGATAAGGGAGCTATTAAGAGGAAAGCAGAACAGTTAACATTTCAGATGTGTTTACTTCCTTCTCTTTCTCCTAACTGTAGGTTTTCTTGCCCCCAAAAGAACCAAGAAGGGGACAAGTTCATGCCACAGTCCTCAAAGAAGGTATAAAGTAAAAGCAATTTGGAGCCACATGTGTGATTAACCACACATCCCATTTGGCCATGCCTGCCAAGAAGCTTAGAGCCAAATTTCAAACTCAATCATAGCAACTATGTGAACCCACACAGCCAACAAGCCTCACTCTTCTTTTTTTCTTTGGTTCTCATTTTGTACTTCTGCTTACATTGTTGGTATGTCTCTTGTTGGAAGCCCATCCCAAATCTTCTTTTGGAATGAGACAGAGAAGCAAATATATAAAATTATGGAGTTACGTGCTTTCTGATGGGTGAAGTTATTAAATCTGGCCCTTTTCCTATGTCAAGAGAGTTTCCTGATCCTTACTCCACCCCCACAGCCAGGCACTGGCACACCCATTAATAGTCCCTCCATTAATGTCAGAACAAATACATAAATGCCAATGCCTGTATCTTTTAAATTCATGTGCAGTGGCTAACTATGGGCTTACCCTCAACAGCTCTTCATAAGAAGCAAGCAATTAGGTTGGAAGTAGAAAAGACTCGCTTGACCACATAAAAGCAGATCACAAGTAAAAATTAGATGATAGGAAACAAAACTGTTGCCATTCCAGCAACTAAATGAAAGCATGCTATTGTAAACAAGCCTCTGATGGTGCACAGTCGTAGTCAGGAACCAAGAAGCATCCAAGGCACTGAGGCACCGAGGCACCGCACTCCACACTCCGGAGGCTCACAGAGGGGACTGGGTGCACTTTCTTCAGTTAAAGGGCTCAAGGAGCTGGTTTGTGCAGCAGTGAGAAATGACACAGGTCTTCACTTATCTAAAAGACAAATCCAATCTCTCAGGGCTGTTTATCCTCTTCTGCCCTCCTCAGTCGCCAGAGAGTCTTTTTCCAGTTTCCTGTCACTGCCAGGGCTGTTGTTTCCAAAACCAATGATTACAAATGAGAGGTGTGGTCTCAGAAGAAAAATACAACTACAGGTCTCCCTGTCCTGAAAGAACCCAGCAGGAAGGCCAATGGGAAAGGAGGGGGGCCTTGTGACATTGCTGTAATAAGTGTGTTTCTGATACAAACCCTCTGCTGGCTAATACAATTGTTCATCCAGTTTTGTTTGAGCATAACTGCCTCCCTAAACCTTGTCAACCGGCTGTGTTTACTACTTCTAGTTCTAGGCTCTGTCACTTCCTCTACTCCGGAAAATAAGAAAAAAATTCTCAGCTGAAGGAACTTAAGGCACCTGGGAAGTAGGAGTTTAGTAAAATGTTAGAGAAGGCATGATTTATCCTGGATCTTCATGATAATCCTGCACCACTCACAAACTGAGGGGAAATGGGGTTGGTTTAGTAATTCCCTCACATTCAAAGATGACGCTGTGAAAAACAACTACTGCAGTCATCAGTCATACACAAGTGAGGTCTGGAACCAACATGATAATTCTGCTACATTGCAAGCAACAGCACTTATTTCATCTTCAGAATTATTTGCCTTAAACAAAGGCTGCCTCTGGTCCTCCTACTATTGCTCCCAAACAAATCAGCTGTTAGTTTTTGCACAGCCCGTATTATAGCATATCTATAAAAAAGGTATCCATTGAGAATAGCAAAAAGAATTGCGTGAGTTTAGGTTGGAGGAGAAGGAAGCAATTTGGGTATAAAAAAAGTGAAGTGAGCCAAGGTACATTTTATGGGCTAATTAGAACACGTTGGCAGGTTGAATGATTTTTTTGAATAGCTTTATTGGGATAAAATTCACATACCATCAAATTCACCCTTTAAAATATAATTCAACAGTTTTTATTATATTTTCAGGTTGTGCAACCATCACCCCACTGAATGTTAAGACATTTTAACCCCCCACCCTCCAAAAAACCATAATCATTAGTAAGTCAACCTCCATTTCCTCCTTTCCCCATCTATCCTAAACAAGCATTCATTTAACTTTCTGACTCTATAAATTTGTATATTCTGGAAATTTTACAAAAATGGAATTATATAATTCAGGGTTTGTTGTGTCTCTCTTCTTTCAGTTAGCATAATATTTTTAAGGTTCATCCGTGTTATAGCATATGTCAGTACTCCATTCCTTTCTATAAATATACATTTTATTTATCCATTCATCAAATGATGGACATTCAAGTTGTTTCCATCTTTTGAGTATCATGTATAATGCTAACATGAACATTCATGGGCAAGTTTCTGTGGGGACCTGTTTTCATTTCTACTGGGTATATAACCTGGGAATAGAACTGCTAGGTTACATGGCTCAAAAGATTTTTTTCCAAAACTGTTTGCACAACTGTAGTAATTTCTCTCCATAGTAATCTCTGAAGGGAACAAGTAGTATTTAATACTTCTTCACCCACATCCTGCCACCCCCCAACAAATTCATTCATTCTCTGCCCGATGTCGTCCTCTATATTTACTCTGTATACACAAAATACCTGGAGGGCTTTGAAATGACAGCACCTCAGAGCCTGATGGAAATTCCAAATATCAGTTATCCCAGCATCATGTTTTCAAACAGGATTGAACTAACAACCATCTAATCCTTAAAGGTCCCCAAAGAAGGAAATAATGTAATTTCCCTTGGTTGCCTCCTCTCAGAAATATCTTCAAATAACTAGCCCCAAATTATACACATGCTCTACAAATATTGAAGAGCACAAAGATGCAGTTTTCAAACAAGTTTGGGATTATCTTACGTAGTCCCTCTTTCTTTTCACACCAAATGCACTATGTCCCTTGATGCCACCTAATTTTACAGCCCTGCCATGTCCTAAAATGAATTCCATTTTAGTAAGTAACATAGTAAGTAAAAGTGTGGGAGAACTCTGCTGTCCTTCCTTGAGGTATTTTTCTTTTTGCTCCAGTAGTCTTGCTGAATCTATTTTCATAGTCAACAACAGTACCGCACAATTTAACATCAAGAATTCTCGGCTGTTGCTGCTTCTGTAACAGCTTGGACTTTCTCCCTTCTCGGTTCCTCCGAGAGAGGCATATATAAAATGAGTAATTACTGCTGCTGAAGAACTGCTGGAGTCAGCAACGCCTGGTAGGAGCTGCATTTCCTCCTCTCCTTCCCCTCCCACCACAAACTCTCCCCCATAAGTTAAGAATTAAAGACACATTACTGGGATAAAGAAATCTGACCTGAAATATGCGTTGCAGCAACAATGGCAAGCAACCAAGAGTATTAACAATAATTTCCAATGGAGCTGGAAAGGCTAGGCGATCTGTCTTTGAAATGAGCCAACTCTCTGCACACTTTCATGAGATTAGAATCAGTTTGCTTTTCCTTCAAGATACTTCATGCCTCTTCTGTCCCTACTCCCCCCAGATGGACAGGGTGGTTATAGCACATAGACAAGTGGTTCTGGAAATTTACTTTCTTGACCAAGAGAAAGCTCAAAGATAAATTCCATTCCACATTAGTTTTCCTATGCTTCATTGTGATTGGGATTTACTGTGGTTTCATTCTCCTTGAAGAGATAATACCTGAGTGATAACATCTCTGACATAGAAGCTAAAAAACAGAAAGAATAACAACTGCATGTTGTCTTGGGGGAAGTCCATCCTCTTAAAAAAGTATGATGACCTTGCACCCATGATCTCAGCCATGGGTCACGAGAAAGTGGAGGCTGTTTCTCTCTGAAGGTGATGACCCTGAGCTAGTAAGCTATCTCTGAACCTGCTTATTCCCATGTAAAATGATAGAGCTTCATGAAGTAGCATATGAGTGCCTCAAATAGTGCTGAGAACAGAGCAAATACTGTTAGCACTGGGCTTGTACCTTCATCCTCACCCTCGCAGTGGAGGCTGAGGCCTCTACCATCTTTGCAAAGCTGCATGGACAGTAATAAGAAACTTCCCTCAGGTCTTTTCACAGAAACACAAAGTGCTGATAGCTTTATTCCATAATGTTCCCATTTCCCTGACTCATTCTGGAAGAGGTTCATAAGACAAAGCAGGACAGAAGAAAGACAGGCCACTGGTGAGAATGAGGAGACATATTAAAATTACAGAGAATGGCACCTTGCTTCCTCACAGTCATGCTTAGAAGATGAAAATTCATACAAACATGCTTCCTGATATGGAGGGCCAGGAAAGGAGGCAGCCAAGCAATCCCTAGAGAGAGAAAGCTTAAAGTTGACTAGGCCAGGGAGCAATCTGTTATTCTAAGCTCTGGGAGCCATCTGTTATTCTAAGTGCTATTCTCTCTCTTGTGTTCATACATGAGCATCCTTGTTGAAGAGAAGAAAAGGATTCTATGTTCAGAAAAGCATCTCTGCAGACTCAGTGGATGGTGGGCTGAAAGCCGACACTAGTACCTACCTCTCTCTGCGGCTGGCCTGGGCCCTGGTCTGTGGGGCGCAGGTTCAACACGTGCACTTCCTGTGGCAGCCCAGTCGTGCCTCTGCTGGCACAGCCTGACAGGACCGTGAAGCTCTCCATCAAGGCCTGGACGGGATGGGAGGCATTAACAGGAGACAGCTCACACTGGGTACCAGGCTCTGGACCTGCAGACAGAATCACAGACATGAGCCACTCAGAGCAATGAAGTCTACCTCAAAGTGGGTGTTTCTGGATGATCAAACCACTGCCAACCCTTTAGAGGAGTCTTTACAAATAAGTTGTCTCCAGAACTAAATGAGACTTTAAGCAATTTATTCCATTTATCTCTGACTTTCTTTCAAGAGAAGAAGAATTCAACACAAATCAAACAGAAGGTGTCCTTCATCCAGAGGAATACATTGATAACTAGTGAGTCTAAAAGGGAATTTAGAAAATCAAATATATATCAAAATCATCCAAAAGAAACTTAAGGAAAGGCAGCAGAACACAACAGACACTAGTATGGCAATATGTAAATCAATGGATGTGTAACTGATGTGATTCTGCAATCTGTATATGGGGTAAAAATGGGAGTTCATAACCCACTTGAATCAAAGTGTGAAATATGATATATCAAGAAATATGTAATGTTTTGAACAACCAACAATAAAAAATTAAAAAAAAAAAGAAATTTAAGAGATTGGGATTTCAGAAGAACAGACTAGCCCTTTTCGCCATTTAGTCCTAGAAGCAACTTCATTTTGCAGGTTAATAAATTTGTATGTAACTGCAAAAACTCAGGAGGCTGAGTCAGGAGAATAGAAAGTTTGAGACCAATTGAGCAAGAGCTGTCTTGAAATAAAAAATAAAAGTGACTGGGATATAGCTCAAGGTTAGGGCACCTCTCGGTCCACTCTTCAGTACTGCAAGTAAAATAGAATAAAATAATAAATTTGCATTCCTTTTCTCCTCTTTAGTCTGTCTTTGTCAGTTTGTTCCAGAACCTTCAGAGGACAGTGAGGAATTCCCCTTCACCCCTATAATGCTTCATGTTCACACACCTCTGTGAGCTTGCTGCTACTATCCCCATTCAATAGCTGAGGAGCCTGGAACCTGAACACGCAGCTCCATTTCAAATAGAATCCATATAAAAAGACTTGCTTGCATTCCAATGAGCTCTTTCTGACTTTTAAATAATAAAAGTATTCTCTAGGATTGCAGCCCCAATCTACAATGGAGTTCAGAACTAGCCACTCCTATACCTCACGACTATGTCATAAGCAGACACTCCACCGGGTGGGCCAAATCTATTTCAGGACTCACAGAAATTATCTAGGTTGATAATAGCAATCTGGTCTGAAATGAAGTATGTGCCTTCTCAAATAATCACTGCCACTCCGTATCGCTGGACTGTGCCCAGCTGCTTTCTCAGAAAGCAGGAGGTAGGAAGATGTTGTGGCAGCAATGGCGGGAGGCACACACGTTTCTAGGTACACTCTGAAACACTAGGGAAAGTCTTTCTGTTCCTACTCAATTCCGGGGACACACACTGGTCAGAGCTACTTACACTGGGAACCCCTCTGAAGTGAATTTGCAACAATCACAAGTTAAACACAAATACAAATGTTTTTAAGTTTCATTTTTTGTATGAGTGTGCAAAGCTCTTATTAGTCTGTCATTTGACCCAAACACATCTGCAAAAAGGGCTACAATCCGCCTGACTGGTCCTCTTCCTTCTGATGCCACCACTGCCCACCAGGATCCTCCTTAAAAAAAAAAAAAAAATCACCATATGGACTCATTGCTACAACAAAGCAAGAGTAAAAACTCAATAGGAAGCAAATCAGAGAGCAAGATCTAACCCAAAGAGGAAAACCCCCTTAATGAAGAAGGCAAGAATTCTTTGCCTCAGAGCCTATTTTCTCTCTGTTCTGCTGGAATCCAGGAAGAGCAGAACCCCTCTTTCTGGGCTGAGCTCTATCCGTGGGTAATACAAGTCAGTTCAAGATCAGAAAAAAAGAGAGAGAAAGCAATGCCCCAGAGCATACTCTGATTAAGTGTAAGACAGCATTTCTTTATAAGGACCTTCTGAGGTCAGTGTTTAAATATACTCAATGTTATGGTTTGGATCTTAAATGTCCCCCAAGGCCCATGTGCTATAAAGTCTTGGTTGCCAGCTTGTGGAGCTAGAGGGAGGTGCTGGAACCTTTAGGATATAGAGCCTGGTGGAAGGAAGTTAGGTCAGTGGGGGCATGCCATTGAAGGAGATACCAGAACCCTGGACCCTTCCTCACTGTCTCTTTTTGCTTCCCAGCTGCTATGAGGTGAGCAGTACTCTTTGACTCACACTCTTGCCAGAATTTTCTATGTAGCCACAGGCCACAGTGCTAGTGCCAAGACACCATGGACTGAAGTTGCTGAAATCACGAGCCAAAATAAGACTTTCCTTTTTTTGAGTTGTTTATCTCAGGTATTTTGTTGCAGCAATGGACAGTTGACTGACACACTCAGCATAGAGTGCTCTTGACCATCTGGAGTTTTTGAAGTTTATTATTGAAGTCTTCCCTCCAAATTTGAAAAAGAAAAAAATAACACAACATGTGATTTAGCTATTAATATGTGAAAAAGACAACAACCTCAACAAAAATTTCAGGAATTATCCATCACCATCAGTAAGAGTATGTAAGAAAAGTTGTCTTCAACAGTTCAACACACAGTGTCAGACTGTTCTGGTAAAAACAATAAAGAAACTTCTCCCATTTAATAAGTTTTTATTATGTGCTGGGCAATGACAGGTGCTATGTATCCTTCCAACACACCATAAAGAGGTAGTATTAGTCCAACTTAAAGAAAAAGAAGAAAAGCTCAGTGAATCACAGATGCAGGGGTAAAGTATCCTGAGGCTATAACTTACTCTTAAATGCACCTAAAAAAATAAGACAGATTGATAGATGAATAGATGCTTGATAAAGAATCTATTGCAAAACATTAATTCTGGAATCTGGATGTTCACGGTACAATGGTTTCAACATCTCTGTATGTTGAAATGTTTCACACAAAAATGTTGAGGGGGAAGGGATGCTTATTAAAAAAAATCAGGCCAAAAATGCCCCAGAAAACATACACTTCTGAGAAAGCAAACAGGTCTAACTTTTCGATAATATCAAAAGTCTAGAAAAAAAAAAAAAGTACATATCCTTTGACCCAACAGTTTCCCTCTGAGAACTTACCATAAAAAAATAACTGGATCTATGTACAAAGAGTACAGAATGTACCAATGGTGGGGTGAATACAACTTAAGAGAGAAGATAAAATGAAAATAAACTCTGTAAGTCAGATTTTGCCCTGCTTAAAAGGACTTAGTGATCTCTCCCTGCTCTCCAGGCAAAATCCAGAAATCTCACCATGGGTCCTTCCAGATCTGGCCTTGCCTCCTACTTGGGCCTCATCTCTCAAAACTCTGGAACTTGCTCACTGTGTCTTAGCCATTTTGGTTGAGGCATAAACCTGTTCGAGTGTCTCCCAATATCAATTATTCTCGTTTTTCTCCAACTGTTAGTTAAGGCTAGAATAAGGAGACAGCCCCCACTTTCAACAAGGTATTGCCATGTGACAAAATTTTGGCTGAGATATAGCCAGAGATGACACAGAGAACTTCCAGGAAGTTTCCTTGTGAAGGGAAAGAGATGGATTCTTCTGTCCTTCCTGATGACTGGAATATTGATGTGACAGTAGTGCTAGAGCAGCCATTTGGCCATCAGATTGAAGAAATATGCTGAGGAGGCCAAAGCACTAAGAAGTTGCCTGAGTACTTGATGAACACAGAACTCCTGGATTGACTGGCTCTGGACTGCTTTTTTATACATGAAATACATATGAACTCTTCTCTTATTCAAGTCCAAAGTCATCTGGAGTTTTCTGGAACTGGCAGCTTAATCCATCTGCATTAATATACTCTCCTTCTTTTACTTCGTCAAACCTACAACCTTCCCAGGAGCCTCCACATATACCAAATTTCCTCCATGAACACTTCCCCTACCATTTCTGTTCCCTCCTGGGCCTTGGAAAGACAAACTCCTGCTCATTTTTCACATTTCCAAAGGAAGCTTCTACGGCCATACCAACCTGAACATGCTTGATCTTGTCTAAAGAAGCTTCTCTTGCCTCTCACTATGTTAGATACCTTTTTTTTTTCCCATACTTTCACAGTACTCTCTACTTCCCTTCAAAGCACTTCATGTAATTTGATGAACACAACTATTTGCATAATTATTTGTTTAACATCTACATTCTCCCAAAGACTGCAAATATCACAAAAGAATGGACCGCCATTTGGTTTATTGTTGTACACCTTCCCCCAACACAGTAAGCCTCACATAGTGGACACGCCAACATTACTGAGTAGAGAAGAAAGAACCATGAGGTGATCCATGTCTAATGGATTTCACAAGAGCAGGAGACTATCCTAGAGGTCTTCCTTTTGTTCTTTAAAAGCCAAAGCTTCAATTGTACACCAAAGGGGGGTGGAAATCAGTCGCGAAATGAAGAAGTGTTTGAGGTTGCTAAGAATCAAGTCCTAAGTTGCTAAGAATCAATCAGTTGGGTTCCCCACCCTCAACTGTCACAGAAAGCAGGAAACACAAACTTGCCGTCCTCTCTTATTGAACGCTCTTCTACCCTCTTGAGGTAGCTGGAGGATCCCCTATCTCCCTTATCCACACCTCAGATCCCCAGCTTCAGCCTGCCACCTCGACAACCAGCCCAAACCTCCTTGTCCCTCTTCCTAGCCACAGCTGATCTTCAAGATCTCACCTGCCTTCCTCACCTGCTATTTTTGCCCTTGGGTTCACAGTGGGTCCTTGCAATCTGCCCACACAAAACTACATCAGGCTCCACTTAGAAAAGCTTTCTCTGGAAATAGAGTGATCAGCCCCACAGGCTCTACCACACATTTCTAAGGAAACAAGGTGGCCTGGTGCATCAGGGACTTCCTTGGCCCAAGGGCAGCACCTCCCAGGCACCAGAGCCCAGGAGAACATGTTTCATAACCCTGCGTGAGTCAGCTACTCATATATGTGGTGCCCGGAGCACTCTGGAGCTGCTGAATAACAGGTCCACAGGATAGCCTCAGAGGCTGCAGGCTGGAACCCCACAATGTGCTCTTCCCTACGTAATCCAATCCATTCTGGTGTCATGAGACTGATAAGCAAGCCCGAAAGCACACTGGTGAAGATCCTAATCAACATGACAGAACTGTTTCACCACAGTAAAGAGCAATAGACCAAGTGAAGAAGAAACAAATCCCGGCTGAGAGCAACAGTATTTGCTAACACTCAGGCCTTTGCCTTTATTATTATATTATAGGCCAGGCACAGTGGCATACACCTGTAATTCTAGCAGCTTGGGAGGCTGAGACAGGAGGACAGAGAGATCAAAAGCCAGCCTCAGCAAAAGGAAGGCAACATGCCACTCAGTGAGACCCTGTCTCTAAATAAAATACAAAATAGCGCTGGGAGTGTGGCTCAGTCAGTGGCCAATCTCCTCTACCTCCTAAAAGAAAGGCATATTATAGACACTTAATATTGGAAGCCTCATGGAAATTCTGAAAAGTGAGTAGAAAAACTATTATTATTCCTACTATAAGTAAATTATTGCAAGCCACAGAGCTGGGTGCATATTTCAGTAAAGTGCTTCCTGACACAAGGCACATACAGGCTCACGTTCAGAGACAGACCTCATTGCTACCTCCCAATCTGGATATTTCTACTTATTCTGGGCATCTAGTATACGCCCTGCCCAGGATTCTTTGGGGTTATTCCTAAAGAAATTGGGCTTTTCTATGGTCTTAACCAAGTTTATCCTTCTTGGCTCCCTGGCTCCTGGGGAAATCTGACCTCTCACAGTCCTCCTGGGTACTGTGTTCTGTCTGAACTGACCTCTTCCCTGCTGACCTGCAGCGAAGCTCTGTCCTTCCTGCTTTTACACCCTCTCAGCCACCAGGATGGACACCTGATCCCATCCCCCCACAAGATGTGACTTCTGTTGACTGAAACCCTGGCTGACCTGGAGACAGTACAGACACCAGTGAACCCTGTAGAAGAAAGCTACCAGGTATCCCAGGCCAGAGACAGACACCCTGAGAAGGCCACTGCCAACCAGACACCTGCATCAAGTTAGCTTCCCACCCATCAGCCTGCTCAGCAGCTAGGCTACTTGAGGCAACTAGGTCTGGTGTGACAGAGCCAGGGGTGCACTATTGTTGTGGAGGAGTATCATGGGTACCCTCTGCACACATTGTTTCTAGTCCTTGAAACATTGCCGCAGTCTGGCTGGGCACAATTCACGAGCCACTTGTCAAGCAGAAACGAACTTTATTTTTTGAACGCACATGCCACACCACACAAGCGCTTCAGGAATTCCCTCAGGGCCCAACTGCCACCACCGGCTCCTCCGGCCAGCCTCTCAACCGCTCACCGATTGGCTGGGTTGCATGGGCAGAGCCAAAAGAGTCCCCCAATGAGCAGCTCCGTGGTCTGAAAGGGCAGGGAAACAGCCCAATAAGCATCACCGCAGAGGAGCCAATCAGCTGGAAGTTTGCTGGGGCCGCGGTGAGCCAATCAGATCTTAGAGTGATGGACACTAATGCTCAGAGAGGTTAAGAATTTACCAATGAACACACTGCACCAGTAAGTGATATCAGGGAATTCAAACCTGGATGTATCACATTCTAGGTCCGGGTTCTTCTCATGACAGAGTACCACCTGGTTTCGACTTGAACTTTCCTGTCTTTCACCTTAGGGATGCTTGAACAGATTCACAGGCCAACCGTAAACATTAATTCAGGTCTGAGAAGATAAATAAACTTCTCAGTTCACACTTGTAACCTTTAGTTGACTTAAAAGACCTCATAAACTCAATGAGGAAGCACAAGTTCCTTTCTCATTTTTACCAAATGTCCTCTTTGTCTTTTTCACTAATGCTTGATTATCCGGACACATGGGAAACATTTCAAAGATCTGACTATAACATCAACATCTAAATTCCCAGTTCTACTTAAAGAAAAAAAATGAAAATGGACTCACCCTTTCATTATGTCCTTTAACTACAACACAGCATTCCAATCTCAGTTACAGAACCCCCACGTCCACGCTGGCTGCGGGCCAGCCCCAAGCCTTGATAGAATGCAGACAAAGCATTTGGGAACAGATGCATTTGCTGTACACACTTTAAATTTAATCTATCCCCAAAGAAATTCTTAATGTTACACCTCCTGTGACACAGAGTAAAATAATGAGGGGAGGGTATTGTTTAGAGGAAAGCATCATAAGTAATCTTCACGTTTAATAAACGTGATCTGCAAGCATTCTCGACACTAATGCATACCAAGTTGACACAAACATCTGGTACCTATTCCACATAATTTCCAGCGCTCTGATTCCCCATATTACCCAGAGTACTAATGAGGAGCGTGTGTTCAGCTGTAATAAAAGTGGTAAAGATGCAGAGGGAATTAAGGGGTAACATTATAGCCTGGGACCAAGACATCGCAGTGGGGAGATTTTATTCCACCAACACCATTGGCTCATAAGGGTTTCTGTTATCGTCCCACAGGGAATTCCGCAATGCTGTCAGCTGCAAAGAGGGACAAACTCCCACAGACTGTGGGACTGGGGCACTACAGGATCTATTCTGTCCTTAAGCTGAACATCCCTTCTACCCCCATGGGATGTCAGAATCTGTAAGAAAGGGCACCCAGGATGATTTCTCCGGCAATAGCACAGTCTGGCTTTAGGAGACAGGAATGTCACCAGGATATGATGCAAAAACAAAGCTCCAAGGGAAAAACACCTGGAAGGCCCTTTGCTTTGGAGCCTGATCTGTACACATGTGCTCATGTTTGTACCATCTCAAATTACAAGCCTTTGGATCTACAGCCCCTTGGGGATAGAGCTGCGGAATGTACCACCATTAAACTCCTTCCCGCATGGCCCCCACCTGGGGTTTTCAACAATAAAACTTAACATGAAGCTGAATTTATCCCTGGTAGGAAAAGAAATGCTCTAAATCCTGCAATATGGATTTCTCGGGGGTGGGGGGGGAAGCCCAGATTTTTCTACAGCTCAGCTCTTTAGGCATATCTTATCCTAGTTCCTTTCATCCTCCAGGCAAATATCTAAATTCAAGCCTTCCTCTTGACAAACCAGCCCTCTTCCAAGAAATCAAATGCCCATTTGTTGGGCCAAAAGCCAGTGCATATTTCTATATGTTGTGTTGAAATTATGGTGCAACCATGTTGAAGAATTTCCTGTGTTCAAATTATGTTTTTAAGTATTCGAAAGGAAACAAAGATCAGAGCTTCATTAAGAATCTAAATTCTTCAAGTGTTGGGAAGTACCAAGCTGCAAAGGGCACTGACCCTTCCACCTAAGCAGGATACCATTATACCACCCAGAAGTGTCCACAGAGGGGGTCTGTGCTGCTCAGGAGGAAGGGGTGTTGTTTTGTACTTTTTATGACCTGAGACAAGGCAGCAGAGGGGGCATGTCACAGATTTCACCACTAGACACAGCAAGAGAAGCCTCTAAGGAGCTAGGAGTATAGCCCAGTAGTAAAACATGTATTTATTAGCATGTGCAAGGCCCTGGTTTTCACACCAATTTTTTTTTTTTTTTAAAGGAGCTCTTGCATTAGGTAAGCATGGGGTACTGGACCAGTAGATACGGGAGCCAGTTTCAGTCTGTATCTGCTGCTTACTGGTTGTTTGGCCTTGTTTTTGTTGTTGTCATTGTGATGTTTTTGTGGTATTTAGGATAGAACCCAGGACCTCATGAGTACTCTCCCACTGAACTACACCCCCAGCTCTGACCTTATTTTTTAATCTCACTACAATCCCTCCCTCTTACTCGATGACTGGCTCAACTTGTAGATCAAATGAGGCATTATACATAAAAATGCTTTACAAATTTCAAGTACTATTAGAGACATTAAGTCCCCTGAGGGGAGGAGAAATAAATGAATGAAAACATTTTCTCAATTGAAGAATGTTTTCTCTGTGAGCTTTTAGAATGCTTAATAAAATATCTAAGATAAGATGTTCTTATACTACTCCCTAGCCATTACTCCCCAAAGTAATATATCTAAGAATTGTGCTGGGGAGATTTAAAATAAAACTATGCACAGTATTACAGTATAGGAGTAAAAATTCCTGTTCTCTGGGTACATTCTGCCATTTTCTAAACAAGGTGAAAACAGTCCAGATTTGTGCCTGTGTGGGGAGTTCTGGCAATCCAGGAGGAGGATAATTTGGCACCACCTTGGCCAACCTTCTCTTATTGGCTTTGATCTATCAAATGATGTACCAGTTCCTATTCTTCTAACAAGAGCTAAAGAAAGCTAAGACAGATGGGGACACTTGCTACAATATTCATTTATGGGAAAATTAAAATTTATGAGATGTTATTGGTCTCAGCCTAGACACTAAGGACAAATAGGAATGTGTGAAGGATGGAAGAAAACAGATTCTTTTTTTCTCCTACCTCACGTTTTGCAGATACAAAATAAGTGAAAGAAAGTACGCTTCTTTATTAAGAGGAAAATGCGTTATTGATTTAGATTTGCAATATTAAGCCCAACTTTGTCACATAATAAAAATTATAACTTAATTCCTCATAATGCAGTATTTTATGGCAAAGTGAGACTTTAAGGGATATGAAGCAGCTCCTCTTTAATCCTGAGGGATGATATTACTAAATCTTTTTATCTCTCAGATCTTGACTTAAGATAATCACTAAACTAATTTCCTTTCCCAACCCATGGTTCTGGGGACTGAATGAGGGACTTCGCACAGACCAAGCACATGCTGTACCTCTGAGCTATCTCCCCTATTTTCTCTTTTTACCTCTAGCAAACTGGTGTCTGACAAATAAGAAAAGGAGAGGAGAAACAGAGGTAAGAATGTGCACAGAACCATGGAGGAATGGGACACACTGCAAGGGATCAACTCAGGGACTGGTGAGTGTTCTGTTAGGACTGCTGTGTAGGGTCTGGGGTGGTTGGTGAGCAGCAAGACAAGATGTAAGGGAGTGTGTTAGGAAAGACAGAGGGGGAAACCACACTGCCAGGGAGTTGAATCATAGCCAGTAACCACTAGTCCTGATTACAGATAAGAGAAAAGAGATTTAAAAAGGAAAATCTACAAACTTTGGTTTGGCCACACAAAATATTTCTAATTATAGCCACGTGTACAAACTGAGCCATGAACTGAAACACATTT
This sequence comes from Marmota flaviventris, assembly GCF_047511675.1. Classification (NCBI taxonomy): domain Eukaryota; kingdom Metazoa; phylum Chordata; class Mammalia; order Rodentia; family Sciuridae; genus Marmota; species Marmota flaviventris. Next base: position 77,980,143 of record NC_092507.1, read on the forward strand.
ACTTTACGGATTTTATATATAATCAGGGCAGTCAACAATTGGTTTTCAAGGAATGAAGGAAATGCTTAGCATGAATGCCAAATTACCCAGCTTAATGTATATGTCAAACCACATTACAAGACTAAAGCATATTCCTTCCTCTTTAGAAAAACTAGCTGGCTGCTCAGGTGCTTCTGCTACAACGAAAAGTGAGAGCTAATGGTTTATAGGGAGCTTTGTGACCACCTGGGCACAAGTGCATTCTTGTTCCTTTCACGGTGAATCTAAAAGGCTCTGGAGAAGCAATGGAGCTGGAATTTCCAGAGTTTATGACAGCTGTGGGCCAATCAAGTGGTTCCATGGAATTACTCAGTGCAGACTGAGGAACAGTGGGCCTGAGAAAGACAGGAGGATTGTGCCTAGCTAAGCAGGCCCAGTCCAGCATCAGATCTGTGTATCTAATTAAATTCAGAAACCCCATCAAGCCTGTTACATTTATTATACTTTTTCTTTTAAGAAAATATCAGCTTTCACAAATCTATTATTTCTTTTCTTTGGGCTGGAAACTCCATGAGGGCAAGGACCGTGTTTCTTTTGCTCATCTTCCAACTCAGTGTTTGGTATCATACATGGCATACAGGAAGTGTTCATAAATGATTGTTGAGTGATTAATTCATGGGCCAAACAACCAAAGACCCAAACTGCCAATTCTCTATAGACTGTGGAATAGTCTCCCAAGTTTAAATTTCAGCACTGTAGCCTCTTCCAGTTACCCAAGCATTTCCATTTCTCTTCATGTTTCTTCTCTATATCAAAAGGATGATTCTTAGGATTGCTTTCTTTTTATTATAATAATTATTGCCACATATCTAACTATAGGATATCTTCTGGAAAAAAAAAACACACTTTTTTAATCCATCTAAGCCTCCTTATGCATTAGGAACACAGAATAGTAGAACTTAATGGAACCTTGGCTACTAGGTAATGCCCTGTCACCCAGAGAGTTTAAGAGAACTCTACAAATCAGTTAGCAGAAAGGCCTCTTCCAAATCCTTCCTAGTTTTTAGACAAGTTCTGACATGGCTTCTGGTCCTAGAGATGCAAAAATCAATGTACAAAGAGAGAATCCCCAGTTTTAGTGGATGCTTTTCCTAGAAAATTCCTGATCCAACCAAACTGTCATGTTATACATTCCTTTATTGTTTATATAGTCAATTATTCCTAGAAAGGAAATTGGGGGGACTTATAACAAAAAAATGGACCCATAAAACATACTTCAGCTGCCAACTAATTAAAAGTCACTATGGCAAAAGAGAAATCTTATCAAGAACCTGGCTAAAGAAGACTATCAAACTCAGCTCTAAGCTTCCTAGCAGCCAAGATAAAGTGAAAACATGATGCTTACACAGAGCTCATAAAAAGGAAACAAGTCAGCTCTTTGGACAAGAAAATACTTTTCCTAGGTTTCAATTTAAGAGACCTATAATAATGTAAGGATTGGTGACTCCAGAGGTCATTGTACATGAATCTTATTGTATAGTAAAAAATCTCCCTCGAAATTTAGAACTGGGATAAATGAGATACCTGTACCACAAAGCATCTATTGAGCATGCTCATGACAAAACCACACAGAGAAACAGACTATAAAACACACATCTGTATCTGACAAAGCAACCTTTCAAAACAGAAGTGTCATATGATGTTTCAAAGCGAAAGCTGTTTAAAGCTGTTTTTTTTTTTTTTTTTTAAGTTTGTCACATTGAGTCAAAGCAATTTCTGTTTTTCTAAAATTTGTGTGTGTTATTTTGCGGGGAAACTTCTCTTCAGTGTTTTTCCACTATGAATCAACTAGCTCCTATCCTTCCCTCTCAAGTGAACCTGCGGAAACCACTCTGCCAGAGGGAATTCACCTTCTCTCACACGGAGACAAGCTCTAATACTTTCAAATGGTCAATCTGAAAATGAAATGCTTTGCAAGCCAATTCCTACAACAAAAACGGTCTTTGTTTCAAGATTTTCACAGAAAAATATACTAATGCTACATCTATTATTTAAAGTAATTATTAATACCTTAGCTCAGTAATTCATATTATACTCCCTTCTTCCCACCTTCCCATCACACAATAAATGCCTTATTTATTCAATACTGACTTGTATTGAGATATTCCAAATAAGCAAATTTTCCAAACAACTAAGGCTTTATTCCCTTCAGGAAACTTTAGTCTTTTTTAAGGGAAATATATTTAAATTTTACTATATGCTTAATTACTTCCTCGATACCTTAAATATTTTGAGCATTCTGAGTATCACCTATTGTACTTTTTCTTGAATATTTTGAGTTCTCATTATAAAAATGAATTACAGTGATTAAAAATTTCTGTGAAGTTTCAGTTTTTATCTCCACCAAATGCTCCCAAATTTCTATACTTTATAGTTCTGCTGACACTTTCTATATTTCTAAGGATTTTTTTCTAATCCTGACTGAAAGCCTATGTCTACATCAAGCTCATCACTGACCTTCTTTTACACTGGTTCACATTCCACTTTAAGCCAGCCAGCTTTGGAGGAGGGCCAGAAGGTGGCTCCCCATTCTATTTACAGAGTAACCTATATGGGTTTTTGATATCTCTTTTCCTTATAACTTGCTAAAACATTTTGGCTTTCTTCATGATGCAAGAAACTGCTATAAACTGACACATATAATAATAATAATATGAGACAATATTAGGAACCCTGTCCATACCAATCCAATTTGAACAGCAAGCCATCAAAGAAAGTGAAGTTTATGCACCAAGGGTAAACTACTTGAAACTTAGATCACACCCAAACTGCTTAAAGTTAGCTCTACTCTCCTATTGTTATTGCTTCTGAGACTTCAAGCATTTCAGAAATTCTAAGAGAAAAAAACCAAATGCATACTTAGATCTGACAGAGTTCTCATGATTTCCCTACCCCATCATTTTGTGGTGCCCTCTCCTCGTTTTTGTTGTTGTTGTTGTTGTTGTTGTTGTTGTTCAGGATGAAAAGATAGCTAACATGCACATTCCAATAATGCAGATTCTTCTGCTGTAGTTCCTCAGTGGAAATTGTATTCACTACTCCTTCTTGCCTTCACTCTCCAATCAGTGCCAGTGGGAACCATCATGGAGAACATGCCCCCTCCAGGGTCCCTATCCAGGTCTGTACAAATCATCCATCATGTACCACCATGTAATCTAGGGCAAGCCACAGACTGAAAAGTGCCAGTTCACAAGGAAAATGCACAATGGGGCCACACAAAAAGCCCCTCTCTGGTATAACGATACCATTTCTAAAATAAAAATCTTTCTAAAATAAAAATTAAAAAAGTCACAATACAGAATCTCCAAGCCTTCACATCTTAGAAATAGGGGTCCAACTACACCCTTTGCAAACCAAGATTTTAAAAATAGGGGTCCAACTACACCCTTTGCAAACCAAGATTTTTTTTTTTAAAAAAAGGAGGGAATATACACAAATATTGAGGGTAGATATACATATGAACAGGCTCAAGAAAGTCCACTTTTTTAAGCTCTTTTCTAAAATAAGAGTTTCTTTACCCCCAAAGATAAGTCAAAATTTATCCAAGATTTCAACCTTTCTTAAATGTAGTAAGTATAGGAAGTTGCATGGAAACAATGAATGGAAGTGCACTTTTATCAAACAACTACAGGAAACTTTCAGTAGTTTATAGCAAAACTACATATTTGAGCAGAGAAAAAAAATAAACTATGCTCTTTCAACTCCTAACTTTTACTCTCTCTCATCCAAAACATACAAGAACATACACAACTGACAACTATGAAACAAATCTCAACAGTAAGAGAAAATTAATATCTCAAGCTTTCAAAAATACACTTTCCCAAATTACTTAATGAATGTCTTCAAATAGGCCTACACCTACTTCTATTATCGTATGGCCAAAATGAGTCATAATAAAACTTTGGAATATTAAAGACAATAAGTGAGGAAATTCCAGAAAATATAAAAACTATTTCAGGGAGCCCAAACAGAACTATATTTATTTTTCTATCTAAATGCATAGGAATGAATAAACCAACAAATAAAACAGGCACTCACAAAAGTAAACATATATCTGGCTGCAATTCTACAACAGAGTCCTCCAAGTTTAATTTTCTTAAACAAAGCTAACTTCCAGCACCCCCAAACTGCAAGAACCTCTACCATGAGCAATTTAAAAACAGGCATTGGTGGGGGGCAAAGGTATATCTCAGTGGTACAGCAGGTTCTTAGCATGCATAAGGCCCCAGGTTCAATCCCCAACACACACACACACACAACGTGGGGTTGGGGATATAGCTCAGTGGCAGAGCAGGTGCTTAGCATATGCAAGACCCCAGTTTGATTTCCAGTGCCAAAAGGATAAATAACAGGTCTTTTTGAACACACAGCACCTAACACAGCAAATGGTACCTATGTTACACAAAGGAAAAGTTCACATTTAATTCTCTTTGACTTAAGTCTTAGTACAACTCAGTCTGGGCTATAACTCCAGATCCACTAATAACATATAAGTTTCTACAAGGCCCAGTTTTCTCATCTTTAAAACAGGAACAGGCATTCAGGATGTGCCTCAGTGGTAGAGCACTTGCCTAGCATGTGTGAGGTCCTGAGTTCAATCCCTGTCACCATAATAATGATGATGATAATAATAATACCTGTCCTAGCTAATACCCAGAGATGTTATTGAGGTCATGTACTTGAAAGATTTTAGCTAAATCAGGAAATTCTATATACATGTAAAGATATTTAAATATATAACTGATCAATAGAAAAGACTCCTATCTTCCCATCATCCCACCCACACCCTTCAAAAGAGAAGCCCACAACATACAAGGAGAATATGGGAATAAAAAAAGGACAAATTTGTAGTTAGAAGGTCTGGGCTCTAGTCTCAGCTCTGATGCTAACAAGCTGATTTCCAGGGCCACCTCTCTTAGTTTCCTTTACCTGTGCTTCACCTGGGACTAATATTTCCTGCCTTGCCAAAATGAACTAAAGTAATAGATTATTACAAAGAATTAGATAAACTTGAAAGTGAGATACCTATATAAGAAATTAATATACTAGATTTGCCCAACAAAAAAAAAATCTGGACTTTAATGGGTTGTGTTCTAAAACTGATGAACAAGGAAAAAAAACTGGCTGTGATCAGAGTAAGTACTGTGAGGAAGAAAGTCAACCAAGGTAGGAGTGGAGACGCCTCCCCGGTGTGCACTCACAAGAGCCAGCGTGGGTGTTCATTACCTAATGAAACGGGGCTTTAAAAGTTGGAATTTTGAAGACATACCTGTTCTAACTCCTCTGAGTCTACTTAAGCTTGTAAACTGAAATATCAGGTCAGATTTTCTCCATTCCTGGTTAAGACAGAAGCACACAAACTCCAAATTTTAAAAGTGGATGCCCAGCATTCCAGAATAAACAGCAGCTCATGGAGAAAGCAACAGAAGAAGGGTAAGAGGAGAAAATAGATCAACAAACTACAACAGATTGGTCACTTTGTAATTAAAGAGAAACGAAAATAACCTATCTCCAAGTTCAACTCAAGGCTGAATTCCTATCAGAAAACTACCAGAAGCCAAAGACTACATCTGGATAATACTTTAAATCTGAGGCTGGTCTTTGAGAAAACATTTGACAAAGATTATCAAAACATGCATTTTTCTTCCTTTCTACTCATTTTTCTCAATTATTTTCCCCAAATTCTTGCACTTCACTTACCACTCCCACTTTTTCAACGGCAATGGGCAATTACATAGGAAGCTGGACAGAAGAGACACTGCATATAACACATTTGTTTTAATATCTATTCTCTTTTAATCGGAGACTTCTCTTTTATAACTATGAATCAAAATGGCTCCTGAATCTTCCTAAAGTAGCAAGTATTCACTGAAGTCAAGCATCTCTTCTGTTTCAGTTGGAGGCTCCCTTTCATCTTTGTGGGGCTGTATTTTGGATATCACTACACACTGTGGTTCCCATTCATTGGGCTCATCTGAAACGTTAGGCTCACTCAGTAAGTGCCAACATTCGATTGTAACTTTATCCAATAGGAGCAAAATGTTTTGAAAGCAAAGCATGAAGAAACTTAATGATACATATTCTTCTATATTCCTTTTAGGTAATCAGGCTATAAAGTACTTACTTTTCCCCCTAAATTAATACAGGATTTTGACTACATTAAGATGATTATTTTCAATGACTCCCATATAATATTCTGATTAAAGAAAACACCACAATGTCTTCATATGAGTTCATCTAGTCCCTATGTACCTTACCATTTATCATCTGCCTAATTATATATCTGACATAATCAAATTATTGGCCTACCTAAGAATTCACAAATTTAGTATATTGTCTTGAGTTATATATTTACTTTAAGAATAATATTTTTTTTCCTTTTTCTTGGTGCTAGGGATGGAACCCAGGTCCCTCACATGCAGGCAAGCACCCTACACTGAGCTACACTCCCTGCCTAAGGAACCAAAACTTTTATCTCTATGGCAGGCTTTGGCCTCACCTCCAGCCTGATCAAAAAAAGCAACCATGAGACCTATCTACAGTGAGCATTAGAAGACATCCTTAGCCATCTAACAATATTTTTACAAAACATCGGAAAGAACATATTGTTCAAAAGCCATGGAAACTGAGTTTTACAAGGTCTATATTTAACAATCTTTAGCGAAAAATTGTAGATATTAGCTCAGTGTAATAAATGAAATGTAATATCTTCCTCATATCAAGGTCAGTGGCAAAAAAACACTCTGGCCTTGACAAAGACCTCAAGGATTCAGACAAATAAGAATTTAGAGAAGTGTTTGTGGCTTGTTTGTTTTCAAACACTGCCTATCTTAAATCCTCCTTGGTTTTTAAGCTGGAAAGGATGCAAATGTCTGCATTACTACAGTCACCTTCCTCCCACTGCTTTTAAATGCTTTATAAAGCAGTCCCTGTGGACACCAATCTTAAACTGCCCTGGCCTTGCCAGGACAAATGTTGGCCCGTGTATTCCAGTAAGGCCATGAGTATTCTGAAGGTCAAACAAAAAATGGATTATTTCCAACCAGAAAGGAAGTTTGTGCTCTCTGGAATGAGGCCCCAAGCTCAGCCTTGACTTGGTGTGCCATGAGGCAAGTAAACCAAAAACTGGGAACAGCCTTCCTTTTTAATCAGTGCTTTCTGAAGGATGCTACTGATAACAAGGAAAAAATGTGAATGTACTTGATGTTCACATCTCCCCCTGTCTTGGCTTTTTTTCTTTTTACAGATGCATACACAGCTGTTTAAAATAATACTGTCCCTAATAAAGCTTTATATTTAAACTATGGTATGTAAATCTGGATTCCAGCACTAATCACACACACAAAAAAAGGCTTGACTCAGTTTTTCCTTTTATCTGTTTTACCAAATAAATTTCCACAAATTCTTCCTGTAGCAATCACTTTCCTTGTGATAATGGTGCTTAAAAAAAAAAAAAAAGGAAAGGAAAGATTCTAAGAAAGCAGAGGAAAGAGGCAAAGCTTTTTGATATCTTCTCGTGAAGAGCTAAAAATTTAATTATTTCTAACCACTAAGGCATATGACTAGTGGCGATTTGCATGCCTATATTGCAAACGTGGTATTCTCTTTCTTCCTTTGGCATACTGAAGCAGAAAGAAATCTCAACTGTCTTTTAACGGACAGTTTAGCTTGGTGGTCAGTGGCTAGCACAAAAGGGCCCACCTTTTCTGGATCCAGCAAGGCCTCATGCTTCCACAGCTCCATCTATAGGCTCCTGACCTTCACTCCCCTTCTCTAACATGCTGGAATCTCACCCAGCTTTTGCAGCCCACCTCAGTGGTTCTCACAGCCTCCTCCGTGCCTCTCTCTTCAGTTAGAGAGAACCTTGCCCTCTCTGCATTCCTGCAGCAGGTTGCTTCTCCAACAGGAACATACCATGGCTGCAAAACTGAGCCCTGTCATGACTCCCCAGCATCTAAGGAAAAGTGTTTTCTTATGAATTCTCCATAGCACCTGGGCCTTCTACTTAAAAAGGATTCAATACATATGTGCGAAATGGAATTATTTGAGTAATGGATACATTCGTATTTTCAAGGTTCCGTAGTAAGTGAGCAACAGAAGCAAAAATCAAATCCACATTTCACAAAGATCGTAACAGCACAACTTACAGGATCTGCAAGGAAAATCCACAGGTGTGTTTGGGTTTATGTGTCTGGTGATCTGCACCTTGTGCCTATGTGCACACATGTCCTTACAACAAGGAAAGAGCAGTGAGATTTCTCACTATTGACTAGGGTATGATTTTTTTTATTTAATTAATTTGTTTATTTTTCATACCAGGAATTTAACCCAGGGGAGCTTAACGACTAAGCCACATCCCCAGCCCTTTTATATTTTTTGTTTGTTTTTGCTTTTTTTTTTTGGCGGTCTGGGGATCGAACCCAGGGCCTTGTGCATGAGAGGCAAGCACTCTACCAACTGAGCTATATCCCCAGCCTCTTATTTTTTGTTTTGAGATGGTGTCTCACTAGGTTGCTGAAGGTCTCGCTCAGTTGCTGATGCTGGCCTCAAACTGGCGATCCTCCTGCCTCAGCCTCCCTAATCACTGTGATTAGAGGCATGTATCACTGGGCCCAGCTCTCAGTTGTGACTGTGTATGTTCCCACAGCCCTAGTTGCTATTTTATATTTCTACTCTTTACCATTAAACATTTTTAAAACTGGATCATTTCCCCTTTGCCCCCAGTCTTTCTTTTCTTTTTCTTTCTTTCTTTTTTTTTTTTTTTTTTAAGGAAGTTTTGGACAGCAGGAAAGCTGAGCTAAGGCACAAAGAAAAGCTGACTCTGCACATGCCTCATTGTTTTCTATTTTCATTCCAGCGCAGTTGTGGCTGGAAACCAGCGGTTTAGGATTCCCCATGGACCTGCCGTCCCAGGTCCCTGGGGTTTCAAAGTGTTATACTTTATACACTGCTCAGAGAGGTGTGATTCAATTCAACATGTTCCCTGGAGTTCTAAGGGAGGCTAATATATATTGTGTGTCTTTACAGAGGCAACCAAAATAAGTGTTTGGGGAAAAGGGGGGGAAATGGAATCAAGGGAGTATTCAGAGATACAATTATACATACAAAAGTGGGACCGTCTGTGTGTGTTTTAGAGGTGGGAGGCTTAATGTAAACATTGACTACATTTGTGTTTTTGACTTTTATACATTCTCTACATCACCACACACTTAAGCACACAACTGTTAAAAATGTTGATATAATCATTTGAAGAACGTCATTTACCCTATTATGGGTTTGGGGTATTTTGTTGTTCTTGGGATTTTCTCCCACAATTTTTTTTGGGGGGGACTGGGGATTGAACCCAGGGGTTGCCTTACCACTGAGCTACATCCCCAGTCCTTTTTATTTTTTATTTTGAGTAAAGTATCACTGAATTGCTTAGGGATTTGCTGAGTTTCTGAAGCTGACCTTGAACTTGCCATCCTCCTGCCTCAGTCTCCCAAGTCACTAGGATTACAGGCATGTGCCACTGTAACCAGCTCCCCCCAGATATTCTTAGCTCTCTTCTTCAAATACATCTGGTGACTTATTTCTTAATTTGAGACTCTTTTTACTGCCAACAGGATCGTCCTGTTTTCCACGAACACAAGTGTCTTGCCATGGAGTAGAACTGATTCCAAAAGGCTGCTCATAACCTCCTTCTGGGACCTACAACCACAGGGTCCAGAAAGAATTCTTAAACCCTGAACTCGTCCCAGTCCACTGTCCCTGGTAAAGTGCCACTTCTCAAAGAGCTAAGTCATCCCAAGGCCAAAATGACACTTTGACCCACATAGAAATTAAAACTCAAAGGAAGCTGAGACAATTCCTCTGCTGAGAGCCATTCTCCTGCTGGGAGAGGCCTCCAGGAGTGGGCAGCCTCCAAACACACAGTCAGTCACTCCTGATGGTGATTTATCGCTTAGCCTGACACTAAATCCACAGCTTATAATAGCAGGATGTTCCCGTCGGACAACAAGGTCTCTCAGAGCAGCCACTATCACGGCCTCCTGAAGACAAAGATCACATCTCTGTGTCTGTTGACAGGGCTAGTGGTTTCACCAGCAACACCCTCCCCAGATCTGAGGATACTCACTTCTCATTTCTCTGCTCAGGCTATGATTCCATTATTTCAAGTTCAGGGTGGCATGGCCATAGACCCATTATTTCAAAGATATTTACCTTCCATAATCTTTTTCCTTAAAGTACTTAAGAGAATGGGTCAGCTTCAAAGCAATGGGGAAAGAAACAGTGAATTGATAATAAGAAGATGTGGGTTCTAATCTTGAGTTGGCTTCTTAGAAGCTGTGTCACTTATAAAGCTCACAATCTTCCTGAATCTTAATTTCAGATAAATGAAAAGTAGCACATTTTGCACAAGACAGTTATAAGATTTAAATGAGAGAATTCATAAGAAAGTACCTAGTATATATTAAGTGCTTACTAACCTTTTACCTACAGAGCAATTATAATGCTAAATTCATACTTTTCAGAGGGTGTGGTCATCAATAATAAAGACCAGAAGGAATGCTTTAAACTTTTTCCAATCTTCTCAGCCAGGTTTGAGTAGAAATTGACCAGCCTCTCTGTAAAGATTTTACACCATAAATGTAATTATGCCATATTGTAATTGGCATAATTATAAATATACCAACTGTATTATACCATAACTTTACAACACAACTGTAAAGATATTAAGTATTACAGGCATAGGTGTTAATTGCCACAGTACTTATAATAGAGAAATACTGGAAAACCATCACTAATGGTACATATATATACATACATATATATATGAAAATATATATGCTACACTTAAAACAGTGCAAGTTGTACTGATGGAAAATCTTAATGACATGCAAATTTTCTAATTGCAGAAAATTATGTAAAGAATGGTAAGATTTCTTGACCCTCTAAAACTATGTATATGTGTGTGTATATAAAATTATAGGAAAAAATGGAATAGATATCTAACTGTAAAATAGTTCCTACCTAAGGTGGGTTGATGCCAGAGAAGAGGGATTGGGAAGACAAAGAAAGGGGGCTCTGACTTTGTTCTCTGTCCCTCTGCAGCATGCAACTCTTTCACCATGCAAATGTTTTTGAGTATTGCTTATATAATTAAAAACTAAAATGTAACCCCTACTTTATCATACAGATAATTAGAACCAAAGCAAATGCTGGTTGACTAGTTCCCTCTCTGGATGTCTTATTTCAAGACAGCATTATATGTGGTTCAAATAAACAGACCCAGAGCCCTCTAGGAAGCAGAGAACTCTGTTCTCAACTGAGTGCCGACATCCTCTCATCAACTTGACACCTTTGGCCCAAATCCCTTGTTCTCTGTGGTCAACGATTCTACAAACCTGGAGTATTGCCTGGACTTGATAGGATGCTGTTGTGAAAAAGACTGGCTTTGAATCCTGGCTCTGCCTGTACTTTCTGACACTTTGCCTCGGTTCTCTCATTTGTCAAATGGGGATATCTACATTCTGCAAGGTGTAGATAATGCAGGCAAATATATGACCCCTAGTAAGTGCTCCATAAATGGCAACTGTTATCAGTACTATTGTCAATCAGGAAGTTCTCTGAGTTTCAAGATCATTCTCAGCTGTAAAATGAGGGCCTACCATTTGATTACTTTGAACGATTGGTTTTAATGTTCTACAAACATGTGCTATTGGAGAAAATGGACAAACACTTGATGAATAGTATGGCCAGGTAGCAGGACCAGAGACCAGACAACAAGAGCAAACTCAGCATTGCTAGGCAGGGCCTGGAGAATCGTGTGATTTCTGTGACTGTTACCATATCCTCAGGTAACAAACAAAGACGGTAGAGAAGCCTTTCCTCTAGTCTAGAAAACTTCAGAATTTGGAGAAATGCACAACAGAGAGGCAGACATATTCCTATTCTCCTACTGCCAAATAGAATACATTTTCACTATCTCTTTATGCCAGCTGTAGGCCAGGAATAGCAAAGCATTAAAAAAACAGATGAATCCCTGTGACCTTCCCAAAGACAACCTTCATTATCCAGCCTTCTTAATCTTTTGGGACAGAAGATCAAGTCAAATCCCTTTGGAACCAATGAATAATAAGGTCTCTGCATGCCTAAATTTATCTTCTGGGGCTCAGTTGAAATCCTACCTTTATTAACCTTCCCAGATCCTCCTTACTAAAAGCCATCTCTCTCTGTGAACACCCATAGACTTTGTTTTTCCAGTCAATTTCTACTTTAATTAGTCATTTGCATGCCTATTTTAACTCACCTATAAGCTCCCTTATAAAGCCAAATAATGTCCAATTTGGTCATCCACTCAAAAGCATATATTTAAGCACCTTGCTAGATGGTAAATACCATAGAAGGTTCTAGGGATACAGAAATAATAACACATTCTCCATCTTCAAGGAGCTCATAATCTAATGGGAAAGATGGGAACGTGCACACCCAAGGCCCATAGTGCTATCTGAGCAGGGAGAAGGAGCCTCCCTAATCCACCTCAAGGAAAAGAAAGATGAGAAGGATCAAAAACAGTTTCCTAGGGCAGGACATATCTGAGGTGACTTTTCAGAATTAGTATAAACTACCCAAGCAAAAAGGACTGGAAAGGACAAATCGGTATTAAAATAAATCTGTATCAACATAGGCACATTTACTTTGGAAAACTTAGGTGGCAGTTTCTTATAAATTTATGCATACACTGAATTATACAACCCAGAAATTACATTCCTAGGTATTTACTCAAGAAAGTAAGAACGTATGTCCACCAAAAGACATGTTTGTAGAAGTTCACAACTACTTAACTGCCTAAGATTCAAAGGAAACAACTCAAATATTCAACATGTGAATACATAAACAAATTGAGATATGTCCACACAATGAAATATACTCAGCATTGAAAAGGAACAAACTACTGATACACGCAACAACCTGATTGTTGACTCCCCAAAACATTTAGCTATGCCAAAAGAAGCCAGACACAAAAGAGTACATGAAATTTCAAAAGGGGTAAAATAATCTATAATGACAAAAAGCAGATCCAGGGGCTGGGATTGTGGCTCAGTGGTAGAGTGCCTGCCTAGCATGCATGAGGCACTGGGTTTGATTCTCAGCACCACATACAAATAAATAAAATAAAGGTCCATCAACAACTAAAAAGTATTAAAAAAAAAGCAGATCCTAATGGCCTGGGACTAGGGATCTTGACTACAAAGGGGCAGAACAGAATTTTCTTTGGGGTGAAGGAAAAGGAATAGATACTAGAAAAATGTTATATATTTTTTTTTCTGGTACTGGTGATTGAATCCAGGGGCACTCTACCACTGAGCCACAGCCACAGCCCTTTTTAATTTTTATTTTGAGACAAGGTCTTGCTAAGTTGTTTAGGGCCTCAACAAGTTGCTAAGGCTGACTTCAAATTTGTAATCCCCTGCCTCAGCCTCCCAGGTCACTGAGATTACAGGCATATGCCACTGTGCCCCACTCATTACAAGTCATTTGTCCTCAAAGACCAGAAAAACAATGAACAGAGTTATTAGTCTGTTCCTGTTACACTCCACTCTAAATATTTTAAAAACCAGAATTTAACAGGAAAAAAATGGTTTTACCTAAACAAAAGTCTGCCCTATTAAAAATAACAAAGACATTTATTGATTCAAGCAAAGATGACATCTTACTGAGGAATGGCTTCTGTCCCTTCCCCTCCACCATTTCCTATACCATCATGGGCTTCTAGCAAAGGTTTGCTTCTTGGGGTGGGCCCTCTGTAGGTGTGAGGTAAAACACCAAGCCTATGGCTGGCATGTGATGTGAAGCGTCTTATCGACAATCATAACAACAGTGTCAGTGGGGCACAAGTGGTCTGGCAGTTACATCATGATATGGTACTGGTTGCTATTTTCAGCATGTGTCACTGACTTACTGACAAAACAGTTAAACATAAAAAGGAACCAGTATCAGTGGTAATTGGGATAGAATCCCTGGGTGAATAGGAATAAGAAAACTCCAACAGTAATCCCCAAACCACCTATTTCTCCAGTTTCAATTTCCTTCTCCAAACATTTTCAAAAAGTGCAATTATCAAACTAAACTGATTCGGGTTGATTGCTGCTTCCTTTCCCTGGTGTGAAGGCACCACAAGATGAGCAAGAAGAAACACAAAGGACTCCAAAGATCCTCCCCTTCTTAAGGTTTCTTTGTATGCATGCCATATGAGATAATTCATTCAGTTCCAGGTCATGATAGCACAGTCCCTGGCACACAGAAGGCACTTGAAAAATGTTTACAGAATGAGTACAGGACAGTAGGAGAAAGCATCTGAGCGTGGACAGCAGAACAAAGCCTTGACTCTCTTGGCGTCCCTTTCTTAGCCAACCTATTCACAACAATAATAGTTCATGTCATCGAAAAGCTGAAAAGGAGCTGTCACTCACTGCTCATTGAATGAATAAATCTATTCAGTTTCTCTCAACCTCATCCAAAATGCAAGGTAGCTATGGCCAGTGCAGGCACGACTCCCAACTAACTTGTTATTCACCTCATTGGCCAACTGGGAATAGATCCCCGAATAAACAGTTCAGTTGCAAAACATCCAGAGCAGCATCTTGGTCCACAGCTTCATCTGTCCCAGGGTACTGGCTTTACAGCTCACCCTGATCTCGGCTTTCCAAGCTTAACCCACACCAGGGCAGGTCGCTCACTAACAGTCCTCACCCCTATGCCTTCCTCAAGAAAACCCAAGGATCATGATGGCTACAGAATAAACCTGGAAACTTTTACTTCTTTCCCTAGTTACAATCAGCAGAAAGCACTAGATTCACCAGTATCAATATTCACATCCATGATGACATCTCAAATGTAACCAATCAACCCCACCCTCACCTCCATCAATATTTTGCCTTCATTAAGTAGCCACAGGAAAAAGAGTCTGCCAAATGGCAAACTCACGTTTCACACAGGCCTGTCAGCCAAGACAGGAAGGAAACGTCAAATCCATGGCCCAGTGCATAAATGTTCAGCACTGAAGTGAATGGAAACCAACAGGACACTTGAGGTTATACTTTAACTTAAAGGCAAACTAAAGCTGAGTTAGTTCAGCTCAACAACAGGAGAGTTCATAAAGAATTATTCCAAGCAAATGGTGGAAGCCATTCCAGTGATAGGTCCCCTCTGGATGGGTCAAGCTCCAAGGCACACTGTGAGATAGGGAATGAGGACTTCTAAGGGCAGAGGCAGACCTGAATTCTTCTGGGATGAAATTCTGGTTTAAGAATACTTCCATTGCTGCAGTCACAACCAGTAGCACCCCTACCCCAAGTCTCTCTCCCCTTTTCTCCCTCAAGTCCTTTTGACATATAGTCAGAGCAGGACAAGAAGGTACTTGAAGGCCTCCTGAATACAATGAATGTGTGCTTTAAACTTTATGGCTAAGGTTGGCTTATATGCAGGTGAAGGAGTTCTTCTTTCTCTGGTTCATGTTCCTGAGCATCTGTTCTGTTCACAAATCACCAATGCCAGCCTTCTGTATCTCCCCAATGCTTCCTCCTGTACCAGGACTCCTGGGCCACCACCCAAGCAGACTCACAGTAACAAGACATGATGTGGGGTAGGGAGCCCTGGAATGGCACTTCAAAATCCAGGCACTGGCTCTGGCTCTTGCAAAAGGCTATACCCAAGTGAGAGCAAAAGACACAAATAACAAAAGGATGCAGCTATGAAATTGGGGAACCTAAGAATGTCAGTAGCGTCCAGAACATAGCAGAACCCTCAAAGGAAGTTCTGGGCTTCAAAGTGTGCTCCAAGATGTCCATGAATCACCACTTGCCATGGTAAGTTATAATTACCAAGGGTGCTTTGGGTACAAAAGACCATCATTGTGAAATAAAGAACTCATAGAGAACAAACTCCAAAGTTGGTTTAGTGCAAACAAAGATCCATTCTAAAGGTGGAGACCCAAAGATAGCTTTATAGTTCACATGAAGAGAGGACCTAAAATGTGATTTTGAAAAAGTTAGATCCTAGATACTGAACGCTGCTTCTTTAAACTCACAGCTAGAGGCCAGGCCTAGGCAATGCAAGACTGCATTCTGCAACCTGCTGGTCCCGGGCCATAGTCTTGGCCTCTGTCTTTCTCTGACATAACCAAGATAAGGCTCACCCTGGCATGCTCTGCCTGGTGAAGAATGCTACAAGGAATTGAGTACTGGTGTATGTCTCTAGGGTAGTATGCTTCCCGGCTACTTTTGTTTGGTATGTCTTTGTTTTGGTTTAGCCCTGGTAATCTGGCAAGTAGTCTATTTCCAGGGGGGGACTCTGTCTGTGGTGTGGATGCCCAGGCTTGAGGTCCTCCTTCATTTTCATAAACAGAGCCCAGTTGCCACAGCAACTAGTGCTGTGTGCAGCTGCTAAATAGCAGAGGTCACCGAGAGCTTTCTTTGGGTTCTACAGTTTGTTCCTATGCATCTGTGAACAGTGGTGCACAGGAGCTGCAGTAATACCAGCCAGTAATTCATATAGAAGCTGGTCCTGAGGAGGAACTGCCAAACCAACTGCTACACACAAATGGGATTTCAGATGGAGCCCAGACCCTACCTGACAGATGTTAGCCAAGGGCACAGGAAAAGTCAAGGGCATAAAGAGTGGCAACTCTCTCCCTGTGCCTTCAACAGCCCCCAGAGCAGTGAGAGGGTACAGGGCCAGAGCTCAGTGCAAAAGGAAGGATCTTGGAAAACTGAAATTGGAGTTGGGCCAGTAACACTTCGGCATCACATGGGCCAATCAGATGCTTTCTCTGCTTTCCAGTGAGGTAGGACACTGTTTTCCCTACCCCCACAGCAGGAAGCATATCATACCTCAGCCAGCAAGAACTTCTGAGCCGGAGTCCCAAAGGTCTCTTCTAGTTAGAGATCATTGCTACTGTTTCCACCTTCCCAAGGCAGCTCTTTGGAAGGCCACAGATCTGCTACACATGTGATACAAACTGAATAGAGGCCAGGCATAGTCTGTGGAAACACACACACACACACACAAACACACACACACGCACACAAACACACACACACACACAGCTGCCCGCCTGCCTGGGAGTGTCAGGGAAGATCTGATTCTGTAAAATGCAGCTTCTGCCTTCCACATAGATGCTTTCCGGCAAAAACAACCATAAAAATGAGGCTGCTCTATAAGATGGGTCCCCTTCACACTGGCAAAATCAAACCACTGGTTGGGGCCCCAGGAAGCTATAGAACTGAACTGAGTATAAACTTCATTTAACAGTCTTTCAGACCTGATCCCATGTTAACGACATGGAAGATATAAACATGCTTTGTCCCCAGCACCACTTTCAGAGACAAGTGATTATTTAAAACTTAAACAAAATTAAGGCTTACCATTCCCAGAAACATATGCTTCTGTCCTTATCAATCAAGAGCTGATTAGAACACTACACGGAGAGGAAAATGGGATAGAAGTTCCCTAATTCAGTGTAACTTAAAGATTAGCCTGAAGACATGGGTCAAACATGTTTGGCAAACAGGACCGAAATGTTTTACATAGAGGATTTTATGTTATTCCCACCACTGTATTTTATTACAGGGCAAAGGAAACCTAAACAGTTAAGAAGTTTGTCCTGAGGCAAACAGTTCAATAATTTAGACTTCAAAGACTCCATATTAACCTCTGTTTACACAAAGTAATATGTTTCCTTTGCCTGCTAAACATCAAAATACTTCGCAATTAATTACCTCTATTTTTAAAAGGACTCAAGTCCTGTTAAATATAATGGCCAATGTACTTTAAGCAGGGGGTGGGGGATGTGCTCAAAATATCTGCCAAGACAATTTGCAAGGGATTTGATTAACATAGACAGTTTAAAAATACTTTTCTTCCAAAATTATAATTTTTTCCTGTATTATTTTTGTTTCCCTTATGCCTATGAATGCTGTGAATCTAATAATCAAACAGTAGCTCTTTTGTCCCCTTAGAAATTCAACAAAGTTAAGATTCCAAGCTTAGAAAATTCAAAGTTATTTCATTTTCTAACTAGTCAGTACTTAACTTCTTTTCTTCAGGACATTCCCAGTTCTAACCCTAGAAGCTAGCACCCATTGAGAAGTACACAGGGAAGTACAAGGGGCCATAAGTGGGAGAGAGCGTCACAAATAACAAGGTCACCTTTGATCTATGGACAAATAATTAATATTCCCTTGAATCTGTATAGGGATTTTTTTTCCCATTTGGTATCAGGATTGAACCCAGGGGTGCTTAACCACTGAGCCACATCCCCAGCCCTTTTTATGTTTTCATTTTGAGACAGGGTCTTGCTGAATTGCTTAGGGCCTTGTTAACTTGCTGAAGCTGGCTTTGAACTTGGTGATCCTCCTGCCTCAGCCTCCTGAGCCACTGGGATTACAGGTGTACCCCACCACACCCAGCTATGTAGGGATTTTTAAATTTTCAAAGTTCTTTCACCCATTTCCCATTGTAGTACCTTCAAAATATACACATTTGAGAGTAATATTACACTTATGGAGTGTCACATTGTGCCAGGCTCTCTGCTAAGCACTTTCCATACAGTATTGGGTTATTCCTCACAACAACCTTGAGATATACTATTATTGTTTCTGTTTTACAGATATAAAAATCTGTAGTAGAGTGATATTAAGTAATTCACTCAAAGTCATGAAGTTATTGAATCAAATGATTAGGCCAAGCCAGGCTACAGGTAAGGGTGGAACCTAGACTGGCAGGCAGGTTAGCCTTCCCGGTTCCAAAATCAAAGGGTGCTTCTTCCAGAGAAAATACTGAATCAAGATAACCCAAGCAATATGCCAATGAGCTCCAAACTAAATATGCATTCTCCCTCCATGAAAAGCTCAGCCACCGGCATATTAAAGAGAAATATAAACACCAGAATTCCTTGATTCTCAAAATTCTCAGTTTATTTCATTTTAATTTTATATTTTCTACAATGTTAAAAAGTCTTTGCAAATTACTTAAGAAAAGTTTAATGCCTCCAAAGAAAGGAACTAGTTGGACATTATATGTCAGAATTTTCACTACATTTTTCTTCTACACTATAATGTTTTAATGACATTTTACAATTCATGTTTCTGGCAACCTGATCATTAACACTGAAAGTAAGGCTAAGTTCATGTAACATCATACATCACCAGGGGCTGCAGTTTGAAGCTACTATTCAGCTGGGCTGATTTAAAAACAATTTTGATAGCATAGTATACTCCTGCCTGATAAGATTAGAAACTTTTCCTTTCTAAAAAAATCTTCCCCTACCAAACATGAAAGGATTTTTTTTAATCTGAATTATTTCAAAGTTGCAAATAATAATAGATACTTCTCCTGAGACCTTATTACCTCTCCTCTGAGGGGTTCCTCTTCCCTTTAGGCCCAAAGATCAGGCTATGATACACAGTGAAGGCAATGTTTATTTTCTTTGCACTAAATTGAAGACAAATTCACATTTGAAAGTTCAGAGTCAATCTTTAATTGCATCATTTAAATAGTGCACTCTGCACCAAGTTCCTATGGCTGCTAGAGAAAAAGCAGAGCCCAAGATGAGCAGCTTTGTCTCCATTCTTACAGAGCTTCCATTCTAAGAAAGTGACAGACAACAAACAAATATGCTAAGTTGAGATTTTAAAGCTAAAGAAGCCCCACCTCCAGGAAGGACAAGTACAATAAGGCAGGAGTTTTGTGAAAGTGGGGCCCAGTGACCCAGGCACTGACTATCCTCTGTCTGGCTCACAGTCCCATCACAGGCTCAGTGGAACAAATCTCTATGCCAGTGTGTTCCCAACTGGTTCAGGACAGCTCAAACTACAAATCTAAGCCTCCCTTCTCTTACCAACAGGGAGCAAAGTTCTTTGAGCTCTCTCAATTTTGACACAAACTACCTGGTTACTTTTAGATAACACCTGATTATTCCGAATCCATTTGCTCACTGTCACCATCCAGATGGGTGATTTGTTACCCAAATTCTATGGAGCTTTTCAGGGTGGCTCTAGGGGGCTGAGAAGAGATGAACTGCAGCCCAATATAAAAAACAATTTCCCAAGAGTCAGAGATTTTTCAAATTCAAGCAAAGACTGGGGGCTCAGTCAACAGGATATTAGAAAGGTGATCTTGTGTATCAGGCTGAGTTGGGCCAGATAATCTCTAAAGATTCTTAAAATGCCATCATACCACTACAACTCTACTGTGCCCTAGGAACACAAAACCTTCCCAGATATAACTTATCCTAAAATATTACTTGAGGATAATGTTGTTAATGAAATAAAAAATTCAGATGTCATGAAGAAATAAGCAACCTAAAATATGCCACCTGTTAACTAAGCAATAATTGTAACAGCACATAAATACTAATAACAGGTAGGGCTTTTGAGCACAGTATCTCATCAAATATTCAAAGCAATACGGTGAGGTGGATACTAATAGTGTTTCTACTTTACAAATGAGAACACTGATTACAAACATGTTTCACCACCTCTTGGTGGCAGAGCTGGGAGTGCACCCAGATCTCTGGTCCTCAAGTCAGTGCTCCGCAGCAACGTGCTCTGGAAGCTGCCTTACGGTGTGGGGACCGTTTTCCTCTTAGATTGGGTTACATGAATATCCTAGAGTAATAATCTCAAAATGTAAAAGAAATCTTAAAATTTAATGAATGAAACTCTTTTGATAAAAGATAATCATAAATTTCTACTTTAGATAGAATACATACTGAACTTTCTTGACTATAATTTACTAAATTGTGGAAGCTCTCAGAAAGTTAGTTCAGCTTCCAAATCTTAGGTCCAAGTAGTAGCTTAAACACTGCAAGATTCTGGCTCAAAATCAGTCACAGCATTTTTCCTATGACAGTATAACAAACACACACTGCATTAGATATTTATATTTCTGCTAAATATCAGAGATGCCCAAATTGGTGATTATGACACAGCTTGTCCTTAACTGTAGCAGTTTCCATTACAAAATCCAATTTATGGAAATGCAGGATCCTGTTTAAAAATTGATTTAAACTGATATTTAATATGATAATATACTATTGAATTCCCTCTCCCTTTTGTTTCTTCATTTGAAAAAATGAGCCATCAAGTCTCCTTTTAGTCCACTTAAAATACAAAAGAAAAAATGTGAGCTCCAAAGTTTGGGATTCTCAATACATCCCAGCTGGAGTGCTGTTGTTCTTTTTTTAATCTGTATTTACAAATATTAATGATATTTAAAGTTCTTAGCAGTTAATTTCTTTAAAAAGCCAAAGCACAAAATAACAAATTAACTTCAAAAAGCTTAAAAGTATACAGCACATATACAACTGCTTCAATTTAGACACTGGTAGTATATTAAGAACTTATGGGCTGGGGTTATGACCCAGTGATAGCACGCTTGCCTGGCATGTGTGAGGCACTGGGTTTTGATTCTTAGCACCACATACAAATAAAGGTCCATTAACAACTAAAAAAAAAATTTAAAAGAACCTATTAACAAATTTAAATTATTCACATAAAATTTATAAATATTCACATAAAATAGGTTTACATACATACACAATATTATGGCAGAAAATTTCTAGGAAATCATACTTTTTAATTTGTGATATATATAAACTGATGAAAATACTCAGAAATAATTTAACATCTTTCCCATTATACTAAAATCCAAGAACTATTAAAACTTCTGATTTTTAAGGGAACTTCAAAAGAAATCACTTTAGGCACAAAAAGTCAGAACAAGGCCCTCAAATCCCTTCCTCACAAATATTACTGCATCATGTCCTCTTCATCTCTATCCTTGCAAATACCACACCTGGACAGTTGCTATGTTGTTCCATAATGCCTGTGCTGGCAAGAGAGCATATTTTGAGTAACAGTGATTTCGATTCAGAGTTTGGAGTTGAAAGAAAACTGGGGATCATATTGGCAATCCTTCTTATCTGCCAGTTGACTGACTAAATACAGAGAGGCTAAGTGGCTTCTCCTAGCATTAAGCCTCCTTGATGGAGTCCTGCACTAAATCTTTATTTGGGTCAGAAAAAAAGAGTCCTTCCACTAAGTTATCTTTTCTGTATTATTCTTAAACTTTTTGGTTTACGGATTCTTTTTTGCTTTAAATTTACTGAGGACTAATTGGTCATGGTGGTGCTTGCTGGTAATCCCAGCTACTCATGGGACTGAGGCAAGATGATCACTTGAGCCCAGGGTTTCGAGACCAGCCTGAGCAACATAATGGTAACTTATCTCAAAAAAAAATTACTAGAGGCCCCAAAGAGATTTATTTATGAGTTACATACATCAATGTTTACCACTATAGAATTAAAGCTAATTTTTGAAATATTTATTACTTTAGCTAAGTGTGGTGGTGCACATTTGTAATCCCAGTGACTTGGGAGGCTGAAGCAGGAGGATTACAAGTTTATAACTTTGCAAGACCCTGTTTTAAAATTTAAAAAATAAATAAAAAGGGTCATGGATGTAGTTCAGTGGTAGAGCACCCCTGGGTTCAATCTCCAGTACCACACACAAAAAATGTATTAATTCATTCAAAACCAGCAACAAACTCATTACATATTAATGTAAATAGTATTACTAGTGGAAAATCATTGTTTTCTGAAACAAAACATAGTATTACTAGTGGAAAATAATTGTTTTCTGAAATAAAACATAAGTTAGTGAGCAGAGCATCATTGTTCCACACATCTCTTTAATGTCTGCTTAATACAAAACATCTGGGTTTTCAGATCTACTTCTGCATTTAATTTGTTGTGATACTCTGTTCTGGTTGAAGGATATGAAGCAATTTGGCCTCATAGAGATACAGTTGTCCCAAGTATCCTCAGAAGATTGGTTCCAGGATCCCCTCAGATACTAAAACTTGTGGATGCTCAAGTTCCTTATACAGAATGGCAAAGTATTTGCCTACACACATCCTCCTGGATACCTCAAATTATTTATAGATTACTTATAATGAAGGCTGGGGATATAGCTCAGTGTTAAAAACACTTGCCTAGCATATGTTAGGCCCTGGGTTCAATCCCCAGCACTACAAAAAAAAAAAAAAAAGATTTGTTAGATGACTTTACCTAATACAATATAAGTGCTATGCAAATAGTTCTTTTTTGTTCAGGAAATAATACAAGAAAAAACATCTGTATGTGTTAATACAGACACAAGTTTTTTCCAGTGTTTTCGAACTATAATTGGCTGAATCCTTGGATGTGGAATCTGTAGATACTGAGGACTGACAATTGAAGGTGCAAAGCTTAATAGTCGTCAATAGTCTTTTCATGTACTTGTGGCTGTTTCCTCTTTGATATTATACCTCAATTAAACAAATGCCATTTCTTAAGGTTTGTTGCAATATGGTGTCTGAATTACACAATGAACTTTTAAACCCTGTTCCATTAAAATCCATTGCTTTCCCTCAACCACGGAGTAATTTCAAAGTGAAAAATAGTAACTTATTGGGCTGGGGATGTGGCTCAAGCGGTGGCGCACTCGCCTGGCATGCGTGCGGCCCAGGTTCGATCCTTAGCATCACATACAAACAAAGATGTTTAGTTAATAGTAATGTCCGCCGAAAACTAAAAAATAAATATTAAAAAAAATAGTAACTTCATGGCAGAATATTCTGGCAGACACCATTTCTAACCAAGCAAACAAGGTTAATATAACCAGTAAGTCCTAGAAAGGTAATGTACCCTTGATTTGATGCTCTGAAAAGGATACATCACCTCTGTGGTGTCCTTCCCAATAATGGATAACTTCATTGTAACCAAAAGAGAACATCAAATGAACCCAAACTGAGGAATATTCTCCAATACGCTTTAAAAGTGACAAGGTCACTGAAAGACCAAGGACCTGTCACAGATTGGATGAGACTAAGGAGACTGACAACTAAAGGCAGTGTGTGATCCTAGGCTGGATCCTCAAACAGAAAAATAACATTAATGGAAAAATTCATGAAATCCAAATAAATTTCATACTTTTTTTTTTTTTTTTTTTTTGGTACTGGGGATTGAACCCAGGGGCACTCAACTACTGAGCCACATCCCCAGACCTATTTTTTTTTTTTTTTTTAGAGACAGGATCTTACCCATTTTCTTAGCACCTTGCTTTTGCCGAGGTTGGCTTTGAACTCACCATCCTCCTGCCTCAGCCTCCCAAGCTGCTAGGATTACAGGTGTGCACCACCCACATCCCACTATAAATTTCATAATTTAGTTAATAGTATTGTACCAACATTCACTTCTTAGTTTTGATTACTGTTCTACGGTTATATGTAAGATGGTATTATAAGGCAAAGCTGAGTGTGGATATAAAAGAACTCTGTGTTACTTATGCAACACTTCAGTAAATCTAAAATTTTCTAAAATAAAAAGCTTTTGGAAATCAACTGCTCTATCTTGTACCCTTGTTGACTCTTTTACCCATACATGATTTTTATAATGCCATCATACATCAGTCATCTAGAAAATAATAGATTATTTACTGAGTTATATAAATAAGCCTAATAAGACATTTCATTATATGGTATCTGTTTTTAAATCACATTTGTTAACAGTTTCTCCCTTGACCTCATCAGAAAAGTATTGTCATTCATGGTGATGGATAAAAGTTTTCCAATTTTAATTTTGTTTGAAAAATAAGATTTTATCATTGGCAACAAATACTCTCAGTTGATTTCCTTGAAGTAATAGGCCCATTTTATACTTTGTCAAAAAGTGCCGGCCAAATTCCAAAGTCTGGATAACCATCATTTGTCTGTCCGTTGTTCTTTTAAGTAAAATGGTGTTCCATGAAAAACAGATTAGTTCAGCTCATAATTCAAATAACTGCAGAAGCACTTTTCTTGAAGGCAACATCATATTTTGAAATGTAGAAGTAGTATATGCAGACTTCCCATTTCATCATACAAAATATTAAAAAGGCATATATTTCAGGGGTCTTACTCCTTCATCAAGAACACTAAAGAAACTGGTAGTCAGCTGTTTCACTGTAAGTGTGAGGCAATAAAGTGCCGCCCTGATTCCTGTAGAGGCACCGGCAATTTCATACAATTGCTTCTATCTATCAGCACAATGGTAACTCAGTGAAAAAGAGGCCATCTCAGTATTATAAAACTGGTTTTTTACCTCAGAAACGCCCCTGAAAAAGTCTCAAATCCATGACCACAATTTGAGAACTACTGGTTTAAAGAGTTAATCTGCAACTTCAATTGTCAAGACCAATCTTGACATTGCAGTAGAGAATTACTTTCCCTAAATGAAAGGGTAACAGTTTAACAGAGTCATTGTTCACCTTGATAAAGTTCTCAGATAGTACCAATAGTTGGAGGATAAAAATCTCTGCAAGATCCTTTAGTTATAAGTCCCAAATGAAGTTTTACTGTAGTAACTGTGCTCCAGCAAAACTGTGATGGAAAAAATCCAAGGACCTGACAAAAGGTTACAACAATTGAATAATCTTTGGGTTCTGAGACTGCCCCAGACTTCTTTTGATTTTTGTTTCAAACAAACAACAATGTTCATTTTACTGCAGTGAACAGATGCTATGACTCTCCCCTGCTCAACAACACTTGTTTTGAGTCTCAGCTAAAGAACATATTCCTTACAGGACACACTGAGCTTTGAGTTCTGAAAACTTAAAACAAAGCCAGCCAGGCCAAAAGCTCACTTTTGCAACTGGCCTTGGTTACCTGTGACTGAGATCCCTCTCCAGATGTCCAGAGGGAGTATTAGTTTTCATCATGATTAATAAGAGTGGTTTGAAGAGGATGGAATTGTAACTATGAAATGGGTTCTAGAACTTAAGTGTAATGAAACAGACATGGTGAAGCAATATTATATGTAATATGGGCACACTGTAGTTTTCAAAATAAACTACTGAGGGTTGGATGTAGCTGAGTGGCAGAGCACATGGTTTGCATGTATGAGGCCCTGTGTTTGATCTCTAGCACATACACATACATACACACACCCAGAGAGAGAGAGAGAGAGAGAGAGAGAGAGAGAGAGAGTTGAAAACTACAAAAGCACTACAGAAATAAATTAAAGAAAAGCTAGATTAATTAAAGGGTATACCATGTTCATGAATAACAAAACAAACACAACAAGCTACAGATTCTGAGCACTTTTCATTCTCTAACTGGCAAACCCTAGACCCTATCTTCATCTCAAATATGTTTCAATGCAAATGACCATGGTTATTTTAGAACAGCCTTGAGTTTTATCTTTTTCAATAAAAATCAGTTTTTAAATTTTTCAATTTAACTATTAGTTATAACATCGTTCATGGTATCTCACAGCTTAACAGGAATATACCAGTAAGTCTTGACATTATTTTCCCAGAGAAAAATCATAGCTATTTATCAGTTCAAGGACTTTATTTCCAACTTTTAAAATATCTTTCATGATCCCTCACAGTGCTGAGGGCTTTGATCTTATCAACTCCATAGAGCTGGCTAGGAATCATCTGCAGAAAGGGCTGAGTTCAAAGCTGCTGCTGCAGGCCTGTGGCTGAGGAGGAAGCAGGTTGTCCAGGGTTTCAGAAGAGCCCGCCTCATACAGAGTAAACAGAGAGGCCACTGTGCACTCAGGAATAAATCCTTCCACCAGTACACACTCTCCTGGGGCATTCACATATGCTTGGTCCAGTAGATTCCAAGTGGAGTAATAAACAGAAAGAATAGATTTTCTTGGGCCTTCCTTAAGTTTAGGAAGATCTGACAATATCACAAATGGCTCAGCACAGTCTTCTGAAACTCATTAGAATTCTTTTCTTCTGAATCATGTTAATAAAGTAAAATTTGGTCTGGGCTTTGTACATAACTACTTACTCATGCTGCCCAAGTCCAGAAGGACAGGAAAAGCTGCTGAGAGCTGTCAGTGGGAGACAGGGCCAGGCCCAGGAATTGGAAGATTTCTGGATGGATGTTTTCAAACAGAGCTATACACAGCTCCCTTATTTATACAACACATGATTGGCTCTTAGATAAGTCTGAAATACTCTTCTGTACTTTCTTCAACTGTCTATATTGCCTCAGAATCAACAGAAACTGGCACTTAACTCAAAAAGCCTCAAAACTCCCTTTTTTAAGGAACAGGGACTTCTAAAATTTTTCTACAATTTATCAGGCGAGCTAATTCTAAATATTGTTATTCTATAACATATGCCAAATGTAGCAAAATAATGTAAATCTGTTTTTCCCTTTATCATGCAGTATGCCCTGAACTTCAGTTGACATGTGCATGATTTCAAATTGAGATTCTTTTAAACATCATTTTCCAAATGCAGCAGCCATCGAAAAATTCACTTTTGCCATCCAGGCACAGTGGTGTGCAACTATAGTCCCAGCTATTTGAGAGTCTGAGGAAGAGGGTTGCCAGGTATTTGAGGCCAGCCTGGGCAACATAATAGGAACTCGTCTCCAAAAAACGTGTAAAAAAGAAGAAAAACTTCACTTTTTAATGCCCTGAGCCCCTTAAATAGATAACCAGAGGAACCTGATTTTAAAGTGGGAGGGGCGGACACCACTCCTTAGAAGCCTGCTCCTTGTGCCTTTGAACATTTAACACTTAAAATCAGAATTGTTTCACAATAAACTAGAGGTCCCTTCCCTCTCTCTAAGAAGAGGTCCTTGGGAAGTATTTATTTAGTTAATGAATGTTAAGTGATTATGTTTCTCTCACAAAACAAAAACCACCCAAACCTCTTGAAGATGCCCTTTGGGCTCTCTAAGTCTGCAAAGGTCCACATGAGCTGCATTATCCAAGGGCCTGGAGCAGTCAACTGGCAATTTAGGGAAGAATATGGTCACATGCACTTCTCCTAAAAGAAAAGCAACTCCCCTCTTGGCCCAACTCCAAAAGGCAATTGAGCAGGCTAAGGTCCAGGCTAATCTCTGCACAGTCTCTCTGCCAACTTTCTCCTACAGGCATTAGATTTTTCAGCATGGGCTTTGCAAATAATCTAACACAATTAATTAGTGCTTTTGAATTCACCCCGTATCATTAATGAAACATCGCCAGACAGCTTTTGATAGTGTATTTCTAGAGCTAATTAAGCTTGGCAAAAAACAGAGGACACAGATTCCCGGGCTACCTGCCAGGGCCAGGCTGAGACCTGGTCCCTGAAAGACAGCAGAGCTGTCCTTGCAAACAATCCTATGGTGACAAAGGTGGTGTACTGCTGGATTCAATCCCTCGGGGTCCTCTCTAATCTGAAAGACTCTCCTAAATCATGTAATTCTCAAACTCTTAAAGTTCAAACTATTCTTCTACCCTAAAGATTTTTTTTTCCTGATAAATAGAAATTCTGAATTTACTACCTAAAAGTTACTGGTATTACTTCTAGTCTACACCCCCAAAAAAGACTGATTTAAGAATTAAAAAAGATTTATAGTTTTAAATATATAGATCTTTAAACAAATCTCAATCTAGGATTCTAATCAAAGAATCCTGCATAATCCAATATTTCTCATCCCATAATGTCAGTCATGTGGGAAATCTTTCTATTTTTTTCACTATCTAATGCTACACGGGATCCCAGACTGTTCCACATGCATGGCCAACAAGATAAACACATTTTTGGGAAGCCTAGAAAAAAAGCTAGCAGGGAGCAAAAAAGAAAAAATGTTGTTGCATTCTTCTGGACTTTTCTGGTTCAATTTCAAATATAGAATGACCACCACCTGGGGCTTATGGTTAGTTCTAGGCAAAGTAAGGTGGTAGATGTCCCCTGCCCCCCCATATCAGTGATGGGGCTGCAGTTGTGGCTCAGTGGTAGTGCAATTGAATAACAATGACAAGGCCTGAGAAAGTAAATCAGGAAAACTTATACATTTATCAATGGCAAATAAATGAAGTTATTCGAAACACTACTTTTTAGGCACAGAAGTTAAATCTTTTCATTGCCTTATCCCAATTTATAATAAATATGGTGTCAGTGTACTTAATAGGCATCAGTAAAAACTTAGGTCCTTTTTTCTTTTCTAAAAAAATATTAATTTTTAAACTCTAGCCTGGAATCTGATTATAGGAATGGAATAGGAAACAACATTAACTTTTAGTCCCACCCTCCCAGAGTTACCTCAACTCCTTTTATCCAGTTAGCCAACATCCTCCCTCATTAACTATAGTCCCTCAGCCTCAGTCTCCTGTATCAATGTCCCCACCCTCACTGAATCAACACAAGCCTCCTACCATGGTCTACCAAGTTACAAGGCAAGAATTGGGACCAGGGCAGATGAGGCATATGAAAGGAATAAATGGAGGCAGAGGGTTCCTGCTTTAACAACTGTGATGATTACATCAAGGTACAGCCCCAGCTGGTGAAAGAGGCATATGGTCTCTGTAGGTGTACCCCATGGATAGCCAGGAGCTAAAGGTGTCTGTGAAACTCACTCCCTGGAACCAACTTCCTTTCCAGCACATGGCTCACTCTGACACAAATGAGTTTACCAAAAAGGTTTTCAAGGTAGCGTTTCAAAAGCGTGCTAAAACTGAGCTCTGTTTTATGACACTAAGCAATTGTCTAGGTGGGAGCAGGTTCTGTTACAATCTGTACACTGAAGAAACAGATGATCTATACAGTTAAATGTGGTCCTCAGAGCAGCGGTATCAGCAGCATATGGATCTATTTAGAAAATGTACAATCTGTGACCTATCATGGGGATATAGTTTGGTTTGGTAGAGTGCTTGCCTCACATGCACAAGGCCCTGGGTTCAATCCCCAGCACCACACACACACACTCACACACACAAACACACACACAAAAAGACCTGCTAAAACAGAATTTGCCTTTTAAATAAGGTCTCCAGGTGATTCTTATGTACATCAAAGTTTAGGAAGAACTAGTCTAACGTCTGTTTATAACTTCCAACCCTAAAAAGCAAAACTTCCTATTCAGCAAGCAAGATGAGTACGCCCTGCCTCAGGCAATACCAATATGAATATCCATATTTAAAAGTGATTATTTTCTTTACAGAAAAAGAACTGCTATAAGTTTTGAGCTCCTTATGCATACTTCATAAGTAGTCTAACTTATAAAAATGGGTTTACACACAACTATTTACTATATAAAATTGTATGTGACCAAATTTCTCTGAAGCACCACCTTAAAACGTTATAAGAAGCACTTTTGCAAGAGGTGGTAAGACTTTTGAGGAATGAAAAGAACGAGACTTGGCAACCAGGAAGGAAAGTAAACTGGGAAGAGAGTTTCAGAGTTTTAAGACAATGATTTTTCAAGGATAGTCACTCATTGTGAATAGATTTTCTTTAAATGGTTGGTGGAGGTTGTTTTGTGTTTTAAGATACAGCTTTTAATGTTTGTAGAAATAATTATCTCTATTATTAGGTTATGTGACAGTTTTCCACTCACGTGAGAAATAAATCATTATAGGTTGAAAAAAATCGCAGAATTGTCATTCTTAATTTCATAAGTATATCACTTCCAAAGATCCTTCCTGAGCTTATTGCTTGAGCTTCAAGGTAACTCCCACCTTAGGACTTCTGTGCTAATGCGCTTTCCTGGTTTTAAGTGATCCTGACCCCTCTCATCTCTTGCCTTATTATTAAAGCAGCCACCCAAAGTATCCTCAAATCCATCCTTGCTCAAAAGTCTACTCTCAACACAGCAACCAGAATGATCCTATTAAAACATCCTTCTGATCATATCATTCTCTGCTCAAAATCCTCAGATGGCTCCATCTCACTTAGAGGAAAAAAAATGTATGATCGATAACAAGATCCTAATCTATACACAACCTCACACATACCAATGAACCCTCATCCCACCTTTCCCCACCCTCCAGTTACTCCACATACTCCAGTTACTCCAGCTACTTCCACTCCAACAGCCACCTGGCCTACTCGCTATTGCTTGAGCTTCAAGGTAACTCTCACCTTAGGACCTCTGTGCTAATGCGCTTTCCTGAGATATCCATTTCGCTCACTTCCTTCAAACCTTGCTTCAAAAATCATCTCAGTGAGGCCTCCCTTATTAAGTGTACACACACTTAATGTGTGTGCTTTTGTGCACAAGCTAGGGATTCAACTCAGGACCCTGTGCATGCTAAACATGCACTCTACCAGTGATATAACCCCAATTTATTTATTTTTTTTAAATTAATGGGTTGGGTTTTTCCCCCTGTGCTGGAGAGTAAACCTAGGGCCTCTTGCATGCTAGGTAAGTGCCCTACCACTGAGCTACACCCTCAGCCCCTAACTGGACTTTAAGTCATGCACCCCCACTAATGATCCCTAATTATCCATTGAT
Organism: Marmota flaviventris; assembly: GCF_047511675.1. Lineage (NCBI taxonomy): Eukaryota > Metazoa > Chordata > Mammalia > Rodentia > Sciuridae > Marmota > Marmota flaviventris. The sequence goes on from NC_092507.1 coordinate 78,011,493, forward strand.
CCTAATGACCACTAATGATCCATTGCTAAAATATGCATAGTTGTTTTGTTTCTGGTCTATTTCTCCCCACTAGAGCCTTGCTTCTTGAGGACAAGGGTTTTTGTCTATTTTTTTTCCCTTCTATATCTCCAATACCTGGAATTGTGTCTCAAATTCAACAGGTGATCAATAAATTCCTGCTTAATCAACCAATAAGCACTTTCAAAACTTTAACCATATTGAGGGAAAAACCTCATTCTTTGCACTACCTCTGAAATCTCTTCTCCCTCTCCGTGCCTCAGAAGCCAGAAAAGCACCTGAGACTCAGTAGGTTACTCAGTTTATTGGCAAGTCTATCTAAAGCACAGCCGTTCTTTAAAAGTTTAAGGAAAATGCAAAACAATAAATGGTGATATGTAGTTAAAACCTTTAGCAACAAAACTGCACAGCTGTCACACACAGACACACCCACTGGGAAGCTCTCCACAGGAGAGCACAGAAGAGCCCAGTGGGGTCCTGGTAGAAAGAACATATGCAGGGGCTGACTCCAAAAGCTGTGGCCCTACTCTCCTGAGCATCCTTCTGGATGCGGCAGGAAGGAAGAAAGATCTTACTTCTGATGGCTCCTCTAAACTAGGACAAAGCTATCCAGGTATGTGAGGACAAAGAGAAGCAACACAAAGAACTGGAAGCCGTTTTATTGAAACTTTTTCCTATTGCCATATATGGTTCCCCTCATTGCCAACAGAGAGAATAACTTCAAATTTGTTTTAAAATCAACATTTTCCTTTGAGGATAGTAAGATTTTCCACACACCACTCCTCCTCCTCCTCCTCCATCACCAATTTTTTTTTTTTTAATATTTCAGGATAGGGCAGTAGAAGAGCTGGGCTTCAGAGCACCTGCTGCCTATTTCTTAGAAGGAAACTTCTAAGAGCAAGTGCATTTTTAAATCCTCTAAAATTCTGCCTGGTTTCCAACACCCTCTCAGAAAATAAAAATATGACTAAATTGGACTTCAGATCAATTTTTCTTTTAAGATCACTCTGGTAATGACATTTTAAAGAAAATGAAAGTCAGTGGTTCACATGGATATGGTGCAGGGTGGTCCAGTCATTTGAAAGGGGCAAGTACTTCTGTGCATAGTAGATGCCACGGGAAGGAGCCATGGGCAGAGCCAGTTCTAGGGAAAGGGCTCACATTGGGACACTTCCCAAGACACTCTCTGCTCCTACATCATTTCCAAAACTAGCATGCTCCAAACTCTATCAGTGATTCACGGTGCCCCCAGAGTATCAGGAATTAGTCACCAAAGCAAACAAACTGAGAAAATCTAACTTCCTATGTGCACAACTGTGTCAAAAGTATAAACTTTTAGCAATTAAACCGTTATGTAGGTATATATGGATAGCTCTGTCCTGATGAAAATGTTGCCCACTGTTTGTAAAACAGACCATAGCTGGTATACTAAAATAATCCAAATAATTCAGAAATTCATAGTGCAGGGTAGCAACGACATAGCCTAGGATAAGGATGAAAAGGGAGGAGAAACTTGGATCCTGTTACCTTTGTGACATCAAATCTATGACTATAGTAACCATGTTTCCATATGTACATCTAGCTACCCAACTAGCTATTAGTAAACTCTCCTTGCAAGTGAAAACAAGAAAAAGACCTTTTTATAGTCAATATATTTCACCCACTCATCTTTGCAGGGAAAAGGAATCTTTGAGAAATAAACTCATCTTTCTTGACTACTACTAACTGTCCAAACCGTGTGTGTATGTCTGTGTACATGCGTATGCATGCTCATGCATTTTATATGTACTGTTTCTATGCAAAGACCTATAGGAAATGGGGAGAAGGAAAATTTCACCATGCTTGAGTACGCATGGTATATCCAAAGAGAACACGAGAATGCCCTAAATGCATGACACTTCATCCACTATGGTCTCTTTAAAATAAATTGGCACCCTGGTAATAACTGGCATCACAATTGACAAAAAGGCTTTCCCTGTGTATCCAAGAGCAAAATTAAATACAAAAATAAAGACTTTATAATAAAAATAATCACAGATCAAATCAACTGTGTCCAGAGAACTAGGGGCTGGAGGAGAAGGCTTTTTTTTTTCTTTTCCAGTAATGGGGAGTGAACCCAGGGGTGCTTTACCACTGAGATATACTCAGAACCCCATCATCCTCCATCCTTTACATTCCCTGGTGGTAGCTGTCAGTCAGCACTCTCTGCCTCCTGCCTTTAGGAATTACAACCTTGGATCATTCAGTTTCAGAGAGGAGAAACCCCAAAGTTCATGGGCCACTGTCTCGAGTCCAAGAGAAAGAGTGCAGGATGAATGAATGAAGAGAAAGAAGGGGGTATACCTACACCATGGAATGCTATTCAATCATTAAAAAGAAAGAAAATCTGTCATTTGCTACAACATGGACAAAAGTAGAAGATTTTATGTTAAGTGAAATAAGCCAGGCACAGAAAGACAAACATTGCCTAATCTCACTCCTATGTGGAAATTTAAAAGGTCAAACTCACTAAAATGATGGTTACTTGAGGCTGGGATTGGGAAGGATTGAGGAGAATATAAAATTTCAGTTAGGAATAACAAGTTCAAAAGCTGAATAGTACATCATGGTGACTACAGTTACCAACAATGTATTTTATACCTGAAAATTGCTACGAGAATAGATTTTAAGTGTTTACCATAAAAAATGACATACAAGGTAAGGCATAAGTTAAACGGGTTGATCCAGCCATTCCACAATGCAAACATGTATGTTATACATATAACAAAACATCATGTTGTACACCATAAAAATACAAAATTTTTACTTGTCAATTAAAAAGTAAATTTAAAAATTATATTTTTTAAAAGAATGCCAGTCCCTTTAGGGCAGCATAACAGGAAAAGCATGAACACTGAGTCTGCCTCTCTGCTTATTTCTTTATTTGGTCTTCATTATACATTATATTTAATTCCTTAAAGCTAAGTCTCCTCATTTCTGAAATAAGTATCATAATAATATTAGCCATGGGGGCAGCAGTAATAATAGCCAAAATTGGAAAATAATAAATACTGATCTCACAGGGTTTCTGGTGGGATTAAATGAACTAATACCTGCTATGTGCCCAGGAGAGCGCCTGGCTGCACTGTTTCAAGAGGTGCTGGGGGTGAGGTGCTAAGGCGTGAGGTGCTAGGGGTGAGGTGCTAAGGGGTGCTTGGCAGCAGAAAAAGCAAAAGAATCTGTTGGAGCAGTTTTTCTGCAGAAGTGTGAGTTCTGGTTTAACCGAGAGTTGAATCATCTTTCTAAATCACTCACTTGCTCTTCCTCATTACTTGTCATTCTGGAAATGAAGAAAGTAATACCTGCCTACTCCAGAGACTGCTGGGAGGATCAAATGATATACTAGATATAAAAGCATTTTGAAAACTATAAATACAATATGATATTGTTATTAGTTTACACATTCCCCAAGGCTGCCAGCTGTCCCATTTTGAACCAAGCATTAACCAGCAGGTATCTCCAATTGCTGTCCCATGGATACAAAGACTTTAGAGCTTTCTTAGCAGGAAAACAGCTCAGACTAAAAATGTCTCAATTTTCCTGTGGACTCTACCTGAGATTCCAGGTATATCCAACAGAAAAGAAATGTTTGCTCCTGGGTATGCAGGTTGTGAGCAAGCTTCCAAAAGGGTGCATCTGGGCACCAAATCGAGACAGTGAAATGAGGGAACCAGGTGTCCATCTTAACCCCTGGCAGGGATGCCAGCAGCGTTTCTGCAGAGCTCACCTCGGCAGACCTCTTCCAATCTGGCACAGGGGCCCATGGAATGCTGCCAAGTCCAGCCCTTCCAACCAAACTGACTTCCTTGAATTCTCCATGCATGCCTCTTTTTCTCATTATTAAAACTCCTGGAAACACAGCCCTACCCAACACTGCCAAGCCTCAGAGGCAGCAGCTAATATTTTTTAAAGATGTGTAGGAATAGTTTTTAAAGTAAAAAATGTAGTGAGTATTCAGCCTGCAGTAGCAAGCATTTATTTTTCAAACTTCCCACTTTTCTTACATAAGATATATCACAGGACTCAAGATAAGGTGCCAATAAGTAACCTCGGGCCATTTCTACTCAGGAGGCATTATGGTCCTACATAGCACATGTTCACCAAGAGCAGGGCCCACCGGGCCCTCAACACTATACCATAACCACAGAACAAGGGAGGGAGGAGAGGATGAATTGTGTAGAAGCAACCGCTAACCCTGGGCTGTGGCTTGCTGCTCCCTGCCTTCTTCACCCTCCACCACAAGCAGAGAAGGAAAAGGAAGGCTTTCCAGGAACAGCCAGCCAAACCCACCAGGCTGGAGCAAGCAGGTTCCTACTCTTCTAACTTGGGCTCATTTCTCATGTTCCACTGGGCTTGCCCCCTCCCAGCAGATCTATAGGGGGCCTTTTACCTCTTTCACCCCCTCTGCTACCAAGAACTCTATGCCTTCCCTCTGATGTAGAGCTTCAAGGACATTTCCATGAAGTGGGAATACTAATAAAGATTACTTAAGGGTCCTTCTGCTCAGATAGCTCTTTCCATCTCTTCTGAGGAGGCCAAAGGGGTTTCATCTGATTCCAGGATGTCTCATTGGTAGCTATTTACTTAGAACTTAATCAGTCAAGCTAAGAGATTTGCTCATTCTACATAAGAAGATGCTAATAGAGCGGCCTTCAGCTAGACTGAGAGCCAACTGTCTGGATTTAAGTTCCAGCTCTAACTTATTAGTCACAGGACATTGTACAAATTGTTAACCAAATTGAGTCTCGGCTTCCTTGTTTGTAAGATGGAGATGATGGTAACCATAATAATACCCACCTCATAGGGTTGTCTTATTAAAACAAAATTAACTAGCAAGCCCTTGATAAACATCAGTCTGTGTCCCAGGACTGTTGTGTCTGAAGCTGATGAGGATAATTTCTTCAGCCTCACTGATGGAGGCCCAGTTTGAATTCTATGATGCATGCCTTGGACCTCAGAGGATGGAGAAAATCCAAACCTCAGAATGAAATTCAAAAGCCTTTCTCTTGATAGTTAAGGTCCTCCACAATCTACTCCCATCCTTCTTTCCAAGTAGACTCCTGCTGTATGTCTACACCATTCTCCAGGTCATCCATCCATTAAAAAAAGAAAAAAAGTCAAGCACTAAATATCAAGTACATGGCAGGCATGGTTCTCCATCTGGTCAGCCCAGAGTCTTTCCCATCCTAGACAGTCTATCCTGAGGACAGAGCTGAAGACTAGAGCTTCCACAAAGCCCTTGCTGGCTGCTCAAGTCCACAAGGGCTTCCTCTTCTGACCCCTCTGAGGTCTTCAGGGTTTTACTTGGCATTTGTCCTACATTGGTTATTTTGTTATATAGTCATATTTTACAAACATAATTAAATGTACAAGCAACTCAGGGATAAATCTTACATTTCTTTGTGTATCCCTAAAAGTCTAGTACTGTGTTTGCATTTAGCAAGGATTTGGTGATAAGTGATTTTTTTTTTCTTTTTTTTTTTTTTTTTTTTGGTGCTGGGTATCGAACTCAGGGCCTTGTGCTTGCAAGGCAAGCACTCTACCAACTGAGCTATATCCCCAGCCCAATAAGTGATTTCTTAATGTTTCAAAAGGACATAGATGGCTCAAGCAAACCCATTATCATTCTTTCAAAACAAACACCCCTCAGATCAATACTCTCCTATAGTATAGAAGTTTAAAGGCTCAGCCAGGCATAGTGGTGCATGCCTGTAATCCCAGCAGCTAGGGAGGCTGAGGCAGGAGAATCACAAGTTCAAAGCCAGCCTCGGCAACTTACTAAGACCCTATCTCAAAATAAAAAAGGGCTAAGGAGGGCAGGGGGTATAGCTCAGTGGTAGAGTGCTTACTTAGCATGTGTGAGGTACTGGGTTCGATTCTCAGCACCACATATAACTAAGTAAAATAAAAGTCCATTGACAACTAAAGAAGAAGAAGAAGAAGGAAAAAATATATATGTGTGTGTGTTTGTGTGTGTGTGTGTGTGTATATATATATATGTATATATATATGGCTACGGATGTGGCTCAGTGGTTGAGCACCCCTGGGTTTAATTCCCAGTATCTGAAAAAATAAAAGTTTTAATGGCTCAATTTCCAGACCTAGACTTATTAGGTTTATGGTTAACTCTGTCACTTACTAGCTGTGTGACCTTGAGGATGTTACTTAACCCCTCTGTACTTCAGTGTCCTCATCTATAAACAAGATAACCAAACTACCTACACTTCTTAGGGTATTATAAGGATGAAATTAGATAAAGCACTTTGAATGGGACTTGGCACACAGTAAATACTCTTTAAATATTTATTATGATTATTACTATCTTCTTGAAGTACAACTCATGCATAATGCCCCCAAAAGTATAGTATGCAGCACCCACATAGAAAGCTACTAGGTATAGGTATATAAAAAACATTTTCCCCTACTTCTTCATTCATTTGGCCTATTAGGTTATATCACAATAACAACCAACAAACTCTACCTTAAAGACTTCCCTATCTCTGTGCCATTTATCAGTTACCTTATGCTGTCAAAAAAAAAAATCTACAATGCCACTGTCCCTTTCACTTCTGCAAAGCTTTAAGCATGCATGCAACTAAAAAAAAACCATATATATATATCCCCACCATGGCTTGAAAGAAGAAGGAAGGTGTTAAGCAAAACTGATGTGCTACTAAAAACATCAAGGCTATACAGGGCCATCAACCTCACCACATTCCCAAGAAAGACCTTCTTCAGTGTGTTTGTCAGTCTGACTCAGGCATTGATGAAAGCAGAAAGCCCTGCTCAGAGCCACCAAAGGTGGTTTTGTACCTTGTCATCATAGCATGATGTTTCTCTTTCTCTCTCTTCCTCTTACTCTCCTCTCTTGCTACTACTTTTCAATGTGATTTTAATTAAGATCCATTTTAATGCACAGGCCAAAAGGCAAATAACTCTTCAATAATGAGACAAAACGAAACTGCTGACAGAAAATAACAGAAGAATGGGCAGTTCAAATTCACACACTGGCATTCAAAAGGAAACCCAAAACCAAGCAACTTTCTTTCAAAGGATGTGCAATGAGGGGGATATTCTGCTTTCCATCCTCATAAACCAATTTCTCCCAACTGACTTCCACTCAGCCTTCCTAATACCACCCCTGGTCTGAGGCTATGGGGATCCCTAAGGGTGGAATGGTTCCTTCAGTACAACACCCTGGTTAATAGCACAGATGTAAAACCCTCCACTTCCCAGCTTTGTCACACTGAAAGTTATCTAACCTCTCCATATCTCAATTCATCACCTATAAAGTGGCAAAAGTAATTATTTCCAACTCAGAGTTGTGATTATCTAAGCTCATTAAATAAAAAATATCCTTATTCATTTTTATACTCTATAATTGTTCAGCCCAGTGGCTGCCTGTAGTGTATATTCAATAAGTGGTAATTATTACCCCCTCCATCTGTACCCGCAAGTCAACAGCCAAAACCAAGGGACTAATCATTTTTCAAGTCAATGCTTTTCTTGTTGAGACCTGCCAGTTTCCAAAACTGATCCAACAAATTAGTTTATGTGGCCATTAGGGAAAAGACACAGAGCAAATTACAACAAATGGAGTAAATCAAGCTTCCAAATTTATTAAGCAACCCTGACATGGAACACTAAGATGTTGGTGTGGAGGATTGATAACTCTTAATAAAGGAACAACATTCCAAACTATCATTTGCTGATTCTCAGCTCCAATCTAATACTCTGATGGTCTCCAAAAAAATACATGCATTTCTCTATTTTTTTGAAAAAAATATTTATGCTTTTTGTAGCTCTAAGATTGAAACCCAGAGCCTCACACCTGCTAGGCAAGTCAGTGAGCAATATCCCCAGCCTCTTCCTCTACTTTTCAAAAAGTTACATGTTAAAATATCTGAAATACACAAAATTAGCCAGGCAAATCTGTAATCCCAGTGGCTCAGGAGGCTGAGACAAGAGGAACTCAAGTTCAAAGCCAGCCTCTGCAAAATAGCAAGACCCTAAGTAACTCAGTGAAACCCTGTCTAAAAATAAAAAATAAAAAGGGCTGGGGATGTGGCTAAGTGGTAAAATGCCTCTGGGTTAAATCCCCAGAACCAAACTATCTATCCATCTACCTATCTATATGAAATAGACAAAATTAAATACCTTCCAAGCATCCCATCCCAAAAGCATCTCTATCCAGAAGGCATATTTACTTTGTAATAGAGAAAATAATAAAAAGTGTCTTTCTTGACATTTTTATTTAGAGACAGCAATGTAAGTATAATCTATCCATGTAAAAAAAATTAAAGTGTGCTAATCATTAGCATATTTTTTCTCTACTTGCCTAAACAAGGTTAGGAAGTATCTGTATTAGTGACATTGGAATCCTAGTCTAGGCAAACATGTTAGATATCTGTATTATGGTCAAACATTTTATTTACTTAAAGAACCTAAATATTCAAGTTTTACATGAACATCAGCATGGTGCAAATTCTTCTAAACTGAAGAGATTGAAGAAAAAAATATATCCAAAAGAATATAATGACTATTCAATTTATATGACACAACTCACCTGCAGTGACTAAACAGGAGCTCATCAGGGTAAACATGGCGATCATATAATGGGATGTCATTTTTATTTCTCCAACAGTGCACATCCAGTCACTGCAGCCTATAGTTCTTCGGGTCACAGACAATCTTTGCAAATCAGAAATGGCCTTAAAACCCCTCTTTGCAATGTTAAAATTGCCTGTAAAAAAATAAATAATTTTCAATAAGAGAACTTAGTACAGAAAATTCTTTTCATAAACAAACACACATTAAAGTTAAATTGGCCAGGCACGGTGCACACGCCTATAATCCCAAGGGCTCAGGAGGCTGAGGCAGGAGGATCAAGAGTTCAAAGCCAGCCTCAGCAAAAGCAAGGTGCTAAGCAACCCAGTGAGACCCTGTCTCTAGATAAAACATAAAATAGGGCTGGGGATGTGGCTCAGGGATGAACTGCCCATGAAGTCAATCCTAGTACCAAAAAAAAAAAAAAAAAAAAAAGTTAAATCAAGAATTTCTGAAAGGTGTCAAAGAAAAAAATCTGTCTTAAAAAAATGATAGACTAGTACTGAAGCAAACTAGGGTAGAAATGGTGATAACCCAAATTAAGATTTTTATAGCAAATACTTTAGCAATTGACATGATTATATTTTAACACTTTTAAATCTTTGGGTTTAAGATTGTTTTTACCCACAATCTCTCTATGTTGCCCAGGCTGGTCTCAAACTCCCGAGCTCATGCAAGCCTTCCACCTCAACCTCCTGAGTAGCTAGGACTACAGGCACGTACCTCCACAACCAGATAAATCACGACAATAGAAGAAAATCGAAATGCACCTGTAACACCACCAGTTACATTGTGGTACAATAAACAATGACATGAAACATGCTTTCTCTAGTGCCAGGACACACACACACACAAAAATAGCTCTGATTAGAGACTCATTCTAATGTTATAATGACAGGGTTATCACAGGCATCAAATTAAATTACGCTGAGAATCAATCTGAAAAAACAAAGAACCATAAAAAAGGCAAAGCTCTTATTCCATCTGTTTGCTGACATTCTAGCAGATGTCTCCCCTGCCTTTCAGCCCCATCTGGACTAGATGATCCAGAAGATCCTTTCTAACCTTTTCCTATCCAGAGTCTAATCAGAGTCTGCTGGTAGTTTGCTCAACCTGAATATTCCTCCCATGGCTGCTTTACCTCATAAAGACACTTCAAAGTATGATTTCCAGCCTTATATCCCTGAGCTGGTACAACTCCCGGAAGTTGTTCAATTCAACAAATATGTATTGAGCACCTACTATGTTCTAAACATGATTTCTTCTCATCAGCAATAAAAGTTATCCAACAACTGGATAAAAGTTCAAATAATCTGCTTGATCTAAACCCTGGGCAAGGCAGGATGGGGGAGTTTCCCAGAAATCTCTGATACAAAGAAGGGTTGCAACCTTGTCATCCTCACCCAGGAGATGCTATCCACAGAATGAGTTCCTATTGAAGTGGTCTTTGTTCATCAAATGTTAACAGAAAGAAATTTAAAATGGTTCTTCAAGGCTGAAAGTGTAGATCAATGGCAAAGCACTTGTCTGGCATGAGTGAAGTCCTGGGTTTGATCCCCAGCACCACAAAAAATGAGTAAATAAAATGGGTCTTCACGGATGTAACACTAAATGCCTGTGTGAAAAGGGAAAATTGGGTGTTAGGGGACACAGATAGGAGGAAGCAGGTTCTGGGTTTTGTAATGATACAAAATATGTGAATATTACCTATCTGGAAACAGTAACAATAAAATTGTAACTTCGAAAAGAACTTTTTAGATATGCCTTAAAAATAAATTATTATATATGGTTCAATCTTGGTATATGGTGGAAATTAAAAGCCTAGTATAGAAAAATAAAAGCCTAGTATGAATACAATATGGGTTATGGTGGCAGTTAAAAATCTGCCCAGCTGTGAATCCACCCTGCCACCTACCAATGAGTGATGATTGATGTCAGGCAGATTACTTTTCATGAATGAACCTATGATGTGGTAGGATATGGTAAGTGAGGACTCAGTAAGTACAAATGATGCTTCGAAAAGTGCCTAACACATTAAAAAAATAAACAATCAGTATATAGTAGCTAATATTCTCACTACCTGTTTATTCTCTTTAAGGCAGTTAAACTAATAAAATGGAAAGATCACTGTGTGGTCATTTACGTAAGTCTTAGCTGCTGACAAACCAGTTCAATCATTTGTTTACTGAAAAATAAATGCAACAGACCAAAAGAGGAGATAAGCTAAAGAGCTGTATCACTAAGAGAATAAAGTTGCCAGTGAAGTTGAGGCACAAGTCATTGGTGACACAATGGTCTTGTCTCAATGCCAACTAAATTATATGGCTCATTTGGAAGCCATAAAATAGATCCTTGAAGCCCAACATTTCTGTCACTGTATTTCCACCTCAGACAAAAAGGAAATCTTCTGTTAACAATTTGACAACAATAGGGAAACCTATACTTTCCCTTCAGGAAATCAGATTTCCTGAGTGGATTGGTAAGGAGAAAACTCTCTGAAAGAATATGCTATTTCAGCAAATGCTAAGGGCCATTTTTATAAAGCAAAACCCTCCAAGGAGATCCCAGAAGAAGATGGCTTCCCAGAGGACTTTTATGGGGCACATAAACCATAGGCAGCACAAGTCTAGAGGGAATATTTAATGAGCATGTGTCACCCCTGCCCACAGCCACAGAGGGTCTGTGGGGCTGTGGCCCATTAATCCAGGGGCTTAAACCAGTTCTGCACAAATCTGTGGAAAGAAAGGCAAATGGTTCTATTAAAAATATAGACTGCAAATTGCTGACAAGAATATTGGGCAATTATTAAAATGCAGCAATTACAGATATAATAAAGCCAAGCTAAACAATTTGATGCCCAAAGGCAAACCACAGCAAGTTTACACCGGATCCTAAAACATCTCCGAGGAAGTCAGAGACAAGTTGAAACTACACACTGCTGTTTCTAACAAAGAGAGAGCTTTCCTTCTTTTAGCATAAAAGTCCCTTCATAATGTAACTTGTTCAAAAAGAAAATAAACTGCAGGGGGGGTTCGGTCTAATCTTCAAAGACAGGATCCTAAGGCAGAGGAGAATGGAAAAGGAAGCATGAGGTTCCCATTCAGCCTGACTTCAGTGTGGACCAACACCTGCACACACCAGTACCTCGACACATGAATCAGGGATCTATTCCCTAGTTAGAAGAATGTGGGTGACTCTGGGCCTCCAATAAGTGGTGGCTTTGAAATAAACCCAGGGAACATGAGCTCCTCTTTTCTGTGAGGTTCTGTCACATTAACTTCACAAAGACCAAGGACTTCAGGCCCTGGCTTTTTGACTTCACTGAATCTCTTTGGACTTTCAAAAAATAGATAGGTCCTCTGAGATCTGCAAGAACAACTGGGGGTAGAATAATCACTTTGCCCACATTTCAAAGCAATGTGTTCCATTCAAGGGGTATGAGAACATTTAGTATTCATAAACTAAGAGAATAAAATTCTGAAAAAGAACTTCATGGATTAAAAAAGAACGTGCTACTAATTTTGCTAATTTCAAGAGTTTGTCTTTGTTCATTTCTGAGGCCATTAAACTGAGCATGCTGTCCCACATTCTCTGGTGATTCAACAAAGCACTCAAGTGAAGACTGGGATTAGATGAAAACCCTAACCTTAACACCATCCTGGGTTTAAACCAATGTTCAAAAGGAATTGGTTGGGAACAATATTGCCTGGTTGAATTTTTACGGTTGTTGTTGTTTAGTTTTAGAACAAATCTTGGTCTATCTTGGAGAAAAAAAAAACTGGAAAAATGGGTGTCTAGCAGTAGGTTAATAATCAGTAAAAAAAGAAAAATACTAACTATCCTTTTGATGGCTAACATATTTACCTATATGAGATTATTCAGTCAACACTACATCATAATTAATTTGTAACTGATCAATTACGCAGTTAAAAATTTTAGCATGCTAAAGATATATGAATGGCTTTTCAAACTGAAAGAGATCCACAGGATTTCATTGATGAAGATGAGCCCCAAATTCCAAGACTTACACTTGCCCAAAATAATAGGACAGAGGCAAGGCTCGGTCTCTGTCCATGACTACCGCTCTACCTCCCAATTTCAGCTCTGTCGTCACAAACTGGAAACCATGTTGTCCTCTCAACATTCAATCTCTGAAAACAAAACAACGTTTTTTCCAAAATAGGGGGAAGTCTGCCATGGCTACTATCAGACACTGATATGCACTCTGCACAAATGATTACTGATCATCACTGTGACTCAACTGCAGGACCATGGTGGTAGTTATAATAAATAAACCATCCTTGGTAATGCTGAACTCAAAGATTTTTAAAAATGCAAAGGGCAAGATGAAGCACGAACCTGTGACTGTCACATTCTAACACTAACACTGTTTTACCTGAAATCAGCAGGAGAAATCAGAGATGGAACAAATTTGAAGATCTCAAGGACACAGACATAGTAGAATTTAAAAATTCCCATTGACTAAATTCAAATAGTAAGAAAAACCTGAGCTACTGGTAGCCTGAACATGGAATGGTTTCAGAAAGATCTTTACAATGTTTACAATCCACCATTTAATTGGGGGAAAAAAATGTTTTCTTTTTTTTTAGAAACACACAGTTAAGTCTGCATGTGATTTTAAGAAAAGCTCATAGAGAAACTGTTCTGATGGCTATTCAACCTGCTATTTAGGGGATTCAGAAAGAAGCAGCATGAATGGCATCAATATCTAGCTTGGCAGCCTATAAAAAGGGGTGTACAGGATGTTAGAATAGATACTGTTGTTTGATGACATTTGGATGCCCTTTAGGACCTGTACACAGAAAGCAAAGCCACCTTATTGTCACAGCAGCGACTCTCAGGTTTCTCTATCACACAAGGGAACTGGACAGTTTCCAATCTGTCTACAATGGTAGACAGATTTGGCACAGAGAAGGAAAAAATCCTGGATTTGGTTGAGAAATCTTTGGAATCATATCTAAGCACAATCGGTATTCAACAAATATTTACCACTACTATGTGCCAGACACTGTTCAAGATGCCAAGGGTTTAGTAACGAAAAAAGGAGCCCACGCTCCTACCCTCCTGGCGCTTACATTCTGGCAAAAGTAATATCATTCATTACTTTAGGCAAGCCATTTACTTTTCTGAGCGTCATTGCTTCTAACAATACATCTTTATTTATTGCTTATGCTGTGCCAGGTAACGAGGATATTATGGCCAAGCAAAGAGACATGTTCTTTCCTTAATGGGCTTTAAGTCTGGTGGAAAAAAAAAAAAAAAAACCAAGACAAATAATCACAAATATGTAACTACACAATTCTATATGTGCTAGAGGAAGAGTATCCACATCCTAAGGGTAAACAGAGGTTTAAAAGGTCAGGCGAGGCAAGACCCTTCAGGGAGAAGAGGTTTTACAGGTCCTGATTCTGCAGCAAGCCCACAGGAAGAGAAGAGATTCAAAGGGAAGATAAGAAGAGATTCAAAGGGGATGATCAGATTGGAGTTGATGTTGTTTTCTGGTCCTGGGGATTGAAGCCAGAGTCTCATACTAGCTAGGCAAGCACTCTGACACTGAGCAACATCCCTATTTATTTATTTGACATAAGGCCTCACTAAATTGCCAAGGCTGCCTCAAACTTTTGCTACTCCTGCCTCTGCCTCTTGAGCAGCTGGGATTACAGGTGTGCACCACCACTTTTTATTTTTCTGGTACTGGGGATTGAACCTGATCCACATCCCCAGCCCTTATTATTTTTTGAGACAGAGTCCCACTAAATTGCCCAGGCTGGCCTCAAACTTGTGATCTTCCTGCTGTGGCCTCCTGAGTTACTGGGATGAAAGGCATATATCACCTTGCTCAGACTGAGTTTTTAAATATTTCCCTGAATGCTGTATGGAATTTCTTACAGCAGGTCAGACAAGAAAGAATGGTGGTTGAAATCAGAATGGAACCTGAGTTTGTTCCTTGGTAAGGAGTAATAACTACACTTAACAAGGTCACAAGGTTGCTATAAGAATCAAATGAGACAGTGCATACACAGCAGAAAAACTATCATTACTTATCATTAATAGGCTGTCTTAACCAAAGACATTTATTATCCTGAGGCCTAGGAGTAATGAAAGTCCCAGCGTGCTGTGGCTGTCAGCAGGAGGAAGTGAAAAGAGGAAGATTACTCCTAAACTGCTGTACTAGTGGGCAGGAATTTCATGTGAAGACTTGTGGGGAGGGAGGCAGAGGGAGGCAGGAGCCACAGAGGGTAGGAGGGGAGCAGAGCCGCTGGGCTCACTCTCTCCTGCTTGCACTGGCCACCTTCAAAGAAAAGGTAGGCTGCCCCTCCAGGGCACAGCCCAGCCTCACCACCCGCTGTCCTAGAATTCTTCCAGCAACCCAAGTGGATTCTAAAAGGCCCAGGCACAACAGACCTCATTCCCAAGTAAAATATATCAACACGGGGAAGGAAGACATAGATACATTTCCACAAGTTGGTGAAAGACCACTAGTGGATTTTTCACCACCTTGCAATACTCTAAAAAAACACCTTTTCATATTTATGATTTTTGCATCCAAAGATTTCTGTTGCTTATCATTTATGAGGGTGTGTCCTTTTAAGCTAGAATTAATACAGAACTATATTTGGGAGTTCAAAACCTGGTATACCAACCTCTACCACTCACTCTCCTGTAACATGATAACAACACTTTGATTATAATATATGAGATAGAATGTGGACATGGTACTTAAAA
This sequence comes from Marmota flaviventris, assembly GCF_047511675.1. NCBI lineage: Eukaryota > Metazoa > Chordata > Mammalia > Rodentia > Sciuridae > Marmota > Marmota flaviventris. Next base: position 78,026,904 of record NC_092507.1, read on the forward strand.
ATATTACTTATATTCTGTCCCACAGTCTTTTCTGCACAACGCCCCCTACCCCTGCTTGGCGTTGAGGATTGAACACAGGTCCTCAAGCTTGCCAGGCAAGCTCTCTACCACTGAGCTACCCCCCCAGTCCCACTGTCCATTTTAAATCAATAACAGTCACTGTTGTTTTAATGTTAAAACAGCCCCCAAACTTCCAAAAATAATAAGTCAATTACCAGTAGTGAGACCATATAAATTGTAGTTTATAGAAAGCTTCATATTCATTTTGAGATGAGACTTTATTATCTAGAGTTTCAAAAATTCTCCCCATCACCAAAAAAATAATGATTCCAAATTCAATACAAGATCTAAGTCCTAATGATAGTCATGATATTGCAAAACTGCTTCCAAATGATGAGGACGGCACGGTCTCAACATTTCTGGTATAAGTTATAGAGACCTGGCTACATATCCTTCCTCCATTCTACCTATGGTTCCCATATTAGCAGTAGAGGTTTAGCCAGGGGGCGGTAGAACTCAGCCTAGCACTTCCACCAAACCAACCCAACTACTAATAATGAGGAACAAGCTGTCATCAAGAGGATTTACATCATGAAGCTGCAATTATTCCAGCAAAGCTCAGCACACTTAACATTCCCAAGACTACAGTCATCATCCCCCAGGCCCTAGCAAGCACTGGACATTGACAAAAAGCTTCAGGTAGATCTCAGTGGTAGAGCACATCCCTAGCATGTGCAAGAACCTGGGTTAGATTCCAGCACCACAAAAATAAATAAAATATCATGCATACACTACAATAAAAGTTAGTATGGATGAATGACCAAATTGTTAGAACATGTCTTGACAGCAAATGATAAACCAACAGATAAGGGTTGGAACTTCAAGCACCCTCAAAGCAACAGGGGGCAGGAGTTCTGCCATCAATGTATTTTATGAATTCAGACATTCTAGGACTTACTTGCTTCATCTCTATTATTAAAAGATTAAACAAGAAAAAATTTTATTCTACATCTTACATATAATTGTCATTATATGGACTCATGACCAATCCTGAATCCTCTCTAGAAAACAAGACTTCAAAAATATCTGTGGAGAGGTTGGGGGTGTGGCTCAGTGGTAGAGAACTTGCCTGATACATGTGAGGCTGTGGATTCAATCCGCAGCACCATCACACACACACACACACACACATACACACACACACAAAAAAAAAACTTTGAAATGTGTAATCATATAATGGCTAGCAGGAATAACATTAAGTTAGAAACTATTATACAACAATCACATTCAACTTGATAACATACAAGAAAATAATATATCAACACTGCATTAGTGTGTTTAATCTATAACTTATTTGAACCAAAAAATATTTAAATGTGGCATGTTCCCAACAATGAAAATTATAAATCAAACACAAAACCTGAATTTTGTCCAGATCTGCTCATTTTATCCAAACCTACCATTTCTATGCTCTTCTTCAAAGTCCAGGAACCCTACTCATTCCCGTCTTCTCATTCCAAAGCCACTTCTAATTAATCCCATCTCACCCTGAACACTGCCTCCTCAACAATTTGTGTATAATTTGTGCCATGTTAACTTCTACTCAGAGCCAACTCAGTATGTTACAGATAAACAAAATCCACTCCAACCCTTTAACTTGATAGATTAGCAAACCAAGGATCAGAAAGACTCCATGACTGACTGGCCCACTGATGCACAGCTAGTTAATGGTAAAGCCAAGGCTTTGGCTAAAGGAAGATATCAGGGCCACAGGGAAATTCTTCCCCTCTGTAATTATTCTGCGCTTATTCAAGTGTTTGTTCCTCATTCCCCTTCTTATTAGAGGCTCACACCCTGCTTTCTTCTCTGACCCCACAGAATATCTGTGACTACTGAGCACCTAGGATATCATTCCATTCTCTCAAACACCCTGTTTGTTCTTGCCTCCATTTAATTTTTTTAATTTTTATTTTTGGTGTCAGGGATTAAACCCAGGGACACTTGACCACTGAGCCACATTCCCAGCCCTTTCTTTTTCATTTTATTATTATTTAGAGACAGGGTCTCACTAAGTTGCTTAGAGCCTCACTAACTTGTTGCAGCTGCCTCAAACTTGCAATCCTTCTGCCTCAGCCTCCCTAGTTGCTGGGGTTATAAGCATGTGTCACCCACACCCGGGTATTCCATTTGAGAATGAAAAAAAGTAAGGCTTCAAGATGCTAAGAAAGCCTGAGATCACCAACCATTAAGTCCTCGCACCAAGATTTGAGTCCAGGTCTAATTACATAGCCCATCCTCTTACCCACTACAAATTGGGGTTCCTCCAGAAACAGCTGGCTTCCAAAAAAGAAAAAAGGCAGGATCAGTTCCTAATCAAGAAACCACTGTGGATACCAACCAGGCTCCAAATAGGCAGTCACTCTGGTAATAGGCAGTCTGATGAGATCTGACACAGAGACAAATTATTTTGCTTTGAAATCAGGCTTGCAAATATATTTACTTCATTCATTCAGTCATTCAATAAGCATTTATGAGCAAATGATAAACCAACAGATAAGAGATGGAACTTCAAGCATCTACCTCATGTTGGGCCTTGTTTAAGGAGCTGGACACAGAGCAATGAACTAAACACATCTATTTTCAAAGAGTTTTATCTTCTGATGGGGGGCAGACAGACAACAAATATATGTGTCAAACTGTGGTAAGACCTAGAAAGAAAAATAAAGTAGGGTAAAAAGAGACAGTGATGAGAGGAGGGATGCTATTTTAGCAGGAGGCCAGGGGTGGCCTCCCAGAGGAGGTGGCATGTAAGCACAGAGAGCAAAGCTGTGATAACATCTGAGGGAAATGCATCCCAGGAAGTGGAAATAGCAAAGGCAAAGGTCCTTGGTGCGTTCTACAGTGCTGTGGAAGCATGCAGCCCCCACAGCCCACCGGGGTTCAAATCTCTGCTCTACTTCTTCCAAACAATGTGATTATGGGCAACTTACTTAAACCTCCAGGCCTGATCTGTAAAGCAGGCATAATGTGTCTGTCTTCCTCACAGAGTTGTTAGGAAGATTAAGTAAATTAATACCATTTAAAGCACTTAATACCCAGTATGTTGTTAGGGTTCAGGAAATGATAGCTATGATTATTGTGAAATAGTCATCAATAACTCAGCTCCATTCAGAACAATTCATTTTCAATTGGTGGTTTTGAATCCCAGGGTTAAATTACACTGCTTGGCTCTGTCCATGGCCAACAACTTCCTCCTAAGCCTTAGACTTCCTTGGCTGGGCTTCCTGTCCTGAGGAGAAGAGTCCTGTATGGAACCATACTGATGTTATCTCACTAAGAAGGAGAGGCACATTACTCTAGCTTTACTATTACACTAATATAAATTATGCTCTTCATTCCACACCCCCTGCCCTCCAGAATCCAACACCTCTTCAGGACAGAATTTCTCGCCCCTTAGGTGTAAGTTATTGGTTTCATAGGACTAGTCCCACCCATCTTCACTCCTCGATGGCATCACTGACAGAAGCAAGCAGCAACTTCAACTACAATCCTCCGTCTTCAGAAGGGTTCAAACTGCACTTCAAAATTAAGATGTTAATTGTTTCTTTTTTACATCCTTTCTAACATGTTCTTTTTGCCTAAAACAAACATTTGTTTTCAAAGAGAACAGAACAGAAAAGCAAAACTCAAAAAAGCATCTGGCCTGGCAGTCTCAAGACTGTTCCTTGGAGCACAGTACCAGCTCTAGAAGATACCAGAAGCCACCAAGGGCATGGGCTCAGAGCTAAAGGAAGATATCAGGGCCACAGGGGAAATTCTTCCCCTCTGCCCAGTACCCTCTCCTCCAGCTCTGTCCCTTACTGCTCTGTTAATTTTTCATCTTTGTATCTGGATGGGTTAGAGGGCAAACCACAGGCAGAGAGAAACCACAGCAAGCCCATGCCTGTTAGAGGTAAAAATTGGGAATCTTCCCAAACCACTTGTAAGGCTGGGGAGAGCCCAGGGTTACTCCTTCAAGTCAGACAATTAAAAAGAGATCAATGTTCTACTCCAACAAGTCTTAAATAAGGCTTTAAAAAATCAGATCCTCCTTCTTCCTGACAGGGCCTGATGTGTTCCCTTTGAATGCCCCGAGCATATGTTTAACTGGAGTATAATGAATCTATAAAATCTTACTTTTTCTCACTCATCTATTCATTCCACAAATATTTAGGGAGTGCCTTCTCTACACCAGGACTGTTCTAGACATGGGAATTGGACAGGGAACAAAACATAAAAATCTTTGCCCTCATGTAACTTCCATTCTAGACAGGGAGACAGATTACAGACAAGACAGAATTGTGTGTTAGGTAGAAATAAGTGCTAAGAAAACACATAAAGCAGAGACATGCATGTGAGTCTTGAGTTTGTTTCTTTGTTGTGAGCCAGGATCTAAAAGATGTGAACTCTACAGATATTTAGGAGGAAAACATTCAAAGTGAGAAAAACAGTACACATGAAGGCCCTGACACAAAGTGTGCAAGGAAACTCAGGAAACAGAAAGTATTCAGCTAGTATAGAGTAAGCAAGCAGCAGTAAGAGACCTGGGAATGGTCAGCTACCACACAGGACTTCACAGATCACTGTAGGAATTTTGGCTTTTAGTGTGAAAAAGACAGGAGCAGTTGAGAGTTATAAACAAGGCATGATGGGATCTGGCTTAGGTTTTATCAGAGTCACTCTGGCTATTGGGTGGAAACTAGATTACAAATGGGTTGGGGGAAAACTGCTTACTCACTGTGTGATCTTGGAAAGACCACCTTCCCCCTTTGGTTGTTCTCATCTTTAACGGGCCTTAAAGAAGAGTATTCTAAGCCCTGCTCTAATCTCAAATTCTGATTCTGATTTGATTGCCTTCGTCTTGTCTATGATTATATTTATATCAACTATAATCCTGACCTTTCCTCAAGGCTTTAACTGCAGTGACACTGAGTTGAAGAATTTAATTTGACAACACATATCATACATCAGGCCCATACTAGACACTCAGGATACAAAGACGGTAACACTCTGTTATGGTTTGGATCTTGAATGTCTCCCAAAGGCCCATATACTAAAGGAACAGTCCCAGTGGTGGCAATATTGGGAGAGAGTAGAATCCTTAAGAAGTAGGGTCTAGTGGGAGATCTTTAGATCTTTGGAAGGGGATTATGAGATCCCCATTCTCTTCCTCTTTTTTGCTTCCCAGACATGAGGTGAATGGTTTTGCCCTGCCACACGGTCCCACCATGATGTGCTACTTCAATACAGGCCCAACACAACAGGGTCAGTAGATCATGGAGTCAAATCTCTAAAATTGTGGTCTAAAATAAATCTTTTTACCTTACTAGGTAATTATCTTGTGTTATACTGATATATAACAGCATAACCGAAGGTCATTAAGGAAGTCCCCAATCTGAGACTGCGGACCACAGAGTAGTATTTGGGTTTGGGAATTAGTTTTAATGGAAAGACTTACAGAATAACCAAGTGTCACTGCAGAATAATAAGCTGCTGAAAGTATGGGTATGAAATGAAAAAACTGGAAGTTCCTGACACAGATATGGCCAATGAAGCATGGAAATGAGCAACTAAAGGTAGATTGAGAAATGAAAAGAAAGAGGAAATGCCGCTAATGATTTGTCTCCACCAAAACTCATGTTGAATTCTAATATCCATGTTGAGGTACTAAGAGGATAGGAACTTGATCCAACCATGGTATTTGGATGGGGTGGGGCGGGTTGGAAGGTAATTAAGGTTAAACAGGGCTATAAGGATGGGGCCCTAATCCAATGGGACTGTGGCTTTATAAGGGAAGAGAGACCAGAGCTAGAATGCTCTGTCTACCCCTGCACCTACCTAGAAATTCTGCAACAGGTCCCCCACCAGCAAGAAGTACCTCACCAAATGCAGACACTCAATCTTGAACTTCCAGCCTTTAGAACTGTAAACTGAATAAACCTTATTCTGGATAAGTAAGCCAGTCTTGGCTTTTTTGTTACAGCAACAGAAAATGGACTAATACAAATGCCAACATGTGGGGATCCATCATGGAAAAGGAAGACTGCAGAGAGATCAGGAACATCCAAGGGAAAACCAGAAGTAACGTTGTGGAAACCAAGAGAATCAAATGTGGGGAAAAGAGGAGAGTAAAGCAAAAAACGTATGAGGGAAAGAACAATGAAGATGCTGACTGAAAGCAGGCTCGGAATTTTGCACTTTGCACCTTTTCTGGCTCGTCATGGTGTGGTGGGCGTGGGAGCCTGCCTGCCGCAGGCTGAGAAGTAAATGGAAGGTGAGAAGAAAAGAACCAAGAGCTAACACACCACCAGCTCTGGCAAGACTAGTTGTTATCAGAGATTCTGTACCATCAGGAAAGTCTTATTCAACACTCTGTGGAGGTGTAAGGTGTGAGAAACAGGAACCAAAAGCTGCTACTGGGGGGGGTGATCTTCTGGTGATGGAAAGGATGTTTCTTAGTTACCCACCCAGGTCTCATAGGATCACTAATCCTGAAACTAGCAGCAGGCATTCAGAAAGGCTAGTTGCTTCTAATAAGTGTCGAGGACAACATATCCACCCACATATTGTCCAACTATTAGACCTCTGGCCTCCATTCTCTCCTCACACTAACATCCTTGCATTTTCTCCCTTAGCAGAATACTGCTGAGCAGTAAGGACTGCATTTCAGTTGAAAGAAAGGTAAGTGTAACAAAAGTCCATAGCACCAACGACCACGTGTGGATCTGTGGATCCATAAATTGCATCAATCAGACAGGAAAAGGCTTCACCAAAAATCCAAGCCGGGACCTAAAACACTGGGCCCAGAGCAGTTAGTGTCAGCAGAAGTTGCCTAACTGCCCTTCGATGTGCTCTCTGAGAAAAAGAAAAGAGCCAAAAGAGGAACAAGTCTTTAATCCTAAAATTATTCTGAATTTCCAATACAGAGCACTTGAGAAACATCTGAATTCAACAGAAAAACTAGCAGATTCTTTAAAATGTGCATCTACAATTCTTTCTCCTATACCCTCTGCAAAAAAAAAGCAACCTAACTCCCAAATGATCATTTTTCTTGGCTTAACTTCACTATTTTTTGTGATACATAATTGGAAACAGACTGATTTTTCCTGGCTTTTAGAGAATAAGATCCTTCGGGGTTATAAGAATTGCCAGCTATAGAACCTCAACTTTAGCAAAAATGTCTTTTGCAAAGCTCTTACCTATATACCTACTTGAAATCTATAATAATTCCAAAGAAAACATTTAAATCCCTTATTATTATGCAAAAGTTAACTTTCTCCTAATAAATCAGAGACCTCCCTCCCTCTCCTCACCTCTCTACCCATTTAAGCTAAGTGAAATCCTGCTTTGAGTTCAGCTATCTCCCATTCAGACATTACCAAAAGCCCCACCCAACACGGTATCTACATGGGACACTTTCTAGAGGTATTTTCAATAATCTAGTAGAACTGGTTCTAAAAAAAACCCTCTTCACTTAGCCCATAATAAATTTAATGTCTTGAGCATCTTAGAGAGTGAACATATCAAGCAATGAAATAAAGATGCCAACGGACTGAAAAAGGCATAAATATAGGAAAATGTGAAATGTAAGAAATTGGTCATCCTTACCTTGGCTCTTGTCAAAAACATCATGTCCTGCAACTGTGGTAAATAATGTCATGGGTTAAAAACAAAAAGACAGGTGTATCTTCATAAAACAAATCATTATTCATGATTCATATAGTATATTATGAATATATGACAAGTAACAATTTCTTGAAGGTCACAAAACTCATAAAACTAATAGGAATACTTGTTCAAAAAGCCTTTGGCAAAAAGAGAGACCAGCAATAATAAACATGTTCATTTAGAAGATCAGAAACTTCTCCCACACACATAGGGAAGACCTTACACTGCAATGATGAAAAATGTATGTAATGAGTCAATGGTGCTTTCCCTCCAAGTTGCATTTAATTTGCCAGCCAACTGCACAAAGTCTAATATAACAAAATGAAAGATTTATACTTCGTAGACACTCAAGAGTTTTGTGTTTGAGCAGGTTTTGTTTTACAGAAAAAAAAAAGCATAAAAATGAGATAACATAACAACACTGAGGATCATACCAAAGAACTTAGGATACTACCACATGAACATGGATTTTGTAATTAGAATCTAAGTATCTCACCTCGAATAACCTTCCAAGTACAAGGGGTAAAAAAAGCCACTTTCTGCTCTAGAAATTATCATATACTTAGATAATTATGAAATGAAATTTGCAAATAGCCACCAGTGCATTTTTGCTTCCAAGGACCAATATCATACTGTCAAAATACATAAATCACTAAAAATGCTAATAGAATGATACTCTCCAAAGGGACTCTTTTCACACACCAAATGGAATTAAGTATTCATCAAGTTTCCATTAATAAAATAGTGAAAAAGAAATCCAAAGTTCTGTTGGGCCCTCCACTCTGCCTATCGGTAGTGTTGGCCTTCCTGTCTGAAATTGCAGACCGTCTCCCAAGGTAATCTGATCAACAGGGAAGCTCAAGGACTAGTGTCTGTAAAGATTGTTTTCTAAAGATCATTTTTTTCAGGAACTAATAAACTTAAATGTGTTTTTACAAATGGTCCATCTGCGATTTTACACCTAAACCTGACCTTCAGCATATACAAGATAAGCAAATTAGGTACTTGGAAAGACAGAAAAGCAAGTGCTTCATCCTCCTGACACAGCTCCTAACTTGAAAGGCCCCTCTCACTCAGAGTCCAGTGTTCAAGAGGTAGGGAGAGCACATGCTTCTGCATTATTTTTTTTTTGGGGGGGGGGGTACTGGGGTATCCTTTTTCTTAAAGTAAAGATAGGGCTAACATTTCAGACTTAATTCTAAATTATTATCCTGGCAACACTTTAACATTAAATTTGAAAATGAACTTTGTTCCACTCAACATATCACTCAGAGTGCTCTTTCCAGATTAGGAGATTTCAACATAAAGGAATCACCACAAACAATACCAGATATTAACTTATCTCTACCTATACAGTTATTATCATCTGAAAGATATGTCAGGATGGACAGATATGTCTGGAGCTCCTGTTCCAGACCTTCCATTTAAAATATGGTCTCTATCATATTTAGGTAACTGTCAACCTATTAAGTCTCCATCTCTAGCCTAGAAAGCTAAAGAATAAAAAATGTTGAATAAGGTCCAAACAAGAGTTGCCTCAGGCAGAATTTATATCAATGTTGTTTTAAACACAAAATATTGCACACATTTTGGCTGAGAGAGCAAGAGATCAATCACTAGTCCCTAAGATGGAGAGGGAGAATGGTTGGAAATCTGTGCTAAATCTTAAGAAAGGACTTTGCAAGGAGAGAAAATAAAGCTCAATGTCAGTTAACAAGCAAATGTGCTATTTCAAAAAAAAAAAATAGAAAACAAGAAATCTAGAAATGAACAGAGCCCAGGAAATGGACCCAGATCCTTTCTGTAAAGCCTTTCCAAGTGGTGTTAATTTATTTCATCTTGACTAGAAACTGAACAAATTAGCAACAGCTTGTGTTTTATGAAATGCTACAAAGTAACAGTGCTATCATTCCAAGTGTTACTCTGAAGATGTGGAACCCCAGAAATTACTGCCATTCATCTTAGTACATTTAATTTTCTTCCAATGACATAAACGCCCTTACTAAATCCGTTAAAGGCTCACTACTATTTGTTAAAGGCTAGCTTTTCATATGACCCTAGATTCACTCATACATTCCAAATTGCCCACATTCCTAATGGCAATACGAGATTGCTTTTTAAGTTAAAGATCCTTAAAAACACTTATCCAACTCATTACAAAATTTTCTAACATTTTTTAAATTTAAAAAAATTAAAAACATTTGAAAATATAAGGAAAATCTACCATTGAACTGACCAAAATGACAATATTACTACTGTTAAAATAATTATTAAGAGCAAAAAAGAAGACTGTCCTCTTTTAACTAATAAACTTGATAATTATAAATTTTCATCCATTAGAAATGAAAAGACAGAAACATACATATCATAATGAATTATCAAGAGCTGGTAATTCAAAGTGACTACAGAGCAGAATCGTCCAGGAAAAATATTACAGCTATGTTACAACTTACCCAGCCATTCTGTAAATTCTAATTATTCTGTCTTCTATGCTTAAAATATAAAGTCAGAACCTTTCACAGATTTATGTCCCAGGAAGCTGGTCATCCCTTACATACTAAAAGAAGTCAGTAATGACCTGCAAAGGACATTTTTGAGTTCCCTGGGCTCTCAGGCAAGCAGTCACCTGACTTTTACAAGCTACAACCAAGTTTCATACAAAAAGGAAAGATTAATTCCTTGGAGTCTTAAAAAGAATGGGACAATAGCTTCCTTCCAGCAAACCAATTTTGTCAATCTTTAAAGGCTTTGGGTGACAAAGCCCTAGGCATCCTTAAGGCATCTTAGCCCCCTGCTAAGATGAATAAGTACAGTTAATTTGCTGAACTCTAAAACCAGAAACCATAAGCCGATTAGTGAGTAGGAGGTTGATAAACATTTGTGGAGAAAGTAAACTAGATGAGCGCATGGAAGACTAATGAGATCCCAAATAAATGCTACCCTGTAGTAAGTACAATGGTAGAAATTTTGAAAGAAGGGGCTAAATTTGAAAGTCACTTAAAAATAGGATCCACATAACCATAACTTTATGAAGTAAAGTTAAATCAAAACTGTGTGATACACAAGAAATAAGAAAGGAAAATGGCCTATAAAACTGCAAAAAGAGAAAACTTAAATTGTCAGTTTGACTAACTCGGGGTGGGAGAGGATACTGGGGATAGAACCCAGGGATGCTTTACCCCTGCGCTACATCCCCAGTCCCCTACACCCACCTGGCTTTTTTTTTTTTAACAGGGTCTCACTAAGTTGCCAGGGTAGCATCAAACTTGCAACCCCCTGCCTCAGCCTCCTGAGTTGCTGGGATTACAGACATGTGCCATCAAATCTACCTTCCAAGCATGTTAACTCTTAAATATTGTTTATACATGTATTTATAGGTATGGCCACCCATAGACACATCATAGATACCTATGCTGACATTGAATATGATAAATTGAACATCCCTAATCCAAAATCAAATATGCTCCAAAATTCAAAATTTTTTCAGAACTACTATGACATCACAGTTGGAAAATTATTCATCTGACCTTATGTGATGAGTCAAAGTCAAAAAAATATACTAAAAATGCTATATAAAATTACCTTTTGGCTATAAAGTCTACATAAAACAAATTTTGTGTTTAGATTTGGATCATTTTCTCAGGTCATCTCATCATACATGTGCAAATATTTCAAAATCTGAAGAAATCCAAAACACTTCCAGTCCCAAGGATTTCAGATAAAGCATATTCAACCTATACTAAAATATATGCCTCTGAAGAATGCACAGTAATAGAATTGTTGTAACTTAGGGTGAACAATCTTCTATTGTCTTGCTCTTGAAAGATGTTAATGAAACATAATAATAACAGAAATGTGAGTGCACTAGTCTGAGAACAATTCACTACAACCAGTTTTATATAAGAAGTTAAATAGCCAGGCAAAGATGATGGTGCACGCCTGTAATCCCAGCAGCTTGGGAGACTGAAGAAGGAGGTTGGTGAGTTCAAAGCCAGCCTCAGCAATTTAGCGAGACCCTAAGCAACTCAGAGAGACCCTGTCTCTAAATAAAATATAAAAAAGGTCTTGATATGTGGCTCAGTGGTTAAGCCCCTCTAGGTTCAATCACCAGTACAAAAGAGAGGGTGGGTATAGAGAGAGAGAACGTTAAATAAGGAGAGTTACAAGAGGATTCGGGATGGATTTCTCTGGATCACCAGTTTTCTCAATAACATGAAATACTATTCAAACTACACAAAATTATTTTACATGCATACCTCCTAAAGAAAACAAATTGAAAAAAATAAGAAGAACATGGATGTGTGTATTTAATATCTATCCAGCCACCCTAGGGTTCTTGACACATCCAATATACAGGCCTTGTCCTCAAAAATCATTGTTATTTTAATGGGTTGAAATTAAATACAGTTCTTTATTGCAAATGCAAAAAGCAACTTGGTTATTTTGATAGAAGAAGGCACAACATTTTTCTCTTCTAAAATGTATGTTTAACACCTTCCAAACTGGTTTGTATGATTTATAGACATTAATAGTATTTTGTGCTCCCCCTATTGGTTAATATTAAAAATAACAATGAATTCCCCAGGGATTGCCTTTGAAGTTCTGGTGTTCAAAAGTTAAGTAGGTGATTTTATATTTAAAAACATGAGCCAAATCAACAGTTGTTAAGCAAAGCTGCCATATAATGGTCAGATTCCATCACAACAGGAAAAATTAACGCTGACAAATGACAAAGACAAACTAAAGGGCAAAAAATATGCTGAAGCTTTGAAACACTAAACAATGTAGAATTAAAGCCAAAAGCAGAGAACACCAAGAAACAGAGCAACATCCTTTAACTGACACAATGGCATGAAATCAATTCCATTTTAATAGCCCTTAAGGGGGTAAGAATTATTTCCCTACCTCCTGTGCCAGCCTCAAGCTGTTTCCTAAGGAAGCCAAGTAACGGTGATCAACAATGTCTGGAAAATTAATAAAAGAAATTAAGAATAAAGATCCATATTAACACAAGTCAGTTCTATTTATAATTATTTGGAACCAGTTTCAGAGGAACTGAAAATTTATATATACATACATATATATTTTTTTCACCTAAATTAATCACAGATATGTTATCTAAGTATCAAAAGATGTGTTGAACTCAGATGGGAAGCTGGGTGATGAGAGAAGGTCATCTATTCACCACACACAAATCTGACTGCTCTCTGCCCAGCTGATCAAGCTAGTTGAGGAGTTAGAACTAATGGAAAGTTGTGCATGATCTTGGGCAAGTAACTTACCCTCTACTGTCTTATCTGTAAAGTGGGACTATTAATAGTGTTTTTACCATAGAGTTGATGTGATGCTTAAGTGCCACCAGGTCAGTATGAACACAAAATTTCTGGTACATAGGAAGGGCTCAATAAACATCAGTTATTACTACCGAAAAGATACAGGTGAATTCACACTGAAGTAACTGCAGTATGAAATACCCTTTCAGGAAGATGACAAGATCTTGATCTGTTTTGTGAAGACTTCTATCCTCCCAAACCTACCACTTCATCTAGTGAAGATGGAACTCAGAAAACTCCTGGTTCCGCGTCTCAATCTGTCACTCCTATAGTCCCCCTTACCCTCACCGCTGTGTCACGGCAATGCTGGGACAAGCACTGCTAACACCTGGCGCCAGGCACTGCTCTAGAACCTTGCACACAAAAAATCGTTCAATCCTCACAGCAACATTTGGGGGACCAGTACTGTTATTCTCATTTCACAGCTAAGGAAAAGGGACGATTTTACTGTCCTAGCTTTCTGTATGGACCCCAAATCCATAGGGTTCTATTCTGCCAAGGTAGGGCATGCTTGCTTGACATGCCGGTTCCCCTACACTATGTGATTCTGAAAAGTGCCCTAATAAGAACAAATCTGATTCTTCTAGCAATAGCCCAAGATTTCCAAGTTTGTCCGAACCAAGTTAACACACTTAAGAGAGCCTTCAAAATAAATAGGGAAGAGCGGCCAAGTTAATGCGGGTGAGTACTCCGCTGGGGCTGCAGCAGCAGCGCACTGCACAACCCGAGGAGCACCCTCGGGGTGCGGCCGGCTAGGAGCGCGGGTCGCGTGGGTGCGTGAGTCCTGGAGACGCGGCCTCTGCCACAGCAATTGAGTGCAAACCCACAACAAACCTTTCCCACTGACGCTGTCACGCGTAGGGAGGGAAGTGGCCTGCGCACCCCACAGAGGTCAGCAGGAACCACAAAAAGGAAGAGTGAAAGCGGGCTTGGAGAATTCTTCCCCAGCACTGCGCATCGCCCCGAGCGCTGGCCACCGGTGACGGCCGCTTCCCACGCACCTCAGGTCCTGGCTCCTCCGAGTATAAACACCGTCAGACCAAGGCCGCCCTCCCAAGTCCAGGGGTTCTGCTGTCCGAGGCGACCCCAGCAGCTAAGCAAGCACCAACAGCCCGCGCTCCAGGGACTCGCAACGCGCAGCCTGCAGAGCCCGCGGCCCGGCGGGTGACCAGCAAGCTGCACAGCCAGGGAGTCCCGGCTGGCACTGCGGAGCTGAGCGGACCAGCCGGCACGTACCTCCAAGGCGGTGTGTCAAGCGGAGATCCACCCGCGGCAAATTGGAGGAAAGCAGAGCAAAGTTTCCCCGCCCAGCACTCGGCGGCTGCGAGCTCCTCCGGCAGCTGCTGCGCCGCGGCGCAACTACGCCATCCCGACCCGCCGGGGACTTTCACCTCCTGCAGGGAGCTCCGAGAATCACGCAGGGAAAGTGGCCGGCACGAGAGCCACCGACTTCCCTCCCTCACTCCCTGAGAAGAGGAAAGTGCCGCTTGGCGTCCCCGAAACCCTCGATTACCCCCATCGGGCCGACCCAGCGCATTCGCTCTCGCTCACACACACACGCGGGCGGGGTCGGGCAGGACGCCACAGCAATCAGCGCGCGGGGGGAAGGGCGCTTCTCCACTGCGTCCCCACCGGGGGCTCTGGGCCGCCCAGAAACTCCTCCTCCCGCCTCCCGCCTCCTCTCTCCTCCCCTTAGCCTCCCCGGCTGATGGATGAGCCCCAAGAGCAGCTCAAGCCTGCGTCTCCCTCCGGGCGGAGAAGCCAAGGAAAAGAAGGAGCTCCGGGTGCGGCCGGGCTCAGAGCGCCCAGGTTGGGACAGCGGGTAGGAAGAAGAGCGGGCAACGCGCTACGAACTACAGGACTCGCTCCCTCAAACTAGATCCTTCAGACTTTCCAGCTCTGGAGGAGCTGAGTTTTTATTTGGTTCATCTGTCTCGATATAAAAATTCTAAAACCGCAGATAAACTCATCACACCCTCTGCCTACGCCCCAGCACAGCACCCCCGCCCCCGCACACATAAATTCTGCCCTATTTGTTTTTTCCCCAACCTCTAATCCTGCTTGTTATCTCAAGGTACATTCTGACTGTGGACGCTAGCAGAGTCTTTTCTCTTCCTTGCTGACAGTTGAGGGTGCATTACCCTGCCCTTTCCCCAGCTAGCTAAATAAATTAATTACATATAATGGAACCAGATCCGCATTTCTAGAGTCACCCTAAGGTCGGCGGCGTGGTGAACAACAGGTGGGCGGTGCAACGTCCTGCATGCACGTGCCTGTAAACTGCAACCTGCAGGAGTTGAAAGGGTAATGAAAACACTACTTTGATCCTCTGTTTACACCCCGTATTTGTATTAAAAGGTATACAATATAACAGGACACTCTTGTACAAATAGGCAGGTGAATGACCATGAACTGAATGGCGTTTCAGAAACCTGACTCTGCCATTGGATTAAGTAGTTAAGTGGTAGAGCACTTACCTAAGCATGAGCAAGGCCTTGTGTTCAATCTCTAGTTTGTTTGGTTGTGGGGTTTTTGTTTGGTTGGTTGGTTTGGATTTGTTTGCTTTTGTTGTTGTTGTTGTTTGGGTTTTTTTGTTGGTTGGTTGGTAATGGGTATTGAACTCAAGGGCACTCCACCACTGAGCCACATCCCCAGCTTTATTTTGTATTTTATTTAGAGAAAGGTCTCACTGAGTTACTTAGCACTTTGCTTTTGCTGAGTCTGGCTTTAAACTCGCAGTCCTCCTCTGTCAGCCTCCAGAGCCGCTGGGATTATAGGCCTGTGCCACTGATACTGGCTGAGTCCCTAATAACACACACACACACACACACACACACACTCAGAGAGAGAGAGAGAGAGAGAAGTCAAGTCCTAGATAATTTAGGAGTGTCTTTAAAGACTGATAAAGTGACTGCTCTTTGTGGAACCACATTCACACTATCCATGATCAGCTTTTGAAGAAATAACTCTATACCAGGCAGGATACAAAATATTGTATACATATGGACTCAGCACTATAAACCCTATTATAAAGGGAAGTCTTATAACTTACCGAGAGTATATGCTATTAAGTGGGAGGACCAGGATTCAAACCCACTTTTGCCTACCTTGGAACTCAAGCCCTCAATAACCTGGTTATACTACCTGTCACCAAAAGCTTTGCATATTGGCAAAATTAAATGGCTTTTTTAAAATTCAGGAGTAGTTTTAGTAGATGACATGGGAAAGCACAGAAATTTATATTAGTGTGTACAAAACTAATTTGGTTTTCAAAGGCTGAGGTTTGAACTTGGAACCTCTGGTATTCTAAGCATGAGCTCTACCGCTGAACCACACCCCCAGCCCATCATTAAACTGATAATATTGTTAGTAGAAATCCTAGCTGAGCACAGTGGAGCATGTCTGTAATCCCAGCAACTTGGAAGCCTGAGGTAGGAAGATCATTAAGTTCCAGGCCAGCCTGGGCAACTCACTGAAGCCCTGTCTCAAAATAAAATTTTAAAAATGGGCTGAGGACGTACCTCAGTGGTAGAGCACCCCTGGGGTTCAATCCCCCCAGGGTTTTTGTTTTTTACTGCAAAAAAAACAAAAACAAACAAACAAAAATTATTAGCAGACAGAACAACCAATATTATTAGCAGACAGAAATCCAGGTATCTGAAGCATAGAGTTTAAAATAAACTTAAATTTTTGTTTATCTGGAAAAGCTCCTCAAAAATCCTCCTGTCTTCCCCCCCTCCGTTTTTTTTAGACAGGGTATGGCTTTTTTGTCCCCACAATCCTCAAACTGGCAATCCTCCTGCCTCGGCCTTTGGAGTAGTTGGACCTACAGGCTCATATCACCATTCATAACATTAGCTAATTACTAAAGGGGTGGATCCTTTTCTTTCATTGTTCTCAAAATGTGGGACTCTTTTTGAGTTATAATATTTGTTCATATACCAGCTTCCTTTTAGTCCAAGATGGTATCTTGATCATTTGTTCTGATCAATTCAAAAAGAATTATAAACAGAGGGCTAAAATAAAGATGTGCTTTATCTTACTTGCATAAAACATTTTTGCAGAAAATCTCTATGATTTACGTAGGCTGTGTCTATCACAAGGAACCCCCCGCCTCCTCCCTGCCAGGTATGGACCTGCTCAATGACTCATAGAGGCATGTCTCCAGATTCTGTTGATTAGCAGACAACTAAACAAATTCCTACTAAACTGTCACTAATGTCATATGTTGGATCTACCCTGGTACATTTCCGAAAAAAAAAAGTCTCAATTTTCTGAAAAGACCATATCATTAGAAAATCATTTGGTTGAATTTCTTTTTAAGTAAGTCCTAATATAGTACTTAGCACAAGCTTCATAAATTACAAATTTTTACTCATTAAATCCTGAAGCAGTTCTACTATCCTCATTTTTACAGATTAGAAAATGACGCATAGAGAAGTTAGGTAATTTGCCCAAGGTCACACAACAGCAAGAAGCAGAGCCAGGAAGCAGAGCCAGGTGGTGGCCTGGCTCCAGAGTCTCTATTCTGAACTTCCACTTTGTGCTACAGGTGAAAGGGAGCCACCTTCCACTCCTGCGGAAAGTCTATCAAGTCTTTAATTCTCAATTGGTTTTCAAAAGATAAAAAAGCAAAAGTTTGTTTGGAGAAATATTACCCCACCACCAACACATAAAAGTAGATTCCTTTTGGCTAGTAAAGAACACTAACATAAAGTTTGTCTAATACAGCCAACATCTTGGAAGCAATTGCACAACTACTCTTAAGAATGTGTGACAGAACGAGAACCAAATGTTCCAAAATTGTTGTGACAGAATACTGGTCTACAAACTACAGCATGTGCTCTCATTTTCTGCTCAATCTATTAATACAGACAGATATATTACTTTTTTTCTAAACTTCTAAAGATTCCAATTCATACTTGCAGGTGTTTTATATGTCATCATAATCTAAGGTTATAATTTAAAGCCATGTTTTCTATATCGGTGCCTGAAATGAGAATTTAGTTTTCACAGATAAAATTTGCAGCTGGCAAATTTCAAATTAATGAGGAAAAAATACTATCAAATGAACCTGTATGCAGAGCAGAGTCCCAAACAGTCACCTGATTCAGACCTCAGAGAAATTGGAAATAAAAATCCAAAGTAAATTCCCTTAATGTAATCATGCTTTCCCACAAACTTGCCATTTCCTGTGACCCGGCAGGAGCCTCCAATAGAGGATTCTACCATACACCTTCAATTTCCTCCTCAGCAGGATTCTGATGGAGCAGGAAAGCTCACACTATTTCAAAGTGACAGCAAAACCCACCCAGAGATTCATGGTTTTAGCTCCTGGGTGATATAGCAGAGCCTCCCTCCTCTCCCTGCAGGTGCTGGGATTCCAGAGAGAGGTTCAGCCCCTACACCCCTCTTCACAGCTGCCCTGAAGAGAACTAGCCCTTTTATTTTGTTTTCTGTATTTGATTGTTGTTTCTGCTGGTGGTGGGGGGGGGTTGTTTGTTTGTTGTTTGTTGTTGATTTGTTTATTGGGTTTGAGCTTGCAGAAGAGGAAAAAGAAAGTGTTATGGATTATGAAATGTTATTTTACATTTAGTGAGACAAAAAAAAAAAAAAAAAACAGGGCTACACCTCTTAGCCCCATAACTCAAGCATGCCAGAGCAGAATTTTCTGAAATTGAACTGAAGTTTCACTGATCATCTGAGGGTCTCCCCCACCTCTCTGTCCTGGGGTTATATCTAAGCTCAGGAAGGCTTGCATGAGTGAGGGCTATCTCACCCTCGGGAGCCATCCTCTTGTCAATGCTTGTCTCATAATGAATATGTGTCATTTTCACCAAAAATCATAAGATTATTATTCCTTTATATTTATTCTCTTTTCTTTTATAAAGGTACAATGAAAATAAGCAAACATCTTAGGATCACTGGATGTTTAGCAGCTAATCCAGGTACTAATCATTTGATTAACAACTGAGCCTTGATTTCAGTAAGGACTCCCTTAAGGGGAGACCATGAGGACCTCACAATCCTATTTACATTAGTCTCCATAAGAAATCCAAGCTTGGGTTTGGAAGTTGGAGATCCTGAAGGAGTCACAGTAATAACTGCTCTAACCTCTCCCATCACAATTTCGAGCCTTCCTCTCTAATCACTAATCCCTATCTTTCCAACTCATCGCCTTTAGAATCTTGGTTCCAGTAACCAAATGACCCCACCAGAATTTCCAGTCTATTGGCCTTACATGTTTCACCATCTACAATCATGACTGAGCTCGATTTAAACGTGTGACAGTAATCCTCAACGGGCCCTTAGTGATGCTCTGCAGACCTACTGTTTGCCCTGTAAGCTCACTCTGCCACCCTCCAAGAGACTTGTTTTGCTTCTCTTCCTCTGTCCTCAAATCTTCAATACCTTCTTCCTCTCCTTGAATTCAGCATGACTTTGCTTCTTATTTTACTGAGAATATTGAAGCCCTCATAAGAAAACATCTTCCTCTTCCCACCACCACAATCTACCAGCTTATCTATCACTCTACTTTCTCTGTCATCCCAGATGAACTGACCTGCTCCCTCAGTGAGCTGGATTCCATTCCTTCAACTACTCAAGGACTTTCATCCTGTAGTAATCTCCCTTTCCAGCCTGCATCCTCTGATTTCTCTCTTCCCTGGATTATTTCCAACAATTTACAAGCATACTATAATATTTCTCATTTTAAAAAATTCTTGCTTGACCCACATCCTCATCAACCCCCCACTTCTAAACTCCATTTATAGTAATACTTCTCAAAAGAGATGATGATCTCTTCCTCAACCAGATACAATCAGGTTACATTTCTCAAGGTCAGCTTACGGCCAGAGCAGTGGCTTTCTTCTTACTTCATTGCTCAATAGTTCATGACCCAGGAGATTGCTCCTCCTCTCTGAGACACCGTGTTGGCTCTGAGGAGGAGCACTGATGGTTAACCTCCAACTTCATTAGCTTTTCCCTCCAGGTCACCTGCCCTGGGCCTTCCTTCTCCTCCCAGGATCTAAATGTTGACTTTTCCTTGGACCTCTTCCCTTCTGAGACTCTTTCTAAAAGTGTTATCATCCAGTCCCATCTCTTTAAATGTACTACACTGATGATTTTCAAAAGTTTGTCTCTAGCCTGGACCTTGCCCCTGAATTCTGAACTCGGGTATTTAGTTGCCTTCTCAACATCTCCATTTGATTTATTCAATGGGAAAATCCAAGGTAACAGTGCAAAATCTGAACTCCTGATTCCCATACATGCATTCCCTCTCTTACTCTCATAAATAGTCCTGTTGTAATCCCAGCAACTCAGGAGACTGAGGCAGGAAGATTTCAAGAAATGTTCAAGGCCAGACTGGCCAATTTATCCCCATCCTGTCTCAAAATAAAAAATAAGCCAGGCACCATGGCACATGCCTGTAATACCAATATCTTGGGAGGCTGAGGCAAGAGGATTGCAAGTTCAAAGCCAGCCTCAGCAACAGCAATGCCCTAAGCAACTCAGTGAGACTCTGTCTCTAAATAAAATACAAAACAGGACTGGGGATGTGGCATGGTGGTTGAGTACCCCTGAGTTCAATCCTCAGTACCCAACAATTAAAAATTAAAAATAAAACAGGATTGAGGATGTAGTTAAGTGGAAGAGTGCCCTTGGATTCAGTCCTTACAAAATAGATAAATAAATAGCCCTACTCCTCACTCTGGTTCAGGTCAAAGCCATAGGGGTCATCATTGATTCGTCTCTGTCTCATACCCCATAGACAATCCATCAGTCCATCCTGTGCGCTCTACATTAAAATGATCACTTTTTGCCAATTCCATAGCTGCCACCCAGTCAAAATACTATCATCTCTTACCTAAACATTTCTGATTCTGTTTCCAGTCCTGATCCTTACTTACCAACACACACACACACACACACACACACACACACACACATCACATTTCCTATGCACAGGTCACACATTAGCAAAGAAAACCTGGTCCTTCTTAGAACAGGTTTCACATTAGACCATAAACACCACAAGGGCAGAGACCATGGCTACGAAATCAGTACTGTATTCCTGGTTTGTAGCTTAACTTCTAGTTAAGAGGATTAAAACTCTGAATTGGCCCCTGGGCTGATCATAAGATGACCTTAACAAATGTGGTCCAGTTGGATCTGCTCAAGGAGGAAATGGTGTGTAAATGTCAGGACCTAACAAGTATCCCATAAATATCAAATGTGTGGATGGCTTTATTCCAAAGATAGATAGCCACAGTTAAGAGACCAGGAAATTAGTAAACTTTTGCAATAACCATTGAGAGAGATGAAGTTCCAGAGGCTCAACAAAGACTGGCTCAATGGCTTCAACAGTTAAACAAGTCAGGACTTGGGAGGCAGCAGAACATATCTGACCTGAAGGAACTGGGACCAATTGGTCCAGATAGGAAGCAAGTGTGCAGTATAAATAGCATGAATGAAGGTTGGCCTGGAAGTCAGAAGTTCTAATTTGAGGAAGGGGCTTCCTGACCACAGTGAATGAAACCTGTTAACACAGAGTAGGCAAACCAAGCCCCTATCCTGGAGCAAATAAGCCTCCTAACTAAAGTTAGCTGAGGAGAAAAAGAGCCACGCACCCCTCCAAGTGGGAATATTGTGTAGTGCCTTTGCATTCACTGTTACTTTGGTCTTACAATACTGAACTGAATTGGTAGAGGCAAAATTCATATCCATACTACTATTATTGTTGCTGAAAAATATCTTATATATCACATCTTAAAGTATTAACATTAATCTAAAATATTCAAATATTAACATCTTAAAATATTGACAGCACTGGGCTGGGTGGTAGATCAGTGGTAGATCACTTGCCTAGCATGTGTGAGGCCCTAGGTTTGATCCTCAGCATCATATAAAACTAAACAAAATAAAGGCATTGTGTCCATCGACAACTAAAAATATTTTTTAAAAAAATATTGACAGCACTGATACTAGAGAAGAAGAAGAAAATAGATTGTAAAGGGTCCTTAGCTACTCCTCAAATGAAAGAAAGGAAAGAAGTACTCATTAACTCAACACACTCCCCTCCCTTCCACTTACCTCTTGCCTTTGAGAGAGGACAGAATAACTTCTCTGCCTTGGGTCACCTACCTCGCACAGTCCTGTTAGCACCACCCTATGTTTTCTCTATTGTTTTATTTTAAAAAATCAGCAAACTAAGCTTCAGGCTCTTTGTTTAAAGGAAAACAAACAAACAAACAAAAAGCTCCACAGGGTTTTATGCCTTTGTGTATGTGGTATTAGGGATAGAACCCAAAACCTTACACATGCTAGACAAGCACTCTGCAACTGAGCTACATGCCCAGCCCCTATAAGCATTCTCTATAATTTTTTATTCTTTCCTCTTTCTTCTCTTTTCTCTTCACCAGATTTTCTCCTGTGCCTTAGTTCAGGCTGCTATAACAGATATACCATAGCCTGGGTGGCTAAAACAGCAAACATTTATTTCTCACAGTTCTGAAGCCTGGGAAGTTCAAGAAGAAGATGCCAGATTTGTTGGAGCCCTGATTCCTGGTTTATAGAGGGCTATTTTCTCACATGGTGAGAGGGCTAACAGAGCTCTCCGGGTTCACTTTTTATAGAGGTACTGATTTCATTCATGAGGGCTCTAACTTCATGACCTAAAGGACATCCCAAAGCCCAACTCCTAAAACCATATTATGGTTTATATATGAGGTGTCCTCCAAAAGCTCATGTGTGAGACAATGCAAGCATTTTCAGAGGTGAAATGATTAGATTATGGGGTGTGGCCTAATCAATGGGTTAATCCACTGATATGGATTATCTGGACAGTAAGAGTAGGCAGGCAGGGTATGGCTGGAGGAAGTAAGTCACTGTGGTGTACTATTATGTCCCTAGTGAGCAGAGCTCTTTCTCTGATTCTTGGGTATTATCTCCTGAGTTGCTTTCCTTTATTATGCTATTCTACCATGATGTTCTGCCTCACCTTGGGCCCAGAACTATAGAGTCAGTCAGCTTTGCACTAAACCTCTGAAACTGTGAGCCAAAATAAACTTTTCCTCCCATACATTGTTCTTATCAGATCTTTTGGTCACAGGAACAAAGAAGCTAACTAAAATATACCATCATATCAGGGCTTAGGATTTCAACATATAAATTTGAGGGTTGAGGGAACACAAACATTTAGTCCATAATATCCTGCTTTTATTTAAATGGAGTTTGGTTAATTTAAAATGCATAAGCAGAGCACATATATTTGTAGAGTTTTTGTACATTTGTAAAAACGAACATGTATATCTATCACCATTGATATATATATCTAGAATCATTGAGATGGTAAATTTTATACTATTTGTATTTTAACATAATAAAAAATTGGAAAAAAAATAAAGAGAAGTCCTACTTTTACTCATTTTTACTCAGTGATACACGTGACAAAATAATGGTGCAACAATCAGGATATTGATGTTGATACAACCCATCAAACTAATCTGTATTATCTTTTTTCGCCCTAATAGTTTAGAAGGGCCCATGACATGAGTTCATTGTAGTCATGCTCACTCACTTGGGTGAAGCTTCTAGAGCACGTGGCCCAGCAACATTCATCTAATATTCTTTGTTTCCCGTGTGTGTGTGTGTGTGTGTCTATTTATTTATATACAACATTATTGCATTTGTATATTAATGTGTCCACCACCAGATATGTTAATTGTTCAAGATATTGAACGATGCCATCAGACCAACAATCCCTCATGTTCCCTATTTTATAACTACACTTGCCGCCCGTCTGTGCTTTCTCCTGTTCCTAATCCTAGGAAACCCTAATTTGCTTACTATTTCTACAATTCTGTCACTTGAAAATGTTATATAAAGAAGACCATACATTATGCACCCTCTTGGCACTGGCTTTTTTCTTTCAGCATCATTCCCTGGATATTTTCCCAAGATAGTGTGTTTATCAATAAATTGTTACTCCTTTTTATTGCTGAGTAGTGTTCTGTGTTACAGATCATCTGTGGTTGGTTTGGCAACTCATCTGTTGAGGGACATCCATGTCAATTCCAGTTCATCTTTTGGTTATTTTGAATAACACCACTATGGAAAAAAATATATATATTAATAAATTTTATAGGGCTTTTTCTTCATACGAATTAGTTCCCAATCTTCTGTTTTCCTGAATATTTTCAAAACTTCTCTGGATATTCTGTCAACTTTTCTCTAGGCCTGATATTTTTCAAAATACAAAGTGTAAAGTTGTAAGAAAACATCACTGAGAGTGCTGAGTTAACTTTGCACTTGACCTGGGATGGACTTATATTTCATTTTGTTCAATAGGAATTGCTTTCAACTTTGTTCCCCCAAGGAACTAGGTGAATGTAATTTTAATTTTTTTTTCTTTTTTAAACAAAAAGAGTTTCCCAAACAGGTTCCATAGATATTTGACTTTTCTACTCAGCTGGAATCTTGAATGTTACTTAAGTTCACTTATATGCTTTCTAAGTTGCTTCTCATATACACACATTTGAGTGTGAAACATGCTGGGGATTGAACCCAGGAACTCAGCCATGATAAGAAAGCACTTGCTACAACTAAGCCAAACCCACAGGCTTTTTTAAAAAATAAAATGAGGTTGAGGATGCAGATCTATCTATCTCCATAAGAGACAGATAGATAATAGATAAATAGATAGATCTTCATATAGACCTCAGCAGTTCCACTGAACTTGTGGGTACTATAGCCTGACCAGGCATTGTACAACACTTGGTTAGTATGTCCAGAAAATCAGCATCAGCATATTTGGAGAAAGCCCACTTGACTGGGAAAATATGTATATTTGTTGGAAAGGCTGAAGTTCTCAAAAGCATAGTTTGTTAAAAGGTTTTGTTGCTGTTATGAAAGCTCATGTAAGAACACATGAGGTGTCATGTCTCAAGGACTTTGCTGTGGCACAGTTGTGGTGACCACACATTTCCTTGACAGTGTATTAGTTCATTAAGCTAAACTCATCCTCATAATTACACAATTGACATAAGATTAACTGAGTGGATGATCCAGATGTCCCAGGGGTCTACTGAGGGGCACTCTGTCCAATCATACTTTTACTCTTCCATTATTTTTAGACTAGTCTGGTGGAAATGTGCCAAGCAGCCATACAGAGCATTACACATGTTTTGTTCCAAGACTTGTGTTTAGCTATTGTATAGACTGAAACACGCACCGTTTACCAGCCACAGGTGCAAAGTAGAATCTTGATTTTAAAGAAGAAAGGGTCTTGTTCATTTAAAAGGAGAAAATATCTTGTATTTCTCAAAATACAGAAAAATTCTCAGAATATAATAATTATCTATGTGTCACCATCCAGAATTGATCATTGTTAAAGACAAACTATCTTTTCTATGAGAAATAAACCATCACGGATAAAAATCCAAGTATCCAGCCAGGCATGGTAGTACACATCTGTAATCTCAGAGATTCAAAAGGCTGAGGCAGGAGGATTGCAAGTTTGAGGTCAGCCTTGGCAATTTAGTGAAAGCAAAGCTTAAAAGAAATGTAAGAGGAGGAGCAGGGAGATGTTGGTCAAAGGATGCAGGTTTCAGTTAGGAGGAATAAGTGTTAGAGGTCTGTTGCATGATGATTACATTAATGATTATTATTATATATTTCAGAATTGTTTTATGTTCTCATCACACACACACAAAAAATAAGTATGTGAGGTGATTGGTTTGTTTTAATTATTCTATAATATGTACATATAACAAAATATCAATTTACTTCATAAAATATACAATTAATATTTGTCAATTAAATTCTTTAAAAATTATAAAGTAGTTTCTGAAAAAGACAATGGAACTAAAATTTTTGACATACAAGTAGTTAATATTTAAGCTGATGCTTTAAATTTTTTTTTCATTGGGGCATCTAGGGGAATAAGCTATTTTAATTTTTATTAATGTAAGCAAAACTATGCTTCTTAGATAAGATAGCAAAACAAATATCTCAGTGCTCAACCCAATGTTTAGCAAATAGTGTTCAATAAATACTTGTTGGATGAATAAGTAAAAGGAGTCATTTCAAATAATTTCAGAACTAGTGCTCTGTTAATGAGAAAATCATGCACTAAAAAAATGAGTTTAAATATACACAGTCAATACTTTCTACAAATCATATTATCTCTTATAAGGACTTAGATTAATGGTTCCACTTTCCAGTTTCAAAATCAAATAATTGTGATGCTAATGTCTTACTTAACCCAGGCAGCTTTTCCCAGGGACTCACCACCCAAGACCTGTAGACAAGGTTTCTCTGCCATCCTTCTGATGGTGTAGCAGATGTTACTTGAGCAAAGAAAAGATTCTGCTGGGCAAGGTAGTGCATGCCAGTAATCCCAGCATGAGAGGCTAAAGCAGGAGGATCACAAGTTCAAGGACAGTCTCAGACATTTCGTGAGGGAGGCCCTAAGCAATTTAGTGAGATCCTGATTCAAAATAAAAAATAAAAAGGGCTGGAGATGTGACTCAGTGGTAGAGTGCCTCTGGGTTCAATCCCTAGTACTGGAAAAAAAAAAAAAAACGTGAAATATACTTCTAAAGATCCCTCTATTCATATTAAGTTTAGTTATTTAAGTTGTTAGCTTTTAGATGGGCCAATCCCAAACTAGCAAATTACCACCCTTTGCTAGTATGTAACATTACCATCATTTGCTACTGTAACATTTAACATTTCTACTAATGAGGATTCAAAATATGCACACTGTAATTTCCTGATGTAATTGCTATTTCTCCCCGACAACCCTGCCTACTGAGATTGAACTCAGGGGTACTTTACCACTGAACTACACTCAAGCCCTTATTATTATCATTTTTTTTTTTTAATTTGAGCCTGGGTCTTGATAAATTGCTGAAGCTGGCCTTGAACTTCCGATCCTCCTGCCTCAGCCTCCTGAGTGGCTAGTATTATAGGTGCTATTAGCTGGAGGGTGGGGGGGGTTGCTAAAATGAAACTGAATAGTATCACATATAAGAACTCCATGCCTTGATCATTTCCACCTTGCAGTAAGTGTCCTTAACTTCCTTCTGCCAGGGTGAGAAGCAGCATGGACTCCCTTGAAAGATCTATTCAGAGGTCCACCATTAATGCTCTGTTTGGAAGAGTTGGGGAGACAACCAGCACTGAGTCATCCTACAGCTTTTCACTCTTTCAAAATGACAAAAAATAAAACTGCTACTACCCCACTCTCCATATATCTCCCAGTGGTGACCATGGTGAAAAACCACACTCAGAAGAAATGAAAGAAATTTACCGTCTTCAGGAAAGTACCTGACAAAGTGATCACTCCTCTTATGATGCAAGCCAACATTCTCAAACTGGTGTGCCAAGGACTGGAACCTTGGTCAAATGGGATTGAGAAAAACATATGAATATTTTAACACAAATATGAATTAACACATAAACATCAATACCAACATATTACATATTAACCATTAGGTTTGATCTTCAGCACCACACAAAAACAAATAAACCTAATAAAGATATTGTGTACATCTACAATTAAAAAATATTTTTAAAAAAAGAATCCTAGTTTAATTCTTTTTTTGGGTCTCACTATGTTGTCCGGACTGGTCTCTAACTTGTAAGATCAAATGATCCTCCCAAGTAACTGGGGCTAGAGGTATGCACCATGCTAAGCTCCTATTTAACTCTTTTTAGTATTTACCATACTTTCTGACCCTTGGAACACTTTTAAAAATGTAATACCAATAGAACTAGTTCCTATAGAACATGGTTTGAGAAATTCCAATGGAAGATAACAAACATGATTTATTATTTGATTTGAACAACCTATTTCACTAGAACATTTCTTTAACAAATATTTTCTCTACTGGTGACCAACACATACTAAAATGGAATTCCAGAATTCTGCCTCTGGCTCACTAGTTTAGGAAAACAATTCTGGAGTAAAATTCAGGTCCTGTGCTACGATCCCTCAATGTGTCCCTTCACTCCCAGAAAGAACCCTAGATTTACCCTTAAAAACTGATAAGATAGTGGCTCAAGTAGCTGAGACAAGTGGATTGCAAGTTCAAAGCTCAGCCTTAGAAAGGCCTTGAGAAACTTTGTGACACCCTGTCTCAAAAAAAAAAAAAAAAAAAAAACAGCCGGGATGTGACTCAGTGGTTAAGCAAGGCTGGATTCGATCCTGAAATCCCAGTCCTACCTCAGTAGTGTTGAATATGTTCATATTGTTATGCAACAGATCTCCAGAATTTTTTCATCTTGCAAGACCACAACTCTGTACCTATTGTACAACTTCACATTTACCGGCTCCATCTAGTCCCTGGCAATGGCCATTTTATTTTCTGTTTTTGTAAATTTGACTTCTTTAGATACCTTGTATAAATTGAATAATCAGTATTTGTTTTTTGTGACTGGTTTATTTCATTTAGCATAATGTCCTCAGGTCCCTTCATGCTGTACTATGTTACAAGATTTTCTTCTTTTTATAGAATGAATAATATTCTATTTTGTGTATATACCATATTTTGTTTATTTTTTCATCCACTGATGGGTATTTGGGTTTGTTCCACCTCTTGGCTGTTGTGAATAGTGCTGCAATGAACATTGTGCAAATATCCCTTCAGGATCCTGCTTTTGTCTGGGCTTGGTGGTACATAATTGTAATGCCAGCTACTTGGGAAACAGAGAAAGAAGAATCAGAGTTCAAAGCCAGGGCTGGGGTTGTAGCTCAGTGGTAGAGTGCTTGTCAGGCACTGAGTTCCATCCTCAGCACCACATAAAATAAATAAAAATAAAGCAGAGGTATTGTGTACATCTACAACTAAAAAAAAAAAAAAAAAGTTCAAAACCATCCCTGGGCCAGATGGCAAGGCACCACTTAGAAAAAAATTAAAAAATAAAAATTAAATTACACTGGACTTGGTGCACATGCCTATAATCCCAGCAACTTGGGAGGCTGAGGCAGGAGTGCAGGAAGATCACAAGTTCGAGGCCTACCAAGATCCTGTCTCAAAAAATAAAAAGGGCTGGGGATGTGGGTCAGTGATTTAGCTTCCCTGGGTTCAATCCTTGGTATCCAAAAAAAAAAAAAAAAAAAAAAAAGTTAAAAAAGATCCTGTTTCAATTCTTTTGGATATATGCCTAGAAGTGGGGTTGCTGGGTCAAATGGTAATCCTATTTTTAATTTTTGAGGAACCTGAAGTTTTCATAGTAACTAGAACATGAATATCCCTGTCGATAGTGCCCAAGAGCTCCAATTCCTCCACATCCTTGCCAATATTTGTATTTCCTGTGTGTTTTGATAGTTATACATAGTTATTACTAGGTGTATTTTTATTGGTTCTTACTTTCCCAAAAATATATAACCACTCTTCATTAACCCAAATATTTGATCACCTAGAACACATACAAGGTAGCCTCCAAAGAAAAGTCATACCTTCCCCAGTAGTGAAGGAAAGCACAGTAAGAACCAGTATCTACAAATGTGCAATTAAGAGAAACTATACCCAAAAGTCAGAGTGAAAGCTTGTTTGGAGGTTCTAGCAGGGGAGTGTGGCTGCTCAAATACCCTTGACTGAAGAAGATTCCCCTCCTCTACCAGAGGAGGTTGCCCTCTTTGACTGACTGCACAGCTGCTGGATGGATGCACATGGGACAGTGAGGGAGGAAGCGGACGTCCCCTAGCCAACCAGGTCAGCTATAAATTGGCCCTTGCAGTCATTGGGGTGACAGTTTCACAGCCAGATCACCCTCACATCCAACCAATATCTGCAATTATGTAATTAAGGGAAAGTACAACCCAAAATCAGATTGAAACAAGAGAATCTTTGTAATTGCTTAACCATTCATGGGATGAAGATTACAAGAATTTAATGTCTGTTTTTACTCAGCTATTTGTTTAAATAATAGCATTGTACATTTGCATAGTATTTATTATAAATACTATTGTATTTGTATATTATAAGTACTATGTTATAATATTTAAAGATATATGCTCAACTGTTCTCAAAATTTTATAGAAATAAACATCTTGGAATGAATAGTATATGTTACTGATAAGAAATTTCTAGGGGATTTTCCTATCAATATTGGTAAAATCTCTAAATCTAATAATAATTTTAGTGTTTTCAAACTTCCAAAGTACTAATGTGTGCCTGGTTTTATTTAATCATCCCTACCTCCTTGTGAGTCAACATTATTTCTAAAAAATCAAGGTGCAAACTACCTTCCTGAGGACATATATTTAATAAGTAGTTAGCTAAAATCAAAGCAAGATGGTTTCAGTCCAGATCCCTACCTCTTTTCACTCCTCCACTAGAGAACATATTTATGTTTAAATAAGTGTTTTCAAAATATTTTTTTCAGGGTCTCTAAACACACAGAACACATTTTTTTTTCCAATAAGGGCTCAATTAATTACATTCTGGACTTGGTCCTGTGTGAGAAGTTCAAACAAACAACAGTGCCAATACCACACCTGGGTGTGAAGAATAAACATGAAAACAAGGCATTGTCACCTCCCAGATGTTGGGGGTCAGGAGAACAGGCCCACACAAGAGATCCTGCTTTTGAGAAGAGAAGGTTGTGTGGATGGGGCAAGGACCAGCTCTTCCCGACTTCTTC
This sequence comes from Marmota flaviventris, assembly GCF_047511675.1. NCBI lineage: Eukaryota > Metazoa > Chordata > Mammalia > Rodentia > Sciuridae > Marmota > Marmota flaviventris. The sequence continues at coordinate 78,057,596 of NC_092507.1, forward strand.
CCATTGGCATGCAGAGCATCTCATCATGGTACTGATGTCCTCTAAGGCTTCCAGGAGTTGTGCATTTTTTAAAACAGCAGCAATCTGCTAACAGTCTACTTCCACCTCACTTTTTTTTTTGTTGTTGTTGTTGTTTGTTTGTTTTTTTAATGCCAGCCTGGGGCTCTTCCTCTCATAAGAGAAAGAATTTAAAATTCAGATAATGAATTATTGATGGCAAATTCTGACTTATTAAGAAATAACATCTCCATGTGAATTAGAAATTCTTATACCTGGTTCTCGCCAGATGCAGTGGTGCATACCTGTAATCCCAGCAGTTTAGGAGGCTGAGGCTGAAGGATCACAAGTTCAAAGCCAGCTTCAGCAACTTGATAAGGCCCTAAGTAACTTAGCAAGACCCTGTCTCTAAATAAATAAATAAAGGGCTAGGTATCTAGCTCAGTGGATAAGTGCCCCTGTGTTCAATCCCTGGTGCCAAAAAAAAAAAAAGAAATTCTTATACTGATTCTCAAAGTAAGTATAAGCAATATATATAGGCTTTTCAACATAAGATCAAAACTGATAAATGAATGAATTATTATAAACTGAAAATTATATATAGCTGGCAAATTTAAAGAACGTATCTAACATTAAAACTATAGTAGCAAGGTGAGGTGGCGACGCATACCTGTAATCCCAGCTACTCAGGAGGCTGAGGCAGGAAGATCGCAAGTTCAAAGCCAGCCTCAGCAACTTAGCAAGGCCCTAACACAACTTAGCAAGACCCTGTCTCCAAATAAAATATAAAAAGGGCTGGGGATGTGGTTCAGTGGTTAAATGCCTCTGGGTTCAATACCCAGTACCAAAAAATAAAATAAAACAAACCTATAGTAAAGCCCTGCCAATTCAGGAACATATTTTGGAAGTTCCTAGAGTGCAAGTGGTTGAAAGCATGAGCTTTGACGTTAGAAAGACCTTGCTTACATTTTGGTTCCACTACTTATCTGCTGTGTATCTTTCCAATTTCCCAGGCCTGAGCATATTACAGAGCCTCTCTAAGATTCCTCACCTGTAAAAGGGGACCAATAGCACCTCTCTTTTGGGAATCTCCATTAGAATTAAATGTAAAATGACAGTGTTTGTATACCTCTAGTGCAAAGAATGTGTCGATAGGTTGTAGCTGTTAATAATGCAGAGCCTTGGGATCATTTCTTTTGGCATCAATTCCTATGAAATAATCCTATTAATGTGGGAAATGTAAGTGATTCAGTTACTCTATACTTACATTCTGGCATAGTGCTTTAGTCAGCTTTTTCCGCTGCTGTGACTAAGACCTGACAAGAACAATTTTAGAGGAGGAAAAGTTATTCAGGGGCTCACAGTTTCAGAGGTCTCAGTCCATAGACAGCCGGCTCTGTTCCTTGGGGCTTCGGGTGAGGCAAAACACCATGGCAGAAGAGTGGTGGAGGGAAACAGCTCACATGATTATCAGAAAGGAGAGAGAATCCACTAGCCAGATACAAAATATAAACCCAAAAGGCAAGCTCCCAGGGACCCACCTCCTTCCTCCAGCCACACCCTACCTGCCTTCAATTACCACTCAGTTAATCCCATCAGGGGATTAATTCACTGACTGGGTTAAGAGTCTCACAACCCAATCATTTCTTCTCTAAACCTTCTTGCATTGTCTCACACATGAGCTCTTGTCTCACTCACACATAACACCTTATATCCAAACCATAACAAATAACCCGGAATTACATCTTTGAATAATATTGGACATCAACTGATTTTTTTTGACACCTTGTCTAAGATACAGAAAAATGTTAGTTACTTGAGCTTTCTAAATTTAGAATTCCAAACCAATAAAAATGGACTTACTTTCTTTCTTTTCTTCTGGGACAGGAGATTGAACCCAGGGACGCTTAAGCACTGAACCACATGCCCAGCCTTTTTTTTTTTTTTTTGAAACAGGATCTCACTAAGTTGCATAGGGCCTTGCTAAATTTCTGAGGCTAGCTTTGAACTTGTGATCCTCTTGCCTCAGTGTCCCTAGCCACTGCATAAGCCACCATGTCCAGCCCAATAACAACTTTCTACTTATCCAAAAGAGATTCCAATTTTTTTTCTATATTTCAGAACTGTTGACCAGTTACTTTTGCTTACACCAAACTGAACATTCTTACTTTTAGATGAAAAGCAATATCAAAGCTTTTTTGGTTGTAAGTGATAAAAAATCCAACTTAAATTGGCTTAAGCAGAAGGGAATGTATTAGCTCCAGTAACAGGGAACTTTAAGAGTTGACCTAGTTTCAGATGGAGCTAATGTGTTGGCATCATTTGCAGATAGTTTCTTCCATGAAGTCTGATGTTAAAACTATGGGCAGCTTCAGGCTTATGCAGTTCTTCAACTTGAGGGCCCAAAGAAAAAGAATTCCTTCCTCTTCTTTCCTAGTATTAAAGCAAATCTTAAAGAAGAGTCTTATTAGTTCAGAGCAGGTGGGGCACTGTAGTCACCTCACTAGAACCACATGCCCAAGAGAAAGGTGAATTCCCAGAACATCAAGATCTGATTCCTGACAAAAGGGGGTTGGTAGAATGAGCAGGTAAAAACCAGAGATGCCCACAGCAAGTAGTTTGGGCTGGATTGCCTGCAAACAAGGCTTCAGCATGGCCATGATGACATCTATTAAAATATGCATCTATTTCATGAAACCACATAAAAATGTTTCAAAAATGAATTAGGGTGGGCCATTCTTGACTCATGTTTATTCTCCATGCTAACTAAGTTGCACATGTGGTGAACATCTGCAAAAAAGTAAAGTTATCCTCATATGTTCTGCATCCTAAGCTGTACAGTGGAGTATGTGCATAATTCCATGAAGAAAAAAAAGGAAAAATTATCCTTCCATATTGAAAAAGGAAGCCAGACCACTAACAAATAATAGTCATTTACAATTACATGAAAAGTAACAAAGGAAGAAATTTTCTCCGTATTAGAAAAGTAAGTAAGGCAATTAATAAATAACAGTCCAAGAAGTCTTCATAAAACTTTTGCCAATTTCAAAATAAGAGCAAAAGAGTTGACATTATAACAAATTTTCATAACACTAAAAAGGAAAAAATAGAAAGAAGGTGTTCGTTAGCATTATTTGCTTTAGCAAATGACTATTGCTGACTAAGTCAATTATTCTAAACAAAACAGTCATATCTGCAAGGGAAAATAAATTATTTTGAATATTAAAAATTACAAAAAGGAAAATTCTGTCTCTTTTGTTTAGTCCCAAGACTGAGAATGACTCAAACTGATTTCACTTTTCTTCTTTTTGGCATATGAGTGCAGAGAATACTGTAATCTCTCAAATTAGAAGATTCTTGCTGAGACCTCACTGTGCTCTACAAACATGATCTCTCTTTTCAGCTTGGTTATATTCCAACTCCAGGAGTGAGGGCAATGTTATGATCAGGGAGGGGAAAGAAAGAAAATATTTACATAAGTTCCATGATACAACAATTCTAAATCCAAAAAGAAATTCATGACACAAAGGATATATATTTACATTGCTATGGATCTTTCCCGCTTTTCTCTTTTGCTGTGATATTATTATCATTATTATTATTATTATATCCTTTGAACTTAGCATATGGGGGTACATAATCCAAATAGGACATAGTTAAAGAACGTGGAGAAGTTACAAAAAAACTAAGTCATCCTTTGCAATGAAAACACACATAAAAATATCACAAGCCAGTTGAAGATATCTTCCAAAAATGACACACCCAAAATATGAAATGTTTTTGCTAATAACACTAGGGTATTTTCTTAAATCATTAGACTATTGTATAAAAATCTCATCTGGAAGGCCTCAAATTTTAAACATTAGTTAATTAATTAATATGTACTAGACTGAAAGTGAAAAATTGCAATGATGGGAACTTTTGCAAGTAGTGATGTGAACATCTTTTGGTATTTCTCTAGAGCCCATAGGAAGAACACACTTTATATGTCCTATTAGATATGGTAATTAAATAGAATAACTTTATGAGAGTCTAATTTTTTCTTTAATATTCTCAATTTACGAAGTTCTATTGTGAGAATTTCAGTATCTTACCTGTATCATCTTCACTTAACTAAATAGAGAATAATATAACATCACAGTCCGTTAGTGATAATGCTACAATCAAAGATGATGGCAGCCTGGGCAATTTATTCAGTTTGGCTAAGGTATTTATTCTGTTCTAGATAATTCAATGTCAGATCTATGCTTGAATGATCAAGTTTTTTCTCTAAACATTCTTTTCTTTTCACTTCTAATGTCCTGAAGAGCATGCCTGTTGTGTCCCCTACTTCACCGAGCGGAGAGCCACTCACACACCAGGTGTCCAGAGAGTACTCCTGGAAGAAAGGGTAAAATCCCCAAAAGTTACAAAAAAGAGAAGATACTGTTGCCAGCGTTTCACTGCTGCAAATCTGCTCCAGCACTGCCCCCCCACACACCCTTTTTTGCTAATATTCCTGACACAGCAGAGAACTAGTCTTCAGTGTAAATCCATAAGTCCTCATCTACCCTTCTCAAGTTACTATAGCAAATCTTCAGTGAAGGTTCCTTTCTTAGGTCCCTTTGAGTCAGATCAGAGTGTGAGGTCCTGGGTTCAATCCCCGGTACCACAAAAGAAAAAAATGAAATGAAGAGAAAGAGAAGGGAAAAGTGGAGGGGTTGGGAAGGAAGTGGAGGAGAACTAGAACTTGGGATTGTGGACTGCTAGATCCCAGATTTCTAATCCATTTCTTCAATAAGTGTCAACAGAAAAAAGCAGTGAGAAGGTCTAAACAAGAGACTGATGCTACCTCTGGAATAACATCTCTCACAATGTAAACTCTTCCTGAGAACATCCTAACTTAAATTTTGATTATTATCTATATTTTGAATCAAAAAAGCAATTTCAGTTTTAACAGATGTACCGTCTTAATTTGTCTGTAGCTTGGCGCAGGAGAAAGTTGAAGACCAGGGTCTGAACTTGAGTCCTGTCATCTATTGTCTGTACACCATCAGAAAAGTCATCTCATGCATGAATTCGGCATGATTATACTTGTCTCTCCATATATGACAAACGCCTGGCACATAGTAGGTAAGTACCTACTAATAAATGATTGTCCCCACTCTTTAGTTCAGAACAGATCATTTAACAAGATTCTGCCTTTGTATTAAATGCATTCTTACAATCCTAAACCATATTCAATTAAATTTAAAATAAGTGATGAATAATATCAAAGCATGGTAGGCAAAACATTAAATTCTATTACTAGCCTATTACTTTATTTTATTTATTTGTTTTTATATGATGCTGAGGATCAAACCTGGGCCATGCACATGCTACGCGAGTGCTCTACCGCTGAGCCACAACCTCAGCCCTGGATTTCTTTTATAAAATACAAATAAACCCATAATTTTCTAAGTATAAAAATTGAATCATGGAGAAAGAGATCACTTATATGATAGACTTTAAATGATCTAACAAGATGAACTATCACACTTTCTTAAACTCAGAGAAATAACACTTATTCCATAGATGTTTCTTAACCAATGATGAAGGTCTCAAGATTCATTTTATGGCCTGTGATTTTTTTTTTCTTTCTTTAATGGTGGAGACAGAACCCAGGGCCTTGCATATGCTAAAAACATACTACACCTCTGAGTTACACCCTTAGTCTCAGGAGTTATTCTTAAGAAAAGATGTAGCTAAAGGTTAAGTATTTTACCTCCACCAGTCAACAGAGAAGCTTGCTGAGGCTAAGATTTTGATCTCTTTAGTTTACTTCTGTATTCTCAACACCCTGAACAGTGTGGAACACACTTAAATACTTGCTCAATTAGTGACTTAAAGGATGATGGGGCCAGGCACCTTTGTACACACCTGTAATCCCAGCAGCTTTGGGAGGCTGAGGAAGGAGGATCATGAGTTCAAAGCCAGCCTCAGCAAAAACAAGGTGCTAAGCAACTCAGTGAGACCCTGTCTCTAAATAGAATACAAAATAGGGCGGGGTATGTGGCTCAGTGGTCAAGTGCCACTGAGTTCAATCCTTGATACGACCCCCCCCCAAAAAAAAAGAAAAGAATGATGGGGCTTGGGCTCAGTGGTAGAGCACTTACCTAGGGCATGTGAGGCACTGGACTCGATCCTCAGCACCACATAAAGATAAACAATAAAATAAAGGCATGCTGTCCATCTACAACTACAAAAGAAGAAGGAGGAGGAGGAGAATAATAATGAGGGGCTAGAGATACAGCTTGTCAATAGTGTGCTGGCCTAGCCTAGTGTGGTCAAGGCCCTACTTTCAATCCCCAATACCACAAAAGAAAGAAAGAAAGGGAGGGAGGGAAACAAAGAGAAAGAAAGAAAAGAAAAAGAATGATGGAAAATGATTCTTTATCCCATTTCAGATCTCTTGATGTTGTCAAGTTGTTAACTCTCCATGTCTAGGCATTCTCTTCAATTCCTAAATGTCAGTTAGGTCAAAGGGTCTACTTTTCCATAAAATCTGAAAACACAGATAAGATCTGTTCAAATACTATATTTTTTATTTTAGAACTTATTTTTGTACAGCTTACAGTACAATTTTAACAACAATAAAAAAGAAACAAGGTTTTGAGGCTTGGGTTTACATGGTTATAACAAATTAAAATAAACTTTTAATTTAAAAAATTACCTATTTCTATCAAATGTTTTGACCTTTATTATTTTATTTTTTTTTTTTTTTGCTGAAATACCCTCTGCTTGGGCATTGCATTAAAACTACCTTAATTACCACTTGTTGGAGAATTCTATTTTGTTTGAGATACACCCTGCTTATAAATTCATCTAGAATGGATGACATCTTGTTTTTCTATTCATGCAACTACTAATAAGTAGCCAACTATTTATGTTCCAAACACTTTAAATAGATATCAAACAAGAGATCTGTGAAATTGGAATGAAGCTTTGGAAAAAAAATACGAATAACAAAGACTAGTATGGTACTAGATTAGCTGTTAGAAACTTGTGTTTTCTCATACTTTTTTATTTTTAAAAATTCTCAGATTACTAAAAGAACTTCTTGTTTTAAGTTTCAACTGCTGACTCAAAATATCAATTGAGGCACAAAAGTAAGCACTTTGATTTATTTATGTTTCTACATCCATAAATACTAGAAAGTATAACATGCATGAACAGAATTTCTTCAGAAGAAAGAAATATGTTCACAATGGAATGTCTCTGATGTTTACATTAAAATCAATGTAGATACTAATCTCTCACAGGGTATCAACACTTCCTTTCTTTGTGGGACAGAGAAATATTCTGATTTAATACTTGGTTTGTTCATTAACCAACATTGCACAGGGTGTGGTGGTGCATACCTGTAATCCCAGTGACTCAGGAGGCTGAGGCAGGAGGATCAAAGTTTCAAAGCCAGCCTTAACAATTGGTAAAGCCCCAAGCAACTTAGTGAGACCCTGTCTCAAAACAAAAAGTAAAAAGGGCTGGAGATGTTGCTCAGTGGTTAAGTGCCCCTGAGTTCAATCCCTGGTACCAAAAAGTAAAAAAAATTTAAAAAATAAAAAAAGAGAGAAGAAAAAGAAGAAGAAGAGGAAAAGAAAAAAATTATCATTGGACTATGTTTAGTGCTCCCTCCTTGCCACACACTGGAGATTTAACCCAGGGCCTTACACATGCTGAGCAAGTGCTCCATCACTGAGCCACAAGCACAGTCCACATTGCATTATATTTTAGAAAACAATAGAGTCCAATATTTTTTACAAGTAAAAAATGCTGACTTTGTTTACATAAAAGATGGTAGAATCAAGCATGAACGAATCGCAGAAAATAAATTTGGGTGATCATTATACAAAATATTAAAAACATACTCTGTCTACATTAATAAAACTTTCAAAGGGATTGCAACCAATTCTGTCAAAGCCTTAGAAGTTCCTCTTTTGGCACTTAAAAGAGCAGAACATAAAACATTTTGTGATTTTTTTCCTTTGTGGATAATTAAACACAAGCCATGAGAAAATAAATGTACAGATGTACACCATATTGTCATCACTCTAAGGACCAGAGTCATGTATAGGAGACAATCTTTGGAAGAAACATTTGAACTACATTTGAGGCATGTTACTGACTTCCCCTAACTTTTGATAACTTTATCAAACATAACCCTTATGTCTTCCTTTTTATTTAAAGTGATTACGTTTAGCTCTTATTTTCTTTCTTCTTTCAGGAAAGCCAAACATTTTCAAATAACCAATGCACATTATTAAGGTGTGTGTGTATAGTGCCTCTTTGTGATTTACAGAAGAATATTGTGTTTTGTTTTCTGTGGGGGCAGACATCAGCCTTCACCAAGCTTTCTCTTCATTCGTAAACCATGGTCAGAGAAAAACTTCCTGCTGGTTGCTAGCTCAGAGGTGGCACCTATTTCTCCCTGGACCTGCAACAATTTCTCTCCTTTTACTTGGGAGCAAGTATTAATGTTCATAAATGGAAACTGATAGAATACAGTCCCCTTCCTGTGCTCAAGGAACAATCATTCTCTAGGCAGGGATGAATCAGATTCAATATTACTAATGGCTTTCGGAATCCTAAAGAGCCGCTCAGAAGGACCCATGCTGAGAATTCTAAGAATTCATCTGGCAACTCAATAATTAGTGTCAATATATATCCATTCATTTCATCTATTCAGCCAAAATACAATTGAGACCCTCTAAAGGGCCAAGCACAGCTGGCTGCTAGGGATGCCATCATGAATGAGATACCTGACCTCATGAAAACTAAAATCTGATAGGAGAGATACACATTAATCAAATAATCCAACGTGTGTGTGTGTGTGTGTGTGTGTGTGTGTGTAATTACAACTCTAAAAAGTACGAGGCAGAAAAAGTTTACAGTGCTTAAGGCTGAAAATAGCAGGAGTTGATATAATGGGGAGAGAAAGACGTCAGGACAGTATGCCTGATATGGGGTGGGGGACCAAAGAAGTGAGCAGTGGGAAGAGGGTTAGTGCAGCAGGAGAAACTGAATGATTGTCAGTGCAGCTAGATCCCAAGCAACACTTGATAGATTTCTTTGCAAGGAGCACTGAGAAGGCACTGAAAAGCAAGTGTATTTGCAATTTGAAACTCTTACTCCGACAGCACAGCTCTTGGGAAGGTCTGGGTTCAGGTGGAGGGGATGCAGGCAATCTGGCCAGGTGTGGGTATCTGTTGCAGTCACAGTGGGCTGGTGCTAGGCTAATGATGGAGCTAAGAGATGACCTCGATGGTCAATGATAGTAGCCATCACCTTGGAGAAGGCAGAAACTTCAAAACAGCTCTTAACAAAACACTGGGAAGTTGGTACGGTAGATTTCCTCTTGTGATACTGTAAAGCCATCCGCGAGTCACTGGTGTTTCTTCTACTTCTCTTCTGACTCCAGAGAAGGGTGTGTCGGCTCAGATTCTATCAGAGGCACACCAGGGGGTGAGGAAAAGAAGTTGATAAGTGAGTTTTCTGGCAAGGGCCAGTTGGTGAGAATCTTTCTCTAGGCTGGTTTTTCTCTCTCCCAGGCAAGCTGTGAAGTGTCACAGATGGTCAGACTTTAGGGTCTTAAGTCCTCTTCATGGTCCTTTTCTACTCAGCCTGCCTGGCTCTTGTGTTTATTCTCTCACACTTTTACCACCACTGTATCTTAAACTGCTCTTGGGAAAGTACTGTAAACAAATCCTCTGATAAATAAATCCTCTCTAAGATGTAAAGAAAAAGGTTATGAATGACTTCTCCCAAGCAATATTTAGGGTTTAATATCTAAAAGAATGAGTCTCTACGTATGGAAGGCCTGACATTAGTTAACAGAGAGAAAAAGTATCTGGGGACGCAGAATAGAATTGTTTTGCTCTGGGATTATACTGCCTTCCCTTTGGGGCTTGCTCTTCCTACAATTTGTGTCTCTTAAAATTTGTTGGCAGAAGAGGTGAGAAAGTTTTTAAAAAATTTTAAAAGGCCAGTTTTCTACAGCTGGACTCAGTGTAGGTTAGAGACTGAGAGTGGGGAATATAGCTTAGTGGTAGAACACTGGCCAAGCCCAGCAAGGCCCTGGGATTGATTTCCTCCTCCCCCTCAACCCAGCAGAGAAAAAAAGAAAAAAAGGAAATAATGTATATCACTGTGGCTCTATGCTCTCTAAGAGACTGCATCAGAAGGGAGTGCATCATTTTCTGTGGTTTAAATGTAATCTGTGTGCTGATAACGCCCAGTTCATATCTCTCTTCCCAAACCCCCCTCTAACAGATTCCTCCACCCAGATATGATCCACTGTCTCTGCTTAGACATCTCACAAGCATTTCAAACTTAACATGCTGGAACTGGAACTCTTGATTCCTTTCCCACCCCAGCAGAAACCAGACTTCTCTAACTCAGTAAAGGATCCCACCAAACAACAGGAACTTGGGGAATGAGGTCAACCTGAACTTCCCACTTCCTGTATTACTTTCCCCCTATGACTTCCATAACAAATTATCACAAACTTAGTGTATTAAACAACAGAAATTTTATTTTATCATCATCATCATCATCATCATCCTGGAGGCTGAAAGTCTGAACATGTACATCATCAGCAGGACTATACTCCCTCTAGAGGCTGCAGGGGAGAATCTTTCTTGACTCTTCCAGCTTTTGGTGGCTCCAGGCATTCCCTGTGGCTGAATCATACTAATTTCTTCCTCCATCTTCACATTAACTTCTCCATTTTTTTTCCTGGTGCTGAGGATTGAACCCTGGGCCTTGTACATGATAGGAAAACATGATACACTGATGGGTCCTCTTAACTTTTTTTAATAATATTTTGCTACTATGATGAGTTTTTTAAAAAAATATTTATTTTTTAGTTGTAGGTGGACACAATACCTTTATTTTATTTTTATGTGGTGCTGAGGATTGAACCCAGTGCCTTACGCAAGCTAGGCAAGCGCTCTACCTCTGAGCCACAACCCCAGCACCTACGATGGGGTTTTTTAAATACTTTTATTTGATTTGTTTATTTTTATGTGGGGCTGAGTATCAAACTCAGTGCCTCACATGTACTTGGCAAGCACTATAGCACAGAGCTACAACCCCCTCTTAAGTTTTAACTGCATCTGTCCTCCGTGTCTCTTATAAAGACATGTGTCAATGGATTTAGAACCCCCTTGGATAAAAATCCAGGGTAATTTAATTTGGAAATTCTTAATTATATCTGCAAAGACCTTTTCCCAAATGAGCTCACATTCACAGGCTCTAGGGATTAAAATATCATTATACCTGTTGAAGGCCACCATTCAACCCACCACACATTCCACTGTACTTCACAACCAGTTCATCTATAAGTAATGGAGAACTTACCTTCAGATTGTATCTCTCAAGTCCATCTATCCTCACTGTTATGAAGGTGCTATGCCTCATTGCTCCTTTGCTATGACCCTAATTCAAAGGACCTCTGTCTCTCTTGAGAATTTCTGCCATGACCTCCTACCAGCAATGATCTCCCTACTTCAGCTTGCAATTTGTTCCTTACGCAGCAGCAAAAAGTGGCTTTTAAAAATATATACATCAAACCATATCCTTCTTTCTCCTTAAACACATCAAATTCACTCAGAACTCTCCTTGCACTTAGGGGAGTTCTCATCCAGTCCCCCTTACTCCCCAGCCCTTTCCCAGGCTCTGGTGCTCAAAATTTTCTAGCCATGTGGGCCTCCTACCAATTGTTCAGAGAGGCTGTCCTGGCTGCCCTGTGCAAAAAGGCATTCTCTGTTATTCTTCCTCAAAGAATCCTGTCCTTGAACTTCCATGGCATTTCTCAATTTGTAATTGATTTAGCATTTTATCAACATCTCCCAATATTACATGGAATCCCCTTGATGATAGAAACCAAATCCTTTTTTTAAAAAAATATATTTTTTTAGTTGTAGATGGACACAATACCTTTATTTTATTTGTTTATTTATATGTGGTGCTGAGGATTGAACCCAGGGCCTCGCACGTGCCACTGAGCCTCATCTCCAGCTCCCCTTTTTTTTAATATTTATTTTTTAGTTGTAGTTGGGCACAATATCTTTATTTTATTTATTTATTTTTATGTGGTGCTGAGGATCGAGCCCAGGGCCTCACACGTGCTAGGTGAGCATTCTACCACTGAGCCACAACCCCAGTCCCACCAAATCTTTTTTATTCAGTGCTGTATTTCTAGTGCCCAGCTGAGCACTGCACTTGGCAGCAGTTCAACAAACACCTGTTTAAGAAAATGAATGAATTAGTTAATTCATAATTCCCATTGTTCATCGAATAAAAGACAAATCTTGCCTGATACTCTAAACCCAGACTACCACTTCTCCTTAATGTGAAGCTTGACTCCTACAAATTCTGCCACCTTGTTTTCCTCCCCTCTTTGAGTTATGCATTTTCTCCTTCTGGGATGTTCATTACCTCCTTTGGATTATCACCCTTTAGTTTTTCTTCTGCATCCAATTCAAATCCTCCTCCAGGAAGCGCTCTGTCACCATGCCTACGTTATCTCCCACCTCTCTGCTCTCTCTAAGCTTCTGGTACTGATTCTCACCTATCTGTCCACCTGGACTAACTGCCAGAAATGTAACCCTCTGTTTCACACTTCTTTGAACCCATCATTATAAGAACTGAGACAATGTAATGCCTTGGAAACCTGCCACTAGCTATTTTCAAGTCTCAGTTCTGCCCACAACTAACCATGTGTCCTCAAGCACTTTATTTCACCTCTCAAGTTCATGTTCTTCATGTGTGAAATAAAAGAGTTTGATCATATTTTTTGAAGGCTCCTCTTGCTCTCAAAGGCCAAACTTTAATGATCAATTAGACTATCCACTTCAGAAAGGAATGTAAAGATTAAGTTAGTTATTTTTTCATTATTTAGAGAATAATTTGTTAGTTTCTATAATCAAACCCACATAGATAAGACCTTACATATTAAATGGAGTACATTATGCCTATACAAATGGGGAAAAATAATATTTCTAGACCTGTATGGCTGTTAATTTTTGTATAATGCCAACTTAACGCAGTATACTGGGATGCTTTTTCCAATTAAGCTAGTTATTATACAATGAACTTAGAAAAGTGTTTGGTACTTAGAAAATACTCAATAATGGTATAGGGGCATAGCTAAGTGGTAGCATGTTATGTGCTAAGTCCTGGGTTCAACACCCAGCATCAAAAAAAAAAAAAAAAAGAAAGAAAAAGAAAAAAGCAAGGAAGAAAATAGTATCCAATAAATGGTTTGCTGCTTACTTCATTTTCTTTTCCTAGCAAGAAAACTGACATTCAGCAATATGATTAATGTAACCCAATTTCAATAGCTAGCAAGGTCTTCCACCTTTAAAAAAAAAAAGTTTTCCCCTACCTTTGTGACAATAACAATCACTTTGCATGCAAAAATTTTAGTTGCTAAACCCTTTCCATAATCTTTGTCACACTTCATCTTGGTATTTAACTCCATGAAGCATAATACTTATAATGAGAAAAGGGAAACTCAAAGGGATCAAATCACTTGCTGAAGGTCACAGAGCCAGCAAGTAGCTTAACCTAGGACCACATCCAAGAACTTAGTCTCTGAAGCTTAAATTCCTTCTCATATCACACAGTACTACATGGGAGTACAATTAATGATGGAATTTCATTGAATCACATTTCTGCTAGTAGAATCTGTGCTAAAAGGGCAACAATCAGTTGCTTATAGTAAACTTTGAAAAGCCAACAGCAATTTTTATTGGACTTGATAGTTTTTCCATGCAGGTAATTTTTCTACGATTACACTTTTGCTGCCTTCCAGATCCATCCAGGGCTCGGTGTGTGTGCAGTTCCCATTAATGTTAATGTGAATTGCATACCCTACTTCTTCACAGAAAACACACCCAGAAGCACTCAACCATTTAAGAGGCAGAAACTTCCAGGTACATGCTGTCACATGAGCAGGCACCCTGCTTCTCCCTGGGACTGTCTACTGACACAACATAAAAGCTCCATAACTTAAGCTATTTTTCCCCCCAGACATATTTGGAAGTTGGAGGTGACCCAGAAAGAGATGCATTTCAGGTTCCGTCCCAAATCAAAAGGTTGGAAAACTTTTTTTGTTTGTTCACATTTTTAAAGCTAAAAAAGACTTGTATTTTCAAACTATTTTATCAGGTCAAGCTTAGAAGTAACATCAAGTTTCCTAAAAGGTCACTTTCCTCTCTTTGAGTGGAATTGTGAAAAGAGCCCTGCCCAGCAGACCAGGGACATTGGTTTCCAGCTCCAGCCCTGCTGGGCCAGTCTTATAACTTTGGAGCCTGTTTTAAAAAGTAAACAGATAAAAATACCTGTTTTCCCTCTTCACAGGGGCGTTGTGAGATACTGTCTGTGAATGTATTTACTATCAACTACTTTTCAGATGTAGGAGATTAGTATTAACTGCTCCCAAAAACGTGAGAAAGAAACCTCCCTCTATGAAGTATGTGTTCATATTCTGCCACCTAGTGGTCACAAGTAGACATCATTTTTAGCATTTAAGCTTATGATATTAAGGTAAAATTAACAAATGAACCTTTTCAATATTTTTAGAAAATTCAAGCCAATTCCCTTTATTTAGCCAATTTTCATCAATCTTTGCTGAATCTATGAATGCTACATCTTTAATGTGAGGAAATAGTGTAAGGAATATAATTACATAGATGTAATTTACTTAAACTAAAATTTACCACTTGCCTAACACCATGTTTTTTTTTTTTCAAGCAGATCTGTTTTTCCTAGCATATACTCATTTAATATTGATGTAATTATTGGGTACTACTCTGCCAGAGACACAACAGAGAACTAAAGTTCCTGCTCTCGACTGAGCTTACATTGAAGAGGGGAAGAGAGAAAATAAGTGGCAGGGATGGTATTGACAATGACCAGAAAAATGGTGTGTGGACCATCCAGTGGAGCAAAGTAAGAGGGAGGTGAGTGACAAGGTCAGGGAGGTGATAAGGCCACCAGCTCAGCACAGGCCACAGAATTGAGACCTGGCTTTGGGACCTCCCCGTGAGATAGGAAGCCACTGGAGAATTCTGAGGAGTGGAGTGACCTAATAATTCTGAGTAACTCTCTTGACAAAATGAAATACCAAATAACCTGACAGACAAGTTTAATGGAATGCCTGGGGAGAAATGGTTCCCATAAGAACACAAATGGTTCAAAAAGTTTATAAAAACAGCTCAAAAGGGAACTTGCAGGAAGGCTTATAAAGGAAGAATGCATAGTATCTTTACATGGAAGCAAGTTATATTAGGCGAACCAAAGCTATTTTTACTCCTGATTATCTCAACACACACACATATATGCACACATGTACACACACACAGCTTTTATAACAATAGTACATAAATTCTCAAGACCCTCTTCAATGAAGAAATAAATATTTCCAAGACATCCACTACTGGCAGGTAACCTGAAATGTAGGTTTGGGATACAAGACAGGGCTCCTAAAGTCACTTGTAGATAGGAGACAAAACACACATACATAAAAAGCTCAGTGGTAGACCACCTGACTAGCATGTGCAAGGCCCTGGGTTTGGGCTCAGCACTGCAAAAAATAAACAAATGAATAAAGAAAGAGAGAGAGAACACAAGACGGTGTATAAATGCCTAGGGAGAGCTGGAGATAAGGCTTAAGCATTTAGGAAAAAAAGCTATGCTAACACACCAGCTGCAGAGGATGCCAGGTCAAAAAGAAACAGAAGCAAGGGAAACAGGGTAGGGACCTAGGAAGATCGACCTTGGTCTATGCTTCAAATCCCCAAAAGACAGGATATTAAGAGGCCATGCCTGGATTGTAGACTCATTGAATTTTAGAAGGGAAGGAAAATTAAATATGATTGAATCCAACAGTCTCGTTTTACAAAAACCCAGATCTGTCAAGATTCCACTGGTTGGTGACAGAGCTGGGTCCAGAACAAATGCTCTTACATTTCCAGTCCATTGCTTTTGTACACCCTGCCAGAAAAAATGACAGCAAACCTATGGAATTCTAAAGTTACAAACCAGGCTAGGAAGAGAGCCTCATGGGGCCATGGAGAGCATAGACAGTGTGCTGGTTTGCAGAACGCAGGCCTAGGAACTAAGTCGTCAGCAAGATGGAGTGCAGTTTTCTTCCTGGGATATCTTCTGACCGCAGGGAAGAGTAAAGACAAGATAGAATTAGATAGTAGCAGCCCAGTTCCAATGGAAATGAAGAAAAGATGTATCCAGAATATATGATAAGGAGCTTGAGATGCTCTATGAACCACAGGCCACCTTGGATGGTTTGATCAGAATACTGGTGGAAAATGGAAAAGCTGTTTACAACTACCAAGGGAATGTGTGAACCAGAAAATTACCATTGTGGGGAGCAGATTGGATGTCCCCCTGTGTTTCACAAGGCCTACAACTTATTTTATGAGGCTGTCTGACATGTACAGGCAGGAGCCTCTCCAGAAGCACACACCATGGGTGCAGAGCTGGCACACACGGCAGACTGTAACCTCCCCTGAGCTACCTTTCAATGTGCCTGCACCAGCCCTACATGGAGAGCGACAGCAACCAGCATCTGGAGATCGTACTGCTCCCCACATCTTGGCATATGAGCGTGGCCTCCTGGCTCCAGACTACTGGCTACTTCCCTATCCCTCAAGTGGACAGTCTTATGGACAGGACCCAGTGTCATATCCTAGGAGCAGACTCTTCACCCACCAGCCTTTGTAGAGTCCTCCTGGATCATATTGCAGCCCCCCTTTGGCCTCCCCAGGTATGCTTACTACTGCTATAGCAGTACCCCACCTGCACATCATTTATGAGCACTTCTAGGTGAAAGAAATGAATTTCTGAAGAGAATGACTGAGGAATCTGGCTTTTGTAAATTAACATACTTTACATATCACTTACTTTTGTATAGAAGGTCCCTCATTTCATATTTTCCCTTTATGCCTATCTGTATCTAAATGTTTATAAGAACATATTCTATAATTATAACTAATGTTTAAAATCCTATAGAGTTAACTGAGTAAAGTTCAGAATCATGGGAATGAAAACTACCTACAAGAAAATTGCCAATGTTTATATTCTAAGAATGTGAGAGGTCAGTGAAAAGTTCTCTGATCTTACCAGGTATGGTGGCACACACCTGTGATCTCAGTGACTCGGGAGGCTGAGATGATCAGTCTCAGCAACTTAGAGAATCCCTAAGCCACTTAGTAAGACTCTGCCTCAAAAATAAATAAATAAATAAGCGAGCTAGGGATATGGCTCAGTAATAAAGTGCTCCTGGGATCAATCTCCAGGACCAAAAAAGAAAAGAAGGAGAAGGAGAAGGAGAAGAAGAAAAGAAAAAAAAAGTTCTTTGATCCCAGACCTTTTGCATTCCACAAAACTGTGTATATTGTGGTATTGAATAAATGTTTTCATTGGCTGGCGCGCTCTCTCTCTCTCTCTCTCTCTCTCTCTCTCTCTCACACACACACACACACACACACACACACACACACACACAAAGATGGAGAGAAGTTACTAGAATGCAAGACTGTAGAGGACCACAAACAAGTTAAGATGATGTTAATTAAGTTAAGCTGTGTATAATTATTAATTAAGATGAAGTAACGCGCCAGCGAGCCATTAAGATGATAGAGATTCCTTAATGACTGACTGCTGTATCTAATGATGTTAAGCTGTGTATAATTGTTAAGATGATGAGGATTCCTTAATGACTGATTGCTGTAACTGGTTGATGCTAAATTGAAACAAGCTGTGTATTCAGTTGTGTATATATACCCCTGCAGTCCTACAATAAATGGCTCCCACTGCATCAATCTTCACAAGTTGCTTGTCACTCACCCCCCGGCTATTTTGCCCAGCCAGCCGGGCTGTGGCACAAGACAATAACTGGCCTTTAGTTTGAAGCATTAGTAAAACGGACCCAATGCTGGTCAAGGTTGGGAAATCTTGACTCTGTAAACCTGAGTAAGACACACATTGAGATCAAACTGAGAATTGCAGACTCTTAGAGATGAGGAGGAGCACAGGAAGAGTCCTTTAGCAAGGAAAACAGGGAGTGAGGAATGGGAAAGTTTATCTTCATCTTTCCGAATGATGGCACAATAATAGTTTTTGTTGTTGCTTTGTTTTGTTTTGGAGTGGTGTAAACTGATATGCTTTGAATTGTGTTTTTACTCTAAAAAAGTTACATGTTTTTGCAAGATATGAATGACATGAATAATGCTGGTTAATAATGGAACTCTTTGGAGATAAGGAGATGCTACCTTTTTTATATCTAACCATCACATGTACCTAATCACTTGTTAAAATGAAATTGATAATGTGAATTTCAAGTGAATCTTAAGATTACTAGAGGGAACACAGGAGGAATTCCCCTCTTTTTCTAAAGAACAAGAGAGAAGTAGCCTCCCCTGTTCAAGAAAGGCAGGAGGTGCAGGGGAGTACAGACAAATCTTACTGCTCCCATGAATGGGAAAGAAACAAGGCCAATTAGGTCTGTCTTCCTCTCTTTTCTTTTCACTTCATTCTTCCATTATCCTCATTCATTGAACAAATGCACTTGTGCCATGAAAACATTACTTACTATAGGAGATACTCATAAATGCAATGGTGGAGGGAGACATACGTGACAAATATAAAATGCAAAGAAGATAGTAAGGGCTTAGTAGAGCACTAAATGTTTAATACATTAGCTGTTTAGTGTAAATTTTATAAATGTAGGACCTTTCTGCTTTTTGTGGATTGGTTTCTTCTTGGCTCCTGATTCTTGGAAATGCTCAGGGAATTAATGTTTGGGTGTTTGAATAAATAGGAAGTAAACTGGAAAAGTAGGTGAAAAACGAGAGCTTTTTATGGCAATGTTGTTCAATTTATCTTATTTTTTGCTTTAAGAATGCCCAGTGTAGTGGGGCATGATGGCAGGTGTTTGTAATCCCACCATTTTGGGAGGCTGAGGATGGAAGATGGCAAGTTCAAGGCCAGCCTGGACAATTTAGGGAAATCTTATCTCAAAAAGTAAAAAGGGCTGGGGATGTAATTCGGTGGTACAGAATCCCTGAGTTCAATGCCCAGTACTGGAAAAAAATGAATAAAGCAAAAACCTTTTAAATTATGGACTTTTTCTGACTCTTTCTACAAGAGGTTAAGAAATAGTATATAGGTTGGGGGTGCAACTTATTGGTAGTAAATGTGCTTAGCAAGCCCAAGACCCAGAGTTCAATCTTGTGCATGCGTGTGTCAAGACTAAATAAATATATAGATGACTGTCAGTCCCTGGGTAATTTCAGGACAGTGGCTGGCACCTGAAAGACCAAGACAGGATGAGAGGGTGGGACTTTCAGCGCCACCCCCTAGCTTCTGGCAAGGGGAAAGGAACTAAAGGTTTAAGTTGATCCTCAGTATCCAATGCTTTAGTCTGTCAGGCTTATGTAATGAGCTTCTATAAAATCCCTAAAGGACAGTGTTCAGAGAGACTCCAAATAGCTGAACTTGTGGAGGTTCATGGAGAGTAGATTGCCAGGAGAGGGCATGGAAACTCCATGCTTTACCCAGTTCCTCACTCTATGCATCTCTTTTTCTGTATCCTTTATGATGATACTCTTTAGAATAAAGAAGTAAACATTATTAGCCAGGCACAGTGGTGCACACCTATAATCCCAGTGACTTGGGAGGCTGAGGCAGAAGGATTGCAAGTCTGAGGCCAGCCTCAGCAACTTAGTGAGACATTGTCTCAAAATTTAAAAAATATAAATAAAAAGATCTGGGGATGTAACTCTGTGGTAAAGTGCCTCTGGGTTCAATACCTAGTACCAAAAGAATAAAATATAGAATAAACAAGTAAAGATGTAAAAACAAAGATCAACAGTGTATGAGGAATAAAGAAAGTCCAAGAGTTATCCATGAGGGGCTGGGGTTGTGGCTCAGTGTTAGAGCGCTTGTCTAGCAAGTGCAAGGCCCTGGGTTCGATCTTCAGCACCACATAAAAATAAATAAATAAAACAAAGGTATTTTTAAAAAAGGTTCATAAAATTTAAAAAAAGAGTTATCCATGAAAATAACATAATAATATCTACTGAGTATTGTTATCATCTGCTGGGAGATTAATTTTATATGCCCAAAAGATGTTCAAGTCTTTACTCCCTTATCTGTGAATGAAGTCTTATTTGGAAATAAGATCTTTTCGGACATAATTGAGATATAAATTAATAAATCAAGATGAGTGAACTCATACTGGAGCAGAAGGGGGAGTTTAATCCAATCCTCACCTGGCAAGATGGTGCACACCTGTTATCCCACCAACTTGGGAAGCTGAGGCAGGAAAATCTCAAGTTCAAAGTCAGCTTTCTTGATTTAGTGAGGCCCTAACCACTTAGTGAAACCCTATCTCAAAATAAAAAATAAAGAAGGGTTAGGGATGCAGCTCAATGGTAAAATGCCTGGAGTTCAATCTTAGAACCAAAAAAAAAAAAAAAGTCAACCAAAGATGAGCTAGGGTTTTGGCTGAGTGGAGTAGCATTCTTAGCATACTGAAGGCTCTGGGTTCAACCAAAACACCAAAAAAGAAAAAGAAAAAAAAGTTTTAAAGCTCTACCAGAGAAAAGGAAAACATCATTTTTCTAATAAACTCAAAACGCAAACTTGCTCTCTTTTTGTATGTGGTACTGGGAATTGAACCCTGGGTCTCACATAAGCAGGGCACAGGCTCTATCACTGAGCTCTATCTCCAGTCCTAGACTTATCCTTTTCAAGGTCTAGTTTAACCTACTCATGATGTACTTCATAAGGTCTACCATCTAAGAAAGCAGTATTGTTCTATCTTTCATTTTTGAAATGACATTTTATACTTTTTCACTTTAGGCAAATTATAGACCATGATTAGTCAAGTATCAATTATGGTAAATCATTAGTTTAAATTAAAGCACTCTTTTGATTATGGTACATATAAAACACTCATTGTACATTTAAAAGGACTACACTTGACAAAAATTTCTGAATCAATGTGAAGGTAGACAGCCAAATTACTAGAACTAAGTCATCACATGAGTCATTCATTAACTTTCACAAATAACAGGAAGGAAAAACTTAGACTGAGAATCTTTTATTCACAAAACCATGGCAACATCTTAATCTTTCAAGTGAGATTGTAGGATAATAATAAAAAAAAAAAAAACATGATTTTTTTGTCAGAGATTCCTTGCACTGTGGCTCCTAAAAACCTTGGAATTTCCTGATGAGACTGTCTTTGTATGCTAATGAGATGACTCAACTTGGGGACTCTTAAATAGCTCCATTGGGTACTGAGGGAGGGAAGCATCAATCAAGCAATTGGAAGGTTAGAAATTTCAGCTGCACCCCACCCAACACATACATGCACACACCTCCAAGACATTGAATTCAATTGTCAATGTCCAATTATTTAATCAACCATGACTACATAATGAACCTTGATAAGAAAAACAGATAAAACCTAAGCCATGGGATTCCCAGATCTTCCAGGTTGGTATCCAGGTTGAGCAGCAAGAAGGGTTATGCACCCAGAAAGGACATAAAATTTCAGTGCCACCCAACATCAATCATGATGCCATCCTCACCCTGTTCAGTGCTTTCCTTTGGCTTTTTCTGAGCTGTGCCCTCTATAATAAACAGATAAATGTTAAGTAATTTGTTTTTCCCAAACTATGGGAATTCCTGAATTTGTAGTTGGCCTTGCACCCTATTTGTGGGTTGCATCTGGATGGGAGTAGTGTTATGGGTCTGAGTCTTTAAATTATAGGGTCTGCACAAACTCTTACTAATCAGCGTCAGAACAGAACTGAGTTATTGGACATTCAATTGGTGAAAATTGGTGTAAGAAACCTACATATTTGGTGTCAGTGGTATAGTGTATGCTTAGCATGTGAAATAACCTGGGTCTGAACCCCAGAATCAGGAAGGAAAAAAAAAAGAATGTTTTAATAGGAATATACCCTATGACCACAATAACTATTCATTATTTTGTGGTACCTTCCTATAAATGTTACTGTTGGAGAATTGTTCAAAATAAATAAATGAATTATAAACCTAAAGTTCTTATTGAAAAATCAAGATCACCAACATGGTATAAAAATAAAAGTAAATTAGAGCATTGATTGGGATTGTCATATCTGTTACTCTTTTGGCTATTAGCAACCTAAACATTTATTTTTGGTGCTTGATAATTATAAACTTCAAGGCAAATGTAAGTTCCTCTAGTAATATACACAATAGCCCGCTGAGAGGGCTGATCCTAGTGATGTTTTACAGTTGTGAAAAGAAGCTTAGAGTCATAGAAGTTCTTCAACTCCTCTTGGGCCCAGGTTGCAATTGATCATTGATACAGCTGCATCATATTCCCCAAAGCTCAAAACAGATTCTAGAATAATTTGAGGGATGATTTCAAGCATCTGATTTCTTGTTCTAATTGAAAAATTTATTCCTATCCCTTGCAATAAGCTGTTCATCTGTTTTTTGTTTGTTGCTGTTGTTTGTTTGCTTGCTTGTGATGAAGGCATTCCTGCACCCGCCATCTGACAGGGTCACAGCATGGGGGATGCTGCAGAATCTGGAAACCAGAACCATCGGAATGTTAAGTGTTTTGTTTGTGATACTCATGATATGGATAATAGAGTATATGTCAATCAATAATAAAAGTATGTGTTGCCTGAGATTGCAGGAAAATTCACAGAATGAGACTTAGGATACAATTAAGATATACCACAAGGTGTTTATCTCTCAGGATACAAACAACAGTGTTATTCCTCAAGAAATATACGAAACAAAGATTGCAAATCAAGGTTCTTGAGAAAAGCTTGACAATTTACACTGGCCCCCCTCAACCCCATCCTAAAGCCACAACCTGTACAACAGCCTGGCTACAGAAAAACAATTGCTGTGCCAACAGTACAAGGACCACCGTATGTAGCTTATGGTATTCCCCTCAAGGACAAGAGGCTAATAAAAGTACATTCCCCCCACCAACAGACCCTCCTTTGCCTTACACAGAAATTTATGATGAAAATGGAAAACATATAGTTAATATAAATGACAAATGGATTGAGGTGTAAAGCCTCCACTTTAGTTAAAGATAACAAAGACATAAGAATTGGCGTGCTTTGACCAAGGATCAAGGAAGTACTTTAAGAAAGCAGTTGAATAGGTCATAAGAAAAAAGGAATTTACCTTGGAAATTAAAAATAAAATAATGTAAAATTAACATAGATATATTTTAGAGGCACTTCAGAGTAGTAGGCTTTTAAGTAATAGACTTTCATTATTTTAAGTGTGTTTTATTGGAATTTTAGTTTAGAAGAAAGCTTACCAATAATCATAAGTATGCTTTAAAGTTAAAGGTTAATGAAATAATTACAGATATGCTTTAAAGTTAGAAGTGAATAATAGGTCAAGAGACATGTAGTCTAGTTGCGTCACCTAGCACCTAGTGATTGAGGTGAAAACGTAAAAGCTTAATCATAATTGACTAAGGTTACAGAAAAATATTTTGAACAATGTATCTTAGGTAATCAATGTATGTCAGAAAAGATTGTAACTCTTGAAAATTATGTAAATCAAAGAAGTTTTGGGCTTTGAAGTTATCCAGTAACTACCTGAAAAAACACCTGTAAAAAATGTATAAAAATAAAGGTCCCTCTAGGGGAATCAAGATTTCTTCTGGAGGCTGCTTGTAACTTGCAACCTGTGGTCCCGACTCTTCTTCTTTTGCCAACACCACTCCTCCTGCGGGACCCCAGGAACCCCACTCTCCCCGCGCTGGGGCTGGACCTCAGCATGCTTGTTTTATTTATTTTGCAGTTTTGAGGATTGAACCCAGGGTTTGGGGCATGCAAGATAAGCACTCTACCCTTTGACTAACCTGAGCTGACTCAAGCCTGGGGATATAGTCCAATGGTAGAGTGCTTGCCTGGGGTTTGATCCCCAGTGTCACAAAGAAAAAAGGTAACTTGGAGTGGAGTTCCTAGATAGCTTCTGTATGGGAGCTGTTATACAGAAAGTAGAAACACTTGACTGTAAACCCAGCTACTCTGGAGGCTGAGGCAGGAGGATTGCAAGTTCAAGGCCAGCCTGGGTAACTTCGCAAGAGCTTGTCTCAAAAAATAAAAGGGGCTGGGGTTGTACCTCAGTGGAAGAGCACCCCTGGGTTCAATCTTCAGGCCTGCCCCCTCTCCCTACCCACCCCCAAGAAAAGGAAAAATGAAAAAGTAAAGGGGAAACACTTGGTTAGAGGGCTGGAAATCTCAGCCACCTACTCCTACCCACAACTTCCAGGAAGGAGAGGTGTGCTGAAGGTTGAATTGTATAAAAATTCTTGAACGAGGAGACCCAGAGAACTTTCATGTTAATAAACATATCGAAGTTTTGGGAGAGTCCTTCCTAGAGAGGGCACGGAACTCACTCTCCCCAAACCCTGTGCTAGGCATGTCTTCCATGTGGCTATAACTGAATTGAATCCTTTAAAAAAAACTTTTAAAGGTAAGTAAAATGATTTTCTTTGAGTTCTTTTGGTGAATTATTTACACTGAAGAGAAAAGCGAAGAAACCCCATTTGCAGCTGGCATCCAAAGTGGAAACACTCTTGTATGTTTGAGCCCTTAACCTATCGTGCTGTGCTAACATCAGAGAGTGTCAGACTGAATGAAATTAAATTATTGTATATCAAGTTGATGTCAGAGCGCCAGAGAATCGGTTATTGATGTTAGAACACAGTACATTACCTAGTCTGACTTGGAAAGTTCTGCAAAGTAAGTACAAGATGATAATAATAATGATGTAAACAAAAGTTAATTTTTAAAAAATGACAAAATGACATAATTTGAACTTTCCATCATCTGTGTAAAAACCAAAATAATCCAATCCCATATGACAAGAAATAATCCAGTGAATTTGTGTTTGGGTAAGTAGGAATCAAACCCAGGGCCTCAAGCATGCTACGCAAGTGCTATACTGTCACGAGCCATCCATGGGCTGCGTGTGTGAGCTATGAGCATTGCAGCAATATGAGGGTACACTGGCATTGCACAATGATTGGGCTGTGCGATGCAAGGACACCTCTCTTCTCGCTCTGCCTGTAATCCCACACAGCACCTGAGATTCTATCGAAAGTCCTTTGCTGTCTTTTTCCTATAAGTAAAGGAGTTCTGGGTGCACTCTTGCCTTCCAGTATGGAAGAGCACCCTTGAGGTCACACAAGCAGTCCGTCCCATCCTTGATAAGAAGATAACTTCTGTGTCCTGTGCTTTTTCACCATTTTCTTAGCTTAATGTTGCAGCCACCTCTTTTGAACCCAGTTCATCTCATCAGCGCGGGTCACTGGAGAGACTCCACCATTGACCTACACCCCCAGCCCAGTATCTACTTTAATTTTTATTATTTATTTATTTATTTTTGGTACTGGGGATCGAACCTAGGGGTACTCAATCATTGAGTCACATCCCCAGCCCTTTTTTATTTTTTGAGATAGGGTCTTGCTAAGTTGCTTAGGACCTTGCTAAATTTCTGAGGCTGGCTTTGAATTTGCAATCCTGCCTTAGTGTCCCAAGCCTCTGGGATTACAGGCGTGTACCACCACATCCAGCCCAGTATCTGCTTTTAGAAAGCTCATGTTGTGGAAAAGAACATTTTGAAAATTGATATGTGAAAATATTTCCATTGTTTGGCGATTTTGTTCTCCAAAATGATATGAGTTCAAAATGATATGAGTTTCAGCAGGGACGGAATCTTACAAATTCTCTCAAGCTGATTAATTAGACTATTAAGATCTGTGGTAGTACTATGTAAAATTTATGGCTTCTCTCATGGATGTAACATAGGCCATGTTTACTGCCTCATCTCCCCCCCCCCAATTTTTTTAAATCTTTATTAGAGGTGATTATATTAAGATAATTCATTATTTAAATGTGACTCTTCTATGCTTTAAGCTCTATATGAGTAGCATAAATTTAATTCTATTTAATACTATTTCCAAAACAAATTTGCTAAAGACAATTATACATTTATATCCACTGATACACATTATACATTTTATTTTCAAAACTATTTAAAAATTCATTTTTTTTTAAAGAATGAAAGAGCTGAAAATGAGGGGAAAAATGGAAGGAAGGGAAGGAAAAAAGAAAAGAGGCCAGGGATATGGTTTGGTGGTAGAGCGATTTCCTAGCATGTGCAAGGGCCTGGGTTCAGTCCCCAGCACAGCAGTGTGAGGGGTGCGGGGAAGCTTCCAGTAAAAGTATTGATGTTTCATTCAAGGAAGAGATCAAATTTTTAAGCAGAATAATGGGAGGGAAACAAAACTAGGACTACAAATCACATCTCTCCTTTAGGTTATTGTGTGGTGTGTGTTTGTGTTATTTGACTCAAAATCTTTTTTTTTTTTTCCCCTTCAGCTTTGCCAACTCAAAGTCCCTGTTTCTTAAAATTTAAAATTAATTAAGGAGTCTGGGTACAGTGGTGCAAGCATATAATTCCAGTGACTCAGAAGTCTGAGGCAGGAGTATGGCAAGTTTGAGGCCAGCCTCAGCAACTTAAAGAGGCTCTGTCTCAAAATTAAAAAAAAAAAAAAATTAAAGGCTGGGTTTATAGCTTAGTGGCAGAGCACCCTGGGTTGAATGCCTCATACCAGGAAAAAGAAAAAAAAAAGAAAAAGAAAGGCAACTTAATTGAGGTGCAAATTTCTGACACTAGCCTATTTTTTTTTTCTCAAAATCACATTTATATTCTTTCTGAGCATTTTGTAATCCCCAAATTCACTTATTCTTTCTTTATTTTTTGATACTGGAATTGAACCAAGAGGGTGCTTTACTACTAAGCTACAGTCTCTAACTCCCCCACCCCACCCCCACCCCTTTTTTTTTATTTTGAGACAGGATCTCAATAAGTTGCCCAGGTTGAATTCAAACTTGCCATCTTCCCACATCAGCCTTCCAAGTCACTAGAATTACAGGTGTATGCCACCACACCTGGCTCAAATTTACTTATTCTAAATATGACAAAGTTAGTCTTCCCAGGTTATGTACTTGTGATAATGTATATATGAACAGGTTATGCCAGCTCCTATTTCAATTGTCTTTTTTTCCTATTATATGGTCATAAGTATATTTCCTCATTCTGTGACAAAGAACAATCTAAATACATATTAATTCACTTATCACATGTTTACTGAATGCCTTCTCTGCCACCATTTTAGCTACTTGAGCTCCATAAAGAACAAAACTGCATAGTGGTGCAGTGATGGTAATCAGAGACTTGGGAGGCTGAGACAGGAAGATTCGAGGCCAGCCTTAGCAGTTTAGCAAGAGCCTCAGCAACTTAGTGAGATCTTGTCTCAAAATAAAAAGTAAAAAATGGTGTAGCTCAATGGTTATGCACCTCTAGGTTCAATCCCTAGTACCAAAAACAAACAAACGAAAACTTCCAGGCACAATGCTACATGCCTATAATCCCAAGGACTCAGGAGGCTGAGGCAGAAGAGTTCACAAGTTCAAGGCCAACCTGAGCAACTTAGTGAGACCCTGTCTCAAAATATGAAAAGGGGTAAAGATTGTAGGTTAGTGGTAGAGCACCCCTGAGTTCCAATACAACCTAAAAGAAGGAAATTGATCAAAATATGGCCATTATGGTACTTATAATCTAATAGGATAAGGAGATAGTAGATAACTACAAAAGTAGATAACTACAAAAAAAAAAAAAAAATATATATATATATATATATATATATATATATAGAGAGAGAGAGAGAGAGAGAGAGAGAGAGAGAATATGTGGGTAAGAAGAATAATAAGGCAGGAATGGAAATGGGAATAGAAGGCCAAATTGAGAAGTTGACAGTTGAATCAAGACCTGGAGAAAATGAATGAGCCATTCAACTCCCTGGGGCAAAATCCTTGCAAGCAGAGGTACCAGGTGGGACAAAGGCTCTGAGGCAGAAGGTTGGCTGATGTTCTGTAATAAGCAAGGAGGTGAGTCAGGCTGCAGTGGAGGGGGCATGGGAAAGCATAGCAGGCAGTAAGGTCAAATAACAGTTGTGGGAGGTGTGGGAGGTGTGGGAAGTGTGGGGGCATCGGTGGTGTAGGGCTTGAAAACCATTGAAAGGAATTAGGCATTTACTACGAGGAAAATGGATGGCATTGAAAGGTTTGGAGGAGTGAAGTGATACAAATTTTTCTAGGTATTACCAAGATTGTTTTGCTGCTATGTTAAGGGGAGACTGGAAGGAGGTCAAAGAAGCAGAAGCATTGAGATCAGTTAGAAATCTGTTGCAATAAATCAGGTGAAAAAAATTATGTTGACTCGGATCACTTTAGAATCTGAATAGTTTGGAAACTGTAGTCGTCAAATTGTACCGATAAATCTAATCCTTTTGAACTTGATTGGCTGACTCCACTGACTTTGAGATGTGAAAGAGGATGACTGAAATTTGAGGCTTATGAGATTGGACCTTCCATTTGCTAAAATGGGGAAGCCTGTGGGGTAGAAAAGTTTAAAGAGTGTTGAGAGCCACAGCCCAGTCGGAATGGGCCCTGGCATTTTGCCAGAAGTACTGGTTGAGAGGTGATGCCATCGAGCCATTAAGATGATGATAATTAAATTAAGCTGTGTATAATTGCTGTGACTGGATGATGCTGGATTGAAACAGGCTGTGTATTCAGTTGTATATTAGACTCCTGCTGTCCGGCAATAGGGCAGCTCCTGCTGCCTTGGGCACCGGCTACTTTTGAGTTCTCCCAGAGTTCCCATTGAGTTCCAATTGAGCTCTCCCAGGGATTCCTGGAGAGTTCCCGTTGGTTGGTGGAGTTCCGGTGGAGGGAGTTGGTGTGTGGTGGTCCTGGAAGGGCCGCGTGGGTGGCTTCGCAGGAGTTTGGAAATAAAGTTTGTTCCTGCTTAAGTGGCTCGTGATTTGTGCCCAGCCAGACTGCGGCAAAAGAGGAATATCAGGAGAATACATTTGAACACATTGCCAGTAGGCAGTTGGGTATGAATCTGGAGCTTGGGAAGAAGGTTAGGATAGCAATAAATTAAAGAGTCAAGAGCAGATAAACTAAGAGATTGGGTGTGTTCCTGAGAGTATCTAAATAGGGAGAAATTCCAAGGACTAACCTCTAGAGCATTCCCCATTGACATTTGAAGACTAAGAAGAAACCTATGAGAACTGACTTGGATTTAGTGACACAGAGGTAACTGAAGTATTTTTATTTTTAGTAATAAATCATTATCTCCTGTATATAATACTGCCCCTTAATTTCCACAGGAAACCAGTTATAAATTTAAATTCTTTATTCTGAGTTTTGAGGATAACTGTAAATATACAGTGGCTGTAGAGACCAGAAAAGCTTCCTCTTGTTAAATCTAGTGCTAGAATGAAGGATGGAACCTTCAAGATGCCTTTGGGTTAGAGAAGTAGCTCAGTGTTGCAGTATATGCCCAAGGCTGTTTTTAATCCTTTTTTTTTTTAAGAGAGAAAGAGAGACAGAGAGAGAGAATTTTTTAATATTTATTTTTTTAGTTTTCGGTGGACACACATCTTCATTTTATTTTTAAGTGGTGCTGAGGATCGAACTCAGCGCCTTGTGCATGCCAGGCGACCATGCTACCTCTTGAGCCACATCCCTAGCCCTGTGGCAAAGAAAAAAAGTCTGAGCTATGCTGTGATATTGTGATTTAAACTAAAAAATGCATACTACACGGAATTATGTTTTGTGCTTTATTTTTCTTTTTTCTACCCCTCCCTAATCCCTTTAAAAATCCATAGTTATACCTATTTCCATCTGGTCTTCAGCCACTTTCTTTTCTATATTTTAGAGGCTACTTCCCTCTATTTTTTAGTTGTAACTGAACACAACATTTTTATTTTATTTATTTATTCTTAATGTGGTGCTGAGGATCAAACCCAAGGCCTCTCATATGCTAGGCAAGCACTCTACCACTGAGCCACAACCCCAGCTCCTACTTTCCTCTATTTTTGTCACACACCCCTGGCAAATGTCAGGGTTAGATAAAAGCAACTGTTGTATTTCTCCATGAATAGTCACCAATTTCTGGACATCCACTCTCTCAAATATGTCTTCTTAATACATTTTTGCAGTCAGTTTTTACTTAGGACTTTTTTTCACTCTCGTCTAATCTCTTCTCTACCCTACTCTCCCGTCTTCAGCCTATTTTGAACTGGTTAATCAACTCCCTATTCAAAATCTCCACTCAAATATCTTATAGGCACCTTGAATTTATTATGGTCAAAACTGATCTGCTATCCAGGCGTGGTGGTGCACACCTGTAATCCCATCGGCTGGGGAGGCTGAGGCAGGAAAATTTCAAGTTCAAAGCCAACCTCAGCAACTGCAATGCCCTAAGCAACTCAGTGAGACCTTGTCTCTAAATAAAATACAAAATAGGACTGGGGATATGCCTCTGTGGTTGAGTGCCCCTGGGTTCTATCCCTAGTACCCAAAATATAAAAAAACAAAAACAAAGATCAGTTTTTTTGTTTTTGTTTTTTATATTTTGGGTACTGGGGATAGTACTGCCCTTACCAGGAAGTGGTGCCATTCTCCAAATGTTAAAGCTAGGAACCTAAATCATCTTTTCATTCAATCTAACAGCTGGGGAGTTTAACGTCCAAAGAAACACATTCTCTATATTCTTCATTTTTGTGGCCATTTCAATTTTAAAAAACAAATAAAGAAAACCCTTCAAATCTTGCCTTGCCTTTATCCTGTACTCACCTTCCCTCTTAATTAAAATCTGATTTGCTACACTCCTTAAAACCCAAGCAGCAACAAACAGCCCTATACTTAAAGGTTTTTGTTTTTATCTGCATTGAACCCAGGGCCTCACCCATGCTAGGCAAGCACTCTACCACTGAGCTTTATTCCTAGCCTTTTTTATTTTTGAGTCAGGGACTTGCTAAATCACCCAGACTGGCTTTGAACTTGGGATCCTCTTACCTTAGCCTCCCAAATAGCTGGGAATATAGGCATGCCACCAGCCTGGCAAAGTTTTTTTTTTTTTTTTTTTTTAAGAGAGAAAGAGAGACAGAGAGAGAGAATTTTTTAATATTTATTTTTTTAGTTTTCGGTGGACACACATCTTCATTTTATTTTTAAGTGGTGCTGAGGATCGAACTCAGCGCCCTGTGCATGCCAGGCGACCATGCTACCTCTTGAGCCACATCCCCAGCCCTGTGGCAAAGGTTTTTGATACATTGTATTCAAGGTGATTACTATCTAATGGGGAAACAGACATTAAATATGTTGCTGGCCATACAATTGTGATAAATGCTGTTATTAAGATTCTTTGTTTTTGCAGTACCAGAGATTAAACCCAGGAGCACTCTACCGTTGAGCTACATCCCCAGGCCTTTATATATATATTTTTTTTTTTCATATTTTTATTGGGGCATTATACTTGTACATAATGGTGGGATTTATTGTTACATATTTGGATATGGACACAATCTAACAATACCTTTTTATATTTTATTTTGTGACATGGTCTTACTAAATTGCCAAGGCTGGCCTTGAACTCGATCCCTCTGCCTCAGCCTCCCAAGCCTGAGACTAAAAGCGTGTGCCAAGCATCTGGCTAAAACTAGGTTTTCATGACAAGGTAAATCTAGTGGAAACCTCCTTGAAGAAATGAATTTGAACTGAGACCTGAGAAATCGTGTGAGGAAAGGAAGCAGCAGAGAAAAGCAAATTGTAGAAGCCTAGAGAGGAGGTGGCTAGACACTGGGAAGCGTTAAAAAATAGGGGAACTGCTGGAGGTATGGTTGGACATAAAAGTAGATAAATCATGTAGATAGCTTGTGTGTTTTGTTCATTGGTTAGTTGTTACTGGCTTTTGTTTTGTTTTTTGGTACTGGGGATTGAACTGAGGGTTACTTTACCACAGAGTTACACCCCCAGACCTTTCAATTTTTTATTTTGAGATAGGGTCTCCCTAAGTTACTGAGCCTGGCGGCAAATTTGCAACCATCCTGCTTCAGCCTCCTGAGTAGTGCTGCACCACCCCACCCATCAAATGGAATTTTTTTCTTTCAGTTCTGGGATTAAACCCAGGGCCTCATGCTTGTTAGGCAAAAGCTCTACCACTGAGCAACACCCTTTATCCTGTATAGCTCTTAACAGTTTGTCTCTTTATCCTAAAAATAAAAGAATGTAACTTAAAGGCTTTAAGTGTAACATGATAGGATTTAGCTTTTGAAAAGATCACTTGGACTTCTCCCTGCTATTGGTTCTCAGGAAAAGAGCCAAAAGTTGAGAGCTGGGGCAAAATTTGTACTGTCATTCCTGGCTTTGATTTCCTTTAACCTCCCTTCATCCATTCATGGTATGAGGTTACACCCTAGGTCTGTACCCACCTATCTTTTCCCTGAGTAATAATATTTTAAACAAAAAATCCAACAGTGTTTTTGTTTTGTTTTGTTTCACCAGATGTTTTTGCCCTCCCTTTTTCCCATCCATTCAGGAAAGAGTTTTAAGAATTCAAAAATAAGATGGGTGTGGTGGCACACACCTGTAATCCCAGCAGTTCGGAGGCTGAGACAGGAAGATCACAAGTTCAAAGCTAGCTTCAGCAACAGCAAAGCCCTAAGCAACAAAAAAGGACTGGGGATGTGGCTCAGTGGTGGAGAGCCTCTGAATTAAAAAAAAAAAAAAAAAGAAAAAGAAAAAAAAGAATTTGGAAATAGCCAGGCATGGTCAGGCCTGTAGTCTTAGCTATTCAGGAGGTAGAGATAGGAGGATGGCAAGTTCATGGCCAGCTTGAGCAACTCAGTGAGGCCATGTCTCAAGTAAAAAATATAAAAAGATCTAGGGATGTAGGCTCAGTGGTAGAGCACCCCTGGTTTCGATCCTCAGTACTAAAAGAAAGAAAGAAATGAAAGAAACAGTGTTTGCATTTGGGTCCAAAAGGCAGCTACCATGCTAAATGTTACTATGATATAATGTTAATGTCAGTAGTTTTTAAGTATTTTAAAGTATCTTTGCACAGCTGTTGTAAAACAAACTTCCTGCCATTCTAAACCTAAAGAGATCATTTTGTCTGTAGCCTCAGCTGCTACCTAGTATTTATTATGCACTACATGCAACAGACATCCGTGCAGGGGGCAGAGAAAAATGAAAACGACAGAACTTCCACAACCCAAAATTCATGAACCTCCTAAATTTAACAGGGTAAGGCTAAAGGAAAGAATGAAAAAAAAAAAAACAAAAAACTGGTTTTCCCAGAGCACTCTGCAGGGTATGAGGATGACACCAAGCCACACTGCCTACCCTCTAGCTAGGCCTCACTTGCTCAGCTGAGGACTCGCAACTCTGCTTCCAGGCTAGGCGTGGTCACGTGATGGGCTCGGGCCAATCAGCAGGCGGTCCACCGGGGCCTCCTATAAAGGCGCCAGTCGCAGCCAGCTAGCGGCCGCCATTAGGAGGAGAGCTGGCGGTGACCGACGGTGGAGGACGAGGAACAGTTGCCCTGCACTGCTTCATCTTGTGCAAACTGAAAGGCACAATCAGATAAGGTCTTTTTCATAAGAGGTAATACACCTTCTACCGGTGACCCCTCCCTGGGACGCCCTGAAGCGTGAACTTGGGTGGGAACAACCGTTGTTTTTTTCCGCTTCCCCTCCCCCATTAACATTGGGCTAGAGGCCGGGCAGTTGGGGAGGCCATCCCAGTGCATGCCTGCAGCCTAGGTGAGCTGCAAGTTGCTTTTCTTTGGCCTAACTGCAAGCTACTGGCCTAAGTGGAATGTTTTCCCCCCTCATCTTTTGCTTCCCAAATGCATGACTTTTCTGCAAAGGAGAGTCTGGAAAGTAGGAGGTTGGGGCAGAGATCCAGCGTGCAACCGCCTCCTTCCATCTTGGAAAAAAAAAAAAAAACACTCATCACCTTTGCAGTTAATCTCTTAAATCTTGGATTGGTAGAGGGGGAGGGCAGAGGAAAGTATAGAGCTTTAATTTTAGCTGTCATCTTTGTTGTGTTTGTTCTGTGTGTGGACATTTAGAGCAGGGATACATTGATCCTTGATTCATTTGTTCATTCAACTAACTTTATTAAACTCTTGAAACATGCTAAATTCTCTGTTGGGTGTTGTCAAATTGGAGATCGACTTGACCTCAAGACACTAGCCTGAGCTCAGAATTGATAGAAGTATGTACAGAGTGCTTTGAGACCTGTGTGAAGAACTGGGGCTGGTGGAAAGGAATGAGGAGATAACTAAGTTGGGTCTTGAGAGACAGAAGTTAGGCTAAAGGATAATGAGGGAAGCTCTGATAGAGAAATGTTTCAAAGATACAAATATATACCAAGAACAGGGCAGGATAGGCCAGAAATACAGCTCAGTGATAGAATACTTACCTCAAACACATTAAGCCTTGGGTTTAATCCCAACAACACACACACACACACACACACAAAAAGGTTGGGACAGTGAAGAACTGCAGATTTTTAAGTGACTGGAACAGTGTTAGATTGGTGGAGTAGCAAGAGATTAGTTGTGTGATATGGGCAAGGGAACACAAAAGGTTTTCTACATCATGAAGGATACTGAATTGAAGAGTTTTGTCTTAAGCAAGTTGCTAAACAAAAATCAGAACATCACTTTCGAATTACTTCTTGTGGGAAGTGACAAGTGATTGAACAAAAGCCTTGGTTTGGGGGATAGAGAACAGGAACACATTAAATATCCAAAATATATATATTTATATTTGTACAGTTATTGATACCTTGGAGTGCTTTAGTTGTCATAACAGAAGTTTGAAAATGGAGAAAAAAAGGGAAAAGAATCCTGGGGGTCATTAATGGGTTAGCAGTAGATGTGACTGTAAAGATTAATTTTCTCTGGAAGCCCACTCTGACCTTCCTTTTTATAAACTTAGCATCCTGTTCTTACCTCCATCATAGCACTAATTGTTTATTGCATTATAACTGCCTATTATATAAGTCTCTGTAAAGAGACTGTAACCCTGATTTCTAGCACAGGGCTTTGGCACCATTGTGGGTGCTTTATAAATATTTTTAAAATGAACAAACAATTTGAAAATGGTATCCTGGAAACCAGAAGAAAGTTTTAGAGAGTCATAATAATAGTCTAGTGATAGATACTGCAAAAGGTCAAGAAAGATAAGATTCAGAAAGGAAATCCATTGGACTCAATATGGTAAGTGATGAACTAGTATAAAGGGAGTTTTAGAGGAGTGCTGTGGGGACACTGTGAAAAGTAAAGACGATGTAGTTTGAGGGGGATGCTCTGCTATGAGATTCAGAAGAGAAGATTGAGGCTACAAGGACATAACAAGATTAGGGAAGAATCAGGATTGGTTAGGGTCCTGATTACTCAAAGACAATGATGTCCTGCAAACTCCAGTCATTGCTTTTCCCATTGGTACTAGTCATTGAACCCACGGCTTCACATTTGCTAGGCAGCTGCTCTACCACTGAGCTACATCAAACCTTTTTAATTTTTTTGAGACAGAGTCTTCTTAAATTGCCCAGGCTGGCCATGAATTTAGTGGTCCTCTTATGTACCACCTCACCCAGTCAATTTTCCTGTACTTAAGGGAAGAATTTTTAAGGAGATTTGAGAAAGTTTATACAGAGGGAAACTAGTATAGACATGTTGATGATAAGGATCAGGGACCTTCAGAAGGGGATGTTATCTTAGACTCTGAGGACTCAGAATTCTTCAAACTGAATGAAAGGGGTAAGGGGAGGATCTAATGAGAGTTCATGATTGTGAAGAGTATACATTTTGTACTAATTACCTCTGTTTGACCTTAACTGAAGGCTGATCTAAGTTTTTGTTTCTTTGCCTTTTACAATACTGGGGATTAAACCCAAAGGCACTTTACCACTAGGCTGCATCCCCAGCCTGCTCAGTAATCCAGACTGACTTCAAATTTATGATCCTTCTGCCTCAGGCTCTTTAGTAGATGGGATTAAGCCTGACCTAATTTCAAAGAAACTTCTCCCTTGAATTGGAGACTGCCCCACCCTGTGCCAGGGATTGAAGGCAGAGTCTGTCACTGGAGACTTGGCTTGTTTGAGGATGCAGGATTTGGAGTCAGAATCAGAGGTCATTTATGGCCAGGTGTGTTGGTGCAAACCTGTAATCCCAGTGTCTCTGGAGGTTGGCATGGGAGGATCAGAAATTTAGACCCTGTCTCAAAATTTTGAAAAAGGATGGGTTCTATGATTAGTACCACATAGGGCAGATTAATTGCTTTTGACCTTTCAGAGTCCTAGAGCTTATCTGAGTTCCAGAATCCAAGTTCTTTAGATCTAGGCTTCCCTTACACATGTAAGATCTTTGAAATTTTACCAAAAGTGCCATCCAGCAGAAAAACATACCCTGCTATTTAGTGAAATAGAGATTATTTTTAAAGCAAGAAGTTCAGCTATACTTACTTAAAATTGAGCCTTCCAGGCTTAAAATATGGTGTGATTTTGTTGTTTAATATGCTCAATTCCTTGAGACTTCGGTATGCATATAGTTTAACATAATTTTGCAGGGCAGGGTGTACTGGGGATTCATCCCAGGGGTATTTTATCGATGAGCTACATCCCTGGCCCTTTTTAATTGTTTATTTTGAGACCAAGTCTCACTAAATCACTAAGGCTGACTTTCCAATGGTTCAGGAAGCTGAAGCAGGAGGATTGAAAATTCAAGGTCAGACTCAGCATTTTAGTGAGGCCCTAAGCAACTTAGTGAGGCTATATCTCAAAAGTAAAAAGGGCTGGGGATGTGGCTCAGTGGTTAAGCACCATTAGGTTCAATTCCTAGCACCAAAACAAACAAAAACAAAAAAACTGACTGTGATAGTGGGTCCCTGAGTCCCCACTGCTTGGGAAGCTGAGGCAGGACTACTTGAAATCAAAAGTTCACATCCAATCTGGACAATGTAGTAAGGTTCTATCTCTTTATATTTTTAAAAATATAATTTGTGTTTTTGATACTGGAGATTGAACTCAGGGGCGCTTTACTCTGAGTTACATCCCCAGCCCTTTTCAATTTTATTTTTTTTGAGACAGGGTGTTGCTAAATTGTATGTTTCTTATAACATTGTAGAAACATTTTTTTAAGATTATGAATGCATTTTAGAGAATATTTGGTCTGTACAATTTGTCAGAAATGACTGAAATATTCATAGTTTCTTTAAAGACTCTCTTAAAAGTTTAAAATTTTTAATTTTGTGCATTGTATGTAGAAATACAAACTTAAATAACCTCTAGAGAACAGTTAAACATTCTGGCAAAATTTTAAAGCATTGGCCCAGAAATTGTTAATAGGATTATATTCACTAAGTGTTTGTATATATGCAGTGATGTATTTACAAAGA
Source organism: Marmota flaviventris (assembly GCF_047511675.1). Lineage (NCBI taxonomy): Eukaryota > Metazoa > Chordata > Mammalia > Rodentia > Sciuridae > Marmota > Marmota flaviventris. Next base: position 78,095,004 of record NC_092507.1, read on the forward strand.
TATTTACTGCAACATTGTGTATAATATAGTAAAGGATTGAAAATAATGGTGTCAGGCACCATGGTATGCCTGTAATTCCAGCAACTCCCGAGGCTGAAGCTGGAAGTTAAAAGTTCAAGGCCAGCCTCAGCTACTTATAGAGGCCCTAAGCAACTTAGTGAGAACCTATCTCAATAAAAAACAAAGCAGGTCAGAGGTGTAGCACAGAGGAAGAGTGCCCCTGGGTTTAATCTCCAGTACCAAAAAAAGAAAGGCCATGTCTGAATCTGAATGATGATATGCTATGCAGCCCAATAAAAAGAATTGGATAGTAATATATGTGTTACCCTGGGATATTTTCTAAGATGAATTCAGAGCAAAAAACAGAACATTTCTTAAAGGGTTCATAAGAAATACATGATAGGACATTTGGTTGGCTGAGGGCAAGGATGGAAAAGTATAAAACTTCTGTATACTATTTTCATTCAGATTTTTATACCGTATGAATGGGGCTGGGGCATGGCTCAGTGGCAGAGTGATTGCCTACCACACGTGAGGCACTCCTTTCGATCCTTAGTGCTGCATAACAAATAAAATAAAGGCATTCTGTCTGTCTAGAACTACAAGAAAAAGGTTAGCTAAAAAAAAATAATTAAACTTTTTTTTGTATTGTTTTGGCTTTTTTAAAAGACATCCTTAAATAATGTATTGTCTTTAAAAATTTCTCCAGAATTCACAAGGTTAATAAGTTATTGAGTAGGCAAAAGGGATATAATTTTTTTTTTTAATTTTTTATTGTGGGTTGTTCAAAACATTACAAATTTCTTGACATATCATATTCCACACTTTGATTCAAGTGGGTTATGAACTCCCACCTTCACCCCATACCCAGGGATATAATTTTTGAGGTGGCTTGTTTATGGAATCGTAAAGTGATTTGACAAGGTGATGCTACACTATCACGTAATTATATTCAACAATGTAAACCAAAACTTTGTATAATTATTTATGGTACATTGTCTTTGGGAAATTGTAACTGGTGGTTACTACATAACATTCAGTTTTTATGAGCATTAGGTTTCATCTGCCTATGACATCTTTCTTTTTAGAAATATATCCATGGTTGGAGATGAAGCTCGGTGCTGGAGTGCCTGCTTAGCATGTGCAAGGCCCTGGGTTCAACCCTGAGCACTGCAAAACAAAATAAAACATGCGGCACTAAGGATCGATCTGAGTGCCTCATGCATGCTAGGCAAGTGCTCTACCACTGAGCTACAACTCCAACCCATGCATTTGACTTTAAAACAAGTAAAAACTGCTGGGCATGGTGACATGCCTATTATCCCAGCTGCTCAGGAAACTGAAGTGAGAGCATTGCAAGTTCGAAGCAAGCCTCAGCAACTTAGTGAGGTCCTGAGCAACTTATCAATACCCTGTCTCAAATAACAAATAAAAAGGGCTAGGGATGTGGCTCAGTGGTTAAGCACTCTTGGGCTTAATCCTTAGTACTTAAATAAATAAATAAGAAAAAAAATCTATTTTTTAAAAAAAGTAAAAACTGGTTGCAAAATTTTATGTAAGTAATGAAGCATATGGTAGGAAAGGGTATGTGTTTATGTGTAAATACACTAACTTTTAGAGGAGTTTATGTTTACAACAAAATTAAACAGAAGGAATTCCCATCTACTTTCCGCTTCCAAACACATTATCAACATTCTGAACAAGAGTGGTACATTTGTTAAAAATCAATGAAGCTACATTAAGCACATCATTATCTCACAAATTCCATAGTTTATATTAGGCTTCACTTGTGATGGTGTACATTCTCTGAATTTGACAAATTTATCCTTTATAGTATCATACAGAATAGCTTCACTATCCAAAATTATACTCTGATCTGCCTATTGATTCCTTCTTTCTGAAACTCCTAGCAGCTACTGATCTTTCTACTGTCTCCGTAGTTTTTTACTTTTTCCAGAATGTCATGTAGTTTGTAGCCTGTTAATGTTGACTTATTTAGTATGAGTTAGTTTCTTACATGTCTTTTCATGGCTTGATAGTTCATTCTTTTTTAGCACTGAATAATATTCCATTGCATGCATGTACTTGCTTACCCATTCTCTCACTGAAGGTCATCTTGGTTGCTTCCAGAGTTTGATAATCATAAATAAAGTTGCTGTAAACATCCATGTGTGTGTAGGTTTTATGTGGGAAGGTATTTAAGGGAAAAACTTAAGGTACTGAGTAGAGCATGTCTGTATGCAGAGATAACAGAAATTAATTCCATATAAATTAAATGTAAAAAAGGAGAACATAAAACAATGTGTATTATATAATCTAATATTTTAAAATATTTAATCGATAAAGATTATATATATATACACACACATGTGCTGTGCAATGTGATTTTTTTTTTTTTTTTTTTTTTTTTTGGTTCTAAGGATTGAACCCAGGGATACTCTACCAGAGTATATTCTGTTGATCACTTTGGGTAGTGTGGACATTTTAACAATATTAATTCATCCCATTCATAGACATAGGATGTCTTTTTATTTATTTGTGTCTTCAGTTTTTTTTCATCAGTATTTTATAGATTTCAGCATATAGACCTTTCACCTCATTGGTTTATTCCTAAATATTTTACTTTTTCAGTGCTAAGGATCAAATCAATACCTCACACATGCTAGGCAAATGCTATATCTGAGCTACACCACCCAGCCGTAATTTTTAAATCATTTGTTGAACTACTTTTGCATGTTGATTTTTTTTTTGTATCCTGTACCTTTTTTATTTTATTAGTTCTAATATTTTTTGGTAGTCTCTTTAGAGTTTATACACACACATACACACATGTGTGTGATGCATACCTGTAATCCCAGTGATTTGGAAGGCTGAGGCAGGATTGCAAGTTTGAGGCCAACCTCAGCAATTTAGTGAGACGCTGTCTCAAAATTTAAAAAAGTAATAATTATTATTTTAAAAAAAGGTCTGGGGGCTGAGGTTGTGGCTCAGCGGTAGAGCGATTGCCTAGCCCGTGCAAGGTCTTGGGTTCAATCCTCAGTACCACATAAAAATGAATAAATAAAACAAATTATGTCCAACTACAACTAAAAAATAAATTTGAAAAAAAAAGTCTGGGGATGTGGATCAATAGTTAAGCACCCCTGGGTTTAATCCTAAGTATTCCAAATAAGTAAATAAATAACATATTAGAGCATATCCTCTGCAGAGATAATTTAATATCTTTTTATTAATTTGGATGCATTTTATAATTAATATTTATCTAATTAGTCTAGGACTTCTGTTACTACATTGAGTGAAAGTGTCAGTGTATTTTATAATCTTAAAGTAGAGGGAAGCCTTTAAGAAACAATAAAAATAAACACAATAGCGATAAAGGAACAATTAATGAAATTCTAGAAAAAAATAAAGAAGACCCTTATGGTCTAAAAGAGGTGATATATTTACAAAATGCAAGAAAATAGAACTGCCCATAATTGGAACTTAAGAGAGCTGGGCTTTGTGGTGCACACCTGTAGTCCTTGCTGCTTGGGAGGCTGAGGTAGAAAGATTGCTTGAGCCCAGGAATTGAAGGCCAGCCTGGGAAACAAAGTGAGACATCCCATCTCCACACACTTACACACACAAAAGAAACTTAAAGGGAATTAGTTTTTGTTTTGCTTGGTTTTTGCAGTGCTGGAGTCAGATTCAGGGCTTTGTGCATGCTGAGCAGGTGCTCTACCACTGAGCTACATCCCCAGTCCAAGCAAGTTAATTTTCAAAGGTATTCTATTACAACCTAAGAGGTTATATCCTCTGCAAATGGGTGTGGTAGGGTTGAGGGCTTAAGGAGTGGAAAAGGCAGTTTATAATTGATAGCCTTATTTATTTTTGCAGGCAATTTCCTTAACACCAGGGAGAATGTAAATTAGAAATAAAGCATTCTTGATTTATTTTCCTACTTGTCCCTACACTAAGTGAAGCCTAAATAAATAATGCACATAAAATTAATCTGAATATTTTAATTCAGCATGTATAGGCTCTGTCCTGGGCATTAAATAGATCAATATATAAATAAGGTTTTTGCTTACACAGAGCTTATATTTTGAGGCATTAGGGGAGAGAGAGTGAGAACACAAACAGTAAACAAGTAGGCAAAAGTAAACATGGTATGGGTTGGTTTTTATCCAAAATGCTTGGTACCAGAAGTTTAAGATATCAGATTTTGGAGTATTTGCATATACATAATGACATACCTTGGGGAGGGGACCTAGGTCTACACATGAAATTCATTTGTGTTTCACATGTAATTCATCTACATGAAGGTAATTTTATAAAATATTTTTAGTGAATCTGTTTTTGTTTTTCTTTTTTTTTTTCTTCCCCCCCCACCCCCAGTATTTGGTATTGAACCCAGGGACACTTTACCAATGAACTACATCCCCTTCCCTTTTTATTTTCAGTTTGAGACGGGGTCTCTAAGTTGCTTAGAGCCTCACTAAATTGCAGAGGATGACTTTGAACTTGGGATCATCCTACTTCAACCTCCTGAGTTGCTGGGATTACAGGTGTACACTACCATGCCAGCTGTATCTGCATTTTAATTGCAATCTTTCACCATGAAGTTGTCGTTTGTGGAATTTTTCATTTATCACATCATGTTGGTGTTCAAAAGACTTCAGATTTTGAAGCAGTTTGGATTTCAGGCTTTTGAATTAGTGAAGTTCAATCTATAGTGGTGAAAGCAGAGTACAGTAATAGAGAATTGATGGTTTGGACGTGGGGAAGATGCCTGTTTCAAATGTGATTCTAACTAAATAGATCTGGCAGAAAAGGGATACAGGGAGGCTGGGGCTGTGGCTCAGTGATAGAGAACTTTCCTAGCACGAGTGAGGCACTGGGTTCGATTCTTAGCACTGCATATAAGAAACTGCCAAAAAATTTTTCTTTTTCTTTTTTCTTGGGCTGGGGATGTGGCTCAAGCGGTAGCGCGCTCGCCTGGCATGCGTGCGGCCCAGGTTCGATCCTCAGCACCACATATAGACAAAGATGTTGTGTCCGCCGAAAACTAAAAAATAAATATTAAAAAAAATTCTCTTTTTCTTTTTTTTTTTTCAGTGCTAGGGATTGAATCTGGGACCTTGTGCATGCATAGCAAGCACTCTACCAACTGAACTATATCCCTAGCGTCTCAGCACTGCATATAAATAAATGAATAAAATAAAAGTCCATCACCATCTTAAAAAATATTTTTTAAAAAAGAGGAAATCAGGAAGACTGCAAAAGTCCAGACGATGGAGCATTTCAAAGAACTGAAAAAAGGAGTATGGCTGGGAGCCTGGCATGGTGGTGTATGCCTTTAATCTCAGGGATTATGGAGGGTGAGGCAAGAGCATTGCAAATTCAAGGCCAGCCTGGGAAACTTGAGCAATTTCCTCTCAAATATAAAAAGAGTTCAGGATGTAGCTCAGTGGTAGAGAACTCTTGCTTAGCATATGCTAGGTCCTTTGCTCAATCTGCAGCTCTGAGTTTTTTTTTGTTTGTTTGTTTGTTTGTTTGTTTTTTTAAAGATACTTCTGGAGCAAAGTAATTGAGTCAGGAGAGTGAAAGAAGAGGTTAAAGAAACAGTGGACCAGACCGTGGAGGGCTCAGACTAGTTTAGAGGCTATGGCATTAGTTCTTGTGAGAGATGATGATTACTAGGTCTAGGGTTGTATTGGTGAAAGTAGTCAAAATTTGAGATTTATTCTGGAGGACAAGCTAAAGGATTTGCTAATAGATTGGGGTGGGTCAGGGGAGGCTAAGGGAAAGAAGGAAGTAAGAAAGATAGCTAGGTTTTTGATTTAAGCAATTTGTTAAATGATAGTGCCATTATTTGGTAAAAGGAAAGGTTTGGGGAAGAGGAAATTGAGGGATGGAAGGGGCTAAAATCAAGACCAATTGATGATCTCTTCTGTTGTCTCTTGCCTGGACTAGTTCTGAAGCCCCTTACTGGCCTTCCTGTTCGACTTCTGTTTTCTTTAGCCTTGTCTTTGCCTGCATTTAGAAAATAAAATTTAAATTCTTGTCATTATTAAGAGCCCTATATAACCTGGTCACCATTTTTTGTTTGCTTGTTTATTTTTCCTTTCATTCCCATTTTCTGTCCTCTGATGACCTCCATTCTTTTTTTAATTAATTAATTTGTTTGTTTTAGTTGTTGAAGGATCTTTATTTTTTATTTATATATGGTGCTGAGAATCAAACCCAGTGCCTCATGACATTGAAGGCAAGCGCTCTACCACTGAGCCACAACCCCAGCCCCTGACCTCCATTCTTGATTTAAGAATATCAAGCCATTTCCCATCTTGCAGGTCAGATGTCATCTCAGAGGCTTTCCCTGATTGTACCCACAACTCATGATACCTTGCTTTCTTCGTAGTAGTTAGTACTTGCTAAAATTACTGTCTTTTTTTTTTCTGTTTAGTCAACCTCCTTTAGAACATACACCCTATTAAGGCAGGGACTTTTTCTGTCTTGCTTACCACAGTATCATGATTTGAACAGGGTTTTTATGCATGATCTGACGATGTTTCTTTTTTTTTTTCTTCATCTCTTTTTTTTTTCTTCACCTATTTCTTAACCATCTTTTTGTGCATGATAACATAGGTAATGTGACTAATTTCTCCAATTTAAGAAATTTTCATTACTTTTGTCTCAATGTATATAAAATATTTTTGTCACCTCTTTTTTTCTTTGTAGATATACGTGACAATAGAGTGTATTTTGACATACATACATCGGGTATAATGTATTCTAATTAGGATCCCATTCTTGCAGTTGTACATGATGGGAAGTTTCACTGGTCATGTATTCATATATGACCATAGGAAAGTTATATCCAATTCATTCTACTGTCTTTCTTTTCCCCATCCTCCCACCCTTCCCTTCATTCCTCTTTGTCTAATTCAGTGAACTTCTGTTCATCCCTCCTCACCCTCCTTATTGTGTTTTAACATCTGCATATCAGAGACAACATTTGGCCTTTGGTTTTTGGGGACTGGCTTATTTCACTTAGCATGATAGTCTTCAGATCTAGCCATTTACCAGCAAATGCCATAATTCCATTATTCTTTATGGTTGAGTAATATACTTCATTGTGTATATATGCCACATTTACTTTATCCATTCATCTGTTGAAGAGCACCTAGGTTGGTTCCATAGCTCAGCTATTGTGAATTGCTATAAACATTGATGTGGCTGTGTCCCTGTGGTATGTTGATTTTAAGTCCTTTGGACACACACACACACACACACACACACACACACACCTAGGAGTGGGATAACTAGGTAAAATGGTGGTTCCATTCCCAGTTTTCTGAGGAATCTTCATACTGCTTTTCAGAGTGGTTGCACCAATTTGCAGTCCTACCAGCAATGTGTGTAAATACCTTTTTCCCCACAGCCTCACCAACATTTATTGTTACTTGATAATTGCTGTTCTGACTGGAATGAGATGGAATCAGTGTGGTTTTAATTTGCATTTCTCTAATTGCTAGAGATGTTGCACATTTTTTCATATATTTGTTTTTCATTTGTATTTCTTCAAATTTCTTCTTTTTTCCCATTTATTTTTTATTAAATTATTTATTCTAATTTGTTATACATGATGGCAGAATGTAATTCATTTCATACACATATAGAGCACAATTTTTCAAGTCACTGATTGTACACAAAGTCTTTTCACACCATTCATGTCTTCATACATGTACTAGGGTATTGATGTCTAACTCATTCCACTATCATTCCTCCTCTTTTGTCCCCTTCTTTCCCCTCACTCCCCTTTGCCCTATCTAAAGTTCCTCCATTCTTCCCATGCCATGCTCCCCCAACATTGCCAATATGAGTCAGCATACTCATATCAAAGAAAACATTCGGCCTTTGGTTTTTTGAGATTGGCTTGCTTCACTTAGCATTATATTCTCCAACTTCATTCATTTACCTGAAAATTCCATGATTTTATTCTCTTTTAATGCTGAGTAATGTTCCATTGTGTGTGTGTGTGTGTGTAACACACACACATATATATATACCAAAATTTCCCTATCCAGTCATCTACTGAAGGGGCATCGAGGTTGATTCCATAATTTAGCTATTGTAAATTGTGCTGCTATAAACATTGATAAGGCTGCCCCTTTGCCCGTCTATTGGTTGGATTATTTGTTTTGTTTTGGTGTTCTTTGAGTTTTTATATATCATACAGATTAATGCTCTATCTGAGGTACAGGTGGCAAAGATTTTTTATCATTCTGTAGGTGCTGTCTTCACACTCTTGATTTTTTTCCTCGACTGTGAAGAATCTTTTTAGTTTGGTACTATCCCATTTTATTGATTCTTGATTTTACTTCTTGTACTTTAGGAGTCTTGTAGAGGAAGTCTGTTCGTAAGCTGACATGATGTAAAGTTGGGTCTACATTTTCTTCTATTAGGTGTAAGTTCTCTGGTCTAATGCCTAGGTCTTTGATTCACTTTGAGTTTTATTCAGGGTGAGAGATAGGGGTTCAGTTTCATTCTGCTACATATGGATTTCCAGTTTTCCCAGCCCCATTTATTGAAGAGGCTCTCTTTCCTCCAAAGTATATTTATGGCACCTTTGTCTAGTATGAGATAACTGTATTTATGTAGGTTTGTCTCTGTGTCTTCTCTTCTGTACCATTGGTCTTCATGTCTGTTTTGGTGCCAATACCAAGCTGTTTTTGTTACTGTAGCTCTGAAGTATAGTTTAATGTCTGGCATTATGATGCCTTCTGTTTCACTTTTCTCAGTAAAGGTTGCTTTGGCTATTCTAGGCCTCTTATTTTTCAAAATGAATTTCATTACTGTTTTCTATTTCTATGAAGAATGTCATTGGAATTTTAATTGAATTAAATCTGTATAGCACTTTTGGTAGTATGGCCATTTTGACAGTATTAATTCTGCCTGTCCAAGAACATGGGGGATCTTTCCATTTTCTAAGACCTTCTTCAGTTTCTCTCTTTAGTGTTCTGTAGTTTTCATTGTAGAGGTCTTTCACCTCTTTTGTTAGATTGATTGCCAAGTTTTTTTTTTTTTTTTTTTTTTTGAGGCTATTGTGAATGGGATAGTTTTCCTCATTTCTCTTTCAGCTGATGATGATCAGTGTATAGAAACACAATTGATTTATGAGTGTTAATTTTATATCCTGCTACTTTGCTGAATTCATTTATGAGTTCTAGAGGTTTTCTGGTGAAGTTTTTTTGGATCTTCTAACTGTAGAATTATGTTATCAGCAGATAGGGATAATTTGAGCTCTTCTTTTTCTATTCATATCCCTTTAATTTCTTTTTCCTAGTTGCTCTGGCTAGAGTTTCTGTTTTTGTTGTCTTTATTGAGGTTACAATTAAGTAGTCTTTTCTTCTATTATAATTAAGCAGGATTGCTATGTATGGTAATTTTTATGTGAAACAATAGATTCCATATTCATTTGGTATCAATCAATGTAAATTAATTAGAAAAAATTGTCTTATTATTTTCTCCTCAGATTAATGATGACACTCAAGTATGAAATTTCTTTTAAAGGATTGTGCCTCCAAATATTTTTGGTGAGGTCTGCTGTTGTCTGCATTCATCATTTTATGCACTGCCACATACAAAGAACTAGTGTTAGACTGGGTTGGGTGGTGCACACCTGTAAGTAATCTCAGTGATTCAGGAGGCTGAGGCAGGAGGATCACAAGTTCAAAGCCAGCCTTACCAACTTAACAAGAATGTGTCTCAAAAAATAAAATAAATAAATAAATAAAAAGGGCTGGGGATATGGCCCAGTAGTTACGCATCCCTGGGTTCAATCTCCAGTACAAAAAAAAAAAAAAAAAGGTAATATGTATTTTGAAATAGCACAAAAATATTTTAAAATCCATAACTTAAAAACAAACTTGTGACTAGCTTTATGTCTCCAGATATAGAGGGTCTAAAAATATTATTAATACTTCAATATTTGACCTCTTGCCAGGAAAAAAATTCTCAGTCTTTTGTAAAAGGGAGAAAATTTTTTCCATACATTTTTACTCTTTAAAAATACTTATACTGTTATAATTATGAATTTATTTGTAATTTTACATAAAATACTTATTTTCTATTTTTATTTACTAAAAAATATTTGTGCATAAAATGTGAAATATTAAAATGAGAAAAATAAAAGTATTATATAATTTTAAAAATAAAATAATATACTAAAATGGTGTATTGTAAGTTGCTACTATGAAAAATGAGATGGGGTTCCTCAAAATGTTAGAAATACAGTGTTGCAGGTATAGCTCAGTCATAGAGTGTTTGCCTGGCATGCTTGGGGCCGTGGGTAAGAGCACACAGCCAAACACAAAGGTTAAAAAAAAAAATTAGAAAAACAATTGCCATGTGATCTAGCAATTTCAATTTTGCACTTTTGAGTATATATCCAAGAAAATGAAAGGCAAGGTAATGAAATATTTGTATATCCATGTTCATAGCAGCATTGTACACAATGCCAAAAGTTAGTGTGACATTGATTTATGAATGGATAAGCAAAATGAGATCTATATACGCATAGTGTAATATTATTCAGCCTTAAAAAGAAGAAACTTCTGACACATACTACAACATGGATGAATCTCTTACAGAAAAGTCAAATACTGTATTTCCCCCCCATAAAATACCTAGAGTAGTCAAACTCATAGAAACAGGAGAATGGTGATGTTGCCAGGGGCTGGGGAGAGGCAAGAATGAGAGGTTGTTGTATAATTGGTTAGAATTTCATTTTTCCAAAATGAAAAAATTCTTGAGATTGGTTCCACCAAAATGTGAATATATTTGAACTGTACACTTAAAATAGTTACAAGGGAATTTTTGTAATGGATTTTATCATAAAGAAAGAAAGAAAGCTCCACAAGTGATTAATATGCAACAAGATTCAGAACTCAACATTGATTTAATGTAAACAGATATATACTGGCAGAATTTTAAAGCTGTTTTCTAAAAAGAGACCATTTGATAACCATACTTTTTATTTTACATATTTACTAGAGATATTTTGTGTACATTGTTAGGACCTTTGCTCTTTTATCCATAAAGTAATAATGCTATCCAGGAATACTATATTAGATACTATCTTTCTGAAATACTTAGGAAATTTAGATAAAATATTTAAATAAAAATTTAGTATTATATTTTCATGTGCAATCAGAATAAAAGCATAGCATTTGAATATTTGGCATTTTAATTTAATGAATTTAATTAATTTTCATTTTTAATTTAATTATTGCTTGGTGCTGAGAATTGAACACAGGACCTGTACTTGCCAAGTACATGTTCTACCATTGAGCTACACTCCTGTGATTTTTTTTTTTAATCGCTTCATTTAAGTAGCCAGAAAAAAGGAAAAAAAAATTAGCCAGAAAAAATCTTTTCCTTTTCTCTTTTCATTGAATTAACAATCATAGGATACCTATGTACTAGTGGTATCTTTAACATTCCCTGTTGTTTCTTTTTACTAGGGATTTATAGAGTTTTCCTGCTAAGACCTCAATTTGTGGTTTTGAAAGGCAAAAAGAAATTCTGTGAAATGTTGAAATAATTTAAACCATCTAAGACTAAGGCATACATAATGAAACAACTTGTACTATTTGTATAGAAAAAGGTTAGTATTTGTTTAAAAATTCATCATTTGAACTTTTTTTCTGTTTTATGATGTATTTTAAAATATGTTACCTCTATCTTTTGAATAAATCTTCATATCCTATAAAAACACATTTTTAAAGTGCTTCTAAGGTACTCAGTTTTTGTCTTTTTCAGGACATGTACTTGTAAACATTAGAATATCAGGCTTTGAACTAGTTAAAAATGTCTCTGCCAAGTCGACAAACAGCTATAGTTAACCCTCCTCCACCAGAGTATATAAATACTAAGAAAAACGGGCGATTAACAAATCAGCTGCAGTATCTACAGAAAGTTGTCCTAAAGGCCTTATGGAAGCACAGTTTCTCTTGGCCTTTTCAGCAGCCTGTGGATGCCGTGAAATTGAAGTTGCCTGTAAGTATATTTATAATTATGTTAATTTAAATAAAGAAAAATCCTTAAAATTTCTGTAAGACATAACTACTCTTTAATACTATAAAATATATTTAATAAACACTAAAGACTATCTCAATGAGTATTTTTTCCCAAAGAATTCACTTTTCTGGACATTGACATTCTTAACTGTTGGTGATAAATTATAGTACATGTTTTCTTGTTAGAGCATATGTCACTGGCTTTTTTTTCTGTCTTTTTTTAGTACTTGTTGAACACAGGGGTACTTTACCACTGAGCCACATCCCCATTCCTTTTTATTTGGGGAAGAGCTTTGAGGAAAGGTCTCACTAAGATGCTGATGCTGGCCTCAAACTTGAGACCTTCTTGCCTCAGCCTCCTTAGTTGGCATTATAGCCATGCACCACCATACCCAGGTGTTCCTTGCCCTTTTTTTTTTTTTTTTTGGTGCCAGGGATTGAACTCAGGGGGCACTTGGCCACTGAGCCACATCCCCAGTCCTATTTTGTATTTTATTTAGAGACAGGGTCTCACAGAGTTGCTTTGTGCTTTGCTATTGATGAGGCTGGCTTTGAACTCGTGATCCTCCTGTCTCAACCTCTGACGATACTGGGATTACAGGCATGTACCACCACGCCCAGCTGTCCCTTGCCTTTTTGATGCAGTGTACTCATGAATGTCACCTTCTTCATGAGTACTTATTTGGATCATGCACAATTTGACTTTAGGTTTGTCAGAAACTTTTAGTCATCTGATAATAGAAAGTTGAGTAATTATAAATTGAATAACTGGGATTTTATTCTGGATCTGTCAGATTCCATAAATACTAGTTAATTTTTTACTTTTTTTTTTTTTTAGCATCATGCCTTTGTATTTTTCAGGGACAATTTTCTTAATTTTTATCTTCTTTAATCTTTACTGGCTTTTTCTTTGCTCTTAAAAAATGATGTGACAATCAGCTTTATTTTAAATTACTAAAGATTCTGGCTTCCAGATTTTTAAAACTTTCAGCTTTTTAAAGGTAATTGCTCTATCTAGTTACAATATATAGTTTCATGAAATTTCTTTGTATCATTTGTTATAGTGGGCTTATTCTTGCTAATACTTAGAATTGCTTCAAAATCATAGGACTATTATACCATTATTAAAAGACCAATGGATTTAAATACAATTAAGAAGCGGTTGGAGAATAAATATTATGTGAAGGCTTCAGAATGTATAGAAGACTTCAATATGATGTTCTCGAATTGTTATTTATATAACAAGGTATGTAGACCTTATAATTATACTGCTGATGCTTTGGTATTATGTATAGGAAAGTGTGTAAACAAGTGTGCTGATTTCAGATTTCATGTCTTTATTAGGGACATTTTTCATATTTTTAAGAATGATTTCACTGAATGTTATAATTTTCACACATCAACATTTGTTCAGTCAATTTTACTTGAATAGCTGGAATAGTTGTTTGTTTGTTTGTTAATGAAATACCAATGATAACTGGTTTCTGGTAAGGTATTTAAAATTATGTTCTACTGCATTCCTGCTATTTTATTTATAAAACTGATGCTTGCCAGGTGCAGTGGCACACACCTGTAATCCCAGTGACTTAGGAGGTTGAAATAGGAGTTTTACAAGTTCAAGGCCAGCCTCAGTATCTTAGTGAGATGCCCAGTAACTTAGCAAGACCCTGTCTCAAAATTTAAAAAATGAAAATTAAAAAAAAAGGACTGGGGATAGCTCAATGATAAAGCACTCCTGGGTTTGATACCAAGTTCCAAAGAAAAGAAAAGAAAAAGGGGAAGGGAAAGGAGAAATTTTTCACAGTATAGATCACTGGCCATCCATTACCTAAGAAGATAAACAAATTGCATACCCAACTCCCCAGTAGTTCAAGGGACTGAACCCAGGGCATTGTACATGCTTGGAAAGTGCTCTACCACTGAGCAATACCCCCAGCTACAAAATGCATACTTCTAAACTTCCTGACAAGTTGATTTGAAGATCAGACACCTTCTTTGTTGTAGTCTACTAGCAGTACTTGAAATCATGTTAATGTATTAGCCTGTATCATGATGTATGTGAACATTTTGAACTAAATCTTTTTAAAAAAATATTTATTTGTTTAGTTTTACGTGGACATAACATCTTTATTTTTATGTGATGCTGAGGATCAAACCTAGTGCCTCATGCATGATAGGCAAGCACTCTTCCACTGAGCCACAATCCCAGCCCCTTGAACTTAATCTTCACATTTGTTTTTATCTATAAAATTGGATTTTTATATTTGATTCTGCCTCCATGTAGTATTCTTGTTTCCCAGAGTATTGTGTGCTTATCAGTTACATGGTATCTATATATTTTTATGGTATCTATATATATATTTAAAACTTCTATCTAATTTAAAAAGGAGAAACCTACCTATTTGGTATTTAGTTTATACAAAATCACCAGTGATATTAAAACATAATAGAATTTTTTGTTTCCCAAGGTAACTGTCAACAAACACTACCTTACGTGTAAATATCTGAAGCAATTAACTTGTAAATTTTAAAAAAATAAGTTCCGATGGTTATGAGTATCATTATCAATTATTTTGTCTTTATTTATTTATTTGGTATTGGATTAACCCAGAGATGCTTTACCAGTGAGCCATATCCCCAGTCCTATTTATTTATTTATTTGAGTCAGGTTCTCAGTTAGTTGTTGACGCTGACCTCAAACTTAAAATCATCTTACCTTAGGCTCTCCAGTCTCTGGGATTACAGGCATGTCCTACCACACCTGGCTAATTTCGTCTTAATTTAACAGCAATTCTAGATGCTTATTTTACATTTAACATTTATTTATTTATTTATTTACTTACTTATTTGGTACTGGGGATTGAACCCAGGGGCACTGAATCACTGAGATACATCCCCAGCCTCTTTTGTTTTTGTGTTTTGAGAAAGTGCCTCACTAAGTTGCTTAGGGCCTTGCTAATATGCTGAGGCTGGCTTTGAATTTGTGACCCCCCTGCTTCAGCCTTATATTTAACATTTTAAAATAAAGTTGAACCAGGTGCAATGATGTATGCCCAGCTACTCCAGATTGCAAGTTTAAGGCCAGCCTGCCTGAAGAACTTAGTGAGAACCTGTCTCAAAAATAAAATAAAATAAGGGCTGGAGATGTAATTCGTGGTAAAGCATCCCTGAGTTAAAATAAATAAGTTATAGTTTTCCTGAACTACCTAACTTAGAAATACATGTTCCGTTTCAGGGTGTTTCTTTATAAATTTTTTTTCCTCAGTGAAGTAAACCAAGTGAAGACTTCTAAGAAAATAGTTAAGATTTTTAAATTGAGTCAACACTACAATGTCACTTTGTTTAGTTAATTAAAAATTTAATCACTTCAAGTCAAACCTTGGAATATTTTGCTTGACAATGAACAAGTTTATTTTATCCTCTTTGAAGTATAGAAATTCTAATTTCTATTATCTTTTTGTATTAAGAGAATTAGTTGAGTTGTAATTCTTTGGTGTTGGGGCATTCTGATCCTTTTTAGAAGTTGAAGGTTTAGGATGCTAGAATTTTAAATATGAATTGCTTCACTATTTTCTAAATTTTATTTACAAGAGATAAATATTGTCTAGGAGAACTGTATGGCTACCCTCTATAAAGTAGACTGATTCAAGAAATTTGGTACAATCATCATATTACTATCCTTATTAAATATTTATTATATTTCCTAGCCTGGAGATGACATTGTTCTTATGGCACAAGCTCTAGAGAAACTGTTTTTACAAAAATTATCTCAGATGCCACAAGAAGAGCAAGTTGTGGGTGGTAAGGAAAGAATAAAGAAAGGTAAGCCAGGAAAGGTAAATTGTTTATGTTGTCTATCTACCTTTAATTCCTCTGTATATGTGTGTGTGTGTGTAATGGAACTAAACATAAAATCATTCAGAGGAGACAGACATCCAGATGTCATATTACATTCTGCTTTATTAGGATGTAGTAATCAATTCAGTCTACTAAACCTTAATCTCAAAGATGATTATGTACTAGTAGGGAAGATTGCATTGATTATGGGCTTAAAACCAGGTTTCCTGTTATATAGTTACATTCATCTAATAGGCACTCAATAAGTTATAGCTGCCATTATTACTATTTTCAGTGGATCTTGTTTCTATGTCCTGTACTGATGAGAAGACCAAAATTGCAAAAAAAAAAAAAAGTCCCTTATCTAAGAATGAATTGTAACTGTTAAATCTCAGATTTTTTTCCTAACTACTGCCCAGCCCCAGTACAGAAGATTGAACCTGGTATGATTACAGTCTTGCTTCTCTATCACTGAGCTGTATCCCCAGCCCTTTTATTTATTTACTTTTTAAATTTTGAGACGTGATGTCACTAAGTTGCTGAAGCTGGCTTCAAATTTGCAATCCTTATACTTCAGCCTGTCCCGGTGGTTGATGGTTGATTGTAGCTACTTGTTTCTGATGCTCAGAGACCTGCTAGGAGCTTAAGTTTCCTTCAGCCTAAAGTTTTTTGACTCTTTTTTTTGTCAATATATATTTGAATGTTTGTCATACATAAGGCACATATTGTGAGGTTACAAAGAAGTATGACCTCTTTAACTCTCAAGCTAAATTTATATTTTAGAAATAAAACTTATAAAATAATAATGTAATGCATTATGATAAATGTCAGCTGAAATTACATGTAGTATGTGCTGTGTTGCAAAAGAATGATATATAGATTTGTACTAAAAAAGTTGAGGAAGGTTTTAGAACTTGAGTTGGCATTGAAGGACAGTAGGGATTTGGCTTTAGACTGGAAGTCTGTGTTTACAAGTAACTTCTTGTAGAAGCCTTCTACTGCCAGATCCCCTCAGGAATAGAAAAAACAGCTATATGTGATAGTTCAACTAGCCTAAAATAATTTGGATACATATTAATAATTTATGGCAAAGAAAATTAGGTATATTAAATTTAATTAATGTTAATTTGTTGATCAAATATTTGAAAATGTGTTTTATGCCAGAACACTGCTTGGGAACGAAACAAAAACTGTGCCATCTTGGGGTTCATGGTGTAATAGGAAAAGAGAAACTGATAGTTTCAGTAGAGGCCTCATTGAGAAGTTAAGATTTGAAAGAACATTTCAGGCAGAGGGATCAGCTGGGAGAAGGCCTATAACAAGATGTATCTCCTCCATCACCCTGGACCAGTGTCTTTGTTTATGATCACAGATTTTGCTTTCTTCCTTGCCTTCTCAATATTTTCATTCCCTTGGTAATTCCTTTTCCTTCCTGCAGCATTAATCTCTCTTTGTCTGTGGGGTTAATCTCATTACTCTGTGTAATTGCTGTACTATCTCATTTTTAAAATCTTCCTTTACCAGTATGCTTCTTCACTTTCTTTAGTATAGGTTCAACCTTTACTATACTACCAAAAATATTCTTGTAAGTCAGGGATACTTATAGTCTTCATGTTGTAAAATCTGTGTAACATTTCTGTTCTCATTTTCCTTGAACTCTATCAGTATTGTTTTAGAAGGCTATTGTCTTTTTTCAGTGTCTTTCTTTATTTCTTGTATACACTAATCATGTGGGATAATTTTTCATTCTGTAGTTCTCTTGGCCTTATTCTATTCAACCTTTAAATATTGTGCTTTTGAAATTTTGTTGTTGTTAAAATACTGGAAATAGAACCCAGGGGTGCTCTACTCCTGAGCTACATGCCCAGCCCTTGTATTATTGTTATTATTTTAAGACAAAGTCTTGCTAATTTCTCAGGCTAGCCTCAAACTATCCTCCTGCCTTAGCCTCTTGAGTAGCTAAAATTATGGATGTGCACCTCCATGCTCAGCTCCTGACAGCTTTTTTTTTTTAAGATGTAAATATTCTTTTTCTAAATTTGCATAGTCATCTTCTCTAAGCAAAAAAAACCCAAAATCATTTTTTTCTTGTTGGGTGCTGGGGGGGGCGGCGCAGGGATTGAACTCAGGCACTTGACCACTGAGCCACATCCCCAGCCCTATTTTGTATTTTATTTAGAGATAGGGTCTCACTGAGTTGCTTAGTGCCTTGCTTTTGCTGAGGCTGGCTTTGAACTCATGATCCTTCTGTCTCAGCCCCCGCCCCCTGAGCTGCTGGGATTACAGGAGTGTGCCACCACACCCAACTAAAAACCATTATCTTTAAGCCACCCACCTTCTCCACTTGGATGTCTTATATACATCTGACTCAAAACATGTTTGCAGTGCGTCAATAATCTTCCCAAGACATAAAATGGCACCAGTGTATGCACAGATATGTTCAGTTGATCATAATTCCTTTTTTTCTTTCTTTCTTTCTGTCTCACACATTGTGTTCATGAGTCAGTCATTTGGATTCAACCTCCAAATTGCTCCCCCTGCCCTTTTTTTTTTTGTGGTGGTATTGGTGGTGGTAGTGGTGTTGCTGCTTCTGCTGGGGATCACACCTATGGTCTCATGTGTTACTGGCAAGTCCTGTACCACTGATCTACATCCTCAGTCCCCCAAATTTCCCTTGTCACTGCCTAATCCAAGCTACCATTTTCTTACTTTCAGTTATCTTGATTATCATGCTGTTCTTACATAATAGCAAAATAATCTTGTAAAAATGAGCTGAAATATGCATTTACCTGCTTAAAATTTGTCTTTGGCTACCCATAGAAGAATGAAATATAAATCTCATACTCTGACTTTTATGATCTGGTTCTTACCCAACTCTTCATTCTTATCCTGTTATATTCCACTCTCTTGCTGCTGTGTTGGAAACTTAGTCCTCAATGGAACAGTGTTGAGAGATGAGACCTTTGGGAGGTGTTTGGGGAAGAGCCCTCCTGAACGCATCAATCTATTCACAAATTAATGGATTATTATAGGAGTAGCATTGTTTTAAAGGCAAGCTCTGTGGCATGCTTGCTTCATCTTGCCACAGGATGCCCTCTGCCATCTTAGGATATAACACCAGACCCTCCCCAGATGTCAAACTAGTGCCATCCTCTTCCCCAGCCTCTAGAACTACGCATCATAAATAAACCTCTATTCTTTATAAATTTTCCAGTTTATAGTATTAGATTATAATAACAAAAAATGCACCATGACAGATTTCCTATGTTGATTGTTTTTGTATACTGTTTTTGGTTTGGTTTGTTTTGTTTGGTAGTCCTATGAATGAAACCCAGGGTCTTGTGTAGGCTAGGCAAACTCTACCACTGAGCTACATCTGCAGCCCTTTCTATTTTGTTTTGAGACAAGGTCTTGCTAAGTTGCCCAGTCTCAAATTTGGCAGTCCTGCTTCAGCCACTTGAGTAACTGGGATTGTAAGCATATACCACCAAGCCCACAATTAAGTGACATCTTAATTGTGACCTTTAGAGAGGCCTCTCTTGGTCTGGGGATATAATTCAGTGGTAGAGCACTTGTGTACCATATGTAAGGCCCTGGGTTTGATCCCCAGAACTGGAAAAAAAAATGTAAAGAGGCCTCTCTTGGTTATCCTTTATATAGTAGATCTCTGCTTTAATGTGATCAGGATCATATTTTTTTCCTTCCTAATACTTTGCATGTCTTATAATCAGTTTGGTGACTTATTTTTGTCTATTTCTTTTCTTTCAAGCTGAGGATTACACCCAGTGCCTCACACATGCTTTGTCATTGAGCTACACCCCGTATTCCTTATTGTGCCCCAGGACCTAAAGTAGTACCCAGCACACAATCAATAGGCATGCAATATGTATATATTATGTTCTTGTATACTGAGTACTATACTTAGGCATAAGTGATATTGCAGTAACCAAAATAAAGTCCCCAATAGATGAATGGATTTTTTAAAAAGTTGATATATAAGATCGGGGAATATTACTCAGCCTTAAAGAAGAATGAAATTATGGCATTTGCCAGTAAAGGAATGGAGCTAGAGAATATCATGCTAAGCAAAATAAGCCAATCCTAAGAAAACAAAAGCTGAATGTTTTCTCTGATATGTGGATGCTAATTCACAATAAGGCTGGTGGCTAGGGAAGAATAGAGTTACTTCAGGTTAGGGGAGAGTGAAGGGAGGGGAGGGGGTATAGGGGTAAGGAGGATAGTAGAATGTAACTATATGACTGGTGGGATTTTACATCATGTGTAACCAGAAGAATGAGAAATTATACTCCAGTATATGTGATGTATCAAAGTGTATTCTACTGTCATGTGTAACTAATTATAAAAATTTTTAAAAAGATGACTATAAGGTTTTTGGCTTGAACAATTAGTAGAATGGAGTTACCTTGATGAACTTTTGAAATAATCAAAAATACAGTGATTGAAAAGTCTCAAATTATAGCATTCTTCAGGAACATAGTAAGATAGAACATGCACAATTGTCCTTTGTAAGAATTGTCTAAAGGATGTTTTGTTCTGTTCTATTTTGTTTCTTTCTTTCTTTTTCTTTTTTTTTTTTTTTTTTTTAACAGCGATTGAACTTAGGGCGCTTAACCACTGAGCAATATCCAAGTTTTTAAAATTTCTTATTTTGAGACAGGTTCTCTCAAACTTGCTTAGAGCCTCACTAAGTTTCGGAGGCTGGCCTTGAACTTGCAATCCTCCTGCTTCAGCCTTCTAAGTTGCTGGGAACAGGCGTGTGCCACCACATCTGGCCTAAGGGATATATATTTATTTATACAGTACTGGGGATTGAAACCAGGATATTCTACCACTGTTTTCCTTTTTTTTTCCAAAGCAGGCTTGTGCTGAGCTGCTCAAGCTAGCCTTAAACTTATGATTCTGAGCCTCAGCCTCAAGAGTAACAGGGAATACAGGTGTGCACCATCTTACCTGACTCTATTCATATATCTTTGTCTGAAATAATTTTAAAATATGTGGATATTTATGCAGAACATTCTGAAGACCTCACATAGTACTATATAGTTTGTTTCCAGGGTGTCTGAAAGTTTTGCTCATGTTCACAGCTACCTGAAACTATTCACAGAGATACATAAAATTGACAAACCTATCATTAATAATAGGAGTGGGGGGGGAGGGGCTTAGGGATTTAACCCAGGGTTGCTGTACTGCTGAGCTATATCCCCATCCCTTTTTATTTTTTGTTTAGAGAAAGGGTCTTGCTAAATAGTGAAGACTGGCCTTGAACTTGCCATCCTTCTGCCTCAGTTTCTTGAGTAGCTGGGATTATAGGCTTGTGCTACCATGCCCAGTTTATTAACAGGTTTTGTAGTCTCCAATGTTATGTATAAATTGTTGCAGATAATAATCTTGAAACACACAATGAATGCCATAATCCTGAATGTTGAGCCCCCAAAATACAAGAATTCTGAAAATTACAGTCCTGAATGGTTGAAATCCTGAAAGCTAAAATTCCCCAAATTGAAATTCCCATGAAAAAATAAGTGGGTAGCAAGCTGAATTCTGGTAAAAGGATTGAACATGTAGAAGTGATGAAATGACAGTGATGAAACTTCAATTTAAAAATGAATTCATTCAAATGGATAAGGAAAATGTGAGATATATATATATATATATATATATATATATATATATATATATACACACACACACACACACACACATACACACATATACATATATACATAGTGGAATTTTATCCAGCCCAAAGAAAACTGAAATTATAGTATTTGCAGGAAAATGGATGACTCTAGAGACCATTATGTTAAGTGAAATAATCCAAACTCAGAAAACCAAGCTTGGATATTTTCTCTTATATGCAGAAGCTAGAGAGGAAAAAGGAAAAGAAAAGTGAGGTTGAATCTCCTAAAAATCAAAGGGAGATCAGTAGAAGAAAGGGAACAGGGGATGACAGGCAGGAGAGATGGGGGAACAAATTCCATGTATATACAAATGTAATGCAACAATAAAAAATATGGAAAATTTCAAAAAAATAAAAAGGACATCCATTGAGGGATGAGGGTATAGTTCAATGGTAGTGTACTTGCCTATCCTGGGTTCAGTCCCCAGTACTTAAAAAGAAAAAAGCATCCATTGGTCTGCATTAGCTAATGAAATTATAGGAACTTTTAATTAATTAAAGCTGTACTTTTGTAAATAAGTCAGGAGAGTTACTGACTGAATTAAAAATAATTTTGTGCATAGCAGAATAGGAAGACACACAGTGGTGTTGATCACCAGTATTGTTTCTACCAAAGCTATGCTCCTTGTATGGATACATATGGAATAGATTTCCATGTACCCAAAACAATATCAAGACATAGCACAAAAGGTAGAAAAAGTTAGTAGGAAATGCTCACGTTGGGGTGTATCAAATCATAGATAATTTTTAAAAGATCAGTGCCATATAGGAAATGAATGTGAACACGTGCTCTGAGGAGAGCCAGGGATAGGGGTAGGAGCAAAGGGGAAGAAGCAAGCTATTCATTGTGATGAAGAACTTCAAAATATAGTTAATGATCATGAATATTCTTATGGACTGCATCTGTGAAACTGCCTAATAATCTATTTCTGTTAGATACTTTTATTTGTCAAACTTTTAGCTTTTTTCATTTCTTTCACCCTCCACCCTTGGGCTTATCAACCCAAACTGTTTTGAATTGTCAGCAATATTTTTTTTTTACAGTTCTTCATACTATATAGCTCATTTTTACATTATTTCTAATATTGGAGATATAAATTATATAAAGATTTTTAAAGAATTCTAATTTTATGCCTTTTTTTTTTTGCAAATTTGACCTATAGAAATGCATCATCATAACATTGTTCATATATATAAAAGTTTTGAAACTTCTTCAATAACTGAAGCAATGTTATTTTTGTAATCTGCATTCATAAGGTATAGTTTCTTAAACTTGTTCCTGTTAGGGCTGGGATGTAGCTCAGTGTAGAGTACTTGCTTATCATGCTCAATCCCAGAATTTAATCCCTACTACCTCAAGGGGAAAAAAAAGTGAGTACATACATATTCTATGGCAATTAATTGCAGTTTTTGATTGTTCTCATCAAAAGGCCTAGGTTGTACATCACAGTACTTCAGAAGATTTCAGTTATAAAACCAGATGCAGGGCTGGGGATGTGGCTCAAGCGGTAACGTGCTCGCCTGGCACGTGTAGGGCGCTGGGTTCGATCCTCAGCACCACATAAAAATAAAGATGTTGTGTCCACCGAAAACTAAAAAATAAATATTAAAAAATTCTCTCTCTCTTTAAAAAAAAAACAAATGCATACAATTACTAATTGTAATGATTTAAACTTAATAATTTAAACTTATTTCTTCATGAATATGGTTAATCTGCTCTTGATTATTATGCCTTTGTGACTGGTGTTAGTACACTGGAGTGTTTATGTTTGGGAAAGTAAGTTTGTTGTTATTGCCTATTTTATTGTAAAGTGACTTATGAAGTGTTATGTTGCATCTTTATTTTTCTCAAATCCCCTTTCAAAATTTTAAATAGGGTTGGAGGTGTAACTCGGTAGCAGAGAACCTGCTGAGCATGCCTGAGGCCCTGGGTTTAGTCCCCACACCACTGAAAAGAAAAAAGAGCAGATAAACTTATTTTAAAATTTTTTTTCCAGAATTATTTTTGGAATTTCAATATTTTGAGATTTTAGACATTAGGGATTTTAATGTTTCATGATTTCAGCATTTGGGATTGTATCTTTTCAGATTGTGACCCAAATTCTGTGAAATTGTTCTAATACTATCAGCAACAGTATGTGTTGGAAGATTTCAAAGAATGGAAGCATATTTTTCTATTTTGCTAAAAAGCTGACCTACATTAAAATGGAATACTAACAAAAATAAATAGTGTTTTGTTCTAACTCAGATATTTAACTTTGGTTCATACTTCATTAGGCACTCAACAGAACCTTTTAGTTTCTTCTGTAAAAGAAAAGGCATCCCCCAAAGCAACAGAAAATGTATTTAAGCAGCAAGAGATTCCTTCTGTGTTTCCTGAGATATCTGTTTCTCCCTTAAGCATGGCACAAGGAGCTCCACTCAACTCAAGCTCACAACCTGTGGTCCAAGTATGTCATTTTTAAATTATTGGTTCCTGAAATATTTCAATATACTTGGATGTTGTAATATTTATACTTTTTAAAAGTTGCTATGATAATTGTCTTCAGCATATAGCAATCCCAAGTAATACTGTTCCTGCCTCTTTGAACATTGTATGAACAGACACCTAGAATGCTAACCAAATGTTGAACATTTCTTAGGTAGAATTTGAACTGTTTTGGTATCTTGATAGCATTAATATAAAGAGTTGTCCATTTATATAGTTATCTTTTTAAAATTGTATGCCCTAGTTGATTTAAAGTATTCAGAAAACTTTTGATATAGCCATGACTGATTTATTTTATTTATCTTAAGGGGTTATAAAAGGCAATTCTTTGGGATGTAGGAAGAAAATATTTTAATATTCTATTTATTTAGTCTATAAAAGAAAAATTAACCTTTATTAATACTTAATACATGGATTATTTTATAAATTATATAAAAACTTGGCATCAGTAATTGGTCCCCCTTATTTTTAAAAACCTGATGACTATGTGCTTAAGTATAGCTTCTTCTTGTTGAATTGTTTGATTTTAGGTTACAAGAGGTGTGAAGAGAAAAGCAGATACAACAACTCCTACAACTTCTGTAGTTAAAGCAAGTAATGAATCTTCTCCAACACTTACTGAAAAAAAATCAATGCGAATGCCACCAATAAACGAAAATGTGCTGAAGAATGATTTGCCAGATTCTCAACAACAATATAAGGCTGTAAGAAGTGTTACAGTAACTGAACAATTAAAGCACTGTAGTGAAATTCTTAAAGAATTGCTTGCAAAGAAACATTTATCATATGCGTGGCCCTTTTATAATCCTGTTGATGCTAATGCTTTGGGACTTCATAACTACTATGACATTGTCAAAAATCCAATGGATCTTGGAACTATTAAGGTAAATATTGCCTTAATAAAAGGAACTTCATTTCTTGATTATAAAAGCTGAGCATGGTGGGGTGCACTTGTAATCCTAGGTACGCAGGAAGCTGAGGTAGCAGGAAGGATCACTTGAGCCCAGGAGTTTAAACAAAGACAACAAAAAAAAAAGTAATATTGCAAGAAATTTGCAATGAAGAAGATGAAGAAAATTAAAACACGAATCACATCACCTGAAGTGAATCATTGGAACATTTTAAAATGTATCTTTTCTCATGTTAATACATCCATTGTTCTTTTGCACTACTGGGGATTGAACCCAGGGGTGCTCTACTGCTTAACTACATCTCCAGCCCCGTTTATTTTTTATTTTGAGACAGGGTCTGGCTGAGTTGCCCAGGCTGGTTTTGAACATGTAATCCTTCTGCCTGACCCTTTTGAGCATGGAGATTACAGGCGTGCACAACTGTACCTAGCATATTCATTGTTCTTCATCACAATATTTGGGTTACGGTGAATAATATAATCCATACCCATTGTACTGCCTGTCCTTTATTATTGTCTACATGTTTGATTCTTCTTTTTAACACAGTTTTGATTTATTTTTTTAATCAGCAACATAAAGTTTATTAACATTACCAAATTTTGGGCTCACCCTCATTCCTTGCATCCTACTTTTTCCTCTTTGGGTTTGTTCTCTTTGTTGAAATGTAATATTAGTGTTTTTTTCATGAGAGTTTTTAGGTGGTAAACTCTTACTAGTTTATATCTTAAACTATATTTTACCCTTATACTTGAATGATTCTTTAGTTCACTATAGAATTCTAAAATGACAGTTATTTCCCTCAGCAATTAGAAGACATATTCCAACATCTCTTGCTGATTTCTGCTGTCAGTTTGCTTGGTAATCCTTCCATAAGTTATGTGTCTTTCCTCATCTAGCTGCATATTTTATTTTATTCATCTTAACTGGAAGTTAGCACTTTCAGTATGAATATTTGTATCTTAAGTTCTGAAAATGTTTAGCCATTTTCTCTTTAAAATAGTGCTTTCTTTCTTTTCCCTATATACTAACTCAGAGATCATGAAACATCTGAAATAGGTAAACCTGAACCAGATCTTAAAAATAGATAGAACTTAGTAATTTATAGGATGTTTCAAGCATGGGAAACAAGTTTGTACAATCATGAAGTAAGAAAACACATTACACTGGGCAAACTTGAAACAGAGAATATGAAAAGAGACCTGGGGAAAAATTAGACTGGGAGGAAATCTGATTCATAAATACAAAAGAATATTATAAAGAAGACAAAAACTGCTGTTAAAATAACTAATAAAAATTTTAAAAAATAAGAATAATGTCCTTCTATTTGATATTTATAGTGTTTTTCCCTAGCAGCAATTTATAGACACCTTACAGGACTCTAAAATGAAGGTGACTTTGATTTAGTTTTCTGAAGTCACTCTCAATTGACAGTGATCTGATTGGTAGTAAGTTATGTCTCTTGGAAATTTTACCTTCATTTTTTTTTAAACTTGTATGTTTGTGTGTGGTATTGGGGATCAAACCTTGCATGTGCTAGGCAGGCATTCTCCCATCAAACAATATCCCCAGCCCTTTTTAAAATTTTATTTTGAGACAAGGTCTTGCTAAAGTTGCTCAGGTTGGCCTCAAACTTACTATCCCCCTGCCTCAGCCTCCTGAGTAGATGGGATTATAATAGGCCATGCCACCACACCCAGCCGTTTTATTTTTTTCAAATTACAAATGCTGTCTAGCATAATGTATTTGTATATTGCCTTTTGAATTTGTTTGTGACTTGTCCACTAATATATATATATTTTGCTTAAAAGTCTGTTAGATTTTCTTGCTAATTTTTCTTTTTTGTAATGGATGCCTATTTAGATACTCTATGTCCCACTCTTAGAACACCTTATGTGTAGCCATCAAAATTGTAACCCATACTCTTATTACTCTTTTGTTTTTATTACCTTTCCATTCTCAGGAGGATTTTGATTTAAATCTTTCATTTAAATGTTCAAGATCAGCTTAAGATTATCTTTTTGTTTGTTTGTTTTCTTATTATCAAAATTACCTATTGTGATTATATGAAAATGCTGTGGTTTTCTGCCTTTGTGATTTTATTTCTGTCCTTTTCTTTGTATGGATCACACTCCCTTATTATTTCTTTTTTTTAATATTTATTTTTTAGTTGTAGTTAGGCACAATGTCTTTATTTTGTTTATTTATTTTTATGTGGTATGGAGGATCGAACCCAGGCCTCAGACATGCTAGGCATGCGCTCTACCACTGAGCCACAACTCCAGCCCCCTTTATTATTTCTACTATAAAAATTCATTGGATTATTTTTCAAAGTCTAAGAAATATGAAATGTCAAATTTTAACATTTGTCAAATATGGATATTGAGTTATTGGTTTTGTTATTTTCTATGTTCTCCTGTACAACTGAATTATTTCATATATAAACACTTAAAATAGGCACTCAAACAGTGATTGAATTGAACTATATTGTCTGTGAAACTTATAACTTTTCCTTAATTTAGAGGAAAATGGACAATCAAGAATATAAGGATGCATATGAATTTGCTGCAGATGTTAGATTAATGTTCATGAATTGCTACAAATACAATCCTCCAGATCATGAAGTAGTAGCAATGGCTAGAATGCTTCAGGTGAGTTTTTACTTGTTCTCTGAAAGCAATTTTCCTCCTAATATAGTTTAAAAATTTTAGAATTATAATGCAGGAATTAAAGAATAATACAACCCTAAATATCACAAAATAATTTATAAATAATACTTTTTAAACTGTTTGGGTTTGTCTTTTGACTTATGTTGTTCAGTAGCAAGTCTTTTAATGAAGCTGCCCACCATGCAGAAAAAGTTGGGGAAATATTCATGAAGTAGGTTCAGTAGATATCTGAGATAGGTTGATTAGGATACCCATCCCACTGAAGGGGAAATTCAAGGACTTCTGAGTCTTAGTCATTAGAAGAGAATGACACATCAACTGTAGAACTTTTCAAAGAAGGTTCCCTATAAAACTTGAGAAGTCTTTTAGGGATTGGCTAGCTTCACTTAGAATAATCTGCTCTAATGCCATCCATTTCCCTGTAAATTCTATGATTTTGTCATTTTTTAATGCAGAGTAATACTCCATTGTGTATAAATGCCACATTTTTTTTATCCATTCGTCTATTGAAGGGCATCTAGGTTGGTTCCACAGTCTTGCTATTGTGAACTGTGCTGCTATGAACATCGATGTAGCAGTGTCCCTGTAGCTGATGTGATTCTGCAATCTGTGTATGGGGTGAAGGTGGGAGTTCATAACCCACTTGAATCAAAGTGTGGAATATGATATGTCAAGAAATTTGTAATGTTTTGAACAACCCACAATAAAAAATTAAAAAAAAAAAAACTGCAATGCATGTTAATTAAATTATCCACTAAAGTATTTAAAACAGTGGCTGTGTAGTCATATATTTTCTACTTCAACTAGTACAATTATTTCATCATGTATCAAAAATAAAGTGGGACCTCAGCTCCATGCAGACAGTGAAAAAAAAAAAAAAAAAAAAAAAACTTGAGAAGTCTATGCATGGAAAATGGAGAAAATTTGCTGAGATTACCAGGCAGTGAAGCATGGGTTTGTCTTCTGGTATATCTTAAAGAATTCTTATCAAAATATGATACTGAAATATACTATTTGTTAAATGGTATTATTGCTGCATTAAATCAGAAATGCAGAAAACCTTCACAGTCTGCTTTTTCAATACAGGATGTTTTTGAAATGCATTTTGCCAAAATCCCCGATGAGCCTGTTGAGAGTATGCCTGTTTGTTATCTCACAAATGATACTACAAAAGCCCTTGGTAGAGAAAGCACTAGTGAAGCGTCCTCTGAAGATAAATCTTCTGATGATTCTGAAGATGAGAGAGTTCAGCGTCTTGCAAAGCTTCAGGAGCAGGTAGTTGGTTATATTGAGACAAGTTCTAATATTCTATGAACTAATATTCTATAAAATCCTTCTTGTATATATATTTTTTCATACTGGGAATTGAACCCAGGAGTACTCTTTATCACTAAGCTACATCTCCAACCCCTTATTTGATTTTGAGATAGGATCGTCTTAAGTTGCTAAGGCTAGCCTCAGAATTGAAATCTTCCTGCCTCAGCTTCCCAACTTGGTAGGGTTACAGTAATGCACCACCACACCTCGTTTCTTGTATAGATTTTTGTTTATGGTGGTAGAGTTAGAACTCGGAGCCTCTTACCTGTGAGGTAAGTGAGCCACATTACCAGGTTCCTCCTCTTTGATTTAAAGATATTATATTTAGATCACTTAGCAATTGTGGCTTTATGTACTTATTGGCACATTTGTTGTGTTTAATAGTCTTTCATTTATCTATATATTCATAAAACTTTTTTCATAGTTCCATTATTTATATTCTCTATTCTCAATCACAATGAGTTGTTGATTCTCACTGAAATGATTTATGACATAATCTGAGAGACTTTGTGGATAAGATCTTAACATTGTTCCTTTTTTGATAAAAGGTTAACCTGTTCTGTTATCAAACCTGAAAAGTTAATTATTAAAATTAAAGACCACCCAGAAAGTCATTCTTGGTCTGTTTTATTTATTTATTTATTTATATTTTTTTTACAGTCCTGGAATCAAACCCAGGGCTTTGGACATGCTAGACAAATGCTCCTCTTCTGAGCTATATGCCCAGTCCTCTTGGTCTATTTTTAGAGGAGTGTTTATCGGATAGTGTCTGAAGTTTAATGTAGTTTAATGTAAGTTTAATGTAGTCTACAGTGAATTTCTGAAGTGAAATAAAAACCTGAAAGGAATGTAATATGATATGAATTTCACAAGGGATACTCTCTTTGGAGTACTTCAAATTTTTATCTAGTCATTTAATTATTTAGAGCCATGAATGTTTAAAGATCTTTTTGTTCCCCTTTATCAGCTTAAAGCTGTTCATGAACAGCTACAGGTTCTGTCTCAAGTACCTTTCCGTAAACTAAAGAAAAAGAATGAGAAATCTAAAAGGGGGAAAAAAAGAGAAAAGGTTAATACTAGAGATGAAAATCCAAGAAAAAACTTTAAGCAAGTGAAACCAAAGGATAAGTCCAAGAGCAAGTAAGTAACTTTTATGATGACTTATTAAAACAAGAATAACACTATCTAAAATAAATTTGGGTGGGGGTATAGCTCAGTGTTAGAGTATGTGCTTAGCCATGTGCAAGGCCTTGGGTTCAATCCCCAGCACCATAATAAAATAGTAAAATAAAATTAATGAAATAAATTGTACTTTTTGTTTCAGCCAACCAAAGAAGAGGAAACAACAGGTCTTTGTTCTGAAGTCTGAAGATGAAGATAATGCTAAGCCTATGAACTATGATGAGAAAAGACAGCTAAGTTTGGATATAAACAAACTCCCTGGAGATAAACTTGGGAGAGTAGTTCATATAATACAATCAAGAGAACCCTCACTAAGAAATTCCAATCCTGATGAGATAGAGATTGACTTTGAAACACTGAAAGCATCAACACTAAGAGAATTGGAAAAATATGTTGTGGCATGTTTAAGAAAAAGACCACTAAAACCTCATGGTATGTATTTCTATCTATTAATAAAAATTTAGTATGGAATTGTGTTGATCTTTGGTTTTACTAACTCTTTTTACTCCTAAATCACGTAGCTAAGAAAATAATGAAGTCCAAAGAAGAACTTCATTCACAGAAAAAACAAGAGTTGGAAAAGCGGTTACTGGATGTCAACAATCAGTTAAATTCTAGAAAACGGCAAACAAAACGTAAGTAGCAATTTTTTGGTTTTTGGTACTGGGTATTGAACCCAGAGAAGTTTTACCGCTGAGCCACATCCCCAATCATTTTTATTTCTTATATTTAATTTTGAGACAGGGTCTCACTAAGTTGCTTAGAGTCTTACTAATTTACTGAGGCTGGCCTCAAACTTGTGACTCTCCTGCCTCAGCTTCCCCAATTGGGATTACTAGCATGCACCATAACCACCACATCTGGTATAGGTGGTAGTTTTTAAATGTTCTTGTCATTTAATTCATTTGGCATTTTAATGTGATTCTCTGTTTTCAGTTGAGAAAACACAACCATTGAAAGCAGTTGGAGGTGGGTCCCGCCTGAGTGAGAGCAGCAGCAGCAGCAGCAGCAGCAGCAGCAGCAGCAGCTCATCAGAGTCTGAAAGCAGCAGCAGTGATTCAAGCTCTTCAGACAGCAGTGATTCTGAACCAGGTTAGCTGCCTCCTTAAGTGTACCTCTGTTGGTGGGAACCTTATTTTATTGTAATATTGAGACGTATATTTTAAAGAAGGATTTGTTACTTACCCAGAACTTATGATTTGGATGCCACACTAATTATTTAATTGCATGTAGACAGCCTTACTATTTTCTTAAAAGAGATAACTGTGTAAAAAGAAATTTCATATACATATGTGCCTTGTAGGTTTACAGTGTTGAAAATAAGTTACTCATGGTGGAATAGTACCTTAATAAATAATACCAGATCTTAAACCAGAAAATATTAGCTAATAAAACACTGATTTTCACTTTTTACAAAATGAAATTTTGAGGGCATCTTTCAATTTATTCTCCATGATATATCAAATCACTCTAATGTTGCAAGGTATGTCCTATTGTAATACTATGTTCTGAATTGAATAGTCATTTTGATTTAAGAAGTCAGTCATCCCAGAAACTGCAAAGCAGATTATTTTTTCACTTTCTTGGTTTCTTCACTATAGAATATTGTCTTCCATCTATAGAAAAATATATTTTAAATCCAGATTCACAGTTATGCTAAAGTACCATATTACATTTTATAGTTTATCTGTTGTGTCAAGCTTAGGTCATTCACATTTTCTTTGTGTTTTTTCATTAATAGTCATACAGTTGACAGGTATTCACTGCCCCAAGGATGCTGACTTGGCAGTGGTTGACCATTATTGACCAAAAGGCAAAATCACAATATAGGATGTTTTTGTGCCTAAATTTTGCTTATTTTAAATGAGATTTCTTGTTAATGAAATTCAGTTCTCTTTTAAAAATCCCACATAGACTATTGTGACATCAGAAATTCTTGCCATTTGTAAGAATATCCCTCTTTTTTCATTCTGATAGTTAGGGTCTGCTGGCTTAACAGTACATTTTATTTTACTTTTGGTTCTGTTTAGTTTGCATTTATGTGGTGTTGGTTGCTGCATTTTGTTTTTACATTTCTAAAGTATATAGTGGCAAACAATTTTGTAAGAATAAACAATTTTTTTCTTTTGTTGGTATTTGTCATACTAGAAAATTTTTAGATTAATTTAGGGCTCTGATTATACAGTATTTCCTTATATTTGACTTTTAAACATAAAGCAATACTGGAAAAAAATCTAAATTGCATTTAGTATTTTAAATTGTAATTAGCAATTGTAATGTCATCTAATAAAGCATTTGTGGCCTAATAAGTTAGAGCACTTTGTCTTTTATTTGTAAGCTATAAACTTTATTATAACAATTAGTTTGTGTATCATTTGACTATTGCTAATAAATGCCTTGAATACTAGAGGAAAAATACAACATAAAGAGCTTTTCAATAAAATACTTTTTAGTTGTAGTTGGACACAATACCTTTATTTATTTTTATGTGGTGCTGAGGATCGAACTCAGGTCCTTGTGCTAGACAAGCGCTCTACTGCTGAGCCACAACCCAAGCCCTAAAATACCTTAATTTTAATTTCAATTATCAGTTTGATAGAATATTCTAGTATGTTGCTTGAAGGAAAGAATGTATTTATTTATTTATTGCCAACTATATATTCTTAAAATGATTGGATATCTATCATGTTTTTCTAACTTCTAGCAGAATAACTAATTTTCAGAATTCTAACCTTTTTTTTGGTACCGGGAATTGAACTCTGGGGCACTTGACCACTGAGCCACATCCCCAGCCTTATTTTGCATTTTATTTGGAGACAGAGTCTCACTGAGTTGCTTAGGGCCTTGCTGTTGTTGAGGCTGGCTTTGAACTCCAGATCCTCCTATTTTAGCTTCCTGAGCAGCTGGGATTACAAGGGTGTGCCACTGTGTCCAGCAGAATTCTAATCTTAAAATACTGCTGACTTCTTATTTTATGATCGATATTCTTGATTAATGTCATCGTCCTCAATTAAAAGTGTTTTTAAAAATTCACTATTAAAATAAAGTCAGAGTAGCATTAGTTTTCTTTTTCTTTTCCTGACAACACTGGCTGTTGTACCCAAGGCCTTTGGCATGCTAAGCCAAGCAAGCACTCTATCACTGAATTGTACCCTCAGTCCCAATTTTTCTGATTTGACCTACATTATGAATAGCACAGCTTGTGACACTAAGGTCAATTTTTCTTCTAACCTGATAATGTAAATTGTCATTTATTTTTGAAATTTTAATTGTCTCTATGTACTTTGCTGAAAAAAACACTGTTTATGTTTATTCTAAACTGCAAATGCAAAGTTTAACTTAATAGCAAAATTATATCTTTGCTTGATATTAAGTAATGAAGAAATAGGACATTTTTTCCTAAATATTAATTTCATTTGTACCCATAAAAATACTTTAAGGCTCTTCCTAGTGACTCAGGAGGATCACAAATTCAAAGCCAGCATTAGCAAAAGTGAGGTGATAAGCAATTCACTGAGATCCTGTCTCTAAATAAAATACAAAGTGGGACTGGAGATGTGGCTCAGTGGTCAGGTGCCCCTGTTGAG
This sequence comes from Marmota flaviventris, assembly GCF_047511675.1. Lineage (NCBI taxonomy): Eukaryota > Metazoa > Chordata > Mammalia > Rodentia > Sciuridae > Marmota > Marmota flaviventris. The sequence goes on from NC_092507.1 coordinate 78,128,755, forward strand.
TTCAATTCCCAGTACCAAAAAAAAAAAGAAAAAGAAAACTTTAAGGCTCTCAATTTCTAGTATGTAAGCTAAGAGCATTTTTTTTTTTACTTCCTTGGGAATAATAATAAAAATTATGAGCAAAATGATTTTAAGTTGTGAAATAAGCAAGTCAGACCATATCAAAACCAATACCTATTATTAAAATAACTAAAGCATCTACTGTTCTTAATCTTGCATATGATGTTTTCAAAGAACAGATCACAGATCCTTTGTCAAAGTTTCAGGGTTGGGGGAAATGGTGCTACTTACTCAGAAAAAAAAATTTGTGAAAATTAGGTAGTTCATCAAAGATTTATATGCTGTATAATCTATTAAAAATTAAATGAGGAGCTGGGGTCTAACTCAGTGGTAAAGTGCTTACTAGTATGTGTGGTAGAGTGTTTGCCCCTACCCCCATCCCCACACACAAATCATTTTGGTTGGATCCACTGCTCTGCAGAAAATTAAATATATTCAAATAATTACTTATTAATTGTTCAAAACTGAAAGTTTTAATTGAATATTCTGATTCCCAGAGCTCTAGTTAATAGGCTTTTAATTATTTATCAGTATAGAAGATATGAATATAATGTAATTTCTTCAAAACTTTGGGGAGGAAACTTTATTGAATGCTCTGTGACATACTCCCTTTTTTAAAATTTCTTTTCTTTCTTTTTAGTTGTTGTTGGATCTGTATTTTATTTATTTATATCCAGTGCTGAGAATTAAACACAGTGCCTCACACATGCTAGACAAGCACTCTACCACTGAGCTAAAACCCCCGTCTACATACTCCCTTCTGACAGAAGGATATTGACCTTTGTAATATTTTTCTCATCTACTTCTTTTTTGGGACTAAGTCTGGCTTCTTCTTCAGCTTTCAAATTGCTGGAATTATAAGGCCTGTACCACCACACCCAGCTCAAATCTACTTTTTAATGCTTGTCTTTCTGATTTTTATAGCAACTTAGTTTTCTTAACTAAGTCACAAGTCTTTTAGAACTTGACTTGTCACCAAAAAAAAAACTTTAAATTACCTTTTCTAATTCCTTAAGACTATTGAATTATCTTTCTTACAGTTAATGAGTTGGTCTGTTTACTGTATTATTTTGTTTACACGTGGCAAATGTTTTGAGTGTAATATCTGAAAAATATTCTAATATTGTAAGAAGTAGTTTAGGGTACTTTTTCTATATTCCTTAAATGGGTATCTTCTATCATTTTCAAACTTAAGTTTATATACTTTTGTAAAATATAAACTTAATTTTTATTTTGTTAAGTATTTATTACAGAGCCGAGCATTAACTTCCAAGTGAAGTTTTATTTACAAATTTAGGAAATTCACTTAATTCTTATTTTATGCCAACAATTTGTTTCTAGATAGAGAATTATTAATAAAATCCCAAAACCTTAAAAAATGAAAATGAGAATCTGTGGACTAAAAGCATCCTTCATTGCAAATTTCATTGTAATTTAGTTTGATCATTTAAATTATCTATATAAATAGATCATTTACATATGTAAATATGTGTAGATAAGAACATTTAGGAAACTGTGGTATAAATATAAAACCTTAAAAATTAGTTTTTATTTTAAAAGAAAAAATTATTTTTCATTAACTGTCAAATATTGTTAAATTTTAGATCACAGATGTAGATAAGACTTGAAAATTAAATTAATTAACAATGCATATATCCTGTATTGTTTAGGATTTGCTAGTATGCACATGCACTCTACCAAGAGTTTTTTAATGCTTAACAACCTTAAGTAGTATAATAGAGAAGAATATAACTAGTAGTTTTAATCCTGTGACTAACAAACTTAGGTAGAAAAAAAAATCAAATGGAGCTGCTCATCAATAGTAGTGCTTTTGATTGAAACCTTATAAGAAATAACTCTTAAGAACTGTCTGTATATAAGCTCAAATACTTAACTAGTATAAAATAGAATGTGTTTAGACATGTTTAATTTCAATTGTTATACAATTAAACACAAATAAAACTCAATGTAAATTATGATACCACTTCACAATTTTTCTTTACCTGGATAAAATTTCAGGTAAATTTGTCACTTCATCCTTTGGGCTTTGGGCTTTTATTGGCTTTAGTATAATGTTCGGAGAATGAGATTTATTAGTGTTTTTTTTTTTTTTAAGATGGACACAGTATCTTTATTTATTTTATTTATTTTTATGTGGTGCTGAAGATCAAACCCAGTGCCTCACATGCACGAGGCAAATGCTCTGTGGCTGAGCCACAACCCCAGCCCCGAGATTTATTAGTTTTTAAAATAACATTTTTTAACCTTAGTTATTGGTAACTTCAAAGTAGAAATAAATTAGTCTTTAGTACTATAAGCTAGGTCTTCTATAGAAGTGACAAGAATATGATTAAGTTTCTCAGCAATTAAAGTGTTTTGGTTCAGAGGGCTAGAAGAATAAAATTGATAGTAGAGTATTTGTGCAATATGTATGAATGTATGAAGGCCTGGGTTGGACACTCTCACACTCTTCTCCCTACCCACCCCACCCCCCCAAAAAAAAAGAATAATTTTTTTTTAAAAAAAGCCTTCTATATATTGAGGTCCATATTGAGCCTGGGGTCTTAGAATAAGTCATTTCTGCCCTATGAGTTTTTACATTTTCTATTCAAACTAAATCTTCTTGAATAAACAGGTTATCAAGATTAGTGCTTCTCAATTTTAGCAACACATTGGAATCATCTATAAAACTTTTTTATATCTTTATTTTCTTTATTTATTTTTATGTGGTGCTGAGGATCAAACCCAAAGCCTCCCATGTACTAGGCAAGTGCTCTACCTGTGACCCACAACCCCAGCCCTCATCTATAAAACTTTTTACAAATACTGCATATCTATCTATCTATCTATCTATCTATCTATCTATCTATCTATCTATTAATTGAATGGGAAGTAAAGCCAACTATGCATCCTGGTAAAAATATCTTTGGAGAATCTAAGATGCTGTCATGTTTAAGAACCACTATTTAGGGGGTTTTGGTGGTTTTATTGTTTATTGTTTTTCACTCTCTAATTCTAATTGAAAGGCCATTAGTAAAAGGAGTTGGTAGTTTGTAATTAGTTTTGTTCTTAATATTCAAATAACTACCAAACTCTTCAATGAAAATTGGGGAATGAATTTTTTAGTATAAAACTAATTGCTTGCTCAGTCCCACTGCATTCTTGACACTTTATCACTGAGGTACATCCCTAACCCATTTGTTTGTTTGTTTGTTTAATATATTGTAGTATTGGGGATTGAATCCAGTGGCACTGTACCACTGAGCTACATCCTTAGGCTTTTTTATTTTTTATTTTGAGACACGATCTTGCTAAACTGCCCAAGCTGACCTCAAACTTGCCATCCTCCTTCCTCAGTCTCCTGAGTAACTAGGATTCAATTGCTTGCTTTTTATCAATAGAGCATAATTTGATTGATAAGTTTGGGCAAATAATTTAACATCTCTGGATCTGTTTTCTTTCCTATAAAGTAAGGAGGCAGAACCATCACATAATGACTTCCAATCACTTTTATACCCTGTCCTGTGGAAGTATATTTGTTTTTCTAATTTAAAAATCTTTAGTAATTATTTCTGCTATATATAACATTATTCTGTTTGTACATTATGGTATTAAATTTCTATTCAGCTTTTCAGGATTTTTAGTTGTAATTGACTTAATAATATTGAACACCCGTCTCAGTGCTTTGATACGTGATGGGTATTAAATGAGACTTTCAACCAGATCTCCACCATTCCATCTTGTATTTTAATTCTATGATTGTTTTGCCATAATTTAAAATAAAAATTTTATATTGAAGTTTTGGGGGATGTGCAATTCAAACATTGTATAACTTACATAGTATGTATTTGGTTAGTAGTTTACATATATTACCCAGTTGGATCCTCTTAAGGTAGGTATGCATGTAATCACAGTTCCCCAGAGAAATTAGTTGACAATGTGTGTGTTGTCGTAATTGTTCTCAATTTAATTGATGTCTGATCTAAAGCTTAATGGTGAAAACATGTATGTATGCTTTTAATTTTGAAGGCTAGGAACTCATGAGTAAACATATATGCAGTTCTAATTAATGTGCTTTTGGAAGGCAGTTAGGTAAGATTTGAATGAGATGCAGAGTACTAAGTTGTAGGCCATCATTATTCATCTACATATAATCATTAAGATATTAATGAGACATGCTACATATGTTATGTGGTCTTGATACTTTAATTGAAGTTTTTTGATACCTTTTGCTAAGTTCAGATTTCAAGGTATTAATTTTTATAGTTCTGAGCTTTAGTTCTATATGTCAGAAAATTAAGGTGATACCCTTAAATTTTTTAACAGAACTCTAATGTGGTATGTCCTATGTTATTATAGTTAATAGTTTATGTTATAGAATAAAGTAGTTTAGGTACATGTTTGAATAATTAAGATAGATATATAGATGTGCATATATTATATGATCATATTAATGAAGTCTGTTTTTTTGTTTTTTGTTCAAAGCGGAAACTAATTTCTCCCTTAAATGTGAAGGCTACCTGGATTTATATCCTCAATTCAATCTGTCTCCTAATCTTACCCTTCCACCTCACCCCAACTCTTAAGTAATACTTAGTTGAGTGACATTAAGATGGTTCATGTCATTTTAAATACTTGAATTCCTTAAATTAAAGCATGTCATTGAGTGGCATTTAGCAATTTTAACAATGTCCAGCATCAAACATTTTAGGAGAGGAAAGAACAGTAACACATCCAATGGAAACTGATGGCATTTCAGGAGGCAGAAGGTAATTATTAAAATTAGAATGTTTTAAGTTTGAATAATATTTGGTATTGACCAGCCTTGGTACCCTGGAGCCTGAAGCAAATAATGCTCTGATGGTTCATGAAAGCTGGCTTGGAGAGATGGATCAAGGTAGTAACTACCAGTTTGGTGCTTTACCACACTGACTTAGGCTTATGATCGGGGAGGATAGCTCCAGAATCAATTGTAGGATAAGGAAAGTTCAAGAACCTATTCGCACCCTGACAGAGAAAGCTCTTTTCTATCATTTTCTACTGCTAATGTCAACCATACATGTATTTCTAAAGGTAAAGGAAGTTCTATAAAACTCATTTGTTGCTATAGAGTTGAGGCAGCCAAATAGCTTGGAAGTAAAGAGAAAATTAATTAGATGTAATATTCACTGCCTAACAAGCTGAGCAAACCTCACCACGAAAACAAATAATTTCACTTTTAATAAAAGACTATCCTCTCAGATAATAAATTACCCCTTCTCTTATAGTAAATTCTTAACTATTTTAATTAAGCCTCTTATGGCTATGTTTATCACTACTTGGGTAAAGGATGATTTTAGTAAATTGGTACTGCTAGTTTGAAATCTTGTTATCTCTGCTGTTTTAGCTTGTTCCTTTCTTGAACTATCACTGAAGCTCTTTACTGTGAAGTAACACACTGTTCTTTTTTACCTGATCATAATCCAAGTTGGAATTTGTGAGTGGTTGTCTATTCCATTATAGGAAAAGATTTTTTTTTTTCCCAAACAAAAAAGCAGGTATCCCTTTAGAAATTTTGGCTAATTCAAACAGGGCAAAATCCTGTGACTTCAAGAATTTCTTGGTATAAGAGGTTATTAAAGGCATTCTTTTGAATTACCACTTTGTTTCTGATATGGAAAAAATGTAATTTGATAGTTTTAAGCTGATAAATACTGAAAAAATTATCTATGTACATTTGCAGAAATATTTCCTAAGTTTACTGGAGTAAAACAGAATGATTCACCTCCTAAAGAGAATGTAAAGGTAAATTAATTCTTTTATTTATAACTAAGAATTGAAAACAATATATATGCTACAACTCACTGGTATAGTGATAGCTTTCCTTAAAATTGTTTTCTATTTATTTACATGAAAAAAAGTTGTCACTATTTTCAGCTCAACTGTTTCAAAGATTTCTTCCTAAAAACATTTTGACTAGAGGAACTATTTGGCTTAATAGTTCTAATAAGATGTAGCTATTATGTAAGTCAAAACAGATAAGTAGAACAAATAGGAGCTTTAGCTGAGCCTTGAGAATCTGAATACAAAAAAAACTGCCTTGGTAATTCCCAGTGTGCACTCAGTTGTATATGCACAAAATAATGTGTACTTTTTCAACAAAAGCTAGTGGAAAATGATAGGGTTTCTATAGATAAAGTTTATAACCAATGGCTACCAAGTTTAGCACTTCTTTGTGTGATTAGTAATTAACAATCAAAAAATAGAATTTTATTTTCTTAATTAGTAATTCAAGTAGTTATCCTCATAAAATTTGTATCCTGTACTCATCTCAAATACAGCCAGGCATGGTGGCACATGCCTATAGTCACAGCTACTTAGGAGGCTGAAGAATAAGGATCACTTGATCCCATGAGTTCAACACCAGTCTGGGAAACATAATGAAACCTTGACAAATAGAAAAAGAAAGAAAAGAATTATAGCAAACTTATATAATAACATTTAATTAGGTGAGATAAATAGAACAATAAATAATTCTTGAAAGAATTCTAAATTGTGAAAAGGGAAGCAATCATAGTTAAGAAATTATATAAGAATGTTTAATAATCTATAGTTATGATTTTTTTAAGAAAATGCAAGAATGTATGCTGCCTGAAGGAGGGAAAGCCTTCACAGAAGAGGTAATCCTTAAAATGGGTTTTAAATGATTAGGATATTGATATACAAATCAGAGACTTATTTTTTTTTTAAAAAAAACAGAATAGCATGAAGAGAGGCAAATGAGGCACAACAGGTATTTTTAGGGTCATGTGGTAGTTGAGGGCATTTGTAAGGAATTAAAGGGCTTGTAAGAGATAAATGGGGAGGGCTTCAGATACCCAAGTGAAGTGTTGGAATATTTAACTTGGTAGGCAAATAGTTGTTCTTTCTAAAATATGAATTATCTGCCTTGCTATAAGTATTAGTGGAATCAAAACATTAGGTCAAACTATGAAGAAACTGTTGAAGCCTTCTTCATACAATCTTTGTTCAAACTTTTTTCATTCTCACTCACTGAGGAATAAAATGCCCATTTATGATTAAAGAGAGTATATATTAATTTATGTTTGTGAGTGAATGTGTATATTTGTAGATTCAGAAAGTGATCATTTGCTGATTTAACCTTGAACATCTGACTTGGGCTTGGGTCTACATTTTTGTTGAGGTACACCTTCTATGGCATTTAGTTTACTCAGGATAACATAGGTGTTATTCATTGACTTGCCTTCTCTACTGATTTGCTCCAATCCCCTTAATAGATGGAGGGGGAAAAATGATTTACCTGTGTGCTGTCTACAACTCAAAGCTTAGTAGAAAATGTTATTAATCTTGGTACTATAACAGCTTGCCACTGAATAGGTGTGAGATTTAAGGTAAATTACTTCTATTATTTTTATGTCCTACTGTAAACCATAATAGAGAAAATAATTATAACTAATTTATGGGATTGTTAACAAGATTTAAAAACTTGGCTTGGTGCCTTACATGTAGTAAGCATTAAATAAATGTTAGCTATTTCATTCAGCAGCTTTTATTTAATAAACAGTTAACTGTTTAGTTAACTGAATCAGAATTTGTTGATAGTCTTGAGTTGACCATGATATAATTTTAGATTTCTTCCCTTATGTCTGTAAGTCAGCAAGGACAAAAGGATAAAGGAAATGATTTGGTCTCTAGAATTGGTATAAAAGATCAATTTTTATTTCAGTGGATCACAGGAACCTTTTGAAAACCTTCTAAAACTATTAAGAAGTACTACTGCTTAATAACATGTGTAAATTTTCTGTATGTACTAGCAACTAAGACTATAAGCTACATGATGGTCAAGTTATTTAATCTTTCTAAACCTCAGTTTCCCCATTAGTATGATAAGGATAATTATACCTATGGGTTTGTGTGACTTAGATAAATTTATTCATTAAAGCATATTCTTATCTTTTGTTTTTCTGTTCTTTTATTCTTCTTGTATTATTAAAACTCTGAAAGATAACTTTGTCTTTACAGATGCAATCTTCTGTGCAAGATACAAGCTCTGCTAAAACTACTCTTGTTCATCAGACCAAAAATATGTGTGCCATACCACCAAATCACCACCAGTCAGCATTTGGTTATCAAGAATTAGAACATTTACAGAGTGTGAAAAACATTTCACCTTTACAAATTTGGCCTCCTTCAGGTAAGAAACTAACAAGTAAATACTGAGAAATTGACTTCTAAACTTATATATGACAGTGCTAAGGCCATCATAAATTTTATTGCACATCTGAGAAATATTGAAAATCATATCTGATAAATTCTAGGTTGGAAATAATCACTGTAGCACATTGTTAGAAATCATCTACTTCATAATAGCAAATAAATAGTCAAAAATGTTCTTATTTTATATTTAAAACTAATTGTATTCAGTAGTCATTATCACAGATTTTAGGAAAGACAGTTTTCAATTTTCAGTCTGTAGGTTCTCATATCTTTAAAACTGGTGTTTGAGAACTGCCATGTTTAGCAGGGCTTAGTTAATATTCCTGGTTACCATCATAGAGGAAAGAAAGACTTGAAATTATAAATGCCAGTTTGAATAAGATAACTATGTGAACAAGTATTCTCATTTTATTAAAGTAAAAACATTGTTTCAGAATGTTCACTTAATTATTAAAGTAAAAACATTGTTTAAGAGCAAAATGAATCTGAAACTATAGCTTTTTGCTATTAAACCAAATATTTGTGATTTATTTTGATTCTCTTGAACAAAAAATTTTTCTATTTGAGCAAAACAGTATTATTTCTTATATTAAATAAATTAAGATAACTAATTTGCATTTTAAAAATATTTTATTATAGTTTAATTTGTATAAAGGCATTAAGATAGGAAAAGAACATAAGTTATCACTATTTGTGGATGATATGATCCTATACCTAGAAGACACAAAAGGGTCTACAAAGAAACTACTAGAGCTAATAAATGAATTCAGCAAAGTAGCAGGATATAAAATCAACATGCATAAATCAAAGGCATTCCTGTATATCAGCGACAAATCTTCTGAACTGGAAATGAGGAAAACCACCCCATTCACAATATCCTCAAAAAAAATAAAATACTTGGGAATCAACCTAACAAAAGAGGTGAAAGATTTATACAATGAAAACTACAGAACCCTAAAGAGAGAAATAGAAGAAGATCTTAGAAGATGGAAAAATATACCCTGTTCATGGATAGGCAGAACTAACATCATCAAAATGGCGATATTACCAAAAGTTCTCTATAGGTTCAATGCAATGCCAATCAAAATCCCAACGGCATTTCTTGTAGAAATAGATAAAGCAATCATGAAATTCATATGGAAAAATAAAAGACCCAGAATAGCAACAGCAATTCTAAGCAGGAAGTGTGAATCAGGCGGTATAGCGATACCAGATTTCAAACTATATTACAGAGCAATAGTAACAAAAACAGCATGGTACTGGTACCAAAACAGGCGGGTGGACCAATGGTACAGAATAGAGGACACAGAAACCAATCCACAAAATTACAACTATCTTATATTCGATAAAGGGGCTAAAAGCATGCAATGGAGGAAGGATAGCATCTTCCACAAATGGTGCTGGGAAAACTGGAAATCCATATGCAACAAAATGAAACTGAATCCCTTTCTCTCACCATGCACAAAAGTTAACTCAAAATGGATCAAGGAGCTTGATATCAAATCAGAGACTCTGCGTCTGATAGAAGAAAAAGTTGGCTCCGATCTACATATTGTGGGGTCGGGCTCCAAATTCCTTAATAGGACACCCATAGCACAAGAGTTAAAAACAAGAATCAACAAATGGGACTTACTCAAACTAAAAAGTTTTTTCTCAGCAAGAGAAACAATAAAGAGGTAAATAGGGAGCCTACATCCTGGGAACAAATCTTTACTCCTCACACTTCAGATAGAGCCCTAATATCCAGAGTATACAAAGAACTCAAAAAATTAAGCAATAAGAAAACAAATAACCCAATCAACAAATGGGCCAAGGACCTGAACAGACACTTCACAGAGGAGGACATACAATCAATCAACAAGTACATGAAAAAATGCTCACCATCTCTAGCAGTCAGAGAAATGCAAATCAAAACCACCCTAAGATACCATCTCACTCCAGTAAGATTGGCAGCCATTAGGAAGTCAAACAACAAGTGCTGGCGAGGATGTGGGGAAAAGGGTACACTTGTACACTGCTGGTGGGACTGCAAATTGGTAAGGCCAATTTGGAAAGCAGTATGGAGATACCTGGGAAAGCTGGGAATGGATCCACCATTTGACCCAGCTATCGCCCTCCTCGGACTATTCCCTGAGGATCTTAAAAGAGCGTACTATAGGGATACTGCCACATCAATGATCATAGCGGCACAATTCACAATAGCTAGACTGTGGAACCAACCTAGATGTCCTTCAATAGATGAATGGATTAAAAAATGTGGCATTTATACACAATGGAGTATTACTCAGCACTAAAAAATGACAAAATCATGGAATTTGCAGGGAAATGGATGGCATTAGAGCAGATTATGCTAAGTGAAGCTAGCCAATCCCTAAAAAACAAATGCCAAATGTCTTCTTTGATATAAGGAGAGCAACTAAAAATAGAGCAGGGAGGAAGAGCATGAGAAAAAGATTAACATTAAACAGGGACGAGAGGTGGGAGGGAAAGGGAGAGAGAAGGGAAATTGCATGGAAATGGAAGGAGACCCTCATTGTTATACAAAATTACATATAAGAGGATGTGAGGGGAAAGGGAAACAAAAATCAAGGGAGAGAAATGAATTACAGTAGATGGGGTAGAGAGAGAAGATGGGAGGGGAGGGGAGGGGAGGGGGATAGTAGAGCATAGAAAAGATAGCAGAATACAACAGTCACTAATATGGCAATATGTAAAAACGTGGATGTGTAATCGATGTGATTCTGCAATCTGTATACAGGGTAAAAATGGGAGTTCACAACCCACTTGAATCAAATGTATGAAATATGAATATCAAGAGCTTTGTAATATTTTGAACAACCAATAAAAAAAAGTTAAAATTAAAAAAAAAATAGTTTAATTTGTAAATGTTTAGTTTTTATTGTATGAGAACTGTAAGCATAAAGAATATATACCTATTTTTATGTTGGTTCAAATATAAGAAATATTAAAATAAAAATATATTGTTTTAAAAAAAGAAATTATCTACTTTATAGCCATAGATAATTATTACATTTGAAAGAAAGAAAAGTTACTATATAGCTTATACTCAATTTACTTTCACATGAATACTATATATTGACACATAGGTGATATAAAAAAGTCTTATCACTGCCCAAACACATTCTACCAAGTTCCAAGTTCTTAGCAGACTTGGGAAATGCTGCTATAACAATTGTGCATATGTAACAAAGGTAGACTGCAATGAGGAAAAGATATTTAGAGATTATGTGCGTAGAGAAATGAGGCTGGATACACATACACACACACACACACACACACCACACGCACACATTCACACATATATATTTTATATGTGTATATTATTATATATATATATATATATATATATATATATATATATATATATATATATATATATATATTTACTTTATAGTTAAGGAAACTTGGGCTAGAAAAACTTACCTAGTAGTGGTTCCTGTTTACTGAAAACATCTCCCAAAATTGGCTAAATTTTTGTATTGTTAGATTGATTTGATTTTATAGATACCTTAACTGTCTCAACTTGGTTGTGGTGGGGAGCGAGGGCTTGATGTGTGGCACAAAGCTTACTTCTCTTGTTATCACTGAGCCCAGCTTAGAATGCCTAAACCATGAGACACTAATGTATTTAGACCCAGATTGGGCAGGTGTGAATTTTCCTTGTCCACATCTCCTGTTTCCTGGTTTCCACTTGGCCTTGCAAGGGCAGAAGTAGCTTTCAAGCAGAAAAACTTTCTAAGCTGTTTTTACTACAACACAGATTTAGGAAGAAGAGAGGTTTTGATTCTCTTTTGTTGCTTCCAGTATAAAACTCCCTAATATTTTGAGTATTCTACTTTGTCTTAATATATCTCATCATTGTGGGAAAGGGAAAGGAGATCAAGAGAAAAAAATACCAGAGGCTAGAGGGTATAGTTTAGTGGTAAAGCACATTCTTCGCATTCTTGAGGTCCTAGGAATTTGGGGTCAATTCCCATCAACCAAGAGAGAAATATCTAATGCAGCAATAGAGGGCCTCCTAGGAAGAGGAATGAACAAATCTCCAAAGTAGGAAATATTTATATTTATAGTCATCTGTCTCTGGAAATAGATTTTAAGATACTCAGAGAAAAGTATGAAAATATGATAGTTCTCAGTCATGATTGAATAGGAGCATAACAAAATTAAGATTTTAGAGATTGGCAATGTGTTCAATGGTAGAGCATTTGCCTACCATGTGTGAGAACCTGGGTTTGATCCCCAGCACTACAAAACTACAACAGCAAAGATTTTATTAGGCTAAGATTGGTGCTTAAGAAACAGAAAATTCTATATATACAGCTATAGAGCTATAAAGGGTTGTGACATTAACTGTTACTTAGAAAATTCAGTTAACCTCTCAAGGCTTTAATTTCCTTTTATTTATAATAATAATAAAAGTGACTTCATAGAGTCTTAAGGATTCACATATAAAATTCAAGGTATAAGTGGTTTTCTTCAAGTAAGTACTCAATATATGTTAGCTATGCTATTATTCTTATCCCAAGGACAATTGTACCCCTTAGGGCACAATTCTTCAGGTTATGGATTGAATGTTAGTGTACCCCAAAATCCATTTGTTAAAATCCAATTCCTAATGTAATGATATTTGGCATTGTGGCCTTTGAGAGGAAACTAGGTCTTGAGGGTCCTCTTGAATGGGCTTAGTGCCCTATCAAAAGAGCAGAGAGTTAATTTACCCTCTTCTATGTGAAGACCCAGCAAGAGGGCCCTTCATAACGCAGGAACTCCAACCTGCTGGTACCCTGATCTCATTCCAGAACAATGAGAAATAAATACTTGTTGTTTAAGCCAATAAATGAATAAACAATAGGTAGAGTCAGTTTGGGAGGGGAGATGTTACAGAATATCTAACTGGAAATTTAAAAAACAGAAATGGGTTTCTGGAACTAACAGGGTTTAACAGGAAATATGATTTAGGAATTTTCAATATGCAGAACTACTCAAAACCACAAAAATGAATGGAAATACCCAGGAAAATGTGCAGATTAGAAAGAAAAAAGGCCAAGGACAAAATTCTAGGAAATAAAACCTCAATAAAAGTAGAAGAAATTAGTAAATTTAAAAAAAAAAAAAAAAAGGAGGTAATCCAGGACAACTTCTCAAGAGGCTGAGGCAGGAGGATCACTTGAGCCCAGAAGTTTGAGGCCATCCTGAGCAATATAACAAGACTGTGTCTCAAAAAATAGAAAAAGAAGAAGAAAGATTTGTAGAAGGAAGTCATCATCAAGAATATTGTATATTACAGAATATTCAAGCAGGATTAAGGAATGAAGACAGGATTAAAATCGGCAATGTGAGAAGTTTTGCTTTGGCAAAAGCTTTTTGAGTAGCCAATGTAATTGGACCAGAAACCAAGAAACCAGACTGCTGTAAGTTGAAAAGTAATAGAATCTGGGTGTAGTGAATATTAATCAGTCGTTGAAGAAGCTTGTTGGTGACAAGGATGGGAAGATAGCTGGTGCTTTTAACAGGGAGACTTTTTTTTTTTTTTTTTTTTTGAGCAGTAGAAGGTTTTTTTGGGGGGGTTTGGTGGGGTTTTTGTTTTGTTTTTTCTTTGTTTTATTTGTATATGGACACAATACCTTTATTTTGTTTATTTATTTTTATGTGGCACTGAGGATCAAACCCAGTGCCTCGCACTTACTAGGCAAGTGCTCTACCACTGAGCCACAACCAGTCCTCCTTTTTTTTAGGTTTTTAATTTTAAAGATTTGAATATTTGAGGTCTGATTAGGAAAAAAAATCAAAGTAGGAAAATGTTGCTGTTTTCACTAGAGTATGTAATTATAGAAGAGTGATAATGATAACCTTGTCTTTGAAAAGGAATAAGGATAATGAAAAATAATGGTAATAATGCAAACAAGATGTTCTTTTATTTCTATCTTAAGAAAACATCCATCTGTGAAAAGACAGACTTCATAACTAAGTCTTCAGTAAGGATCAGTCTCTTGGTTTTTTTAAAGTCTCAGTGTTTATCACTCCATCCATCAACTAGGATCAGTCCTTTTTATCACCTCCATATGTTTATTTGATACCTTGGAAAACAATGCTGGGTAGGGGAGTTTGGATGATGCTAGAGTTGACTATTTGTCAACTGTAGGTGGCGCTATGACCAAGGGAAATGTCAGATATATAAACTGAAGTGTAAAATAGAGAAATTTACTTTTCTGGAGTTTAATCTCAATTGAAATCAATTTTTTGTTTAAACCTCATCTTAAATTTAAATTATAAAAGTAATCAATTTTATTCTGAAGTTTACTTATTGGCAAATGGTTTGACAAAGTTAGTGTTCTTCAACCTCTTCAACCCCCCCCCCCCATTTTTATTTCTATCATGAAATGAAAGATGTCTCATTTTTTTCTAAATTTTTGGTCACAAAAGATTACTAATCTTACTATCCTTATAATTTAATCTTTCCTCATCTCATGAAAATCTCCATTGGCTTGTATTGTTTTTTAATACAAATATTTATATTGTCATATCAACATGAATTCTCACAGCAAATTAAATGAGTTTGCCAACTTGTAGAATTGAATAACATGCATATAAAGTAAAAATAACATTCACTAAAAGAAGCAAAGTTAAATTTGAGGAGATAAGAGAAAGGCAGGTGCATATTTTACAGAATTAATATTTGAGTTGGGCATTGGAGGAAAAAATAAGACTTTAAGACTAACAGACATTGCAAATGGAGGAAACAATGTATGTGAAAGTATTTGGGCAACTAATAATTCAATGTGATTAAAGCTTTGGTTGGATAAACAGGGATGTGGGGAAATAAATTTGGAAAGGTAGGTCAGGTGAAGATTGTCAAAAACTTGGACTCTGGATACTTTGGGCATAATGATAAGGGTGTAGTCAATGGAGTTTTTGTTTTGTTTTGTTTGAGCAAAGGACCTGCAATATTATATAGTATAGTTGAAGGAATAGATCATAGAGACCAGAGAAGGAGGAGACCAGTTGGACTGTTAAAGCAGGCAAAAAATTAAGTGTCAATGATGGAAAGAAGGTAAAGACAGAAATTTGAAAGAAATTGTGATGAGGAGTTCTGCAAATTAGGGACATATGTAGGTTTATTTAACAAAGGGAGGGATAAAGCTTTGGTGGATCCAAAGGGTACTGGCTAGATACTGGTCCAGCTAAAGAGCTCTAGAATGAGATGAAGAACAGGTTTCTGAATAAAGGTGAGTTTTATAGTGTTTTAAGGTTTCAGAGGAGCATTCACACAAAATATTTCCCAGAGAGTTATATGCATGACACGCTTTCTAGGCTTCTTTGACTCTATTTTCTGGATCATTCCATCTCCCTGAATATTCCTTACTGTTATTCCTGATTACCCAGATGAGTTATATCCTAAATGTTAAGCTTCTTATGTTTTTATTCTACTTCAGAGATTCCAAAGCACAGGCTTACTGAGCTAGCATTCCCCTAAGCTCTCATAGGAATGGTGTGAAGCAGCCTTCCCCATTACCCAGGTGTGCCATGCCTTTATCATTTTCTACATATTTTGACATGGAAAAGGTTGGGAAGAGATGCACTGTATATTCTTTCATGTAATCTTGGTGCCTTTGACTTCCATTCTTATTTTTATGTCTCAAACATATCTATCATGTTTATACAACTCCAGTTGAGTATCATTACTTAAATATCATATAGGCATTTCAAACACATCCTGTAAAAATTGAAATCTCCTTTTCAGTCCCCAGATTTTGGTATTCCTCCCTTTTTATCACAGTATTGGGGATTGAGCCCAGGGCCACGGTACCATTAAGCTATGCCCTCAGCACTACTTATCTATTTTCTTTTGTTTTGAGCCAGGGTCTCTCTAAGTTGCCAAGGCTGGCCTAGAACTTATGATCCTCCCACCTCAGCCTCCCAATTCACTGCAATTATGGGTATGCACTATTGTGCCCAGTGATATTTTCATTTTAATTTGTGATAATGGCACTATTACCACTTGCCAACTTAAGAGTCAGAAAATCAAGAATCATTTTTAGAATTTACTTCACCTGCCATACATACTCTTTCTACTTCTTAAAAAATATCTCACCCCTGGCAGACAAGGTATATAGTTTTGTGCCTGTAGCTTTTCTTCCTATTTTCCCATTTCTTGTTGAACTGAGAAAACATCAGTGTATTAAAGAAGAAGAGAGGAGGAGAAGGAGGAAGAGGAGGAAGAAGAAAACATCACTATTGTGGGCTGTGTAGAGATATACAAATTTAAAATTTTTTTTTCATTCATACATCCTTCAACAAGTGTTTTGTTCTTCCTATGCTCACTCCTATCCCTTGATGTTTCTTGCTCCTTTCAAACCTTAGCTTCATTTATAGCCAGAGAAGAGGTCAGATACTCTTTGGTAACAGAAACCTAGGTGTAAATTCCTACAATGTGTAAATATATATAAATGGCTAGGATTTTGTGAGCTGGAATCAGTTAACAAAGACAGCCACTCAGTTTTGATTTGTCCCCTCTGTACTTTTACCACTATTTGGAACCTATAGAAAAGGGCTAGAGAGAATTGAAACAGAAGTAGTCAAGTAAGTTTCATGTATCAGGATGCTCTTGATTGCAAATGACAGAAAAATCAGCTCAAACTGCCTTTGTTGCCATGCATAGCCAGCAAGATAGCCATGATTTGATTAGGGTTCAGACTCTTATTTCTATAGTTTATCTTCGCCCATAATAATAAATGAAATATTTGTATGAAAGCTTAAGAATTAATGGGATTATGCTTGAATTGTGATTAACATTAATCCCCAGCACGCACAAACATGCACATGAGTGTGTGTGCGCACACACACACACACGAAGAAAGAGAATTAACAAGATTTCATAGTTTGTTCTCTTCACCTCAAAGTCAAATTTTTTCATTTCTTACACCATCATCTCACTAGCCATTATTGCCAGATATGTCTGGTATCTTAGTTCCTCTGTTCTCTGTGTTATGGTTGTTGTTCTCAAATGGTCCACCCCAGCATCCTTCCCTGAGATCCCTATATTGGTCTGTTCTTAAATGAGTTACTGATTGGGAGATGGAATTGTTGTGATTGGTTTGACCTAGTCAAGATGCACCTGTAGAGCTGAAGTCAGTCTACAAACTGGGAGAGCTGTATAGCAAAGAACAGGCAAATAGATTTTGTTGGTTCAGCCAAAATGTCAGCTATACTTTATGATGACCAGAATAAAACTAGACAATAACAAAAAGAAAACAAAGGAGGTCACTTTCAAGTGAAAAATGTTTATTTTTTTCAGTACAAGTCCCTGATGAAAAATATTCCAAAGT
Organism: Marmota flaviventris; assembly: GCF_047511675.1. Classification (NCBI taxonomy): domain Eukaryota; kingdom Metazoa; phylum Chordata; class Mammalia; order Rodentia; family Sciuridae; genus Marmota; species Marmota flaviventris. The sequence continues at coordinate 78,146,379 of NC_092507.1, forward strand.
TAAGATGCGTCCAAAAATTAAACATTTTGTTTTCATAGTGTCTGACCTAAAAGGAGAAAGAAAAGCAAATTCTGGATAAATACTAGAAAATACTTTGATTGTACCATTCTAAATATGTGTTTTCAGGTGATTCCAAGCAACTCTTGAATGGCCCAACTATGATACATCCATCTGGTCATAATGATGCAATGGTGTTAGAATCTGAATGTCAAGTTCCTGTGCAAAAGGTAAAAAGTAATATTATTTTTTCTCATAAATCTTAAAGAGATTCAAAATTGAATAAGAATTGGAATAAGAGATTTTAAGCCCTAGTTTGAATGAGATTGAAACTTTAGATGTAATTTTTGCATATATAAGTTTTAAAAACTAGATGTGAGCAACAACTGTTACCCCATCCACTATCATCAGTCCTTTTTCTTTTTATATATTTTCTTTATATACACACACACACGCACACACATAGAGTGTGTGTATTTATATGTGGTGCTGAGAATCAAACCCAGTGCCTCACATATGATAGGCAAGTGCTCTTCCACTGAGCTAGAACCCCAGCCCCTATCATCACTCTTTATGCTTAGGTTTAATTTCAAATTCTATGATGTTTTTTGTATTTGCTGCACACACATTTATGTATATATATGTGTATACACTAGGGACTGAACCCTGGGCCTTGCTTGTTTGGGAACACTTATGAAATATAGCATTACTAGATTTGAACATACTGATTTGGTCCTTGTGCTTGAATCATTGATTTCTTACATAATGCTCTACTAGTAAATATTATCATTAAAGACTATGTTTAATGTAGGTATTTTGTTACTAATAAGGATGAAATAGAACCATTAAACATTACCTTTTTTGACAACCAACATTAATTTTGTTTTGTTGTTGTTTCCCTTAACAGTGTCATCCAACATCCTTAGTTCAGAAAGGATAATGCTACAGAGTTTCTTAAATGTTTGTTTTCCTAAACACAATAATCTTTGTATTTCTAATTTAATAAAACTTTGTAATTTTGACTGGTCCAAAATAAAGTTTGAAAAGAAGATTTCCAAAAGGGCAAGAGCAAAAATAAGCAGTAGAACATAAAGTTATGTTACACCATTGAAGTTTGTACTATCAGTGAAAGTGACATGTATATTCTTTTTTATTCCCAATGCTTAGCATATAGTAGGAACTAAAATATTTGGTTGAAAGATTTAGAAGAAATGTGATTGTGTAGCTTGTTCTCTATACACACACGCACGCGCGCGCACACACACACAAATGGTCAAACAATTTCAATATTGACATCATGTCCCAACCCCACTCCCTGCTTGTTCCCTCATCATAAGCAATATTAACATTAATTGAAGAGAGAGGCTATAGAATTTTGGTACTCCCAGAAATCTCTGGAATTAATCTTCATGCATAAACTGCAGTCCAGATATGGTTCAAGCCCAAGTAAGTGCTGAAATGAAAATGAATGATTTCAACAAACTCTTAACATCTCATCTTTCTTTTATTCAGAATCCTTAGCTTTGTCCTTCTTCTCTTATTTACTTCTGCCTTAAGTGATAGAATCTCTTCTTGCCAAACTTTTCCATATCTATTCTTTATTTTTGTTCAGTCAATAGATTTATTGTAGAGCTTCTTGCTGTGTCTATAACCTCTATCCATTATTCTTTTTTGTCATATTTTCCCACTACCTGTTTGCATCTTAAATTGCAGTTTCTCAACTATAGAATGTTGATGTGTTAGACTGGGTAAATCTTTGTTAAGGGTAAACCTGTATATTGTGGGATGTTTAATAGGAACCCAAACCAATGTCCACTAATGTTGTGTTACTCTTTCACTCACTTCAATGTGACAACCAAAAATGTTTATAGACATTAACAAATGTTTGCTTTGGTGGGAAGGAGGTGACAAACTCACTCCCAGCTGAGATCCAGTGTTGGAATTTTTACATGGCATCTAGCCATGCCCCCATTCCTATAATTCACACTCTTCAGAGGAACCATTGACTTAATTTTTTGAATTGGTTCATTTTACCATATGTAAAAAATAGAATATACTCTGGCATAATTATAAAAGCACAGAATATGATTTGCTCTATTCAGTCCCCAATATTTCCCCTTCCCCTCCCTTTCTCCCAACCCCTGTTCCCTTTCCTCTAGTCTGTAGATCTTTCTGCTGTTTACTTATAGTTTTTTTTAATTAGTGTCTTGTGGATATACGTGAGGGCGAGATTCACTGTGGTATATTCATATATGTACATAGGAAAGTCAGGTCAGATTCATTCCACTGACTTTCCCTGTCCCACCCATCCTCCCTCCTTTAATTCCCCTTTGTTTACTCCTCTGATCTTATTCTTTTTTTATTCCCTACCCATTATCCCCTTATTTTGGATTAGCTTCCACATGTCAGAGAAAACATTTGACTTTTGACTTTTTTGTGGACTGGCTTATTTCTCTTAGCAAAATAGTCTCCAGTTCCATTCATGTTACCAGCAAATGTCATAAAGTCATTCTTTAAGCTGAGTAATACTCCATTGTGTATATATATCACTTTATCCATTCTGTTAAGGGGCACCTAGGTTGGGAACCAGTGACTTCTAAAATAGCTTTGTCCCTCCCAGTGCCTTGATAGGATGTGAAACCCCAGGGTCTTCTACTACTACTTTGTGATTAAATATCTACCATCGTGACTTCAGTTTATGGTATCTATGCAGATGATTCAAAATATACTTTTAAATCTGACCTCTTATAAGTTTTAATCATTTTTGACAATTCTCAATTTCCTACAGTGAAGGAGTTGCTAAATTCTTTGGGATTTACCTCTAAGGATAATTCATTTTCCCTTTTCATTACCAAAACCAAACCTTATTGCTTTAATATTTTTTCTTTACCATTGTTGGATAAACTCTTATAAAGGCCAACCAGACTTGTAATGTATAATATGGTTATTTTAACATTATTAATTGGTCCTGGTATGTCTCACTTGAGATTCTCTGGGTTCTAATCCATTAAGCCTCAGCATTCTTATTTTAGTTCTCTTGATCATGTTTTTCATCTGCATAAATGCTTTAGTGATTTGCAACGTCTGCCTTTAAAGATTAAACAGATCTATGTTGTGATCCCAATTTATCTTATCAATCTTAATAAAATGTGCTTTATAATTAATTTAAACTGAATTACTCATTATCTCTAGACACACCTACTAATATCTTTGATTGTGTTCTTTGTTCCATAAGGAATGCTTTCCATCCTCATGTCTGCCTATCAGAATTCTTTTCTTTTATTCACAATACCTGAAAAACTTTCCTATGTTTCAATCCCACATATAAGCTTTCTTATTTTAGAGTCTGTTAAAATTTTATCACAATAAAATAACAATTTCAGTAATTTTAGGGCACTGAGGCAGAGACCAGGGTTTCATTCTCTTTGTTCCCTATTAAATATACTATCAGGTATTACCTGTCCTGTTTCAAATCCCTGTTGGAAAGTGAGATTCTTCAGCTGAGTAAATATTAGTCACATGATCCCTGGAACTGGTATTAAACCAATTCCATTGGTAAGGACAAAAATAGATTGTCCTGGTAAGTAGCAAAAACTTCAAAAGCATAATTGAATGACCATTGATGAAAGTCCCTATATATGTGGTAATATTTGAAGAGAGATGTTCTAATTACTTTGGGACACAAATTTATCAGTCATAAATATTCTTTTGCCTTGTATGGAAAATTAGTATACTGTTATACTAATATTTCATGAAAATGTATCAAAAGAGCAATCAATCATAATTATTAAGGAGATAATCATAAAGTCATCAGGATATTGCATAATCCTTTCTCTTTACCATTGTTATAATGATTAACTCTTAGAAAGGCCAGCTAGACTTGAAATGTCCAGTATGGTAGCCTCTAGTCCCAGGTGGCTATACTAAGTCCTTGAAAAGTGGCTGTAGCAACTGAGGAACTAAGTTTTACTATTTATTTTTTACTTAATTTGAATTTAAAACTAATACAATTCAGTTATTGAAAAACATAAATACGTTTGGAGCAACTCAGCTATATGTAACTACTTTAAGTTATGAATTTACTTACAGCCTAATTGTTGCTAATCACTTTTGTATTTGAAATATGGTATGAGCATAAATAACAATTCTGAGGACTTAGTATGAAAAAAGAAATATCTTAAGTCTTTTATATTGATTACATATTGAAATAGTAATACTTTGAGTATATTTGTTAAGTAAAATATAACAATTAACATTTAAGTTTAAAAGACTTTAAATGTGGCTACTAAAAATTTTAAATTACATATATATCTATTGGGCAGCATTGATCTCAACCATGGCATATGTTAAGAATGGTAACTACATCCATTAATTTTTGTCGTCTTACTCTAAAAGGAAAGACATGTCAGAGAGTTTTCAACGAATCCCATGCCTTTCCAACCTTATGGCATAATCTTACTTCAACTCTTGTTAATCACTTGTGTGTTTGTTTTTATTTCCCTATAGGATCATAAGTATCTTGATTACAGTGAGAAGTGTACTTATTTTTATGCTTCTTGCAAGTTATTATGTAGTTAATACATATGTCTCACATTAAGTTGAAATAGTTGGGGACTATGCTATTTGGTCTTCAATGAATTAAGTTTATATAATTTGTTATCCTGTTTTCATTTTCCTTCTGACTTTAGTGGCCCTTTTAGTAAAGGTGCATAAAGGCCTTTGGAATCTTAATTTCATCTAATACTGTATCAAAAGATATTGTCTTCCAAAATTTGGTTGGCATCTACAGACTGAATCAAATATTTATTTTAGGATATAAAGATTAAGAATGCTGATTCTTGGAAAAGTTTAGGCAAACCGGTGAAAACACCAGGTGTACTGAAATCCTCAGATGAGCTCTTCAATCAATTTAGAAAAGCAGCAATAGAAAAAGAAGTAAAAGCTCGAACACAAGAACTAATACGGAAACACCTGGAACAAAATACAAAGGAACCAAAAGTATCTCAAGAAAATCAGAGGTCTGTAATTTACTTGGTTAAAGGAGCCTTTGGGAGGTATAGAAATGTATTTTAAAATATTTGTCAAGTGACTATGGCTCATCTATTTAGTAAAATACAGAATAAATTGTAATGGCAAAAATACATTTTTATTAATATTTTTTCTAAGTGATAGTATCTGTTTTGAAGAAGACAGAAATAATCAAGTCATTAAGCTGGTAAAGATACAGATATTACCAAGTTATAACAACATTATTTTCCAGAAATGTCCTAAAGTTTTTCCGTCGTATAAGTAAGAGATAGTGGTTATCTTGGTCACAGTTTTCTAAAAGCTTTTGTTATTATTGTTGTTAATATATATTACCCTATGTAAAATTTGACACATCGAAAATAAACTAAAAGCAATGTCATAAAAAAGGAAAACAGGTATCTAGTGCATTATTTTATATTTATTATTTAGTAATGTGTATTCATATTAAAAATTTTTAAGGAACTTGAAACCTACTTTGAATTTTACTATTTCTTTAAGGGACCTCGGAAATGGATTGACTCTAGAATCTTTTTCAAATAAAATGCAAAACAAATGCAATGGAGAAGAGCAGAAAGAACATCAGCAGTCATTGGATGCTCAAGATAAATGCAAGCTGTGGCTTCTCAAAGACCGTAATTTAGCAAGGGAGAAAGAGCAAGAACGAAGGAGGAGAGAAGCAGTAAGTGAATTTTAGTTTGCTAAACCTAACAAAGATTTAATAGAGCTTTGTCTTTTATATATTCAAAGATGCATTCAGGGTGGTTTTTTTGTTTTTTTAGTAACAGTGGAGTTACCTATGTAGTGGGAATCAGGTTCTACATTCGGCTTAAAATAAAAATGTTATAGTCAAAAGAAGCAAGCATAATGTAGTGTTGCTCCTCAAGCTACTAAAACCCTGTGGTTCAAATCCTGAGTTCTGTTATTTACTAGACTTTTGAACTCTGGCAGTTCATTTAATCTCTCTGTGACCAGGTTGCTCCGTTATAAAAAGTAAATAATAATGCCTGTTATGAAGATGAAATGAAATGAAATAGCATGCATTAAGCACAAAATGGCACAAAAGTGATTGGCCATATATTATTACTCTTGAAAAATCTGCAAATCACTTATGAGTTGTAGCCAAAAGATATGCTATTTGTTTCAGATCAGTGTTTCTTTAATTAACTGCTAGATTAAGAAACTTTCATTTAGGAGTTCTAATGTACATATTTTAAAAACTAAAATTAAGTCATTTTAACCATGAGTTTATTTTAGAAGTATTTATAATTTAGCTTTCAAATATTTGGGAATTTTCTGACTAATGATTTCTGTTAGTAGTTTCTAATGTAAATCAAGAACATATAGTGTCTGAACTTGAATTCTTTGTTTAAGCAAATATTTCGTGGTCTACTTTGGTAGATACTCTGTGTACAATTGAGAAAAATGGGTATTCTGCTGCTGTTGGGTAGAGTGTTGATCAGGTCAAGTTGGTTAATAGTATTATTCAAGCCTACTATATACTTGCTGGTTTTCTGCTGCTTGTTCTATCAATTATTGAGAAAAAAAGCATTGATATCCTCAATTACATACTTGTAGATTTATTTTCCTAATCCTCCTAATTATGTCCTTTTGTTTCACATATTTGGAATCTATTATCAGTTATCTAAACATTTAGGATTGTTATATTCTCACATCCTCTGTTATGTTGCTCTTTTCATAATGAAGTAATCTTTATTTCTGGTAATATTATTTACTCTGACATGTAATATAAGCACTTAACCTTTCTATGACTAGTGTTAGCATGGTAAAATTTTTTCTATCCTTGCCAGGCACAATGGTTCATACCTATAATCCTAGTAGCTTGGGAGGCTGACGCAGGAGGATCACAAGTTCAAAGCCAGCCTCAGCAATTTAGTGAGGCCCTAAGTAACTCAGTGAGATCCTGTCTCTAAATAAAATACAAAAAAGGGCTGGGGATATGGCCCAGTGGTTAAGGGGCCCTGGGTTTAATCCCCAGTCCAAAAAAAAAATCTTTCTATCCTTTCACTTTTAGCCAATGTATTGGTTTTGTTGTTGTTATTTTGTTTTCATTGTTTTGGGATGTTTTGTTTTTTGTTTTTATTTGGGGAGGCTTGGTACTGGGGATTGAACCCAGGGGTACTTTACCACTGTAGCTACGTCCCTAACCCTTTTTAGTCTTTATTTTGAGACAGGGTCTCACCAAGTTGCCCAGGCTTGCCTCAAAATTGCAATATTTCCACCTCAGCCTCCCAGGTAGCTGGGATTCTAGGCATGCACTAGTGCACCTGGCTCTTTTATTATTCTTGACAACCTAAATCCTTAATTTTTCAGCTAGTTGACTAATGCTTGTTGGGAAAAGTTTTTATATTTTGACATTTAAAATAACCCTCAAAAGCTAACCTCATTCCACTTTCTTGAACCAAGCTTTTGGTTTTTAAATTTGAATAGTTAAAGTGTGTGTCCCACGGAGAAAGGAATATACATCCTATGGTGTCAGCTATAGAACATTAGTTAGTATTTAAGTTATGGAATCTAAGGTTAACTGGTATACAGAATAACCAATAAGTTGAGTATTCCTGATGTACAGATTTTAGTCAAGGTGGAATAGGACCTAAAATATATTTACAACTTTTAAATAAAAACAGGTTTCATTACATATTCTTCAAATTTTACAGTACATCTGTATTATAGTAGCATCACATGATAGTTAGACTGGGAGTACATATCTAACTCTCATTTTGCAGGCCTAAGCACCTTAAGGAATTATCTAGGCTAGATGTCCACTTCAGCATCTTAGGAGCTGGACATTAGTAAAGTTGCCTGGTTGAGGATTTAAGAAGTATATTTTTGTCTCTAAGAAAAATTATAAGAATTTTTTATAGTTTATTGAGTTAGACATACCCTTTATTACCCTTTTGATAGGTAATAATTCTTAATTTTGTTCTGCATCACCAGTATTCAAGTTCATATCCAGAAAGCCAACGAACTAGTTGCAAATTTCTGTTTTTACTTATTATTCTGATCTGTTGCTGTTCATTGGAGGGCAGTGGTGTTAAAATTTTAACATTTGATGTCTTATCAGATGGCAAGGCATATCTAACCTATATAACAAGAGCATTTAGAAAAAAAGCTTAGTTAACATTTGTTTCCTTGATTAGCTTTTTCTCTACTTCAGCTTATTTTTAAAAGCATTTTAGCATTTAATAATGCATTTTTCTGATTGTTATACATGCAGTTTGATTTGCTCTTCACAAATATGTCTGTATAGAATAGATTCGGTCAAATAATTTGCCTTAGGTTGCACAGTAAGTGGCAGAATCAAGGAAAGCCCATAGCTTTAATTTCCTGTGTTGTAATTATCTCACACAGAGAAAATTGGTTCATTTAGAGAATAATTTTATGTGTCCAGCACTAGTTGGTTACAGAAATAAATAAAACAATGTTTTGTTTTTGTTTTTGTTTTTATTTTGTGGTGGCACTGGGGATTGAAGTCAAGTCCTCAAATTATGCTATACAAACTCTATAGCTATGCAAAAACTACATCCCCATTCTTTTGCTTTGTATTGTTTGAAACAATACAAAGCAAAAGAATGGGGATGTTAAGTTTACCAGGCTGACTTAGAACTTTGGACCTTCCTACCTCAGTTCCCCAAGTAACTGGGATCACAGGCATGCGCCACTGTGCCCCGCTCTCAGTTCACATTCAATATTGACTCTGTCAATATTGAGAGATTTATGTCTTACTTGGAGAAAGAAGTCAAACTAATTCTTCATGTCCATACAGGTTTAATTTTGTTTACCACATGAACAATATATTAAGGAAACCAAGTAGTATTTTTAAAGAAATAAAAATTATATACAAATTCATTATGTTAAATAAGTTGTTTGCATTTGTATGATCTGTTCCCAAATGTTGCATAATCATTTTTATATAACTATAATAAAGGCATTCATTTTAAAAGTAATTAAAATGTTCTCTTTTTTACAGATGGCGGGTACCATTGATATGACTCTTCAAAGCGACATTATGACAATGTTTGAAAACAACTTTGATTAAAATGCAGTTTTTAGATTAACCATCAACTTTAAATGGATAATATAAAAGATTAAAGTGCATATGGTAAAATGATTGCTTTCAGACACCTAAATATCAATCTTCTATTGTATTTTGATCGCTCTAAAATGATTAAACAGTTTTCACTTACATTTAAATAGCTATATGTTCATTTTTTAATGGCATCATTTATAGGAAATTTTGTTCTTTAGATCCCTAAAATTTAATAGATTCCCAGATGTTGTTCTTTCTCCAAATAATTGTTGTCTATACATTATAGGCCCTATTCTAAGCAATGAAAATCCAAAAGAGATAATCCCTGATTGTTTTTTTTTTAATGAGGAATATGTAAAAATGTATCAAAAACATAGTTCCTGTTGAGATTTTTAATTTTAAATAAATACTTGCCTGCTTTTAAAAATATTTAGAGCTTCTATGCCAGGCATGGTGGTGCACGCCTGTAATCCCAGCTGTTTGGGAGGCCGAGGCTGGAGGATCGTGAGTTCAAGGCTAGTCTTGGCAACATAGCAAGACTGTCTCAAAATTAAAAGTATTCAAAAGGTCTAGGAGTGTAGTTCACTGATAGAATGCCTTTGGGTTTTATCCCTAGTAGCCATCCCTCCAAAAAGAAATACTTAGAGCTTCTAATAAATAATACTTGAGTATCAGGTTTTATAAGGTTTTCTGCTGATTCTGTATTCAAAATTTATACTGAATTTAATTTAAATAAATATTACCTATGGCTTGAAAGATGTTGAATTTGGCCAAATATCAGTAAATATTATGTATGCGAGTTTCTGTAGGAATTTATCAGATATTTATTAATATGTATAAGTGATAGCAATGAATGTTTAATTTTACTTAACTATAGAAAGTATTATTTAACTATTCTGTAAAATATTTTTGTTTTGTCATTTTCAAGTTGTATAAATCATGTGTATTAGCTTCATGTATTTTAAATGTTTGGACTCTTGAAGTATAACACAATTCGGGCACTATTTGATACCATCTAAAGTAAAAATTCGAAGTGTGTATGTATTTTATAAAGAATAAGAAAGTTTTCTTGACCTTATTTATTTTATAATATGACAAATCTTTAAAATATCTTTAGATCATCACTTTAAAAACATGATTAGTGGCTAAAATAGTGTTGTTACAACCAGAATTAAGGTGATAACTATTCCTATTGAAACATATCTATTTTTAACCAAGAAATTAGTGTGTATATACTAAACAGTATGTATTATATTATTTTCCTAAAATATTATATATAACATAAAGATTACATACAGAGAGCCAAATGGACACTTAACTTCAAATTTAAGGCAAGTTTTCATAGGTTGGTTGAAATCAGCTTAGTGGAGAAGAGTATTGGTTGATAACTGATTCTTCCAATGTTATACACTATTTTTGTACTAGATTGTTTTCTCTTCTTACATGTAACTGTCTTCAACTACAATCTGGTTTTGTGAGAACTTCTTTTCTGGTAACATCTATCACTGCTCTTCAGCTCCTAAAACCTCTTTGTTGTTTCTGGGATTCATAAAAAGTAAATATTTCTTTCCTCTTTTTGTTCTGAGTTGTTAAAAAAAAATGTGGTTCCTGGACCAGCTGTATCAGCTTCATCTGGGAAGTTTTTAGAAATGCAAATTCTCAGACTTCATAATTACCAAATCAGAAAGTCTGGTTGTGAGGTCCAGCAATCTGTAGTTGATCAAGCCCTCCACTTGCTTTTCATACACACTAACATTTCAGATCCTTTGCTCTAATCCCTGCAGCTCTCATTTTGTGCTTATTTTTTTAGTGACTCTTCTTGACCTTTGCAATGCCACTTGCAAACCATTCTCTCCTTCCTTTCTCCCTAAAAGCTCCCAGCTTCAAATTTTTCATCTCATCAGACTAATCTTAATGAACAAAAACAGGTTCAGCACCCCTTTCCTTTGCTATAACCAATTACTAAAAGCCTTCCATAAAGTTAATTTCAATACATGTTTTCTTACTGCTTCCTCCTATTCTTGTCTATTCCTTTGTATAAGCCCTTGACACCAACAGTCTTTAAGACCTCACCAAGATCTACAATCCCATTAATCTTTTTCACAGAGCTTCTCAGGCTGGAGGTGTAGTTCAGTGGTGGAGCATATGTGTTTAGCATATGCAAGACCCTGAGTTCAATTCCCAGCATAAAACAAAACACAGTACTTCTCCCTTTCATACTCTGACTTCTCTGCTTGTCCTATATTTATAATACATTATTATAATCATTCCCTTGCATACCCTCTCAACTCCATTGCTTCTTCCTTTGTTGTATTCACTTGGCAAAACTCAAATCCTTATGAAATCTGACCACCTGCTCTGCATCCGTGAAACTAAATATGTTTGGAAAAAAAACATGCAACCTCAATAACCATTCTCACTTTAAAATTCTGAGCACAATCTCAAATGAGCCTTAGTGTTGGCCGGAAATTAAGTTTCCATGCGTTGTTCACTCTCCCTAGGCAGTCAGCTACTTCATGTCTCCATTCCACTTCAGACATCTATTCAATATCACCTCACCCACCATCCGTCTCTGCTACCCATTTCTTGCTGCTTTTTCACAGAGGTGACAGAAATAATCCTAAGATCTTTGACAGGCTTCCAATACCACTACAACAATCATCACTGTGATATATTCTTCTCTCCCTTCCTTTACAAAAAATGAATTTGTCCTTGTTCTCATCTCATTTGTCCCTGTTAGGGCATCTTTTAACAATTCTTTCTTAACTTCCCAGGATCATTGCTCCAGTAATTATGGTTTTTATTGTCAATGTTCCCTCCTGTAGATGGTTTTCAGTATACAAATTGTAGTTTTTCTGAAAGATCATTTATAGAACTTGTTATTTTCTTCTTTTATGTTGGCTTCTCACATTGGCCCATCCTTTGTTTTTCTTTATAATAACTCTTTAAATTATTTTAAAAACTCTTTTTAAAGTGCACAATTCAGTTGTTTTTAGTATAGTTATTATTGGACAATTTCTGTTTCTTTATAATTCTCTATATTCTTTGTATATATTTTGTCATACAAATATTCTTATACATTACTTGTTTATTAATTTGTATATAATTATGTAGAAGTAAACAGTCAAAAACAATTTGCCAGCTCAAAAATCATGTTACAACTCTTTTATACTTGAATATTATTTCCAAGTATGAATTTTATAATATTTTTAATTACAAAGCTTTTAGATGTGACTTAAATAAAAATGTTTAGAAATAATAAGAAAAATTTCTATCCTCTACTCCAATTCTAGGAAGAATATATATATATATATATAGATAGATAGAGAGAGAGAGAGAGAGAGAGAGAGAGAGAGATATCTGTCTGTATTATTTATACTGATCCAAATGTGGACATGTGGAGAGGAGGTTATAAGGGAATTATTTTTACAAAAATATGGCTATCCGTACATTTTACTTAATACATCATGAGCATCTATCTAGGTCTAGATCATTAGATGGACTACACTCATTGTTTTTTAAAGGTTGTTTATCCTTCACTAGTATAGCTCTATCATATTTATATAAAAAGTTCCCTCGGTCCAATTGCTTATTACCTTTTTCTACCACTAACAAACAATGCTGAAGTAAATATTCTGTTTATATAGTATTACATAATTGTACTTTTATTTCTAAATGGGTAAAGCTTCTGAAACAGGATTCCTGAGTGAGAAGGTACAAAGAAAGTAGTTTTAACTTTTAGATGCTGTCAGATAACTGTTCCAAAATATGTCAGAGTAGTTCGTATTATTACAAGTTTGAAAATACTTTCCCGTTATTCTCACCACTTATTTTTTGTTAATAAGATTGAAAAGAATATATAATTTTTTTCTTTCAATTTTATTTCCCAGGCTACAAGTGGAATTAATTGTTTGCCATGTGAGTTGCCTGGTCATTCTTTTTGGCCTTTTTTTCTAATCATTCTGTACTCTATTTTGTTTGCTTTTGGTTTTTTTAGATGTTAGCCTTTTGTTTTGATTTTTTTTTTTTTTTTAATAATCTATTGTAGGTCTCTTGGGGCTCTTTTTTTCCCATTAAAATTATATATTTTATGTAGTCATATCTGACTTTTCCTTTATGATATCTGGATATTAAATTCCCACATCAAGTTTTTTTTTTCTTTGCACCTAAAATCCAGATATTTTTATAGTATAATTCCAGAGTTTTATCTGTGTTATGAAATAGGGAACAAATACTTTCTTCCCTTCCAAATGAATTGTCAGTTATGCCACCACAGTTTACTTACCTGAACCTTTGAATTGCCTGTTATTATATAAAAATTTATTATTATCTAATTTGTAAAAGTTGAATGAACTTAAACACTGTTAGTATTTTAATCAAAATTAGATTAGAATGAAGTTTAGAGAACTGCCAATTTTATTTCTTTCCACGGACCCTATTTTGGGGGGAGGAGGGGGTACTGAGGATTGAATTCAGGGGCTCAACCACTGGGCAACATCCCCAGTCCTGTTCTGCATTTTATTTAGAAACAAGGTCTCACTGAGTTGCTTAGCACTTCACTTTTGCTGAGGCTAGCCTTGAGCTCTCAATCCTCTTGCCTCAGCCTCCCAAGCCGCTGGGATTACAGGCATGTACCACCACCACAGTCTCATGGGACCTATTTTTGAGTGCAGAGGCAGTAAAATTCTCTTTGGTATTCTACACCACAATTAGTTGGGAGCAGAGCAGTAAGCAACTGGATTGGGGAACTTCTTCAAAGTCCGATGTTAAAGGCCATGCTAAGCATGCTAATTGTGTCACTGGCCAATGGTGAGGTGGGAAGTCGAAGGTCTTCAAGAGGCTAAAGTTCCCAGGCTGGCTAGAGAAAGAAGTCAAATCACCACAAGTTAAGATTAGGAAATTAACTCATGATCAAAGATGAACAAAGAAAATAACAACCTTACAATGACTGAAAGCAGAAATTATATATAACCTCTCACCCAATTCTCCCTGGGGACTTCAGAAGAACATCTATTTGTAAAATGTTTAAAGAATTGGGTGGGGAGAGGTTATATACAGATTTAGAAAAAATGAAACTTCTAGAAAATAAAGTGTTGAAATAGACAACTTTTTAAAAAACCTCAGTGGATGAGTTAAAACAGTTGCAACACAGGTGAAGACAAAATAAATGATCTGGGGCTTAGGATGTAGCTCAGTGGCGGTAGAGGACTTGCCCAGCATGTGCATAGTGAGCTGGAAAATACATTCAAATACAATACCAGGTACAGCACAAGGACTCAAGGAGAAGAAAACTATATATATATAAAAGAAATTAAGATATTAGGGCTGGCAAACAGTTGCCTACAGGTCAAATCCAACTTCTTGGTTTTGTAAGTTTTATTGGAACACAGTGACATCCATTTATTTATATCATGTCTACAACTGCTTTTGTAGAATGTAATGATAAAATTCAGTAATTGTGACTGAAATTGACTCTCAAAGACTGAAATATTTACCATCTGACATCATATATATATACATATATATATATATATATATATATATATATATATATGTTGTTGATACACTTTATTTATTTATATGCAGTGCTGAGAATCAAACTGAGTGCCTCACACATACCAGGCAAGTGCCTCACACATGCTACTGCTGATCCATGGCCCCAGCCCCCATCTGACATCTAACTGAGAAAGTATCAGAAATTTTGCCAACCTCTGATTATAAGATAAAATGAAAACTTCTGACATACATCTAATTAAGAGTTCTTGGAACCAACCATGAGAATAAGGAGGGTCATTAATTTGGGGAAACCATAATGTGATTTTTCTTAAAATTGAGAAAAATTAGTCCTTTTCTCTTGGAAGTAGAAGATTGCACGCAGACTAATGGAAAAGAAATCCATACCTACAACACTTTTCAGTAGCCAGCATACCAACATAAGCAAATAAAATTTTGCAAGCAGCTAGGGAAAAGGAGCTATATAGAAGGGTTTTTTTTTTTTTTCCACCAAAGTAGAAATAAGGGTGAGTTGTCCGAAACAATGAACACCAAAAACAGTGGGATTTTATAAATCTTTAAAGTTCTGTGAGGAAGTTGTCAGTCTGAAATGTGAAGAATTTTGGAGGACTGTGATTTTTTTTTCCAGCATTATACATGTGTGCATCTTGCAGTTCATTTTCTCATTGTGTATCTATAGCCTTTTTTTGCTGGAGCTTCTATTTTGACAGTGCCCTTAGGGCACATTTGGTTATCAATAACTTATTGTATCTTAATCATGGTTACTTCTGTTTGTTTTTTTAATTAACAAACTTTCTGGATATGTTAGCATATGGTTTCTTTGCACCCTGTTCTGAATCATTTGTCATAGGATAGTGTGTACTGATGAAATTCTAAGTTTATGTGAATTTAAAGTTTTTGAATGAGTGAAGGAAAATCTGTATGCATTTCAATACTAACTGCAGGTTTCTTTCACATTATAGATCACAGATCTGCATTTATAAAATAAGAATAATCAGAGGTGATTGTGCTATATTTATGTTTATCCACCAGGTTTTTTTTAAATAAAAAGGAAAACCAGAGGGAGAAATTCAGCTTGAAATTCTGAACTCAGTAAAACTAACAAAAGGAGAGTAAAATTAAAAAAAAAAAAACATCGTTTTACCACAAAATGTTCTACCCTAAAAGACATGTATAAGGAATATTCAATTTTTATTGAAAGTAAAGCAGTTTGAGTTGCCCTGTTCCATTTGTTAGTTATGCCACCTGAAGTATGTAGTCTCTAAAGCTGATATAGAACAGGAAAATAGGGATAGAAAATCACACAAAATTTTTTATGGCCAGACTTGAAAGAGGCCTCTTTTGCTTACATCCTGCTAACCAGAACACAATCACTTGGTCATTCCTGACTGCAAGCCTGGGAAATTCTGAATATGAGTGTTGGTAATATTCTGTCACATGTAAGCATTTCAATTTAGAAATGCATATACCAATACACGTGAAAAGATATTCAACTTCTTTAATATTGAGTGAAGTGAAATTTGAGGCCATAAATGATATTAGTCTTTACTTATAAATTAGCTAAAATAATATCTCCATCATTACCAAAAAAAAATTGAAGAGCCTGTGCATGATGGTGCATACCTATAATCCCAGCAACTCCAGAGGCTAAGACAGGAGGATAACAAGTTCCAGAGATGCCTCAGCAACTTGGTGAGATCCTATCACAAAATAAAAAAATCACTGGGAATAAAGTACCTCTGGGTTTAATCCACAGTACCAAAAAAGAAAACAAAAAATGTTGGAGATTATCAGGGGAAACTCATATGCTAGTAGTCAGGAACATAAATAGATATAACCATTTTATAAACAATTTGACATTATTTTTGTGTGTTTGATTTATACTGTGGATTGACCCGTGGTAATTAACCATTGAGCAATATCCCCAGCCCTTTTTATTTTTTATTTTGAGGCAGGATCTCACTAAATTGATGAGACTGGCTTGGAACTTGCAATCCTTCTGCCTCAGTGAGATTACAGTCACTGAGATTACAGGCATGTGCCCCTGCACCCAGCTATTTTGTTCAGTTGCATAGTTGTTCAGTAATATATCCTAGAGTATATGTGTGTGTGTATATATATATATATATATATATATATATATATATATATATATAATTTGTATGTATGTATATATGTGTGTGTATGTATGTGTATATATGTGTGTGTGTGTGTGTGTATATATATATATATATATATATATATATATATATATATATATATCCTCCAAGTATATATCCTAGAGAAGCCATTACAAACCAGGAAGAAACATGATAGAAAACGTTTACAAACAAAGTTAATTATAAAAAGGGGGGAAGTGAGGGAAGCAGAAAGAGGAAGGAAAGAACAAATCAACCCAAATACCTAAAGATCTGTGGAATGGAATAGAGATCCCAGAAACAGAGCCACACAAATGAGGCAAACATGCACAATTCAATAGAGGAAGGATGGTCTTTTCCACCAATGGCACTGGATATCCATAGGCAAAACAACAAAACCCCCTCAACCTGAACCTCCCCTTATACAAAAATGACCTCAAAATTGATCATGAACATGAATTTACATGTAAAATGTAAAACTTAGAGAAAAATCTTTAGGCTTTGTGGCTAGGCAAAGATCCTTTAATATTTGACATCAAAGACATGATTTATACATGGAAAATTGACCTTATAAAAATTAAAACTCTGAAAAGAGTGAAATATTTGCAAATCACATCATGTATGAAAAAGTTTTGTAACAATAATATACAGAACTCTCAAACACACACAAAACCCCAAAAGATTGGCAGAAACTTTGTAAAAGTAGAATATATCTGAGTGACACAAGTATATAGCAGCTGCCCAATATCAATCATTAAGTAAACGCAAATCAAAATGTCAATGCAATACCCACTTCACACCTCTGGAATACAATACTAGATGCCCTAACTCATTAATTCTTTCACATTGGCGATGTGATTTCAAAATTGTGTAGCTACCTTTTATTGTTTTCTTTTGGTACTAGGAAGAGAAACCAGGGTTTCTCCCATATCAGGCATGGGCTCTACCACTGTGCAGCCAATCCTGTGCAGCCACTTTGGAAACCAATCTGATGGTTTCTCATAAAGGTAAATGTACACTTATTACCTGACCCAGCAATCCTACTTCTAAGTATTTATCCAAACGAAGTAAAAACATATGTTGTTCACACACGTACACACACGAACTTTACATGACTGTTTAGAGTGGGTTTATTTATAGCATGGCGGAGAGGGAGAGGGAGAGAGGGAGAGAGAGAGAGCGAGAGAGAGGAAGAAGAAGAAGAAGGAGGAGGAGGAGGAGGAGGAAGAAGAAGAAATAGAAATGAAAGAAATGTTCCTTAATTGGGAAATTGAGTAACAAATGATTATGGTATACCTATGAAGTAGTAATCAGCAAGAAAAGCTATATGCAACAGCGTGTGTGGATCTCAATTACATTAAGTGAAAGAAGCCAGAAGCAAAGGTTACATACTGTACTATATGATTCCTTTTATACAATTCTGTGGCAAAAGAAACAAAGATGGAGGTGGGGAGGACTTGTAGGGACAGAAAACAGACGGTCGCCAGGGACTAAGCTTGTTTTAAAGTGCCTATTTGCTTTCTAGTTGGGCTGGAAACAACTTTTAACCTAGTCGGAGAATATTGACACTTTCAGAAGATTGTCGGGAATGTCTGTAATGTAGTACAAAAGTCATTTGCTACCCCCTTCCTCCCTGCACCTCACTAGTCTGATCCAGAAGACCTGATAAAATTCCAACAGTTAGCGGGGCAAGGGAGGATTTGAACACCCATCAAAACAAGAGTGGCACTTCCGCAGCACCCAGAAGAACGGTTGGAATCTCTCGCCTTGAGGTTGCCCACAATTTCAACAACTGTTAAATAGGAAGAGGAGGGTGGGCTCCGCCCTTGCCTGGTTCCTGGCTAGCCGGGGGTCTCCCCCTCTGCGTTCCGGGCTGGGCGCAGGGGCCCGAGCGCGCCGCGTGTGTGCGGGAGCCTGCGGCTGACGAGGAACGCGAGCCGGCTGTGACACAGCCCGGGGGAGGCGCGCGCGGAGCTGGCGACTGCGGGCCGGCCTGACACGCCGCGGCGCTTGCTCTCTAGCTCCCAAGGAAGTACAGCGGGCCCCGCCGCCGCCGCCCGATGGCGAGGCTGCGGGATTGCCTGCCCCGCCTGATGGTGACGATCCGGTCCTTGCTCTTCTGGTCCTTGGTCTACTGCTACTGCGGGCTTTGTGCCTCCGTCCACCTGCTGAAACTTTTGTGGAGCATCGGCAAGGGACCCGCACAGACCTTCCGGCGGGTGACCCGGGAACACCCTCCTGCGTGCATGAATGACCCCTCTCTGGGTACCCACTGCTACGTGCGGATCAAGGTGAAGGCCGGTGCGGGCCTGGCGGTAACGGGAGGAAACGTGACAGCCGCGGGGGCGGGGGACGCGGGGTTGCTCCTTCCATAACGCCCGACTCAGCGTCCCCTAGAGTTACCCTGGCTGCAGGGCGCGCGGTGGGGACCCGGAAGATGCCAAGGGGAGAGGCAGGTGGGATGAGGTGCGGCACGAGAGGGGTCCGGTTTGTAAGCGTGTGTGTGTGTGTGTGTGTGTGTGTGTGTGTATGCGTGTGTGGGGGTGAGAGAGAGAGAGGGACAGAGACTGACAGAGACAGAGATTTTTTTAAGAGATGACAAACAGCAAATCCGGTGTGCAGGCGTCTTGGTTGGTTTCTGAATGTGGAGTTGGCTAATCAGAGTCTTCTTGTGTTGTTCTTCCCTCCTCCCACTGCCATAACAACCCGGAATAATTCTGCTCCTTTCCTATTGCAAAGGGAAGCTGTCTCCTGCCACCTTTTTGCCCTTTAGAGCTCAGATCAGTTGTAGGAACTGTTCCTGGTGATATCCTACTGTCTCAGGCGGCTGGCTGTCCATGCCCAAATTTTGAGATAAACAGAATAAGTCTTTGGAAATCAGGAGTCTATTTTGACCACAGATGAATAGTCAGCATGAAACAATGAATAAATAGTATATGTTTGTGAGGAGGGAAGCAGGCTTATGAAGTCAGGGACCAAAGGAATGGAATAAAAAATATATGCTGGGGCTGGGGCTGAGGCTCAGTCGCAGAGCGTTGCCTAGCATGTGTGAGGCACTGGGTTCGATTCTCAGCACCATGTATAAATAAATGAATAAAATAAAGGTCCATCAACATCTAAAAAAATTTTTTAAAGTATATGCCAACTATGCATGCACTCCTTAATTATCCATGCTTGTCCTAAGCTTTCTCATGGCTCACAAATATTCTATTTCCTGAGACTCCAAGTGGGAAAAGGAAATGGCACCTGTGATCCACTCTACAGTATGACTCACAGGCCTTTCAAAACCAGCATCCTATGAGGAGATGTTTATGTCACCAAGTCCTGACTTCCTATTAAGAGCTAAATTGCCCAGCAGCTGGAATTCAGAAGGGCAAGAAGGGCAAGAGGTTTCTTTACACAGGTCACTCAAGAAAGGTTCTTCTTGCCCTTGTTCAGCCTAGGATTAATATAAGAATTAAGTGAGTTAATATTTGCCCCCAAATTACACACACACCACCACCACCACCACCTTAGAATAGTGTCTGGCATATAGTGCAATAAAGTATGTATTGCTTCATCCTCTAAGACCCATCACACACACAAAAAAAGTATTGAACTTCTAAGAAGGGATTCTGACGTTGAGGACCAAGTCAGATTTGCTAACTTTATCCAACTTGAGGACTAAAAGTAATATGTGAGCCATCTAGAATTCTTCATAATGCCTTTCCTCTGACTCTAGCCTCCTAAAGAGTTCCTCAGAGATGTAGGACTAAGGAGTGGAAAGAAAATTGTCCTGGGAGTTAGGGCAAGATGGGGATTCTAGTCACTGCTCTGCTTCCACCCACCTTTATGACTTGTGCTACATCTTTAGTCCTCATTTTCTTTTATTTTTTCTTTCTTTTTTTGGACTGGGGATTGAACCCAGGGGTGCTTTACCACTGAAGTATGTCTCCAGTTCTTATTTTATTTTATTTTGAGACAGAGTCTTGCTAAGTTACTAAGGCTGATCTCCAACTTTCAATCCTTCTACATCAGCCTCCCAAGACACTGGGATTACAGGCATGCACCACCAGGCCCACCTGGGTCTCATTTTCTAAATATATAAATTTATGGTGTTGAATTAGATGACTCTTAAGGATCTCTTACATCTGAAAATCCAATTGCTTGGGTAATCTGTATAAAACCCAGTGTCTGTCATTCAGCTTCTTGGTTTCTTTCCTTGCATTCAGTTTTTGCTTTTCTTTCTTGCTGTTTCTCTACTTTCTTTTCTTCAATTTGCTTATTTGCTGTATTCTTCTCTTATTTCTATTCTCTATTCACCTTGGGCTTTCTTGTCTCCCAAAGTACACAGTGAAGTCTTGAGCACTCAGAGTATTCTTCTGTTAGAAATACACACTGATGTGCCATGAGAAACAGGCAGCAAGAAGAATGGTACATGCAACACTCAAAATAATAATGTGGGAAGGAGAGACCTAAAAATAAGGGAAGGAGGTGTGAATTATATAACTGATGGCACAGCTTTTGACGGGCAAGCTGAGAAAAGTACATGACTCCGAGGTAAACTTGGCAGGATTATCAATTCAGATCAGAATTCCACAGATCAGACATATCCTGCAGAATTTGAGTGAGATGAAGTATGACACATCAATAAATGAAAGTTACAAATTGTGACATGGCTTCAGATGCTCAAAATATATAAATTGACCTTATACTAAGAATGAGAAGGGAAGATACTGTGAAGGGAATGTAGGCAAAAGTGAATAAGTCTACTTATCCTATTGATAGATCATGGGGTTTTTTTTGTAAATTAATAATATTTATTTTATTTCTTGATGTTAATTCAAATATTTTTAAATGAAGGAAATACTAAATGTATTAGCTTGACAATCAACACCAAACATCACTAAAATTTCATGCTTTCCATTTTTAGGATTCTGGGTTAAGATTTCACTATGTTGCTGCTGGAGAAAGAGGCAAACCGCTTATGCTACTGCTTCATGGATTTCCAGAATTCTGGTAAACTTACCAACTTTTTCTTTTGCATTAAGACTTGTCTTATTGGCCTAGTCAACTTTGTGCTGCTATGTCAGAATGCCACAGACTGGGTAGGGGAATGTATAATGAACAGATGTTAATTTTCTTACATGTCTAGATTCTGGCAAGTCCCAAATCAAGGCACTGATGAGGATTTTCTTATTGTGTCATCACATGGTAGAAGGTGGTAGGTCAGGGAGGCAAAAGGGGATGAACTCCTCTTTACATAATAGCATTAATCCCACTATGAAGGCAGATCTCTCATTATCATTTTTTTATTTTAAAGATTTTTTGTAGTTGTAGATGGACACAATACCTTTATTTTATTTATATTTTATGTGGTGCTTAGGATAGAACCCAGTGGCCTCACACATGCTAAGCAAGTGCTCTACCACTGAGCCACCACCCTAGCCCCTCATTATCATTTTTCTTTTTCTTTTTCATTTTGAGGCAGGGTCTCACTAAGTTGTTGAGGCTGGCTTCTAACTTGTGATCCTCCTGCCTCAGCCTCCTGAGCCACTGAGATTCAGATTTCTCATCTTAAAAGCCCCACATTTATACCATAGAATCATTTTACTATGATAACTTTTGATACACCCTAATCTACAGTTAATTGCCCAGAGAGATCATTTCTGAATATTCCTGATTCACAGCAATGGTTTTCCTCCTAAAGACACCTACATATGTGTGCCACACATGGTGGCACATGCCTGTAATCCCAGTAACTCAGGAGGCTGAGGCAAAAGGATCAAAAGTCTGAGATGAGTCTTAGCAACTTACCGGAGTCTCAAAATAAAAATAAAAAGGGCTGGAGATATAGCTCAGTGGGTTCAATCCCCCATTCAAAAAAGAAGAAGGAAAAGGAGAATACTTAAATTTTTTTTGAAGATTAAAAAAGGTATCTTTTAATTTTTCAAATTTCTGAAATAGTTACAAAACAATATTTTTATGGAATATCTATTGTAGACAAAAATACAACACTGGGTAGGGAAAAGGAGACTTTAAACAAACAAAAGGCTTGGAGCATTTCTTATCAAGAAGTGTTTAGTGAAACTTGGAGTGGGGAGAAGGCAGAGAAAAGAGGACCTGTGGAAACAATATAAACGATTTCCTATGCCTGAATTTATTGGCTCATGTGAATGCAGGATAAATTGAAGACCTAAATATTTCATATTAAGAAGAAAACCTAGCACCAAAAATGAACAGTTAGTAGTTGCTGTATTAGTCTATTTGTGCTACTAAAACAAAATACCCAAGACTGAGTAATTTATAAAGAACAGAAATTTGTTTTCCACGGTTCTGGAGGCTGGCAGGTTCAGTGTCTGGTTAAGGCCCAGTCTCTGCTTTTAAGATGGTGCCTTGTTGCTGTGTCCTCCAGAGGAGTGGGGCCAAATGCTTTGCTCTCACATGGAGGAAGGTTGGAAGGACAAAAAGGGCCTTGCTAGTTCCCACTGACCCTTTTATAAGGTTGCTAATATCATTTATGAGAACTCTGCTCTCATGACTTAATCACCTCTTAAAGGCCTCTCTTGATAAGATCTCATTGGCAATCAAGTTTCAGCATATTAATTTTGCAGTACATATTCAGACCATTGCATTTACCTAGGGGGAAATTTTCTGTTCTCTGTGATTTTATAGAGCCAAGTAAATACAGATGGAAGCAAACCTAATTAAATTTTCTTTTTAATGAGCATCTTTAAAAGAGATGGTGGATATCAAAGTGGTGAAACCAGTTTTTGATGGTGCAGGGCTCTGATCTTCAGATCATTTATGAACTAA
This sequence comes from Marmota flaviventris, assembly GCF_047511675.1. Lineage (NCBI taxonomy): Eukaryota > Metazoa > Chordata > Mammalia > Rodentia > Sciuridae > Marmota > Marmota flaviventris. The sequence continues at coordinate 78,169,899 of NC_092507.1, forward strand.
ATAGGTCAAGAAATACAAGAAAAAAAAATTTACTCTCCAAGTTGACTCAAAGGTATCCTATCTGGTGTTTTGTTTTTGTTTTTGTTTTGGTACCAGGGATTGAACTCAGGAGCAGTGAGCCACTCATCCACACCCACTGACCTATTTTGTATTTTATTTAGAGACAGAGTCTCACTGAGTTGCTTAACACCTTGCTTTTGCTGAGGCTGGCTTTGAACTTGCAATCCTCCTGCCTCAGCTTCCAGAGCCACTGAGGGATTATAGGCATGCACCACCATGCCCAGTTATGTGGTGTCTTTTGAAAGTTCTGGGACAACTACATGTCCCCAAATTTCTCCTATAGTGTCTCATAATACCTAGAATTCCACCATTTCAAATTCTTTACCTCTTCTAGAGTTTTAAAGATTCTGTGCCACCCAAAGTCCCTATGTAAAATGCATCTAGCTCTGAAAGGAATATTACCTTTAGACAATTTAGTGAATATTTTATGAATGAAAGGGACTCCGTGAACAAAGGCATTGAGAGGTTGTTAGTGTTCTAGGAAGAATTAGGAATTAAAGAAAGGAATGGAGGATGGCAAAGACCTCTTTCTAAGAAGACTTCCTCTTCATGAAGATTTTTTTTCCTGTCTGGAGTAGCTGAATAAGCAAACATGTCTGTTTTTCCATTTGGAAACAACGTAATTAAGTGGTAGGAACAGTTCCCAGTGCAATTCAAGCAGATGCATGTGGACTTGCCTTGTGGAGTACATGACATGACTGGCTCACAGTAAAATGTTACTCAGAAGCATTAGTCAAATCTGCCCAGAGTAACATAACTACAGAATCCTGCACAATCTTTTATAATAATCTTGCAGAGATGTTGTGAGAATAGAGTCAAAATATGTGAAAGCCCTTTCACATGGTCCCAGAGAATACTCAATAAGTGTTCATTTTCATCCTTCATTCTCATTCACTCATGTGGAGATGTATAATATTCTAATTCTGGTGATGACAATGATGATAGTTAACATTTACAGAGCATTCACCATGTCCCAAATACTCTTCCAAGTGTTTTGCATTTATCTTTTCCATTAAGCTTCATAGCTACCCTTCTGAAATAATGGGCAGTAGAACTAATGTCTGCTGCTTGTCCTCAGTCTATAGGAATGATAATGATCTGATAACAATCACGGATTCTCAGCCTTCTCATTTTACACTTTATGCAAACATTCAAGAGAGTGTTTAAAAGCCAGCCAAAAATGAAAGAATACCTTACTTTAACATTTTAAATCACCAATCTAAATAAAATTCATGATATAAAAAGAGGCAGTATTTATTCCAATGCTTTTCCATGTTCTTTTCCTTACTGGAATTTTACCTTTTTACATGTGGAACAATCTACATGAAGATAAAAGTGAGCCTCCAACCACTTCAACCACTTGGTAATTGTTTCAAAGAGTCCTGGAGAATGGCAGTGGTACTTATTTCATACAGAACAATAGATGCTCTCTGTTTTATCTTAAGAAATGATAATTTTTTTGCACATTTTTTTCATAGCATTGTCCCATTATTTACTCCTTGTGAGAGCCCATTTGCAAAACAGGAATGTATATGTCTAGGACCTTCAGTGAATGGGAGGAAGTCTAGCACATCAGCCCCCTTTGCTCCAGCAAAGTCAAATCTTGGATGTGTCCAAATGGGCTTTTGTTGTGAGGAATGGTTGATTTTTCAAAAAGCTACTAGAGATCTTTTCATTTAAAGACCCATCAAGTAGGAATTATATACACATTACAGATAGAAACAAGCCCCTTCTATCCATCAAATCTACTGTTATTCCAGAAAGAGCCTTCCTATAATTTAAAAGAAGAACAATAAACCCAGATAACTGAATTACTCAGATAGACTATATTGAATTCATTGAACTTTACTGACCATTAGTCTGAAAGCTACCTGGTTTTTCAGGGAGAGTTCTGAACTAACTACATGGAAATTGCCCATGTGATAATCAAATATCTCTGAGTATGTTATACCTTTTTTTTCCCCCTTTGGAATAGGTTTATTTCACTTAGCATGATATTCTCCAGCTCCATCCGTTTACCAAAAAATGCCATAATTTTATTCTTCTTTAAGTCTGGATAATATTACATTGTGTATATATACTACATTTTCTTTATCCTTTCATATGTTGAGAGGTACCTACATTGCTTCCATAGCTTAGCTATTGTGAATTGAGATACTATAAATATTGATGTGGCTTCATCACTGTAGTATGCTGATTTTAAGTACTTTGGGTATAAACTGAGGAGTGGGATAGGTGGGTCAAATGGTGGTACAAAACATTCCAAGATTTCCGAGGAATCTCCATACTTTCAAAAGCGGATGCACCAATTTACAGTCACAACAAAAATGTATGAGTGCACCTTTTTCCCCACATCCTCACCAACATTTACTGTTCCTTGTATTCTTGATAATTGTCTTTCTGACTGGAGTGAGATGAAACCTCAGTGAGTTTTAATTTGCATTCCTCCAAGTGCTAGAAATGTTGAACATCTTTTCTATATTTGTTAACCAATCATATTTCTTCTCCTGTGAAATGCCTGTTCGGTTCCTTTGCCCATTTATTAATTGGAGTGTTTGGTTGGTTGTTTGTTGTTTTTAGGGTTAAGTATTTTCAGTTCTTTGTAGATCCTGGAGATTAATGCTTTATCTGAGGTACATGTGGCAATGATTTTCTCCCATTCTGCAGACTCTCTCTTCACATTCTTGATTGTTTCCTTTGCTGTAAAGAAGCTTTTGAGTGTTATTCCATCCCATTTATTGATTCATGATTTTACTTCTTGTGCTTTAGGAGTGTTGTTAAGGAATTCAGTTCCTAAGCCAACATGATGGAGATTTGGGCCTATTTTTTCTTCTATTAGGCACGGGGTCTATGGTCTAATGCCAAGGTCTTTGATCCACTTAGAGTTGAGCTTTGTACACAGTGAGACATAAGGATCTAATGAGTATGTTATACCTTAAGCCAAGACTTTCATGTGATGTTCATTCTGTCCTTTCTTCCAGTCAAAATGCCACTATGACCCATTATAGGATCCAGTGAGTTCCAACCTTAGAATTTAGGACAAGATTCTAAGATTTATGTTTTAAGACAAAACTTTTCTTCTTTTAAAAGCCAAAAGAGAAAAGAAAAGAAAACCTTTATGCATGGCATTTTAAGCCAATTTAAATTTATATTGTAAATATAAATGTAAATGTTATATCTCTTTTAATTAAGTTTTGCCTAACTACTCAAGAAATTATAAATTTATAAATTATAAATTTGTAGGTCAGGAATATTTGATGCAATAAAAACAAAACAATCATTTATTAGTAATGTGTGTGAAAGTACTTTTTAAACAGAAAAGCACCATACAAATGTAATGTATTATCTACATTTGTCATCATTTCCTGAGAATAGCTATTGAGAAATGGTGATGTTTAATGTATACTATTACATGGTACTCAGAAAAAAATAAAACCCTGAGTCTTCTTCCTGAAACTCTAAAGAAAACATCAAAGAAGATAACACATCTGTGAGAATTTTAGCTAAATTAGCCCCAAATAAGGCTGTTTGTCAAAGACAATTTTTCTCCCACTCTCTTTACCTCAATTTGCATCTCTTTTAAAAATATTTTGAGCTGACCCAGGCAATTTCTGTGAGCCATCTTCAACCCCAGCTGTATGGAATGCGTCATCATTCAAGAGCTGAGGCAAGAGAAGGCTTCTGTGGCAGATGGCTGAGCACAGAGGCCGAGTGTCAAGGCCTTTCTCTATGAAGAGGAAAAGGATGTTTTAACCTAAGAGGGGCCAACCTGGTAACCCAAGAGAAGTTGAGCCCTCCTTATGTTAAGAGTAATAACTGGGAAAGAGGCATTTTTTTTTTTTACCCTCAGTGGCTCCTGCTATTACCTAAAGCTACCAGAAAAAAGACAATATGAATGAAAATAGTTTTGTTTATAATGTTTCAGTTACTGATTTTGTAATATGTCTCATTCTTGTATTAAGGGGTTGTATATATTTATTTCATATGAATGACATGCTCATTAGTCTATCACTGATGTGATTTCTTTTTCAGTTTAAGGCTAAAGTGTAAATGTGTTATTCTTTTTTAATTCCAGGAAGAGAACATATAAATATTATTTTGTAATTTATTAAAATATGCAGTTACCCTATTTCTTAGAATTATTTAGGGTATGGCTTGGCTCTATTCATTGTTAATAGCACCAATAAATGTGCTTGGTTTTATTTATTTATTTATTTATTTATTTTTCAGTACTGGGAATTGGAACTCAAGGGTGCTTTACCACTGAGCTACATCCCCAGCCCTCCTACCACCACACTTTTTTTTTTGGGGGGGGGTACCAAGGATCAAACCCAGAGGTGCTTAATCACCAAGTCACATCCTCAGCCCTTTTTATATTTTATTTTGAGTTAGGGTCTCACTAAGATGCTTAGAGCCTCACTAAGTTGCTGAGGCTGTCTTTGAACTTGCAATCCTCCTGCCTCAGCTTTCTAAGCCTCTGGGATTACAGGCATGCACCACCATACCAGCTCCCATCGCTTTAAAAAAAAAAAAAATATATATATATATATATTTAGATATGCCCATCTAATATATATATTAGATGGGCACAATACCTTTATTTTGTTTGTTTATTTATTTTTATGTGGTGCTGAAGATAGAACCCACTGCCTCACATGTGTGAGGCAAGCGCTCTACCACTGAGCCACAACCCCAGCCCCATCCCATCCCTGTTTATATATTATTTTGAGACAAGGTCTCGCTAAATTTCTGAAGCTGGCCTTGAACTTGTGATCCCCTACCTCAGCTTCCCAAGTAGCTGAGAATACAGATGTGTGCCACCATACCAGGTTCTTTTTTATGCAATTTCAACGATATCCAGGTACTGCAATGCATGATCTCTAATGCAATTTATGTGGAATTTTGCTCAGTGAATCAAAACTTTACCAAAAATTGAGTATAAATTCCCCACCAAGAATATTAGCCTTTTAGCTGTCATTGTCTTAAGATTTGAATGGGACAGAAGTCTTATTGAACATTGACATTTCTAGTACTACCATTATTCAGTGTGCCATTAGTTTGTTGTTTGGCTTATTCAATAAATCTTTATTAAGCACTTGCAGACAACACAGGGAGCTCACAATTGAGTAGACGAGCCAGCTATGAACAGATCATTATATAACATGTGCCCAGTTCACTGAGGAGTGAACCAAGTGTGAAAATACAGAAGGGGACACCCAAGCCACCCTGTAAAGGAGGCAGCCTAGGATATCCCCTGGAAGAGAACATGTCCAATGTGAGGAAGAGTTAACTGAGAAGTGAGAGTAAGGGATCCTGGGATAATAAAGGGATGGTGGGGAGGGATGGTATTTCAGACAAATATCATCCCAGTGTGTTTTTTTTAATATTTTAATTTTTTGTTATAGTTGTACACAATACCTATTTTTTATTAATTTACTTTTATGTGATGCTGAGGATCAAACCCAAGGCCTCAAACGTGCTAGGCAAGCACTCTACTGCTGAGCCACAACCCAAGTCCCCATCCCAATGTTTTTTATGAACAAAGCCATAAAAGCAAAACACAGTACCCATGTGTGTTCACCATAGCTGCTTAAGGCTGCAGGGGCAGCACAATGTGTACTCTGAGGCCAGACTACCTAAGTTTGAATCCTGGTTGTCCTACTTGCTAACCTTGTGCCCTTTGGCATTTCAATTAACCTTGCTGTGCCTTTGACTCTTCATCTGTAAAGTGGGGATAATAATACCTACTTCATAGTATCATTTTGAAGATCAACATTACCACATTTGAAGGCACATAAAATTGTGCCTGGCACATAATAAGAATGATGTGGATGTCAGCTCTTTTTATTATAAAGCACGTGACAGAGAATGAGTGAAAAATAATCAGTCTAGAAAACTGGGCAATTGTCAAATCTTAAAGGTTTGGTCTTCCAGGGTAATGAGCTTGGGCTTCATGTTATTAATAAAAAGGAGTCACAAAAAAAATCTTTAAGCAGGGCAATGACATAAGACCATTTGTGTTTTTGCTGTATCATTTTGATTTTGTAGAAGAGACAGCTGAGGGGAATGAAATGGACACGGACCAATCAATAGGCTGCTGCATAAATAGATGCCTGATTTAAGGTATTCACAGCAGGATGGATGGGAGGAGTGATTACATAAATATTTAAGAGGTTAAATCTGCAGAACATTATTGATTTGTTAGGAGAGATCATAAAGAAGGAAAAGTTGGGATTTATTTATAAAGACAAGAATTCAATTCAAAATTATAATAAAGGCAAGTGAGAAAATAATAAAATCATGTGTGTTGACATACAAAAATCTTTAAGGAAGCAAACTGTTTCATTTGTCTGTTACAACCCAGAGATAAGATTAACAAGATTACTATGGAGGGCTGGGGTTGTGGCTCAGTGGCAGAGAGCTTGCCTCGCACATGTGAGGCACTGGGTTCTATCCTCAGCATCACATGAAAATAAATAAATAAACAAAAGAAAGATATTGTGTCCATGTATAACTAAAAAAATATTTTTAAAAAGATTACTATAGCCTAGCCAAAAAAGATGCTGTCTCTTAACATTTTCAAATTCATCTTAAATGTCAGTGTATTTGCAGTTTTTCCACACGTCATAGAAATCGTAGTAATTGATCAGAGGTTCTATATCTATTCTTAATTCCAAATGTGTGTCTGACCCCCTTCCTGATAGTCTTATCTATTGATGTAAGTGATTGACTTGTTAAATGGGCCTAACTGCTTTATGTCACTTCATATTGCAGTCTGCTTCTCACTGCTGGTTTATAATCTTGCGTCTATCCCTGTGTTTGCTTGTCTAATGCACTCAAAAAGTATTTTCAGAGAATAATCTCCCATTTGGCTTGTGTCAAATACTTTTTTTTAACTGTGTTTTCATGAACAGATGTGCATGCAGATTCTCTTTTAAAAATACTTATTTTGAGTTTCATAACATAATGAGTCACTTTTAAAAAATCTCTTTTTTTCATAGCTGTTATCTAAAATAACTTTGCTTATTTGAGAAATAAAAACTCCCGGATATCTATATTTTTCAATTAATTCTGTCCTTCATGATCAAGAACAGGGGGAATGTCTGGCTCAGCAGAGGCCTCCAGGATTTGCTGCAGCACTATAGTCATTCTAACTGGTCAGTGCTGGCTCATTTTCATGGTTAAATATTTTGATTATCCTCATGGTCTAGGATCCTCCACAGCATTTTACTTTGGCAAGCAGGAATTGGTCTTAAATCGTTGTTCTATTGGATTCTTTCAGTGACAATTTTTGTTTTAACCTTTGTATTTTTTCATCCACTGTGTTATAGTTACTGAAAACAATGAGCCCTATTTGACAGTGGAGTAAGGTGAGTAAAATCTGCTTTAGAGGGAAGTAAATATCATCTAGGAAAATGGTTCTGCAATATGAAAGTATTTTGTTTACCTTACTCTACCAGAGTCCTAGGCAGGATAAGTATTTAGATGTTTTGGTAAAACTTTCAAGCTCATCTTTTCTTCCACACTATTTTAAAACTTTATAATCTATTTATTCTGTCTAGAAATTCAGGCTGTAAATTAACTAACTGCTCTTAGTACAGATTCCCTGATATTAGGAAATACTTAGAAAATTGATTAAATATATGTATATTTGTGTGTATATATATAAAAGTCAATTTTAATAACTGATATTTTGTAGTTTCTGTAAATACTGGTATATTGTTCTAACCTACTGGAGCTAGTAAAGGATAAAATAGCTATAATAAAGATCCTCAGTGCTTCCTTTTCACAAGGTTCTCTTTTTCCTGCTGACAGGCAACTATGTAACCTTTTTCAAAATAAGAATTCTTAGGCTGGGGTTACAGCTCAGTGAGGCTGGGCTTACAGCTCAGTGAGGCTGGGCTTAGTAGCTCAGTGGTAGAGTACTCACTTTGCATGTGGAAGGCACTGGGTTTTATCCTCAGCGCCACATAAAAATAAATTAAAGGCATTGTGTCCATCTAAAACTATATATATATATATATTTTTTTTTTAAAGAATTCTTAAAGTTTCCACTTAGTAAATCTTTAATGTTACTGTTCATTTTTGAGATGAAGTCTCACTCTGTGATCCAGCCTGGCCTCAAACTTCTGGGCTTAAACTATCCTCCCTCCTGTCTCAGTCTCCCAAGTAGCTGTGAGAACCTTCAGGCACTCACCTGGCTAACTCTACTCTTTGTATTACTTAATAGGGTATTTTTAATGTTTCCTTTTCCCTGCAGGTATTCTTGGCGTTACCAACTGAGGGAATTTAAAAGTGAATATAGAGTTGTCGCCCTGGATTTGAGAGGCTATGGAGAAACAGATGCTCCCAGCCATCGAGACAATTATAAATTAGACTGTCTAATTACAGATATAAAGGATATTTTGGACTCCTTAGGTAGGTTAGTTAAAAAAATATATTAATTATTTTTAAGGGACTAACATTCAACAAATTGCAAGTTGATGAGTTCTTGGGAGGATGTGTTTTCCATCTACCCTAGCTTTTATCTGGATCCTATCACCATGATTTTGGGTATATAGCCTGAAATATTTATACAAGAAATTTAAAATAATGCATCATGAATAAACAGTCACGAATAACTTTCAAATTTGTTATTACAAATAGTTCCCCAAAGGAAGAGAAGAAAGGTCTAAGAGGAGGAAGATGCTGTCTGGTAGGGAAATAAATAGATCTAATGCATACTGTTTATTATTTTCAGAACTATATTATTGAAATTTTGATTCCTGAGCTCATACCTTCAGAGCTCACACTTAAATATTTATTAAAAATATTATAAATATTATAAGATGTAGAAGCACTTGCATTACCTCTCTTGAATTGATCAGGGAATATCACAATAATATTGTATAACCACCCTAAACTCAGTGACAAACAGCCATAATAATTTATTCCTGTTTAGGGATCTGCAGGTCAACTGTAGCTGGATCTCTCTTGGTCTGTGCCTCAGGCTGCAGGTGCACCTGGGACTGGTTTCTCTCTGAGCTGGGCTTGGAGGTAGCCAAGGACAGGTGCAGGGGTGGAGGAATCTTCTCCTGGCAGTGGTAGAAGTGGCAAGAGTCTGAGTCCAGCTGCACAAGCATATTTCAAGTTTCTATTATCAGCCGATTGGCTAAAGCATGATATATAAAAGTATAGCACATGCAATTTTTATGGTAGAATGCAAAATCAGGTCAAGCCACACTAAAAAAAGCAAATCACATGTCTAAGTTTAACATCAAAGGGCAAAAAAGTATACTTGCTTCTGTGGCAGTAAGGAGAGGGCAATAATCTAATCTACTACATTTCCTTTGACTAAAACCCAGATGTTACCATCAGTATGTTAATGGAAACAACATAGAGAAAAACACCATGAAATCAAAGGTCTTTCCTACAATAATCTAACAACAGAACAGATCAGACAAGTATTTTTAGAAAAGAAAAAAAAATTGGATGGGGTCTAAGGTATCAACATGAATGTTACATGCATGTTACATGATGTACAACATGTTATTATTGAGTCTAATTATAATAAAATAGCTATATTTTCAGATGATGATTTTTGAACAGCTGTATTTCATTCAGATTTTGTAATAATTCCGATCTGGCCTAAACTTGTCATCACAGATTTTCTAGCCAAATCAATATAAATAGAGGTTTTGTGTGTGTGTATGTTAGTGTAGTAATGGTGAGAAATACTTGAAAGAATCAATTTTAAGTACTCCAGGAATAAATTACAAATGATTCTTATCCATTTGTATAAGAGCAATCCTGTAGAAGTCTCTATTAATAATTTAACTTACTTCAGGGGCTGGAGTTGTGGCTCAGTGGTAGAGTGCTCACCTCGCACGTGTGAGACCCTGGGTTCGATCCTCAGCACCACATAAAAATAAATAAACAAAATAAAGATATTGTGCCCATGTATAACTAAAAAAAAATTAAAAAATAATTTAACTTACTTCATACTACTATAATGATTACATAAAAAGAAATTTATATAGTCGCATGCCAATTCATGCTGCGATACATTCTGAGAAATACATCATAGACAATTTTGTCTTTGTGCAAACATCAGAGCGTACTTCCAGAAACCTAGAGGGCATAGGTCAATCACTTAACATGGCCTCGTAATGCAATTAAGAGCTGTGACATATACAAGACATATGAGGCTGCTGCCAGCATAACACAGCATACTGTTTTACAATCATTTTTGTTTATAATTAGAGTCTATTCTAAAATAATGATTAAAAGTATAGTAAGTATATGAACCCATAACATGGTCATTTACTATTGTTGTCAAGTGTTACGTACCATACATGATTGATTGTGCTGCAGTACTTTCATATGACTGAGAGCACAGGTTTGTCTACCAGTATCTCCACAAACACAGGGCTACAATAGAACAGCTATGTCACTAGGTGACAAGAAATTTTCAACTTTACTATGTTCTTATGGAACTACCATCATATATGTAGCCTGCCATTGATGGAGCTCAATGGTTCCAAAATTGTCACAAATTTGAGCTTATATATAGTCATGTGCATGACTGTATATAATTGATGGTATAACTAAGACATTCCAATAATTCAGTTTGACTTCACACTTCCAAATTAATGACTTTTTTTTTTTACTGTTTAGTTGTAACATTGGATTTGTGAAGTTAAAGAAAATAGATAATTCTTGAAAATAAATGTTTGTAAGTTGGACATAAATGAGTCATTTATGACTTTAGTATAACTAGTAACTTCTCAGCATTCAAAAACTAACCCAAATAATCTTGTTTATTATCTAATTATGTACAGTCTTTATCATGACTTCCATATTTAGCTCCATAAGACCAGAGCTGAGCTGGCTATTTCAGACCTTTTTTTTTTTTAAATGTAGATTCCTGGGAGAGATTCTAAATTTGTAGATCTAGAGTGGAGACCTAAGCAACTAAATTTTCTAAAAATCTGGCTAGGTAATTCCGATATACAGACAAATTTTGGAACCACTGAGCTCAAAATATATATAAAAGTGCATAATTTATAGGATACATAGGGTGGGAGGGTAGAAAGAATAGTTTCAGAAGTATAACTGTGTTATGTGACGTAATGATGCACCCACCTGTTTCTTTTCAAGGATGTCAACATTATTTCCTCCATCACAGGGTATAGCAAGTGTGTTCTGATTGGTCATGACTGGGGAGGCATGATTGCCTGGCTCATTGCCATCTGTTATCCTGAAATGGTGATGAAGCTTGTTGTTATTAACTTTCCTCATCCAAATGTATTTACAGGTGAGTTTGAGTTTTTATTAAGACATCTCTGCTAATGTAATAAGTTGCTATTGTCTCTGACAGTTTGGATTAAGAACAGAAAACTTTGGTTAACATAATCTTTTAAAAATTATATGACTGAGCCATGAGAGCACATGACAGTGTCAGATACCTTGGTTTGAAATCTTCCTGAAGGGCCTAAGAATATTTAACTTCCTATTTGCATGCATATTTTTATTCCTTTTTGGAAAAATTTTTACTGTAACTTGGAGAGGGATAATGGGGAAAATGCAGTGACATTACTTTGAAAGTAATGAATCCTGACAGCCTAGAAATAAATTCTACTCTTATCTGACTCCTTTGGCTATTAGAAATAAAGTATTCTTAAGCAGTAATTCTCTCTCTTTTTATATTATTTAATATTTTTTGCGGGGCTGGGGGTGGAACCCCAGGATGGAAACCTAGGCAAGCACTTTACCACTGAACCACACCCCCAGCCCTAAAGCAGCAACTCTCAAATTTTTAGTCCCAGGACTACTTCTTATTTTTTTAACTTTTAAAATTAGTACATTATAATTATACTTACAGTGATATTTGTTGTTATATATTTTCATGTGTACACATGAAATATAATTTGGTCAATTTCATTCCCATTTCATTTCCATTCATTCTTTTTTTTTCTTTTTAGAGAGAGAGAGAGAGAGAGAGAAATTTTTTTAATATTTATTTTTTTTAGCTTTTTTGGCGGACACAACATCTTTGTTTGTATGTGGTGTTGAGGATCGAACCCGGGCCGCATGCATGCCAGGCAAGCACGCTATCGCTTGAGCCACATCCCCAGCCCCCCCATTCATTCTTTATACTCTTAAAATTATTAAAGATCCCAATACAATTTTGTTTATATAGGTTTTATCTGTAATAGTCACTGTAAAGAACTTAAAACTGACAAATTTTTAAAATAATTAGGTATTAATTTATTTTAAAACCCTATTACATGCTAACATAAATATCATATTTTAATGAAAACTAATTACAGCCTTCTAGTTAGTCTAAAACTACTAACTACACAAAACAAAATTTTAGTGAAGAAAGTTACTGTTTTAAAATTTTTGCAAATTTCTTTATATTTTTGCTTAGTGGAAGACAGCTGCTTTCTCATATCTGTGCCTTCATTCAATCTGTTGCAGTATGTTGTTCGAATTGAAGAAATGTGGCCTCAGATTTGTAACTGGAAAAGGGAGGAATATTTTAATAGCCTTTTCAGATAACTGTAGATCTTCTTCCTTAATACTACATACTTCAACATCAAAACTGGTGGTTTCTTGAAGGTTAGGAATCTGGAATATGATAGCATGAAAAGAATCTTTTCATATTCTGTTACATTAACATCCACTACTCTCTCAGCACCTTTTAGTGGTTTTGATGCTCGGGATTGAACGTAGGATGCTCTACCACTGAGCTATGTCCCCAGCCCTTTTTATGAGTCAGGGTCTCACTGAATTGTAAAGGCCTCAAATTTGTGATCCTCCTTCCTCAACTTTACAAGTAGCTGGGATTGCAAACATGTACCACCACTGTGTCTGTCTTTCTCTAGCACTTTGAATAGACCTTTTATCTATGCATAATTTTGTATCATCATGCATTGGAAGATATTGGTTCTGAGAGTTAGGCAGATCTTCAATAAGTAGACACATTTCATTATGTAATATCAAAAAATCACATCCATTAACATCACTCCAGTCTCATCAGGAAAATCCTTTAAGCGGGGCATAGTGGCACGTGCCTGTAAACCCAGCATCTCCAGAGACTAAGGTAGGAGTATCGCAAGTTCAAGGACAGCCTCAGAAACTTAGTGAGACCCTAAACAACTTAGCAAGATCCTGTCTCAAAATAAAAAGGGCTGGGGATGTGGCTCAGTGGTTAAGCATCCCTGCATTCAATTCCCAGTATCCCCTGCCAAAAAAAAAAAAAAAAAATCCTTCAAGCCTAGCATAATGGCTCACATCTGTAATCTCAGCAACTCAGGAGGCTGAGGCAAAAGGATGGCAAGTTCCAGGCCAGCCTCAGCAACTCAGTGAAATGCTGTCTTAAAATAAAAAATAAAAGGGGTTGGCAATGTAGCCCAGCGGTAAAGGGCCCTGGGATCAATCCCCAGTGCCAAAACAAACAAACAAAAAAATCTTTAGTATTGCAAAACTTAAGCCCACAGTAGCAGGTGTAAGTTTTCCAAAAGTCTAATTTTCACTTGAAAGCTTGAATTTTATCAATGGCAAAAAAAAAAAAAAAATACTGCTGATGGTTTTCCTTGAAGTGAACAGACTTATTTTGTTAATTTTCAAGAAATTATTTCCCAAATACTCATGTTTCAATGAGGACAGTTTGTCCTTCTTTCAAGTAAAAATGTATTCTATTAAAAAAAAAAAAAAAAGCTAATTCAACTCACTAACTCAAGAAATTGCAGAAGTACTTTTCCTTGAGACAGCATTATATTGGGTATACAATAAACTACTCTATGTGTACTTTCTATTTCATCACATGTAATATTAAAAATATGTATGCTTAAAAGTCCAATCTAATAGAATTAATAATTTTTCCTATTTCATCAAAACCCGTTAAGTGGAACTGGCACTTGATTAAATAAATTAATTTATTTACTACAAGTGTTCAGTGGTGAAGAATACAACTAGTAGTATTTTTTAGTGCCAGCACCTTGATTTGTCCTAAGACAGCAGTGGTTTTATCCATCATAGCTTTTGTACCATTGTGCAAATTTCAATACAGTGGAAAAAAACAAATAATGTCTTAGCATTGTTACAAAATTGATTTGACCACCTCGATACTTTAAAAGGATCTTGGAGATCCCATATGAACTACTCTTTAGAACCTTTGCTTTAAAGACAACTCTCTAAGTCTTAATAGTGATTAACAACCTGTGAACAATGTCCAGGCACATTTTTATTTGGTTTCGGCAAAGAGTATATTATTGTCCTCTTTACCCTTGTTAGATTTTTCTGAGGATCCAGTACTGCTAAGACTCATAACAGCCTTTAGGAAGCAAAATTCAGATCAACATATTTTTATTTCTTCCTCAAAATTAAACAAGTGAGGAAGAAAGTAACAGCAATGACCACATAAATACTATATGTTTTAAATGTAAGCATTGAATTTTAGATACATATGCAATTGACCTAACTCTGTTGAGGTACAGTAGGATGGTTACTTAGTATTCAAATTAACAGAGATTCCTTATTTTTTTCCCCTCAGTTGAAATGGGGAGAAGTCATAGTACATGCCTGTTCAGTTGATCAGGATCCTAAAGTAAATGTTATTTTGGTGGCTGTGCTACATAGATGAACTGTAATTGGTGATTTCAGCAAAAAGATATTTGGAAAGTTTCTGGAACTATTTTATTGATCACAGTTTCTATCCCATCAGGTCAATATAAGGTTTCGAGTAACATGCCTTATTTTTTCTTTTAGTTGTATTGATCTCTGTTAATGCAGGAGTGAATAAATCTTGTTCAATGATGGCTTTACAAAAAGTCTAGCATAACAGTGGTACATTTAAAATTATATTTTTAAAAACTCCACCCATGTTGAATATAGTTACAAAATAAGAAAAGAATGACCTTTACAGGAAGGAAAATGAAAATATTGTGCACAATACCCAATAAGTATATATTTGCAATATATATCATCATATTACTCCCAGTTTAAAACTTCAGTGTTTCCCCAAAGCACTTAAAAAAATTCTTGCCACTCCAGTCCTACCTGATCAGATTTCTGTTTTTCTTTCCGATTCATCTCATGCTCCCTTCCCCTCCTTCACTGCACACCTGCCACTCTGGCCTTCTTTCTTCTGCTTGCATATTCTAAGTCCAGGACTTATTTGCTGTTCCTGAATGCTCCTCCTAGAGCTTTCCTTTTTATCATTCATCATATCACATCTCCAGAGAGGCCTTCTCTGACCACCTCTACTGAGAGTCCCTCCATCTGACCCTACCATCACTCTAATATGTTACTTTTTTATTTTGTGTCATTCTTGCTCTCTAAAGTGATCTTTTAAGTATTTGCTATTTACTTACAAGTTCTTTGCTCTTAGGGACATTTTCTGTCTTGTTCACTGCTAAATTCTATGGCACACAGTAAATAGTGAAATATTCATTGAATGGCTTTTCTAGGTATGTGAATAAAGTTATAAGAAATTCTTCAGTTGCTTTTGAGGGCAAATGAGTAAGATGTTCAATTCGAATCAGTTAGTAAGGAAAAACTTTTATCATTGGGAAATTACATAACTAGGAATTCCTAAGAAAAATGTTAGGTGACCTTGGAGCAAAAACAATGTTTAGGCTCCCTTTTATCCTCTGAGACTTCATACAGTGGAACTTGTTGGGGTATTTTTTTTGTTGTTGTTGTTGTTGTTTTGTTTTTTGTTTTTTTACTTAAAGTTCTGTAAGTTTTCTAAATAGTAGAAATACTTATAATAAAGTAAAAGTACATAGAAATTGTTCTAAAGAGAAATATACACAAACTTGATGCATTCTTTGTTGGAATTGTCCTAAAGGTGAAATTGCCCTAAAATGAAGTTTTTCAATAGAAAAAAAATAATTATATCTCTTGGATAAAGTCAAACATAACATTTTAATTGCAGAATATATTTTACAACACCCTGCTCAGCTGTTTAAATCCAGTTATTACTACTTCTTCCAAATACCACGGTTCCCAGAATTCATGTTCTCAATAAATGATTTCAAGGTAAGTCAACCAAATAATGCATTATTGTTATTAATGAAAAATATTTTTAGTGAAAGTCCATCTTTAAGAATGAAAAATTAAATAAAAATGATAAAACAATGAATTGTTTTAAGGACTTTTCTATAGGCTTTTTTATTTTTATAGTCTCTTTATATATTTGATTGTCTGGCTGTTGTTCATTTTGTGTGTGTGTGTGTGTGTGTGTGTGTGTGAGAGCTTGTACTCCTCAGGCATATCTCTTTTTAGAGAACATCTCATGGGGAGGCGAAGGACTATGAATACCATCTGAGAAAGTTTGACAGCAGCAGAAGTAGAAACCCTTGGGAATAAACAAATCCCCTAAACAAACTAAGTATGCAGATATAGACATATACCATGAACACTGATATGCAGATATCTTAGAACCTTATTGAATGCTGATATATCCAAAATTGTGTTAGATATTGAGTAAGTTAAAGAAAAAAAGACAACATTTTACTGAAAATAATTCTGTGTATATCTTTGAAAGATAAGTAGTTGGGGGTGGCGAGGGGGGGCAGGGGATTGAACCCAGAGCCTTGCACATGCTAAGCACATGCTCTACCAAGCATAAGCCCAACCCCATTATTAGGTTTCTATCAAACCTAATAAAGAATGACAACTGCTTAATATCATTTAATACCTATTCAAATTTCTTTAATGATTTTAACTGTCTTGATATACCTCATTTGTTTGAATCAGAAACCAAACAAGGTCCACACATTCTGTTTGGTGATTTTGCCCTTTTTCCCCCTTATTTTTATGTTTTAATTGAGACAGGGTCTTGCTGTGCTGCTCAGGTTGGTCTGGAACTTCTGGGTTCAAGTGATCTTCCTGCCTCAATCCCTCGAGTAGCTGGGACTATATGCATGTGCCACTGCACCTGGATGTTATGGCCTTTGAAATGTATTAGAGTTCCTTTTTTCTTTTTCTTTTTTAATACCAGTTATTTATTGAAGAACTTGGAGTATTCATCCTAGGGAACGATCTACATTTTGGATTTGACTAATTGTTTCATCATAGTGGTATTTCATGTTCTCTAACCTTTCTCTCCCTACTTCATAGGTGCTGCTGATACAGAGGTTTAACTGGATTGAATTTTAATTTGATAAGAAACTTAATAGGTTGTGCTGTGTGTTTTCTAACATGTCACCTCAGGGATGCAGATAATGTCCAGTTGCCCTGATTTCAATAATACTAACACTGATCAGTAGGCTCACGCATTGTCTTCAACCTATCCAAAATTTCCTGAAAACCTTTCACCAAATGAAGCTTAGCATGCATTGATGATGACAGTCTGGATTTATTGTTTCAATATGATGTGCAAAACATTGATTTTCTAATCATTCTTTGTGCTTTACTAAACCAGAATTCCATAAAGAATTTTACATCTTCTATTTTATTATTCTTAAATAGAGTTCACACAACAATGTCAGGATAAATGCCTTATTCTTTTATTAAACAACTTTCAGTGTAATCAGTGTATATTTGTTATGTACCAATCAATCACAGTTGTTATGTCTTTTCTTGATACTCTGATTGTCCTATAGTAGGCAAGTGGGAACCCTTGTGTCCCTTAAACTAGTGTCAGTACTTAAATGTTCAGGAACATTTGACCTTAATATATTAGACTTACTTCTTATTTTCTGCCCTAGATCTGGAACCAGATATTTATCCAAGGTATTTTAGTGCCTTTTAGTAGGAAGCAGTATTTAGATTCCAAAATCTGGGTGTCAAGGTGATCATTGTTACTGGGTTGTCATTGCTTCTAGGTTTTCCCATTGCACAGAATTTGGACATACAGATTCATAAATCACAAGTTCTTATTTGTATTCCCAAGGTAAATTTAAGATGACAGAGTTTTTACTTAACTTCTTTGATTTTATGTAAAACATTTCTGAAACAAAGTACATTCAGAGAGGGCTTGTTTGTCTCTGTCCCCTCTACCTCATTTCACCCTTCTCCCAGAGGAAACCATTTTGTTTGGTTTGGTTTTATCTTTCTGCTGTTTTTGTTTGTTTGTTTGTTGTACCACAGATTGAATGCAGGAGCACTTAACCACTAAACCACACCCCCAGCACTTTTTATTTTTATTTTGAAACAGGATCTCACTAAGTTGCTGAAGGCCTTGCTAAATTGTTGATACTGGCTTTGAATTTGCAGTCTTTCTGCCTCAGCCTCCCAAGCCACTGAAATTATAGGTGTGTGCTACCATAACTAGCTCTGCCATTTTTTTTTCTAAAAAAAGCAAATAGGTATCCATTTGTCTCCCCCTTCTTACATAAAAATAGTATATCTTTTACACAAAAGATAAATACCATATTCTACCCTATTTTTTTCAACTGAATACAATATTCTGGCAATCAATCCTTATAAGTATAGAGAGATTGTCTCCACCTTTTCTTGGAATACTAAGAATACATAGTATACCACTCTGGGGCTATACCATAGTTTATTCAACCAGTACCCCATTGATGAACTTTTGATTGTTTCCAGTCATTTTCTGTAACAAATAATGTTGTAGTTAATCTTCATACATATGTCATTTTCATAATTTTGTAAGTGTGTTTTGGGGTTGAAATTTTTGCATTTTAAACAAGTCTTTCAGTTATTCTGATGCAGGAGGTTTAGATCCATACTTTGAGAAATGCTGATATAAAGCAGTATTTTTCAAAATGCAGGTGGGGACCCATTAGTGAGTCATGAAATCAATTTAGGAGCTTGCAACTAGAATGCAACTGGAATGTTTAAAAATTTATAACAGAATTTAATTGAGAATGTCATTGTATATTATAAGATTAAGGACTGTTTCTTTAAACTTTTGTTTTATATATTGCATATATTTCTGAAACTTATTTGAACTGAATCATGATGTAAAAATGCATTTGTTACTCTGGTATGGTCATAAAAGTTTGAACAACTTTGTAGGGGAAGAGATTGGTTGTCAGTAAACAATATCTACAATATTAAGGAAGGCTTTTTGGTAGGGGAAGCACTTGAGCTGGGCCTTATAAAATATAAACAGACACCATGAAGACAAGACACTTATTGTAAGATTGCAAAGGAGATTAAAAGGGAAGAATATAAAAAATAAAGCAAGGAAAACAGAAATGCATAGAATGTCTTTCTAAACAATGAGGTATCAAACCTGACTAAAGCTGAAATTAGAAGTTGTCATTGCTATCCAATTTTAAAGTCAATGTTTTAGTTTATTACTAGATAACTGAATAGTTTTAATTATTCTCTTTCCACTTAAATTAGGCATTGAAACACCTATTTACTAGTCAAAGCACTGGAATTGGGAGAAAAGGGTGTCGATTAACAACAGAAGATCTTGAAGCTTATATTTATGTCTTTTCTCAGCCTGGAGCATTAAGTGGTCCAATTAACCATTACCGAAATATTTTCAGGTTAGTATAATTTCTTTTTGTTTAAGTAAAATATTTCAGTCTGATCCTAAAGAGAAAATATTTTATTTTTAATATTTAGTTCACCCTTTATCCAAAGAGTCAAATTCAGAATTCTGATTTTTTAATAGCTGCGTAATCTTTTTTATGAAAAACTTCAAACTTATGGAAAACAATATAATAGATAATAGATAAAATAACATAATAGGTCCTCCATGTAGCTGTCACTTGTCTTATCCATAAAATTTTAAGAAATATTTTTTTCAGTGCTGAGGATTGAACCCACTGAACTACAACCCAACACTTTTCATTGATTTTGAGACAGGGTCTTGCTAAGTCACCAAGGCTGGTCTCAAACTTGTAATCCTCCTGCTTTGGGCTCCTGAGTTGCTGGGATTACAGGCGTGCAACACTGAGCCCAGCTCAGCACTTTATATTTCTAGGTTATGTTAGTACTCAAGATACAGTTAGTACTTAAGAAACACTGATGACCAAAACTAGATAAGGTTCCTGATTTCACAAAAGTTGTAGCATTGTGGGAAAATAGACATTAAGCAAGTAGTCACAGCAATTCAATGCATGGTCATAAATTAACAGGTTTTGATAGAGATGAGAACTTAGAAAATGGGGCATGAACAAAAAGTAAAGGGTGATTTAGACGTTGATTAGACAAGGTTAAGGGCAGGAGGAATTCTACTAAAAAGCATGGACCAAAAGAAAAAGAAAAAGCATGGACCAAAGCCATATAGACAGATTCAGTGTTGTGGCTTCAAGTGATACAATTAAAGTCAATTTGGCTGGAGCACAGAAAGCAGGGGTGCAGAGAAAAGCATGGAATAAGGGTGGGCCCAAAGGTAATTAGCAGCTGGCCATGCAGAGAGTCAAGTAGGACACATCAAGGATTTAAGATTACGCATGTGAAGCCAATGGAAGAGAGTTTTAAGCAGAAAAGAGAAATGACCCAATGTGTATTTGGATAAGTTCACTCAGGCCATTATATGGGAGAATATATTGGAGGAGATTCAGAGTGAACATAGGGAAACCATAACAGTTCAGGCTAAAGATGATGGTAGCTTGAACTAATCTGAAAACAGTGGAGAAGAGGAGAGAGTAGGTAGATTTGAGAGATATTTAAGAAGTAAATTAGGAAAGGGGTTGGTGATGGGTTAGACGGAATGGGATGAAGAAGGATCTCCAAGATGGCCCTGGATTTCTGGCATGCACTTCTGTATGGATAGCCATGCTATTTGCTGAGATAGAAAACACTAGAAGAAGAATATTTTTGAGGGAAGGTCATGAAATTTATTGATCACTGGCTGAGCTTAAGGTAATACTTTGGATATTCAAATAGGTAGTTGGATATTAAGGTGTGGAACTCAGGAGAATATCTGGAATAAAGATACAATAAAAGCTGGGAATCACTGACAAAAATAACTGAAGCTTTGGTTTCAGAAGACATTTTCTAGGGAAAAAATAGTGTAGAAGAGAAGAGATGGAGCTTTAGATTTGAACTCTAACCAGGAGAAAAAGATTTTTCTTGAGAATTAGCAAACTGTTTACAACCTGCTTAAGGAGGTGTAGGATTCTGAATTTATTCTACCTCTGTAATACTGGAAATCCAGGGGCAGGAAGTATATTTTGACATAGTCTTAATCTGTTAACAATTCCTAGGAAACCTGGCAGAAAAATAGACAAAACCTTTCCACCTTCAGACCTTAAGATACTGTCACAGATAAAGTCCCCTGAAGATGAATTTATGATCCAAATTACAAAAACCGCCCAATAATACCAATCCACCAATGATGAGAATCATAATATAATTGCAGCAGAACCCCTGTAAATTTCAAATAATAGAACTAATAGAAACTATAACGTGTGTGTGTGTGTGTGTGTGTGTGTGTACTGGTATTGGGGATTGAACCCAGGGGTGCTTTACCTCTGAGCTACTTCCTCAGTCCTTTTTATTTTTATTTTTTAGAAGGACAAAATGTTTTATTTTAAAACACTGGAAAAACATTAAAAGACAAATTTCTATTATGTAACCAGGAATGTTAAATATATGGAAATTGTAAATCTTCCAAATGTGGTGGGCATTTCCAAAGAACTAAAAGTTGCAAATTATTCTACATTTTTCTCTAATAACAACATATAATGGTATAATGGAAATTACCACAGCCTTACTAATTATTTCAAGTCGACACCTTTGGCTTCAATTTAATTACACAAATAAAGTTTTGTCCAAGTTGGTCCTGACCCATGAAACTTCCAGTTGAATTTCAGAAATGTTAACAAAAGTACCTTCTTTCTTGCCTGTGAATGTCTGGGTATTGCAGTATTGTTGGTTTATGTCCACTGCAGACACTGGTTCTAAGCCAGCGCAAGGGTCTTCAAGCATTGAAGGCTTGAAATAACTCATTAGACATTTTTTTTTTCTCTACTACACCCTGATCCAAATTGTGTGGGTATCTTTGGAGAACCCTGGGGGTGGGTTTGCACCTGCTCTGAGGAGTAGCAAAAGACTGCTGGGGCCCTCGCAGGAGCTTGGAGCAGGAGTCAGGTTGGCTGCTATGGGACAGAGACCTGAACAGACCCTGAGAAGCTGTTGCCCTGTTGCCTAAGAGTGGCTGCTTCAGTAGGGCCTAGACTGGTGCCCATAAGGTGGCATGTTGTCTGCCCCCTCCTGGGGTACCCCAGGGGTCGGTCCCACAACCCCAACCTCCTACAACTAGGACTGGGTAAGAAGGAGTTGGAGGTGGAAAATTTAGTAGGTGCACATCAGGAACCAACGCTGAAGACCTCACTGCTGCGTTCTCTCATTGAAACTGCCCTCATTTTAAATTTTAAGACAGGGTCTCACTAAGTTGCTGAGGATCTCTTTAAATTGCTGAGGCTGGCCTCGAACTTTCGATCCCCCTGCCTCAGCCTCCCAAGTTACTGGGATTATAGGTGTGTGCCACTGCACCTGGACCTATAAAATATATTTAAATCACTATATGAAAGAATTAAAAAACAAGGGGCTGGGGTTGTGTCTCAGTGATAGAACACTTGCCTAGTATGTGCGAGGCACTGGGTTCAATTCTCAACACTGCATATAAATAAATAAATAAAATTAAGGCTTATCAACATCTAAAAAATTTTTTAAAAATAAACAAGGAAAATCAGGCATAGTGGCACCCACCTTTAATTCTGGGTACTCATGAGACTGAGGCAGGAGGATCACAAGTTGGAGTCCAGTCTCAGCAATGAGACCCTATCTCAAAATAACAAATATAAGGACTGGGAATATACTCATTATAGAGCAACCCTGGGTTCAGTCCCCAGTACTAATAAGAGAGAGAGAGAGAGAGAGAGAGAGAGAGAGAGAGAGAGAGAGAGAGAAACAGAATAAGATCAAAGCAGACTAGAAGTAGTTGGGGGAAAACCTGAAATAGCTTCTAGAAAATGAAAATTATGGTTATTGAAATCTTAAAGTCCATAAGTGAATTAAATAGCCAATCACATAAGCTAAAGAGAATTACAAGTTGGAAGTTAGAGCTGAAAAATTTACTCAGCATGTGGCTTGGAGAGACAAAGCTATTAAATATATATATATATATATATATATATATATATATATATATATATATATATATATAAATAACAGGTTGTAAACTCTAGCCAAAGCAATCAGACAGACAAAAGAAATTAAAGGGATACAGATAGGAAAAGAAGAACTCAAATTATCACTATTTGCAGACACTATGATTCTATACCTAGAAGACCCAAAACATTCCACCAGAAAAATCTCCTAGAACTAATAAATGAATTCAGCAAAGTAGCTGGATATAAAATCAACACCCATAAATCAAAGGCATTTCTGTACATCAGTGACAAATCCGCTGAAAGTGAAACTAGGAAAACCACCCCATTTACAATAGTCTCAAAAATAAATAAATAAATAAAATACTTGGGAATAAATTTAGTGAAAGAGGTGAAAGATATCTACAATGAAAACTACAACATGCTAAAGAAAGAAATTAAAGAAGACCTTAGAAGATGGAAAGATCTACCTTGTTCTTAGATAGGCAGAATTAATATGTCAAAATGACCATACTACCAAAAGGACTATATTCAATGCAATCCCAATTAAAATCCCAATGGCATTCCTTATAGAAATAAGAAAGCAATCATGAAATTCATCTGGAAACAATACTCAGAATAGCCAAAGCAATCCTTAGTAAGAAGAATGAAGCAGGTGGCATTACTACTCCAGACCTAAATCTATACTACAGAGAAATAGTTACTAAAACAGCATGGTATTGGCACCAAAATAGACATGTAGACTAGTGGTACAGAATAGAGGACACAGAGTCTAACCCACATAACTTCAGTTATCTTGTATTAGCAAAAGTGCCAAAAATGTACATTGGAGAAAAGATAGTCTCTTCAACAAATGGTGCTGGGAAAACTGGAAATCCACATGTAACAAAATGAAATTTAACCTCTATCTCTCACCATGCACAAAACTCAGCTCAAAGTAGATCAAGGACCTAGGAATTAAACCAGAGACCTAATCTAAGTAGGCCCAAATCTCCATCATGTCAGATAAGATCAACTTTCTTAATAAATCTCCTGTAGCACAAGAATTAAAACCAAGAATCAATAAATGGGATGGATTCAAACTAAAAAGCTTCTTCTCAGCAAAAGAAACAATCAGTGAGGTGAATATAGCCTACAGAATGGGAGCAAATCTTTACCACAAGCACATCAGATAGAGCACCAATCTCTAGGATATATAAAGCACTCAAAAATCTTAACACCCAAAAAACAAATAACCCAATCAATAAATGGGCCAATTGCTGGTGGGAATGCAAATTGGTGTAGCCAATCTGGAAAGCAGTGTAAATATTCCTTGGAAAACTGGGAATAGAATCACCATTTGACCCAACTATCCCACTCCTCGGTTTATACCCAAAGGACTTAAAAACAGCATACTACAGGGGCACAGCCATATCAATGTTTATAGCAGTACAATTCACAATAGCTAAACTCTGAAAACAATCTAGATGCCCTTTAGTAGATGAAACTTTCAGTAGGGAAACTTTGGCATATATACACAATGGAATATTGCTTAGCATTAAAAGAGAATAAAATCATGGCATTGGCAGGTAAATGGATGAAGTTGGAATAATATAATGTTAAGTGAAGCAAGCCAATCCCAAAAAACCAAAGGCCAAATGTTTTCTTTGAAATGAGGATGCAGACACATAATGGCTATTGGGGGAGTAGCATGGGAGGAATGGAGGAACTTTAGATAGGGGCAAGGGGATGGAGGGAAAGGGAGGGGGCAAGGAGGGAGGAATGATGGTGGAATGAGTTAGACATCATTATCCTAAGTACATGTATGAAGACATGAGTGGTGTGATAATATTTTGTGTACAATCAGTGTCTTGAAAAATTGTGCTCTATATGTGTAATATGAAATAAATTTCATTCTGCCATCATGTATAACAAATTAGAATAATTTTTTTTAAAAAGAAATCCTAATGTATATAAGCATATTCAAGGCTCTGACAAGTCTTTTAATAAAGGGAGTTTTCATTGTTTTGAACAACAACAAAAAAAAACAGGTTGTATTTTACATGGATGCTAAGATCTAAGAATATATATATATATATTATATACTAAGAACTTTTGGTGTATGTGTGTGTGCATGCACACACTCATACATACACTAAGATTTTTTTCTGGAAAAATAAAAGAAATAGAATGTATTAAGTTTTTTTAATATGTATTTTTTTAGTTGTAGGTGGACACAATACCTTTATTTTATTTTATTTTTTTGTGGTGCTGAGGATCGAATCCAGTGCCTCATGCATGCAGGCAAGCAGTCTACCACTGAGTCCCAGCCCCAGCCCTGTATTAGGTATTTTTAAATTAGTAAAAAGGAATAAGAAAACTATCAGAAGAGGGCAGAAAAGGATAAGAAATAAAGAAGTAAATAACAAGCACAAAATATAACAAAACAATTTCAGTATGTCAGCACAATCAATATTAATGTATTAATCTTTCTAGTTAGTAGAAAATATTAGACTGGGTTTTTTTAATTAATTCCAACTGTGTGGTGTTTATCTGTTGCAAAGTATAAGTATTTAAAGTGGTTGAAAGAAGATTTTAGAAAGTTATAGCAGGTGTTTGTTTAAATAAAACAAAATCTCTCAAATTCTTTGACTGAAATCTAGGGGGAGTAATGAGATTATATGAATTAGGTGAAAAGTAAATTCAAGCCTTTTACCTGCACAATGACAAACTTGTGCTCTTTACAAATGTTTATATGTGTATAATGAAATAACACATTTTCATGCAAATCTCAATTTTGGATGGAAGATAGGTATGATAGATTTTTTTTAATGTTCTCATTTTATTCCTTAATCAGCACTAACTTAGAGATACAGAGCAGTATGTTTTAAGTAACTATAAGGGAAAATATTCTCATCTTTCTGAAGTAAGAGAACTTCATTAGGAGAACCAGCATTGTTCATTAGGAGAACCAGCATTCCCAAGAGGGAGCAACAGAATCCTGTTAATTAGGGGTGGGGGAGAGAGAAAGAGAGAGAGAGAGAGAGAGAGAGAGAGAGAATGAATCTGTGAACAGCAAACCTCACAGTATTTTAAAAGCAAAGACAAAGTTTTAAACAAGAATGCTGTAGTTGGGTAAAGGACACATCAGACCTTCTGAAAGCACAATTGATCCACTCTGAGCTATAGGATAAGCAAATTCAAGTACTTTATTAAAAATAAAGTTTATGACATATAATAATCCATAATTCACAATAAACCAACTATGGAATCAGCCTAGGTGTTCATCAGTGAATGAATAAAGAAAATGTGGTATGTATACACAATGGAGTTTTATTTGGCCATAAAGATAAATGAAATTATGTGAATTGTGTTGCATGTATCACTGTAGTATGATGACTTTAATTCTTTAGCTGGGTCATATGGTGGTTCCATGCCTAGTCTTTGAGGAACTTCCATAATGGAAAATCCCACTTTTAAACATACTCTGTTAGACATTGTGAAAAGAAGACTTGTTTCAACTCATATTATGCCACCAATATAATTTTCATACCAAAACAAAATAACAAGAATCATTAGATAAGACAGGAAGATTATAGGTCAATTTAAGTTAAACATAGACACACATATTTAAAATAGAATATTATCAAACTGAAAGACCAGGCTTGCACAGCATAAACCTGCAGGCCTAGCTGTTTAGGAGGCTAAGACAGGAGAAGCATTTGAACCAAAGAGTTTGAGACCAGTTGGGCAACATAATAAGACCCCCATCTCAAAATGAAATTATCAGGGGCTAGAGTTGTAGCTCAGTGGTACAGCACTTGCCTGGCATGTGTGAGGCCCTGGGTTTGATCTTTAGCACCACATATAAATAAAAGATCCATTGACAACTAAGAAATATTTAAAAAAATAAGAATAAAATAAAATTATCAAACTGAATCCAGTATGCATTAAAAAATTAAAACAAGAATGGTCCAATATGTAAAAATCCATTAATTTAGTTCATCACATTAAAAGATTAGAGGAAATAATATGATCATCTAAATAAATTAAGAAAAAGCATTTAATAAAATTTGACACACATCCATGCAATAATTCTTAGTAATCTAGAAAAAGAGGATATAGGACTGGACCTTAGGTAAGACTAATTCTCCCAAAGGGATATTTCTAGGAAATTGACTTTTGCTTTAGTTGATTGTCCAAGATAAATAAATAAATAAGTAAGACATTAAGGGTGTTTTTTGTTGTTGTTTTTTATTTTGTTTTCTTTTTTTTTTAATTAAGAATACAGGGGCTGCAGTTGTGGCTCAGGGGTAGAGTGTTTACCTCACATATGTGAGGCACTGTTTTGAATTCTCAGCACTACATATAAATAAATGATTAAAATAAAGGTCTATCAACAACTAAAAAATTTTTTTAAAAAAAAAGAATACAGAATTTATTATAGGCTTTTGACTCAAATTCCACAAAATATACCTATCTTTGTAGATACAAAAAATAAAGTGGTAAGCTATTTTCAATTATTTATAAGGAATTTTTCTCCCATTAGTGTATCACTTTTCAATACAATAAATTATTCTGTGAACAAATTTGGCAGCCAATACTATACTATAGAAATTAGAGAAATTAATCATCTTAATAATAAAAATAATGGTTGTCATATATGGATATGATACTCTTTTTGCTTTTCATTTATTTTTTTAACATTTAATTTTTTTTCTAATTAGTTATACATGAAAGTAGAATGCATTTTGTTTCATTGTACACAGATGGAGCACAACTTTTCATTTCTCTGGTTGTCCATGATATAGAGTCGCATCATTTGTGCAATCATACATGTACCTAGGGTAATGATGTCCTTCTCATTCCACCATCTTTTCCTACCCCCATGCCCCTTCCCCTCACACTTCCCCTTTGCCCAATACTAAAGTTCCTTCATTCTTTTCATGCTCCCTCCCCCCATTATTGATCAGCATCCACTTACCAGAGAGAACATTTGACCTATGGTTTTTGGGGATTGGCTTACTTCACTTAGCATAATATTCTCCAACTCCATCCATTTACCTGCAAATGCTATAATTTTATTCTCTTTTAATGCTGAATAATATTCCATTGTGTATATATACCATAGTTTCTTTGTCCATTCATCTATTAAAAGGCATCTAGTTCCACAGTTTAGCTATTGTGAATTGATATGCTATAGATATTGATGTGGCTGCATCACTATAGTATTGTGATTTTAAGACTTTTGGGTATAGACCAAGGAGTGGGATAACTGGGTCAAATGGTGGTTTCATTCCACGTTTTCTAAGGAATCTCCATACTGCTTTCCAGAGTAGTTGCACCAATTTGCAGTGCCACTAGCAATGTATGAGTGGACTCTTTTCCCTGCATCCTCACCAAGACTTATTGTTGCTTGTATTCTTGATAATTGACATTCAAATAAATAAGACATTAAGAATGTTTTGCACCAGTTATTTGTACCTAGAGAACTGTAGGTCACATGAAAAGATTCTCTAGGAATTAGGGCCAAGATGATGCAATTCCTTTGCTTTATGTACCATCCACAGTTGTATTTTTATCGGAAACTTGGGAGGGTCTGAGAAGACCTGAAAAAATCATGATAATTCATAAATAATGTATTTATACAGAGTTATCTGAGATAATAATATGTTATCTCCTACTTTATGAAACCATCTTTTTAAGTTTCGTTTTTCTTGTTCTCTATGTTCCATTGTCTTTCTGTTAGTCATATTATGGTTCCATAACAACAATGAAGAAGGGAACTTCTGTCTACCAGAATTCTACAGCAAACATTTTATAATGAAACACTGAAAACATTCCCTTTGACAGTAAAGGAAAGAGTTAGGCACAGTGTAACATGCCTGTAATCCCAGTGACTCCGGAAGCTGAGGCAGAAGGGTCACAAATTTGAGGCCAGTCTCAGCAATTTAACAAAGCCCTATCAAAATCAAAAATAAAAAGGTTTGGGGATGTAGCTTAGTGGTAAAGCACTCCTGGGTTCAATCCCCAATAACAAATAAATAAAAATAAAGAACAGCATGATGGTATATGCCTGTAATTCCAGTGACTTCAGATGCTGAGGCAGGAGAATCACAAATTAAAGCCAGCCTCAGCAACTGAGCAAGGTCCTAAGTAACTTAGCAAGACCCTTTCTCAAAAAAAAAAATAAAATAAAATAAAAATAAAATAACAAGGGCTGGGGATGTGGCTCAGTGGTTAGTTAAGTGCCCCTGGTTCAATCCCTGGTACCAAAGAAAGAAAAAAGAAATTTAAAAAAATTTTAAAACAAAGAATAGACAAAATTGGCTGCTGCAGCTGCTTCTATTTACCACTTTTTCAGAAGTCTTAGCAAACACATAAGAAAAAACTTGGAAAAGGAAGAAACATAACCATGAAAATTCATAGATAACGTGTTTATATGTCTAGAGAAGGAAGAGAATCTACAGAAAAATAGTAAAATTAAAAATCATTCATCAAAGTTGACATGAGTTCAATGCACAAAATTATAATCTTATAAACCAAACATAGTTTAAAAAACATACTTCCTAAGTAGATGTCCATAAAAAAGCAACAAAAATTATGAGGTATATAGAAATAAATCTAACAAAAGATGGTCTTTATGGACTATCAAAATTACTAGAAGACAATAAAGACTACAGAATTGGAGCAGCAGCTATTTACCAGTCAGTAGAGGAATATTTTATTAATATCACATTTGATACAGACTTAATCAACTCTGGTCTTTCATGTTTATGAGGGGAAAAATTCAATATCATAAAATTATTGATTGCTCCCCAAATTAATCTGTAAATTCAATGCAACTTCTGTCAAGAGCATGCAAGTTTTTAATGGAACTTAACAATCTGATTCTATTATTATATGGGAGAACATAAGATAATTTAAAAGAAAATAATGGGTAACTATCCCTATTAGATGATAAGACCAATAGTAAGGCTATAAAATAAACAGAATATAATGTTTTCTTTGGGATGAACAAACTGACTCATGAAACAAAGAAGAAAGCCCCCAAACAGGATATATAGAAACCTAGTATGACAAACCTAGCATTTTGAACCTGTAGTGAAAAGATTCGATATTTTTTTTTTGAGAGAGAGAGAGTTTTAATATTTATTTTTTTAGTTTTCGGCAGACACAACATCTTTGTTTGTATGTGGTGCTGAGGATGGAACCCGGGACACATCCCCAGCCCTCAATAACTTTTAGTGAAGCATTTAGATATGCACATAGAATAAAATTAAATTTGGCCTATTTTACCAAACAAGAAATAAGCTTTTGTGATATTCAAAAACCCAAATATGATAAACAAAACATTCAAATATCTAGAAGATAAAACTTTCAAGACCTCATGGGAAAGGATTTCTTAAATAAGACACAACAGCTTAAATTATAAAGGAGATTGATAAATTTGACCACATTGCAATTAAAAAGATCAATACATAAAAAATATAAAATGATGAGGCAACCTCAGATGGGGAGAAGTCATTTGCAATGCACAATCATGAATTAATAATATCCAGAGTTTATGAAGAACACCTCCAAATCAATAAGAAAAGAGTAGATGAATTGAAAAAAAAAATAAGTGAAGGATGTGAAAAGGTAATTCACAGAAGAGGAATCTAATGGTGAATAAACACATGAAAGATGCTCATCTAGGTAGTCACATATAGAGCATAGATTTTACTGTTTGTAATAGAGACATAACATAATAGTGACATAGATAAGATAGAAATTTATGTCTCCCACAAATACAAGGCTTGGTTTGTTATTCTGTCGTCCAGAGGGTGGTGCCCTTGTCTTTGTGGTCCAAGATGGCTACATTTCCATCTACATTTCAGTTGGTGGAAAGTAGGAAAGGAGGAAGGGAAGGCATGCTGGACACAACCTCAAAGTTGCACACATTATTTTTCACAACCCACATACCTCACCTAGCTGCAGGAAGCCTGGAAAACATATTTAGTCCTTTTTCTTAAGTAGGTCTTTGTCCAGCTGAAAATTGAATTTTCTATCACTATAGAGAAAAGAAAGTTTTGCAGAGCAGTCTAACACATCAGGCAAATAAAAGATTTAAACACTTGTTGAGAACAAGTGTTGGCAGTGATGTGAAACTGAGAGGGTCTTTTCCTTTGCAGTGCTAGGGATCTAACCAAGGACCTGGTATGTGCTAGGCAAATGATCTACCTCGGAACTACATCCCCAGCCCCCAAAGATTATTATATGTCTCTTTCGGAAGACATAGTTCAGAAATCAAAGTGGCAGTATCAAGTAAAGTTGAGAATGTGCATACCCTTTGAGGTAAGAATATGCATATCCTATGAGGAAGCTTTTTTTTTTTTTTTTTAAATCAGGTATTGAACCTTGGGGTGCTCAACCACTGAGCCATATCCCCAGCCCTTTTTTTTATTTTGAGGCAGGGTCTTGCTAGTTTGCTGAGGTTCTCACTAAGTTAACGAGGCTGACTTTGAACCTGCAAACCTCCTTGTATATAGTATAAGGAAACTCTTGCTCATGTACACAAATGGACATTTATAAGAATAGTATTTAGTATTGAATTATTGAAATAACTGGAAATTTTTAGTCATGTGGTGAAATTCTATACAGGAGTAAAATGAATGAAGTAGAATTATATGCATCATCAACAGATCTCTCTCTCCACTTCCCTCCTGCCGCAGTCCGGCTGGGCAAAATAACCCGGGAGGTGACAAGCAACTTGAAGGTTGAAGCAGGAACTGCTTTATTGCAGGGAAACTCAGCGGGAACTGAGCAGGAACTCAAGGTAGTGGGCACCCAAGGTAGCAGGAGCCGCTTTATTGCGGTACAGCAGAGGTATATATACCTCACTGATTACACACAGCTTGTCTCAATTAGCATCATCTAGATACAGTAGTCAGCCAATAAGGAATCCTCATCATCTTAATGGCTCAGTGGCGTTGCCTCACAAATTACTCCTCCTAGCAAACTGCCAGGCGCCATCTTGACTTGGTTGCGGCCCTCAACACCCTCCTTTCTTTTTTTTTCCTGGTACTGAAGTTTGAACCAAGGCCCTTGCACATACTAGGGCAAGTGCTCTACCACTGAGCTACATCTCAACCCATGAATGGATAAATTTTACAAATATAATGTTAAGGCACAAAAGCCAGTTGTAGAAAGATGTATAGTATAAATTTTATATAAACTTATATAAAGTTTAAAAACATGCCAAGTGCTTCAATATATTTTTATAGAAAGGTATATACCGTGAAAAGGTATGGGGGGGGCAGCTATGATCAATAGCATTTCTTTTTTCCTGCCCAATTTCTGAACCAATTAAGAAATCAAAGAGTCAGCAGATGAAAACCAAAATATCATCTTAATTATTGATAAAGGGCAGATGGAAGTCTGTGTCTTAATATGAGAATGAGAATTAGAACAGTCTTGCTAACTCTATACTGCTAATCAGAACAGTTTAACTGTGGGAAAGTTTGCAGACCAAACTTGCCCTCTCCTGTCCCCTAGGTTACTGTCTCCCACTAATCCCAGAGAAAGGAAAGGAGAAACTAAATCTCTTATCTTTAGGACATATTATTTGACACATGCACTCAATTCAGAACCCTGAACAAACAGCTGTCACTTATTAGCCAGGAGTGAAACAAGATCCAGGAGTCCTTAAGGAAAATCTCTCCTTATGGAGACTGAAGGAATGGGGAAGAATTCTAACACATGTAAGAGTTTAAAAACATTCATGGGGATGGTCAGAACTGAATTTCAGCATAGTCAGTACATTCTTAAACTCCAGTGTGTATCAGAATCACTTGGAGGGCATGTTCAAAGAGATGGGACCCCCAACTCCAGTTTTTGATTCAGTAGGTCTGGGATGGGGCCCAGGAATTGGCATACCTAAAAAATTCCCAGTTGATGTAGATGCTATTTATTAGAGGACCACATTTTGAGAAACACTGCCTTAAAGTGAGGGAAGGAAAAGAAATGGTATCAAGAAAAGCTAGGCAGAAAGAAACAATATCATCTGCAGTGCTTTATTTCTTAACCTGAGTGTTGGGCATGAGAGTATTATTATTTTCCATATTACTTCTTAATCAAAGTAAAGAAATATTTCCACAGAAAAATGTAATGATGAAGTGTGTAACACTCTGGAAATTACTGCCTCAATACTTGTGAATCAGCTAATAATTCAATTGGGAGGAGTAACATGCTAAATTCAGACTAATTTAAAATAGGAAGGTTAAAGTACATTTTGATAAGCTAAATGATTAATAATATAGAGCAACCATTGTTAAGACTTGTTACAGTTTATTGGAATTCCTAAATTGTACATAGTAAGATTAATCATTTTTTTAATATTTATTTTTTAGTTATAGGTGGACACAATGTCTTTATTTTACATTTATGTGGTGCTGAGGATCGAACCCAGTGCCTCACGCATGCTAGGTGAGCACCCTACCTCTGAGCCACAATCCCAGCCCCAGATTAATCATTTTTAATTACAAATATTTTGTCACATTTTCCCAATAAGTTACGCAGTTTAACATCCAAAAACCTGCTCTTAAAACATTTACAGTTTTATTTTATTTTATATATAATTTATATTTCATATGAAATTTAGCAGTTTGAAACCTCAGAACCAGAAAATATGCTTTTCTTTTAATTTTCTGAAAATGCCTCCTTTTTTTATCTCCAATTTGATCTGGTGAAGAATTTGTATTTCTGACTACTAGTCTTTTTAACACTCCCCTTACCTTAATGATTCAATTATCATATACATAAATATTGTTAAGGTATGTAAATAATTGTTTAAAATATTTTCCTTTAAAAATATTTATTTTTAGTTGTAGTTTGACACAATACTTTTTGAAAATTTTATTTATTTATTTATTTTTAATCTTTTATTGATTTTTTTAAATACACGACAACAGTGGAAAGCATTACCATTCTTATTACACATATAGGACACGATTTTTCATATCTCTGTATATAAAGTATTTCAAGCCAATTCATGCCTTTATACATATACTTTGCTTTTTTTTTTTTTGCATTACAATTCTTAATACACACATATACCACAATTTTTATGGTGCTATAGATCGAACCCAGGGCCGTGCAGGTGCTAGGCAATCACTCTACCGCTGAGCCACAACCCCAGCCCCTAAAATATTTTCATTTTAAACATTCTGTGCTGTTGAATTTAAAGGATAATTTTGTCTATCAATTTACTCATTCATAAAGAATTTAACTTTTAGGTGTATTTGTATAAGCAAATGATGGTCATTTGCATGGGAATAAAAAAATCAAGTTCTTTGTAGGCATGTATGGTATTCCAACATTCCAACAGCATTCTATCAACCCCAAGTGGCCACAGGTCAAGTTTTTTGATTAAGTAACAAATATGTGATTCAGTGCTAGAGAGCATCTAGTTAGATATTCATTCTCACTCTTATTCGATAGGAATCTAATAAATACCATCCACCTTTCTAGAAACATGTGTTACAGAAAGTGACAGAAGCTTTAAAATATTTATACCCTATAGCTCAGAAATTCTACTGGTCCAAGCAAATTATCTAAAATGCCAACAGATTTTGGCAAATAGCATCACTTAAAATAAGGGGAAATATCACAATGGATGTGAGATTAGTCAAATTACTTATTGGTTATTGTGCCATGTTATGGATTATTATACCATTATTATTTTATATGGGTTATTATACCATAAAATAATATCTTTAGCAATTCTTTTTTATTAAAGTTATTAAATGAAAAAATTTTAAGATATGATTTAATGTGAAAGTTGCATATGAATACTGTGTATAAATAATGCATATTTGTTGCATTGTATTTGTAGTAAGGTTTCAACTGTATGCATAAAAAGTAACCAAAAAATTATCTTTTGATGATGGAATTATATGTGATTTCATTTTTATTCTTTATACTTTTCTGAATTTAAGAAAATACACAATAAGAACTTTGTTTTGAAAAGAATCTTCTTGCAAAATAAATCTAGTATAATGCAATATTAAAGCTCAGTCCACACATATTTTCTGATTTTTCAGCTTCAGTTTTCAATAAAATGCATCTGATTATCTAAGAGCAATTGAAAATATATTTAAATAGTAACATAGCTTAAAGCTATCTTTTATTCCATTATTCTGAATTTCTGGTTATTTTTATAAAGCAATTTTTTCTCATAGTGATGAATTTCATATTTAATTTACAGCCTTCATTTTTAAATTTTGCTAGCCTCATCCAATTTAAGATTTTATTGGACCTTTTCTTAAATAACCTTTTAAATTTTTTATTGTGCAGGTTGATTGCCTAATGCAGTGTTTCTTAACCATTTTTTTCTTTATCACTTCCCTAAGGAGCCTTTTTAGACATATTTTCCTTAATCACCTGCCACACCATGAAATTTTAATATCTGTTCATGTATTGCATGTATATCCATCCTTTATATGTAAAAAGTAAGTTCCCTTTAAGAACCAGTTTTTGCCCCTTTGGGAGGAATATTGCCCACTTTGAGAATACATAGTCTAATGGAACATGTTATAGGAAAATATTATTTTTACTTTTGCAGTGAATCTCAAAGCCCACATGTTTTGTTTTCATAGCTGCCTGCCTCTCAAACATCACATGGTGACCACTCCGACACTCCTACTGTGGGGAGAGAAAGACGCATTTATGGAGGTTGAGATGGCTGAAGTCACAAAAATTTATGTTAAAAACTATTTCAGATTAACTATTTTGTCAGAAGCCAGTCATTGGCTTCAGCAAGACCAACCTGATATAGTGAACAAACTGATATGGACATTTCTAAAAGAAGAAACAAGAAAAAAAGACTGACTTTATCTTCTATGAGGGATCTGTAATGAAATCTAAATATTTTTTAAAAATTGTTTTCAACTTCATTATGTTTTATTAGGGGAAACCCCTGTTTTAATATGCTTTATCATAAATAAATATTCTGATAAATGGTATTGAAAAAAATTGAGAATGTGTGAACGAGTATTATAATGTTTATTTCCATCCGTCATATTTTGCACAGAAAAGCGTCTGCCTTAAATTGTATATATATGTACAAAAAGGATGTTGGGAAAAATGGCTCAGTTTGAATTCCATGCTTTCTTTACCCTGTTAACATATGGTGCCTTTACAAATATTAAAGTTTAGCTGTGCCATATTAAAAGGCAAATCTGCAATGGTATGAATTTTAATTTTATTGTTCAAAAGTTCTTTTTACTATTTTTTAGTCATTAAAAATTCTATTATCAAATCTTTTGGATTTATAGTAAATCTATGAGTGTGTAGGTAAATAAGATGATTGCATTCTGAAAATTGGCCATAAGTACTACTGATATTCGGAAGAGTAAATCATATTGTAAAACGTACTTCTCAGATTAAAGGTGAGAGATTTTGAAAAGGTATCAAAATGTCCTTTTGCTCCATTCACTGCTACAAGAAATGAGTACTGTGCTTTTTATGTGCTTTAGAATCTGTGCTTGACAGGGCAGGGATTTGTTTTCAACTGATAGATACTCAGAGTCTATAATAAAGGCCTGGTACACTGCAAGCACTCAAATATTTGCTTAATGGATAGACACAATAATTCCCCCTTATCCATGGTGACACATTTTAAGACCCCCTCAGTGAAGGCCTGAAAGTTGGGACAAGAACAATCCCTATAGAATTATGTTTTTTCCCTCTTAATTAAGCCCTTACCATATATTATTCCTATAACTTTTTCAGTTTGAGGTGTGGCTGCAAAATTAGCATTAATTTCTTTTTCATTCTTTCCATTTTCACAGAAGATTCACTCTTATTATAGATCATAGCAAATTCAGCATATTTTTTTTTCTTTCCCTTAAGTCAAGAACTTTCACTTTTCACTTAAAGCAAGCATTTTATGGTTTCTCTTTGGCATATCCAAATTTCCAGCGTCACTAATCTCGCACTATGGGGCCATTACTAAGTAAAATTTAGTGTTATCAAGTAAAAGAAAGTTTACTTGAACACTGCCATTTCAGGACAGCTGACTGATAATCAAGAGGGCTACTAAGTGACTGGTGGGTAGAAGGGTGGTCAGCCTGGATGTGCCACACAAAGGGATGATTCACATCCCTGGTGGGATGAAGTTGAACAGTGCAAGATTTCATGACATATTCACACTGCTACACAACTTAAAATTTATGAATTGTTTCTGAAAATTTTCATTTAATATTTTCAAACTGTGGTTGACCATGGGTAACTGGAACTGCAGAAAAGAAGGAGGGTGTTATATCGGATACAATTCTGGCACTGTGGGGATACTATAAGAGAAAGATGACAAGATAAC
This sequence comes from Marmota flaviventris, assembly GCF_047511675.1. Lineage (NCBI taxonomy): Eukaryota > Metazoa > Chordata > Mammalia > Rodentia > Sciuridae > Marmota > Marmota flaviventris. The sequence goes on from NC_092507.1 coordinate 78,207,330, forward strand.
ATGGAACTTTCCTCTAAGATGTTTACACACAATGCAATTAAATTAACTAGAGCTTAAAGAGTAGAAATGAACATTGCAGGTAAGAGTGAGAAGCGTTACAGAATAGAGAACAATATCTACTCGTGGGAGTGCTACTCATTCTCTTGGGTTGTTGTCTTTTGATGCAGGAGACAACTGGTAACATTGCCAAATCATGGCACCTTAAAGACTATACTATGTTCCCAAATAAGCCCTAAATTGGTGAAAGGAATGTTTCCCTCATAAGCATAGTTCTGATAGTGACAGAAAAAGGTAGACTATCCCTAAGAATTCTTATTGTACCATAGCAACTTGTATTAACCATAAAAGCTTTTGTTGTTGTTGTTTCATGCAGAGGATTGAGCCATTAAACCCAGGGCCTCATACATACTAAGCAAATGCTCCACTACTGAGCTATATCCCCAGCCCTTTTTCATTTTTTTTTTAAATTGTGAGACAAGGTCTCTGAATTCCCAGCTGGCTTTAAACTTACAATATTCTTGCTTCAGCCTCTCAAGCAGCTGGGATTACAGATGTGTGCCACCAAACCTGGCTTAAAAACTCAATTCTTCTGCTGCTTCTTCCTCCTCTTCCTTATTTATTTATTTACTTACTCACTTATCTATCTATCTATCTATCTATCTATCTATCTATCTATCTATCTATTTTGGTACAGGGGATTGAACCCAGGGAACCTTAACCACTGAGCCACATTCTAGCCCATTTTATTATTATTGTTTTTTTTTCTTTTAAATTTGAGTCAGGGTCTTGCTAAATTGCTGACACTGGCTTTGAACCTACATCCTGTCTCAGCCTCCAGAATTTCTGGGATTACAGGCTTGCACCATCACACTCAGCTTCAGTTGTTTATATATTACAATGATACCTGATAAAAACATTGCAAGGTAGGGAGTTGTAATTAGGATAGAGGACATAGCTCAGTGACAAAAAGCTTGCCTAGGATATTCAAAGCCCAGAGTTAATCCCCAGCACTGCTTTAAATTTAAAAAAAAAAAAGGAAAAATGTTGTAATTGATATTTATTCAAAAATGGAAAAAGTTGTAATTAATATTTATTTCAGTAAATATATATCTTTAATAGGCATATAATTTATACATAAATGTCAGAAATTATTATGTGAAAACAATTGAAGCATATATGTCAAAAGCAGGATATTTGCAAAAATACAAAATGGTTGTCATGAAGCAAGAATATTTTAAGTTTAAAGCCAGGCTGGGCAACTCAGAGACCTTGTCTCACAATTTAAAAAAAATGCACATCATTTTAATTCTCCTGTTACATTTATCATCTTTGATTTTTTCTGATTTTAAAGGTTACACATAATTTCTTCTTAATCCACAGTTTCCTCTAAGAGTTCTGGTTACATGCAAACAGGAAGAACATTTGAATGTGAAGAAGGGGTCCCTGCAAGAACACACTCTCAGATCCAGTTTAATAAGGGGTTTACTAATCCAAATCCCTACTTTACTTAGAAGTCTGTTTGTAGCTTGGAGGTTCATGGACTCTCAGATGGAAGTATGGGAGATGAGTGTTGCCCAGGAAATGAATAGGTCCTCATATCTTTCAGTGGAACGAACCCCGTTTCATGCAGGAGACGTGCATTAGCATGTGGTGCTGGACCTCCATCATCCTCATGGGGACTGTACTGGTGCCAGTGCAAGTGTCCTGTACCACCTTTCTCTTCAACTTCCTCTGGTCAGTGGCTTGGCCATCCTGTTCAACTGGTTCAACCCACCAAGAATTGAAGAAGAAAACTGATTAAACCAGTCCTCAAATTCTTGTTTCTGGTCATGTTCTTTTTCACTGGGTTCATGATTAAAGTAAAAAGGGAAAAGGGACCTGATTTGAGTCTCCCATCTTCATTACAGCCACACTCTACTATCTTTGAAGCAATCACCTTTTTTGTGGCATCCTTACCCTCCATGGTCTCTAAGTTGAAACTCACAGGTTCCAATGTCAGGGAAACTCCTCCTGTCAACATAGCTGGTGCTTGTGACCCAAGAAGACCCCAATCCCAGGAGTAATACCAGAAATGAAATCCTGGAGCAAGTGACAACCAGAAGGAAGATCTTGATTTTCCCCAAAGGAGTGTGTACCGATTACTTTTGTCTAGTCACTTTGGCTGCTGTGGAGGGGGGGCGAGGTACCAGCAATTGAACTCAGGGAGACTTAACCACTGAGCCACATCCACAGCTCTTTTTATTATTTTATTTTGATATAGGGTCTTACTAAGTTGTTCAGGGCCTTGCTAAGTTACAGAGGCTGGCTTTGAACTTGTAATCCTCTTGCCTCAGCCTTCCAAGCCGCTGGGACTATAGGCATGAGCCCCATGCCCCACTTGTCTAGTCCCTTTTAAACTAGGAGCCTTTTCTTCGGGTGTCTCCGGGTAGCTGGTGCTGCTCAGGTACCCAAATACCAGGACACATTAACCTAGACCTGGCCAAGGTTTACAGGCTTCCAGGTCAGTATGTTGACCCTGAGTCAATCCTTCACCAGGGTACAAGCTGAATTTATGCATATTTATATCCCAAATGTGGAAGGGAAAAAAAGTCTCTTGTTTTTGCCAGTACAGTACCTATTATCATGGCAAATGCTTTGGGATATCCTTGACAGACCACACTTGAGAAGACTGCAGACTGATGGTTTCTGCAGGTAAACTTCAACTACCCATGGAAGTTGATTTTTTGGAATTTACAAAAATTATCCAGAAATTGAAAATAAATTGGGATAATACTGATAACCAATTGGATGGATGTACTGCAATTGCAGTTGCCTCAAAAGAAAGGAAGATCAGCAGGGTGTGGAGGCACTTGCCTGTAATCACAGCAATTCAGGAGGCTGAAACAGGAAGATCATAAGTTTGAGGTCATAAGTTTTGAAACTTAGCAAGACCTTATCTCAAAATAAAAAATAAAAAAGGGCTGGGGATATAGCGCAGTGGTAAAGTACCTCTGGGTTCAATGCCCAGTACCAAATTAAAAAAAAAAAAAACAATAGAAGGAAGATCAGAATTGAAGAGTTTTCAAGTTATTTAAAACTCCCAGTTTCAGAGTTCTTGAAACAAATTTTGCTGTCTTTGACTGAAGTAATGATGGCACCACAGACTTCAGAGAATATGTGATAGGTCTATTCTGTACAATCCTGCCAATAATGAAAATATTCTGAAAATATCACATAAGCTTTTTGATCTTGATGAGAATGGTTTCATAACAGAACAGCAATTCATTGTTATACTTCAGGCAGCTTTTAGAGTGCCAGATCATAATGTTTCCAGACTCTTTTAGGAACTAACTGGAAAGAACTCTGCACACAATTTATACAAGACCTTTAGGAAATTTTCCCTGAAGCATCAGCATGTGCCAAGTTATTTAATTCATACCTAGACCTCCAGGAAGTCTATCTATATTCATCTCCATAAGAAGTACAATCTTAATGACTACATTCAAATGTTCCACTCAGCCCTGAAAAATGTGAAAGTACCTTTTAGGTAGAAGATATGATTGAAATCAAAATTATCCTTTGGAAAAAAACTCAATAATTTTTACTCTAAGAAGCATGAACACTTAATTATAATATTTAAAATGTGCCTGAGGAATATTTTGATTGGGTTTTAAATCAGACCTATTTCTCTTCTTTGTTAAAGTAACATTTTCTGGGCCATGTATCTGTAGTCCCAGCTACCCAGAAGACTAAGCTAGCTGAAACAGGAAGATTATTTTGCAATATAGCAAGACCCTGACTCAAAAGGTCTCAATTTAACCTAAATGTAGAAAGGTAAGAAATCTAGTCACAAACCTTGTTCACCCTGCAAGGTTCAAGTAAGTGCCTTGTTTAATGCTAAATTATGGCCACAGAAACATTATAGACCATTGTCTCTACCTCTCTTTTGCAGGAGAAATATCTCCTTGGAAATTCTAGTGGCAGTAAATAAATACATCAAATTATCATTTGTAGTTCCTCAAAAAATACTAGATATAAATACCTCTTTGCTCTTTCATAAAGTAGCCCACATCTTTTTATTTTGCAAGACAAAATATTAATAACCATCAGGACAATAAAGTATTGGGAATATACTGAAACGGTTACATAGGGTAGAATAGCCAGCTTCCTGTCACTGAAAAAACACCTGAGATATACAACTTGTAAGGAAGAAAGGTTTATTTTGGCTCACAGTTGCAAGGATTTTAGTCCATGGTCGCTTGGCCCTATTGCTTTGGGTCTGTGATGGCACAGTGCATCACGGTGGGAGCCTGTGGAGAAAGAAGCTGTTCGCCTCATGGTAGCCAGTAAGCACAAGTGAGATAGGATGGGTCCAGGGTCCCAAAATGTGCTCCAAGGGAATGCACCTGGTAGTCTAACTTCCTTTCTCTAGGCCGCATCTCTTAAAGGTGCTACTACTTCCCAAATTTAGCAAATGAGCTAGAGAACAAGCCATTAAACTTGGGCCTTTAGGGAACATTCCAGATCCTAACCATAGCCATGAAATGGCTCCCTTGGCCTTTTTAAGTATGAAAGTGATTATTTAGAATGAGAAAAGAAATCACAACAAATCACAATTTCTGGAAAGCTATTAATATCATAAATATAGGATTTTCTTTTTTTCTCGTGTGTGTGTGTGTGTGTGTGTGTGTGTGTGCGCGCTCGCCCACGCACATGTGCGCTGGAATAGAACCCAGGGTCTTGGACATGCTGGTGTTCTACCACTGAGCCACATCCCCAGTCCATAAACATAGGTTATAACTACAGGAATTATTAAAAATTCTTTTTTGTATAATTCTTCTCAAAACACCGGAAAATGTTCATAATTACATGTTCTGCATTACTGAGAATATTCCTTTTGTTCTGACTACTCACCAGTGAGAACTAAAGCTTCTACTTACCCATCTATTTTCACTACCTGTTGTTATAATACATCTTCACATAGTGATATGACTTTAGGACTTACCTTTTCATGTCACTATTTGGGAGGAATCAACAAAGTAATCGTGGAAACCATTCCTATACCAGGATAGGGAGCAACAACCTCACTAGATATGGAAGTGGATATGAACCAATAAATATGCTAACCTAAACTCCTATATTCTCAGCTTAGTTTCATTGTGGTTGAGTCCCAAAAATGTCTGCAGCCACTCAGGACTACTAGATATGAGGCAACATTTGGGCAAGGGAAATGACACAAAATCTGGACCAGTGGAGGCCAAAATCTCTTAATTTTATAAGTTTAACAAAAACATACCCAAGTAAACACATTTATAGGGACCCTACCAGAGACTTGTAAGGGGCTTTTGGGAGAGAGACCCCCTAAAACTCAAACTTTATTAGCTTCTTGGTACTTTCAGTAGAAAGGAAGAAGAGATGAATGGGGAAAACGTAGAGATGGGGGAAGCAGGAAAGGGAAAGAAAAAAATTAAATATATTTTGAAGATAATTTCTATGAAATTCTGCCCTGGAAAAAGGAGGTGTTGATATTTTAAAATCCCCATTCAGCTTGATATTAACATGATGATACATACATACCCAATTCAAATATAATGGTTTTTTAAATGTGCTGAAAATTATTCATGTAAGAACTTTCTTTTAAAACTAGCTACCAAGGTATATAGTATCTTTATTTAAACAATGGTACTATTACTCCGATAGAAGGCAGAACTTCTTTGAAACTGTTTCTAATTAGATATTGATCTTTACAAAGAAATCGGGATCATTATTATATATTACCTTTTAACCTCAAAATGTTTAATGTAGCTTTGTTCTTTGTTTAAGCCCTCTTTAAAATGATACTTTTAAAATCTTGCTTTTGTTTTTGGTACTGGGGATTGAATCAGGGTTACTCTACCACTGAGCTATATCCCTAATCCTCTTTAGTTTTAATTTTGACACAGGATCTCCCTAAATTGCTAAGGTTCTCACTAAGTTGCTGAGGCTAGCCTGGAACTTGCAATCCTCCTGTCTCAGCCTCTTGAATTGCTGAGATTACAGGTGTACACCACCATGCCTGGCTTAAAAATCTTTTTATTGTAGAATAAATATATCACATCAAAACAAATCTGTAGCTAATCATTATACATGTCCCTCAGTATCCACAGAAAATTGATTCAATTCCTCCATGCCATGCTGCCAACAACAAAATCTGATGATATTCAAATCCCTTACACAAAGCAGGGTAGCACTTGCCTCTAACCTATACAGATACTCTTGTATACTTTAAATCATTTCTAAATTACTTGTAATATCTAGTACAATATAAATGCTCTACACAGTATAATAAATAGTTATTATACTGTATTGTTCAGAGAATGATGAGAAGAAAAAATTTCTGAGAATTTTTAAAAAATATTTTTAATACAGGGTTGGTTGAATCCAAGATATGGAGCCCACAGTTAGGGAGGGCCAACTGTATAGCATAAAAACAATCTATACTGTATTTTCTAAATATAGTATGTTTTTAGGTGAAAACTCTCACAACCAACACTCAGATCAAGAAATAAAACTTGTCCAATCACCCTTATGAGCCCCTTCTCCCTACCCCCAATCTTAATTATAAACTTCCTTCTCCTTCTAAATTAAACTACTTTCCTAGCTTTTATGGTTTCATTTTTTGTACTTTTTCTTGCATTTTTATCATCCAAAGGTGAGTACTTTGATACTGTAAAAATTAACTTTATATGTCAAATTGGCTAGGCTATGGTACCAGATAGTTGGTCAGTTATTCTTGATGTTTCTATGAAGGATCTGTGTGTGTACAGATGAGTGTGCACCCGTGCACGTGCGCACACACACACACATGCTGGGGATTAAACCCAGGACCTTAAGCACCACTGAGATACACCCCTACAACCCCCACAAGGTATTTTTAGATGAGATTAACATTTAAATCAGTAGACTGAGTAAGCAGATTGCACTCTACAGAATGAGTGGGCCTCATCCAATCAGTTAAGGCCTTATTAATAGGATTGACCTCCCTGAAAAAGAGGGCATTTTGACAGCAGGCCCCCTTTGGGACTTAAAATACAACTCTTCACAGTCTCCGGGGAAGATTTTGGAGTTGCCATCTTCACAATTGCATGAATCAGTTACTTGAAATAAATCAATCTATAGATAGGTAGATAGATATCCTATTGTTGTTTTTTTTTTTAACTCTGATAAATGCAGTCTCTAGCCACCATAGTTTATTCTTGCCCTTTTTTGACATTTGATTTTCAAAAAATTTTTTGTAGTTGTAGATGGACATCATGCCTTTATTTTACTTGTTTATTTTTACGTTATGCTAAGGATAGAACCCAGTGCCTCACACATGATCCGCAAGCGCTCTGCCGGCAAGCTACAGCCCCAGCCCCTGACATTAACTTTTTTAAAAAAGTCTTATAAATCTATAGGTTCCCCTCCACCTTTTATTGTGCTTATGGTCCATCTGCTTAGAACCTAGGCTGTTTGATCAGTGGAGTTTCCCATAATCTACATTTGGCTAACCGTATATTTATGGTACAAAATAGCATCTTCTTCTATATATTGAAATCCAGGGGCTTGATCAAATTTAGGTTTGATCCTTTTGTCAAAGCCATACATATAGTGTGTTTTTCCTCAAGAAATATGTATTTCCTTGTTTTCTCTCTTTTTGTGAGGTTTGTAGCCATTGGTGCTCATATTGACTAAATCTATTAATTGTTAAAGACTGCAAAATTGAGATATTCCAATTTTGTCCTTTTTTCATGTATTAACTAAAACACCTTAATAAAGTGCTATTTCTGTTAGTTTATTATGTGGTTACCTAGTAACATAATTCCTACTGGAAAAAATAGAATAAATACTTGATTTCTTAATCATGGCCTATTTTTTCCTCTTTTTTTTTTTAGATATACATGACAGTAGAGTGTATTTTGACATATTATACATACATAGAATAGAAATTACTCTAATTGGGATCCCATTCTTGTGGTTATACATTCTTGGTTATATATGGTGTTTCACTGGTCTGTATTCATATATGAACAAAGGAAAGTTATGTCTGACTTATTCTACTGTCTTTCCTTTTCCCATTGCTCCTCCCTTCCCTTCATTCCCCTTTGTCTAATCCAATGAATTTCTATTCTCTCCCACCTACCTACCTCTATTATTGTGTGTTAGCATCCACATATTGGAGAAAACATTCAGCCTTTGGTTTTGGAGGACTGGCTTATTTCACTTAGCATGATTGTCTCCAGTTCTATCCATTTATGATTAAATGCCATATTTTTATTCTTTTTATGGGTGAGTAAAATTCCATTGTGTATATAGATCACATTTTCTTTATCCATTCATCTGTTGAAAGTTGCTTCCATGGCTTTGTGATTATGAAGTGAGCTGCTGTAAACTTTGATGTGGCTGCATCACTGCAGTATGCTTGAAGGATACATACCCAAAAGAACTTTGCCATAATTAAACTTCTCTTCTAGTCAAAAAGATTTTTATAAAGAGTGTCACCAGGATTTCACAGGAGTACTTCAGAAAGCTCAGTGTGGTTTTAAGCTTCCTTTATTTTTTTAAAAATAGTTGTTTAAAAACAAAACAAGACCAAAAAAAAAAAGCCTTTATTTTATCTATTTATTTTTATGTGGTGCTGAAGATTGAACCCAGGGCCTTGCGCATGCTAGGCAAGCGCTCTATCGCTGAGCCACAACTCCATCCCCAAGATTCCTTTCTTAAAAATGCCAGGTTTGCAGACAAAACATATGAAACCTCTGTCTAGTCTAAGAATATGAGGCAGAGAGTAACTGTTATATGAAACCCCATCCCCCACTGAGTATACTTCTTAAGGAATTTCCAGACTCAGGGTACAGAGACTTTTAGGGATTAGCTCCTCTGGACCACTGCAGCTTAAATAAACCTGCTTTCTAAAAATTCCTCATATGTCCAGCCTCACCTGTTCTATATAATGCTGATTTTATGTCCTTTGGGTATATACTAAAGAATGGGATAACTGGGTCAAATGGTGGTTCCATTCCCAGTTTTCTGAGGACTCTCCATACTGCTTTCCAGAGTGGTTACATCAATTTACGGTCCCAACAGCAATGTATGAGTGTACCTTTTCCCCCACATCCTTGCCAACATTTATAGTTACTAGTATTCTTGATAATTGCCATTCTGACTGGAGTGAGATGGAATATCAGTGTAGTTTCATTGTATATTTTTAAATAAGATGGCAGTAAGAAATCAAAAGTATTACTTCCTATGAATGAAGACCTTCAGTGGTCATCATCACCATCACCTTCACAAACCCAAAATAGCCAGTGGAGCTAGTAAAGCTTAATTGCTAAGAGGAAACAAATGCCAACTTAGCAAAATGAGATTACTTATTTGAATCTAAGACAATGTAGGGGGAAATGTAAACTCTAAGGACACCCTTCAAAACTGCCTTGTAAAACTAAATCATAATTTATCAATACATATGTGGCAAGATTTTACATTTTGTCTTTCCTACTACCACATGAAATACTCTTGTCCCAATTATAGGGAAACTGAGGCTTAATACACTAGAGTTCAATATATTTAGAATACTAGACCAGCAGTTTATGTCATGCAGCTAATGAACAGTTTACTCTAGATTCTATATTATGATTTGAATGTCTGCGTCTTAACACAAAACATATACATAGGGAAGACTCTAGAAACAGTAAAAAGATTGATAAACTCACTCTAGGGATAAGTGACTATAGCCATGAATTGATTAAAACAGAATTCATACTTTAAGGACCTAAAGGAGTAACTTAGTTATAAATCACTTGGCTATCATGCACAAGGCCCTGGGATTGATCCCCAGCACCACAAGGAAAAAAGTATTGGTGTTGGGGGGAGAAGCTTTAAGAAGTATCTCCTAGTAGAATGTGAAGCATCAATGATAGGACTTTAAAAAAAAAAAAAAAACCTGGGGCCTCACACATACTAAGCACTACCACTGAGCTATACCCCCAGCTCCTTGTGCCTTCCTGCCCCCCCTCTCTTAAGGGGCATTTATTCTTTAATCACTTTACATAGTCAGTTGCCTAAGCTGCCTCAGGTTAAATTACATGTCCAAAAATTTATTCCCAACCAGAGAATAGCCTAGTTTTTACTTCACCAGCTGATAAAGAGGCATCAATAACTCTGATAAAGAGGCACAGTTTTGAAGGGAAAGATCCTGACACTAGACAGCCTGGTTTAATTTAAAGTGTACAACATGATGTTTTGATACCGTAAAATAATCAGTCAAGTCAATTATTATATTATTTCACATAATTAACTTTTAAATAATTTGAATAATGCTACAATGAACATGGGAGGGCAGGTTTCTCTCTGAGGTGCTGATTTCATTTCTTTTCCATATACATCCAGAAGAGAGATTGCTGGATCATATGGTAGTTCTATTTTTAAATTTTTGAGGACTCGCTGTACTGTTTTTCATAATGTCTGCAACAATTTATATTCCCACCAACAGTAAATGTAAGTTGACTAAATTCATCAATCAAAAGGTAAAGATGGTTTTTTATTTTCAAGCTTGTTGTGTGATCGTGGTCAAGTTACCTATCCTCTCTGTTTCCCTCATCTGTAAATTAGGGTTCAGGGAAGTACCTATCTAGACAGTTAACGTAAGGACTGAGTTAATACAAAATAAAGCAACAAGAATGTTTTCATCACACAATAAGCATTCAGATTAAAATGTCAGGTTTCTGAGTGAGTATCTGAAAGGGGGCATTTGGAGAAATGACTACCTCTGGGTCAATCTTATGTTACAAAGTCCATATATTTTCTAAGCAATTGTTACTCTCCAGTGTATGCAGAACTTGTCAATAAAGCAGAACTAACAAGCTTTTTTTTTTTTTTCCAGCAAGTGATCAAATAAAAAGTACTGAAACTTTCAAGTGAAGCACTGTCTTCAAAATTCTAGAGCTCCTCCACCCACTTCTCTACTCAATGGAAGCCTCTGTCCCTCTCAACTTACTTTTATTCTACCTTCCTGATCATAAAATTTTGGGATTTATACGCAAAATCATGTAATAAAATTTGACCTTTCTCAGCTCAAATCCAAGAACAGTTACATGAATCACTCCTTGGATCAGAAAAGGACGGAATCTTGGAGACCCTGTAAATACCCTTTGTATTGGACTCAGGATTATTTTTGCGGCAGAGTTTAGTAATTTGTTCCTCTACTCCCAATTTTTCTTGCCCAAAGTATTTATTCTTCAGGGCTGAGAAGCAGGTAAGAGAGGGGGTGAGACTCGCTACTGGAACCGTCATATGTATCAGTTTTTCATGGGGAAAAGAAAAAAACGCAGACATGTCAGGACGACACAGCATACAAAGGCTGATCGTATTGGTTTGAATTTAGTTCTAAAAAACGTGTTTATTAAAATGAATGGTTGACACTAACCGCAAAGCAAAGACGAGGGACAGACAGGTCCGCCAAGCCCGGTCCTGCAGGACCGCCAGTTAGCTGGCAATACCGGGTAGGCGCCCGCAAGCTGAGGTAAACAGAGCTACTACGCCTGCGCACGCCCACAGGGGTCACGTGCCGTCCTGGGCCTGCGAAATCGCCCCGAGGGCGGTCCGACAGCTATAAGAGACCGTAGGCAAACAGAAGAGGGGCGTCAACCTTTTTCCTTAGGGGGCGGATTCGGGTCTAGTGGAGCGTTCTGTCGGAAACGCCCCCTTTTTCCTCCAGGGCGGGGCGAGTGAGGCCCAGTACTGTGTCTGCCGCAGCACCTCAGTAGGTTATGGCCCGCTGTGAGGAGGGCGCCACGGTCCCCGTGGCACTTCTGGGGTCCCCTGGAGTTTGCAGTAAAGGGTTGCAAAGGAAGGGGCTCTGTGAACGGCGCCGGCTGAAGGCGACGGTGTCGGAGCAGCTCAGCCAGGATATGCTCAGGTAGGAGGAGGCGGGAACTCTGGCTGCATCAGTTACTTCAGTGTCCACCTTCGCCCAACTCGGTCTCCCACATCCCTCCTTACCTTGTTCCCCTCGACTCCGGCAACTGCGGATGTTCTCCAGTGTCTCCACTCCTCCGACACCCAGATAACCAGTCTCAGCATTTCAGACACCACTGACCACATTCAAAGGAAAAGCAAAATTGTGGTCATATGCAGCACCCGTTTGTGCTAAAATATTCTAACAAGGGGCAGGCTCTATTGTGTTGAAGACAAATCACTGAGGTCGGGGTGGATTCCTGTTAAGAGACATACAATTTTTTTTTTTTTAATTTAAGAAAGTAGTTGAAATTAGGCATATTTGTATTGTATTGAGGAAAGATAGAACAAATTACTGGAGACTTGGATTTGCCCTTTTCTGTGAGCTCTGCTGGAGCTCTCTTTTAAAAGGTTTACCAGGAATGCTTATATAGAAATACTTCCTGATTGCAACCTGGCTTTCCCTCTCCACCTAGAACACTCTATGGTTCCTACCAACTCCCATCTCCCAGGAGGACCCAAGAAAATGAAGGGTTGTCCCGAAGCTAGGCCTGTGAATATCTTCCTTAATCTGTAAAGAACCCATTTAAAGTCATCTCTCTTTATAAAGAAAATTAATTCAGCTAATCTCCATTACCTTTAAAACATTGTTTCTTGAACTTAAGTGTGCATCAGAATCACCTGAGGGGCTTGTTAAAACAGGTTGACTGGGTCCCAGCCCAAAGTTCTGATTCAGTTGGTCTGGGACCGGGGCCCCAAGGTTTTATAGTTCTGATAAGGACCAGGTGCTGCTCATTCTCTTGGTTGCAGTCCTACTTTGAGGACCACTGAACCAGAGTACACAGAATTACTAATAATAACTAGCAATTGTGCACCATTCTACATTTAAAAAGTGCTTTCTGAAAGAAACTCGTTCACACTAAAGATTTCCTATGGCAAGAATTGGAATTTTATTAAAGAAAAAAAAATCCCTTTAATTTTGGCCTATCTACCAGGGATACTACTTTGTATCCGCCAGTGGGGGACTGATATAAAAGAGGAAAAAATAAGAATGAAGCTGTTCTCTTCCTAAGGATAACTAAGGATGAGATTCTCCCTCTTTTTAGTGGCTTTATTTGTCTGGCTGTTTTGTGAGCCTTGAAGTGTCATGAATTTAAGAAAGGTAACACATCTAAATTAGATAAAAGAAATGAGGTGCCAGGTATGGTGGTGCACGTTTTTAATCCCAGCCGCTGGGGAGGCTGAGACAGGAGGATCATAGGTTCAAAGCCAGCCTCAACAACTTATGGGGGCCTTAGCAACTTAGTGAAATCCTGTCTCTAAATAAAATATAGAAAGGGCTGGGGATGTGGTTCAGTGATTGGGTGCCACTGAGTTCAATCCCTGATAACCCCCACCCCCAAAAGTGTAGTTGGTGAACAGTTTGTCTTCATCCTAATGGAATTGAGAATAGGACTCTAAACTCCCAAGTTCCAATTATAAGCAAAGAAAAATAGATGTGACAGTATTTTTTTAAACAACATTGAAAAACTTCATATACTTACCTAACCACCTTACATGCTAAGTTAATCTTCCCCAAGCACAGCAATATCACTGATTTATTCTACAAATATTAATGTAACATCTAGTTCCACTCATATATCCAGTCCTGTACTAGGTCATGAGGAATCAAAGATTAAGACATTGCTCTGGTGTTTGTGCTTACACTTTAGTGAGAGAGAGATGACTAAACAAAAGTGGTGGTGGAAGTAGGTTGAGGAAGGATTTATAGGGTGATAAATTTGAGTGAGCTCTTGGGGATTAAGAATTGAAATAAAGATTGGGAAGAAAGAACTAGAGGATGTTTAAACATGGTGGATGTGTCTTACACAGACAGAGATTTGAAAGAACTTGATTTATTTGTGAAAGCAAGTTATATTAGATTCTAGGTTACCTGAGCCAATGAGATAATGTGGAGAAGTGAAGAAAAACAGGAAATAGTTTCAGCAGTTAAAAAAAAAAAAAGATTAGATGCAGAACTGGAAAGTTGCTTGGGATATGACAATAACTGCATAATAAGACCATATAAATTCATAGACCATTGTTTGGGACAGTTTTATAAGAAAAAGCTAATATGTATTACCATCCTACTACTAACTAGATACTGGGCTTACGTGTAATGTTTTATTTATTTTTCTCATGAATCACAGTGAAGTAAGTCCTGTTATCATTCTCATTTAAAAAATTAAAGACACATTGTATGAACTTTATAGAAAAAGTAATAGAATAAGAACCTTGGAAGTCTGCCTCCAGAATCTTTAAAGTGACTTGCCCAGGATCACATGGGCAGAATATGAGCCATAACATAAACCCAGGCAGTCTGCCTTCTCTACAGTAGCTTTAGAAACTGATCTTCTAGTAACTTTGTTTCATCATATTTGCTTCTCTCCTCACCATTTCTTTTTCTTACTATACCATTGATTTGCTTCAGAATGCTCTTAAATGCCATTGGTTGGTCCCATCAACTGATGGCATCTAAGCAGGGTCCCTTCTGCTGGCATTGTCTTGCTTGACTACCACATTGGCTGAAGGCTAACTTTGGCTCAGTCCTTCATCTATTCAGATGTGATTAGGACATGAGGGCATGTGGTCCATACCAGTTCACATATAATTAATGAGTTTGTCACTTTATTAGAATATGGCAGATGATCAAAATGACAACATAGGAAGGCAAGTAGATACTCTAAGACTTGATAACAGAGTCTCTCTTTGTCTTTCTCCCTCTCTCTCTCTCTCTCTCATTTTTTTTTTTCTTTTTTGTGGTACTGGGATTGAACCTAGGGGCACTCTACCACTGAATTAGATCCCCATTCTTTTATTTTTTATTTTGAGACAGGGTCTTGCTAAGTTACCCATGCTGACCTTGAACTTATGAGGTCTCCTGCCTCAGCCTCCAGAGTCACTGGATAAGAGGCTTTCTTCTACCAGGGAAATGTTTGTAATGTATTCTGGAGGAAGTGGTATTTTAAAAATAGGAATTAAAATATTTAGATTTTGAATTTGAAAAAAGAAATTGGAAACTGACTAGTGAGATTTTATAGTAGTCAAGTGATAAATAACAGGTGACTGATTACATATTGGGTAACTAGGGAAGGGAAGAATGGAAGATGGCCCCAAATCTTAGGACATTTGAAATGGAGGTGTATAATGAATGCTTGGGAAGCTCTGTATTCAGAGACAATTGGAAATACATCTGGAGTTAAGATGGAACGTGCACTAGCAAATACAGATTAATGATTGCTGATATCACCAGCACCCAGTTACTCAGACCAAGGGTTAATCCCTTCATTTTGCCTTCTAGATCCAGTTGCTAACTCCTGCCAACTTTATTAATTCTAACCCCTCTTTCTTTTTTAAAAATATTTTTTAATATTTATTTTTTAGTTGTAGTTTAGTTGTATCTTTAATTTATTTATTCATTTTTATATGGTGCTAAGGATTGAACCCAGTGCCTCACCTGGGCTAGGTGAGCACTCTACTGCTGAGCCACAGCCCCAGCCCCTCTAATCCCTCTTTCTCAACCACTGATCCTCCCCTGGCTCCAATTCTTTACGTCATCTTCCTGCTGTTTAATAGTTGTCTCATCTTCATTCTCATTTTCTTCTAACTCTTTCATTACACAACTAACACGTGATTTGGTTGGGGGCTATACTGGGGATTTAGCCCAGTGTACTCTACCACGGAGGTACATACCCAGTGCTTTTTATTTTTTATTTTGAGATAGGGTCTTGCTAAATTGCTGAGATTGGCCATAAATTTGCATTTCCCTCCTGAGTTATTGGGATTATAGGTATGTGCCACCATGCCTGGCTAACAGGTAATATTTTGAAAAATAAACTTGCCTATGTTTCAAACTATTTGGTGACTCCCCTTCAACTGAAGAATATAGTTAAGCTGTTTGTCTCTCTTATTCATCCTTGTCCCTCAGCTTCATCCATCACCTTTAACCTTCTCAGTACTCTATGCAGACCATGTTGTAATTCCATGCTCACACTTAACTTTGTAAGGATTGTGGAGCCCAGGAACTCCCTCCTACTTTCCTTTATTTCTCTATGAGGTCTTAGTCTGTACTTGAAAAAAAATTGTGCTATTGAGTGTATCACACTCTGAATAATTTCAGGACTGGTTTCCCTACTATACTATAAATTCCTTGAGGGCAGGTATTATGGTTTAGTGATAACTGGGATTTTTAGCAGCAGTCTAAAATGTTTTAGTTAGACAATTCTATGATTCAACTATTTGTCCCCTCCAAAATTCAAGTTGAAATTTAACTGCCATTGTAGTAGTATTGAGAGGTGGGACCCTTAAGTGGCAATAAAGGCCATGAGGGTACCATCCTCATAGGTTATGAGGACTTATGTTCTTATAAAAGAATTTTCCCTCCTCTTAATTCTTCCTGCCCTCTTGCCTTCCACCATGTAATAATGAGTCGAGGAAGCCCTTGCCAGGCGTTGGCACCTTGATATTGGACTTGCCAGCCTATAGAACTGTAATCCATTAAATTTTTGGTATTCTGTTATAGCAGTATAAAGTGAACTAAGACAGGTTAATACAGTAGTTAGCAAAGAAATGAGGCGGAAAGAAGCTGGGTCTTGACAATCTTGAGCTTTTGCTTTTGCTTCAGTCTGCCCGCCCTCTAGGCTTTACTGTTACTTAAGTCAGTAACCCCTCTTCATGTTCAAGCCAATCTGAGTCAGAATTTGTTAGTTATAATGGTTACAGGATATACTCACAATAGATACAAGTGGTTTTATAAAATAAAAAGCACTATATTTCCACATTAATAATTTTTAAATATTTATTTATTTCTATGTTGTGTTGAGGATCGAACCCAGGGCCTCACACATATCAGGCAGGTGCTCTACCACTGAGCTACAGCCCCAGCTCCCACACTAATAAATTTTAACACAACATTTTTCTTTCATTTAACAAATACTCAGGAGTATCTCTTACAAACAGGAGATTCCCTAGTGATGGTGGTTTGGCTACCAGCTGCAGTGCTTCCTTATTCACTTGAAGAAGGGAGAAAATGGGTGGGAGAAAGGAACAAATTGAGTGTACAATTTGAGTTTTTTAATTAAAGTTTGAAAGGACAGCACATTTGTATAACTTTAAAATTACTTAGGAAAATAATATGATGAAAATATTGATCAAAATAAGACATGTTTGCTTATTATTTTCAAGATTTTGAAAGCTTTTGTGCTCTGAAATATTTGTTTTGAAATGTATGAAATATGATATGTCAAGAGCTTTGTAATGTTTTGAACAACTTATTAAAAAAAGAAAAAAAATTGTTTTGTTTAGGGTAAAATAGGATCTTTTAATAAACAGATATTGAACTCTTGCTGTATACTGAAGATATACAGTTTTTATCCTTGGGGAGTTCATTGTCTAATAGGGAGAACACACATAAAAATAATGATGCAATGGCAGAAGTGCTGTAATAAAGGTATGTACTGAATGTAATGGGATTAGAGGAAGAAGCCATTTGCTTGCTCTTGAGGGAGGATGAGTGTCATTGGCAACTTTCCAAGATGGATATCTTTACCCATTATTTGTATAGTCTATAGTGTACTAGTGTGATTGTCAATTATATCTTGCAATACAGAAGTCTTCTGAGAATACATACCTTGACAATTATATTGCTATAGTGAAATCAAGTATTGTTTCATATTTAGAGTGTAAGTATAATGGTTACTGCAAAAAGACAAAAGATTAAAAAGTTTCAATTTTTTATTTCTGTTCTTCCATTACTTTCTGTATGAATGAAATCAATAGGCTTTATCATAATTATGTCTCTATACTAGTAAAGGGATTTGAATGGGTTTACCCCTGAGTTCATAATTTTAAAAATAGATTACAGCATGACTAATTCTATTTGGGTGGATGGAAAAGGGCCTAAATGTCACATTCTTGACATCCAAGCTTGCATGTCAGACTTGGTAATTAACAATCAGAACAAAGTGTACCAGTTTCTAACCTGAATTGTCTATTGTTATGTTTGATTTGTTGGTGTTATTGGCCATTGACTTTTTTTGCTTCAATTTTGGTAAGATTTTTAAAAAGTTTATTCTTCTTAATAGTCAGCAACCATATTAACTTTGTGTTCTGTGTTTCAAAAAAAAATCTAAAGGAGGTACATTACATATGAAAGACAACGTAAGTATAAAATAAATTTTATTATTAGAAGGAATTAATTAAAATACATTTTGGAAAAAATGGTCTTATTCTTTTAGTGAAATTGCCTTTGTTTTTACTATAAATTCTTAGAACATTAGATTCTAAGCCAATATTAAGTAGTGTTCTTTGGAATGAAGTTAGAACAAACCTATTTTTACTATTAACTTATTTTGTTTCCTGTACATTTTAAAATTATGTTATTTTTAAATCTGCTTTATAAAAATTCTATATTTCTTAGCATCACTAATTAAACTATGATTCTATTTTATTCCTTATAGGCTTTTAAGGGAAGAAATCCATACAGATGTTACTTTCTCTACAGATTATACTTTGTTCAAAGCACACAAAGCAGTCCTTTTAGTAAGGGTTCCTGACTTCTATTTCCATATTATTGGACAGACATCAGACAGTATAACAAATCATGAGCCTATTCCTGTGGAGAATGTTGAAGCTTTAGAATTTAGAACATTTTTACAGTAAGTGCTCTTTTTTCCTATTACATTTAATTCTAATAAATAATTGGTATTTTTAAGCATGTATAGTGTGTGTATGTTTTCATTTCATTTATTTTCATCTCTTTAATAACCTGGAAAGGAAAATCTATTAATTTGAATTATAAATTACCATAGTAATTAGTATTAGTAGAATCTATTAATATCATAGGCTAATTATTAGTAGAAGCTCAGTACAGATTTAAGACTGATCCTGGCCTCCAGTTGTTGCTCAGTGGTAGAGTGTGTGCTTAGCATGTACAAAGGCCTAGGTTTGATCTCTAACACATACACATGCGCGCGCGCACACACACACACACACACATATATATATACATATATATATATACATATGCACACACACACATACACACAAAAGACTGATCTTAGGAGAGAAGAAATGAATGGTGTGCTCTCTGATAATTTGAATGAATTATTCTATGCTAGGGTGACACCATTGACATTTTGGTTTAGATACTTTTTTTTTGTTGTGGGGGCAGTGCTGTGCATTTTATGATGTTAGTTGTGCCGTCTTCAGACTTTGCTATATGTCCTCTGGGAGTTAGGTGTGTGTGGCTATTGAGAACCATTGGCACATACTGATTTATTAAATAGGGGCGGGGGTCGTGGCTCAGTAATAGAACACTCGCCTAGCATGTGTGAGACGCTGGGTTCAATCCTCAGCACCACAGCTACAACTACAGCTAAAAAAATATAAATTTTTTTAAAATAAAACTTTAAATAAATAGTTTATAAAATATATTAGATCATAACTGTTTTTATTCTCATGGCTTATGTCTTAGTTCATTTGAACTTCTAAAAAAGGAAGTACCTTAGTTCTGGTAACTTATAAACAACAGAAATTAATCACTACAGTTCTGTATTTTGGGAAGTTCTAGATAAAGGTTCCAACAGATTTTGTGTTTGATGAAGGCTACTTCCATATAGATGGCACCTCCTTTATGCCTTCACATGGCAGTTGTTATGGACAAACTCCCTCAGGTCTCTTAAAAGGGCATTAATACCATTCATAGGTTGGAGCCCTCAAGGCCTAATAATCATTCAATTGTCCCACCTTTTAATACCACCACATTGAATTAAGTTTCAACGTAGAATTTGGAGAACATAAGCATTAAGACCATAGCAGCTTTATGTGGTCAAAATTTTTGAAAATAGATCATCAGTTAAACTTTATAGTATTTGGGAGATTCGTGTGTTTGATGAACTTAGAAAATTCTCATCAACTAAATAATGAGAGAAACTAATTTAACTTAATCCCTTTCTGTACTTCATTTCTTTTTATTATTGAATAATATTCAGTTGTATATCACATTTTATTTATCCATTTATCAGTTGATGGTCATTTAATTTTTTTTTTTGGCTATTATGAATAATGCTGCCATGAACCTTTATGTACAAGATTTTGTGTGAATTTATGTTTTCATTACTTGTGGGTAAATATGTAGGAGTGAAATTTGGTAGGTCATATGGTAAGTCTATATTTAATCCATTGAGGAATTCCCAGACTTTTCTAAAATGGCTATACCATTTTACATTCCCATTGTCAGTAGATGAGAGTGAATTTCTCCATATTCTCAGCAACATTTATACCTCTGTCTTTTATTATAGTTATCCTAGTAGATATGAACTAGTATCACATTGTGGTTTCCATTTGTGTTTCCCTAATGTTAAGCATATTTTATATACTTATTTGCCATTTTAATATCTTTTTTTGGGACTGTTAAAGTTCTTTGCCATTTTTTAAATTGTGTTATTTGTCATAATTTTACTGAATATTCCTCATATTCTAGAATATTAGACTCTTACCAGATATATGATTTGCAAATATTTTCTTTCATTTTGTAGGTTGTCTTTTCACTTTCTTGATGGTGCCATTTGTGACATGAAAGTTTAATTTTTTTTTTTTTGTATTGGGCATTGAATTCAAGGACATTCTACCACTGAGCTTCACTTTCAGCCATTTTTATTTTTATTTTTATTTTTAAATTTTGAGACAGGGTCTTACTAAATTGCTGAGGCTGCCCTTGAACTTGCAATCCTCTTGCCCGAACCTCTGGAGTAGCTGGGACTACAGGACTTGCCACTGTGCCTACTATAAAGATTTACTTATATTTTCTTCTAAGGATTTTATGGTTTTATACTTTTGGCTCTTACATGGTCTAAGATCCATTTTGAGTTAATTTTTTTGTGTGATGTAAGGAATTATGTCCTACTTTATCCAAAGTTGTTTCAGCACCATTTTTTGAAGTAACTCTTTTACCACTGGAACATTTATACACCCTTGTTGAAAACCAGTTGTACATTGCTCTGGATTGAATTCTCTTCCTCTAAAATTTTATGTTGAAGTTCTAACCCTAATATGATGATAGTTGACGATAAGGTTCTAACCCTTATATGATGATAGTTGAAGATAAGGCCTTTGGTAATTAGATTTAGGTAATTTCATGAAGGTGGGGTCCTCATAAGATTAGTGACCTCATAAGAAGAGAGACCAGAGAGCTTGTGCTCTCCTTCTGTCACCACTCTCTGAAGACACAGTGAAATGGTGATGTCTGGAAGCCACAAAGAGGGTCTTTACCAGAACCCAACCATACTGGCACTCAGATCTTAGACTTCTGGACATCAAAACTATGTGAAATAAATTTCAATTATTTAAGCCACATAATTTATGGTATTTTGTTATGGTAACCTGAGCTGACTGATACACTCATAAATATAAGGGTTAATTTCAAATCTATTCCATTGGTATGTATATCTGTCATTATGCCAGTATCAATGGTCAGTTTTTGCTTTTCTGAGAAATAAAGGTGGATTATTGTGTCTTTATGTCCTGCATCATATTTTCTGATATGCCTTTTGCTTGTAATCAGAATCACATTGACTTTAGTGTAGAAAATTGTCTTTGGATCATTAAATTTTAACTATATGTGTGTGATTTGGCCTATTCTTCATTATATGTTCTGCCAGTTGGTAGAGTCATCTGTTTTTTTTTAAATATTTATTTTTCAGTTTTAGATGAACACAATATCTTTATTTTTATTTTTTTATGTGGTGCTTAGGATCAAACCCAGTGCCTCATACATGCTAGGCGAGCGCGCTACCACTTGAGCCACATCCCCAGCCCGTGTTTTTTTTTTTTTTTTCTTTTTTTTGAGTTATATGAAGCTCCTATAAGCAAAATGGAAAATTTGGAAATTGCCTACCTTTGATTTTTCTTGTTTTTTAGAACAGCATGATATACTATAATTTAAACAGATATTTTAAGTGTTATTTAGAAAATTATTATTTTCCAGTGTAGACCACAGGCCTTTCATTGAGAGTTCTAAATATCAATTTTAAAACATATACCTTTGGGGGTGCTGAGGATATAGCTCAGTGCTTGCCTCCCATGTACAAGGTGCTGGGTTTAATCCCCAGCACCATAAATAAATAAATAAATAAATAATTTTTTCCCCCTAGTAGATGGTACAGTGGAGTTCTTATGAAAACAGGCTTTGTAGTCAATCCAGGTCTACCGTTTCTAAGTGTATAAACTTGTACTAATCAGTTACCATTAGTTTTCTCATCTAAAAATGGCCATAATAATAATATCTACCTCATAGAGTTATTGTGAGGTTTAAGTGAAATAATTGTAAAGCACTTAGCACAGTAACCTGATATTTAATAAGCACTGAACAATTTTTTTTTCTTTTTTGGTAGTACTGGGGATTGAATACAGGGGCACTTTACCACTGAGCTTTATCTCTAGTTCTTTGTATTTTGAGAATGAGATCTTGCTAATTTGCCTAAGTTGGCCTTGAACTTGCAATTCACCTGCCTCAGCCTCCCAAGTCACTGGAATTACAGGTGTGTGCCACCTTACATTGCACACTGTACAAATTTTAATAAATTTGTTCATATTAGTAGCACTTTGAAATTATGCTTTTCTGCAGCTATTAAGTGCATGTTTAAAAGAAGATCCTGAGCCAGGAGCAGTGGTACATTTCTGTAATCCCAGCTACTTTAGCACCCTGAGGCAAGAGGATCACAAAATCAAGGCCAGCCTCAGCAATTTAGCAAGATTCTGTCTCACAATAAAAAATAAAAGGGCTGGGGATGTAGTTCAGAGGTAGAGTACCCCTGCGGTTAAATCTTAGTACTGTAAAAAATCAAATTAGTCAGTCAGTGAAGATCCTGGAAATAGCTTAAATTTTTCTACATTAGAGAGAGAGAAATCAGTGTTATTCTTTATTACATTAAAAGTGATGGGGAAAAAGATTAAATTAGAGGTAGAACAAGAGAGTGAAGTCAGTCTTAGATTTGGCATCAAAATAAGTATCTGCCTCCTTCTAGCTGTGCATTATCTTGTTTGATTTCTTTCAGCCTCAGTTTTCTCATTTAAAACAAGGAAGTTGGAGTAGCTGGCCTTGTACTTCATAGCATTTCACAGTGCTATATTTTAAGCAGTTAATCGTATTCTATTTTATATTAGGTTAGTCATGTATGTCTGTGGTTATGTAAGCTCTTTGAGAATAGATTGTCTCATTGATGTGCACATCCAAATGATACCTAGTATCTTATACATAGAAAGTGCTTGTGATGTGCTCTCTGTTAGCAGATTGTGTTGAAAATTGACTACATTAAAATAGTGCATAAGGAGAGTATTACAATGGAAAATAGATATTAAATTTCTTTTAGTTAAAGCTGATAAAATAGATTTTTTAATTTTTGCTATATGAAATTCAGTTCTTTGTAAGTTTCTTTAGTTCATATCCTTTCTCTTGAATCAATAAAGATTTTTTATGTTGCTACTTATTCTACAATAATTCCTTTCGTGTATACTTGAATTAGAGTATGAAATATAGTTTTTGAAAAGTTGTTTTATATGCAGTGACTTCAGATAGGCTCAAATGTCAGTGGAAAATAGTGCTTGCTTTATGACTTCATGATTAAAATTCAAGTGAAGATCATAAAACTCTTTGATTTCCCCAGAAGACTTACCATTGTTATTATGTCTGTATGTATGAGAGGGAAAGATGAGGGAGGACTTTGAATTTTCAGTTTAACATTAATAACTGGAAGATGCTATAATAAAGTATCAGATAAACACATAAAACAACACAGGACAGCTTTCTTAGGTGGTGGCTATTTTCTCTTTTCATTCCTTTTATTACTCAGGCTGGAAATGGGTAGAATATATGTCTTCCTTGTATTAACTATAACTTGTGTATTTTTTTCTTTGGGTACTGAGAATTGAAGCAAGCACGTTGTGCCTGTTAAGTCTGCACTCTACCACCTCCAGCCATGTATTTTATTTATTTTTGAGACAGGACCTCAGTATGTTGCTCAAGCTGGCCAAAAACTCCTGGGCTCAAGTGATTCTCCCAACTCAGTTGCAGGCCTATGCCAGTGCACCTGTTTTCAGCCATGTATTCTTGATGCCTTGGTATTTGGAGTCTTACAAACTAACTGGGGAAAGAATTCCCCTTCCAGAGTTAACTTGTTCTTAGAGATAATAAATGACTTGCCTGTGAATACATCTTTTATATGCAAATCAGACAATCTTGAGTCCATATACCCACCCATACACCTTCCTCCATCTAATTCTTACACTCCAGGAGACAATATTCCTCTACCCTGATCACCCCAGGGTCAGGTATCAGACAACTGGGGTGATCAGGGTAGAGGAATTCTACCTGTATATAGCTAGAAGCTTGACAACATTATTTAACTATGTAATCCTAATCCTGTTCAGTTACTCACCTCACCTTGCTCATTCCTTCCTAGGAAAACCACAATAATGGCTTTTGAGGGCCTGAGTTTGATCCCCAGTACTGGAAGACAAAAAAAAAAAAAGCCTTTGTCTGTTTTTTCCTGTTCCTTCTCCCTCCTAACCAAATCTGTTGCTTTTTCCCATGTGGCCCTGCATAGCATGGTTCACTCCCCACCTTCTGAGAGTTGTAAATTACAGATTATCTTTTCAGTAGCAATAATTTCCTGATCTGTCTGCCTCACTATACCTGAACAAACCCCAAATCCCTGGTACAGTTTAAACCACATATGAATGTCATTGCTGCCTTCAGACCATTCTTCCCCCTTATTCCTAAACTCCATGTCTTTGAATCTCATTTACTAGTCCATATACCACTAGGTGGTCATCCATAGACCTCCAGGTCAATACTCCTCATTCCTCAAAGTTTTTGGCTACTGACTTTTGTCAGTTTCTCTATAACACAATTCTTGGTAATTCCAATTGCTGCATAGATAATGCTTCCACTAACTTTGCCTCTCAGTCCCCTTAATTGCTATCTTACAGTTTTCTTCTTTACCTAATTTCCCAGCACAACCCAGTGTTAGTGTGTGAGAACCAGCTCCAAGGTGTCATGAAACCAAAGAGAGAGGCAAATAGACTTAGAATTGTACAGAGTGCAATTTATTGAGGCACTTACTGATGGAAGCATGATAAATAGCAATAGCAAGACCAGTTGGAATCCTGCAGTTTGGGTCAGAAAGAGAGGTTAGGTTAGGACAAAAGTGACTTCATTCTAGCTGTAATATACCTGGTTTATCGTAAGATAATATCAAAGAATTAGGAACATCCTTGGAGCCAGGGCCCACTCAAATAATTTTGTTTATTTATAGTTTGCTGGGGAACTATAGAGGAAAAACTGACTAGGATTATTCTGGGAGTGATATGAGTTTATGACTCAAGATAGCTATAGTCATTCAAGCTGAATTCATATACCTCAACTATTCACTACCATGTCAAATTGTAACTCATGTCATTACCAATAGCTGACTCTATAATCTCTATTCTAAGCATCTCACTCCCTAATTTCTACCTCCTATCTTTCTAACCTACTCCTTTTAGGACTCCAGCTGTAATGATTCATTATTTTAGTGCATTTTCTGTTGCTCTTACAGAATACCTGAGACTGGGAAATTTATAAAGAAAAGAGGTTTATTTGGCTTATGGTTTTGAAAGTTCAAGAGCATGGTGCTGGCATCTGCTTGACTTCTAGTGAGAGCCTTGTGGTAGAAAGTGGAAGAGAAGTGAGTGCAGGCAAGGAGAGGCACATGTATGAGAGAGACCAAAGGGAGGTACAAGGCTTGCTTTGTAATAACCCACACATGATAACTAATCCAGTCTCTGAGGAAAGACATTATTGATGAGGGCAGTTTCCCTATTACCTAGTTACCTCCAAAGGCCCCACCTGCCATATTGGGAATCAAATTTCAGCATGAGTTTTGGTGGGGACAAACCATATCCAGACCATCGTATTCATCAATTCCACCAGGATCTGCAGTTAATCTTGCCACATTTTTAGTCTCTGATTCTCTTATGTTCTCATTTCTTTTCTGTCTTGTCTTAAATTCCCTTTGGCTGTGATTATATCACTCCCTTTACATACAGCCTGAATACCTTGTCCCATTGGAATTTGTTTTATTTACATGTCAAAACTGCAAATCTTATATCCAACCTTTTGACTACTCCACTCTTGCTTCCGCACAGCTGAATGTGGCTGGAAAAAACACACACAGCCATGTTTGTCAGTCATGTTTGTCAGTCAGTCTTTAAATTTATGGCTGTGAACATCAAGTGATGACTGTTAATTCTATGTGGTTTTGGTCTTCTATTCTACTTATATGTACAACATTGATTTTCTGTGCTTGACCACTTCTGACTTCCTGAGATAAATCCCACTTGGTTATTGTGCAGAATCCTTTTTTTTCTTTTTTTAAAAGAGAGAATTTTTTTGATATTTATTTTTTAGTTTTCGGTGGACACAACATCTTTATTTTTATGTGGTGCTGAAGATCGAACCCAGTGCCACGTGCATGCCAGGTGAGCGCAGTACCACTTGAGCCACATCCCCAGCCCTTGTGCAGAATCCTTTTTATAAGTTGCTGGATTCACTTTGCTTTTTTTTTTTTTTTTTGAGGACTTTTTCAGTGTTATCAGTAAGGAATATGAGTCTGTTTTTGTTTTATTTTCCCATTCTGATGTCTTTTTCTGGCTTTTTTCAGGTAATACTGGCCTCAGACAACAAGTTAGGAAATGTTCTTTCCTCTCATGTTTTTTTTGGAAAAGTTTGTGAAGGATTGATTAGTGTTAATTCATTAAATGTTTGGGGGAATTTACCAATGAAACCAGATGGCCCTGGGTTTTTTTTTTTTTTGTTTGTTTTTTTTTTGTGGAAGTTTTTGGTTACTAATTCATTCTCCTTATTTTTTATTTTATTTATTTTTTATTATTTATTTATTTATTTTTATTGGTTGTTCAAAACATTACAAAGCTCTTGATATATCATATTTCATACATTAGATTCAAGTTGGTTATGAACTCCCAATTTTACCCCAAATACAGATTGCAGAATCACATCAGTTACACATCCACATTTTTACATAATGCCCTATTAGTAACTGTTGTATTCTGCTACCTTTCCTATCCTCTACTATCCCCCCTCCCCTCCCCTCCCATCTTCTCTCTCTACCCCATCTTCTGTAATTCATTTCTCTCCTTGTTTATTTTCCCATTCCCCTCACAACCTCTTATATGTAATTTTGTATAACAATGAGGGTCTCCCTCCATTACCATGCAATTTCCCTTTTCTCTCCCTTTCCCTCCCACCTCATGTCTCTGTTTAATGTTAATCTTTTCTTCCTGCTCTTCCTCCCTGCTCTGTTTCTCCTTATTTTTTAAAGGTCTACTCAGGTATTCTGTTTCTTCTTGACTCAGGTTGAGTCAAGAAGGGAGGTGCAAGGCTTGCTTTGTAATAACCCACACATGATAACTAATCCAGTCTCTGAGGAAAGACATTATTGATGAGGGCAGTTTCCCTATTGTAATTTATATCTTTCTGGGAATTGTTCATTTCCTCTAAGTTATCTAATTTTTTTTGCATTGTATATTACATTTAACACTAAAAAATTTTATAGACTACTTTTCAAATTTTGTATATTTTAGATTTACCTTTCCAAAGTTATTCCAGAACTAAAAGGATTTTAAAGTTATGTTTAATACATATATAATTATTATATGTATATTTTATTATGTATAACACACATATACATATATGTAATATATGAAAGCATCATATTGGGAAACTAGCTTTTTCTTTTTAAGACTCACCCTTATTTTAATTAATATTTTTAAAATTTTGTCTTTTAGGATTGTATATTCATCAAACAGAGACATAAAAAACTATGAAGAGGAAATTTGTAGGAAAATGAAAGCAGAAAGTGGGATACTACAAAAGAAACTTGACTTCAATTTTCAAAAGTGTAAAAATTCATCTGATTATTCTCTTCAGAAGCATGAAATTTCAGAGGATATTAATGATCGAGATGACAGTTTAATTTCTAATGGTGAGGTATTTTTGGTGGATTTTTAGAACATTTTATAGCCATGAAAATAATTATAATCTGATATAATTAGAGAAAATCAAACTTCAAAAACTGCTCTACTGATATATTTTTAAAAATAAGCATAGAGAAGTGAATATACTAGTGTGATCAATTTTGAGTTTCCCCAAGTACTTAGAGATAAGGTTATTATGAATAAATCCATTTGAAATTCACAGTTTTCTTTTTAATACTGAAACCTCTACATGTCATTGTCCTTATTTTGTTCTGTACTAATAAAGAATTTTTTGAATTATAATATACGCTTTAAAAAAAACATCAGGGAGCACAAAAATTGCTGTTATAAAAAAAAAAAGATAGTAACCCAATAAAAATGGCAGCTTAGTTTTATATCAAATGGTTAAGAAATACATAACTGTTACAATTCATATGACAATTTACCTTAAAAAAGACCTTAAGATTGCTTGTGGAAGTAGGTGTTAGAAGGATTGAAGCTTGTGAGTTGTTGTGAATTGGTAGAAAGAGGATATAATTAGATACATAAATATACGGACAGGAAACCTGATGTCTCTGGATCATATGTATTATAGAATATTTTAGTGCCAGATCATATGTATTACAGAATATTTTAGTGCCAGTTCTCAGACATCAGATTCCATGAGACAATGAAGTGAGTGCCTATTGTTACCCTATCTGTAGAGTAGAATTGCACCACAGAAAAGGAATACCAAACTAAGTTTTCCAGGTTGCTTGCCTATCTGCCAGTCATCCTCTCCAGAGAGATGGAGAGGAAGAGGGAAACACCAACTTTGGCTTTGGAAGGTAAACAAATCTTCCTTAGGGGAGAGAGGGGAAGGTAGTTTGACTACCTTGGAATGTAAGGAAATGGCTTCCTAGAGAGGCATGTCTCTAAGTCCATCTGGAGCAATATATTACTTCTAGATTCCAAGGAATGTTGCAGCTTAATCATCTTAAGCCAAGTTTACCAGTGCTTTTCTCAGAAAAGTCAGACTGTGCAGACACAAATATTGATAGAAGATTGTGTCCCAAGAGTTACCTGAAATCAGAGACAAAATTTTAACACTAGGTATGAATGAATGGATATGGCTCATAACATATAAAGCAAACTGAGATATCTGGTAGATATTTAGGTGTGTGCATATATGCTTTGTATATTATTACATGGCTTGATTCATCTGGGTACAGTCTTTGGCATTGATATTGAAGTGTTTTTTATATATGAAATTGCACCTAACAACACTCAAAATTTAGTTATACTAAAATTGAACCCTAAAATATTGTGTAAAGATGTTATAGCAGAATTTACTACATATGAAAATACCTGTTAACTAAAGGGTCTTATTACTGATGTTTTGTGCAGCAGCAACTATCACCACCAAACTAATTTAATCTTGGTGAGAGTCCTTTTATGTTACATTCATTGTATCTATGAATAAATGATTAGGCAGTCTAGGCTTTGAAGTATTTATTAATATCATTTGGTCTCATGTAACCCTAAGAAGTAAGTGGTTGCAGATTGATTTTTTTCAGTAAGGACTCTTATACCCACAAAACATAAAGGACTTTCTCAAGGCCATACAGAGCAATTGATAAGCTGGTAGTTGATAGACATTTTTCATGCTTCTAGTGTAGAGCTCTGCCAGTGGCCCCACAGCAGCCTTTTAAAGTGGCAAAACAAGTAAGTGTACGTAAAAAGAGCTTATTTACTCATCTACCCCCATTATTTGACTTGCTTTCTCCATCTCTCAAAAAAAAAAAAAAAAAAAAAAACAAAACTCCATGCTTACCAGTAATCTGCCAGTTGCCAATTTAAGACACGTTTGGTCCACATCTTCTTAACCCCCTTGCAGTCTTTCATATTAGTGCTGCTCTCCTTGAAACTTCTGTCTTCTAAATTCTGATCTCTAGATTTTCCTTCTTGACCACTCCTCATTCTTCTTCACTGATATATCTATCATCTTTCTGTTCCTTAAATAAATGGTATTCTCATTTTTTTCTTGAGCTTTATATCTAACTATTGACTAGACATAGCTGTTTAAAAATACCTTAAATATTTCAAATTTAACCTATTACATACTGACTTAATCACCTCCCCCCTTTAAAAATCTATCTTTTTATTTTTATTTTTTTCAGTGGAAAGTACTGAACCCAGGGACTCTTTACCACTGAGCTACATTACCAGGCCTTTTTAATTCTTTGTTTTGTGACAGGGTCTGCTAAGATGCTGAGGCTGCCCTTGAACTTGTGAGATTCTCCTGCCTCAATCTCCCAAGTAGCTGGACTAAGGCTTATGCCACTGTGCTTTTTCTTTTTCTTTTAGTTTTGTCTTTCCTCCCTCTTTCTTCCCTCCTTCATTTCTTCCTTTTATAGTGCTGAGTATTGAAGCCAGGGGTCTCACATACTAATCTGCCACCCCATCCCCTTCATATTTTATTTAAGATAGGGTCTCACTAAGTTTCTGAGGCTGGCCCTTGAACTTGTGATCATCTAGCCTCAGACTCCTGAGTAGCTGGGATTAGAGGCTTATGACAGATGCAAATGGAGGCAGAAATTCCAAGTTTTTTACATTTGCAGGACCAAGTGAAAAATTGGTATTTTCAGCAAAAGCAGCCTCTAAGTCATTGTTATCGTAACAGGGAGCCAGATGTCATGGGGCCTTCTGAGACATTGTTGAAAACTTTAGTTTTTATTCTAAAAGAAATGGAGTGAGACATAGAGGGTTTTGAACTTGGATGGATTAAAATATGAATTGCATTTTTAATGCAGTTTTGGAAGCTTTGTTAAAAATAGATTGTGGAGGTTAAGAATAGGAGAACAGTTGAAAGATGCTGGTGGCTTGGACTAAAGTATAGGAGTGAAGGTGTTGAGTAGTAGTTGGATTCTGGATCTCTTTTGATAGTAGAGCCAACATTGGCATTGTAATATATATTTCAGGTTTGTAAATTTGTTTAGTGGGAATCTGTTATGAGTGAATGAACCTTACCAGATATACTAATTAAATAAAGTTTTCTAGATTGTCGAAGTATGACATACAATTGTTAAAAGAAAATCTTTAGACAAAGTAAATCTGAGTTATTTGAACAAGAAACATTAATGAATTAATCAGCTCTCAGAATCAGAAGAGGTTCAGAAGGGTCTACTCTACCACATTGACAGTAGTTATTTATAGACAGAACATGGAAGTAAAGTACAGAAATAGCTTGATGGACTACAGTTAGGCCTTTGTCTTAATGGACATGATCTAAGTTGTTGACTACTTGTGATTAGATGACATGTCACTACTTGTCTTTCTTTTCTTTCTTTCCTTCCTTCTTCCTTCTTTCTTTCTAGTGGAAATTGAACCCATGGATGTTTTACCACTGAGCCATACCCTAGTTCTTTAAAAAAAACTTTTTTTTTTTTTTTTTTAAATTTTGAGACAGGGTCTCACTAAGTTGAATATGCTGGCCTCTAACTCGAATTCTGCAGCTTCAGCCTTTCAGGTTGTTAAGCATGAATCATTGACTTCTGCTTCTGTTTGGCTGAGCTCTGGCTATTACCAAAAATATATACTCCTAAGTTAGGTTGCAGTTTATTATGTAAGAACTCAAAGGGTGAATACAGTATGAAGTCAAATGTTAATTTAGCACAGTGTAGTTTACACACACACACACACACACACATACACACATGTATACACACGTACACACATGTACACACACACACACACACAGTGATATACAGTGATGAGCCATGATATACAGTATAGCATTTTTTCCTTCTTATGTATACATGTTTTATATTTCATTTCCTACTACCTAAATGATGAATCTTTTGAAGAGAAAAAATTTTTAAATACTTATTTTCTAGACCTCTTGTTTCCAGTACTAATCTCATGGTAAGTTCTCTAATAACCCACTGATTTCAGTTGAATTTCTTTCAGTTTACATATCAGTCTAGCCATATTGTCATAAAGTAAGGTGTTTTGTCAGCTTTCCATCATTATAATGAACTACATGAGATAATTAACTCATAAAGAGAAATGGCTTATTTGACTAACAGTTTTGGAGGTTCTAGTTCAATATCAATCAAACCAATTACTTTGGGCCTCTGGTGGGTGTGCCAGATGACAATGGTGGGAAGTACCTGTCAGAATAAACTGCTCACCTCATGGCCAAGAAGTGAAAGAGAAAGAGGCCAGGGTCCCACAAATCTCCTTCAAGGACATGTCTCCAATGACTTAAAGACTTCCCACTTAGCCCTACCTCTTGAAGGTCTATAACACTTCCAATAGCACCACCCTGGGGACCACGCTTCTAACATATTGACCTTTGGGGGACATTCAACTTCAAATAGGGAATGGGAAGGAATTAAATAGTGGAAAGGAATATCAAAATTGGAAAAATGTCAAACTTTCATGAATTAAATTCATTTTGGGCATAATTTTGTGATATTATGCTTATATGTGTATCTATTTAAAGGCATATCTATATTTAAGTATAAATGAAAATACATATGTCAAAGTAGAGAGTGTAGATGATTTAAAATTCTTTTATTTTAATTTACCACTGTTTAAGCAAGTTGAGATAATTATGTAAGAAAACTTGCTAATATTAAAAAACAAAATTTGGGGATATTTATAACATTAAAGAAACTCATTTAGTCTTATTTTTGTCTTTTAAAGATAATTATGACTTGGAACCTGCATCTGAATTAGGAAAAGACTTATTGAAGCTTTATGTGAAACATTGTTGTCCAGATATTGATATTTATGTTGATGGAAAAAGGTTTAAAGCTCACAGGTAAGTAGATGTGATTGATTTGGTGTGTTGGTTGTGATATTGGAGTATAGAAGAGTGATTCTCATTTTCTAATACAATGGTTTTCAAGCTCTACTCCATGTAAGCTATAGTGATTCCACAGTGACTCCTCAGGAGTCTCTGATAGGGGAAAATTTGGGGTATCAAACCTGGATTTCCCGCCTGCAGGATCATATATGCACACATGGGTTCACCCAGATGTGCACGTGCACATTTCAGCCAGGCCAGATCTCATCTATTCTTTGCATTGGACATAAACCTAAGATTTCATCAATTTCATTAGATGAAAATGTTTTGTTGCTTGAAATGGGTTTGAAAGCCACTGTCACAGAAAATGTAGTTAATGCAGTTTTTAATTTTATAGACATTGTAGTATTAAGAATGGTTATTTCTATGTGAATGACATGTATTTTCTCTGAATACATTTTGGCACAAATTCTGTGATACAAAATAGAGGATTCTCATAAATAGCATTGATTAGGAGGTTTAATACTTCAGAGTACTTTTTAAAAACCCTGTTCTGCTTTAAAACTGGGTTGCTTATACATTCTAGTTTTTTAGATTTCAAATTAAAATCTGCTGCCTGTTTAGGTTAGGCTCTTTTGATTGCAAGTCACTAAAATCTGCTTAAAAGAAGAAAAAATTTCATAGGAAATCCAGATTATCTGTTGGAACTCAAGGTAAATAAGTACAGCTGGGTCTTACTAGTAGCTAGAATCAGAACCAGAAATCTGAAGAACCCAAACAGTACTCCTTCCATCTGTTTGTATTTTAAATATGAATGTTTATAAGTTATTCTGATGCTCTTAAGAGGAAAAACTAGACTATTTGCAATAGCAAGGAGCAATTTTCTAGGTTCAAGCATCCATAGCCCTTAATTACATTAGCAGTAGGTTTAGATTACAGGACTCTACCAACTTAGAATTTATGCTGGTTTTTCCAGTTAATTGACAGCACACATTGCCAAATTCTAGGATTAACGGTTTGAACCAGACTATTTATTATTAAAAATTTGAAGTTTTCTCTCTGGGAATATGTATTTTATAAATCTGTGTACATACATAGACTCTTTTTTTTCTAATTCTTATGAAATCCACATTACATATAGTAAAATATAAAATGTAATATGAGTTAATCCATATATTTTTATGAGTACATTTTCTAAATCAAATCATGATGTGTGTGTGCGCACGTGTCTCTTTTTTACCAACATAATTTAAGATTTTATTTAATTTTATATCCAGATTTTTCTTGAGACCATATGTGCATTCCACCAAAGTTCTGCTTATATAACCTTAAAGCTATGCTGTCATACAAGGAAGGCCGGACCCTGTGACCATTTGCAATTTGTCCTCAGTGTCTATATTTGGCTTTTCTCTGTGTGCTGTTTAAGAATGAGCTAACAGAACTGTGTTTTAGGAGCAGGATCCAGAATATTAGGTTTGTATTCCAGAACAATACTTGCTCACTTTCTGGTTTGTTTTGTTTACCTCGCAGTGAAAAAAGAAATTCATATTAACTAGGAAGGCAATTTCCTGAGGAGAATTTTAAGTTCTGACTACTTTATGGCCCTTATGTAAGTTACAATAGCAAATTCTAAATCACAAGGTTACCTTTGTAGTTCAAACTTGAGCATCTCTGTTTACTGCATAATAATTTTATTATGTAGTTCAAGGAATACTAGGTCATAGTTCAGAAAATACATATTGCTATAAACCCGCATATTCTTCTAAAACCCAACATCAGAACTTTTTTTTATACCTTTATTTTATTTATTTTTACGTGGAGCTAAGGATCAAACCCAGTGCCTCACATGTGCTAGGCAAGCACTTCACCACTGAGCCACAACCCTAGCCCAACATCAGAACTTTTAAAAATACTTCTTGTTCTAGATGATCATTATCAGCATTTTTCACATGACTGCTTTAATTGTTTTCAATTATATGTACTCATATATTAAAAGATCCATGCAAAATTTATGATCTTAATTGTATTCAGTTAAGGTTTCAACATTTAAATCAGTCCAGTTTGATAGTTTAATATGTTTAAATTGTTATGGAAACTTAGGAATTTACTCTTCTACTGAGTTAATCGTTTTCTGATGCTCAAGTTGCTTACTTAAACACATCTCTAATAACCTAATTCTTCCAAGATTATCTTTCCATTTGCACTGTCCTTCTTTACCTGATCCTGACTTCAATGTCTAGAGCATTTTATATACTTAAAGGCAATCTGATGCCAATCACTTGTTGATAGTGGTACACGTAAGCCATATTGGTTAACAGTGATTGATTAAGTGTGTGTGGACTGTGAGCCAGTCTTCCTGGGTTTTAATTTCAGCTTCACTAATATTAGTTGCATGGATTTGAGTAAGCCATTTAACTATTCATTTTGTATCCTCATCAAAGATGGGAATTATACAAGTACTTATTTCATGAGGTGATTATGAGGGTTACTTATTATATATACTTAAACAGTTTGAACAGCACCTGGCACATAGTACCATATGTGTTAGCTGTCATCACAATTACAGTGGATAGGCCTTTAATACAAGCTTTTGGGCAGATAGTAGCAACAGCCTCTATGCCCATTATTTATAAGGAGCAAGCAGTGAAACATGGTTTGAATCACTTGCATTTCTCCTTAATCCAAAGAAGAATAGGTTAGCAGTAGACCTCTAAGGAAGGCCACACTTTACCACACTTTTCTCCCTCTAAATAGGCCTTACCCTCTCTAAAATATAACTTCTTCATGCTTTCCTTCATCTTTGTCTTTATTTATCGCCAACACTTCTACTCGAAGCAGAAATGAAGAGAGCTCTCTTTGTTTAGAGGTTGGAGGATTATAATAAAAGATTGTCTTGCCAGTTGCACTAAGGATCCCTTAGTTTTTTTAGATCCCAATTATTAGTTATGTTTCTACTTTTCTGAATATTGTATTCTGGAATTGTGCAGTACATTATCCCTTGTTGTAGACCTCTGTAACATTATCTTCCTATCTGAATTCCTGTCCTTTACCAAGTGAATACCATCAGAATAGTGTACATTTCTCTTGGCTTGTATTTCCTCTTGTCACCTTTAGTCTAACCCTAAGTACCTACCTGATCTATTGCATTGCTGATCTCCTATTTTATAATGTGCTTTATTATTTTAATATTTAGTGAGACAAATTGAATGTTATGTTTTTAAGATAATTTATTTGTTGCACTCTACATTCTGTAATTAAGATCGTCCTTATTGAAAAAGGTAGTGATTCCTAATTTTATCTTGGTAATATTCAAGATCTGGTATTCCTTTCTTATCAGTGCCTAATATTATACTACTAAACATTCACTCATTGGGCTAATATGCTGTTAAATCTCCCTGTATAATGTAGGTTTCTGTGAATATTTAGCAAATCAATATAGTGTTAGAAGATCAGTGTTGTAGTCTGGATAATGCCACAATCTATATGTCCTTGAGTATACTGGCTGAAAAGTTTTTTAGAAGTAGCAGAGCTTAGTAATTGTGAAGTCAGCCTGAGTTTGCATTCTATTTTCACTAGTTAATAATTTGGGGGATTTACTTAATCTCTCTAGTCTCAATTTCTTTATTTGTACAACAAATAATAATAGTAATTATAGCATAAGATGGCTGTGAGGATTGAATCAGATAATGCACATAAAGTACTTAGCATACCTAAATGTGTCTGCCGTATTGTAAGTTTTCAAAAGTATGTATTATTTGCTATAAGTGTATGTTAGATATCCATAAAAGAGACATAACATTGCCTGTTCTACTTTGTCTTATGTCAGGAGTCAACAAACAATGACCTAAATGTAGTAAGTGGATTGTTTTTATATGAAAAAGCAAAAAACAAAGAAGAATATGCAATAGGGACCTGAAAAAAACCCTGAATATTTATAGTCTGGCCCTTTGAAGAAAAAGGGTCAAATGGATTCTGTATTCAAATTACTTCATAAAAGTTTTTATTCTCTTATAGAAATTTGAACTAACAATAATGTATAAACATATAGATTTTGCAAGAAAGATGAAACTTTAATTAGCAAACCCACATTTAAAAAGAGATTGATCTGGAGCTGGGTTTATGGCTCTGCCATAGCACACTTGCCTGGCATGTGTGAGGCACGGGGTTTGATTCTCAGTATGCATATAAATAAATAAAATAAAGGTCTGTCAACAACTAAAAAAATTTTTAAAAAGAGATTGATCTTATAGTGAAAGATCTGTGAATGAATGTGTATTTGTTTTTTAAAGTAGGATAAGATGATTGTTATATAAAAATTGATTTTAAAATCTTGATCTTTTTTCTGATTAATCAAACAACAACAACAAAAAAAACTACCTGTTCTAATTGTGTTAGATAATAGAATATTCATTGTACTTAACAGTTTAATTTAGGAAAAGCTAATTTAATGAAAGCTGTGGTCAATGGATATCATAAAATCTCAAGAGAAAGTTAGTGGCCTTTTATAAGTAATGATTTCCAAAATATTTTCAAAGGAGGCTGGGAATGTAGCTCAGTGGTAGAGGTCTTGCCTTGCATGCACAAGGCTCTAGGCTCTAGGTTCAATCCCCATCACAGAAAAAAAAAATTTAAGAAATATTTGCTAAGAAGCAGGATGACTAATAGTGACAGCTCCAGAAAATTTATATTCACTACTCTGGTTTTAATCTATATTTAGTTATGTGGAACTAAAGCAAAACAAGTATGTGTACACAAACAACTCTTTAAGCAAAAAATATTTAAAAATTAGACCCAGTTTAAAACAAAACAAAACAAAAAACTCCTCTCCTAGAGCATTTCTGAATAATCCAGGCCATTGTTCTGCCTGGAATAGTGAATCTAGTTCAGCTAACATTAGGACGTATTGAAGAGCAGCATACCAAAGCAACAGCAAGGGGGAAATTAGGACATTTTTGATAGAGCCAGAAGCAGCATTGTCAGTTGATATTAAATTTAATCAAAGGAGAAAATAGTTTTTGACATGTAGGAACATATTTTTTAAAAGATTTAGCAAAGATTTTTAATACACCGTGCCATCTATTGCTGCATTATTATTTTTATTATTTTACCTGAGGCATGATCCTAATTAAATAAGGATGTTTTGTGAGTTTCTATTTTAAGATCAGGGCAATCATTTAAGCCTCAGATGCTTTTAATATTACTCAGATGGAAATGGCTAACATGCTGTGTTAGTTCAAATCTTCTGAGAAGCAGACACAAAGATGGGGTTACACTTGCAAAAAATTTATTCGGGTAAATACATGTGAGAGAATATGAGGAGGAAGCCAAAGACTGAGAAAGCTATAAGACTGCAATCCCAATCTGACCCTGAGTGAATAAGAAAGGAAAGAAGTTACATCGTAGACAGTACAATTCCACAGGAGATTTGGCAAGGCTGTTGAAAAAATTCCCAAGCCAGAGGCTTTGGAGAAATTCTTGTCTCCCACGAATAAATCTGCCTTTATTATCTCTTCTAGGCTCATTTGCAGGGACTAATTTATGGCTTTGGGACCAGTATGGTTTGGATTCCAGAATACTATAGCTGAGACCTTAGGTCAGTTTACGAAGTTTATGATCAGAGAGATGCATTTTCATAACTGGTAAATCATGGCATGCTATATATTTATATATCTTTGCCACTCAGTCTAGTCAGGTAGAGTATATAGAGTGAAGGATAAAATTCTAATCATATTCTTCATTAAGAATTATTTAATGATCACTTATGTGCCAAATACTATATTTGATGCTGAAAGTAAGACTTACAAAGAAATACAAAACAAAGTACAGAGTATGAAATGGATTGTATTTATTGAAATTCAACATTGTTAATATATTAGAAAAGATGGCCATGAAAAAAGACCTGGTAGGATATCTAATAAACTGTTTACATTGGTTATTTGTATAGAGTAGACTTGAAGTAAACAAGGAAGCATGGAGAGAACTTAAAATTTTTACTTCCTAAAATTCTGATTCAGAGTTTTATTACAGATATTTTATAATTAAAAATTTTCTTTTTAATTTGGCTTTCCATGCTTTAGGAAAGAATCATATATTGCTTAATATTTTAAAATGTGTTTATATAGACTCAGTCATACTCTAAAGAAACTATCTTTGGCTGGGCTGGGGATATAGTTCAGAGGTAGAATATTTGCCTAGAATGTGTGAAGCCCTGGGTTCAGACCCCAGCATGGCAAACAAATAATCAAAAATCTATCTTTGTCCTCTTATATAGAAAAATAAAAATTATATACAAGCAGTACATTAAATATTCACGTTATTATCAGGTTCTATTACCTTTTCTTGTTCTTTGACTTACTCTAGGTTTAATATATGCTGCTTTTTATTATTCTAAAGGTGGAACCATAGATCACTGATATAGAACTTTTTTCTTTTCTAAGATAAACACTTAAAAACTATATATTTTCTTCTAAGCACTGCTTTAGCTGCATCCTGCAAATTATGGTATATTTTCATTTTCACTCAGAGTATTTTCTAATTTTCCCTTTAATTTCTTTTTTTCACCAATGGATTATCTGGAAGTATATTTAACTTCCAACTGTTGGGAATTTTTCAGCTATTTATTAATTTCTAATTTAATTCCACTGTGTCCATAGTATATATTTTATTTTCAACACACTTTATTGAGATGTGTTTGATAACCCAATCTGTCTTAGTAAATGTTTATGTACTTGAAAAGATGTATTGTGCCGTACTGGGGTAGAGTGTTTCATAAATGTCAAATTGTTTGACAGTATTGTTTAAGTCTTACATATCTTTAACTAATTTGTCTACCTGTTCTATTAATTACTGAGAAGAGTGTTGAAGTCTCCAAGTGTAATCGTGAATTTGTCTGTCTGTCCCTCAGTTTCCTTCAGTTTTTGCTTCATGTATTTTGAAACTGTACTTGGTACATACATATTTGGGATGACAATTTCCTCATGATGAAT
This sequence comes from Marmota flaviventris, assembly GCF_047511675.1. NCBI lineage: Eukaryota > Metazoa > Chordata > Mammalia > Rodentia > Sciuridae > Marmota > Marmota flaviventris. The sequence continues at coordinate 78,247,131 of NC_092507.1, forward strand.
TGAGCTCTTTTTAATTATGATACATCTCTTTTTAACCCAGGTAATATTCCTTGTAATCTTTTTACATCCTTTACTTTTAAATTCTCTGTGTCTTTATATTTAAAATGGGTTTAAAATTAATTTCTTATAATTATATCTTACCTTTTAAAATCCATTCTCATAATTTCCTTTTAATTAAAATATTTAGACCACTTATATAATGTAGTTATTAATACATTTGGGTTAGTCTACCATGTTTTTGGTTTTCATTTTTTCTTTGTTCTGTTTTGTCATCTTTTCCTGCCTTTTATATTAATTGAGATTTAAAACTTTTTTTAGAATTTTAGTTTTTCGTTTTCTTCTTCTTTTTTTTTTTTTGTACTGGGGATTGAACCCAGGGGCACTTTACCACTGAACTATATCACCAGCCCTTTTGAAAGTTTTGAGACAGGATCTCGCTAAACTTTGTTCTAGTTAGCTTTTGGTCACTGTGAACAAAATACCCAACAAGAACAACCTAGAGCAGGAAAAGTTTATTTTCAGAGGTCTCAGTCTGTAGATGACTGACTCCATTGCTCTGGGCCCAAGTGAAGCAGCACATTATGAAGGGCCTGAGGGAGGAAAGCTGCTCATGGTGGATTTAAGAAGCAGAGAGAGAGAGAAACAGACAGCCAGACACACAAACACACACACAGTCAAGATGGGCCACAGGAAGAACAACCTTCTAGAGCATGCCCTCCAGTGACCCAGTCATGCTCCACCTTCCTACAGTTATTCAAGCTAGAATGGACCAATTAGGTCACAGCTCTCATAATCATTTCACCTCAGGATATTCCTGCATTAATAGGAGCTTTGGGAGGACACCTTATATCCAAACCATAACAGAGTTGAAATTGCAATCCTCCTACCTTAGCCTCCTGAGTATCTTGAGATTATATGGGTGTATCACCATGCCAACTAATTAAATTTTTGTTTATTTTCACTAATGTGTATAATTTTTGCTTTTTTTCACTTGCATTGTTATTACCATGTACCTTTAATTAGTGTTATATATCTTTATGTACAACGTTAGAATCTATTCCCTTTCCCCTCCTGTCTTTTATGCTATTTATATATTTTGTATGGAAGTTCTTTATTTAATAAGTGATTTGCAAATATTTTCTCCCAGTTGGTGACTTGTCTTTTTTGGAGGCTGATCTTAAACTTGCTGTCCTCCTGCCTTTACCTCCCAAATAGCTGGGATTACAGTTATGCACCACCATACTGGACTCAATAATGCCTAGCACAGAATAGAAGTCAGTGGATATTTGTTGGGTTACAGAATGAATGATTGAGCATTTTATTTGAGAAGATAGAATGGAAATTGAAAATAATCTCTCCTGTCATTTTCTCAAACCTAAAATATAACCTTTCCTGGGCTTTATTTAGGTGAGTTCTGAATGAGAACTCAGAACTTTTATTGTTGTGGTTCTCCTTTTTAATTAAAAAAAAATTTCACATGACAAATTATTGCAGCCTCTTTCTTATTGCTGTTTCCTCAAGTGGGTTATGTTATTTTAATGCAAATAGGACTTCCTTTTGCTTTTGGGTAGTGGTTAAACTAGATATTGATTGCTTTGTTCCAGTTAGGGATTGAGTTGATTCAAAACTGGACTTCTGTTCTAACAAGAACTTGTCTACTTATTGTTCACTCTTCATCCTAGGGTATGACCCTTCAGGGCTAAACCCAAATCCTAGGTTAGCTACCAGAACTACTCCTTTTTGATAGACCCAAGCTCTTTTTTTTTTCTTTTTTTTCCTGACAGAGATAGAATTTAGGGGTATTTAGTGAGTGACCTAAATTCCCAGCCTTTTTTATTTTTTATCTTGGGACAGGATCTCACTAAGTAATTTAGGGCCTCAAGAAATTGCTGAGGCTGGCTTTGAATTTGCAATCCTCCTGCCTCAGCCTTCTGAGTCCCTGAGATTTCAGGTGTGCACCACCACACCCAGCTCCCAAGTTGTAATTTGTGTCCCATCCAGCCTTTGAAGATGCCAGAAGTTATTCTTAGCTTCCCAAACATTGCTTTTCTTTTTGATTTTGCAATCACCTGAGTGGAAGAAATTACTTCAAATGTTTGAGTCTTCTCTTCTGTCTTCTCTCATATAACTTGTCTAACAACTATGGTAGTGTTCTGATGCTTTTAAATCATGTTTTATTTTCTCATGTATGTGTGTATGTTATATGTATTCCGCCTTTTCTATTTTCAAGAGGATGATTGGTCTGAGACAATCTAGTAAACCATTGCCAGAAATGTCTTTCTCTTCTCCCTATTTTTCTAATTTTTTCATACCATCCTCCACTGGGATATTTTCCTCTATATTTCATTAACTATCATGTTCCCAGCATCTAGAATAATGTCTAGCACAGAACAGAAGCCAGTGGATATTTGTTGGATTACAGAATGAATGAATGAACATTTTATTTGAGAAGATAGAATGGAAATTGAAAATAATCGCTCCTGTCATTTTCTCAAACCTAATATATAACCTTTCCTGGGCTTTATTTAGGTGAGTTCTGAATGAGAACTCAGAACTTTTATTGTTGTTGTCTCTTTTTTAATTTAAAAAAATCTTCAAATGACAAATAATTGCAGTCTTTCTCTTATTGCTGTTTCCTCAACAATTCCTGTTAAGTAGTATCTTAGGTCTTTATTTCTCCATTTTTAGGGATATATTACTCTTTTAGTAATTGGAAAGGTTTTAATTATTATTATTTAAATTAAAGAGTTTTCAAAATAAAAAAAATTAAAAGATAACAACGGCATTGTAATTAAAACACTTAGGCATAAATAAAAGCTTTAATTTTTATTGTAATAATTACAGAGTGAATACAAACAAGACAAAATAGATTGCTGAGTTTTAGGAAAAGATGAACAGTTTTATAAAAATTACGTTTTTACATAGTATATAAATGTTTCCCTCCTCTTCCCTTTAGGGCCATTTTAAGTGCCAGATCCAGTTATTTTGCTGCAATGCTGAGTGGATGTTGGGCTGAAAGCTCCCAAGAGTACATTACTCTTCAAGGGTAAGCATAATTTTTACAAGACAGCGTGACTATAAGTGATTGCAAATAATACTTCATATGAAGCACTTGTGAATCTGTTTTGCCTGTATGATCAGTGAATATTTCTCATGTAGTAGAATTCAACTAAATAACATTTTCTGAAACAAGAGGTAGGAGAGAGCATTAAGTAATAGAAGTAATAGAATAATATTAATCTGCTCAGGATTCTATAACAAAATGCCAAAACTGGGTGGCTTAAACAACAGAAACCTATTTTCTCACAGTTCTGAGGACTGAAAGTTGAAGATGAAGGTGTCAGCAAGGTTGGTGTCTGAGTAGGGTAGCTACCTTCTTGCTATGTGCTCACATGGCTTTTGTTCTGTGGTGTCTTTTGTAAGGATACTGATCTCTCAGATCTAGGTTCCATACCTGTGATTTAAATTTAATTACTCCTTAGAGGCCCCATCTCCAAATATAACCACACTGGGAGTTTGGGCTTCACCATATGAATTTGGGAACACATTCAGTTCATAACAGATAGTTTATTATTATGGAAGATTTTAAATGCCAGGCTATAGACTTTATTATCCTGTAGGTAAAAAGAATATATAAATGGATCTCTTGGTGACATTTTATCATCACTACTGAAAAACAGCTTAAAAGACATATGTATCCTACTGATAAGATCTCTTTCTTTATGATCAATTTGAAATATCCACTGAATATAGGAAGGGTAGCTAACAAAAGCCAGAGTCTCTAAGTATGGCAATCCTAAGGATAATCAAAATTATACTTTGTATAATTTTGAAAACTTGTCCAACAGCTATGTTTCATATATTTTAGACTTCATTTTTTAAACTGTCAATCCACTCTTAATTAGAATTGCATTCATTAACAATTCAAATAAAAAATAATACTAGTTTGACTCAGAATTTAACTTTTTGGCATTCATTAAAAATTATATAAGTCTGTGTAGTGAGGCAAAAGTCAAAAGAAGTATGATTATGGGATCTTACTAATTAGCAAAGGAAAGTAATTTCTTTCCATGGAATAAATTTTAGTGTCTTAGGTTAGTGATACTTTTAACTACTTGATACCTATTATGTATATCTTATTCCTGTCTTCAAATGATTCTATTTGAAGTAATAATATCTGACAATAATACTATATATTTTGTATTTCTTCCACATTTAGTATACCCTAATTTTTAGAATCAGTCTTTGAGATAGAGAAGGTATTTTAAAGTTAAATGTCTACCCAGGTAAATAAGTGTGTATGTAGAATATAAATCACACATTTATTAATTATCAGTTCAGAATTCATTCCACTGGTCACTGAAGAAATTAAAAAGTTTTCCCATTGACCTGTATTCTTGAGCTAGCAAGAAGTACTCTTCTGTACTGTTAAAATTAGCACTTTTAACATTTTGTCCCGTTGAACCTTAAAGCTCCTGGTAGGTTCATTAGGGAATGTATGACATAGGCTTATAATCTTACAGGAAGGCCATTTGGTAATGGATGCCCCTTCAACTTTTGTCTGTTTTACATAATTGTTGACCTCTAAGTTTAGCTATAGGAATAAAGGCAAGGGGAGTCTTGTCTTTGTCTTTCATTCTTCCTTCATCATCCCTCATGAACTGACAGATTAAACATTTACATACCCAGGCTTTTGAAGATGAGGTCTTTTTATTAAGAGGTCAGTGGAAAAGAAATAGTGGCATCAGTCATTGGTCTCTATTCTCTCACCTGTAACTTTCCATCTTTATGATAAGTATTTTCCTATATAATATGACCAGACTACTGCTGACCAAATTTAGTAGCTTATTCAAGGAAGGTCAAATACAAGTAGCCAAATTAGTTTCCAAGTGTTATCCAAATAAGCAGACTATACTTTGTATTAGTGCCAGCCATGACCAGGCTCATGCTTCTTGTAGTATTTTCCTTTCACTTATTCTATGGCAAGCAAGGCTCTGCACCTTACCTACTGGATCCTCTTACCCACACTGCTGTATGAGCAGTGGAGGCTCACTTCCAATTGGTACATTTATTCCTATTGCTAATGCGCTGGAAATGAGGATAGATTTCTCTTCGGTTCAACTCATTCATCAAGGAAGATTTTATAACACTAAAATAAAAGATGATAGTATCTTCTGATGGCTGCATGGTTTAATCTACATCCTTTTATCATTATTCTTATCATATAATGCTGTAATTTTTTTCCCTTTCCTATTATATCACATATCAAACTGATTGTGTTCAGATTGCCATTTTAGATTATTATATGCCACATTAATATTGTGGCATATAAATGCTATTGGAAGGCTAAAACAGATTGAGGAATTTTACCTTACAGAAAAAAAAAATCACATCTTTCAGGGAATTTTATATTGTAACAAAGTAATTTACAAAACCAATTCCATTTTTTCCGTTACCATATTATAAACCCAGGTAGATGTTTCTATGGAGAGTGTGGTATAATAGAAAGATTGTGAACTATGATGTCCTTATAGGAAATCCTATATCCAGCCATAACTTCTTAAATTTAGGAAAATTCCTTAATTTTCGTGAGCTTCCTGAGGTTGTTGAAAGGATTGAGTGAGGTATAGTAAAAATACAAACAAACAAAAAAACCTGGCATAGTGCTTGGTACATAGTATGTCATTATGATTTGTCTTTTTCTAATTTCTCTAGAATTTCTCTTTATTCTAAAGAGAATAAAGTTCAAGTGAGGGCCATTTCCAATACCAGAACTCAGTGACTGCTTTGCATTATCAACAGCTTCTTTTGAAACTATGTAGCTATTGTAAGTCTGCATATTTTCTACAAATAGAATAGCATGAAATCCTGTCTGTTCTTACAGAAAGAACCACCGTGCTTTTGAGGTGGGCATATTAGAGTCCTATAATCCCACCCACATAGGTGCCTGAAACTTTAGAAACACAGAAATTGCATAGAGTAGGTGCATCAATCTCTTAGATCTTTGTCCTCTCATTAGTTGTTAGTTTTTCTAATTTTGAATATATGTAATGTTTTCATCTCCTATAAGCTTTTATCTGATTACACTTTAGTTGGAATAATGCTTTAAATCTTTCCATTTAAATCGTGGACTATTGAAGTAATTTGTTATTTTTCTAGGTCACTTGATCATGTCTTTATAAACCGTTTTAGGAAAAACATAGATGACTTGCAACATGATAACAAGAATGCATCTTAGTAAAACATCTGTCAAGACAGCAGGAAATTGGTTTCTTGCTGTTTTTATTGCTGTCATATATTGATACATAGGCTCAAGTGTCTAGATTTTGCTCCTTATTTTAATAAAATGACTCTTGTTTTTATTTAGTCATTATTTTTTGCTTAAACATATCAAGTCTTAAACTATCTTTTCAATATAAATAGCCAGTTCTCATAAATGTTAACAAGAATGGCTCTTGAGAAATGTGAGGAAAAGTATATTGAACAGCATTACATTCTAGAAATCATGCTAATGTTTTAGATTAACAAACTATAGATAATATGGTTTAATGTTCTGAGATTAAACCTTGTTGTTTTCATTATATACATATGTACATATATGTGAGAATATTCAGATTTTTCACTTTTTTTCTCTAAGTATTAAAGATCAGAGTTTGGAATCAGCAGAAACTAGTTAGCCATAATAGAGGCCAGTTTGGGAAGGTTTGAGTTCTTCTGTATGAGTTCTAATAAGTCATTCATTAAACATTCATCAAACACTTACTGAACATATATTATTCAAGGAATAATAGAATCAAAGTAAACACCTGAATTCTCTGAAACTCCATTTTTTTCTTCTTGTTTCTTGTTTAGTTCCTTTAACAAATATTAGGAACTATGCTTAGTAATCTGTGAGGTTCTTACCAACACTGTCTCAATCAAGATTCTACTACCGAGCTCCAGTATTACATGAAGAAAGGAAATTCTTCTGTTCCAGTGGTATTAAATCAATACTGACATTCTTCTGGCACTAGACATACAATAATAAATAAGACATCAATACTGCCCTTACAGAACATGGTCTAGAAAGAGAGACAAATTCATAAACAAACATACTGCAAATTAGTTTGATAAGTGAAATAATGAAAGTATATGTAGAGTACTGATTGAAAGCCTAGACTTGGAGTGATTCTGCCTAGATTTAAATTCCAGTGCATTACTAGCCATTCGATCACCAGCAAGTTACTCAATTTCAATGTCTAGATCTATAAAATGAGACTAATAATAATATTTATTGTTGAGTTGTTATGATGATTAAATGAGCCAGTAGCATTCAAAGTGCATGTTAATTCAGGGACTGGATCATAATAAGTGCTTAATAAATGTTCGTTATTGTTTTTAACACTCATTTGAGGTTTTGTTATTTATTTTGCTTTTGTTTTTGCCTTAGGAGTATTAGGAAATAGAGATAAAGACCCACTAATCTTGTGTCTGAAAGATAAAATAAGTGGAGAGGGAGAACATTGTAAGCACAGTTAATATGTGCTAAGGCGTAGATAAAAAAGGAATTTAAGTTGTTTAAGTATAGAAAATGAGTAAATTCAGTTATCTTTCATCAGCTACTAGAGAGGGAGAACTGGGGGGTCAGATGATAGAGGTCTATATACCAAACTGGGGAATTTGGACTTTTTTCTATGAGCTTTGGAGAATAGAATTTTAGAAGTGGGAGACATAAATAAGATTTGCATTTTAGCAAAGTCACTTGATAATAATGTGGGAAATGGAATGCTAGCAGAAGATTTCAGACAGGAAACCTGTGTGAAAGGATACTGTCAGTTCAGACAGGAGAAAATGAGAGGCTTGGGGCTCGGGTTGTGGCTCCCTTGCGAGACCATGGGTTCTATCCTCAGCACCACATAAAAATAAATAAGTGAAATAAAGATATTGTGTCCAACTACAACTAAAAAATAAATATTAAAAAAAGAAAAGGAAAACAAGAGGCTGAACCAGGGCAGGGAGAGGGAAAATAGATAGTAGAACCTGAATTCAAGAAGTTCTTGAAGGTATATATGACAGAGTAAATGAGGAAGAGAATTAAGATGAACCTCGGGTTCTAAGTTAGGCATCTAGATGAATGAGGTCTGAAGAGGCTGTCTAGCGGGGTCAGGGGTATCTAATAAATAGACTTCTTCCTTTATGTTCAGAGTAAAATGAATCAACAGATGAAATAAGAAAAAATTTCCTTTATTTCTGATCAAAATGTTAAAACAGTATAATGTGCTTTGATCTAAGAACCAAAGTTAGCTTGTTTACTGTATTCCTCTAAATCAACCCACGTAAGAAGTCTGATTCTGTATAGCAGGTTAACTTTTTCCTAGTCACCAGCTTCCCACTGATTCAGCTGAAAGGAAAAAAGAAATCAAATTACCTCTCATTCTGATTTCCTCCTAAGGAACCAGCAATGGTTGTCCACCAGCCAGATAAATTGCCCCCTTTGGTACAGAGAAGTAGAGGGTGGGGAAAGATGTCCTGTGAAAATGCTATCAATAAGATAGAAATAACAAAAAGAAGACTGAATTTGGAGTGTAGAGGAGGAGGGAGATTGTTCATTTCTGTTGCTTTTTAATAATATACTACCACAGATTGGAATAGTTATAAAGAAAAGAGGTTGGGACTGAGGCTGTAGCTCAGTAGTAAAGTGCTTGCCTCGCATGTGTGAGGGACTGGGTTCAATCCTCAGCACCACATTAAAAAATTACATAAAGATACTGTGTGTTCATCTACAACTAAATAGATATTTTTTTAAAAAAGATGTTTATTTTGGCTCATGGCTCTGGTCCAAGGTTGATTGGGCCCATCTGATGATGATATTCTTATTGGCAGAGTACCAAGATGGCACAGGATATCACATGGCAAGAGAAAGAAAGCACATGAGAGACTTAGTCAAATTGTTTTTTATAGCAGACCCACTATCAAGATAACCCATTAATCCATTAATCACCTGAATGGGTTAACTCATTCATGAGGACAGAACCCTAATCACCTTTTAAAGATCCCATCTGGTCCTACTGCTTGATGTCTCACACTAGGAATTAGATGTCAACATGACTTTCAGAGGGGACAAACCAGAGCAGAGGTTAAGAATTCAGAGTTTGCTATAGTAAATAATAAAGGTTATCACTCAACTATTTCTTAAGTCATGTCTACTTTTTCAGCTATGTCATGAGGACATTGGTCAAACTAGAGCCACTAGCTCTAGGTGTAGGTATTACAAGTACAATCTGTACAGTATAACAATAATCTTCCTAGTGAATAGAGTTGTCCATCCTTAAGCAAAACCAGAGGCTAATTTATCAAAGATGCTGAAGAGAGGATTTCTTTCTTTATTTTATGGTTCTGGGGATCAAACCCAGGGCCTCACACATGCTGGGCAGGTGCTCTACCACTGTACTGCATCCTAGCAGAGGAGATAATTTCTTAATAAGAAGAAGTTGGACAATGACTTCTTAACATCCCAGACTCTAAAAAATATGGAAAAAGATTCTTGATAAATAATCAATTATTTGATAGTGTACATTTTATAACCTATGTATAAGTCCATAGTTGCAGTTCATTTTAAATTAATGATATGCCTACATAGTGTTTATTTAAGAATGGAGATTAGAACTTTATTTTGGCTAAAAGTTTATGGGAAATAGAATGATTTATTGATTTAGATAAACCTTAATTATTTCTAGATTTGAGTTTTCCTTTATTTTGCAGTATAAACCATGTAGAAATGAATGTTATGATGCATTTTATATATGGAGGAATTTTGGACTTTCCAGACAAAGCTAATGTTGGGTATGTATTACTTTTTAATAAGCTTAAATATAAAAGTGTTAATATTTTACAGGTTCTGCTTTATTGAGCTATGTTGCAGTATCAGTGAAGCAGAAGCTTCACTTTTTTTCTTCTTTTGAGATGGGGTCTTGCTATTTTCCCAGACAGATCTCCTGAGCTCAAGTGATCTTCCTAAATTAACCTCCCAAGTGTGGAATTTATAGGTGTGTGTCACCTTGCTTGATTCTGAAGCTTCACTTTTATTATCAATTTTGCTAGCTATATTTTGAGTGTGTGTGGAAAATATCTAAAAACAATAAGAAAAGCTGAATAACTTACAGTAATAAGATTAAGAAAGGTCTTTTAGACTTAAATTATTTTAGAAAAATCTTACTTTGGAAAATAAATGAGAGTTTTTTATAAAAATAAAATCAATTTTTTGTCAAACTTTGAATGTTATTATACTTCTATATTTTTAAAATTTAGGTTGTCTTTTTTAAACAGCAAAAGAAAAACATTAAAATTTATTTCAGAATATAAAGGCATGCAAAGACCAACAAGTATGTGATTCTTACATGTTGTATACTGAAATACTATCTAAACTTCTGAAATCCTACTGGAGAGTGAAATTCTACCTTACTCTTCCAATTTTCTGTTGGTATTTTAGTAGCAAACGAGTGAAAGATGCTTTTTTAATTTTAAAGAATCGTTGGGGTTCCTCTAATTTTGAATCGAATAAATACATTTTGGGGGAGAACATATCATAGGTCACAGAAATTAAGTACCAATATTTTATCCCCAGGCAACCTATAGGAAAGTTTATGCTCTCAAAACTTATAGGCTGTCTAAATACTGGAAGCTTGTGTATGTGCTCAGAAGTACTTACCAGATGAAAGAAGTAAAGGCAACTCTGCAGTCATTACATGCGTTCTAATCTTGGAGTCATTTGTAGGCATTTTCAATAACCATCAATAACCATGATAACCATCAGTGAATTCACTCCCCAAACTATTATTGTACAAATCTGCTGCGCAGATTTTTGTAACATTTACAACTTTCAAAGCAGTTTCCTAAAAATCTTGTTCTATATGTTACCGAGAAAATGAGGGGAATTTGAAATATCTCCAGATTTACTTGTTATTCACATTAAGTGAATCAGTGTCAGTGCTTTCCATATTTTGGCCTGTGTTGTCGTTATAGTCCATAAAGAATATTTATTATGTGAAGCAAAAAGTTAGAACTAAAGTAATTCAAATTATTTTTAAAGACTATATGTTATCAAGAAATCACTGTGTATTATGGTTTGATTTTTATATTGGAGAATTAACAAGTGCATCTATTTTCATTTTAGTCAGATACTCAATATGGCTGATATGTATGGACTAGAAGGACTAAAAGAAGTAGCAATCTATATTTTAAGAAGAGATTACTGTAATTTCTTTCAGAAGGTAATTATTGAGTCTCAGAAATCTTTACCCAGTACTTTAAGTCACTCATTATTACCTACTAGATTTAAGATTTTTGTTGTAATAGTACTTCAAATATAAAAAAATTAGTTTATAACTAATGGGGGTTCCAAATGACAGCACATATGGTGTCCTTTCAAAAATCAGAAACTAGTTAAAATATTTTAAGTGAAATAAAATTGATTTGGGAGGGTTATTGAAAGGATTTAGGATTTGACACTAGGAGAAAGGAAGTCAAGAAATATAGTTATCTTCTCCTTTTATCAAAGAGTTACACCATGGTTCATTGATTCTTTCCCCTAAAAGTATGTACTTTCTTTGTACCACTTCTTTGGAGAATGTACTTAGTTCTCTTCTACAATCTCTCCATATGGAATATGAATACTGATTGTTTTTTATTTTAGTTTACGCAAAGGTCAATTTACTGTCTAAAGAAATATTCCATTTTATGCATTCCAACCCCCCTTGGGACATTATTCTTAGATTCTTCATTGGGTTGTTTTTTGTTCTGCTTTTTTGCCATGCCGGGGATTGAATCCAGGGCCTTCTCTTGCAAGACAAAAGCCTTACCACTGAGCTACATCCCTGGTCCACTTCATTCTTTCAATGTACTTTGTAACTGTAGGTTATTTCTATTTTCTCATTTATGCCTTTCTAAATTGTGTAAATTTCCTACAATGATCACATAATCATCAACAAAAAAAACCCAGCAAAAACAAATTTTGAAAGAACTGTTTACATTGTACTTCCCTTTTACTGGGTATGTGAGGAAATAGTATGCATTATATGACTTTTAATTAGGTAATTTTAAGTACACTTAAATTGCAATGGGTTGTAGCTCAGCGGTAGAGTACTCGCCTAGTGCATGTGAGGCCCTGGGTTCGATTCTCAGCACCACATAAAAATAAATAAATAAAGGTATTTTGTCCAACTATAGCTAAAAAATAAATCTTAAAAAAAAGGACATTTAACTTTAGATTTTTGTGTTGGATAGGACTTTTCCTACCTCCCCATAAATTGTAACTGAGGAAGCAGCCCATATGCTAAAAGAGAGCCATGAACAGCTGGGTTCACGAATGCCATCATTACCCCTCTGCAGAGTTTACTGAGAAACAGTTAAACCCCTCATGTAGTTTTGACCAATGATTCACTCCAGCCTTCATAATTAAGGGGATTGAAAAAAGGAAGGCAATATGTGGTCTCCTCAGCTTTGTGGAGAGAGAATAATTGTAGTGAAAGCCTTTTCTTTCTCCTGCACATGCCTCCCCTATTTTCCTAAAATGAAAGTTAGGAGGGAGATCCAAGTGAATCACATATAAAAAATAAAGATAGGAAGTAATTGCAACAAGGATAGGATGCCTTCATGTCCCAGTTGGACATTTACTATATCCATAAAACTAGCCCATCATGGAAAAAAAGAAAGTGATAAGCGATTTCTTGGGGGAACTTGGAATAGGCCTGAAAAGCCTATGAGAATAACCTTAATGTGGATATTTCTAAAGGTAGGAGGCTTGCTGGACAAGCTAGAACTATCCTGGTGTTAAGGGACTATAGTTATTGTTATGTAGGAAAAAAAAGTTGAAGAGTCCACTCTCCACCCCATTTACACATGATCTACAGGGAAGGAGGAGGACCTTAGTAGTTCCACGAAAGAGGATACTGAATCAAGACCAGAAAACAGTGTCCCACTTAGGCAGACATCATACATCATGAACCCTTAGAAAAGTCCTTAAACACCGAGAGGCAGTGGTGAATTTTTTTTTTCCCCTAAAAGAGCCACCACCTCAGCAAAGGCCACCAGCATCTGAGAGCAAAGTCAAGGACAACACCCTATTACCATCTTAGTCTCTGCTTAGTTATGTAAAATGACCACAGCTACCAATGGGCATCTTCCTTAGAGTTAGACCTAAAAAATGGAGGAGCAGGAGACCAGATTATGTTCTACTCCCTATTGCCTATCTCACCAATCATGAATCTAGTCAATGTTATGGAGAAAAAGATTGATATCAGATATGAGATAGATATTAAAACAGTACTCTACTGAATTTTAACAATAAAACCAGAAAGCTATGGAATCTGCTTATTGTATTAAGAATTGCAATGCAAAAGAATTATGAATGTAATGCACTCCTCTAATGTGATGTATGTAAGAAATAATTAAAAAAATTTTTTAAAAGATGTGAAAAATTGGGGATTTGACATAGCTAGGTAAAAAGCATTAGTTTGAAAAAAAAAATGTTTTATGTTAGTATCTCCTCTGAGCTGATACTTCTCAGTAAACTAGTTAATCTAACATAAAAATAATCTTATGAATAATTTTAGACCATTGCCTCTATTTTTATACATTCAGGAGTATATGAGTTATATGCAGCTTCTTGTATTTTACTTTTAGTGATCCACTTTATTTTATTGTTTTATATCAGACAGGTAATATACTGACATTGTAACACTGTTTGAGGGAGGCACATCTCAATGATATAAAAACTCAGTCACCACACTTATGAACAACAAAAGGATCCCCACTTAATTTTAAACCCAAGGGCATATTTGTTTCTATTAAAACAACAGAAAGTGTTTCTTTTTAAATTAACAGTGTAGTATTTTGTTGAAAAATTTTTTTATTGTATTTTATTTATTTTAATATAGTTTGTATTACTGTGGTAATAAATATTTGAGAGAACAGTTTCTGTTTTTATTGACCTGATCTTTAAACTTTCTTGTTTTTCATATTTTAAAAATATGTATTTTTATAATATACTTTTGAATATATAATTTTTTTCAAAAAATTTTAGTTGTAGACAGACATAATAACTTTATTTTATTTTTTAAATTTTATTTATTTATTCATTTAGTTATTGATGGACCTTGATTTTTTTATTTATATATGGTGCTGAGAATCAAACCCAGTGCCTCACACATTCCAGGCAAGCACTTTACCACTGAGCCACAACCCCAGCCCATAACTTTATTTTAATTATTTATTTTTTTTATATGGTGCTGCGGATCGAACCCAGTGCCTCACACATGCTAGACAAATGTTCTACCAACTGAGCTACAACCCCAGCCTGACTTTTGAATATATATAATTTTTAAGTTTTATTTCTCACTTATGCAGTCTCTTGGCAGTGACTTAAGTATCATAAATTTATCATAAGATACCCACAGTAAAACAAATATAGGTATAATATGATAGACAACTGGCCTCACAATTCTTGACTGGAGATAGTTTTAGTCATTTCATTAACTTCATAATCCTGCCTTTCATACATTTAAATTTGAGGGGGGCTTCATTTATGGCATTATAGTGGATATATATTTACTTTATATGCATACATATAGTCACCAATTAAAAATATATTTTAGAAAATAATTTCAATATTTATCTTCCCACATTCTGCAAGCAGGTTTTTGAAAATGACTAAAGGTCAATCATGCCGTTACAAAAAAAACCTTGGGAATCAGCAATTCCCTATAAATAAATTCTCAAAGAGCCAAAGTTATCCCTTTAAGCCAAGAGTCAGCAGGTTTTTCTCTGTAAAGGCACTTAGTGAGACCCTGTCTCAAAAATTTAAAAAAAGAGAAAAGGGCTGGGGATGTGTAGCTCAGCTGTAAAGCACCCCTGGATTGAATCACCAGTACCCACCCACCTCCCCACCCCCCCGAATTTCAGGCTTTGTGAATCCTCTTGTCTATACAGAACTGTGCTCTGATGTTAGAGATCAACATATAAATGAAGTAACATGCCAGTATTCTGGTAAAATTTTATTCACAAAACCAGTGATGGACTACATTTTCCCCACAGGCTAAAGTTTGCCAGTCTTCTGCTTTAAGCAACAAGTTTTTTTAAATATACATTTTGACAATTACAGAAATTACTATTGTTATAATATCACTAGACTTCATGTTATATAAGGCTGGTTTTTTCTAAGAAAAATTAGATTGTTGAACTTTTTAACTTGTACATACTTTTACAATTCTTCAGACTTCTGAGTATTCTTAGTCTGCTATACTAATTTGATACTCTTCTATGAATTGTTCAGAAAATCAAATTATATCTAGGGTTGTAGCTCTGTGGTAGAGTGCTTTCCTTGCATGTGTGAAGTACTGGATTTGATCCTTAGCACCACATAAAAATAAGTCAGTAAAATAAAGGTATTGTGTCCATCTACAACTAAAAAATATATATATATAAAAAAGAAAACCAAATTATTTAACTTGGTAGAATTATCATCATATAACCTGTAATAGTGATAGTCATTTCTGATTTCAGGAACTCCAATTATCTTATAGGGATTTTAATTAAATTTAAATTTAATTTAAATTGTTAATATGCAAAATATTTACATTTAGTTCTTAAGTACTACTAGAACACTTTTTTCTTTATTTTTTCTTTTGGTACCAAGGATTGAACCCTCCCCAGCCCTATTTTTTTTTAAGTTGTTGATAGACTTTATTTTATTTTTTTGTGTGTGTTGCTGAGAACTAAACCTGGTGCCTCATACCTGCCAGGCAAGTGCACTACCACTGAGCCACATCCACCTCAGCCCTTTTTTAATTTTGAGACAGGGTCTTGCTAAGCTACTTAGAGCCCTGCTAAATTGCTGAGTAGCTTTGTACTTGCAATCCTCCTGCCTTAGACTCCCAATACAGGCATGTGTCACTGTGCCCGCCCTATAATACTTTGTACTAGAAGATTAATAGTACTAGAAGATTAAATTAATAGATTAATTTGATAGATTAAATTAGTTTAATTAAGAATAAATTAAAAGTTGGAAATTACTGACCTTATTGGAAGAATTATGCCAGAGACATTTCTAAAGAAGGTTTTTCTCTGCTTTGAGAACAGGGGATCTTTGGAAGTATATATTTAGAGACTAGATATATAAACTGACTTTTTGCTGGTCTTGAACCCTAGCTCACAACGAATGAATGTGTATAAAGAGAAATTCAACCTATTGGGGAAATAGATGTGTCTAGGAACAGTTCAAAACCTGAAAATACATGGCATGGGCAATACATAGCACATATGCTTAATACCAAGAGCAATAGGTTGTTTTCCCTATCTGTATCTACCTTTTGTTTAATTAATTACTTTTATATATGTGCTTTAAAAAATGTTATATTATAGTTTAATTAAAGTCTCTTTTTATCCAAGATCAGCACACGGGCTTTGTTACATTTTGTTAAAATTGAGAGAAAGGTATAGAGATAGCTTATATACCCATACCTCCACATATTATCAGAATTTTTTTTACCAGAGTGATACATTTGATACAATTGATGAACTTACATTGACACATCATTATCACCCAAGTCTATAGGTTTTAGAATTCACTCTTGGTATTATATATTCCATGAGTTTGGGCAAATGTATAATCACATGTATCTGACATCACATATATGTGATCTTTTTACTGTCCCCATAGATTTGATTTTTTTCTTAGTGTTACATAGTTGAAATCATATAGTAGATAACCTTTTCAGATTGACTTCTTTTTTTGTGTGTTGGAAATTGAACTCGGGACACTCAACCCCTGAGCCATATTCCTAGCCCTATTTTGTATTTTATTTAAAGACAGGGTCTCACTGAGTTGCTTAGCACCTGGCTATTGTTGAGGCTGGCTTTGAACTTGGGATCCTCCAGTCTCAGCCTTCCCGGCTGCTGGGATTACAGGAATGTACCAGTGCACCCAGCTCAGATTGACTTCTTATTAATATTCATTTAGTGATATTTATTCAAATTTCCTCCATGTCTTTTCTTGACTTGATAGCTCATTCAGTGTGAGTATTCCATTGCTTGCATGTACTATAATTCATTTATCCATTCACCTACTAAAGGATATCTTGGTTGCTTCCAAGTTTCAGGAATAATGAGTAAAGCTGCTTTAAACATCTTTATATAGGTGTTTGTGTGGAAAGGTATTTTTAAGAAAATTTGAGACATTAACTACACAGCATGCCTATAGGCAGAGTTCCAACAGAAGTTAATTTCAGATAGAGAACTAAGTATAGAAAATTGGTTTTTTAATTCATCAGATTTTGAATTGTATGTATTTACAGTTTAGATATATGTCACATTTTCTTTATGAACCAAATACTTTTACCCTCTGCAAACCAAAAAAAGAATAAAAGCAATGTTTTCTGTCAATTTTAGCCCATTTCCAGAACATTGACTTCTATACTGGAATGCCTAATTATTGCTCATTCAGTTGGAGTGGAAAGTCTTTTTGCTGACTGCATGAAGTAAGTTATATTAAGAAGTGCTGCTGTTATAAATTTAGGGATTTTGTTCTTTTATTCTCTTAATTTTCTGAGTTTACATTTGTTCTGTTTTCTTGGGCACAATATAAGTAATTTAATCCTGAGTTTGTCCCAAACAAGTGAATCTCCGCCACGCGGCGCAGAGGTCCAGTCCCGCCGAACGGCCGCCGCCCGCCCGTTGCGGCGAACGTTCGAACGGCCGCTGCCTGCCCGGCTCTGCAAACAGCCCCCGCCGGCCCGGCTCTGTGAACCGCCCCTGGCGGCCCAGCGCTAGGAACAGTCCCCCACCTGCCCGGCTCTGGGAACGGCCCCGCCCAACCGGCGAACGGCCTCACCCACCCCGCCCGCCCTGCTCGGAGAACAGCCCCGCCCGCCTGGCTCAGGAGGCGACGTGAAGGGACTCTAACCAAGCCTTTATGAAATAGCGAACTGGGAACTAAAACCAGAGATTGAGTCAGACCAGAGACAAGCCAGTCTCACCCCTCCCTTCGGACACTGGCAAGGAGCCAGGAGCCCGCCATAGCAGAGAGGGGAAGTCACCAGAGTTCGGCCAACGAGATTCCTTCCCAGCGGAATCTACTTTAGCAGGTGTGTGACTCCCAACCACACCAGATACAAACAACCGGGAAACTTGAAAAATCTCTCCGTGGGCATGACCGTAAGGGCCAAGGGACTCCTGACCCCCAACTCCCCCTACTGCCAACGGAGAGGGCATGACGGTAGGGGTGGAGGGAAATAGAGGGCACTCCTGACCCCCAACTCCTCCTACTGCCAGCGGAGTGGTCGTGATTGTAGGGGCTGAGGGAAGCAGAGGGGTTTCTCGACCCCCAACTCACATTACCACCAGTGGCGATACTCAAGGTCTTAGCCGCCAGCTTCCGAGGGCGTGCCCACCAAAGGGGTCCGGAAAAATTAAACTATTGACTCCCAGACCACAGCTCCACAGCACTGGGGCTTAGATGAATGATAGAGAGAGTGCTCAGTCGTTCAGGAAATAGGGCACGCAGTGGGGCTGAAAGTGTAACCAGATCCTTGGGGAACCGCCTCCAGTGAGCAGGACCTGGCTGGCTGGCAGGAGGAAGGGGAGGAGGGGCCGGAGAAGTAAAACGGCTCTGGACTAACAGGATTGAGAGACTCCCAGGAGCCGCCTTACAGGGATTGCTGTTGACACATAGAGGGCAAAACGCAGCTCGGAGGGCACAGCTCTGCCTACGGGAAGAAAAGAAAATGGATCTCTAAGACCTAATTTAATTTCTTATTTTATTTTATTTTTTCTCTCCCCTTTTCCTTCTTTCTTTCCCCTTTCAAGTTTTATTGTTCTTTCCATTCTCCTCTATTCTATCTATCTCCCTCTCCTTCTTTCTTTTTAAGAGCACCTTCCTTCCCCTTCCCTGCAATTTTCAACCCAAGCATTACGTCCTCCATTACGTGTAATTTTATAAATGCTAATAGGTGAATGTTTCAAGGCTGTCTATAGGGCTCCTAAATACCTAGCTACTACCAACACCCTGATCCAATCGACAGTTAGTATCCCCCTTCAGTAGAGCAACCTTCTAAAGTAGCCAAGACATACTAACCCTTATACCTTCATAGCACCTAACCTAAACATAAAGTCCTAAGAACAAACACCAAATCATTATATGCATACAGAATCCAGAAGCCCTTTATAAATTGAATGAATCAGCTTTAAAGTACAATAAAGCCCAACATCTCTAGGCATAATCTCCCACCACAAAGGAGAGACAACAGAGATATACGAAGCCAAAACAAATTTATAGGAGAAAGCAAAAACACAGCAAACAGAGCTGGAAAGTAACGTGAACATCATGAAAAACAAGGGAAAAAAGGAGTACAAACAATGCAGGACAACTTAAATATATAGGAGGACCTAGGAGCATCAGAAGCATGGATAGGGAAAGAACTCAAGGCATACCTAACTCAGATGGAAAGGAATATTAGGGAAGACATGAGACAGCAAGTCCAAGCAATAAAAGTGTGTATATATATATATATGTATATATATATATATGTGTGTGTGTATATATATATATATATATATATATATATATATATATATATATATTTTTTTTTTTTTTTTTTTAAAGAAAGGGAGAGAGAGAGAGAATTTTAACATTTATTTTTGAGTATTTGGCGGACACAACATCTTTTGTCTGTATGTGGTGCTGAGGATCGAACCTGGGCCGCACGCATGCCAGGCAAGTGCACTACCGCTTGAGCCACATCCCCAGCCCCAATAAAAGTATATTTTGAAAATGAATTAAACAAACAAATTTAAATGGCAAAGAACGAGCTTTACCAGGAGATAGAGATCTTAAAAAAAAATCAAACAGTAATCCTAGAAGTGCAGGAAACTATAAACCAAATTAAAATTCAAACGAGAATATTACAAATAGACTAGATCAAGTAGAAGTCAGAACATCAGATAATGAAGACAAAGTTTATCAACTTGAAAAGAATATAGACAACACAGAAAAGATGCTTAAATCCCACGAGCAATCTATTCAAGAGATATGGGATGTCATAAAAAAACCAAATTTGAGAGTCATCGGGATAGAAGAAGGCATTGAGATTCAAACCAAAAGAATGGACAACATATTAAATGAAATAATTCTAGAAAACTTCCCAGAGATGAAAGATGGAATGGATTGCCAAATCCTGGAAGCCTACAGGACCCCAAACATTCGAAACCATAATAGACCAACTCCAAGACATATAATTATGAAGATGGCCAACTTACAGAACAAGGAGAGAATATTAAAAGCTACGAGAGAAAGGAGGCAGATTACATTCAGGGGTAAACCAATTAGGTTAACGACTGATTTTTCATCACAGACTTTGAAAGCGAGAAGATCCTGGAACAATGTATTTCAAACACTGAAAAATAATGGATTCCAACCAAGAATACTGTATCCAGCAAAATTAAGCTTCAGATTTGACAATGAAATTAAAATCTTTCACGATAAACAAAAGCTAAAAGAATTCGCAGCCAGAACACCAGCACTGCAAAACATTTTGAGCAAAATACTACAAGAAGAGGAATTGAAAAATAGTGCCCAAAACTAACAGCGGGAGGTATCTCAGTAAAGGGGGAGGAAAATAACCAAAAAGTAAAAACTAGCCAAACTAAAATAAATAAATAAATAAACATGACTGGAAGCACAAATCATATTTCAATTGTAACTTTAAATGTTAATGGCCTAAACTCACCAATCAAGAGGCATAAGCTAGTAACCTGGATCAAAAAAACGAATCCAACAATATGCTGCCTTCAGGAGACTCATATGATAGGAAAAGACATACACAGGCTGAAGGTGAAAGGTTGGGAAAAATCATACCACTCACATGGCCCTCGGAAGCAAGCAGGAGTGGCCATACTCATATCGAATAAAATCAACTTCAAACCTAAGTTAATCAAAAGGGATAAAGAAGGACACTATAAACTGTTAAAGGAACCATCCACCAACAAGACATAACAATTATCAATTTATATGCACCAAACAATGGTGCGGCAACGTTCATAAAAGAAACTCTCCTCAAGTTCAAGAGTCAAATAGATCACAACACAATAATTATGGGTGACTTCAACACACCGCTCTCGCCATTAGATAGATCCTCCAGACAAAAGCTGAATAAAGAAACTATAGAACTCAATAACACAATCAATAACCTAGACTTAACCGACATATATAGAATATATCAACCATCATCAAGTGGATACACGTTCTTCTCAGCAGCACATGGATCTTACTCAAAGATAGATCATATATTATGCCATAGGGCAACTCTTAGTAAATATAAAGGTGTGGAGATAATACCATGCACCATATCTGATCATAATGGAATGAAACTGGAAATCAATGATAAAAGAAGGAAGGAAAAATCCTGCATCACATGGAAAATAAACAATATGTTACTGAATGATCAATGGGTTACAGAAGACATAAAGGAGAAAATCAAAAAATTCTTAGAGATAAACGACAATACAGACACAACATACCGGAATCTGTGGGACACAATGAAAGCAGTTTTAAGAGGGAAATTCATTTCCTGGAGTTCATTCCTCAAAAAAAGAAAAAACCAACAAATAAATGAACTCACACTACATCTAAAAACCCTAGAAAAGGAAGAGCAAAACAACAGCAAATATAACAGAAGACAAGAAATAATTAAAATCAGAGCAGAAATCAACGAAATTGAAACAAAAAAAAAAACCATTGAAAAAATTGATAAAACTAAAAGTTGGTTCTTTGAAAAAATAAATAAGATTGACAGACCCTTAGCCATGCTAATGAAGAGAAGAAGAGAGAAAACTCAAATTACTAACATACGGGATAAAAAAGGCAATATCACAACAGACACTACAGAAATACAGAAGATAATTAGAAAGTACTTTGAAACCCTATATTCTAATAAAATAGAAGACAGTGAAGATATCGATAAATTTCTTAAGTCATATGATCTGCCCAGATTGAGTCAGGAAGACACACACAATTTAAACAGACCAATAACAAAGGAAGAAATAGAAGAAGCCTCAAAAGACTACCAACTAAGAAAAGCCCTGGACCGGATGGGTATACAGCGGAGTTTTACAAAACCTTCAAAGAAGAATTAATACCAATACTTTTCAAGCTATTTCAAGAAATAGAAAAAGAAGGAGCTCTTCCAAATTCATTCTATGAGGCCAACATCACCCTGATCCCGAAACCAGACAAAGACACTTCAAAGAAAGAAAACTACAGACCAATATCTCTAATGAACATAGATGCAAAAATTCTCAATAAAATCCTGGCGAATCGAATACAAAAGCATATCAAAAAAATTATGCACCATGATCAAGTAGGATTCATCCCTGGGATGCAAGGCTGTTTCAATATACGGAAGTCAATAAATGTTATTCACCACATCAATAGACTTAAAGATAAGAACCATATGATCGTCTCGATAGATGCAGAAAAAGCATTCGACAAAGTACAACATCCCTTTATGTTCAAAACACTAGAAAAACTAGGGATAACAGGAACTTACCTCAACATTGTAAAAGCTATATATGCTAAGCCTCAGGCTAGCATCATTCTAAATGGAGAAAAACTGAAGGCATTCCCTCTAAAATCTGGAACAAGACAGGGATGCCCTCTCTCACCACTTCTATTCAATTTAGTCCTTGAAATACTAGCCAGAGCAATTAGACAAAAGAAATTAAAGGCATAAAAATAGGAAAAGAAGAACTTAAAATATCGCTATTTGCGGTTGACATGATCCTATACCTAGAAGACCCAAAAGGGTCTACAAAGAAACTACTAGAACTAATAAATGAATTCAGCAAAGTGGCAGGATATAAAATCAACACGCATAAATCAAAGGCATTCCTGTATATCAGCAACAAAACTTCTGAAATGGAAATGAGGAAAACCACCCCATTCACAATATCCTCAAAAAAAAAAAAAATACTTGGGAATTAACCTAACAAAAGAGGTGAAAGATTTATACAGTGAAAACTACAGAACCCTAAAGAGAGAGATAGAAGAAGATCCTAGAAGATGGAAAAATGTACCCTGTTCATGGATAGGCAGAACCAACATCATCAAAATGGCGATATTATCCAAAGTTCTCTACAGGTTCAACGCAATGCCAATCAAAATCCCAACGGCATTTCTTGTAGAAATAGATAAAGCTATCATGAAATTCATATGGAAAAACAAAAGACCCAGAATAGCAAAAGCAATTCTAAGCAGGAAGTGTGAATCTGCAGGTATAGCGATACCAGAGTTCAAACTGTACTACAAAGCAATAGTAACAAAAACAGCATGGTACTGGTACCAAAACAGGCAGGTGGACCAATGGTACAGAATAGAGGACACAGAGACCAATCCACAAAATTACAACTTTCTTATATTTGATAAAGGGGCTAAAAGCATGCAATGGAGGAAGGATAGCATCTTCAACAAATGATGCTGGGAAAACTGGAAATCCATATGCAACAAAATGAAGCTGAACCCCTTTCTCTTGCCATGCACAAACGTTAACTCAAAATGGATCAAAGAGCTTGATATCAAATCAGAGACTCTGTGCCTGATAGAAGAAAAAGTTGGCTCCGATCTACATATTGTGGGGTTGCATTCCAAATTCCTTAATAGGACGCCCATAGCCCAAGAGTTAAATACAAGAATAAACAAATGGGACTTACTTAAACTAAAAAGTTTTTTCTCAGCAAGAGAAACAATAAGAGAGGTAAACAGGGAACCTACATCCTGGGAACAAATTTTTACTCCTCACACTTCAGATAGAGCCCTAATATCCAGAATATACAAAGAACTCAAAAAATTAAACAATAAGATAACAAATAACCCAATCAACAAATGGGCCAAGGACCTGAACAGACACTTCTCAGAGGAGGACATACAGTCAATCAATAAGTACATGAAAAAATGCTCACCATCTCTAGCAGTCAGAGAAATGCAAATCAAAACCACCCTAAGATACCATCTCACTCCAGTAAGAGTGGCAGCCATTATGAAGTCAAACAACAATAAGTGCTGGCGAGGATGTGGGGAAAACGGTACACTTGTACATTGCTGGTGGGACTGCAAATTGGTGCGGCCAATATGGAAAGCAGTATGGAGATTCCTGGGAAAGCTGGGAATGGAACCACCATTTGACCCAGCTATCGCCCTTCTCGGACTATTCCCTGAGGACCTTAAAAGAGCATACTATAGGGATACTGCCACATCAATGATCATAGCAGCACAATTCACAATAGCTAGACTCTGGAATCAACCTAGATGCCCTTCAATAGATGAATGGATAAAAAAAATGTGGCATTTATACACAATGGAGTATTACACAGCACTAAAAAAACGACAAAATCATGGAATTTGCAGGGAAATGGATGGCATTAGAGCAGATTATGCTAAGTGAAGCTAGCCAATCCTTAAAAAACAAATGCCAAATGTCTTCTTTGATATAAGGAGAGCAACTAAGAACAGAGCAGGGAGGAAGAGCATGAGGAAAAGACTAACATTAAACAGAGACGAGTGGTGGGAGGGAAAGGGAGAGAGAAGGGAAACTGTATGGAAATGGAAGGAGACCCTCATTGTTATACAAAATTACATATAAGAGATGGTGAAGGGAAAGGGGAAAAAAAACAAGGGACAGAATTGAATAACAGCAGATGGGGTAGAGAGGGAAGATGGGAGGGAAGGGGAGAGGGGATAGTAGGGGATAGGAAAGGTAGCAGAATACAACAGTCACTAATATGGCATTATGTAAAAATGTGGATGTGTAACCGATGTGATTCTGCAACTTGTATTTGGGGTAAAAATGGGAGTTCATAACCCACTTGAATCAAATGTATGAAAGATGATATGTCATGAGCTATGTAATGTTTTGAACAACCAATAAAAAAAAGTAATTTAGTCCTTGTTGCACCAATTGAGTAAAAGTATTGATTTAGATATTACTCAAGATGCTTGGGATCAATTTATTAGCTTAATGAACCATGGTTATGTTAAAATCTGTGCACATAACCCAACATGGCTTAAATTTTTTATAGAAAAAGTAGTAAAATCCCTTTTAGAACTTATAAAATTAATATGAATTGGTCAAAATACATATGTACAATTTATATAATAGAAAACAAAAATATTACTACTATAAGTAAAAATGTTTTCATTTCTCTAACTTGGTATTCTTTGATTCTAACAGGTGGATCGTAAAGCATTTTGCCAGGTTTTGGTCTGAGAGAAGCTTTGCAAATGTACCTCCTGAGATTCAGAAAAAATGCCTTAATATGTTGATTCAGTCCTTAGTGAGTATAAGCTGACTACTCTTCTTTGTGCCATCAACAAAGTTTATTCCAGTATGTACTTTCGATTATTTAAGTATAAATGGAGAATGTTATAAAAAGCAAGTGAGAAAACCAATTCTAGATAATGTAGAACCATTTCACTATGTCTAGCCTTAAGTTTCTAATCCTCTGAAACCACTTTCATTACTCAATTATTCACTAGTCAGGTTTAGTCAGAGAGGCAGAACCTCTAAGATGATTATATTAGTTCATGAACAGAGGGCTCCCAGAGATGGAGGTTGTGCATTGGCTTAGCAATATGGATCAAGCAGTCTGTACTCACTAAGGAAGATCTGGATATAATACTGAAACTTCTCAATGGTACTATTCCTCAAGGGTTCAGCCATCTACTTGCTGATAAGTTTATTATATTGGCCTACTTCCATCATGGAAAAGGCAGTACTTTGTTCTTATTAATTTATATCTCTGGATATAAATTTTCTTCCCTAGCTCACAATGTTTCTGCTAAAACTACTATTCATGAATTTACAGAATACATTACCCATAACCTTGATATTCCACAAAACATCCCAATGACTAATCACTTATGACATGATGACAATCACAATGACAATGACACATCACTTTATAGAAAATGAA
This sequence comes from Marmota flaviventris, assembly GCF_047511675.1. Lineage (NCBI taxonomy): Eukaryota > Metazoa > Chordata > Mammalia > Rodentia > Sciuridae > Marmota > Marmota flaviventris. The sequence goes on from NC_092507.1 coordinate 78,273,123, forward strand.
ATACAACAATGGGCCCAAAGTCATGGAATTCATTGGACTCATGAGTTTCCCCATCAGGCTGAAGTAGCTGACTTGATAGAATGAAGTAATGGTCTATTGAAGACACCAATATTGCCAGCTAAGTTGCAATTCCTTGGTGGACTGGGGCAATGAACCCCAGGATACAGTATGTACTCTTAATCAGTTTTTAATTGAAGGTGTTATTTTGTCCCATATACAGGATTTATAAGTCCAGAAATTAAGATATAGAAATGGGAGTCATTCTATACAAAATTACCCCTGGTGATTCCTAAGCTATTATTTTTGCTTCCTTTCCTGGCAGCTTTGGGCTCTGCTGATCTAGAGGTCTTAGTTCCAAAGAGAATGCTTCCATCTGGGAACATAGTAATGACTCAAAAAATATAGAAATTTGAGATTATCTTCATCTGATCAGTTTGTAAATCCACATGCAAAGAATGGAAATTGCTGATAGATTCTATTAAAGAGAAATTGGGTTGCTACTGTACAGTATTTGTAAGGAAAAACAAATGTGGGATGCAGTACTCTCAGATTCTATGAGTAACATCAGTAGAAAGTTTCGGTAACCTAATTTAGTGCTGATAATGACCCAGATTGTTTAGGAATGAAAGTTTAGGCCACTATCAAATAAAGAACTATAAACAGCAGAGGAACTTGGTGAGGGCAAAGGAAATATGGAATGGACAGTAGAATAGTTGTAAAAAACAGCTATGACCATGTAACAGTTATAGAAATGAGTATAACAGAGTTATGATATAAACATATAATATTTTGTTTATATCATAACTACATATGTCTACATATTAACCCCTAAATATTTTGGGGTTTTTCCCACTGTGTCATTCCCCTACTATCTAATATAAGACATTGATCTAAGATAGTTAACAACTTTATATCTTCATACTCAAGTTAAAAGATATGAGGGAGAACTGATAAATCAGTTTGAAGAACAATTATCACTGAAGGGGAAAAAAGAATTTTGTATCTTATTTTTTAAAAAAGCATTAATACGTTTGTTGTATTGGGGTTAGCTGTGTAATTTTAGGCAGAAACTTGACTATTATTGTCTTCATTTGGGAACTAAGATTTGTTTATAGAGATATGTATGTGTGCCAAATTGACAAGGAGTTGACTATATGAGCTTTGTAACATGTTAGCCTGGCTAGGGTAGACCTTACTTTCCAGAATTTCCTTTTTTGTATACTTCAAGTTAGAATGGCCACAAAAGAAAATTTGGCATGAGATTTTTAGGGTAGAAGTGGTTAGGTCAGTTGTAAGAAAATAAATCAAACTTATTAACAAGGATATTCAGCTAAAATCTCTCCTAGTCTAGTCTCAGACTGTCCCCAGTCTCATCTCTCATGTTGTTTCTTTACTGACTCATCTAGTTGGCATGGCCTACTAACTGTTCCACTTTACTCTCTACACTCTTTCAGCTTTTCTTACCCTGAGCCTTGTATGTAATTAGCTCCATAGTGAAAGGCATCAGTGTCTCCTATAGGATGCCCATTTCACCCAGGTTGGAGGCAATATGACTAACACAAGTCCACCCTTGTGGATTCCAGTTGGTGCTTTTGGTGTTGGTTTGTCCTTCCTCTTCCTTACTTTACATCCATCTGGCCTTCTCAACTCCTGTCCTGTGAACTTCAAACTACACCATCAGATTCAAAGGCTCTTTAATCATCTCCCACAATTGTATAATGTCAAATCCCTGTAACAAATTTGTACATAGACAAATACACACTTCCTAATGGTCCTATTTCTCTGATTGAACTCTGAATAACATCATCATACTGGGTTACATAAAAGGTACATCTAAATCTAACTAGGAAAACAAAATTGTAGACTATTAGCTCACAGGATTCCACTACAAAATCTAAATCTATGTTTATGCTAATGAAGGACTTTGTAGTTTTTTTGCTTACAAGTTTGCCTTAGTTTCCTTAGTCATTGAACAGCCTGTTCATGAAGGAAAACAGTTGTCCCAGCTATACTTCAGTGCAACAGAAATAGAAGTATTATTTACTAAATGTAGTAGCACTCATATTTGGCAGATTTTTTAAACATTTAAACAGTTCAAAAATACTTCTTATTTCTGTGATATTTAGTGTAAGATAAGTACTACTATCTCCATTTCACACATTAAGAAAAGAAACTGGGAGGTCAGTGCTTTGTTGAAGTTTACAGTATCAGTAAATGACAAAGTTCAGGATTAAAACCAATTGCCACCATTCTAAATATATAAGTGCTCAACGTGGGCAATGTTTTTGGGTTTTTGTTTTGTTTTGTTTTGTTTTTTGGTGGGGAGAGGGCTTGACATCAAGAAACTAACAAATTGATGGAAGAATGGACACGTAAGCTATGAAATACAAGTTAGACAATGATGAGTATTAGCATTAAGTTCCATATCAGTTTTATTTACCACTAAAGCTCCAGCTATAGAACAGCGCCTAACATATTAGGCACTTAGTACATATTGTCAAATAAATGAATAGGTATAATTTATAATTCAGGTATATACAGATTAAATAATCAGTTACCCTCAAGCTCTTAAATTTTATTAATTCCACTTACACGATATGATTTCATTTTCTATAGTCAGAGTCAAAAGGCATCACCTTTCTCAGACTAATTTTTTTCTTAATTTTTTTTTCATGAATAATCTATCAGAGAAAAGCTTTCAAGTTTACCACAAATCAATGCCATTATATAATTTTTTGAAACAAAGGGATAAAAAAATAATCAGTCTGACTGTAATTTCAAAATAAATAGGGTAGGGCATTCCTGACAGAATAAAAATGTGACCAGGGGCATGGAGACTAGGCAGTGTGAATGTGCTGTATCTGAAATGAGAGATGAGACTGGGGACAGTCTGAGACTAGACTAGGAGAGATTTTAGCTGAATATCCTTGTTAATAAGTTTGATTTATTTTCTTACAAGTGGTATATGAGTTTAATTTTAGAATAAGCCCTTCAAATAGTGCTTCTCCCTCTGCAATGCTATTTTACTTTGATGTTATAGGTCTAATTAGATCCTTATAAGCTTTGTGAATTCTTGACTTTTACTTTCAAGATAGATGAAAAGATTAACATCAGAATGGCCAAACACCCAATTTGATTAATAGACTTTTAGACGGCATGGTGATTATTACAAAATTTTGTCTTGTTTTTGTGGATTGGACAAATTTTTAGAAATTCAATTTATTAATTATATTTTGTTATAGAAATGAAATGTATTTAGCTTTATTGATATAAAATAGAGTACTTTTCAAATTGAAATTTGAAATATTATCCAGAAAAATGGAAACAAAGAATAGGCAGTCTCCTTGTCTTCTTTTTCTTTTTTTTAAACCTCAACCCCAACTTGGCCTTTTGGAAAATCTTCTAATGTGTATGTATCATATTTATAATTTTATTTTTAAAATAAGAATTCCAAATTGTTACATTTTTATGCATTCAATATCAACTAAAAATGAATTGCATTTTCAGATATTTCTTTTTTGTGTATTTGCATATGTTCCAAAGCATTGCTTATGACCAATGTTTATTAATATGACTTTTATCTAAAGAAAATAATTTGTTTATCTTACATACAAATTATAGCTGTGTCTTCTACCTCATTAATATTATTTTATATTTATTTGCTTACCATTTGTCCTGAACCTTGTTTATTTTATTTTGGAAAGAATACTTAACATGAGGTCTACCCTCTTAACATATTTTTCCCCTTGGCACTAGGGATTGAACCCAGGATCTTGCACATGCTAAGTATGTACTCTCCCACTGGGCTATACCCCTACATCCTTTAATCAATTTTAAAGTGTTCAATACAGTATTGTTAACTACAAACACAATGCTGTACAGCAGATCTCTAGAACTTACTCACTTTACAGTACTGTAACTTTGTGGCCCCATTGATAGCAACTCCCATTTCCTTCTAGCCTCTGGCAACCACCATTGTATTCACTAATCCTATGAGTTTGACTCTATTAGATATCTTCTATAAATGGAATTAACAGTATTTGTCTTTCTGTGATTAACTTATTTCACTCAGCGTAATGTCCTCAAAGTTTGTCCGTGTTGTTGCATATTGCAGGTTTCTTCTTCTTTTTTTTTTTTCAGAGAGAGAGAGAACTTTTTTAATTTTTTTTTTAATTTTCGGCGGACACAACATCTTTGTTTGTATGTGGTGCTGAGGATCGAACCCGGGCCGCACGCATGCCAGGCAAGCGCGCCACCGCTTGAGCCACATCCCCAGCCCCAGGTTTCTTCTTTTTAAGACTGAATAATATACCACTAGATGTATATGCCACATTTTCTTTATCTCTTTATTGTTGTTGGATATTTAGGTTGCTTCCATATGTTGGTTATTGTAAATACCGCTGCAGTGAACATGGGAATGCAGGTATTTTTTCAAGATCTTGATTTCAATTCTTATGAATAAATAACACAGTAGGATTATGGGGTCCTATAATAGTTCTACTTTTGATTTTTTGAAGAATCTCCATGCTGTTTTTCATAATGGCTACATGTTTTGCATCTCCCACATCCTTACCAACTCTTTTTCTTATTATTTAATAACTATCTTAACAGGTGTGTTGTGATGTCCCATTGTAGTTTTAATACACATTTTGCTGATGATTAGTGACATTGAGTATCTTCCCCTATGCCTGTTGTCATTGTATATCTTCTTTTGAGAAATGTCTATTCAAGCCTTCAACTTGTTAATTAATTGGGTTATTAGGTGTTTTGTTTGTTTGTTTGTTTTTACTGTTAAGTTACAAGAGTTCCTTAAATATTTTGGAATTAACCCTTTATTAAATGTATGGTTTATATATTTTCCCACATTATATAGATTGTCTTTGTCTTTGTCAGTTGTTTCTTTTGCCATAAGAAGTTTGCCATATTCTCTCTTGTCTGTTTTTGCTTTTGTTGACTGTCCTTTGGTATCATATCCATGGAATCATGCAAAGTCATGAGGCTTTCCCCTTGTTTTCTTCTACGAATTTTATAGCTTCAGGTTATAGGTTTAAGTTTTTAATCCATTTTGAGTTGATTTTTGTGTTTGGTGCAAGATGAGGGTCCAATTTCATTCTTTTGTTTATGCTTATCCAGTTTTCTAGCACTATTTATTGAAGAGACTTTCCTTTTCCTATTGGTTATTCTTGGTACCCTTGTGCTATAGTTTGGATCTTGAATGTCCGTCCCCCAAAAGCCCTTGTATGGAAGGCTTGGTTTCCAGCCCATGGTACTGTTGGGATGTGGTGGAACATCTAGGAGGAAGGGCCCAGTAGAAGAAAGTTAGGTCATCAGCAGTGTGCCCATAAAGGAGATATGGAGACCCTGCTTTCCTGTTTCTTTTTTTTTTTTTTTTTTCTTTTGCATCTCATCTACCATAGGCTTCCTCTATCATATGTTCCTGCCATGATGTACAGTGGCACTGCAGGCCACAACAAAGCAGGGCCAAGCAACTACTGAGACAGTAAATTAAAATAAACCTTTTTCTTCTTAAAGACTTAGCCTTTAACCCCTGAAACAATGGGACAAAATGAACCTTTTCCTTCTTAAAAGATTTATTTTGTCACCATGAGAGAAAGCACCTTGTCAAAAGTTAATTGACTCTGTGTGTGGATGTTTCTGGACTGTACCGTTTTTTATATGTGTATCTTTATGTAAGTACCACACTGTTTTAATGGTTATAGCTTTGTAATATATTTTGAAATCAGAAATTGTGGTTCTTCCAGCTTTGTTCTTTTTTAAGATCAATTTGGCTATTCAGTATCCATTGTGGTTACATATGAATTTGACAATATTTTTTCTATTTATAAAACTGCCTTTTGGATGTTTTTTGTTTGTTTTTTGTTACCAGGGATTGAATTCAGGAGGACTTGACCACTGAGCCACATCCCTAGCCCTATTTTGTATTTTATTTAGAGACAGGGTGTCACTGAGTTGCTTAGCACCTTGCTTTTGCACTGAGGCTGGCTTTGAACTCAGGATCCTCCTGTCTCAGCCTCCCAAGCCACTGGGATTACAGATATACACCACTGCACCCAGCTCTTCTGATTATATTTATTTCCATCTTCTCTGTATTTTCTTAGGCTAGCTAAAGGTATGTTAATTTATCTTTTCAAAAAAACAACTTTTATTTTTTCCTAATTTTTTTAAAATTTTGTTTGTTTCCTCTCTAATCTTTATTTCCTTTCTCCTACTAACTTTGGTCTTAATTTCTTCTTTTTATTAGTTCCTTGAGGTATAAAGTTGTTTATTTGAAATTCATCTTCTTTTGTAATATAGGCATTTATCAACAGAAATTTCCTGCTTATATTTCCCTTTACTACTACTACTTTTTCTTTTTATACTAGGATTGAAACCAGGGGTGCTTATCCTGGCCCTTTTTATTTTTTATTTTGAGACAGGATCTCATTAAATTGCTGAGGGCCTCTTGCTAAATTGTTGAGGCTGGCTTTGAACTTGCAATCCTATTTCTTCAGCCTCCTGATTCACTGGGATTATAGGCACATGCCTCTGCACCCAGCTTGGCTTCTTTGCCCCATTGGTTATTTGAAAGTGTTCAGTATGATTCCTACATATTTGTATATTTTCCAGCTTTTTTTCTGCTCTTAATTTCTGCTTTCATTACATTATGTTCAGAAAAGATTCTCTGTATGGTTTCAATAGTTTTAGCTTTGTTAAGACTTCTTTTGGAGAGCTAGCAGGTGACATATTTTTGAGAGTGCTTTGTATATGCTTGAAAAGAATGGGTATTCTACTGCTCTTATTTGGAAAATTCTATATGTGTTAGGTTCATTTGTCTATGTTGTTCAAATCTGCTATTTCTTTGTTGATTTTCTAATTCTATTTACTGTTGAATACAGAATATTGAAGTCTCATTTTGTCTCTGTGTTGCTAGCTCTGTCTTCAGATCTACTAATTTTGCTTATGTGTTTTGATTCAAGATATTATATATAATATCTTCCTGATAGACCCTTTTTCTCATTCTATACTGTCTTTCTATTTCTCCTGTGCTGTTTTTGACTTAGTCTTTTCTGCCTGATAAAATTATAGCTCCACTTTTCCTCTCTTTGCTATCATTGCTATAGAATATCTTTTTCTATCCCTTCACTTTCAGAGTATTCATGTCCTTAAATTTTAAGTGAGTCTCTTGCACACAGAATATAGATGTGGCTTCTTTTCAAAAGTTTTTTTTAGTTGTAGATGAACACAATATACCTTTATTTTATTTGTTTATTTTTATGTGATGCTGAGGATTGAACCCAGTGCCTCACATGTGCTAGGCAAGTGCTCTGCCACTGAGCTACAATCCCATCCCATAGATGTGGCTTTTTTTTTTTTTTTTTTTTTTTTTTTTTTTTTTACATTTAGCTTGATTGGGGAGTTTAATCCATTTGCAATTACATTTTAAAGTATTATCTTAAGGAAAAGATATACTATCACCATTTTGTTAATTGGTTTCCCCCATTGTATTATATTTGTTTTGTTCCACTTCTCTTGCTATCTTCCTTCATATTTTTGATATTTTTATACTTTGATTTCTTTCTTTCTTTGTGTAATTTCTGTATTATTTTATGTATGATTACCATGGGGCCTACATAAAATAACTTACATGTAAAACAGTCTAATTTCAATTATATACAAAACTCATTTATAGAATATAGGCAGAAAGGAAATACAAAGATCTCTTAATTTGAACATCAGATCTTCAACTTCATTTTTTAAAGAGAAATAGACATTAAAACTATCTATTCAGTGTCAAGTCATTTTTGTACCTTTCAGAATAATAAAAACAGGGAAATTTGTACTGTGTCAGTAAGAATATAGAGAATATTCTAATTTATTCATGACAGACATAAATTAACATATCTTTCACTGTATTTTTCAAACTTTTTTGACTGTGACCCTTTTTAAAAATTTTTTTTAGTTGTTGATGGACCTTTATTTTTATTTATTTATATGTGGTGCTGAGGATGCAACCCCGTGCCTCACACATGCTAGGCAAGCAAGCGCTCTACCACAGAGCTACAACCCTAGCCTTTGACTGTGACTCTTTTTTGAATAATCCAAACTATGAAGTTTTTTATCCATTGTAACTCATATTTCCATTATAAGTCACAAGTAGAACTGAAACACAGTTTTACAAAAGAACTCTTAGGCTTGTTATGTAGGATATACTGGTATTTTCTATCTCTTTTTCTCCCTGCCTCTTTTTTCTTTCTTCTGTTTTCTCATGCTGATCATGAACTGCTAAATAGGTTGCTAGGGAAGATGCTACAATTTTGTAAGACAGTACACATAATGTTTATTCAATATAATGTTAGGTGTATTCAAAATATAGTGTTGAGTGTATATTGGCAGTGTTTCGGATACCCCTGCTGTCCTACATATTCTCTTGGCCCAATGTTTATATTCTAGCCACTGCTGCAACATCTAGCTGCACAAGGTGTAATCCCTCATATACTTTTTTCTTTCTTTCTGGACTCTTCACTTCTCAACATGGGATACCTGCACTTGAGCAATTAAATAATTTATTTTATGTTTTGGAGACGTGGGGATTGAACCCAGGACTTGCTGCATACTAGGTACATAATCTACGGATGAATTATATCCCCAGTTCAGCAATTCTGAACCTGTATGATCCTGGCAACAAAAAAAGTTGACACCCCAGGTGGCAAGCCTTGATCACTGGAGATGGGAGCCAGTACTTAAATGTTTCCCTTTTCTGTCTCTTGAGTGGTTAATTCAAAATACATCCTTCATGGAGCTTAACAAGATTGAGCCCCAGGCACCTACAATGTTGAATGCTCTATCGATGCCTTTCAAACTTTAATGTATACACAAAACACTGAGGAATTTCATTTAATGTAGATTTTAATTCAGTAAATCAAGGGAGGAACCAGAGACTCTTCTTTTCTAACAAGCTCTGGTTGATGCTGATACTGGGGAAACACATTTCGAGTAGCAAGGAACTAGAAAATGCAACCTTGGATTGGCTTTCTGTTCATCCTTTTCTCTCTCCCAGTGCATCATATCCCCCTTGAGATCAATCACTTCCCCAAACAAGCTATCTATATACAAGCCTTTTTCTCAGTCTCAGTTTTTAAGTGGAATCCAGGCTAAGATTAGTAGTATTGACCCAGCTATTCTACTTCTAGGAATATAGCCTAGAGATATAAAATAATGTCACATACAAGGTAATTCATTATAACATAATAACATAGTAAAAGCATAGTAAATAATGCATAGTAAAATAATGTAATGTAATGTAAGGATTGAACCCAGTGCCTCAAGCACACTAGGCAAGTACTCTGCCACTGAGCTACAGTCCCAGCCCCAAATATGTTTTTTAAATTACAAATTTAGAAAGGCATAGTAAATAATGTAATGTCTATAAGTAGATGACTAGTTAAATTACTTATGATATCTTTATATTATAGGCTATTACATAGTTATTAAAACCATAAAGGGCTGTATACATCAATAAGAAAAAATTAAAGATGTATACTAAATGTAAAAGGCAACATACAGATTACACAATAATACCTCCACTTGAATAAAATAAGGAGAAAATTATACACATTGTATATGCATAAAACCACTTGGAAAGATAAAGAAAAAATTATATTGGTTTGGAAATGGGTGGTTTGGGTTTAGGAAGGAGCAGAAGACTTTTCCTAGTAATGATCTTTATACATTTTCAAATATTGAACCATATGATTGTTAACTATTGAACTAAAATTTTATATTTGGTCTAGAAGGATTACTTTTTTCTCCTTTGAACCTCAGGGTACTCTTACATTTAATGTTCATCACATACTCAGATCAGTATAGAAAAAGATCATATATTATCTATGTATATAACTGTGTCCATATTTTAGTTTTCTAATAGATTCCAAGCTAAATTATAAAACATACTGTACTTTTAAAATGTATTACTGTCAGAGCACATAACACTATGTATATAGTAAGCATTTTGTAGATACCTGCCAAATTTATTTGCATACCCCAAATTTGGTTCTACTACCAGAGGAATGCCTACAACAGAGCAAATTCTGCTTATTGCCTAAAACTCTTCTTAACTGCATGGTAACTCCGGAAGTCACCAGAGGAGGAAAGATAATGGTACTAAAAAGAAAAAAAAAACTTGAATTATAGCAAAATAGGATTTTTTTACTTTAATAAAGCTGTGGAAGTATATATAATGCATTTTAATGAATTCTTGAAAAATGGGTAAAATTTTAGAGTTTTAAGTCCAAGAATTAAATATAAATTATCTTAGAAATTCACTTATAGATATTTCTCGGTTATCTGATGATGTTAAGAAATCAATGAATATTTGAGTGTCTTTTATGACCCAATTTTGCACTAGGCCCTGAGGATACAGTAGTGAGCAAAAGCAGACATGGTCTCAAACACATTGAACATACAGCATCGTGAATGAGACAGACATTAATATAGCATTTATGCTCATCTTTGAATAACTACAAATGAATTAAGTTCTTTAAAGAAAAGGGACAGGTTCTTAGCATGCATCTGGTATAGGTGTAGGGTATAGATTTAGCTCTTTAGTTGAGATCTAAACAATACAGAGGGTGTGCAGAGCTCTATCATATAGTTCATGTTAAGATTTCATTTTCTTATTTCCAGGTGTATTAGCTGCCCATTGCTGTGCAACAAACCCACTCCACAGCTTAAAACTACAATTTATTATTTCTCACTAGTCAGTGGGTTGACTTATTCTTCTTCTGACCTTGCCTGAGCTCACTCTTTATTTTTCAATTTTTATTTATTTATTTATTTTTACCTTTATTTTATTTGTTTATTTGTATGTGGTGTCGGGGATCGAACCCAGTGCCTTATGCATTCTAGGAAAGCGGTCTACCACTGAGCTATAACCCCAGCCCCTATTTTTCAATTTTTAAAATTTTTTTTTAGTTGTCAATGGATCTTTCTTTCTGTCTGTCTTTATTTTGTTTATTCATTTTTATGTGGTGCCGAGGATTGAACCCAGTACCTTACATCTGAGAGCCACAACCCCAGCCCCTCTTTCTTTCTTTCTTTCTTTATGTGTGGTGCTGAGATTTGAACCCAGTGCCTCACACATGCTAGGTGAGCACTGTACCACTGAGCTACAACCCCAGTCCCCTGAGCTACAACCCCAGTCCCCCTGTAACTGCATTCAACCAGTGTCTAAGCAGGAGGCTTGGCCTCTCACTCCACATGGTCTTTCTTACCAAGCTTCTTCATGGCCTAGAGGTCCCAGAATTCCAAAAGGGTAAAGATAGAAGCTGTCGGTCTCTGGAACTTAAGTACCACCACTGTTGCTTAAAGGAAGTGAAAAGGCCAGTCCACATTCAAGACATGAAGAAATAGATCCTACCTCCCAGTGAATGAAACTGCAAAGAATTTGTTACTGTGTATGTGTGTGTGTGTGTGTGTGTGTGTGTTAAGCTACTGTAATCTACCAGATGTCTATTTATTCAATAATTATTTACTAAGCATCAACCATGATTAAGATACTATAATTTGGCAGACACAGTGGTGCACACCTGTAATCTGGCTTAGTGGTTAAGCACCCACTACCAAAAACAGAAACAATAATTTGTTGTTTTTTTCCTTTTCCTTAGAGAGCAATAGTGTTTATGAGTTGTAATTTCATTTTCCATAGAAATAAATATTTGTGAACATTTTTTTCCTCTGATACAAAAATGAATCATTATTAAATGAATAAAATATAAAAAGAAGAATCATACCTATGAGAGAAGAGTTTGGGCTGAGACTGTAGCTCAGTGGTATAGTGCTTGCCTAGCATGCGTGAGGCACTGGATTTAATCTTAGCACCACATAAAAATAAACAAGTAAAGGCATGCTGTCTGTCTACAACTATAAAAAAATATTTAAATTAAAAAACATATTTTATAGTCAGAAAAAAATTCAGGACATGTCAGTCCCTGAAGTTATGAATGATATATATAGGAATTATGAATGATTAATTTGGTGGTGATAATCTTAAGGAAGTGGATTTTTTCTTTGTAGTTATATTATAGTTGTGCTCTCAGGTTTATTTCAGCTACCTTATAAAGGTGGTTTTTTTCCCAATTCAAAGTTTTCCCTTTTGGATAATTCTGAATGAATGAATGAATATTATAAGTAAAACTAATGACAAAGTTTCTAGCTACCTGTAATTTTGTTTCTTGAAGGAAACATCACAAGAAAACTAAAGTATTTTATGTGTTTAGAAAGCTATTTTATGAGCAGTAATACCACCTAACTTTTTTTTGCAATATTTTTTAAATTCTAAGAATGATAAGAATGCTGCTTTTCTTCTGATGGAAAGTGACAGGCTAATCATCAGTTTACCCAGAGTAAAATGGACAGAAGCAGCACTAACTATGGCATCTCAGCTCCAAGAAGAGTGTATTGCATTTATTGTAGAAAACTTCTCCAAGATCATTCAGAGTGAAAATTTCATTCTCCTCTTGCAGGTACTATGTCTACAATTGTATTCTGTATTCAGTTTTGTTCCATCTTTGTATTGTAATTTTAATTATGTAAGAGTTTTTATATGCAGGTTGCCTTTGATTAAATTAGTATGATTTAAATAAATTTCACAGCAGATGGCATGTTTGCATCAGATTTAGAGCAGTGATGGATAGGATTTTTGGCTCACAAGACAAAGAAGGCAGGAGGGACAGGTTTGAGTGCCCTGGCAAAGCACATTGTAACTCTGGCCAACTGTAACCCTCAATCAGCATAGTCACATTTTTTAAACCAAGTTGTAAAGATACTGTTTTGGTCTGTAATACAATTATGGTCCTTGCAAAAATTCCCTGACTTATTGGGGAGCTACTTTCTCTAAAATTAGTAATTGAATAGAGAACTTCTATTGCTTATTTCTAGGTTCTGCTATTATGGCTGTGTTGTCTCTTTAAAACTGTGTGTGTGTATGTGGTATGTGTGTGTGTGTGTGTGTGTGTGTTTACATTTTAACAAAAGAAAGGGAAAGAAAGAACATGATTTCTGATAGATTTCATATAGCTAGTAATTATGATTGTTTTGCTGTTATGACAGACTTTCACATTTCTTACACATTTTACATGATTTCTATTAAATATCAATTCTGTGTTTTGTAGTCACAAGCAATGAGCAGCACAGCTGATCTGTTGGACAAAATTTTAAAAGCAATTGAAGAAAATAATACCACTGAAAATAGTTGCTCTCTTCTTATGGCTGTGGACACATTACTAAACTCTGAAAATACAAAGGAAATGGTACTGAATGTAATAACATTCATTAAAATGATGTATTATTTGAAGTATTTTAAGATTTTAAATTGCATTTGCATTTTAAATGTTGCATGGGCCATTGCAGCTAGGTAATAGACATCTGGGGGTTGATTATGGTCTCTACTTTTGTATATGTTTGGAATTTTTCATAATATAAAAGTTTTTCAATTCCATTTATATTCAAATGGACTTTTTATGAAAGTTTAGAGTTTGGCATTTTTTAAAATATTTTTTGTAGTTGTAGATGGATACAGTACCTTTATTTTATTTATTTATCTTTATGTGGTGCTGAGGATTGAACGCAGGGCCTCACACATGCTAGGCAACTGCTCTACCACTGAGCCACAACTCCATCCCCTAGAATTTGGCATTTTGGCTCATTTATTCTAAACCTAGTTGTTGGTACTTAGAGTTACAGTGTGTCAAATATCGCCAATATATCTTCTGGTCATTATATTAAATTTTTGGATATAAAACATATGTTGTAGAATTATTGCCTTTTGTTGATATATATTTTTAATTCCTTTTTCTCTTAAAAAGTCATAAAATTAGATTGACCAGGAAAAGGCAAAATTTAAATATTATTTTAAATGCAGTTAATCAGTGGTAATTAGTAAGCTAGTTGTAAATTATTGGCATATATATATTCTATAAGAATGATGAAAATTTCATCATATTTATTATTATTGCATAGAGTATTTGACCTTGTAATGTCATAGTTGATTTTAAAAGGCTGTGGAATATATTCATATAATGGACATTGGTGTTTTAAAATAATGTTTGGTTGAAAGGGTAAGATTTAGCTTCATGTTCATTTAAAATTCTGTTAATGAGTAAGCCCTTCATAAATAATATGTACCCTATGATCTTAAAAATCTAAGTGATGACATCATTGATCTAGCTTAGGAGTAAGTAGATTCGGAAAGGAATAATGACTGGTTGCTATGACAATGTGGCTCTCACCAGCTGCTGATTTGTTGCTTGAACACAGGGTTTTACGTGCAAGATCCAGGCTCTGCGTGATAAGCTGTGGATCTTCCTGGTTCAGTCTTTCTATGCTGTTCGTCACACAGAAAGCTGGAAGCTGATGAGCACAGATGATCAACAGAAAATCCAAGCAGGTATGTTAGCCTTGAAATTTTTTATTCTCATTTTATGATCTTTGTGACAGCAGATATTTTGAAGGTGAACATTCTGATAAGTAGAAAGGTTAACATTTGTATGCTTCTGTTCAATAATACTGTGCTAACCAAAACTAGTGATAGTATGTTAGGCAGTTTTAATAAATCATGTTTTGTTTTTGCTGCTGTTAGAAATTGAAACTCATTTCCTTTATATATACATATAAATTTTTAATCCTACTGTATATTAGCAACAGTATTCCAGCCAAATTTGCTTAAAGGCATTCTTGTGAAGAGGTTAGAAGTATAAAAGAATATAATCCATATAGAACAGATTACAAAACATACTTTCTCCCTTTGAAAACATATTTTACCATAAAGATTTTCCATCTTTTTCAGAAGACACCCTTTCTTGTGGTTTTGCCTAGATTGCATGGGTTTTTTTCACAATTGATTTGTTCGGTGATGTTATGTGTGCTATTGCAGAGTGTCCCTCAGGAACCACACAGTGTCTCTGATACTTAATATGTACCATTTGAAACATAAGCATTAAATAAAAGATGTGCATTTCTCAGAATGTGTGATTGTTTCAAAAAACCAAAAATTTGAGGGTGTGGAACTAAAAATGGCTTCATGACTATTTTGGGGTTAAAGCCAGTGCCTTAGAAAAAAATCCTGGCATATTCTGCAAGTATACTTTTAAAAACAGTTTTAGCTAAGGGACTGTTTTCTGAAGTAAACATTTGTTTCCTATAAAAGATGGAAGCTATATGTGATGAAATATATTTTTGGTAATGTGTGAGTATATAAATCCTTTAGTGATACAGTTAAAATATGAACTGCTGTCTTATGTTGTAAATCTGACATGATAGTGCAGCTAGATGTTATTCAAACAGTACTTTTCAAAGAAATTCCATTTTTTAAATAACAAAAATCAAGAGATCTTTAGAAACTGGAATTTTTTTGTAGTGACTATTTCTATGCTGATTTTTAGATGATAGTTTATCTTTACTATAATATCTATACAATGTGAAGAAACAAAATAAGATTAGCATTCCTTGAGTAAATGTCCTTCAACTCTTTTCTAGTTGGTAGCAAACTTTGTTTTTCTCTGTTTTAGAGGATTTCATAGTTAAGTTGAACTTCAAACAATGTTCTTTAATTCTTTAAGCACTAATTAAAAATATATGTAAATACACAAATCTAAAGAAAATATCATTGGTAATACAGATAATTATCAAAAAGAACTCTCCATTCTATTACATTCCATCAGTGCAGTAATAATATTTATAAACCTTAAATATGAATAATAATGAATCCTGATTTATGCACAATTACTGCATTGGGAAACACAGATTAAAAAATATTTTGGGGTTGTCTTTGTTATAATATTTCTTGTATTCTAGCTGAGTTACTGACTTTTGGAAGAAATTTTCTATTAATTTTTTTCCATATATTGTTGTGCAGAGTCATTTGCTTACTGTAAATCAGTCTTTACAATATCACTTCTAGAATCTTGCTTTGTCCTATAGCACATATCCTGTAAAATAGAGATTGTGGAAGATGCATGATAGTTAGATAATTTAATATATTTTTATTAGCTGTTTTAATAAAAATCAAATTTTGGAAATTATATATTTTTATTCAAAATATGTCTTAAAGCACCATAACCTTCAAAAGAAAGAAATACATTAGCTGAACTGTGTTGATAGACTTCATACCATTATTCCTATATATTTTCCTGACGTCATTCAAATTCTTATTTTAAGCACATAAACATGAATTCCCCAGTACTTCTCATATAAACCTAACTTATAAAATGAATATTTATTTAATTCTAAAAGAAATAATATGAGTTTGAGAATTGTTTCTTGTTTTATTTTCAATAGAATCTTATTTTTTTGTTCTGTTTTCTCCTTCCTCATGACTTGCAGGCAAAACTAGGATATACTTTTAGTTAATTTCAACAGAGTATTTTTATATTTTTAGGATAAATATTTTTTATGTTTAATTATTTATAAAATATCATATTTGTCATAATGTATAATTTTTTGAAATTTGGAAAATAAATGAAACCAGTTATCTAAAAATTTTCAACATGAAAAATTTCTGGGTTTTTGTAAATATGTGAACATTCCTTGTGAGATTGCACTTATTATTTATTAATTTTTAAAACAAATATCTTAGGAACTAGAGAAAGATTGAAAATTACATCCTTTTTAAAAAATTCTAAAATACAATAGAGAATTATTTTGGTGCACTAGATTGGTTTCAGGTTTTTGTTGTTGTTACTTCCATCAAAATATAATGTTTTGTGCTAGAATTCTATTTTTCTTGTGCTTCTTTGGTAAAAGTAATACTTTCTATAAAAAATAAATTGCTGTTTTTTTCTACAGCTGCATTTGACAAAGGTGATGATCGAAGACTTGGCAAAAAGCCTATATTCAGTAGCTCTCAGGTAAACTTCTGAATTTTATAGGTTCAATGACAAAATATAAAAAATTATTGAAATTTTTTAAAAAAGATTTATTTAGTTGTAGATGAACACACAGTATCTTTATTTATTTTTATGTGGTTCTGAGGATCCAACCCAGTGCCTCACAAATGCGAGGCAAGCACTTTACCAATGAGCTACAGTCCCAGCCCCTTAAATTTTATTATTTTGTATTTTAGCCTAATTTTTAAAAATTTCTTTACTCATTAATTAAAGCTATTAGAAATAATTTTGAGTCTTTTAAAATCAAGTGTACATTGAATACATTTTTAAATGATGTGAATTTTTGATGTCCAGCTGGCATGAGAAGTAGCCACCTTTTTCATTTCCTTGAAAACCTTTTTGGCAAGTAATATATTGGAGCTATTCCAGTAGATTAGGAGTTTTTCAGAATTCTAGATCTAACTCAATGACTTTTTCTAATTAACCTATTTTTTTATTAAAGAAGGTCTTGCTTGTTCCAGTTTTCTCTATTTTAATTCACATTTTTTATGTGAAGAAAGCAATTGTTACCAAGAGCACAGTTGTGTTCTACTTTAGAAATTACTTAGTGTGCTTATGTAAGGTACTCAGTGTAATCAAATTCTCAGAAACAGTAGAATGGTGATTCCCAAAGACAGAGAGTAGAGTGGGTTATAGAAAAGGGGAGTTGTTTAGTGGGTATAGATTTTCAGTTTTGTAATACAAGAAAGTTCTAGAGATATGTTGTGTAACAAAGTTCATATAATTAATGTAACTGTACTGGATGCTTAAAAATGTTAAGATGGTAATTTTGTGTTATATGTTTTTTACCATATACACACAAAAGTTACTTGATGTATTTATTATAACTGAAATTATATTTTTATTCCCACAAAATATGTTAATACTGGTTAGGGTTTCAAGATAATTTATAGCTGCTTATGTAATCAATAATATATTTAAAAGTACAGGGACTAGGATTGTGACTCGGTGGAACAGCGCTTGTCTAGCACGTGCAAGGCGCTGGGTTCAATCCTCAGCACCACATAAAAATAAAGAAATAAATAAAATAAAGGCATTCTGTCCAATTGTAACTAAAAAGATTTTTTTTAAGTGCAGAATTATACTAGCCTACTGTGTGCATTACAATGATAATATGAAAATATACATTGAGAGTTCCAGTTTGGAATGCAAAGAATATAGTGCCCTTGCAGAGTGGCTTAGGGAATCCTGTTTTCTTCCTTATAGAAAACACTGCAGCCCAAGCCAAACTGAGCTCTCATGGCTTAAGGCAGGATCAATATCTAAACAAATATCTTAGATAAGAAACTGGGATATTGGAGCTTTGTTCAGTAAACTTACTAGGACTATTCTCTAGAGTGTGTTTCACAATATAGTAACTCCATCATATGTTCCACCTAAGAACATGTAGTTTGCACTAAGTTTAAGAATCAGTATACACTGTAGCTCCTCTTAGAGACTGTAGATAAAAATTATACCTTAAAAGTGGTGAGAAACACTACAGTAAAAGAAACTTGAATTTTGTTTCAACTAAATTTCTACTTGTTAAACTATAGGACACCACTAGGCTTCCCCTGAGTCACTTTAAAGCATATTATATAATTTCTCATAACATAGTTATTCTAGGAGATGTTACCTTAGGATTTTTTTTTAATGTACTTAAATTCCCAGTTATTCTTGTGGTTTTGTTGTTGTTGTTGCTTGTTTGTTTTAAGGCCTCCAGGAAGTAGTCTACCTGCCTTCTTTCCCCCTATTATAGAGCAGGCTTTTCCTCCTCCTCTGCCCTACAGCAAAATAGAACAGATTTTCATCATTCTTCCTCATCTTCCTGACCTTAAGATTGTCTAAGAGTTATTTTCTGTTAACAACAATGGGAAGGAAATAGAGTAATAATTTTCCCTCAGAAAAGCAGTGGTATACTGAAATGAGTGCTACATATAAAATTAGAATAGTTCACATCTTGACTTCACATTATTATCTGTGTTTGCTTATCTGTTAGATGGAATAATAAAACCAGCAGGATTATTGTGAAAATTAGTAAAAATAATTTTGAGGCAGTTGTCTGGTATGTAGTAAGTACTTAGTAAATGTGAAATGAATACACATGTTTTTCAAACAAAGATAAAACATTTAGAAGGTAGAGAAAAGGCTGAGTGCAATGACACACACTTGTAATCCCAGCAACTAGGAAGACTGAGGCAGGAGGATCACAAGTTGAGCCAGCCTCAGAAATTTAGTGAGGCCCTAAGAAACTTAGATGCTGTCTCAAAATAAAAAATGAAAAGGGCTAGAATGTGGCTTTGTGGTAAAGCACCCCTGGGTTCAATGTCCAATACCAAAAAAAAAAAAAAAAAAAAATAGAAGGTGGGAAAAAGTTAATCAGGTAAGACTGGGAGAAATGTTTAAAAGAGTGCTAGTACTAAAATTCTTAAAAATAAAACATCTCATTTCTAGTAGTTGCTTCAAAATAAAATGGGGATAATATATATGAAACAATTGGACATGTATTGGTAATTGTTAAAGCTGGATATTAAGTACATGGCAGTTCGTCTTCTTTTAATTATGTTTAAATTTTTCTATAGTAAGAATTAACCAAAAAAATAATAATAAGAATACATTACAGGGTTATCTTTTATTTATTTATTTATTTAGTCAATAGAATATGGTGATCATTCCCAATTGGTCATGTGTTCAGAAGAAACATTTAAACTTGGCAAATATAAGTAAGAGACTGCCTAGAAATTCATTTACATTGAATCTTCATCATATCATACTATATTAAGTTTCTAAAGGAGTATATTTACCCCATATAATACATACTACTTCAAAGTGCAAAGATTTAAGGACAGAGCAAATTAAGTATAGTCGGTTTGAAGGGAGAGAAAAGGTCTAAAAGCAGAACTTGACCTAATTTTAGGATTAAAAATAGAGGAATGTCATTTGTTGGGTTAAGATTTGATCAAAAAAGCAAAAACTGAGGAAAAAGCCTATCTGAACTTTATAAATATTAGACTCCTTGAACACTGATCTGAGGAAGATTATTCTCTATAGACATGCAAAATCTAAGGCCCAGCGTTGCTAATAACTTCTTAAATATCTCAGATCCATTGGAGGCAAAGCCAGTGTAAGTCTCATGATTCCTTTATCACCATACCTCACTTTTTACCAAATTTAGCTAAGTTATTTATATATTTTTATTGTCTATATGCACACGTATATATATATATATATATATATATATATATATATATATATATATATATGTGTGTGTGTGTGTGTGTGTCATTTTATCTTGGACAATTTTAAATGTAATAGAGAAGCTTTTCAGATTTAGAAATAATTATATTATTGAATTATAATCAATATATGCGTAGTTTTAACAACAGCATTTTCTTGAGTCCTCAGTATATTATGGGCATGGTGTCAAGGGTTTTAGATACCAGAAGTGAAGACAATACAAGCTTTGCCTCCACAGTCTCATATAGCTTTACAAAGGGAAAAAAATGAACATTTACAATTTACCCAAAAAAATGACAATATAATCATATTTTTATTCTAAAATTTTTACCAACTTTAAAATTTTTGTTGTTCTCTTCCTTCCTAAGGTTAGGTTTTAAAAAATGATAAAGTGGTTGTGTTTGTCTTCATTATCTTTCTATTTTCCTCCTTTTTCCTTTTTCATATCCCTTTTCCTACACTTTCTCCAGGTAGCCTTACTGTTCTACCCTCTTGTTCTTTAAAAAAACCAAGGTTTTCCGATGTAATAAGTTGTATTTCCTAGGAGTTTTTTGTTTGTTTGTTTGTGTTAAATTAAGACTCCAAGAAGTAAACTATTCTTACTATACAGAATTAAATCTTTAATGATAAAATTTCTGGCATTTGGGATAGGGTTGAAGAGAGAGGTTTGGGTGAAAATCTTTACATTGTCTCTCAAATTATACCATTTGGATGATTACCACCTTGAAGCAGTAAGTCATGAGCTCAAGTCCTAATTCTGTCCCTTACAAGCTTATTACCTTGGGTAAGTCACATACTTGCTTTCATCCTCTATTTCTTATCTAAAAACTGAAAATATCTACAGGAGCTATTTCATAGGATTATTGTAAAGATTAATTGAAATGATGTAGGAAAAAGGTTTTGTGTGGAACCAGGAATTCCTAAAAAAATGTTGAATATTAATATTTACTTAAGGCATGCTGAACCTTTAGGTATTAATCTCTACCAGACCTAAAAAAATTAAAAATAGTATGGCTTTTATGAATATGTAAACCTTTAATGCTGTGTTTCAGGTTTGATTAAAGATAATATGGTTAGAGATAAAAAAAAGTTTTGATCAAAATGATCAAAGACTCAATCCAAGTTTTAAATGACTTTAAATCATAACATAAACTTTGTTGTTTGTTTTCTCTGAAAAACTAGCTTACTGAAACAGAGTATTATATGTCAAATACTTCAGTCAAATTACAAAGTATTTTTTCTTCTTTTTTTATAGCAAAGGAGACAAGTTTCTGATTCTAGTATTATAAAAAACAAATCTTGGAGGGAAAATAACAAGTGTTGGAGTGCTCTCTCTGCTAATCAAAAGATGAAATCCGATGGATTAGGAGCATCTGGACATTCATCAAATACTAATAGAAATAGTATAAATAAAACCTTGAAGCATAATGATGTAAAGGAAAAGGATAGTACAAAAGTATCATCTAAGATTGCAAAAGAATTGAAAACTGGGGGGAAAAATATTTCTGGAAAGTCCAAAACTGTAATAAAGCCCCAAATAGAAAACAATGATAATGCAAAACTGGAAAACCTGCCACCTAAAGTTGTGGAAAAGTCAGCAATAGCAACGGCAGCAGCAACTGGACATAAGAATTCAGTAAATGGAAAAGGAGTGAAAAATCAAGAAGGGCAAATCACAGGCGCCAGACCCAAGGTACTCACTGGAAATTTAAATGGGCAAACCAAAGCAAAACGTTTGAAAAAAGTGACAGGGAAAGATTCTCCATGCCTCAGCATTGCAGAACCTTCCATCCAATCTCCAAATTCAAGTGTGGAATTATCAATTTCTGCTGGGTGTCTGGGCAAACCAAAAGAAAATGGATCAGTAGAAGAGATGTCTTCTGGTCAGAAGCTATCATTTTGTGATTCTCCAGAACAGATGGTGAAAAACAGTGTAGACAGTGTCAAAACTTCCATTGTAGGTGGGTTTTTAGCACTCTAATTTTTTTTTTTTAATACTTTGTGTGAATTGTGTTGGGGAGCAAACCCAGGGCCTTGTACATGCTAGGCAAATGCTCTATTACTGAACTACACCTTTACCCCAAAACTCTAATTTTTAATTGCTCTTAACAAGTAAAGTTCTTAGAATAATGCTTGGGGGTCTTTTATTTTAAAATGCCATAAACTATTTATTTATATGTATTTGAGAAAACATAGTCCTTTCTACTTTAACACTTTTGTTTATAGTGTCTAACCAGTAAATTTATACCATATTGTTACATGTTTGTGTATTCTATCCCATGACTGACTTTTTCTTAATTTATAGCAGTAAAATCTCAGCCTGTTTCAAGAGTTACCAGTGGAACTTCCAACAAAAAAAGCATTCATGAACAAGACACTAATATAAATAACAGGTAGGTCTTCATTTATTGTTTAACCTATATGCTAACTTTCTCTGTAGTTAATTATATACTAACTTCTAACCAAATATTGTTAAAGTGTCTTTTCTTTGTTAAAAAAAGTAAAATATTATACTGTGATATTTTAAATGATTGTCATTTATGAAAGAAGTATATTTATACAAGAATGATTTCTGCAAAATATTAGAAGAATATCTTTATACTTATGGCATTTATTATGTATTACTTTATCATACTTTACCTACACTTTTAAAACTTAAAAACTTATGGTTTCTCTATTTTCAAAAAAGATGTACTTTTATTTCTTGGGAAAAACATATTTCATGAGTGATTCTCTTAAAAGTTCATGTTTTGGAATCTCATTGTAATACTAAGTACAAACCATTTTTCTTAGTGTACTAAAGAAAGTCAGTGGCAAAGGATATAATGATCCAATACCACAGGCAATTTTGAAGAAAAGAGGAAATGGCAATGGACATGGTACAACTCAGCAGAGGACAAAGAATGCCCCATCTAATCTTGCTAAAACTCAAGGTAAAGCTGAAATAGTTGTGGGTATCATGGATATTACTTCCTTATGTAAGTTGGATAAGCAAAACTCAGATTTGGAACTTAAGTAGCAAATAAGACATAAGATGATTTTACTTATTTTACATTTGTTTCACATGACAGAGATGAGAGTTTAGACAAGTATTTTGATGTTTTGGAGGTATTGGTTTGGTTTTTATTATCCTTTGTGGGAAAAATAATTAAGGGAATTGCTGGTTTATCTTTATTTGTGGTGCTTTTATAGAGTATGCCCATATTTCTTGACAGTTTCATAGATAACTGTAAGAATTCCATCTGTAAAACCAACACTAAAAAGCTCTAAAAATAATGGTATAGTCTAGATAGCCATTATATAGAGAGGAAGAATTTTAAAAAGGAAAGAGTACCATTTAGATTGCATGATTTGCTAACATAATAACTGATTTTAAAAATTACTTTTCTTTATACATTAAGCCTTCAAATGTATAAGAGCAGTTTGTAAAATCCTCAGAATAATTTTGGTTTACATTATGAATTAATACTGAAAATCAATTTAAATAATAAGGCAGAGAAAATTATTTATATCTTAGTAATAGCTAAAAATTAAACATTTAAAATTATTTGCTAGAACTGGGGGCATATAACTCAGTGGTAGAACACTTGTCTAGTATACACAAGACTCTGAATTCCGTCCCTAGCACCACAAAACAAGCAAACAAAAAAAGTGTTTGATAACGCTTTTTGGTCTATTTGCATTTGAATGCCCCAAAACATCATCTCTAAAACTAACCAGTATATACAAATGAATTCCCAAAGTTAATCTCTCATTCCCTTCAGGCAGCAGTTCTGGTTTCCACTGCAGATTTAAATTAATGAGCTACAATAATAGTGGTCTTCTTATAAGAAGTAAAATGGTTTTATTCATGTTTAAAGGAAAAAGGAACAATTTCAACAGTTTTCTATTTTCTGTTTAGCTTGCTTCTCATTTCCAGCTATGTAGAACACAGCCTTCCCCTCCCTGTCCCCACCTACCAAAAAAAAACTTCAGAGGGAAAACTTCCTTGCTCCTTTGGTCTAAGAAATCAGACTTTTTCCTCCCTCATATATTTATGCAAATCCAATTTTGGCATAAGGATCAAGGCTCTTGAGGAAGAGAATCAATTTTAACTAAGACCCTAAAATAGTCCCTATATATTTTAATAGAAAAATAATTTTTAAAATTTTATTGTATGACTAAGTCCTAATCTGTAATTGTCCATTTGATCATAGATATGTAACCTTTCATTGTTTTTATTTATTTTATTTTTCCTAAAGTAATTTAAAATGTTGAATTTCACACAGATTTAGAGAATATATTGTATTTCTGAACTTTCTTTTCTTAGGATCCCAAGGTGAATCACCAAATTCAGTAAAATCTTCAGTCTCTTCAAGGAAGTCTGATGAAAAGTTGGACCATAAGACACCTTCAGATAAACAAACACCTAAGAAAAAAGTTGTTAAACAGGGACTCACAACTTTGCCTAAGGTTAATGCAAAAACGGTGTCAATGCCTAAAACCCTGAATCAGTCAAAGAAAGGTGAAACTCTGAATAACAAAGATTCAAAACAAAAAATGCTTCCTGGACAGATTATATTGAAGACTCAGTCTTCCTCTCAAAGACCTTTAAAAAATGAAACATCTGTTATACAAAAAAGCGTATTTAATCATGTAGATGATAACAACAAAGACAGTGCTTCTGAACAGAAGCCTCACAAACCTCTAACTAATCTTGCAACCAAAATCAATGGCACAGAAGCATTCCAGTCATCATGCAGACCTGACCCACAAAAGCCATTAAGCAGTCAAGAAAAAGAATGCCAAAATATTTTAAAGCTGGATAAATCAGTAAAACAAGAACTGAAATCAGAACAAATTTGTTCAGGTAAAAGTGAAACAAAACTTCCCAATCACAAAAACACAAATTATTGCATTCCTACTGAAGCATATTGTCCTTCTGGTGAAAGTGATAGTGTAGATTCAAAATTTTATAGTACCAGTGCTCAGAAGTCCATGATTTCAAATCCAAATGAAAACTCCTTAAACTCTAATCCAATTTGTGATTTAGACTCAACAAATGTAGAACAAATCCATTTAATATCAGACAGAGAGAAAGAAATAGGGAGAAAAGATATAAATAGAACATCAAGCATGAAATGCATAAAAGATGTTTTATCTTGTATTCCTGAAAGGATAAATAGTACCTTAAATTCTGTTCAAGATGACAGAAAATCTAAAATTCATGTAGAAAAACCAACAGTTCCTACTCAGTTACCTAATGACTCTGCCATGAAGGAAGATAAACTTACTACCACAGACTCAGATGTTTCCTCCAAATGTTTTTCGGGACAGACATCAGGAAAAAATTCTCCTAAAAATATGGAAACATCAGAAACTCCAGAGAATCATGAAACTTCAGAAGCTCCATTCATGGGTCACTGGAATTTGAGTACCAATGTGCTGCATCAGAGAGAGAGTCCTGAATCTGACACGGGCAGTGCTACCACATCCTCTGATGACATAAAACCCAGGTCTGAAGACTATGATGCTGGAGGGTCTCAGGATGATGATGGGTCAAATGACAGAGGTATTTCTAAGTGTGGGACTATGCTATGCCATGATTTCCTTGGAAGAAGTAGCAGTGATACTAGTACTCCTGAAGAATTAAAAATATATGATAGTAATTTAAGAAT
Source organism: Marmota flaviventris (assembly GCF_047511675.1). NCBI lineage: Eukaryota > Metazoa > Chordata > Mammalia > Rodentia > Sciuridae > Marmota > Marmota flaviventris. The sequence continues at coordinate 78,298,936 of NC_092507.1, forward strand.
TGAAGTAAAAATGAAAAAGCAAAGTAGTAATGACATTTTCCAAGTTAACTCAACAAGTGATGATGAGATTCCTAGGAAAAGGCCAGAAATTTGGTCTCGATCCACAATAGTTCATCCTAGGGAAAAAGAAAATATTCCACGAGGCAGTGTCCAGTTTGCTCAGGAAATAGATCAGGTTTCTTCCTCAGCAGATGAAACAGAAGATGAGAGATCTGAAGCTGAAAATGTTGCAGAAAATTTCTCTCTCTCTAATCCAGCTCCTCAGCAGTTTCAGGGAATAATTAACTTAGCTTTTGAAGATGGAACTGAAAATGAAAGTCGTGAGTTTTCTGCAACTAAAAAGTTTAAAAGGTCAGTTTTACTTTCAGTAGATGAATGTGAAGAACTGGGATCTGATGAAGGGGAAGTCCATACTCCCTTTCAGCCTCCTCTAGACTCACTTTCACCTTCTGATGTTTTCGATGGTGTTTCTCATGAACATCATGGAAGGACCTGCTTTTCCAGATTCTCACAAGAAAGTGAAGAAAGTATTTTACAGTGTAAGCGGCAAGAAAAAGGCAATAACACATATAAAAATGAAAGCACTCTTTTGGGTCTTAATAGCATTGACTCTTCAAGAAAAGAGAAACAGAGTGTTTCAGCCACTGACAAAGATAACACATTAGATGTCCTGTCCAAAGGAAGCAGGCAGTTTTTTCCAGAGAATAAAAAAGTAAATGGTGGAAACAGTATGACTAATGATGTTCAGCAACGCAGCAAATTCTTGGATAGTGACATAAAATCTCAAGAAAGGCCATGTCATTTGGAGCTTCATCAAAGAGAACCCAATTCTGACACACCAAAGAACAACTCTATGAAATCTCTAGACTCCTTTCGGAGTCAAGTTCTGCCTCAGGAAGGTCAAGTGAAAGAGAGCCATTCTACAGCTACCGAAAAAGCTAATATTGCTTTATCTGCAGGTAATGTACAGAAATAGAAATGCTAAATGCATAAGAAAATAAGTTTATAGAGTTTTAAAGTTTTATGTAGCCCTGAATGTTATATTTTAGGTAGATAGAATAATTACTTACACAACAGTTTCAAATTTTTTTTTTAATTATTTATTGTTGGCTGTTCAAAACATTAACAGTTTCAAATTTTAAATGAAAATTTAAATTTCTTGATAATATGAAAATTAACTAGTTATTCATTTATTATTGTTCACCGAAAATCTTAGTGAAGAATTAATATTTAGTAAAAATTTTGGTTGTTTATTTGACATAACTAACCTATTAGGAGATTTTACATAAAGAGCAAATATAAAATCTTAGTTTGTTATTATTTAGTTATTTATGTCTAATTTAACATAAGAATTCTCAACTAAGAAATTTTATTATACATTGGATATGATTTATGGACTTGCTAATAATATATCTGAGGGCTGTGCAATAACTATAGTAATATGTAACTAAAAGCACTGAACTATTTTAACAACTAGATTATTACAATTTATATGCATTTTACAGAGAGTAAAACTTTCAGGATCAATATAATTCTATTCTAAAATTTTCAAGTAAAAATTAAATTTCCTTAAAGAGATTATATTTAGAAGCAATGATAATATATGAAAAAAGCCCAGGCTTATTTCATATGCACAGAAGATTTCCTGTCTAATTGTTTTATGTTTTTGTCTTCCTTATTATGGTAATTCAGACTAATGACCCACATTTGAAATATGCAATAGTGGCTGACTAACTATTGTATATCATAATCAAGAAAAATGCTCATCTATAATCCCTATTCAGCAAAATCATAAGAATAGGAGTTTAAAAAAAAAAAAAAAGTTGTACTTTTTTGTTTGTTTGTCCTTGCTTGAATCCTTCTTTGCATGTGCAATATAAAAATAAACCTTTAGATAAAATGTATTTATACCCCCTTTTGGAAGTGACTTACTTTAAAAGTCACCATCAGATAAATTGTCTTTTTTTTTCCTCTTTAAGTTTCTATTGTAGTAAATTAGATATATGTGTACTTTCTATGTTTGTGTTGAAATAATTTGTTATTTTCTGTATAAGTTTTCAAATTAAAGAATGAAAAATTATTGTTAGTTGCCTATGTTGATTTTGCTGCTAAATCTCACCCTTGAATTTTTTTAACGTAGACAAAGAAATGCCTCAGAACTTTTGTCAGTTTTGTATAAATGTTATTTTCCCATTTTGTAGTTTTTTGGGGGGCTATCACTGTTACATTGTATTAATATTGTACTACAAAACTCTGAGGAGTACCAACATGTGCAATTTTTACATTGTGTAGTATTATGAATTATTTCAGGAGACATAGATGATTGTGACACACTGGCACAAACCCGCATGTATGACCATCGGCCTTCAAAAACCCTTTCTCCAATATATGAGATGGATGTAACAGAAGCATTTGAGCAGAAAATGGAATCAGAAACACATGTTACAGATATGGATTTTGAAGATAATCAACATTTTGCAAAACAGGACTGGACTCTACTAAAGCAACTGCTCTCTGAACAGGACTCAAACTTAAATATTACAAATTCTCTTCCTGAAGATCTAAATTTAGCACAGTATTTAATCAATCAGACACTCCTTTTAGCACGAGACAGCTCAAAACCTCAGGGTATAGCACATGTTGACACTTTGAACAGATGGAGCGAACTAACATCTCCACTGGATAATTCCTCAGCAAGTATCACCATGGCTAGTTTTTCCTCAGAAGATTGTTCACCTCAAGGTGAATGGACAATTCTGGAACTGGAAACTCAGCATTAAGAGTCTTAACATTTTGGAAAATTTTAAACTGTGTCACTCCTTTATTTTTTGATGCCTATACTATATCTAAATTATAACTGCATTAGCCAGACATAGACTGTCCTTAATATTGAGGGAGTCTTTCCAGTTTATTAAAGTAAGCATAGTTTATTTATTGATATGCTATCACATGTAGAGGGAAAAAAAGTGTTTTTTCTAAAGTTTTTGAGCATGTTTTCTATAATTGTTAGAGAAATTAGGAGACTTCTAAGGAAAAACACTTGCTTCAGTTTTCCTTTCCTACCTGATCATTTGCTTATAATTCAAGAATTTAAAATGTGAATGCACAAGTATGTCAGTCTCTTTACCCTTTTACTTTTGTTCTGCATATGGTACCATAGTAGTTTAACAATAAAAAAAAAAACTTACTGTACTTGTGTCAGTTTATATAATCTGTGAATGACAATTTAACTCAGGTTGGGGTGGTTTAAGCCAGAAAATCTTGAAGCAAGTGTACCTCAAATTTCAACCACACTGTTAATAGGATAAGAGAAATAGAATTGCCTGTATTTCTCTTTTGGGGATATATCCAGAGAAAGGTATCTGCCCCTGTTCAAAAGCAGTAGGAAGACTGTCTATCTTACTTTGGTAGACTGCCTTACAGTTTAATTCATTTTGTTAGGAATATTTTGGAATTGCACCTGCAGTAGACTGGCATTAAATATTAACTTGAACAAATTAGAATAAAATAAAAAAATTAACTTAAAAATGGGTACATGTGGCAATTGAGGAGTTACTGAGTTTTAATTGTGTGTGTGTGAATGAATTTGTTCTTTACTGGTTTATATACTTTAGTTCCTTATTTGCTTGATCAGATTATCTTTCAGTCTAATTTCAGTAGAAAGACAAAAATAAATTTTTCTACAAAATTATCTAGGGGATAAAAACCTTTTCTATAGAATTCTGTAGGGACTGAATACTTTGACCTTTGATACTGGTGGATATTGTCCTTTAGGATAATGGGACTTCATATAGCACCTCTCTCAAAGCTTTATAGCTAACTCATAATTCCTCTAAAATATGTCAGAATTTCTATAAGATTTCTATAACTTTGTAGCTGCAATCTAGTTGTATAGGCCAGGTGACTTTTTGAAATATACCTATTTATAAAGTACTTTCACAAAAGGAGAGGGAAAGGGAAGAATTGGGGAGTGAAGTTGACCAAATTATGCTAGGTGTGTGTATGAATATATCACAAAGTTGTTTTTGAAGTAGTGAAGTAACATAACCAGGTATATTTTAAAAAGATAACTGTCCATAGTAATGAAAAGGACCTGATCTGGAGAAACACCCAAACTTGTCAATCTTAGAAATGGGGAATGGAGAAGAATTTGATAACAGAGACATTAGGTAGGTTAAGATTCTAGAAGATGGGATGGAATTTTAAAGTTTCTATCACAAATAATCCACACACTGAGGGCCTGATATGATTCCAGGATTTTTCTAGGACCTGGACTAAAAAGATGAATGACATAGAACCTTGTCCTTGAGTATCTCAAGTCAACTAAGGAGATAGATTGTTAAACAAAAACTGCAAAATAGTGATGTGAAGTGCCACAATAAAGCTCTGTGCAAAATATAATTAATGTATAAAGGACAGAGAAGTGATGGAGGAGTGCTCAGAGTAGTTGGGATTCACAAGACAAAGGAAAATGCACACCCTTGGCAGAAAACGAATACATTGGGAGTGAGGAATTCTGTTTTTTTCCATGTCACTAGAGAGAAGGGAATGGATAGGAAGGTCAAGAGATGAAGTTGGACAGCAAAGTGGAGTCTAGAAAGGAACATGATCAGATTTTCACTTTACAACATTTTGATAGCAATATGTAAGATACAGTGGGATAATAACGAGGGCAAGATGATTAGTGAAGGATCTTGCCTGAGAAAAAGCTTGAGTGGAGAGAGAAAAGTAAATATATTTGAGATCTAAAAGGTGGAGTTGGAGAAACTTAGTGTCTGGATATGGAAATTGGAGAAGTGAGTTAGAGATTTAGATTTTTAAATCTAAATCTAAAAAAGTGAAGCAGGCATAAGCATAAAGATGAATTTAATTTGGGGCATACTGAGTTTGAGATGCCTGTGAGATATTACAGAGGCTGAGGACAAACTATGGTTAAATAGAAGAAAAGCCTACAAAGAATACTGAAAAAGAAGTATTAAAAGTAGAAGTAGAGGCAGGCACACAGCACACACCTGTGATCCCAGTGACCCAGGAGGCTAAGGCTGGAGAATCACAAGTTAAAGGTCATCTTACACAATTTAGTAAGACCCTGTCTCAAAAATAAAATTTTTAAAGAGATGGGGATATATTTAAGAGGAAGAGTGCCCTTGGGTTCAATCCCCATGACTAAAAAGTAAACAGGAAGCCAAGATGAAAAGAATAGAGTGATGAATGAACAATCTTGTTACAAAATCAGAAAAGGGTAAATCAAGGTACCAGTTTCTATTTTGACCTATCCAATTCACAGGGATTTTTAAAAGTTTTTTTTTTAAATCAATATTAGCAACAGAACAAATTTGGGATTTTTGTATATTTTTTGGAAATTGCAAGTTACCTTTCCAGTAAGAAATTAGTGAATATCAAGAGCTTCACAGCTTCATGTCCTTAACCTAGTCCTTTCTCCTCTTGGGATCTACCATTTAAGAAATTGGTCACAGTTGTGCACACCTGTAATCTGAGAAATTTGGGAGATTGAGGCAGGAGGATTGCGAGTTCAAAGCCAGCCTCTGCAATTTATTGAGGCCCTAATCAACTTAGTGAGACCCTGTCTGAAAATGAAAAGGGCTGGGGTTGTGGCTCAGTGGCTAAGCACCCCTGGGATCAATCACACACACACACACACCCTCTGCCAAAAAAAATTAAAGATCTTGCCAGATGCAGTGACACATCTGTAATCCCAATTACTTGGGAGGCTAAACGGAGGAGCAAAAGTTCAAGGCCAGCATAGTGAGACCCTAAAGAGTTGGGATATAGCTCAGTAGTAGAGCAACTCTGGGTTCAATCTCCAGGACAAAAAATGACAACAACAACAAAAACACCTCAAAGATTTGCCTACAAAGTGTTTTATCAGAAAACTAGATATATTAGTAAAATTTAAAAGTAACTAAATGTCAACTATAGAAGAAAGGCTAAGTAATTTATGGTAAAGCTATATAACTCATGCAATGTTGAAAATTGTTTCCAAAAAAATATTTTTTAATAACAAGGGATGGTTCTTATAAAAAATAAATACCCAGGTTGTATTTTCATAATCATATTGTGTCCTAATTCTGTGTGTGAACATTTAAAATCTACTTTCTCAGCAAAGTTCAAGTAGACTATACAATATTGTTAACTGTAATTATTATGTTGTACCTTAGACCTCCAGAACTTATTAATCCTGCATTACTTTTATTTCCTTTGACCAACATCTTCTCATTTTTCCCAGGCCCTTGTGACTACCATTCTGCTCTTTCTATGAGGTTAACATTTTGAGATTCCTCATATGAATGAGATCATGTAATATTTGTCTTTCTGTACATGGTTATTTCATTTAATAATACCCTCCAGGTTCACCAATATCACAAATCAAAGGATTTCCTTCTTTTTTTAAGACTGATTAGTATTCTGTTGTATACATGTGCCATTATCTTTATTCATTTATCTTCTGTTGAACACTTAGGTTGAGTCCATATCTTGGCTATTGCGAATAATAGTGTAATAAAATAAACATGGGAGCACAGACATCTCTTTGAAATACTAGTTTCATTTCCTTCAGATGTACAGTATACCCAGAAGTGGTGTTTCCGGACCATCTGGTAGTTCTATTTTTGATTTTTTGAGGAAACTTCATTCTCTTTTCCATAATAGCTGCACCAGTTTACATCCCCAACACCAGAGTACAAGAGTTCCTTTTTTTCCATTCTCATTAACACTTGCTATCTTATGTCTTTGATAATTAAAGTTCTAACAGGTGTGAGGTGATATATCTCATTATGGCTTTAACTTGCATTTCCCTGATGATTAATAAAGTTGAGCATTTTTCATATACTTTTTAGCATTTGTAGGTCCTCTTTTGATAAATGTCTATTCAGGTCTTTTGCATATTTTATAGTTAGATTTTCTTGTTACTGAGTTGAGTTCTTTGTGTGTGTGTGTGTGTGTGTGTGTGTGTATATATATACACATATGTGTATATATATACATATATATATGTATATATATATATGATCAGATATATATGTCTTATAAGATAAATGGCCCATTATCAGATGTAAGGTTTACAAACATTTTCTCCCATTCTTTAGGTTGTCTGTTTACTTTGTTGATTGTTTACTGTGTGGGACCTTTTTAGTTTGATGCAATCCCACTTCTCTGTTCTTGCTTTTGGTGCCTGTGTTTGTGGGATCATATTTTTAAAAAACTAGATAATTTAGATCAATGTCAAGAAGCTTTTATCCCTGTGTTTTCTTCTAGTAGTTTTGTAGTTTCAGTTCGTATATTTAAGTCTTAATTTATTTTGAACTAATTTTTGTGTATGGAATAAGTCAAGGGCCTAAGTTTCTTCTTCTGCATGTGAATGGACAGTTTTTTCCAGCTTCATTTATTGAAGAGACAATCCCTTCCCCATTGTGTGTTCTTTGCACCTTTGTCAAAGATTAGTTGACTATAAACATGTGGGTTTATTTCTGGACTTTCTGTTCTGTTCTGCTGGTCTTGATGTCTACTTCTGTGCCAGTGTCATGCTGTTTTGATTACTATAGCTTTGTAGTAGCTATAGTACTATATAGTAGGCTGAAAAGTGAAGAGGAATTAAAGAAGTAGAACTTATTCTTTCAAGGAGTGTGACTGAAAAGGAGATGGTGTTGGCTTAAAGATACTGTTTTTGATTTTTGTTTCTGTTTTGAGACATAGTTTTGCTATGTTGCCCAGGCTGGTCCTGAAGTCCTGGGCTCAAGAGGTCCTCTACCCTCAGCCTCCCCAGTAGTTGGAACTGCAGGCACATGCCACCACACTCAAATGTGTTACTGCAGGAAGCCATCTGTGAACTGTACATGGATTAAAACCATATTGAATCCATTAGGCAGGAAAGTCTGGTATTGGGAACTCCCAGCAGCAATCCTAATGGTTTGAGAATGCCTGGTTCATGTGGCTTCCTACCTAGCTCCATCACAAGTTCAGCACAGCACCAGAGATGGGTGTGACCTGCTAAGAGTAAAACACCCTGCCTAGCTCCACCTTTATATCCTGTTTTTCTTGAAGAAGCAAGCACCTAGACAAGTCTCCTCCCACATTGAAACCTTATACTTACCAATCCCTTTGATCTGTACCACTATAAATAAAGGAAGCTGGCTCCATCTTTGTTAAATGCCTGCCCCTCTGGTCGGCTTAACCCATCACTGCATCTGCTCTGTAAAATATATTTCTGGTCTTTGGTGTCTATTTCGTGGTTCTACTTTCATAACTTTTATTTTGCAGCCGAACTATCCCTCCAATGGGAACCCATTCCCTCGCCCACACAGAACATGAGCAAGATGTTACTGTTGTTTTTAATTATAAAACTGTTTTAGGGGCTGGGGATGTGGCTCAAGCGGTAGCGCGCTTGCCTGGCATGCGTGGGGCCCGGGTTCAATCCTCACATACAAACAAAGATGTTGTGTCCGCCGAAAACTAAAAATAAATAAATATATATTTAAAAAAAAAAAACTGTTTTAGGGCTGGTACTGTAGCTCAGTGGTATTGTGCTTGCCTTGCACATGTGAGGCACTGGGTTCGATCCTCAGCGCCATATAAAAATAAATAAGACTTTGTGTGCATCTACAACTTAAATTTTTTTTTAATCTTTTAAATTGTTTTAGCACTTTGAAAATAAGGAGTTGGGAATAATGAGTCAAGGACCATCAAGAATGAGGCAGGAGAACCAGGTACTGTGGCATACACCTGTAGTTCCAGCTACTCAGGAGATGGAGGCGAGAGGATCACTTGAGCCCTAGAGTTCAAGGCCAGCCTGAGCAATATAGCAAGACCCATGCCTCCTCTACCCCATCTCCAAAAAACAAAGCAAAAGAAAGAGTCAGAAGGTGGGATCAAGTACAAAGATAACTAACTTGACACAGGGCATTTCAAGGAACTTCAGGAGCATTTTTGTTTTGTTTTGTTTTGTTTGTTTTGTTTTTTTAGTACGAGGGATTGAACCAGGGGCACTTAATCACTTAGCCACATCCCCAGTCCTTTTAATATTTTGTTTTGAGAAAGGATCTCACTAAGTTGCTTAGGACTTTGTGATCCTTCTGCCTTCGCCTACTGAGTTGCTGGGATTATAGGCATGTGCCACCAAGCCCAGCACCAGGTTATGTCTACAACTGAAGCACTGATGCATGTGGGACAGCAATGGAATAGAAACCTGAAAAAGTGCATGCAAGCCAAACTAGGATGAATCCTGCAGGCCATGGCAGGGATTATGAGCAAGCCATTATGGGCAAACATCTTAAGAATTTTAAACAGGCAAATACATTACATGTATGACTTTTTCATTAAGATTACTCAAATTCTAGCAGGTAAAAGCTGATTACTCTTGATTGAAAAAAGAGATAATTTTCAATTTGGACATGACACATTAGAGATACAATTTAGACTTCCAAAGTAAACATAATGTCTTCCAAAACTAAGAAACCCAACAATCCATGACTTTTACACATGTTCACTCCATTTCCTGGTTGTTTTTTGAAGTGTAGTGGGTAGAAATGAGGACTTTGGCTTGGTTTAATATAATCTATTGCCAGAGCTATTTTGAAGTTGGAATTATCTACACATTCTTCTCTAGTGATATATTCTTTTTATATTTTAAATTCTGATAAAAGAATACTTTGAATCTCATTTAGCTAGATATTATAAGTTTCTATCAGTTATTATTGCAGAAGTTACTTTTAGAGTCCATGATTCACCTTTCATACAATTGTTCCTTAATTACTTCCAAACTTAGCCAATATTAGCATAATAATTTAATTCTAATATGAGAATTTCAATTCTACTGGACTGTATTTAATTTTTTTTTTTTTTAGTTGTCGATGGAACTTTATTTTATTCATTTATTTTTATGTGGTGCTGAGGATCAAACCCAGTGCCTCACACTAGGCAAGCACTCTACCACTAGGCCACAACCCAGCCCCTGACTGCATGTTTATAATAACGTTGCACCCTGATCAACTAAACATTGAATTTTTAAATCAAGAACATATAAAAAAAATATTTCCATGCAATGATATAACATTTTTCCCCAAAAGGGCTCTCATATAAAATATGCTGAGTTTTATGTTTTCTTTCCATTTTAAGCTCTGGTTCAGCCCAGCAAGACAGCTTAATTTTGAAAAATTGCAATTGAAATATACCTTCATTTACACAATCACATGTTTTAGGAAAGAATATGTCTACACCACTAATTATACTATTAGTTCCACGCATCTCTCAAAAATATAAACAATCAACTCTGTTAAATTAAATAAGCAGGAGTTCATTAGTTTGAATGTATAGCCATACTTTGAGTTCACACATAAAGAACTGCAACCTATTTTTTTTTTAAGAACTGCAACATAACTTAGTATGCAACACACTGAAAATGTAAGTAGGAAAACAGCTAAGTCTCAGTCAACCATAAGCTGTCAAGACTTTAGCCAATCTCAGTCTGCTAACTGATCAGACCATGTCCAAATAAGGCAATAGGTGGAGCTATCAGCAATGGAGTTATTTTTGTACTTCCTTTTCTGTCTATAAATAATGCCTGCTGCTGCAGAGCAGAATTGACTGAACCTTTTCTGGTTCTGAGTTCTTTCCAATTCATGAATCGTTCTTTGCTCAAATATCTCTGCTAAATCTAAAAATGTTGGAAGTTCTTCGTTTAACAACTTTTCTTATAAAAGTAGTTTTTTAAATTTAATTTTTAGTTCCTTTAACAACTTTTAAGAAAGTAAAACAATATCTTCTTCGAGTTTTTTGATTTAATATGAATTATAGAGAACAAATTCAATAAAATAGCATCCCATTGAATCAAAAGAAAATGGAAGGAAAGAATATAATAGTGGGAATTAACTAGAAGTCAGAAAAAGAGTAGAACTGATAGACTCTAAGAGCTGTTTACTAAAACCAAACTCACACTGGCTTAATGGAGAGGAAAGAATAAATAGAAACTATTAATAAGAAAATAACAAATTATATATAATAGCTACACATAATCACAGTTGAAAACCTGCTAGTTGAAAAAAAGTGCTAGCTGGTTCACTAAGTCATTTTAGAATATGAAGAAAGAAGAAAAACCATCACATGCAATTTAAGAAGACATCATAATGTGATTACTAAAATCTGAACAAAGCATAAAAGAGAAAATTATAGAATTATATCACTTATGATAATCATTGCAAAATACCAAAATGATCCAATAGTATATTAAAATAATACATGGCAATTTAAAAAATACAAGGTGATTGAATGTTGGAAGACTTTTCATATAGTACACCCAAACAAAAAAAAATCTCAATAGATGACAAAATTTAACTTGAAACAATGACATCAAATGTACTTTAAGAAAACATGAGTGATATTTTAATAAACTCTTGCAGTAAGAAAGCACATAAAGGAGCTGGGGATGTAGCTCAGTGGTAAAGTGCTTGCCTAGCCCATGTGAGACATTTGGTTCAATCCTCAGCACCACATAAAAATAAAAGTATTGTGTCCATCCACAATTAAAATATTTTAAAAAGAAAGAAAGCACATAAAAACAAGAAAATACATGGAACTTTGAAATAATAAAAAATAAGATTGATGATTTGGCCATTTAAAATTTAGAATTTAGTGGGTGGGGTTGTGGCTCATAGGTAGAGCACTTACCTAGCATGTGTGAGGCTCTGGGTTCGATCTTCAGCACCACATAAAAAGATAAATAAAATAAGGGCATTGTGTTCACCTACAATTAAAGAAGATTTTTTTTTTTAATTTAGAACTAAGATATAATCAAAATATAAATGGAATGAAAAGACAACAAGATAAATTGGGGGAATCTTTTTTCTTTTTAACAAAAATTAAATTGCAATCAGCCAGTAAACAATTAAAAAAAATTCTTCACCAGACTCATGCTTTAAAAAGCATTAAAAAAAAGAACAAAAAGAGGAAGCCTTTTTCAAAATATGAATCAATTCAGTAAGTAATAATACATTTAATATAAGACTATGTATGGTAAGTAAAAAAAATGAATGTATGCTAGTCCATTTTTATTAGGAATTACAAATGAAAACAAGTCAGATACTTTGTTGACTTCATTTAAAAGAAAGGAGCAAATCAGACTCAACTAACCAACTGAAGTATATTAAAGTAGAAAACTAATTCTATATTTTATTATACCATACATGTTTAAATTATTGGTCAAGTCAGAAACAAAAAAACACAATTTTTTTCTAATTTTCAAAATCAAGCTAAAATTTTGGGCAGATTACATTATAACTCAGTCCAAGAACAGTGTGTGGGATGATTGTGCTTTTCATAGTCAATGAAATAAGAAAATCTAAAAATTACTAAGGAGGAAACGAAAACACTTTGGACTGTCATATGTAGCACAAATGCCTGAGTCAATTTATATTACCACGCAGATTTATTTGCAGCACATCCGCGTCATGCAGCTTTTAGTGCCATCACAGATTTACCACTCTTATCTGCTGCTTTTTAATTTTTTAATTTCCTTAGAAGCAGGAAAAAATCATAAGATTAGTTCATTCTCCCATAATTTTTTCCTTAAAAATTACTGGTCATTTATCATCTATTTGTATGTGATGTTGACTTGATATCTTGTTAGAAATGAAAATTTGATCATAGATTCTAAAGTTAGTAATATTCTAAATGAGGGAATTCTTAGGGAAAAAATTATTGCATTTCCCCAAGTGATTGGAAAGATATAAGTGGTTACCTGAGTCATCCAGGGGAGTGATGCATCATTTGTCCATGAAAATAATCTCATTTTCATATTTCAGTTCCCTTTTAGCCACCAACAACATATCTTTATTAATTTGGCTGTTTGCCCTAAGGGAAGGTTGAAGTATGTATAGATTCTTTCTTTGATTTATATACTGAAGTCCTTTTAATAAGAAAAAAGAAGGAAAGCAAATTAGGAATATATTTGTAAGAAATATGACAAAGATTTACTTTATAATATACAAATAACCTATATATTAATTAGAATGGTTAACAGCCATATAAAAACTAGGCAAAGAATAAAATTATCAAAAGAAAAAATAGAAATGGTCAAAATACAGTAAATAATAAGATAGTTATATGCTAGTTATTAAAGAAGTACAAAGTCAAATATGCTTAATAATTTAACTAATAAAAATTAAACTATAAAACCCAATGTTGGCTAGAGTATAGTAACATTGCCATTGAATTCATATATTTCCCCTATAAGTGTAAATGGGTGCAAACTTTCTGGAACGCTCTTTAGCAATAGGAATAAGGATCTTAAAATTGTTATAATCATTAACTTGGTAATGTCACTTTTAGTAATTTAATGAGTAATCAGCAATAGTTGAAATATATACTTGAATATATGTAATATTGTTTAAAGTGCTGAAATATGGAAATTATTTGATTTTGTTTGCATTTCAGAGGATAGAACCCACAGCCTCAGGCATGTTAAGCAAGTGCTCTGTCAAGGAACTATATCCTCAACCCCTGTTATTTTGATATTAAACCACTTCAGTAAATTTCATGTTTGATAAGAATATTTGATGATTTGGGGGAATGTTCACAAAAAAATGAAGAAGTTATGTATTAATGTATATATATGTAATGTAACATATTTATAATAAAAACTGCTGTGATAGTCTTTTGTGTCAATTTGACTGAACTATAACATCCAGTGATTTAATAAAAAAAAAAAAAAAACTAGGCGTTGCTATGGAGAATTTTTTTTTTAGATGTGTCCAATCTCTAGACTCCTTTGACTTTTAGAAAAGAAATTGCCTTCCATAATGTGGATGGGCCTCATTCAATCAGTAAAAGGCTTTAAGAACAAAGACTAGTTGAGTCAGGTTTGATTACACACACTAAAGGAGGCTGAGGCAGGAAGATTCTAAGTTTCAGGATTATGTCAGCAATTTTGCAAGACCCTTTCTCAAAAAGGGATGGGGATGTAGTTCAATGGTAAATTGCCCTGGGTTTTATCCCCAGGAGAGAGAGAGAGAGAGAGAGAGAGAGAGAGAGAGAGAGAGAGAGAGAAGCTGTAGTTTCCTGGAGAAGCTGAAAAACTACCTTAAGAATGGAGTGTCAGTTCCTCTGCCAGCATCCATGGGAGCCTGTAGTTGACAGAATCGAGTCTGAAAATTCTCTGCTCCAATCCCTTCCAGACCACCAGGACCTCAGCTTTCTATTATTTGAAAACACTAAGAATAATGTCCCTGCATCAATTTTTACTAGAGTCAATCACCTGCCATGCCTGGAACAGGGGTTGTACCCAAATTAACCTTAGCTAATAATCATCAAGTGCATATCTATAAGAAAATGGGGAGGGCTGGGGATGTGGCTCAAGCGGTAGCGCACTCGCCTGGTATGCATGCGGCCCAGGTTCGATTCTCAGCACCACACACAAAGAAAGATGTTGTGTCCGCCAAAAACTGAAAAACAAATATTAAAAAAAATTCTCTCTCTCTCCCTCCCTCCCTCCCTTTTTTTTTTAAAAAAAAAAAAGAAGAAGATGGGGAGCCAGTGAACAAAAGAAGATGAACCCTAGGAGCACAAGGGAGACATTAAAGGTGCTGACAGGGCTCCCAAGAGCAATCACTTCATCTGTCATTTTAGGGGCAGACTGCAATGCCTACTTCTGGAGTCTGAAAGCCATCCTGGTGATCCTAAGGATTAATCACACAACCCTTTTTGTGAAGTGGTCCCCTTTAGAGAACAAATTTGCTGTGGGAAGTGTAGCACGACTCATTTCTGTTATTTCAAGTCCAAAAATGGTGGGTAAGCAAACACATTACAAAGTCAATTCACTCCACAGTCCTCAGCTTGGATTGGATCCCAACACTGTTTTTCAGGGTACATGATCGTGTGACTTTAAATGCAGAGAGTTTTCTGCCTACATTGATGAAATAGATGAAAAGCCAGCCAGTATGCTCTGGGGCAGCAAAATGCCTTTTGGTGAGCTGATGTCAGATTTTGGTGGCAAAGAATGGTAGCTGGGTCCACAAGGTCAGCTTCTCAACTGGTGGGAGCCCCCTGGCCTAGGTCAGGCAGGACAGCACTGAGTCTGTTGCCAATGCCTCAAAAAAGTGTGCAGGTCTCAACTCTGAAAAATGAGTTGCTGCCACTACAGAGTTTATTCTTTCTTTCTAAGAATATGTTGTAGCTGCTAGCCATGACTGTTGTCCAGTGCTCTTTAACTACAATGACCTTGATGCTTGACCTTTTTCTTCAAGCTAGACATTGCAAAACAGAGAATGAAGCCCAACATGCACAAGAAGGCCATGACTGAGAACTGCAATACAGCCTTGGATATGCTGCGCCAGAAGAGGATCACTCAGTCTATTTGTGATGCAGACATGCATGCAAGATTGTGGCAAATTTTATACTACTGATATCCATGGAGCCACAAAAATTTGGCATTTCAAGACCTTAGTCTTCAATCCAGGGCCTTCAGATAATGCAAAGCTGAGCAAGCCTTTGCCATCCAGTGTGAGAAGCATGGCTGACTCTGCCATTTGCATGATGGTGAGGCTTAAAATTTGTCCTCCAATTCTACCCATTTTCCTGAAAATGACAGGATTTCATTATTCATTATGGCTGAATAATGCTTTATTGTATATATACAACCCTGTTTTCTTTCATCTGTTGATGGATACCAAGGCTGACTCCATATCTCGGCTATTGTGAAGAGTGCTATAATAAACATGGATATGCAGATATCTTTTTTGTATGCTGACTTAATTTCCTTCAGATATATACACAAAATCGGGACAGCTGAATTGTATGGAAGTTCTAATTTTAGTTATTTGAGGAGGCCCCATGAGGTTTCCCATAGAGGTGTGCACATTTGCATTCCACCAATGGTTTTTCTAAAGGTTCTCCACATCTGTGCCAGCATTTGTTTTTTTGTTTGTTTGTTTTTTGGATTTCTTGATAATAGACATACTAATTGAGATAAGATGGAATGTTGTTATAGTTTGGATATGAAGTGTCCCCCCAAATCTCCTGTTAATGCAGGAATATTCAAAGGTGAAATATTAGGTTATGAAAGTTGTCATTTAATTAGTTCATCCTAGTTTGAATGGACAGATTTGGTGGAAACTGTAGGTAGGTAGGGCATAGCTGGAGGAGGTGGGTCACTGGGGAAATGCCCTGGAAAGGTGCCTTTTCCCCTTTGGCCCCTCCCCCCTCCCTCTCTTTCTCTGCTTCCTGACCCACCATGAGGTGAGCAGTTTTCCTCTGCTGAGCGTTTCCCTGGTGATATGCTGCCTCACGTTGGGCCCAGAGAATGGAGTCAGCCATCTACGCACTGAGGCTTCTGAAACTTCCTCTCAGTTATTTTCTGGGTATTTTGGTCACAGTGATGAAAAGCTGACTAAAACAAATCTCATTGTAATTTTGATTTGCATTTCCTTGATGGCTAAAAACATTGAGCATTTTCTCACATACTATTGACTATTTCACCACCTTCTTTTGAAAAGTGTCTATTCAGAGCATCTGTCCATTATAATTTGGTTACTTTTTTTTTTTGGTTTTTAAGTTTTTTTGAGTTATTTATATATTGTGGATATGAATCCTCTGTCAAACGAATAACTGGCAAAGATTTTCTCCCATTTTGTATATTGTCTCTTCAGTCTGTCAGTTGCTTTCTTTGCTGTCCACGCCAATACCATACTATTTTTGCTACTGTGTATCTGTTGTATGTCTTTTTTTTCTAAGTTTCTATGGACCTTTATTATTTATTTATTTATTTATATGTGGTGATGAGAATTTAATCCAGTGCTTCACACATGCCAGTTAAACACTTTACCACTGAGTCACAACCCAAACTCCTGGAGTATGTCTTAAAACCAGATATTATGATGCCTCTGTCTTTGCCCTTTTTGCTCAAAATTGCTTTGGTTTTGGGGGGGTCTTTAGTGCTTTCATATGACTTTTAGGATCTTTTTGTTTAAGTTCTGTAAAGAATGATGTTGGAATTTTGATAGGAATTACACGGAAACTATAAATCACTTTGGATAGTATGGACATTTTAGCAACATCAATTCTCCCAATTCATGAATATAGGAGGTCTTTCTACCTTTTGGTGTCTTCTACAATATCTTTCATCAGTGTTCTATAATTTTCATTGTAGATTACTTTGTAGTTTATTACATTGTAGTTTATTTCTAAGAGTTCTGCGTGTGTGTGTGTGTGTGTGTGTCTGTCTGTCTGTCTGTCTTTCTATGAGATTCCTTTCCTGATTTCTTTCCCAAGCAAATTCATTATTTATCTATAGAAAAGCTATTGATATTTGTATGTTGATGTTGTGTCCTGCTACTTTACTAAAAATGTTTATTAGTTCTACCAGTCTTATTGGTGGAGTTTTAGGTAGAAAGTATGAAACAATTGTCTAGGATATGAGAAAATAAATGGATTTACAGATAAAGTAACATTAAAAGCCCATTTTTCAAAATTGCTGATGCTGGTCACAAACTTGTGATCTTCTTGCCTCAGCCTCCCGAGTAGCTGGGACTCTAGGCGTGTGCCACTATACCCGGCTTGTATGTATGTCCTCTTATATGAGTAATTTTGACTTTTGTATTAGCCAGGTTCCCCAGAAAACAAAGCTTAAGGCAAAGCTTGCAGAACTAATTTTTTTTGGAGAGTTCAATCTCAAGAAAGCAACAATGAGGGGAAAAAGTAAAACAGGGATGAGGGAAGTAAATGCAGGGTGGCAAGTGACTGAGTTGCCCCCAGCTTCACTATAAAAAACTGACTTCTTCCAATCCCAAAAAACCAAATGCTGAATGTTTTCTTTGATATAAGGAGACTGATTCATAATGGGATAGGGAGAGGGAGCATGGAAGGAATAGACGAACTCTAGATAGGGCAGAGGGGTTGGAGGGGAAGGGAGGGGGCAGGGGGTTATTAATGATGGTGGAATGTGATGATCATTATTATCCAAAGTACAGTATAAAGATACTAATTGGTGTGGATATATTTTGTATACAATCATAGATATGAGAATTGTGCTCTATATGTGTAATAAGAATTGTAATGCATTCCACTGCATATATAAATTTAAAAAACTGGCTTCTTATTCACATAGGACATCTCTGGAAAGGTTAAGGGAAACTTTAAATCTTGGAAGTCTATCAAGGAGGAAGCGTGAACAATTCATCTGTTCACTCCTCCCTTTCACTCATTGCATGAAGTTTGCCCCATGGGATTTAATTCTGCTATATTTCCTGATTGTGCTATGGAACCCTCCCGGCAGCTACTGGAAGATCCAGAGCCCCTCTGCATCCCACTGAACCACTCAGCGCACACCACAGCATATATGCTGGAGTCAATGCCCACACTAGCCTTTAAATTCACATGGAAAGCCTGATTCAGCTGATGGGGTGAGGAGACAAAATAGAAGTTGAAGCATTAAGTAGTATTTATTGCAGGAATGCCATGAACTTTTGGTAAGGTGACTTGGGCTTGGAAGCAAAGCAAGTGCTTAGTTATGAGGGGTCAGAAGGATCTGAAGAGGTGAATAGATGAGTGCAGTATATCTCTATTTAGAATTGTGGTCATATTTATAATTCTTTAGATTTATATCTCCATTTGTTTCAATGCTCACTGCCAGTTCTTACTCTCTCTCAGTTGGCAGAAAAATAGCTTCAAATAATTACTTGCTGCAATTTAGTATGGCAGCAAAGAAGTCTAAGGTTAATGAGATATTTTTGTTCTTTCTAAGTAACATCATTTATTTCCTTCATGGGTGTTTGAAGGTCACCTTCTGTAACTTAAAAAATTTGTCAGGGCACATCTAGATGAAGGTCTTTGTCATTTATTTTGCTAAAAAACATAGCTATTTCTTTCTGTCTGCTGTTATGGGATTTTCTCCCCCCCCCCTTGTTTTTGTCACTAATTCATGAGCACTAATTATCATCTATTTCTAACCTTTTTCTCTTTATTCTGGGGTGTCCCAGTAATCTTCATTACTGACTCAATATTCTTCCAGAATCAGGTCTTTCTTTGTTGCCAATGTGGACTGTAAATATGCAGGTTACATTTTGTATCTTTCCTGGGTTCCTGTCCTTTTTTAAAATATTTTTTTAGTTATAGATGAATACAATACTTTAATTTTGTTTATTTATATTTATGTGGTATGAGAAACGAACCCAATGCCTCACACCTGAAAGGCAAGTGCTCTACCACTGAGATATAACCCCAGCCCCTCCTGTCCTTTATTTCAGTCGCAATATTTTATACTGACTTTCCATTGTAGCCTACGCTTCTTCTTATACTTCCCAGATGCATGTTTGTACAACATGTACGGCTATTTAAAATCTATCAATGTTTTAAATAGTTTCTTGGGCTTTCTTTTGGATACAACAGATGATTTTTGTCTTTCCTTTGAGTCTTTATGCTGCCATTTCCTTTTCCTTGTTCTGAAATATTTTTTCACAGGCTCTGTGTTGGCTGTTTTAGTCTTTTATTCACCTTCCTATAAGTAGGAGGCCACAGATCTAGAATTTATCAACAGATGGAATGTTTAAGTTTTTCTGGGTCCTGCTGCCTATTCATTTGCATACAAACCAGTTCTTATTTTAATTTCTGTGTATACAGGGCACTCAGTATTACTGCAGTTTTGCTTAGCTGGATTTTCCTACATCATTGTCTGATCATCCGTTACTCTGAATTGATAAATCACATGAAAAACTATAATTTCCAGCTCTCATTGCTCTTGGACTTAATTTTTGTCTTATTCCCTGCCTACATTTCTCAACATGCAGTCTGCTCCCTGGTTCTGTTCCACCTATTTTCTTGGAGCTCTTATTCCTATGTATATAGAACAATAGGAGAAGGATAACGCAGGTAAAGGAAAGAAAAGAGGAAGAGGTAACTAATACAACTTGGCTGCCTCAAAAAACTGGACCTACCAGATAAAATGATGACTATAAATTTTCTAGCTGGTACAGATCCTTGATTTGAAGTCAGGGATAAAGAAGTAGTATGACTTACTACTTTTAGGACAGCATCTGATTCATATGGTAAAACTTGACTAGCTTTGAACTAAAACCTAGGTGGATTCTTTATCTAGTTCAGTATGCCTTAAATTTAGGAATTTTAGTTCTCAGACTTAGTTGCTTATTGGTATGTTGAATTTTTATCTCAGTTTTTGTTTTTTAGTTGTAGGTGGATCAATACTTTTATTTTTTATTTATTCATATGTGGTGTTGAGGATCGAACCCAGTGCCTCACACCCCAGTTCCTATCATAGTTGTTTTTAACAGATTAAGAGATTTCAGTTTCTTGGCTCCTGTTTCTTTGGGCCTGTGGTGGCACAGAATATCACAGTGGAAACATATAGTGTAGTAGGCCTGTTTGCTTCCTGAATGACAGAAATAGGAAGTGGCCAGGATCCCAATGCCACCTTCAAGGACATGCCTCCAATGACCTAACTTCATTCTCCTAGGCCCCGCCTCATTATCAAGAGGTTGTGAAACTTTTATGAGGCGGGGCCTAGGAGAAGGAAGTTAGGTCATTGGAGGCATGCCCTTGAAGGTGTGGTATTGGGATCCTTGCCACTTCCTATTTCTGTCATTCAGGAAGCAAACAGGCCTACTACACTATATGTTTCCACTGTGATATTCTAACCACAGGCCCAAAGAAACAGGAGCCAAGAAACTGAAACTTCTCAATCTGTTAAGACAAAATAAACCACTCCTCTTTTTAAATTGATTATTTCAGGTATTTTGTTATAGCATCAGAAAGTTGACTAACACAAATATATAGTTGGGCTGAGAATATAGTGTTGTGTCAGTTTCCTGTATCAAAGAAAACTGGTGAGAGGCTAGATCTGAAAATAGGCCCTTTCTTTCAACGGCTTTTTTCTACAGTCCCCTTCAGTCTATCTGTGTGCGTGTGTTTTACTTTGGACAGGGTTACAATGTCAGGTCAATAACATCAGGAATGAAGGAAAAACAAAGAGAACATGTAGTAGCGCCTCACAGGAAAATGCTTATTCAACATTTGCAATTGACTAAAAAGGAAAATATTGAGTATGTGCATTATCATAGGTCTATCAAAACATTCAAACCACTAGGTAGGGTAGAGAGTTTGTTGCTGCTTATGAATTGGGCATTCCAGGAAAAAACAGCTATTCTTTGTAGGGTTCATAACAGCTCATCAACCTGCAACTAATATGGAAATATAGCATTACAAAGTTTATGAAATATATATTTTTTATTGATTCT
This sequence comes from Marmota flaviventris, assembly GCF_047511675.1. Lineage (NCBI taxonomy): Eukaryota > Metazoa > Chordata > Mammalia > Rodentia > Sciuridae > Marmota > Marmota flaviventris. The sequence continues at coordinate 78,320,187 of NC_092507.1, forward strand.
AGGCTTTCAAGTTGAGGTATACGTTTTTAATCCAAGAAATCAATAATTTATGGAATTAATTTTTTATTATAACTTTCTCACAGCTGCTGAATTAAGAATGTTCTGACTTTAAGTAGAAATGTAAATTGAATATATTTCTAAGAATTCTAGGGAGCAGTGAATCATGGAGTTCAGCCATTATAGAGTTGCCAAATATATTTGTGTATTCAATTTCAATATATTTGGAGCTGAATCATATAGTCACCTTTAAAAGCACAACTCAAACAGCCTTGTTTGTTCTAGTAACAAATGACTCGCAGCAATATATAAATGTCCTGAATGAAAATTGTTAGGAGAGTTAGCTGTTAAACATTTCTAGCAAACACCTTTCAGGCAGACTAATTAGCCTGGACCCAGAAGAGCAAAGCTTGAATAAATAGTTCAAGCCTGAAAATAATAAGGCTAAGAATTTCAATAAAAATAGAAGCCTCCATTAGTACTATGCATCGTAAAGCTACTAACATTTTAAGCAGTCTGATATGTTATCACTGAAACATTCAATATTTGTCTCTATATATTATTGCTTAATAGATATCAGACACATTCTGGGTGCTAGAGAGTTATCCTTAAACTAAACAAACAAAAATCCTTGTTTTCATGGACTTTACCTTCCTGGGAGAAGTAAAAGTTCATACGCAATAAACAATGAGCTAATAAATATGTAAATTGTATAATATATTAGGTGACAAGTGCTATGAAAAAATAAGACTGTTAAGAGGGATAAAGAGTGCTTCACATTTTCCAACTGGGCATTTTCCAACAGGGTGGGCTTTCTTGGAGGTGGTATTTGAGCTAGGATTTAAAGGAGAGATAGTGAGCTAAGGGGGTGGGGTATACTTCAGACAGAAAGACTAAAGCCAAGGCCTTGAGGAGGAGCATGCCTGGAGGTATAGAAAACAGGGAGGGGGCCAGTGTGGCCAGAACAGAAACAGCAAGTAGAAGAGACAGTAATAGAAGAGTCCTACAAGGGAACTAGATTATCCAGGGTTTTGTAGGCCATTGAAAGAACTTTAGCGTTATCTATGAGAGAGTTGAGAGCCATTAGAGCATTTTAAGCAAAGAAGAAACATTATCTGACTTTTGTTTTAATCAGAATATCCTGGTTTTTATGTTGAAAAAGGGACCTTAAAGGACAAGGCATAAAGTGGGAGATCTATTAGGAGGCTCTTGCAATAATCCAGGTGAAGTTGATGATAGGTTAGACCAAAGAGGTGTTCGGACTGTAGGTATATTTTGAAAGTATAGGCAATACTATTTCCTGATACACTAGAAGGGGTATATAGAATAATCAAGGAATTTAACCTTAATAACAAGAAAAATGTGAGTTATAACTTATATAGAGAAGACTGTGGGTTGATACAGGTTTGGAGGGTGGAATTAGAAGTTCAGTTTTGGACATGTGAAATTTGAGCTGTCCATTAGTGGAATATGACATAGGCAGTTGGTTATATATATATGGGGTTCAGGGAAAAATCTCAGGGCTAGAGATGGAAATTTGGGGTTTCAGGAATGATATGTAGAGCTATGAGTTGATGACATCACCAAAAGAGTGAATATAGCTTGTAAAGAAAAGAGCTCCAAGGAATGAATTTAGAACACTTCAAGGTTAAGAGATTGGGGGCTAGGGTTGTGGCTCAGTGGCACAGCGCTTGCCTTGCACATGTGAGGCACTAGATTCAATCCTCAGCACCACATGAAAATAAATAAATAAAATAAAAGTATCGTGTCCATCTACAACTAAAAAAGAATATTAAAAAAAAAAGATTAAGAGGTTGGGTTCTGAGCAAGAACCAATAAAAGATGCTGAAAAGTGGCCAGTGAGGTTAGAAGAAAACTATGAGGGTGTGGAACGTGTTTCTAGAAGAGGAAATGGTCAATGGTAACAAATGGTGCTGATTGGTCAAGAAAAATTAGTAATGACAGTTGTCTCCTGGATTTAGCAATGACCTTGACCACAGCAATTTCTGTGGTATTGAAGCCAGATTTAAAGTTAGGTAGTCAGTGTAGGTAAATCGGGTCTAATATCGAGTAAGATCCAAAATGAAGGCCAGGAAAAGCAGAACAACTCTTGGAATGTTAATGAAGTCCAGGAAAAGCCCAAGGCCCAGAGCCCATCCCAAAGAAATGTTAATGAAGACTACTTCTTTGCCCCACCTGTGCCACACCCTTCGGGCCTTCCCACCTACATTCCATCACTGAAAAAACTATAAAAAGGGGAAACAACTGCACTTCCACCGATTCCATCTCTTGGGTCCCCTTCTTCCTCAGGGAGAAGTCTTTTCTGCTGACCTTTAATAAATCCTCTACTTTCTATTCTCTGGTGTTATTCTTCAACATTGGGGAAGCAAGGACTCGTCATATGGTCAACAGCGATAACAGTATGGTAGAAATGAAATAGCCTTAGTGGAGTAAGTTTAAGGGGTGCCAGGCGCAGTGGCGCACACCTGTAATTCCAGCTGCTCAGAAGGTTGAGGCAGGAAGATTGAGAGTTCAAAACCAGCCTCAGCAACATCGAGGCACTAAGCAACTCAGACCCCATCTCTAAATAAAATACAAATAGGGCTGGGGTCTCAGTGGTCAAGTGCACCTGAGTTCAATCCCTGGTACCTCCTCCACAAAAAAAAAAAAAAAAAAAGAATGGGAGAAGAGGCATTAAAGCAAATTATAAACACTTTTGAATTTTGCTGTACAGGAGAGCAGATAAATGAGATGATTATCTGGAGTAGGAAATAGGATCAGAAAATTTTAAGATGGTAATAGGCTATTTATTTACTATGGAGAATAATTCAGCAGAGAGGACAAAATTGATGATGTAAGAGAGGGAGAATTGTTGGAATGATTTCCTTCGGTAAGAAAGAAGTTCACTTGGATGGGTGGCCTTACATACGATCATGCACAGTTCATCCACTACTATTGGAAGAAAATCAGAATCTGAGAGTACAGATGATGGTAGGTGGATGGATGTGCTGATGGGCATCTGTGGAAGTTCCCTTGTAGATTTTTTTATACATCTCATTTAAGCAGTATTTAATATTTAAATACTACTAAAACTAAATCATGAAAAACTAATAGTTAATATTTCACTTGCTGAAAGTGAAGATGAGGAAGGAGTTTTGGAGATTTCAAGAGACATGTCTTAGTCCATAGGGCTGCTATAACAAAATGTCTTGCACTGTATAATTTATAAATAGAAATTGATTGCTCAGTTTTGAAATTAGTGAAGTCCAAGATCAAGATACCAGTAGATTCAGTGTCTTGTGAGGCCCCTTCCTCATAGATGACAACTTTTAACTATGTCCTCAAAGGGCAAAAAGGGCAAACAAGGTCCCATGGGCCTCTTTCATAAGAGCACTGATCCCATTCAGATCTTATAAGTGGATACATATGTGGAAGAGGAGCTATAGGAGTGGAGACGTGGCCTAGACATCTGATAAACTTAGGTTTGAATCCTAGCTCTTTTCTCACAAGCTAATAGCTTAATATTGCAAAGCCCCAGTATTCTCACGTTTGTAGAAAAACATATACCTCACAGCTTTTCTGGCAAAGATTAATGAAATCATGAGTTCTTAAACCTGGTAGGTGTGGCTAAAGCAGGTTCTTCAGTGTGTCCTGTCCTGCCTTGATACTGTTCAACAGGACCGGCAAAAGAGTATACCTAATTTTAATATTAGTTACATTAAATGCTAAACTCACAAAATAGTTAACTCATAGAAAAAATAAGCATTCTTCAAAAGATTTTTCCTGGAGCACCTCCCCTCCCTCCAGGAATTCTTTCTTTCTTATTTTTGGTATGTGGAATTGAAGCAAAGGGATCTTAACCACTGAGCCACAGTCTCAGGTTTTTTTTTTTTTTTTTTGGTCTCACTAGGTTGTTTATAGTTGTGCTAAATTGCTGAGGGAGGCTTCAAACCTGTGATTCGCCTGTCTCAGTCTCCTGAGCGGCTGGGATTACTGGCTTGCACCACCATGCCCGGCTAGGAATTCTTGTTTTACAAAGTAAGACACATAAATAATTTTGCATTCTAACCATTAGGCCGTAAACAAGTAATGGTTTTTCATTCTTTTAAAATTTTATCATTCTGAACACCAGTGCTTAATACCTTGCTAAGTAAGCTTCAGTTGGGGATGGAAACAATGAAGTGGTAAAAACTCAAACACAGAGAACCCTATATGTTAGTTTATAGCCATTAAGGAAAATCTGAGTCTTTCATGATTTGAATGAACGGGAAAGTCACTTTGATTTTATATAATAATCACAGTGCAAGAACCAAGCCTAATTTTAGAAAATTGTGAAAAATCAATTCCAGACAACCGTGCCCAAGACCAAAATCAAAAACAAAAAGAAAACCCTTGCTTCTCCCTAACAACTTCACTGTTGGCGCAAACCTGGGCCCTGGAAAACCGGGGACGTGGGGGCGTGGCTAGGAGGGTCTGCAGCTGCGCACAAGCCCAGCAGGCGCTTCCGGGCTGCTGCGCCTGAGGGGAGTGTTAGGCGTCCTGGGCCGCACACCTCGCACACCTCTGGAACGTTCTGGAAGTTTGAGAGTAGCTGGCTGAGCGGGGCTTTGAGGACCCAGTGCTCAGGTGTGTGTTCTCAGCCAAAGGAGAGAGGTCACTAGTGATGTGCCTTTTCATGTTTTTCTTTCTTTCTTCCTCCTTCTGCCAGCGTCTTTTTCTTGGACTTGGACATGGCGAGATAAAGTCTATCCCGGGGGGTTTTTGATGGGGTGACGGAGGACCCTCCCCACTCTTCGCCTGAGTCTGGAAAGGGTTTACCTCAGAGTTTTCATGCAAGATTGTTGAACTGCTGCTTTTAAGAAGGCCTGTCATCCAGCCTGTGATTTTATAATTTGTTTGCTTTAGGCTTTGATGGTCAACTAAAAGTCAATCGTTAAAAGACGCCATGAAGATCCAGGCCGGCTCAGGAGGCTCATGTGATGAGTGAAGGGACTGAGCAGGGAAAGTGATTTATTGGAGATTATTTTGCAGTGTTATACTTTATTTAAATTTGAAAACACTCTAGAGTTTGAGAAAAAGCCAGAACAACAAAGCCCAGAATTGGAGGGCCTTACAACTGGCAAATGCTTAAAGAGAGTCCATTGGGTCCAAGCTTTCTGTTCAGATGAGGAAGCCGGCCAACTGGAGGCCAAGTAATTTGCCCACAGTTGCATAGCTCTGGAGTGGATGAGTCCTCATCTTGGCAGTGGGTCTAGAAATTTGAGGAAGCCTTGCTGCCCAGCCATAGTTTTCTGATTCCTTCCTGATCCTTAACAGCACATTCTTGGGGATCTGTTGACCCCAATTTCCTTTCTTACAAGTGCACAAAACTAATTCTCTTGGCTTCAGTTAAATTAAATTGTTTACAATATCTGTGTTTTAAGGTGTGGAGATTTAAATGAACTTTTATTGTACGACTTTACTGATATACATACAAAGCAGTAAGTGCTCAAAAAAGGAACTGTAACCTTTGCATATATGCAATTAAGTGGGTATATTATCATACACTCCAACACTGTCATTAGCTAGACAATTAAATTATATGTGGAGGAAGGGTGACAGGAATAAATAAGAGCTGCAGTCCTTCCCCCAGCCAACTCATTTGATCACTCAAAAATAGTTTTTTGAGTGTCTGCTGTGTGCCAAGTGCTGGATTAGGTAAACTGGAAGGTGTCTCTGCACTCATGGAGCTAGTTAACTTGTCATTCTTTCATTCATGCAATAAATGAGGCAATTATAGAGCAGCTGGTTTCAACCCAGCAGGAAGGACTTTCTCATTATTAGAGTTGTTCAGAAGTAGGATGAAATGGCCTTGGGAGATATTAACTCACTATCACTGAAAGTGACTTTCATTTGGATTAGTTTCTAAATTTTGCTTTGAACTACTTTTGTATTAACATGGAGAATATAAATTTAGTTAACATGAAGTTTATGATTTAGTAGATGAAATGAGGTACATTTATAAACAATCATGTTGGGCAAAAATTGTTAAGTACTTAACATAAATATAAGGCATATTCTGACTAGGGAGGTCTCATTTAGTTTGAAGCAATCAGGGATAGTTTCTTGAAGGAGATAAGATTTTGAATGGGTTTTGAAAGAAAAGTAAGATTTTTTTAAAAAAAATAGACTGTTAGAACAGTTTTAGATTACGTAAAAATTGAGAACATAGTGCAGAGTATTTCCACATACTCCACATCCAGTTTATTATGAACATCTTGGACGTAGTTTCCCCTATTATTAACATTTTAGCATGGTACATCTGTTAGAATTAGTGAACCAATATTGTTATAATACACTGATTGTGTATTCATATATGAACACAGAAAATTTATGCCCAATTCATTCTACTGTCTTTCTTTTCCGCATCTCATCACTCTTCCCATCATTCCTCTTTGTCTAATCTAGTGAACTTACATCCAGGATCACAACCAAGATAGCACATTACATTTATTTGTAATATCTTCTTAGGTTTTTTGTTTGTGGGAGTTTGTTTTAAACTTTCTTTATTTTGATAACCTGGACTGCTTTGAGGAGGCTGTTTAAATAATTTCAAAGTTGCCCTTCTATTGGAACTCTTTTGATGTTTTTCTCAAAATAGGACAGGAATTGTGGTTTATCTGGAGAAAACCTATTGTATCAAATGTACGTACTATGAATGTGGTTTATGACCTAGCTGAGATTGGGTTTGTCGTGTTTTTCCAATGTTAGATTACCTGTCCCCAACACACTTCCATACTGTACTCTTTGGTAGAAAATTACAATGTGCAGCCTCACCTAAGAGACAACAAAGATGGTGCTAATTGAAGAAAGGTGAGTAAAAAGGAATAGAGGTGATAACAAAGATGGTGCTAATTGAAGAAAGGTGAGTAAAAAGGAATAGATCTGCCATTCACTTTTATATATGACCTTTATTACATCCTTTTAGTCTGAATTTCTCTAAAGGTAAATTAGATGATATTACTTTCTACATTTGTTGTTCAAAACTTAGCCCACACTGAATTTTGGTGCTCAGGTTTCTTGTGTTCTCTTTTAGGCATTACTCACATTATAAGAATATACATACAGGTTGAGCATCCCTAACCTGAAAATATGAAAATCAAAATGCTTCAAAACCTGAAACTTTGGGGATCAACATGATACCATAAGTAGAAAATTCCACACATCTTCATGTGATGAGCACAGTCAAAATACAGGTGCACTAAAAATATATTGTTATAAAATTATCTTAAGGCTATAAGATGTATGTGAAGCATAAATGAATTTTCTGTTTAGGTTTGGGTTTCATCCCCAAGTTATCTCATGAAATATATACAAATATTTGAAAATCAGAAAAAAAAATCCAAAATCTAAATCACTTCTGGTCCTAAGCATTTTGAATAGGGATATTCTATGTATGCATACGTATGTATGTGTGTGTAAATACATATATACATATTTGTGTGTGTGTGTGTGTGTGTGTGTGTGTATATATATATATATATATATATATATATATATATATATATAAATGAGTGTGTGTGTTTTCATTCCTTTACTGATATTTTTGATAGTTATGATTCCTCTGAACAGTCTTTAACTTTATAACCAAGTTTGAGTAATTTGAGTGTTCTTTCTCTCCTCTTGTCTCCCTGTCACCAGATAGGAGCTGAGGAGGTCCTCAGAAGAGAGAAAGGGACCTCAACTTGGCCTTGGCAGATTCTTGACTTATGCCACAGACAAGAATTTCAGATCAAGTTAAATGAGGCACAAGCAGAGATTTTTTTCAGAAAAGTAAATAATAGAGAAGGATATACACTCAAAGAGAGAAGAAATGTGGGCACTGGAGAGTGAGACATGCTTGTTTTGGTCTCAGGCTTCTTTTTTAATTAGATTTTTTTATTTGTTATTTTTACATATACATGACAGTAAATTTTTTAAAAAATATTTATTTTTTAGTTGTAGATGTACACAATACCTTTATTTTATTTTTATGTGGTGCTGAGAATCGAACCCAGTGCCTCATGTGCGCTAAGCAAGCACTCTACCACTGAGCCACAACCCCAGACCCATATACATAAAATATTTTTAGTTATAGATGGACACAATGCCTTTATTTTATGTGGTTCTGAGGATTGAACCCAGTGCCTCACATGTGCTAGGCACTCTACTACTGAGCTATGACCCTGCCGTAGTCTGGCTAGGCACAAAATCACGAGCCACTCAAACAGGAACAAACTTTATTTTTTGAAACTGCCGCCAATGTTCTGTACGCCCCCGGGAAGATAGCCGATCCAGAGGAGGTTCCTCCCCCGGAACTCCCTCCTACTGTACTTCCCCAACCAATGGGAACTCTCCAGGAGTCCCATAGCAGGCCAAGGTGAACAGCAGGAGTCCAATATCCATATGAATGCAAATCTTAACATAATCATATCATCTCAATGGCTAGCTGGCATCACCTTTCAACCAAAAATGCCATGCATCATATACTTGGCTGACTCTTAGCATCTCCCCCCTTCTGTTTAATTAAGCAACAAGCAATGTGGCTAGGGACCATGCCTGTTAGGTTTGTCCAATTCAACATATGGTTCTTACCCGTCATCGGAAAACTGACCTCTAGGCGTCAGCCTCCTGTCTTAGGTTGATACCACTGCAATTGGATCATACCCGTCACTGACTACTGGTCCAGCATATAGCCATACTTGTGGATAGGCCTATGCACCAGTAGGGGGGTGAGGTTCTTTGCCTCACCTCTGTTGGCCCCCAAATTTGGCCTTGGTGCCGGTGGGGGGGGTGAGGTTCTTTGCCTCACCTCTGTTGGCCCCCAAAATTAGACCATCACTAGTAGAAGGGAGGAGGATACAGAAATGCCACGACACCAAGTCAATTGACGGCTCCTAGGAAAAATTGCATCACTGGTGACACATCAGCAAAGATACGCTAGCACTACCATAATTCGCTGCATCAACAGATAGATAACAATGCATACAAGTGATACATAGTCCAGGCAAGTTCTGTAAGCAGTTCAAAGCGGAGGAATCTATCAATATGTCCATATCCTCCCAAAATAAATCGACTCATTGATTGAGCATTACTTGTTGAGTTATTACTCACTGATGTATCAGTTTATACAGTTTGTTGTGATACCTCTTGAAGAGGTTGTAGTTTGGTTTCATCTTTGTCTTCACCGGCACTGGGATGAAAATAGGAATTCTGACAATGATGCTAAAAAAAAATATGTAACATTTCAACAGGTACTAAGAAAACAATTTTTAGAACAATTTATATTATCCTGAACAGAATTATTAAATATAATGAAAAGGAAAGGTGAAAGTAAACAAACAGATCTGTTAACCTCCTATTTGTTCATATATTAAAACAATCCTCAACAGCTGTTTAACCAAATTAAACTATTAAAATCACGTGAATAATAAAAAAAATTTGGATCCATATTCATGAGTGCTCCTCATATATGATATATGGACATACGCACATATAGACATACAACACAAAACAGAAGTGTGCACACGTAACATACAACACATAAGACAATAGTAAAGGCCTTGTAGCTTTACCTAGGTGAAATCTCCATTGCAATGTTTAAAAACTCCACAGTCAAAAAATAAAACTGATCAGAAAAACATTAACCTAGGTCTGTATGAGCTCAAAAATAAACTAGAACTTTATGATGTGGGAAAAAGCAATAATAAAATAGATATTGAAAAAAGCATCCTGGTTAATCACTGTCGCAGATGTAAAAATAGCCAAGCTGGAGTTCTGGATATCAGCTGTTATGTATTTGAGTCAAATCATCTTCCTTTTGGTCTGTAGAAATTGTTTTGGTTAATCTCTCTGAAATCCAAATCGGCTGTTGTTCTCCCTGTGGAAAAACACAAACAGAGCTCCGACTCCAGACAATCACTGGGTCAGGACCTTTCCATTGTCCTGTTAGAATATCCTTCCAAAGTACCTTAGGCTTATGTACATTTTTTGGATACAAATGTGTTTCCGCAGCACTAAGCCCTGATGAATCCAAATTTAAAAAGTTTAGAGTAAAAAGGGTTATTTTAAGTTTATCTTTGGGGGATATATACCCCTTTCCAATTCCCTCCTTTTGTTTTAATAAGTACATTTTAACAGTTTGATGAGCTCTTTCAACTATGCCTTGTCCTTGTGGATTGTATGGAATTACTGTTATGTGAGTAATGCCAAATGATGAGCAAAATTGTTTAAAAGAGGTAGAAGCATAACCAGGACCATTATCTGTTTTTAACTGTTTTGGAACGCCCACAGTGGCAAAATTTTGTAAGCAATGAGCTATAACATCTTTAGTTTTTTCTCCAGCATGAAGGGAGCCCATCAAAAATCCGGAAGAAGTATCAACTGTAACATGCAAATATTTTAATTTTCCAAATTCTGGCAAGTGTGTGACATCCATCTGCCAAATATGGTTAGGTATCAGTCCTCTAGGATTGACTCCAAGATTAACTTGTGGTAAAAATGTCACACAATTTTGACATTGTTTTATTATATGTCGGGCTTGTTCTTTAGTTATTTTAAAACGCTTTTGTAAAGTATTAGCATTGACATGGAACCTTTTATGAAAATTTATAGCTTCTTCTATTGTGGAGAAAATATGTATGTCATGTGTAGATTTATCTGCTAATTCATTGCCCAAACTAAGGGCTCCAGGCAATCCTGTATGTGCCCTGATATGTCCTATAAAGAATGGATCTTTTCTGTCCCAGATTAGACTTTGTATAGTGGAAAACAAAGAGAAAACAGTAGAAGAAGGGGAAATCCTACCAGCATCTTCAAGGGATACTATAGCATTAACTACATACTGACTATCAGAAAATAAATTAAATACAGAATCTTTAAACATCATAAAAGCTTGTAATACTGCATTAAGCTCTACCTTTTGAGCTGATTGTTTGGGTACTAAAAATGTAAAAGTTTGATCAGGGGTAACTACTGCTGCTGTACCATTATTTGACCCATCAGTGAATATATTTGGAGCATTCATGATAGGGGTTTTTCTTATCATCTTTGGAAAAACTACAGGATGCTTAGACCAAAAAGACAACAAAGGATTAGATGCTAAGTGATTATCAAATGAAATATTAGATTTACACATGATTATTGCCCAAGTATGTAACTCATTAGCTAACTCATCAATTTGATCCATAGTATATGGAGTAATAATTTTATTGGGAGAAATCCCAAACACTCCCTTTGCTGCTTTTATTCCTTTGAGTATTAATTGTCCTACAGCCTCAGGATATCTAGTAAGAATAGTGTTAGGAGAATAAGATAAATGTATCCACAATAATGGACCTTCTTGCCAAAATACTCCTGTAGGAATATTTTTTGTTGGCAGTACAATAAATAATAAAGGCAAACTTATATCAATTCTATCCAAATGCATATTTTCCATATATGTTTCAATGATTTTTAATGCCTTTCTTGCTTCAGGCGTCAACATGCGGGGTGAATTTGGATCTGATGGACCTTTTAGAATATCAAATAAAGGTCCCAACTCTCCTGTTGGTATGCCTAGATAAGGCCTTATCCAATTTATGTCTCCCAATAACTTTTGAAAGTCGTTAAGTGGTTTGAGTTGATCTACTCGTATTTGAATTTTTGGTGGACGGACCGTGGTTGAGGATAATAGAACTCCTAAATAATTAATTGGAAGATTTAATTGTACTTTATCTATTGCTATCTCTAGATTATAATTTTTTAATAAGTTTGTAAGTGTGGCATAACATTCTAGCAATGTGTTTTTATCTTTATGTGCCAATAACATATCATCCATATAGTGAAATATTTGTAGTTCAGGATTTTGATTTCTAAGTTGCTGGATTGCTTTGTTAACATAAACTTGACACATAGTTGAACTATTAGCATCCCTTGAGGGAGTACTTTCCATTCATATCTCTGATCAGGACCTTCATGATTTAGTGCAGGGATAGTAAATGCAAAATGTGGACTATCCTCGGGATGAATTGGAATTGAAAAAAAAAAAACAATCTTTAATATCTATAGCTAAAACATACCAGGTTTTTGGTAAAGCAGACAATTGGGGAATCCCTGATTGAGCAGGTCCCATAATAACCATCTCATTATTAATGGCTCTTAAATCTTGCAATAATCTCCATTTACCAGATTTCTTTTTAATGAAAAAAATGGGAGTATTATGGGGAGATACGGAAGGTTGTATATGTCCCTCCGCTAATTGTTGTTTGACCAGGTCATGGGCTACTTGTATCTTTTCTTTAGTCAGGGGCCACTGAGGAACCCACACTGGTCTTTCTGATTTCCAAGTAATTTTGATTGTCTCAGTGGCCCTTTCTGAAAACCCAATCCATGTCTATTTATTTCTTGATCTATTTGAATTGGTGCTGTCATACCTTGTTCTTGTTCTCTTAATCTTTTTTCTTTCCTAAAGCCTTGTCTAGCCCTAGTAGTGGGTGCGTTAGGATTGATGTTATTTGTTAATGTCAAACCTAATTGATCTAGGACATCTCGTCCCCATAAATTTATAGGAAGATGATCCAATACATAGGGCTGTATAGTTCCTTCACATCCTTCAGGATCCTTCCAATCTAATACCATTGCACTTCTATGGGGATTAGTTGCCACTCCTAGGCCTCGAAGTGTTTGAGTGGCTTGTTGTAATGGCCAATGTTTTGGCCATTCTTGACGAGATATGATGCTAATGTCAGCACCTGTGTCCAGTAGCCCATTAAAGTCATGTCCTTGAATATTTAGTTTTAGCATGGGGTGAGAATCTAAATTGAAAGACAGCATAGCCCAATCTACACCTGTGGAGCCTAATCCCTTGGAACCTCTTTCTACAGTACAACTGGAAAATTTATCATGCAGGCTGGGTATTATTAATAACTGTGCTATTCTATCTCCTGGTGAAATTACTGATATACCTCTTGGAGAACTAGCTATAATTTTTATTTCACCCTCATAATTGGGATCAATTACCCCAGGACTTATCATAAGTCCTTTTAGTGTTGAAGAACTACGTCCCAATAATAAGCCTACTGTTCCTTGGGGAAGAGGTCCTTTTACTCCTGTGGGAATGATTTGAACTCCCATCTCTGGAGTTAATACTGCTCTGGCAGAGGCGCAGATGTCCAACCCTGTGCTCCCTCTAGTTTGTCTGATGAGGGATTTAATGGATAATGCATCCTGGGCACTACCTTGATGGTGCTGCTGGGTTCCTCCATTGCCCCGTATATTTGTGGTTTTGGGCCCCGGAGCATTCGGCCCTCCAGTCTGTTTTTTGGCAATGGAGCCTGATGCCTTTCTCCACGATATCGTGGGTAAACACTTGGTCCTTGTCTGTTTTTTGATAACGGAATACCCTCTATGGTGGTTTGAGAACGGCATTCATTAGCCCAATGTTTCCCTCTACGGCATCGTGGGCAAATACCCAGTATCTATTCCTTTGATACCTAGCTTTGTTAAACCCTCCTCCTATGGGGCAACTCCTTTTAAAATGTCCTGTTTGATCACAATTATAGCATGTTTTTGGCCTGGCATCTAAAGCCTGTTGTACTGCTGCTAAGACTTGCCCTTGTTCATTAATGTCTCTACATAATTTTATATATGTGTTTAAATCTTCATGTCTCCATGGTCTAATGACCTCTCTGCAGCAACGATTTGCTTGGTCATAAGCCAGTTGTTTTATAAATGGCATTGCCTGTTCTGTATCTCCAAATATTCTAGAAGCTGTTTGAATAAGCCTATCTACAAATTCAGCGTAAGGTTCATTAGTTCCTTGTATTACCTTAGATAATTGTCCTTGTAAATCTCCATGCCCCTGTAAAGTTTTCCATGCCCTAACCGCATCTACAGCAATTTGTGCGTATACACCAGGATCATATTCAATTTGTTGCTGTTGACCCTCATAAGGTCCTTTTCCTAATAACATATCTAGATTTCTTTGAGTGTAACCGGCTGCTGCATTTCGCCTAGCTGTCTCCATGCAAAATTCCTCATTGGCAACCTTCCATAACAAATATTGTCCTCCATTTAGCACAGATCGCCACATGTTAGCCCAATCTGCTGGCGTCATGTCTAAGTTGGTAATGGATTCGACCATGCTCACAGTGAAGGGTGCTTGCGGCCCATAGGTTGTTACAGCCTCCTTTAATTGCTTCACTGTTTTGAAATCTAAACGGTGAATTCATTGCCCTCCTGCCTGCTCAAGTACAGGGCATGCTAATCTTTGGGGTCCTGCCTCAGGATTCCGTCCATCAACTACGGGAGTTGAGGGCTGCTCGGCTGTAGATGGAGCTGTTGGTTGAATTACGCCCTCTGGTGATAGAACGTAGTAGCAGCCTCCTGTTGTAATTCCCCACCTGATTGTTGTTTTTCCTCTAAGCTTTCTTTCTTCAAATTTTCCTCTGTCTGACTAGCTCGAGAGACCTTCTCTTTTGCTTGACCTAACATGTTTTCTACCATAGTCTGGACCTCTAACAATTTACTTAACAGTTTTTCGGTTTGTTTTTTACTAGTTTCTAATCTACTATAAAGGTAACGCAACCCAATAAGATAGCATAAAACAAAACCGAAACAGAATGAAACAAAAACAGAACAAAGAATAGTTGTATCAATTTTCTCTTTCTCAGGGCCGAACAACTTCAAACCTTGAGCCAACCATTTTTCCCAGTTTGCCTGAGAAAATTCTAGGGATAGGCAGCTTGAAACAAAAACAAAATAAATCAAAACAAGAACACATTGTTTTTTGAAATGGTCACCCATTTTGTCGCCTTCCCTCAGGGGCGAGCAATTTTACTCACCTCCAAGCTTCAGGCGTTCCCCGTACGGGCCACCAAATGCCGTAGTCTGGCTAGGCACAAAATCACGAGCCACTCAAACAGGAACAAACTTTATTTTTTGAAACTGCCGCCAATGTTCTATACGCCCCCGGGAAGATCGCCAGTCCACACACGCGGCGTTCTCCCGGAACCCCCAGAGGAAGTTCCTCCCCTGGAACTCCCTCCTACTGTACTTCCCCAACCAATGGGAACTCTCCAGGAGTCCCGTAGCAGGCCGAGGTGAACAGCAGGAGTCCAATATCCATATGAATGCAAATCTTAACATAATCATATCATCTCAATGGCTAGCTGGCATCACCTTTCAACCAAAAATGCCATGTATCATATACTTGGCTGACTCTTAGCATGACCCCAGCCCAGTAGAATGTATTTTGACATATTATGCATACATGGAGTGCCGCAGTACGGTTGGCTGGGCAAAATAACCGGCGGGGGGGGGGGGCGTGACGAATAACTTGTGTACGTTGATACAGCAGGAGTGGGAGCCGTTTATTGTAGGACAGGAGCAGTATTTATACATTCCACACAGCTTATCTAATTAGCATAAACTAGATACAGCAGTCAACCAATAAGGAATCTCCACACTTAATGGCTCGCTTTTGTTACTTCTCAAACCACTCCCTCTGGCATTTTGCCAGGCACCATCCAGACTTGTTCCCCTGGCAAAATGCCAGGTGTTATTTTGACTTGTTTACAGACTCTAACAATGGAGTATAACTTCCCATTTTTTGTGGTTGTGCATGTTACACTGATTGTGTATTCATATATGAACACAGAAAAGTTATGTCCAGTTCATTCTACAGTCTTTTCTTTTCCCCATCCCCCTACCCTTCCCTTCATTCCCCTTTGTCTAGTCCTGTGAACTTCTATTCTTCCCTCCCTACCCGCGTTATTGTGTTTTAACATGTGCATATCAGAGACAACATTTGGACTTTGGTTTTTTCACTTAGCATGATAGTCTCCAGTTCTATCCATTTACTGGCAAATGCCATAATTTCATTCTTCTTTATGGCCTAGTTATATTCCATTGGGTATATGTACCACATTTTCTTGATCCATTCATCTGTTGAAGGTTGATTCCATAGCTTAGGTATTGTAAATTGACTTGCTATAAACATTGATGTGGTTGTGTCACTATAGTATGCTGATTTTAAGTCATTTGGGTATATGCCAAGGAGTGGGATAACTGAGTCAAATGCTAGTTCTATTCCACTGCTTTCCAGAGTGGTTGCACCAATTTGAAGTACCAATAGTAATGTATGAGTGTACCTTTTCCCCACATCCTTACCCACATTTATTGTTACTTGTATTCTTGATAATTGTCAGGCTTCTTTGAAAGAAAAATTTGTAAATGGTGAGCATGAAAGGTATGTAAGATGGTGTGGACTTAATGAGTCAGATTTTTTTTTTTTTTAACATAGAGCACAGAGCAGCTCATAGCCTGGTTTTTCTTAATGCTTATTGAATATTGAGGTTTTGTATGGAATGAGACCCAAAATTGAAATATCCTCAGGGAAGGCTCCATGGAAATGTTAAGACATAATCTAGATTACAAATCTAAACTACAAAATAATCATGAGATTTGAACATTCTAAGAAGAGAGTAGTAACAGACATGTAATTCTGTTATGAAACAAAGGCCACGTTTCCATTTAGTACTTTGAACACCCAAGGGGAAAAAAGCATTCTCTTAAGCAGAAAAAAATATTATAGGAATAATTTTTTATAGTATATGTGAAACCCTGAGTTTGATCCCTACCACCAAAAGAACAAACACCTTGTGAACATTGTGTGTATTTAAAAAAAATATATTTTTTAGTTGTAGTTAGACACAATACTTTTATTTCATTTATTTTATGTGGTACTGAGCATCAAACCCAACACCTTGCATGTGCTAGGCAAGTGCTCTACTGCTAAGCTACAATCCCATCCCCATTGTGTGTATTTCTTAATAGTAGTATTTACAAAGCATATATTTTGCTTTTGAGATGGCATCTCAAAACAACCCAGGCTATTTTTTAATTTCTGGGTTCAAGTGATCCTCCTGCCCCTACTTCCTGAGTAGTTGGGACCACGAGCAAGCCTTACTATGTCCAGCTTGCAAAAGTACATTTTAATAATGACTGCTACTTCATTTACTATGTGCCCCACTGTTTCAAGTGCTTTTTGTATATAGATACATGAATCTTGTCTTTTCTTCTCTCTCTTTTTAGCTATACTGACATTGAACACAGGGCCTTACGGATGCTAAGCAAGTGCTCTAGTGCTGAGCTACATCCCCAGCCCTTGTTTTTATTCTCCATATTTTTTTTAATATTTATTTTTTAGTTGTTGGATACAATACCTTTATTTTATTTATTTATTTTTATGTGGTGCTGAGGATCGAATCCAGGGTCTTGCATGTGCTAGGTGAGTGCTGTACCACTGAGCCACAACCCCAGCCCCTCCTCCATATTTTTTCTTTAAAATATACTTTTGAGTTGTCAATGGACCTTTATTTATTTAGATGTGGTGCTGAGAATTGAACCCAGTGCCTTACACATACTAGGCAAGTGCTCTACCACTG
The DNA here is from genome assembly GCF_047511675.1 of Marmota flaviventris. Lineage (NCBI taxonomy): Eukaryota > Metazoa > Chordata > Mammalia > Rodentia > Sciuridae > Marmota > Marmota flaviventris. The sequence continues at coordinate 78,337,628 of NC_092507.1, forward strand.
AGCCACCACCCCAGCCCCTTCCTCCATATTTTTTATTGGTGCATTATAGTTGTACACAATGGTGAGATTTGTTGTTGTATATTAATATATGCCCATAATATAACAATATAATTTTGCCCATATTCCTCCCCAGCACTCCCCGCCGCATCCCCTGGTCCTCTATTCTAGTGACCTCCCTTTGATTTTCATGTGATCACTCTCACCACCTTTCTTTTCCTTTTTTCTCCCTAGCTTCCACATATGAGAGAAAACATATGACCCTTGACATTCTCAGTTTGGCTTATTTACTTAATAGCCTCAAGTGCCATCCATTTTCCTGCAAGTGACATAATTTCACTTTTTTATGGCTGAATAAAACTCCATTGTGTACATAAACCACATTTTCTTAATCCATTTGTCTGTTGATGGACACCTAGGCTGGTTCCACAGTTTGGCTACTGTGAGTTGTGCTCTTATATACATGGGTCTGCATGTATCACTAGTATGTTGACTTTAATTCTTTAGGATAAATACGAAGGAGAGGTATAGTTGGGTCACATGAGTGTTCCATGTCTGGCCTTTTGAAGAACTTTCATACTGATTTCCATAGTGGTTGTAGTAATTTACAATCTGATTAGCAGTGTAAAAGTATCCCCAATCCTTTTTAAAATTTTATTTTGAAACAGGGTCTCATTAAGTTGCTCATGCTAACCTCAATATTGCAATCGTCCTGCCTCAGCCTCCTGAGTAGCTGGGATTACAGGCATGTGCTACCACACACAGCATGAACCTTCTTAATACCTCTATGAGGTAGGAGTACTATTATCCCTTTTACTGATGAAGAAACTGAGGGATAATGAAACTATGTGATTTGCCCAAGGTCAGATCATTTACAGCTAGTAGGTAATAGAGCCAAGGATTCAAATCAGGCAGTTTGTCTCTAGAGCTCATGCTCTTAGCTTTTTTTTTTTTTTTTTTTTGGATGTTGTGAGGGATAAAACCCAGAACTTTCAGAACTTTGGTAATGCTGGGTAAGCACTCCACTACTGAGCTATACCCTTAATGAATATTATTTTTATTATCTGATTTAATCCTCACAGAGTGCTATAAAAGAGGCACTGTTGTCTGCAATTAACAAGTGGGATACCTACATTTTAGAGAGCATGATGTGGTGATTGCCAAATGTACATAACTAGTGAGTGACAACTGAAATTTTAATCTAGGCAGTACCACCCCAAATTTATGCTCTTAACCATTATATAAACTTCTCTGATGCTGACTAGAGAGTTTTATAACATAACTTTAAATACTGTATATTTTAGTCTTTTAAAAATCTGAATAACTCTTGATCACATTTACTTTAGGTTTTAATCTAATATTTGAGAATTCCCAATATCTGTAGTTGCCAAAGTCATACTGGGTAGATCTTTAAATCTTGTCCTCTCCTAAATTTTCCTCAATTCCCAGTCCAAAAAGTCTTACTTAAAAGGAACTTCTCTTCCTCCTTTAAAACTCAGGTCATGTTGCAAGTGTTGTAGCATACCAGTAGTCTAAGCTACTCTGTAAGCTGAGGTAGGAGGATCTCATTAGCCTAAATTTGAAGATAGCCTGGGCTGTCTATAGTGAGACACTGTCTCAAGAAAAAGAAACAAGAAAACAGCTTAGGCAGTGCTGTCCTCTTCTGCTCTCCAGAAGTTTATTAATATAACCATCTAGGTGATTTCTGTGCTTTGAGATAATAAAAAATAGCAATTTCTTACAAAAATATAGGAAATCTCTGTTTTACTAGTCAGAAGTCCTCTGTTTCACACTGTTTTAAAAGGTCTTACCACTGAAAGAAAATGCTGTAAGAGCAAAATGGTATTTTTTTGTCTTATTAGCAGAGTAGGTTATTATATGTAAAAACTGAAGGTGTTTTTCTTTTTGGAAAATAATTGGGACACAGGAATTTCTAACTTTAACTTTTTTTTTCCCAGTGAATATCAAAGTGATTCAAAAAGGTTCTTTTTACTTTGCATAACAGAGAATTAGTTTTGCTTTCTTTGCTTGACTTCAACTACCTGGCATAAATTTTGGTTTCCATAGCAGCAAGAGTAAGTAACTGGTAATGGAGTAGCCCAAATTGCTGTAGATTTCTGAACTTACTTTCTAATGCAGTAGAATTTGCTAATATGAAAAAGGCACACTTGGGCTGGGGCTCAGTGGTAGAGTACATGCTTGGGATGTGTGAGATCTTGGACATTCTTAGCACCCCATAAGAAAAAAAAAAAGAAAATTATATACTCATTATTACTAAACCGTTTTATAGCTGTTTTGAAAACTGAGAGAGATTAACACATGTGCGTGTGTGTGTGTGTGTGTGTGTGTTTGTGTGTGTGTGTATAGTGAGGTATAATTGTATTATTGATATATGATAAATTGTAGTGCATAAGGTGATGTTTTGACACATTTATACACCTGTAAAACCAATATCACAATCAATGATTAACATACCCAACTCTGGGGCTGGGGTTGTGGTTCAGAGATAGAGTGCTCACCTAGCATGCATGAGGAACTGGGTTCAATCCTCAGCACCACATAAATATAAAATAAAGATGTTGTGTCCACCTATAACTAAAAAATAAATATTAAGAAAATACCCAACATCCTCAAAAGTCTCCTCCTGTCTTTGTATATCCCATAATTCTATATATAATATAGAATATATATATAAAGAATACATAATTCTATATATATTCTATTACCCCCCTTTTTTGTTTAGTTTTGTTTTTATTTTTTGTCACTGTGGATTAGTTTTCATTTTTAGAGTTTTATATAAAAGGAATTGTACCCTATGTATTTTTGAAGGAAAAGAGGAGATCTGGCTTCTTTCATTCAGCATAATAACTTTTGAGATTGGTCCAGGTTGTTATGTGTATCTGTAATTCACTCCCTAGGCTGGGGATGTAACTCAGAGGCAGAGCTTATAGTTAGCATGTATAAGGTCACAAATTTGATCCTCAGCATTGCAAAACAAAAAATAAAATTAAAAAGTTAATTCTTTTTTATTGCTGGTTTGTGTGCCATTGTATGAATTGTATGCAGTTTTGTCCATTGAATGGATAGATATATCCAAACACCTGTGGAGAATCATGTGCAATATTTCTAATTTTTGGCTATTACAAATAAATCACTTATGTATAAGACTTTGTATAGATGTATGCTTCCCCCTCCTTTGGTAAAATACTTAGGAGTTAAATGGCTGGATCATATGGATATATTATTAACTTTTTAAGAAGTTGAAAAACTTCTTTCCAAAGTGTTTGTACCACATACTTTCAACCAGTAGTATATAAGAGTTCTAATTCCCTGCATCCTCACCAACACTTAATGTGATTAATCTTTTAAATTTGAGCCATTGTAATAAGTTACTAGAAGTGTCTCATGTAGTTTTAATTTGTATTTCCCTAAAGATTAATTGAGTATCTTTCGTATTTTTATTTGCCATTTATTTGTCTTTGGTGAAGTATCCAGTTTTTTTGACTATTTTAAAAATAGGTTTGTTGTTTTATTATTGAGTCTTTAAAAATATATTCTAGATACAGTGATTTACCAGATATATGTTTTATAAATATTTTCTTCCACTCTGCATCTTATAGTTTTATTCTTCTAACAGTATCTGTTAAAGGGGAGAAGATTTTAACTTTGAAGAAATATGCTTTTGATTTGATATCTAAAGATTTTTTTCCTCACGGTCACAATGATACTTATAGTTTTATGTTTACATGTAGGTCCATGATTTACTCTGAGTTAAATTTTGTATATGGTGTAGGGTGTGACCTCTAAGTTCATTTGAAAATACATAGATAACTAATTGTTCCAACACCTTTTGTTGAAAAGACTATTCTTTCTCCATTCAGTTGCTTTGACATCTTAGTTAATCACAAATATAAGAGCTTATTTCTGTTCTCTATTCTGTTCCACTGCTGTATTTATCCTTGTGCTGATACTATGTGGCTTTGTTTACTGTGACTTTATAGCAATTTTTTTTAGTTGTAAATGGACACAATACCTTGTTTTGTTTAATTTATCTTTATGTGGTGCTGAGTATCAGACCTAGGGCCTCACTGGTGCTAGGCAAGCAAACTACCACTGAGCTACAACCCCAAACCTATAGCAAGTTTTTAAACTGGGTAATCTTAAGTCTTTTAACTTGGTTTTGCTTTTCCAGAATTGTTTGGACTACTCTAGATCCTTTGAATTTCCATATAAATTTTAGGATGAGCTTGCTAAATTCTCAGGAAAACAAAACGAAATCTGCTAGGATTTTGATAGAGATTTTGTATTGATTTTGGAGTCAGTCATGGTGGTACATGCCTATAACCCTAGCAATGCACGAGGATCATAAATTTAAAGCTAACCTCAACAATTTAACAAACTTGTAAGCAACTTAGCAAGACCCTGTCTCAAAATAAAAAATAATAACAGAGTGGGGAGAGAAGAGGAGAGGAAGGGAGGAGAGAGGGAAAAGGAGGGGGAACACTGTATGTTTATACACTTCTTTTGATAAATTTATTTTGAATTGTTTTCTTATTTTTGATACAATTGTCAATGCAGTTGTTACCTTAATTTTAGTTTTATATTGCTCATTGCTAGTATTACACGGTTGTTTTGCATATTGATATTGATCTTATTATCTTGTAACCTTGTTAAGCTTGCTTTTTCATTCTAGTAGTTTGTGTGTGTCTGTGTTAGTATGATCTTGTTGCAGAAATCCTATCTATAAAGATAGTTTCTTTGCTTTCAAACTTTGTTCTAGATATAAATGAAATGGCCTGAGCAGACATCTTTGCCTTATTTATTTGGGGGGGTGGGGGTAGCAGGGTAACAAGGATTGAACTCAGGGGCATTCAACCACTGAGCCACATCCCCAGCCCTATTTTGTATTTTATTTAGAGACAGGGTCTCACTGAGTTGCTTAGCACATTGCTGTTGGCTGGCTTTGAACTTGCAATCCTCCTGCCTCAGCCCCTGGAGCCGCTGGGTTTGCAGGTGTGTGCCACTGTGCCTGGCTTGCCTTATTTATATCCTAGTGAGAAAGAGTTCAAGTTCTTACCATCAACTGTGATGTTGGCTGTAGGTTTTTCATAGGTGCCTTTTAATATGTTGAGGAATTTTTCCTCATTTTTATAAGGGGACAGTCATACGATATTTGTGATTTCAATGAATAATTCCATACTATTTCAAAATCATTAATAATTGGAAAATTTGGAGACTAGATCAAATGTCCAGTGTAAATTACTATACTAATGATAGTGGTTAAATAATGTGTATACCCACACAACAGAAAGTTAAGTAACCATTATATATTTAATGTGTATACCCACACAACAGAAAGTTAAGTAACCATTATATATTTTTGAAAAATATATAAGGAGTATTCTTATGACACACTTGTTAAAGGAAAACATTACCTGTAAGGGTCGTGTCCAGCACAGCCAAATCAGCAGGTTCCCGCGAGGGCCATGGGAGATTGGAAGAAATAAGGCTCACATGTAGATTGTGAAATAAACAGCTGGGATTGGGTGGAGCGCTGCTCTCTGATGGAGAAGCAGGTCTGAAGAATGACACCAGCAATCTTTATTAGATATGTCTCATTAATCAGATTAAAGTCTATGTAAGCATTATTCTTTTTTTTAGTATTTTTATTTTGTTTATTTATTTATTTTTATGTGGTGTTGAGGTTCGAACCCAGGGTCTCACACGTGCAAGGCGAGCGCTCTACTACTGAGCCACAACCCCAGCCCAGCATTATTCTTTATATTCATGAAAGTTACAGAGTTAGTAACATTATGCAGCTTATTCCTCAGTTACATTCTACAGTTGCAATGTTAGGCACATTGTATAGCTCTCAAGAAAGTCCCTTGTTTAAAGTTACTATTATGGGGGCAGGTTCAGGACCCGCACAGAGCTGGTGAAACATTGTAGTTGTCTTAGCAAGACAATTCCTACATTCCTAAGAGCTATGCCTGAGAGCAAGGTTGAGGCTGGTAAGACTCAGAACAGAGCCTCCCCATGGAAGGTATTACCATAGCAACTGGGCATCCTGCACCTTTGCACAGAAACTTTCCCAGGTACTAAGTCTGCCGCAGTCATGAAGTCATCAGGGACCCCAATCTCAGACACTGGTTTCCAATCACTGTCACCGCTCTCCACATGTAAGTCCTACATATATGAAGAGAGCTACCATATTCATAGATGGAAAATCTTAATTACATGGAGTTTACTTTTTTTCAAATTGTCTTATAGATTAAATGCAATTTTAATTTTAAGAAGTTCTCTGGTGGCTTTTTCCAAAAACAACAACTAACATGATGTTTTTAGAATTTCTGGTAAAGAAAAAGGATCTAGAAATGGCTACAGCACTGTTGAAATTGAAAAATAAAGTAAGGGACTTCCCATGTAAATAGACTTTTCATAAAACTATGTAAGTTGAGAACCCTAAGATAGACTTATGCATACATGGAAACAATATGAGGCTCAGGTGGCATTGCAAATAACATGGGGATGGAGGGACTGCTGAATACATAATTTTGAGACAAGTAGATAGCCATATTTTATTTTCCTACTTTTTTTGGGTGGGGGGGAGTGCTAGGATTGAGGCCTTCCATAGGCTAGTAGGCAAGGGCTCTACCACTGAACCATACCCCCAGCTTAGGCAGCCATATTTTTAAAAAGTAAAATTATATCTGTCCTTCAGACTATGTTAAAACTAAAAAAGATGATAGATTGAAGACACATATGGGAGGGCAAGCTAAAAATCCAGAAAACATTAAAAATAATATTTACAATTATAAGACAGAAAGGATTTTTGCTTTTGTTTTTTTGGTACCAGGGGTGCTTAACCACTGAGCCACATCTCCAGCCATTTTTTATATTTTAATTTAGATACAGGGTCTTGCTAAGTTGCTTAGGGCCTCACAAAGTTGCTGAGGCTGGCTTTGAATCTATGATCCTGAGCCACTGGGATCACAGGTGTGTGCCACCATGCCTGGCTTAGGAAGGATTTCTTTTTTTTTTTAGTTGTAGATGGGCACAATGCCTTTATTTTTATTTTTTAAATACTCTTTTAGTTGTTGATAGACCTTTACTTCATTTATTTATATGCCATGCTGAGTATTGAACCCAATGCCTCACACATGCCAGGCAAGTGTGCTACTGCTGAGCCAAAGCCACAGCCCCATATAATACCTTTATTTATTTTTATGTGGGGTTGAGGATCGAACCCAATGGCTCACATGTGCTAGGCTACCACTGAGCTACAACCCCAGCCCCAAGGATTTCTTGAATAAGAAACAAAAACTACTAACTAAATGAAAAGTTTGATAAATATGACTATATTGAAATAATAATTTGCATGTATCAAATATTACCTGAAGAAGGGGAAAAGCCAATTCACAAGGTGGGAAAAAACATATCTTGCTGATAAAGAATTGATCTAGAAAAGAAATTCATGTTCACCTAGCAGAGAAGACATCATGATTATGAAGATGGTCCTCACAGGGTAAGACTTTTTCACTGCACTACCAGATGTGCTGAGCCCTGGGATTTCCCCAAATGTGGGAAACTTGGCTGCATAATTTGTGATAGTGAAGGACTGCACTTGCACTTTCCCCTGGTTACAAAAAGAAAAAGGAAAGGAAAGGAAAAGAAGAAAGAAAGAAATCCTACCAACAAGCGAGAAAAAGAAAAGGAATCTCTAATTGAAAAATGAGGAAAGACACAAGCATTTCACAGAGGTAGAAACATGGCTTAAATGTGTTAAGCCTTAATGTAATCAGAAAAGACAAATTTAGAGTACATTGAAATTCAATTTTATGCTACTAGATTTGCAATAATTTTTTTTTCTTCCCAATCATCTCAAAAACATATATCATAAATTTTAGCACACTGAATTTACTGAAATTCTCCTTAAGGCTGGTTTCCGTTGTATAGTGTTTTTATATTGTATTTGTTTTCCAGAATGGTCTTCCTTCCCTTAGTGCAGTGATATTCTTAGACCAGCATCATCAGCATCACCTGTGCCCTTGTTGGAATTGCATATATTCAGGTCCTATTCCTGGACTATCTTTTCAAGGATATTTGTATGACAAGTAGCTTTGTAAGATATAGTATTTCCCTCCAGAGTAGAAAGCAGAATTGCTTATAAAAGACTGGTTTCCTATACTCTAGTTCCTTTCCAATAGGATAATTCATTACCCTATGGGACCTGGCACAAGAAAACAATGATACTCTAGATGTAACTGCTATTGTTGTGAGTAAAAAAAAATTGCCTTTGGGGGCTGGGCCTGGGGCTCAGGGGTAGAGCGCTCACCTAGCATGTGCAAGGTGCTGGGTTCAATCTTCAGCACCACATATAAATAAATAAAATAAAGGTATAAAAAAATCACATCAATCTTAAAAAAATTGCCTTTGTCTCTGAGTTTTGGATCTAGTTATCCATGAAACAGTGGAAGGTTAGCTTTCTTAAAAATATGTTTTTAAATATTTTTTATTCTTTTTAGTTATACCTGACAGTAGAATATATTTTGACATATCATACATACATGGAGTATAACTTCCCATTTTTGTGGCTGTACATCATGTGGAGTGCAGCTCTCCACCCGCGAGGGCAGCTGAACTTAAGGTTGCTCGTGTGAATTTCTAGGGACACCAAATAAAACACACACACACACTTTACCTTTAAACAAGCTTCAGGATGGTTCCTCCGCTCTCAGCCTCAAGCTCCCCAAATGGAAGAGCGAGGGATAGTCACAAGAGGCTGGCGAGAGAGAGCAAGCATGTTTAGAAATGGGCTTTTATTGGGAGGACCCTCATTCTTAGAAAGTTCCATCTAAAAAGTTAAGGGGCGGAGTTACAAGGGGCATTTGAGTATAGTTTGACCCAAGGGCTATAGGGCGACATCTGAAATCATGTCCTCAAACTTTCTGGACCCGGGCAATGTCCAAGTCATTATGAGATATAGTGACGGTCAAAGCCTCTCCGCTCCAAGATGGAAGATGTGAATCATTCAGAGTGGCTCCCCACAGTGGAATTACACTGGTTGTGTATTTATATATGGACATAAGATACTTATGTATGATTCATTCTACTGTCTTTCGCATTCCCTTCCCCTCACTCCCCCCCACCCTGTCCCCTTCCAATCTGGTGAACTTCCACTCCCCACCCTCATTGTGTTTTAGCATCCACATATCAGAGAGAATATTTGGCCTTTGTTTTTTTTGGGATTGGCTTATTTTACTTGGCATGATAGTTTCCATTTCCATCCATTTACCAGCAAATCTGGCAGGTTAACTTTTTAGCTTGCAAGTAGAATAAAACCTTAAGACTTTTCACAGTTCTTGGTATAAGTCCTCTTTCTTTAAGGTAATGCTCTGAATTGAGAGCCATTGCTTCTAATTGTTAAAGCATAGTGTTGAACAAACTAAAGGTATATAAAAGACAGATACATTTATGCTTTAAAATGTTCACATTACTCTTTTTGAGAGAGAGAGAGAGAGAGAGAGAGAGAGAGAGAGAGAGAATTTTTTAATATTCATTTTTCAGTTTTCAGTGGACACACATCTTTATTTTTATGTGGTGCTGAGGATCGAACCCAGTGCTCCGCGCATGCCAGGCGAGTGCACTACCGCTTAAGCCACATCCCCAGCCCCCCAAAATGTTCACATTACTCTTAAGTTTGTTTCTTTCTTTCATTGGTTTGCTCATAAAACATACATTTATATATGGCTTTTTGTTGTTGTTGTTCTTAATTTTCTTAGATTGTGGTACCATTGGAAGCTGGGCTTATCTAAAGACGTACGATGGCTGAAAGTGGTGGGAAAGAAGAAATAAAATGGACGACTACAGTTATTATTAGCTCGTCTCTTAAGGTAAAGGGGCTCACTGAGCCATTAATCTTAAATTACACAATTGAAACTAATTTTCACATAAAACAATATTTTAAAAGATCCTTCATTTAAGTGTCCACAATTAGTTGTGGAGAGTACAAAGTACATAATAAACTATATGTATTTTAAATCTAAAGTATAAACTTCTTGCATTCATGTTCAACATCCTAAGTCTTTTAAGGCTGGAAATTTTCTCATGTTTTTTTTCTCTCTAAGCTTGCTCTAATAGACATGTTAATATATCTAGAAACAGTAAGGCATGTACATATGTGTGTATATATATATATATACACCTAGATACTTACATCGATATATGTGTGTATATATACATATACATGTCTGTGTGTGTATATGTGTATGTTTATATTTGTGTGTGTGTGTGTGTGTATATATATATACATATATATATATATATAATACATACATATATATATATATATATATATATATATATGTGTGTGTGTGTGTGTGTGTGTGTGTGTGTGTGTATATATATATGGATTTTTGAGAGAGAAATAACCAGAAATTGATCTTTATAGTCTTAGCAGCATTGGAAGGATGCTGTCTCTGTAGTTTTTTAGAGGAAGGGAATGGGAAGTTGAATACCTGAGGGGAGTCAGTCAGTTCACAGTCTTTTATACTCCCATCAATAATGTATGAGAATTCCAGTTGCTCCAAACTGAAAAATATTTTTCACTGGTTTTATAGCTGTTTTCTTTCAGCATATTGAAGATCTCATTTTATTGATTCTAGCTTCTGTTGTTAATAAGAGAACAGTCAGTTTAATGGTCACTCCTTTGAAAATTCCTGTCTTTCCTCTCTGGCTGCTTTTTACATTTTAGAATTCTATAGATTTAATGTGAAGATTAAAAAATCTTTTGAGGCTTCATGAATCTGTGAAATTATGTCACTTATTAGGTTCTCATTCATCATCTTTAATAATGCCTCTGTCCTATGCTTTCCCTCCTTCCACTCTGAACTTCTATTAGATCTGTGTTAGATCTTCTCATAATATCCTCCATGTATTTTGACCTCTCATATTTTCTGTTTGGGGGATATTATCATCAGTTCTATCTTCCATCGCAATAATTCTCTTTTTACTCCTCTTAAACTCAAACCTCCATTCAGGGATTTTGTTGTTGTTTATTTTGTTTTTCTTTTTTCGAATTGTAAAATATACATAGAGAAAATTCATAGAATATATAGAATCATTAAACACATTTATTATAAATAGAATACCCATGTAAGCTAATCAGGCCATGAAATAGAACATTACCAATTTCCCTTTCCTGTTAGGACTTTAATTAATTATATCAATGATCAAATACTAATTATATTAAATATTTATAACTTTTAATTACATAAAATGTTTATGACATAATTTTTCTATAACCATAATTTCCATATTTATTTAAATTTTAGTCACACAGTTAAATGGATTCAATACTAATATCTAGTCTTCATGCAAGAGACAGATCTAACACCTAACTTTATTAATGATGATTCATTATACAAGCATCATGCCCAGAAAAAACATTCTTTCCTGGAGGAGTCAAAAGTTATCAAGCACAACTTTTAAAAGTGTCCTCAAAAGCAGTGGAAGTCTGTGTTTTTGTTTGTTTGTTTGTTTTTTAAATATTTATTTTTTAGTTGTAGTTGGACACAATACCTTTATTTTATTTATTTATTTTTATGTGGTGCTGAGGATCGAACCCAGGGCCTCGCATGTGCTAGGTGAGTGCTCTACAGCTGAGTCACAACCCCAGCCCTGTCCTTTTTTTAATGCTTTTGTTAGTGTATTATAGTAATATATAATAGTGGGGTTCATTTTGACATAATCATACATACATGGAATTTAATTTACTTCATTTCAGTCTTTTGTGCTTCCTCTTTCCCTTCTATTCTCCTTTCTACTGTTCCCCTTCCACTACTCTAGTGGTCTTCCTTCTATTTATTTATCATTTTTTTTAACTGGTCCTTCTTTATAGATCTATATAAGGGTGGAATTCACTGTGGCATATCCATATCTGTACTCAGCATAATTTTGTCAAATTCATCCCACATTTCTTCCCTTGTTCAGTTGCTCATCCCTCCGCCTCAATTTCCTTCTACTCCACTGATATTCCCTTTATCTTTGTGAGATCTACTGTCCCCTTTTTCTCCCTTACTTTGTTCTAGCTTCTGCATATGAGAGAAGATATTCAACCCTTGACTTTCTGCGTGTGGCTTATTTCACTTAGCATGATGTTCTCCAGTTTCATTCATTTACTGGCAAATGCCATAATTTCATTCATGTTTATGGCTGGGTAAAACTCCAATTTGCATATATATCACATTTTCTTTAACCATTCATCTGCTGACAGGCACCTGGGCTGGTCCCATAGCACGGCTACTGTGAATTGTGCTGCTATGAATATTTATGTGGCTGCATCACTAGAGTATTCTGATTTTAGTTCTTTTGGGTAAATACTGAGGAATAGGATAACTGGGTCATATGGTGGTTCTATTCTAAGTCTTTTGAGGAATATGGATACTGCTTTCCAAAGTGGTTGTAATAATTTGCAGTCCCACCAACAATGTATGAGTGTACCTTTCCCCTCACACCTAGCCAACATTTATTATTATTTGTGTTCTTGATGATTGCCCTTCTAACTGGAGAGAGATGGATCTCAATGTAGTTTTGATTTACATTTCCCTTATTGTCAGGGATGTTGAGCATTTTTTCATATATTTATTGACCATTTTTATTTCTTCTTTTGAAGTATCTATTTAGTTATTTTGCCTATTTATTTATTGGGTTACTTGTTTTGGTGTCAAGTTTTTTTTGTGTGTGTGTGTGTGAGTGTGTGTGTGTTCTTATACATTCTGTATATTAATCCCCTGCCAGAGGACTAACTTGCAAAGATTTTCTCCCATTCTGTAGGCTTTCTTCATGCTCTTAATTTTTTTTTAAATTTTTTATTGTTGGCTGTTCAAAACATTATATAGTTCTTGATATATCATATTTCACACTTTGATTCAAGTGGGTTATGAGCTCCCATTTTTACCCCATATACAGATTGCAGAATCACATCAGTTACACATCCATTGATTTACATATTGCCATACTAGTGTCTGTTGTGTTCTGCTGCCTTTCCTATCCTCTACTATCCCCCCTCCCCTCCCCTCCCCTCCCCTCTTCTCTTCTCTCTCTGCCCCCTCTACTGACATTCATTTGTCCCCCTTGTATTATTTTTCCCTTTCCCCTCACTTCCTCTTGTATGTACTTTTGTATAACTCTGAAGGTCTCCTTCCATTTCCATGCAATTTCCCTTCTCTTTCCCTTTCCCTCCCACCTCTCATCCCTGTTTAATGTTAATCTTCTTCTCATGCTCTTCGACCCTACTCTGTTCTTAGTTACTCTCCTTATATCAAAGAAGACATTTGGCATTTGTTTTTTAGGGATTGGCTAGCTTCACTTAGCATAATCTGCTCTAATGCCATCCATTTCCCTGTAAATTCTATGATTTTGTCATTTTTTTTTAATGCAGAGTAATACTCCATTGTGTATAAATGCCACTTTTTTTTATCCATTCATCTATTGAAGGGCATCTAGGTTGGTTCCACAGTCTTGCTATTGTGAATTGTGCTGCTATGAACATCGATGTAGCAGTGTCCCTGTAGCATGCTCTTTTTAGGTCTTTAGGGAATAGACCGAGAAGGGGAATAGCTGGGTCAAATGGTGGCTCCATTCCCAGCTTTCCAAGAAATCTCCATACTGCTTTCCAAATTGGCTGCACCAATTTTTTTTTTTAATTTTTTATTGTTGGTTGTTCAAAACATTACAAATTTCTTGACATATCATATTCCACACTTTGATTCAAGTGGGTTATGAAAAGCCCAGGACTGGATGGGTATACAGCAGAATTTTACAAAACCTTTAAAGAAGAACTAATACCAATACTTTTCAAGCTACTTCAGGAAATAGAAAAAGAGGGAGAACTTCCAAATTCATTCTATGAGGCCAACATCACCCTGATACCTAAACCAGACAAAGACACTTCAAAGAAAGAAAACTACAGACCAATATCTCTAATGAACCTAGATGCAAAAATCCTCAATAAAATTCTGGCGAATCGGATACAAAAACATATCAAAAAAATTGTGCACCATGATCAAGTAGGATTCATCCCTGGGATGCAAGGCTGGTTCAATATATGGAAATCAATAAATGTTATTCACCACATCAATAGACTTAAAAATAAGAACCATATGATCATCTCGATAGATGCGGAAAAAGCATTCGACAAAGTACAGCATCCCTTTATGTTCAAAACTCTAGAAAAACTAGGGATAACAGGAACATACTTCAATATTGTAAAAGCAATCTATGCTAAGCCTCAGGCTAGCATCATTCTGAATGGAGAAAAACTGAAGGCATTCCCTCTAAAATCTGGAACAAGACAGGGATGCCCTCTCTCTCCACTTCTGTTCAACATAGTTCTCGAAACACTGGCCAGAGCAATTAGACAGACGAAAGAAATTAAAGGCATAAAAATAGGAAAAGAAGAACTTAAATTATCACTATTTGCAGATGATATGATTCTATACCTAGCAGACCCAAAAGGCTCTACAAAGAAACTATTAGAGCTAATAAATGAATTCAGCAAAGTGGCAGGATATAAAATCAACACGCATAAATCTGGGCTTTTCTTAGTTGGTAGTCTTTTGATGGTTTCTTCTATTTCCTCAATTGATATTGGTCTGTTTAGGTTGTCTATATCCTCCTGACTCAATCTGGGCAGATCATATGACTTAAGAAATTTATCTATGCCTTCACTATCTTCTAATTTATTGGAGTATAAGGATTCAAAATAGTTTTTGATTATCTTCTGTATTTCTGAAGTGTCTGTTGTGATATTGCCTTTTTCATCCCGTATGCTAGTAATTTGAGTTCTCTCTCTTCTTCTCTTCGCTAGCATCGCTAAGGGTCTGTCGATTTTGTTTATTTTTTCAAAGAACCAACTTTTAGTTTTGTCAATTTTTTCAATTGTTTCTTTTGTTTCGATTTCATTAATTTCAGCTCTGATTTTAATTATTTCTTGCCTTCTACTTCTTTTGCTGTTGTTTTGCTCTTCTTTTCCTAGGATTTTGAGATGAAGTATGAGATCATTTATTTGTTGGTTTTTTCTTTTTTTAAGGAATGAACTCCAAGCAATGAATTTTCCTCTTAGAACTTCTTTCAATGTGTCCCATAGATTCCGATATGTTGTGTCTGTGTTTTCATTAATCTCTAAGAATTTTTTAATTTCCTCCTTGATGTCTTCTATAACCCATTGATCATTCAGTAACCTATTGTTCATTCTCCAAGTGATGTATTCTTTTTCCTTCCTTCTTTTATCGTTGATTTTCAGTTCCATTCCATTATGATCAGATAGGATGCTTGGTATTATCTCTGCTCCTTTATATTGTCTAAGAGTTGCCCTGTGACATAATATATGATCTATTTTTGAGAAGGATCCATGTGCTGCTGAGAAAAAAGTGTAACTGCTTGATGTTGGGTGGTATATTCTATATATGTCAATTAAGTCTAGGTTATTAATTGTGTTATTGAGTTCTATAGTTTCCTTATTCAACTTTTGTTTGGAAGATCTGTCCAGTGGCGAGAGAGGTGTGTTGAAGTCTCCCATGATTATTGTATGGTGGTCTATTAGACTCTTGAACTTGAGAAGAGTTTGTTTGATGAACATAGCTGCACCATTGTTTGGGGCATATATATTTATGATTGTTATGTCTTGTTGGTGTATGGTTCCCTTAAGCAGTATGTAGTGTCCCTCTTTATCCCTTTTGATTAACTTTGGCTTGAAATCTATTTTATTTGATGTGAGTATGGACACTCCTGCTTGTTTCCGAAGTCCATATGAGTGATATGATTTTTCCCAACCTTTCACCTTCAGCCTATGTATGTCTTTTCCTATCAAATGCGTCTCCTGTTGGCAGCATATTGTTGGGTCTTGTTTTGTGATCCATTCTACTAGCCTGTGTCTCTTAATTGGTGAGTTTAAGCCATTAACATTTAGGGTTATTATTGAGATATGGGTTGTTGTTCCAGCCATATTTGTTTATTTATGTTACTAAACATGGTTTGTTTTCCTCTTTGATTATTCCCCCCCCCCTTTACTGTCCTACCTCCCACTGTTTGTTTTCATTGTTATTTTCCATTTCCTCTTCCTGTAATGTTTTGCCGAGGATGTTTTGAAGAGATGGTTTTCTAGCTGCATATTCTTTTAACTTTTGTTTGTCGTGGAAGGTTTTAATTTCATCTTCCATCCTGAAGCTTAATTTCGCTGGATACACAATTCTTGGTTGGAACCCATTTTCTTTCAGTGTTTGAAATATGTTATTCCAGGATCTTCTAGCTTTCAGAGTCTGTGTTGAAAGATCAGCTGTTATCCTGATTGGCTTACCCCTAAATGTGATCTGCTTCCTTTCTCTTGTAGCTTTTAAAATTCTCTCCTTATTCTGTATGTTGGGCATCTTCATTATAATGTGTCTAGGTGTGGGTCTCTTATGATTTTGCACATTCGGCGTCTTGTAGGCTTCTAGGATTTGGCATTCTGTCTCATTCTTCAAGTCTGGGAAGTTTTCTCGTATTATTTCATTGAATAGATTGCTCATTCCTTTGGTTTGAAACTCTGTCCCTTCCTGTATCCCAATGACTCTTAAATTTGGTCTCTTGATGTTATCCCATATTTCTTGGATGTTCTACTCATGGTTTCTTAACAGTCTTGCTGAGCTGTCTATGTTCTTTTCAAGTTGAAATACTTTATCTTCATTGTCTGATGTTCTATCTTCTAAGTGTTCTACTCTGCTGGTAGTATTCTCAATTGAGTTTTTAAGTTGGTTTATTGCTTCCTGCATTTCTAGGATTTCTGTTTGTTTTTTATAACCTCTATCTCCCTGTATAGTTGATCTTTTGCTTCTTGGATTTGTTTATGTAATTCATTGTCGAAGTGATCTTTCATTGTCTGATTTTGCTGTCTGATGTCTTCCTTGAGACTCCAGATCATCTGAAGCATGTATATCCTGAATTCTTTATCTGACATTCCATCTGCTGCAGCTATTACCTCTTCTAACGTTGAGTTGACCTGCATTGCTTGTGGTCCTTTCTTTCCTTGTCTCTTCATACTGTTCGCGTTCCTTTCTACTTGGTGAAACTGTTGTGCTATTGAATTTTCCCCCTATATATTTATATTGGTCTTGTATAGTTGCAAAGTCTCCCTCGCAGGCGCGGGCGGCGGCTCTGCCCCTCCTCCAATTGGGGCAATGTGCCTACCACGCCGGCAGGCCGCTGGGCCTGCTCTGCCGGTCGGTAGCAGGTCCGCCTACCTTGCAGGCGCGGGCGGCGGCTCTGTCCCTCTTCGGGCCTCTAGGCTTGTTCTGTCGGTGGTCGCAGTTCTGCCTACTTTGCAGGCGCAGGCAGCGGCACTGCCCCTCTGCAGGCCTCTGGGGCTGTTCTGTAAGTGGGTCGCAGGTCCGCCTACCTTGCAGGCGCGGGGGGGGGGGGTGGCTCTACCCTTCCTCAGGCCACTGGGCCTGTTCTATCTGTCGGTTGCAGGTCTGGCCTGTTCTGTTGGTGGTCACAGTTCCGTCTACCTTGCAGGCGCGAGGGGAGGGGGCGGCTCTGCCTCTCAGCAGGCCGCTGCTCCTCTTTTGCCGGTGGGTCGCAGGCCCACCTACCTTGCAGGAGTGATTGGAAGCTCTGCCCCTCCGCGGGCCACTGGGCCTTTTCTGTCGGTGGTCACAGTTCCGCCTACCTGGCAGGCGCGGGGGGTGGGGGGCGGCTCTGCCTCTCAGCAGGCCGTTGCTCCTCTTCTGCCGGTGGGTCGCAGGCCCGCCTACCTTGCAGGAGTGATTGGAAGCTCTGTCCCTCCACGGGCCACTGGGCCTTTTCTGTCGGTGGTCACAGTTCCCTTAATTTTTTTTTAACTGTGATGAAACTTTTAAATTTGATGACATCCCATTTATTGATTCTTAATTTTTATTTCTTAATCTTATGTGTTGGAGAAACCTGTGTTTTCTTCTAGCAGTTAAAAAATTTCTAGTCTAATTCCTAGGTCTTTGATCCACTTTAATTTGACTTTTGTACAGAGTGAGGGATAGGGATTTAGTTTCATTCTTCTACATATGGATATCCATTTTTCCCAAAACCATTTGTTAAAAAGGCTATCTTTTCTCCAACATATATTTTTGGCACCTTTGTCAAGTATCAGATGACTGTAACTCTTTGGGTTTGTGTCTGTGTCTTCTATTATGTCTTGTATTCTATTCTGTTGGTCTTCATATCTATTTTGATACCAGTACCATGTTATTTATTGTACTATATAGCTCTTTATTATAATTTGAGGTTAGGTATTGTGGTCTTCATGCTCAATATTGCATTGGCTATCCTGGGTCTTTTATTTTTCTAAATGAATTTCAGGACTTTTTTCCTAGTTCTGTGAAGATTGTCATTAGTATTTTGATGGGGATTGCATTGAATTTAGATAACACTAATGGTAATGTGGCCATTTTGACAATGTTAATTCTGCCTATTCAGGAACATGGGAGGTCTTTCCATCCTCTAAGGTCTTCAGTTTCTTTTTTTCAGTGTTCTGTAGTTTTCATTGTATAGGACTTCCACCTTCTTGGTTAGATTTACTCCCAAGGTTTTTTTTTTTTTAAGGTTATTATGAATGTGATAGTTTTCCTGAATTCTTTCTCAGAAGATTTATTATTGGAATATGAGAAAGTGATCAATTTATGTATGTTGATCTTGTGCCTCCTACTTCACTAAATTTGTTTATAACCTTTAGAAGTCTCCTGGTGGAGTCTTTGTGTCTTCTAGATGTAGAATCATGTCATTAGCAAATGGAGATAATTTGGCTTTTTCTTTTCCCATTTGTATCCCTTTAATTTCCTTCTCTTGCCTGATTGCTCTGGCTAGAGTTTTGAGAACTACATTCAATAGGAGTGGTGAGAATGGACATCCTTGTCTTGTTTCTGATTTTAGAAGAAACGTTTTCAGTTTTTCTCCATTCAGTATGATTTGGCCTTGGATTTGTCACAATGTTGAGATAAGTTCCTTCTATCCCTGTTTCTCTAGTGTTTTAAATACGAATGGGTTCTGGACTTTGTCAAATGCTTTTTATGCATCTATTGAGATAATTATGTGATTCTTATCCTTAACTCTACTTACGTGGTATGTTACATTTATTGATTTGTGTATGTTGAACAAACTTTGCATTCCTGGAATGAACTCATTTGATGTACTGTCTTCTTCATGTGTTTTTGAATGTGGCTTGCCAATTTTTTTTAAGGATTTTGTATCTGTGTCATTAGGGATAAAGTTTTCTTTTCTTGATGTGTCTTTATCTAGTTTTTGTATCAGGGTAATGCTGGCCTTATGAATTAATTTGGCAGTGTTCCCTCCTTTTCTAGTTTATGGAATAATTTGAAGGGGATGGCATTAATTTTGCTTTAAAGGTTTGGTGGAACTTGACTGAAAACCCTTTTGGTACTGGATTTTTCATTGTTGGAAAGATTTGTTTTTTGTACCAGGGATTGAACCCAAGGGGTGCTTACCAGTGAGCTTTATCCCCAGCCTTTTATTTTTTTATTTTGAGACAGTGTCACTATTTTAGTTAGCTTTTTTTTTTTTTTTTTTTTTTTGCTATTGTGACTAAAAGACCCAACCAGAATACTTGTAGAGAAGGAAAAGTTTATTTTGGGCTCATGGTTTCAGAGGTCTCAGTCCACAGATAGCCAGCTCCATTCCTTGGGCTTGAGGTGAGGCCAGACATCATATTGGAAGCATGTGGCCTAGGAATCAACTCACATGGTGATTAGGAAGCAGAGAGAGAGAGAGACTCCACTTGCCAGATACAAGATATACTCCGCAAAGTCATGCCCCCAATGCCCACCTCTTCTGGCCACATCTTGACTGCCTTTAGTTACCACTCAGTTAATCCCATTGGGGATAAATTAACTGATTAAGTTAAGGTTCTCATAACCCAATCATCTTTTCTCTGAACCTTCTTGCATTGTCTCACAAGTGAGCTTCTGAGGAAGACCTCACATCCAAACAATAAGTCTTGCTAAGTTGCTTAGGGCCTCATTAAATTGGTGAGACTCCTGACTTAGACTCCTAAATCGCTGGAATTACTGGTATGTGCCACCACACCTGGCTTCTATTTTTAATGTAGGAACTCAATACTATAAACTTTCCTCTTAGAACTGCCTTAATACTTTCCAGTGATTTTGATATATTGTATCTCTTTTCTCATTTGTTTCTAAGATTTTTTTATTTCTCCCTAATTTCTTCTGCTGTCCATTAATCATTCAAAAGAGTATTATTTAATCTCCAAATGTTAGAGTGCTTTCTGTTTTTTATCTCATCATTGATTTCTAATTTCATTCCATTATGATCTGATAGGATGCAAAGAATTATTTTTATTTTGTTTTTGTATTTTCTAAGATCTGCTTTGTGACCTAAAATATTATCTATTTTTTAGAGAAAGGTCCATGTGTCCCTGAGAAGAAAGTGAATTCAGTTGTCTTATTCAGTTGGCTTATTTGATTAATAGTATTTTTTTTTTTGTTTGTTTTAAGGAGTCTTTACTTAGTTTATGTATGGATGACCTATGTAATGGTGAGAGAAGTGTGTTGAAATTATCTACTATTATTATATTGTGGTCTGTATGATTCTTTACATTGAGTAGGGTTTGTTTTATGTACATAGGTGCACTGTTGGTTAGGACATAAATATTTATAATAATTTTATCTTGGTGTTGGATGATTCCCTTGTCTGCTATGAAGTAACCATCTTTTCTCTTCTGATTAATTTTGACTTGAAGTCTACTTTATCAGTAGGAGAATAACTACTCTTGCTTGCTTTCATTTTTCATTTTTATTTGCATCATATTTTTTTCCATTCATTTATGTTTAGTCTATGGATGTCTTTGCCTGTAAGGCAAGTCTCTTTGTTTTTTAATCCAATTTGCCAGTGTGTGTCTTTTGTTTGGATTGTTTAGCTCATTTACATTCATTGTTATTATAGAGAGATAATTTTCATTTCCTATGATTTTGATTTGTTTCTAATGCTTAATTTAAACTTGATTATCCTTTAATTAAATATTCTAGTGTGATTCATCTCTATGCTGGTTTTTATTTTTATTTTTTATTTCTTTTGCATGAAATGTTTCATTGAGTGTTTTGTAGTATAGGCTTAGTAGTTTTGAATTATTTTAGTTTATACTTATCCTGGAAGGTTTTTATTTTATCTTCTGTTCAGAAGGATAGTTCTGCTGCTTATAACAATCTTGGTTGGCACCGTTTTCTTTCTGGCCTTGATGTGTGTGTGTGTGTGTGTGTGTGTGTGTGTGTGTGTGTATATATATATATATATATATATATATATATATATATATATATATATATACATATATATAATTTCAAATCCTCCTGCCTTTTAGGTTCTGAGTTGAAAAATCAGTTGAAATCTGAATTGGCTACCTCCAAATGTGACCTGCTATTTTTTTCTTGCAGCTTTAAAAATTCTATCTTTAGTCTATATATTAGGCATTTTCTTTATAATGTGTCTTGGAGAGGATCTTTTTTGATCTTGACTATTTGGGGTTCTGTAGGTTCTTATAATTGGATTTCCATCTTGTTTCTGAGATTTGGAAGATTTTTCTTATATTATTTCATTGTGTATTCATTGGAGCCTTCTTCTATGCAAATGATTCTTAGATTTGGTGCCTTACTGTTATCCTAGATTTCTTAAATATTCTGATCATGGTCTCTTAACATCTTTTCTTTATTGTCAACTTTATTTTCAAAATTATGCACTTTGTCTTTAAGACTGAGAATCTATTTTCAAAATGATCTAATCTATTGGTGATATGTTTCATTGAATTTTGAATTTGATTTATTGAGTCTTTCATTTCTAAGGATTTCTGTTTGGCACTTTTTCAGAATCTCTTTATTGAAATGATCTTTCACCTCCTGTGTTTTCTAAGTTAATTATTTACATTTTCTTCTAGCTTATGGAAAATTTTCACTATGAACTTTCTAAATTTTCAATATTTCTTCCTCTATGGTGTCAATGGGATCATTTGTTTGAAGTGTTTTGGGCCCTTTGGGTGGTTTGTTCCCCTGAATTTTCATACTGCTTTTGTTTCTATCCATCTGCTGTGATCTTTATTACTTCTACTTTTATGCAAGGAACTATTTGGTGACCTTCTTTCTCTTAAGAGTCCCAGGCAGGCTGGGGTTGTGACTCAGTGGTAGAGCGCTCGCCTCGCATGTGTGAGACCTGGGTTAGATCCTCAGAACCACATAAAAATAAATAAACAAAATAAAGATAAAAAAATTCTCCCTTTAAAAAAAAAAAAAGAGTCCTAGGCTAGGTGAATATCCAGGTATTGATACTTTCACTCAATGTGTGTCCTCTACTGTTCTGAGTAACAGTACTTTTTTTTTTTGGTACCAGGGATTGAACTCAGGAATTCGACCACTGGGCCACATTTCTAGTCCTTTTATTTTATTTTATTTAGAGACAGGGATTCACTGAGTTGCTTAGTGCCTCACCATTGCTGAGGCTGGCTTTGAACTCATGATCCTCCTGCCTCAGCCTCCGAGTTGCTGGGATTACAGGCATGCGCCACCACATCTGGCTTGTGCCACCACACCTGGCTTGTGCCACCACACCTGGCTAACGGTACCACTTTAATAGAAGACTTTAAACCCTATTTTAAAAATTTTTTATTTGTACACAATGCATTTATTTTGTTTATTTTTTTTTTATGTGGTGCTGAGGATCAAACCCAGGGCTTTGCACGTGCTAGGCAAGCGCTCTACCATTCGCTGAGCCACAATCCCAGCCCCGCTGAGCCACAATCCCAGCCCCTAAACCCTATTTACTACAATAATTTTAGAGCAAAACCTCATATTAATCAGCATTAGAAATAACAAAAACTTTTTTATAATACTCTCCACATTTCCTCTAATCCAGGTATAAAATTGCAGTAATGGTCTTATTTTTATGAGTGCTCTAACATGCTCCCCTGTAGAAATGCAGAAGTTTCTTTCTTTTTTTAATGCTAAAGTGATTATTTGTCTTTGCACAAAAGAAATATCAGATGTTCTTTGGATTTGATTCAGATGATGAAATGTCTTCTGTGTTCTCAGTAGATGTATCCAACTCAGAAGTAGCCGCGGAGGACATTCAAGAACTCCCAGGGGCCATCAATTATTGATATATTTATATTAAATCTACTTTATTTAATATTGCTCTCAATTTGTTGATTTTGTTCTTTATTTCTGTTTTGTTCTTGCATTCTTTTTGCCTTTTGTAGTTTTAGCCTGAGAATATCATCCCATTTTTCTTTCCTTTCTTAGCATAATAGTACTACTTCTTCTACTGGTTACTATAAAATTTGCATTACACACTTATAACTAACATGAATCTACTTTCAAATAACACTATACTGTTTCATAGACAGTGTGAGTAGTTCAGGTAGGTATGATATAGATATATTTTATTATTTTACAATAATAAAATAATCCTCCTGTTCCTTGTATCATTGTTGTGATTCACTTTACTTATAAACATACATATATACACACTCATACATAAGATATATACCACTAAGTTAAGCTCTATCAGTGGACTGGTATACTTATTAAGTTAAAGTGTTCCTAATCCAATCATTTCACCTCTAAACTTTCTTATATTGTCTCACAAATGAGCTTTTGGGGGACACATCATATCTAAACCATGACCTATGAGTCTTAAATTTGGTCTTAATGTTGTCCCAGAGAAGTTGTTCATTCTATTCATAGTTTCTTATTTTTCCTACTCATCTTACCTTGTCTTCAAGCCCTGATATTCTTTCTACTGGATCTAGTCTATTGGTGAGATTTTCAACTGAGCTTTTTATTTGATGTATTAAGCTTATCATTCCAAAGATTTCTGTTTGGTTCTTTTTCAGGATCTTTATAAAAATGCTCTTTCATATTCTGCATTGTCTTCCTTAATTCATTTGGTTGTTTATTTGTATCTTTTTTGAGTTCATTGATTGCTTCAACAATCATTTAAAAAAAATTCTTTGGTATTTCATCCATTTTGTTACCTGTGGATTCATTTATTGGGGAGTTTTGAACTTTTGGAGGCATCATGTTGCCTTGTTTTTCTCTTATTTCTCATCTGTGTTGAGATTGTGCATCTGTTGAGATGCAGCCTTCTCTTTATAGTGTACCTTGGAACATCGATTTGTTGTGTAGTGTTGAGATTAATTTCATTTGGATTTTGTATTGTGGTTTCCCTGTAGCTTCTTAGGCTATTCTTATTATGTTTCGATGACTCTGTGTGTACTCTGTTGGAACCTGGTGGTGGGGGGGGACACCTACTTTCTCTGTTGGACTTGTGTAAGTGGGGACCCTCTGCTAGTTCAGGTAGGTATGATGTAGATAGTTGAATATGTGAGGTATACACCCCATATTACTCCTCCTGACTTGTTTGCACTTTATAATCTGAGAAGGTTTGGGAGTGACCTGTACTAGGCTCCTCATGGGTGAGGTGTTTCTGGGGGTGGAGGTAAGGTGAATATTCAGTAGTCAATCTTTAGGCTCTCCTCACATTTGGGGCTGGGTCATCATCAGGGTGATTTTGCCTCCACTATTTAAGTTTATGGGTGCATCAAGGGTTGAGTAGGATTAGGTCTTAGATGGGGTAAGGTGCAATTTCTCTCAACTGGGTTGGAGGTATATCTTAGCATCAAAGCACCCACCCAACATTTTCAAAGTGCTGGGTTCAAGCCCTAGCACTACTTTGAGAGGAGAAAATAACCACCAGTGATAGCAAGAACTTAAAAAGAAAACCAGATATCATCATAAAGTTGAAAATAACTTCTACAACTCCACTAGCCAAAGAGAAGATAGGCATTAATGAACGTAAAATTAATATAAAGGTACATTATAATGGGTAGAAAGAGTAAGAAATGATGAGAGAAAGAAAAAAAGATAATGGAATAGAAATGAGAAAGGAGAGAAAAATCTAGAGTTTAAAAAAATACATAAAATTAGATAATAGTATAAAATAGGGAAAACTAACTAGAATGACAGAATAAAGAATGATTCTTCCTTGCCAAGAATTTAAAATGGAGACAGTTTTGTTTTTGTTTTTTTTTTGCTTTTTTTGTATAAAGGATTGAACTCAGGGGCACTCGACCCACTGAGCCATATCACCAGCCCTATTTTGTATTTTATTTAGAGACAGGCCCCCCTGTGTGGCTTAGCACCTCACTCTCGCTGAGGCTGACTTTGGCCTCAGGATTCTCTTGTCTCAACCTCCTGAGACACTGGGATTACAGGCGTGCGCCACTGTGCTTGGTAAGACAGTTCTTTTAGAAGTCTCTAACTTTGGAATCTACCAGGTATCTAGGGGTTGTAGATTATAGGTGCAGTCCAGTGTGTTGGTTCTTAGTCCCAGCCTAAACAGGTCAGACCAATTAGGACATCTGTAGGCTGAACCCTGCCCCTCTTTTTCCACCACCGCAGACTAAGGCAAAGTTGTCCTAAGCAGGGCCTGAGGCCTCTGTCTTTTGCATCCAGGGCCAGTGGCTCAGTATCAATCTGAGTTGCTGGCCAAACCCTCTCACCCACCAAGCCTGTGAACCAATCCAGATTGCGCATCTCTGTTCCCAAGATCCTCAGTCATGTGCTTGGGGTTGTGGCAAATGACCAAATTGTGGTGGCTATTCTCTGAATACCTCTGTGCATGAGGGAAGCTACCAAGCCAGTGGGTTTTGAACTAAGGTAGAGAGCCCTAAGCAGTCTGCCACACCCACCTGTACCTCTCCCAGACCCAGCCCCCTTGCAAATCCACACACAGCTGTCTTGCTACTTGTCACAGAGGTCAATCTGCCAATTTTTTTTTTTTTAAAGAGAGAGAGAGAGAGAGAGAGAGAGAGAGAGAGAGAGAATTTTTTAAAATTTATTTTTTAGTTTTCAGCGGACACAACATCTTTATTTGTATGTGGTGCTGAGGATCGAACCACATATCCCATTGCTAAATCCCATCAGTGGATTTATGTCTCTTTGACTTTCTTGGAATGGACACCCACTAAGCCAGTGAAGAGAAGAGGCTGTTGAGTCTTGGGAGATTTAAGAAATGCAGTGGTTTGGGATCTCCCATGCAGTAAGCTCAGATCATGGAACTCTTCTTAAGGTGGCTCCCTATTATAGCACTATCCAAATCTGCTGGGAAGTGCAGGGAACCTCTTTTCCCACACTAGTTCATGATTGTGATCTGCTCAGACTGTGTAATTTGCTTGTTGGAAAACTCTGCCCCCTAAAGTTTGCTAAGAGTCTGTTTCAGCCTGTCAAGGGGGTGCTTCTTCTCCCTACTGAGCTATATGGCACTCAGTGTTTATGCGTTCCATTTCTCTTATTATTTTTCTTATTATTCTGAAAACCAGTATTTTCTGGGTTTTACCTGGTTACTGTCTCCCTAGAGTTGTACTTCAGTGCTTTTCTGTGGCCCCACTATATTAACATGTGACAGCACACCTTGTGTTTTGATTCAGTCTCTTGGAACACTAGGTAAAATTCTGAGTTCCTCTAATCTTCTTTCTCTCCTTCAGTTTTTTCCCCATGTTTTTTGTTGTGCATTATAATGATATATAATGGGATTCATTGTTTACATCTCTATACAAGCACATGATATAGCAATACAATTTGGACAGTATTGTTCTTCAGTATTTCCCCTTTCTCTCTACTCCTACATCAGTCTTCATGCTCAATATTGCATTGGCTATCTTGGGTCTATTTTTCTTCCAAATGTGATTGTTTTCCTGAAGGGTAGTAACATTAGTTTTGGAGCCTCGAACCACTGTTTGGGGACATGCGGGCCTGGCTGCTTGGAGAAAGATCAGATCCGTTTACACACTATGGGTGACTGCTTTTTGTTCTCCCATCCCAGGGAAAATACACACATTCTGAGGTGGCTGTGTCCTCTGGCTCCCTTTCCTTTACAGGTCTCTCTTCACTTTTCATGAGATTCTCCCACCTGTGCCAATGCCTTTCTTTTCCTTTTTCCCCTTTAGCTTCCACATATGAGAGAAAACGCTTGACGTTCTGAATTTGGCTTATTTCGCTTAACATAATGTTCTCAAGTTCAATCCATTTTCCTGTAAATGTCATAATTTTATTCTTCTTTATGACTGAACAAAACTTCATTGTGTATGTATACCACATTTTCTTCATCCGTTCATTCATTGACAGATACCTACACTGACTCAATAGTTCGGCTGTTGTGAATTGTGCTTGCTATAAACATGAGTATACTCTTGTTCACTTTTGAAGGGTAATTTCTTAAATACAGAATTTAGATCAGTGTTTTTTTCACCAGTTTAAACATCTCACACCAATCTCTTGCAGCTCTAGCTTGTGAGGGATAATCATGTAATTTTTATCTTTGCTCCTCTTACAGTCAGCTGGTTTCTTTCCAGAATTTTTTCAACAGTTGTGCCTAAGTATACCTTTTTGGAATTTTTCTTGCTTAATGTTCCTTGAGCTTCCTGGATATATGATTATATGATTTGGTGTCTGACATTAATTTGAGGAAATTATCAGTTATTGCTTCATTTTTTTTTTTAGTGCCTTTCACTTTATTTTTCTCTTTCTGATAGTCCCATATGCATGTTACACTTTTTATAGTTAGTCCCTGGATATGCCCCCTACCCTCAGCTGCTTTTTGATCTCTTTGCTTTTCAGTTTTGGGGGTTCCTATTGATTTTTTTCCTATTCACGTTCACTCTACTAATAAGCCCATCAAAGAAAGTCTTAATTTCTGTTTTTAGATTGTTCCTGTTTCTTATTAAGTACCTAGAATATTGAAGTTTTGTTAATATTATAAAGTCCAATATACTCTCTTCCACCAATGTTTTCAATCTACATATATGGGGAAAATTTAATTTGTGGTAATCTGTTTTATATTTAATCTCTGCACTGACTTTTCATAATATGTTATTAGCTGATTCTGTTGGGTTTTCAAGGTAGTTAGTGAAAATTTGTAATTAATGAGAATTTCTGATAGCTATCTCTTATTTTTATTTTTGCTGTGACCAGAGCAACCAAAACATTTTCTCATTTTAATGGGAATATCTCCAGTGTTTTATTATATATGATGTTACCAATTGTCAAAAAATATTCATCTCAGCTTAATGTATGCTGTCTTTCCTCTTAATCAGAAATAAGTGCATTATTTTTAAAATACATGCTTAGTGTTATCTGTTGATAAGAACCTAAATAACTATCTTTGCATTTCTTAATTAAAGTACCTGGTAATTGTGGATTTTTCTTCTATTCTTTTGAAATTTGGTTTGCTATTTTTTTTATCATTATTTACCAAAGATTGATGATCTATAGTTTTCTTTTTAATGTTATTTTCATAGGAATTAGGATAGTTTTCCTCCTCACTGCTACTCCAAATTCCTTGTGTGCCTAACAGTTTATGTAGTTTGGAAATTATTTGTACTTGAAGTTATTAAAGGATTTTCCTGGGCTATGGATATAATTCAGTGATAGACGACTGACCTATCACAAACAAGGTCCTGTGTTGGATTCTCAATGTTAAAAAAGGGGGGGAGGAGGAATTGGGTTCTTACTCAATTTCTGTGTTCATAATCTTTTAAAAAATGTGGGTTTTTCCTCTACTAGGTTTTTATACTTTATTCTGAGTATATAAGTTATAAATTTTACAAATACCCATTTAATAAGAGCTGTTAAATTTATTAAGCTGAACTTAATAATGAAATTTGCCATTTCTGTGAAATTTTCATATTGGCCTTCTTTTAATTCTATTGTGAACTACTAGTTATTAAGTGCCCTTTTTCATATCTGTTTAAATTTATATTTACTTTCATATGAGTAGATTTTCTAGATGTAATACTAGTTTTTTAAAATATATTTTTTAAATAATTTTATTTACTTTTTTTTTTAATGTGGTGCTGAGTATGGAACCCAGTGCCTCACCTGTGCTAGGCAAGCACTCTCTCAGCTATAGCCCCAGCTCCTAATACTAGTTTTAAAGGACATTAATGCCGCAGTCTGGCTGGGCACAATTCAGGAGCCACTTGTCAAAAGAAACGAACTTTATTTTTAGAACACACGCACCACACAGCTCTTCAGGAATTCCCTCAGAGCCCAACTGCCACCACCGACTTCCCACAAGCCTCTCAACCTCCCCCATTCCTCCTGCTTTTGAGGCCTATTGGCTGGGTTGTGTGGGCGGAGCCAAAAAAGTCCCCCAATGAGCAGCTCTGTGGTCTGAAAGGGCAGGGAAACAGCCCAATGAGCATCACCCCAGAGGAGCCAATCAGTTGGTAGCTAGAAGTTTGCTGGGGCTGCTGTGAGCCAATCGTCAGCTGGCAGCTGGAAGTTTGCTGGGGCCCCTTCGGCTGTGGCTCTCAACACATTAATAGATATTATATATTCAGGAAGGATTATTGTACGGGTTTTATTTGGAATACTGGTATAAACAAAGTTGAACAAGGTTTTTTTTGTTTTTTTTTTCTGTACTCCTCTTCAGAGGCTTTAATATGTTTAAACGTATTGTGAAACCCCCCCAAAGGAGACAAAATAATATTTCGTGTTAATTTTATGACTAAGGAATATTTTTGGGGACTATTTCATGGGATTAATAATCTGTGAAACATATTTTAGAAAATCTAATCTTAACTTCCCATTTATTTTGAAGAATCTACTGTATTTTTTTTTCCAGTAATGGGATTGAAACTGGAGTCTAGCACATGCTAGGCAAATGTTCTACCACTGAGTTACACGCCCAGCCCAATATATCAGCTCTTAAACTTATTTCTCTCAATTCATTACTTCTTAATTTTACCTTTCTTATTTCCTTTTTATTATCACTTTTAGTTGGCCCCCCAGTAAGATATGATTCAAATTCTTCAGCATGGCATATATGGGGTCCTCATAATCTGCCTGAAGTTATTCTTAACACTGTTGCCAATAACTGATTCATGTGTACCTTTCATACTCATCAGTTAAGAATCATACTTTCAAGTCTTCATTCCTTTTCCTGTTATTCTATCTATGCTCTTCTCACCTTTAAAAATTTTTTTAAAAAATCTTTTATCTGTAAATGGACACAATATCTTTATTTTATTTTATTCATTTTATGTGGTGCTGAGGATCAAACCCAGTGAGGCAAGTGCTTTACCACTGAGCTACAGCCCCAGACCTGTCTGATTATTTTTTATTGTGTTGGAATTTTTATTTGAAAGATTGTAGAAGCAATTGGAGGCCTAAAGTAATATTGGATTTCTCTAGAGAAGTCTTAATTCTGTGAGAGAATGAACCACTAATTCCCTATTTGCCAGGTTAAACAGAATTTGAATTTCAGATGAGTAATGCATTTAATGTAGGTTTGTCCGAAATATTGCATGAGTTATATCTACACTAAAAATTACATAATTATTTATAATTCAAATTTAACTGGATATTTTGCATTTTTTAAGAGAGAAAGAGAATTTTTTTAATATTTATTTTTTAGTTCTCGGTGGACACAACATCTTTGTTTGTATGTGGCGCTGAGGATCAAACCTGGATTGCACACATGCCAGGCGAGCGCGCTACCACTTGAGCCACATCCCCAGCCCAATATTTTGCATTTTTATTTGCTAAATCTGGCAACCCTAGCCATCAGTTGCTTATTGTATATGATGAATTAACTTTATCTCCTATGCATGTAGAATGGCATTAGTTATGGGAGAATTAAAAAAATAGTCACTCAAATAGTTTTCTTTGTTCTATAAAGAAGAAAGAGAAAACTGATAGAGAAGACTGATTGAGAAATGTTGCTCTAGGGAATGCTTCTGGAAGGTACTTGGGAGTACTAGTAATTCAGTATCATCTTAATATTTCTGGGATTGAAATGGTTTGAAGTTAGGCTTCATTCCCAGTGAGAGCTGCTCTACTTTTGTCAAAAACTTCATTTAGCTTTTCTTCTGCCTCTTTCTGAATTGTCAGATGCCCTCAGGGAAGATGTGGCCTAAATGCTAGGGTTATATCTTTGAATTTTTGTATAGAACTTCACCTTATAGGTTTTAACTATCCTGCTAGCTCTCTGATGCATTCAAGCAGATTTTTTTAATTGTCTAGTTTTTCAAGTTGCCTTCAGCAGGAGAGTTGACCTAAATTACTTAATCTGCCATTGCTGAAAGCAATGTACAGTTTTAAAACCTCAGAAGAAAGGGCCATAGTTGAACTGTAGGTCAGGATATAAGTAGCACAAAAAATACTCTCTTAGGAAGGAAGAGAAGCATATATTTTATACTTAATTTTAGACTGTGTGCTTAAAATATACATGTTCTGAAGGAAAATGTAAAATTAATCTAAGATATTTTTATCCATTTGGAGACTCACAAGCTTGAGTTTTAACCAGTTAGGAAACACTATTAACCACTAGGATTTTAAAATAAATAAATGAATATATATATTTATATAAATATATATATATATATATATATTTTGTAGATGGACACCGTACCTTTATTTTATTTATTTTTATGTGGTGCTGAGGATTGAACCCCATGCCTCACACGTGCTGGGCAAGCGATCTACCACTGAGCTACAACCCCAGCCCTAACTGCTAGGATTTTAGTTATTTTGGTTAACATGATCTAATTTCTTGGTAGAATGGGAATGAGGTAACTTTTTTTTTTTTTAATGATAAAGTTTTTTTTTGTGTGTGTGTGTGTGTGGTTGTAGATGGATAGCATGCCTTTATTTTATTTATTTTTAATGTGACACTGAGGATCAAACCCAGTGCCACACGTGTGCAAGGCAAGTGCTCTGCCACTGAACTACAGCCCCAGTCCTGAATTGAGGTAATTTTGAAATAGTATTTAAGCCAGAAGATAGTAATGCTGTCTTCATATGTTTTCTGACTCGCCTTCTTAAGAGTACATTAAAATAACTAACACAAACTGATGAATTGGAGAATTGGTTGTCTCCTGTGCGGTCATCTATGTTTCTGGTATTTTGTGGTTTTGTCAACCATTTAAGAAATACATTATTATCCATTTTCCAGAGTTATACATTAATACATGTCATAATTCATTTCCAAGTAGCCTTTTTTTAAGTTTTCATTTCTGTGATTGTCATGGGTTAGTTCTTCAATATTGTTGTTAATTTCTGCTCCCAAATAACAAACATATCTATAGTACATTAACTCATTTCCAAACATACAATCATTGTTTAAGTAGGATTAAATATTTTTGTTCTTAAAAGTGTTTTTCTCCATAGAGAACAGATTTTCTCTTTTGATGAACAAATCTTTACAAGTGACATTATAAAATAAAGTATTAAACTTTAATTTTTTTTTCATTAACTATAATAAAAGTATTGTAAGCATATCTTTAAGTTTGTATTTCTAAAAATTCTTTTAAAGACTTATGAAATTGCAACTGCCCTAGAAAATCAAAGCCACAAGATTCGGTATTCAGATACAGTGGAAAATGGATCAATCATATTTTCTCTTTCTGGTATAGTATATTTGCTAACTGCCTTGATATAAATTCTAATAATTTTTGCAAGTCAGTAGTCATGTGATAGTTAACATATTACCTTTAGGGAGAGGTGAATGTGTTAAACTGTTGTTGCTGCAAAGAAGCACAGATGGTCAATTACAGAATACATTCCTTTTCAGGTTACAGTTGTTAAAACTGAAGCAAGGGGGCTGGGGTTGTGGCTCAGTGGTAGGGTGCTCACCTAGTGTGGGTGAGGCATTGGGTTTGATCCTCAGCACCACATAAAAATTAAAATAAAGGCCTTGTGTCTACCTATAACTAAAGAAATATTTTTTTAAAAAAAGAACCAAGAGGGCTGGGGATGTATGTGGCTCAAGCGGTAACACGCTCGCCTGGCATGCGCGGGGCACTGGGTTTGATTCTCAGCACCACATAAAAATAAAATAAAGATGTTGTGTTCACCGAAAACTGAAAAATAAAAAATAAATATTAAAAAAATTCTCTCTTTCTCCTCTCTCTTTAAAAAAAAAAAAAGAACGAAGAGAGTCTGATGGAGGATGGGAAAAAATACTCACCTTGGAACTAAGATGAAAATAGAAATGCTACTCTCCCAATAATCAATCGATAATATTAAAGTATGAACTGTATTGACAAGAGGCCAACATGCATAAATGGTCAAAATCTGAATGCAAAACCAAAATGAGATATTTTGTCATGATTTTGTATGAGAATTTACTCA
The DNA here is from genome assembly GCF_047511675.1 of Marmota flaviventris. NCBI lineage: Eukaryota > Metazoa > Chordata > Mammalia > Rodentia > Sciuridae > Marmota > Marmota flaviventris. The sequence goes on from NC_092507.1 coordinate 78,370,849, forward strand.
ATAGGTTATAAGTAAATATTAAAGAATTGTATGGGGACAAATAAATATTCCTGAAATCTTAAAACTGTACAACCATGAGTCATGGGCAAAGTACAGGAATTAGGATAAAAGGTTGGAGAGATGGGAAGGGGCAGCTTCACCTGTGCTTGAGAAATAACAGAAGTGATTAAAGAGATGGAGATAAAGGATTTTATCAAGAAGGCTGTAAACAGACCTTTACTATAGCAGAGGTTTTGGAAAACTGGTGCTTTCAAAAGCTCTTAAAAATAAGACCTCCAGGCTGAAAGTGTTCGAGTCTCAAATTCATTTCTCCTGATTGAATAGTCTCCTCCAGGTAGAAGTAAAGTGTTTTTGGTGACATACTATATGTTCTTGCCCTTTGTATACATTATTTAATCCTTTTGACAGGACTAACAAAGGGTTATTATTCTGATGTTACAGAGGAGGAAATATATATTCAGAGGTTATATAAGTTTGCTCAAGCTCATCCAGTTTTTATATAATCATGAAGTCATTTCCACAGATTGTCGTTACCACATCTTTTAAAGAACAATAATTCAATCAAGTTTTCCCCCTAGGATTATTCTTATGTGCCTCATACTATTTCAGAGATCCAAGATATCTGTTGAGTATATTAATTTATATAAGTACTTAAGCTCTGGTAGAAAGGTTTCTCCAACAAGAAATGATTGAATATTTGCTTAAGACTACCCTTTCTTTAGTTGATTTCTAGCTTTTAAAAGTCATAGGGAGGGCTGGGGTTGTGGCTCAGAGGTGGCATACTTGCCTGGCATGTGTGAGGTACTAGGTTCGATTCTCAGCACTGCATAGAAATAAATAAAGTAGAAGTCTATCAACAACTTAAAAAAAAAAATCTTAAAAATAAATAAATAATTAAATAAAAGTCAGAAGAGATTCTGAATTGCCGAACACATGAAGGTGCCTGGAAAGTGGTGGGCCCAGAGAGGACAGTGAAATTCCATGAGACCTCATCTGAGACACTTTGTTGTGTGTCTTTTCCATCTGGCTGCTTACCTGTATCTTTTGGAATGTACTTTCTAATAAGCCATTAAAAAAAATTTTTTTTTAAGTAACATAAAGGATTAACTTTTAAAATACAGTCAAGCTTTTAACTAAAATTAGGCATTACCCTCATATGGATAGTGCCTTATCTGGAAAACACTACTATGCAAATTATTATTTTACTAGAGTACTTCAAAGAACTACCTAAATCATTTTTGTTAAGAATTGTTATTAAAAAAAAAAAAGAATTGTTATAATTTCTACTCCTTATGAGTTTAGGGTCTGGATATTTTGTTATAGCTATTTTTGATTTTGTTGAGTTTACAAATTTTGCTCTATATGACAAATTGACTTTTACCTTTCCTAGGAGTTGCATTTTTATTAATGGACGCTAAAGAATGCATTATGTCAGCTGAAGAAATATTTATAAACAAAATTGAGAAGTTTATTAATATTCACAAAAATAGTTTTTTGGTTTTGTTTGCTGCCCTCCATGGGCCTGAAGAATGGAAACTGATGTTCAGGATTCAGCAGAGGTATGAAAAACAGCACTACAGGGTTTTTTTTTTTGCTTTTTTTCCTTTTTCTTTTTTACACTGTATTGTTTACTTCAGTTAGCAATTCTTAAAGGGAGGCCTGAGTTTTGTTTTGCTACCAGATAAACTTTATGGGCTCTTTTTGGGAAAGACTTATGGGCTTTGGGAAGGACTTCTGGGCTTCTTCTGCAAGACTAAACCAAAAGTGAGCCCTTTTTAAATTAAGTTAAATTCTGGGTATATTGCCACTTCAAATCCCGTGGCATTAGTTGGAAATAAACACATAATGAATAAACACTTTACAATTGAGATTCATGTCCTCTTTACACCTGTTTAAGAGAGCAAATGCCAGTAAGTTATGATCTCTGTAAAATACCAATTTTTTTTTTTTTTCAGATTCCTGGGAAGTAACTTACGGATACTTCCAGTACACAACACAGCAAATGCTATTAGTCTTATGTGCACTATTGCCAAGGTAAGTCACATGGGAAAGAAGACATGTTTACATACAAATACTAGTATACTTTTAGGTTTTTAACTTCAAATTACATGCCCTTTTAAGCAGGATTGACAACTACTCAGCTTCTGTTTACTCAGAGAATTTGCTATTTCATGCTTAAAGCTCTTTCCCAAGCCTGAACTCAGCTTCTCCTCATCTTTTGTGGTAGCTACTATCCATTTGTGAATGTTTGGACCAAAAGAACATTTAGCTGTATATGTATCATCTTCCTTCAAACTTTGAAATATATATACTGCCTAGATTGCAGTCATGAATTGAATACAAACATTGTTTTATGGAATGTTCTCCATAGTTGCCCACTTTCTTTTCGTATGTGTACCCAGATACACAGAACTCCCTTAGGCAAAGTTAGGTCTTCCTTTTTTTTTCTTTTAAATATATTTTTTTAGTTGTTGATAGGTCTTTATTTTATTTATATGTAGTGCTGAGAATCAAACCCAGTGCCTTCACATGCCAGGCAAGTGCACTACCACTGAGCTCCAGCCCCAGCCCAGGTCTTCCTTAGTCTTAAATTTAGAATGTATCCCCTATCCTATTCTGCTTTTCAGCTATATTTGAAATTTGCTGAAGATGGAAGTCAGGTGTTTTTCGTATTACTCTAATAACACATGTATTTTTTAAATTATAGGTGATTCAGAGATACTTGCTGAATGAATTACATTTAGGTATTTTTTTATATGACTGAAAAAGATAGCTGGGTTTCTGTAAGTAATGCTGCATGTTTATATCTTCTTCCAGACTACCTCCAAACCATACATAGATAGCATCTGCTATAGAATGATAACAACTAAAGCTTACATCATAGAACAAAGTCCTGTTTGGAAAATGCTTCAAAAGATAAAACTGGGTGGAGATGCAATTAACCCGAATTAAAGTACCAATTGTAAGCATCATTTTGGAAGACTATCACAAAAATTTTACCTGTTAAATTCTAATGTTGAAATATATTCTTTAAAGATGTTTATATTGATTTAAAATAATAACATGTATACAATTAAAAGTAATTTTACTTTAGGAGTTTTGTTGAATGATTCCTTTCATTAATGTATAGAAAGTCATTGGTACAAACTTATAAAACTTATGGGGCTGGGTCAGTGGTAGAGCACTTTCCTACCATGTACAAGGCCTTGGGTTGAACTACAAAACAAAAACAAAACCCATGCAATTTCTTAATAATACAAATTAAGTTGTATGTGCAAACATGTAGGAAAAAATATGTTTTTCTAATTAGCTCCTTGGACTAAAGGAAGATTTGTGTATATTTTTTAGGTTTTCCACAAGGGCAACTGTTATTCTAAAATTAATCTTTGCAGGTACTTTCACACTGTAACTGCTAGAGAGTTGGTGACGGAACTCTTCCTTAAGACTACTTTTGAGCCCGGAAAGAGGGAAACTAAGAGAAACAATCAAATGTTCTGAACTCATAATTTCTTACTACACTTTTACAGTGGTATGGTATCCAACTTGACACTAGGAGTTCTAAATGTTACAGACACCTACTAAGCAGAAAGTGAATCTGTTTTTACAAACTCCCTACATAAATGAATAAAGCATTTTAACATTTTATGAAATGTACAAAATTATTAGTTTGTATTGGATTTTCAAAAGCAATATTTTAATTTTTTAAAACCAAAGAATACTAATCTATAATGTGTCATTATAGAAACAGACAACTGAGAAAAGCTAGTATTTTTTCTAGTAAAACTGTTTTTATAAAAGGTATTAAATAAAGCATATGTACTTTATTAGTTTTTATTTAGAAAGTAACACTTTTACTTTATCCCAACATTTTCTTCAGAGGTAGACTTTGTTTTTATTTCAATGAGTTCTTCTACTCGAGCCAGAACACTTTCAATCAAATCAAACGTGAAAAGAGCTGAATGTAGGACCTGTAATGCCAAGAAAATTAGTGTTGCTTATGCTGCCTTTACAACAAAACAAAAGATTTCATCTTGATATAGCTTTAAAAATTTTCAAATCACCTTAAGTTGCATTTCAGGGGGCATATTAGGGATCTCTTCTCCACCGACAGTTACAGAACAAAGATCCTTAGACTTCTGGACTGCTGTTAAGAGAAAGGAAAAAAAAAAATCATGTCATACTTAGCCATTAAAATAACTTTCAAGAGCTAGGTGCAATGGTGCATGCCTGTATTCTCAGCAACTCAAGAGGCTAAGGCAGGAGGATTGCAAATTTCAGGCCAGCCTCAGCAACTTTGTAAGGCCCTGTCTCAAAATTAAAATAAAAAGGGCAGGGGATGTAGCTCAGTGGTAAAGCATCCCTGAGCCTGGGTTCAATCCTCAGTACCCCCCACAAAATAAATAAGTAAAACAACTCTCAGATTTTAATAATACATTTATAAGCTACCTTCATCATTAAAAAATGTGCAAGTTATTTGTGTAAATTATTGAATCTTAACATCAGCTCTAAGAATATTTATATTGAATTATAAGCAAATAAAAGTATCAATTCTGTAACATGTGAATTAATGCTTTAGATAAACATTATTTTGTCATGTATAGGATGAACTTTTCTTTAGAGTATAATCTGAATTATAGTCATTATAAATCTGAAAAAGAGAAAATTTTGATAAAAATATCACCATAGATATATGGAAGAGATCACAAGATTATTATAGCAGAATTTCTGACAAAGTAATTTTGGATCTAAGATTCTTTCTCATAATTTGTTCAGATTTACTCAGGAGTGAGATGGGGGAACTGACCTAGCAATACAGAATAAAGTATGATAGCATTCAAAGGGTAATACTTGCAGTACAACCACACTAAATCTGAACTTGAGCTTTAAAACAAAATATGCTTCAACTTGGTTTAAATTTTCACTAACCCAATTTCAATAGTAATTGGCTTATAGATCAACTAAGAATAATTTTAATTAAAAATAGAATCACAGCTGTTGTGGTCCCTTGTTTGGCATAAGTTAATGTACAAAAAAGTGTTCTTTTTGAGTTTGGTAGTTCCAGAATTTGAGAAACTTAATGAAAATAAAATTGCATATTACTAACCTTGGCTGTTTTCTTGGCTATTTTTAATTTCTGCTTCATAATGTGCTTTTGACATATTAAGTCCTGTATGAAGTGGCTTTAAGAAATTATTCTCAATCTTTCCAAGTTCTGTCCATAATCCAGTCTGTTAGGAAGAATTAATAGAAGAATTAGTAATTTGATTCAATACTTACCAGTGTCCTATTACTAAACATGTACTCAAGAGTGGGAGAAACAAAAATTAATGAAACATGATCCTTGCTTTTCAAGATAATTTAATGTTTAACACTTTTATACCACAGCTGATTATGTTATATGATTAACAGTTGAAACAAAAATATACATAGGGCTCTATGCTCATTATCATTGCGGCTGCCTTTGGCTAGCTCCTACTTTTGAGAGCTCTAATTTTTATCCAATGAGAAAATTATCTGATGCTAATTTTACATGGTTTGAAACATTTCTCTTCCCATACAAACCATTCCATGATGACTCTATCCTAAATATTCAACCCTGGGCTCTTCAATTTATATCCTTGCTACAGATCAAGATGATTTGTTTTCTCTCCTATTGATGGACACTTTAAAAAAAAAAAAAAAACAAATATAATTTGGCAGCTTAGGGTTATGTTGTCTCATATCTGAGAAGTTTGCATTTCAAGATCATTTCCAGATACAGTACTAAAGGAGGATATTAACAAAGTCTTTATTTTTAAAAGAAGGGGATGAAGAAGAAAAAGAATGAAAATCCACTGGCATTATTAAGTTTGTAAGTACTCTTTATACTGGAAAATATCTTAGGTAAAAGAGCAACCCAGTTACCCTAACTATAAAAATGAAATGGACCACTTGAAAAAATATTTTTAAATGAACTTATTTTGAGCCAAGCATATATAAAATTTTACTTATAATCCTCCAGATAAAATCTATCACACTTACTTACATTACACAATTGGTAACATTAGTAACTGTCACATTTCCTTTTCATCTAAATCTGTTCTTTTCATTTGCCCGTGTGTACACTGCTAAGAAAAGTAGAGTTCTAGGGAAGAACTAAAAAAATTCAAAACCTCAGAAATATGCCTATTATTTCATTTAACATCTACAAATTTATCTTGGGGAAATAATTAAAGATGTATGTTCTAATGATTTTACTGCAGAGATGGCTTTTTTAAAAAAATAATGTTTAAATAGTGAAAAATGAAATTCATGAAAACATTTCACAGCAGAATGGTAAGTTCTGGTACATTTACGTAATGGATAACTACACAGCCAATAAAGCACTGTTCTTCAGTACATATTGGTAAATGAGGAAAAGGTTATACAGCAGTATAATTCCTAGAGTATGACTTCATTTTTATTTTTCAAAATGTTATAGATTTGTCAGCAGAGAGTCTAGAAGGGCATATAGCTATAATATCAACAATGTTTGATGGAATTTTGATTACTGCTTTTTACTTAATTATCCTATTTGTTTTCCCCCCAGTACTGGGGATCAAACCTGGGGCCTCACTGATTCTAGGCAAGTAGTCTACCACTTATTAAGCCATATTCCCACCTTAATTATTCTGTCTTTTTAAAAGCCACAAACCTGTTTTTAGTGGTGTAATTTAAAAATTATTTTAAATACACTTCTAAATTTCCATCAACACAAAGTTTCCTTAACCTTTTTATAGAAAACATGACTTATACAGTATTATAGCTGGATTTTCTTCAACCATTGCAGTCCCACAGAATAAGCATATTAATGTATCACATGTACCCACTGCTCTTGTCTCCTATTTTGACCTCTCTTCATCTAACCACCCCCAGCCCCTGCTTTTTCCTTTAAAGAACTTCTCTGTCTACCTCCTTCCCTTTAACCTTCTCTTTTGCCTTCACCTCTAAGCTTACAGGTGGAACATACTACCACTGATGGATTTCACTTCTAGGTAGGTTACTGATGACATTCAAATACAAAGTATGTAGATAACACACCCTTTAAATCCACATTTATCTTTATCAAAATAAAACATTTTCTCATATTTAAATAAAAACACTAGATATGGTTGAATTCCCTTTTATTCAAGAGGTAGTTATTATCCAGACTTGCATGGTTAGCTTCCTAATGTCTGTATCACTTAAAAATACATGACCGGTTTTCATATACAATTTTTATACAATACTGTGAATAATCTTGCTTCAGTTTCCTTTTTTTGTTTATGTTGTACTTTTGAATTATGCTGTATCTCTAATTTTTAAATTTTAATTGGCATATAGGAATCCTGGTATATAATTTATCCTGCTACTATTTTTTTTTTTTTTTTGTATTGGGGATTAAGTACCCAGGGGTACTTAAACACTGAGCAACATCCCCAGCATTTTTTGTATTTTGAGACAAGGTCTTGCTAAGCTGCTTAGGGCCTCACGAAATTGTAGATGCTGGCTTTGAACTCGAGATCTGCCTGCCTTGGCCACCTAAGCTGCTGGGATTTCAGGTATGCACCACCGCACCTAGCCTGCTACTAATTTTTCAATATTTCAAACAATGCAGCACTGAAACTGCTGTTTTCTTTTTCATACAGGATAAAAGTTTTTCTACAGTAGTACTTTTCAAAATACTTCTACTATGACCCACAGTTGTGATGTTTCACATCACAATTCAAAACACTTTTATTTATATAGTTGAAATAAAAATCTACCAAAAAACTTTCCTATATGTAACACTGATATAATTTTATTAATATATAAATATAATGCAGAAAAAACTATCATTCAAAAATAAACATTACAGCAGATTTTTATTTAATGGGTGCACTTGCTTATTCATGGGGAGTTCTAGCCTAGTGCAATATCGAGCCTAATCTTGTTCTATTGTTTTTTAAAGCCAGATTTATTTAGGTATCACTTATTTACATTAAAATATACTCTTTTAGCTATGTAGTTCAAAATAAATGTATACGTCATATAACCACCACCATGAATTTCCATGACCCCAGAAGTTTGTGTCCTTTTGTTATTTTTCCCTACCCCCAGCAGCCACTGATTTTTGTTTTTGTAATTTTTGCCTTTTCCAGAATATCACATAAATGGAATCTTAAATTAGCCCTTTGTGGGTAGAGATGATTGACAATGATGATTCTAAAATTTATATGACAAAATAAAGGACCTATAATAGCCAAAACAATTTTGAAAAAGAAAAAACTTGGCAGACTTGCATTACTTGAGTTCAAGACTTAGTACGGACGAGGGTATGTATAATTCAATGGTAGATTTTGTGCTTAATGTATGAGGTCCTGGACTCAATGTGTCCAGTACCAAAACAAACAAATACTATTAAACCACAGTAGTCAAGACTATGTGGTACTGATAAAAACAACAACAAAAAAATAGACATATGAGGACTGAACAGAACAGAGTCCAAAATACAACTCAATTCATTTTTGACAAAGGTATCAACATAATCCAACTAGTTTGGGAAACAGTCTTCTTAACAAATAGTGCTGAAGTCAAAAGAAAATTCTTTTAATTCATACTTTATACCATATAAATAATTTATTTGAAATGGATCGCAGACCTAATATAAAACTTAAAATTAAATCATTTCTATAAGACATTCTTGGGCTAAGCAAATATTTCTTAGAAAGGACCCCTCCAAATAGGTAACATATGTAGTACAGATATGCTGGACAAGGATAATTTTGGGCTACTCAGAACATTGTATAATTTAAAACTTACAAACTATTTATTTTTGGAATTTTGTATTTAGTATTTTTGGACTGTGCTTGATTATGGGTAAACTGCAGCTGAAGGAAGCAAGATGGTGGGTAACGGAGGACTACTATATTATTTGTTTTGGTATTAAGGCCCTATCTTCCCAAATAGACTTACAGTAGCAGTATGACAATTCTTTTTCTACTCTTTGAAACATATAAGATTTGAGTTATCTGTTTCTTGAAAGTGTGATAAAATTATCTGATCTTAGGTTTTTGTTTTTTTTTTTTTAGTAGATGGTGCTATCAAAAAAATTCCATTTCACTAAAGCTTTCAAATGTACTTATACGTTGTCCTATAATTTTTTATTTTTCTGTTTGTACTTATAGTCCCTTTTTAATCAACAGATTATATCTTCATGCAACTTTAAACAATCATACCAGAAAATTCATTTAATAATCCTTTTCTAATATAAGCATTTTAAGCTGGAATTTTTCTCTACCAGTGCAGCTGCATTCCACAGTTTTTATTTAGTTTTAGTTAATATTACCATCTATTATTTGCAAATGATACCTCATAAAAATATTTTCATGCATAATATGTGGAAGTTCTCAAATTTCACTATGTTAGTTAAAAATATAGATGTCTTGCTTTACTCAGAGGTTTTCACTGAATAGATACGGAGCTGAATCCAGAAATTTACCAAAAACCCCATTGATTAGGATCATATGCTGAGAAATAGTTATCTAAAATGGCAGTATCCAATGCCACTTAAAATTTCAATAACCACAATGGCTATTGTCTACTGTAATGAACAATGCAAATCTAAAAGGTTTTTAATATTAAAACCTTGTTTTCGATGGTGATAATTTGTCTTAATACACAGCCCATAACCATAAAACTTCAGGTAATAGAAACACATACCAGAATTAGGTTAAAGGAAATTTGTTACATATTCTGTTCAGTATAATTCTACAAATCTTCCCTATGATGAACTGTAATATTTTTAGAAGCACGTAGGAGTGAAGAAGCTATGAAAATAAGAATATTTTCTGTCTTACATTAGGTTACTGGATCTCTTAAAAAAAAAACACTATAAATGGATGGAACTTGAGACCATTATGTTAAGTGAAATAAGTCAGTCTCAGAAAGTCAAGGGTAATGTTTCTCTCATGTGGAAGCTGGAGAGGAAAAAGTAAAGATGTGGAGGCAGGGATCTCATGAAAATCAGAGGGAGATCAGAAGTGGAAAGGGACCCCAGGGGGAGAAGAGAGGAGGGAGGGAGGAAGTCCTAGGAAGTGATGTTGGCCAAATTATAATGTTATATTGAGTGCATGTACGAATGAATATGTAACAAATTCCATCATTATGTACAACTATAATGCATCAATAAAAAATGTGGAAAGAGGGGCTGGGGTTGTAGCTCAGTGGTAGAACACTTGCCTTGCATGTGGTGAGACCCTGGGTTCGATCCTCAGCACCACATAAAAAAAATAAGCAAAAATAAAGATGCTGTGTCCATCTACAACTAAAAAAATATATTTAAAAAAAACGTGGAAAGAGAAAAAAAAAACAAAGGAAAATAGAATATTAAGAAAACACTATTAAAAAAAGATAAATGGATTGAGTTAGAGAAGACAATGCTAAGTGAAGTTAGCCAATATCAAATAACCAAATGCTGAATATTTTATTTGATATAAGGAGGCTCATTCATAGTGGGATAGGGAGAGGGAACATGGGAAGAATAGATGAACCCAAGATAGGGCAGAGGGGTTGGAGGGGAAGGGAGGGAACATGGGGTCAGAAATGATGGTGGAATGTGGTGATCATCATTATCCAAAGTACATGTATGAAGACAAGAACTGATGTGAATATATTTTGTATACAACCAGAGTTATGAAAATCTGTGCCCTAGATGAATAAGAATTGTAATGCATTCTGCTGTCATACATAAATAAAAAAATAAAAAATTTAAAAAATTCTTTTTCCTTTAAGAAAATGTTTTATTTATCCTTCATTCTTGAAGATCAGTTTAAAGGGCTACAAAACCACAGATTCATATTGGGTTTTTTGTTTGTCTTATCTCAGAATGGTAATTTTGTCTTTAAGCTTCTTTCACTTCAAATAAGACATCATTCTTATTGTTGTTCTTCTGTAATGTGTCATTTTTTCCTCTAGATTCTTTACATGTTTTTCTCTTCATCTGTAATTTTTAGTTTGATAACAATGGTTCTCAGTGTGGTGTTTCTGCTGGAGATTTACTGGATTTGTAAGTTAATGTCTGTCCTTGATTTTGAAAAATACCTGGCCATTATGTTTTGGAATATTTCTCTTTTCCTTCTGAGACACTGATTACTCTTGCCATAAGTCACTTGTACTCATAGAGCTCAGATGTTATGTTCCATTTTAAAAATCTCTTTTCCTTCTGTATTTGAATTTTATAATTTCTTTTTTAATTTTTAAAATTCCATTATTTATTTGTTCTAATTTGTTATACACAATGGTAGAATGCAATTCATTTTGTATTATACACAAAGTATTTTCACACCATTCATGTCTTCATACATGTACTTAGGGTAATGATGTCTAACTCATTCTACCTCTTTCCTTCCACCTTGCTCCCTCCCTACCTTTTCCTCCCCTTTACCCTATCTAAAGTTCCTCCATTCTTCCCATGCTCCCCCCTCCATTGCCATTATAAGTCAGTATTTTCAAAGAAAACATTCGGCTTTTGGTTTTTGGGGATTGGCTTACTTTCCTTAGCATTATATTCTCCAACTCCATCCATTTACCTGCAAATACCATGATTTTATTCTCTTGTAATACTGAGTAATGTTCCATTGTGTATATATACCAAAGTTTCCCTATCCATTCATCTACTTAAGGGCATCTGGGTTGGTTCCACAATTTAGCTATTGTGAATTGTGCAGCTATAAACATTGATATGGCTGTGTTCCTGCAGTATGCTGTTTTTTTTTTTTTTTTTTCAAAAAGAGAGAGAGCGAGCGATAGAGAGAGAGAGAGAGAGAATTTTTAATATTTATTTTTTAGTTTTGGGCGGACACAACATCTTTATTTCTATGTGGTGCTGAGGATCGAACCCCGGCTGCAAGCATGCCAGGCAAGCACGCCACCGCTTGAGCCACATCCCCAGCCCCCTGTAGTATGCTGTTTTTAAGTCCTTTGGGTATAAACCAAAGAGTGGGATAGCTGGGTCAAATGGTGGTTCCATCCAAGTTTTCCAAGGAAATCTCCATACTGCTTTCCATATTGGCTGCACTAATTTGCAGTCCCACCAGCAATGTATGAGTGCGCCTTTTCCCCCACATCCTCACCAACACTTATTGTTGTTTGTATTCTTGATAGTTGCCATTCTGACTGGAGTGAGAAAATCTTAAGAGTAGTTTTGATTCGCATTTCTCTAATTGCTAGAGATGTTGAACAACATTTCTTTTATGCATATCCTCTTCTGAGAAGTATCTGTTCAGTTCGTTGGCCCATTTATTGACTGGGTTATTTGTTTGTTTTTTGGTGTTAAGGTTTTTGAGTGTTTTATACATCCTAGAGATTAGTGCTCTATCTGATGTGCTTGTGGTAAAGATTTGCTCCCATTCTGTATCTATCCACCTCACTGGTTATTTCTTTTGCTGAGAAGCAGCTTTTTAGTTTGAATCTACCCCATTTATTGATTCTTGGTTTTAATTCTTGCACTATAGGAGTCTTATTAAGGAAGTTGGGCCTAATTTGGCATGATGGAGATTTGGGCCTACTTTTTCTTCCAGTAGGCTCAAGGTCTCTGGTTTAATTCCTAGGTCCTTGATCCACTTTGAGTTGAGTTTTGTGCATGGTGAGAAAGAGAGTTTTAATTTCATTTTGTTACATGTGGATTTTCCCAGCACCATTTTGTTGAAGAGGCCATCTTTTCTCCAATGTATGTTTTTGGTGCCTTTGTCTAAATATAGGATAACTATAGAATTTCTACACTCCATTTTCAAGCTCACTTACTTTTTCCTCTGCATCCCAGTTTAATGCTATACTTATCATCCCATAAGAATTCTTCATTTCAGTTTCCTTCGTTTTTATTTATTTTTACCTCTAGCATTTAATGTGGGTCTTTGTGTCACCATTTTTCATTTTTCTGTTGAAATTATTTTTTTACAATTTTTATCTATTTTAATTAGTTATATATGACAGTAGAATTGCACTTATATACTTTGATATATCACACATAGATGGGATATAATTTCTCATTTTTCTGAGTATACATATTGTAGAATCACATTGGTCATACAGTCACATACATGCATAAAGTAATAGTCTGTTTCATTCTACTATCTTTCTTATTTATCCCCACATCCCCTGCCTTCCCCTCCTTTCACTTCCCTCTACCTATTCTAAGGTAATGCTTTTTTTTTTTTCTGCATTACAATTCTTAATACACATATATATCCCAATTTTTGTATCTCTGTATATAAAGTATGTTGACACCCAATTCAGATCTTTGTACATGTACTTTATATAATAACATCCATCACATTCCACCATTCTTGCTAATCCCCTGCCCCGTTCCTTTCCCTCCCCACCCCTTTTCCCTATTTAGAATTCATCTATTCCTCCCATGCTCTCCCTCCCAATCCCACTATGGGTCAACCTCCTTATAACAGAGAAAACATTCAGTATTTGTTTTTTGGGGATTGGCTGACTTCACTTAGCATTATCTTCTCCAACGCCATCCATTTACCTGCAAATGCCATGGTTTTGTTCTTTTTTAATGCTAAGTAAAATTCCATTGTGTATATATCTTAAATGTCTAGGAAAAAAAGTAACTTGCAATTGATGTAATAGTTCTGAAATCTTTTCAGTTCTAAGCCTTAACTATACATTCCAAAATCTACTGCAGACTCTCTTACAAAAGGAAGAGAAGGTATTTCTATACCACGATTAAATTTATTTCCAGAACAGACAGGGAACTTGGAAAGAATACAGTCAACCATAATAATGAAGAGAAAAAAAAAAAGGACATGATCAAGAACCAGCTTTCCCCCTTCTCCTACTTGTATATGTCTTCTTATTTATAAAGTAATACTGCAGAACTTCTGCTACTTGTAATATTATTGAACTTTTATCACCTGAAGTCATTTGGCACTGCAGATACCTCACATGGGATATATTTGTATTTATTTATTCATTTACTTATTTACTTATTTTTACAGTATGGGGAATTGAACCCAGAGCCTCCCACATGATAGGCAAGTGCTCTAATGTTGAGCTACATGCTCAGCACCAGGATATGTTTTAATCTTGAGGAAAGAATAGATTATATAGAATTATATATGTATTATTATGTGAGATATCTGTACTTTTTTCCTAAGTAAAAAGAATATATGTATACGTACATTACACAATTGAATTTTTAAAAATTCCTGCTACTTATGATTTTTGAAATCTCATTTCTTTTGACCCTGCTTTTACTGTACACATTACAATCAGAAACTATGTAGGAAACAATGGGCAAGCAAGTGGATGGGTAAAAATATGAGTAGACAAAAGGTAAGGTATAGCATAATTATGGATGTGCATTGGAATTATTATAATTCAAAACAAGTAATAACTATTTAAAGATACTCCCCAATAAGGAATATTTGGTATAAAAATTAAGTTGGTTTTTATATTAGATATGGAGCATGACTTATGCTGTAAGATTCAAGAAAAGATGTATGAAACTGAGGTATGGGATAAAGTTCTTGACACAATATAGGGAGACAGTCATGAAATAGTAGGGTGAGGAGGGGAATGTCAAAGAGTAAATTAGTGGACAATAACTTGAAATGACAGGAAAAGAAATGGATTATTATTCAATTATGAATCACTTTGCTGTCTTTGAATGATTCTGTTCTTATTTAAATTTCCTGTATATCTTTCTGACTTTTAAATTTTTCATCTGATTAGTTAGCCTCTTGACAAATATCCTATCAAAAATAGAAACTGGGAGGAGTCCTTCTGAATAAAATGCCCCATTATTTAGTATGACAAGAATATAATTTTGTTTTTCCTTTATCCAAAACTTCTTAAAAATTAAGAAACTGCTTTTTTTTTTTTTTTTGGTTGTTGGGGATTGAATCCAGAGCTTTGCAAATGCTAAACATGTACTCTACCACTGAGCTAACCCACAGCTACAGAAGCTGTCATTTTTTTGATTAACCACAGGAGACAGATTTGCTTCTCATTTTATATATATGATGTATTATAATTGTACATGGGAGAAACATTGCCATAATGCACAAGCTCTTAAGCTGCCTCAAAGACATCAGATTGCCATCTTGGATTAGTTTTTTTTTTGCTAATTTCCCTGGTATGATAATTATGTAACTTATGTGGCCAAAATTTAGAATATTTCATCCCTAAGGGAAAAAATTTTAAACCATTAAATAAGAAGTCAGTTTTATAAACTGGTTGTATCTTTTTTTTCACCATGAAATGTTCAAGCCAAATCAAAGTGAGTATTATCTGTGGATATCAAAGCAGACATTGTTCAGTGCTAAGCTACTCTTCTTCTCTAGGTAAGAACCTATTGCTGCCTCTGTATTATATTGTACATCACACCTAATAATCTGTGTGTCATAATCACCAAGATTCATTTTCACTGGGTACAGTGGCCCATGCCTATAATGCCAGCAGCTTGGGAAGCTGAGACAGGAAAAGGATGGTAAGTTCAAAGCCAGCCTCTGCAATTTAGCACAGCTGTGGATGTGGCTCAGTGGTAAAACACCCCAAGTTAAATCCCCCAGTACCAAAAAAAAAAAAAAAAGATTCATTTTTTTTTTTACTGTTAAGCAACTTAAATCATCTCTTACATAGGTTAACAATCTTTCCTGATAACTAAAAAGGTAAAAACTCATACCTTACCCTAATTATGGACACCTTCCTGAAACCTTAGGGTCTCTTCACTGCTGCTGAATCTTATGCTGTAACTTTTCTGTTTTTACCACAAGTTCCTTTAGGAGCCAGGATTTTTGTGATTTCAAAACTTCTGGCCACTGGAGTCTTAGCCATTTCTACATTTTCTAGATGTGTATCCTTGTGCAAGTTAATGATTCTTCCTGTACCTATATTATCACTGAAGAGGGAAAAGTAAAGAATAAGTGTTGCATCGCACCTGGCCAGAATAGTGGCTGCCTGTGGCAGGGATAGGACGGAGGTGGAGCAATGAGGTCAGAATTACCTGGGAAGGAGCATAAGGGAACTTCTTGTGATGATTAAATGTTCTCTATTTGATATGGATTTGGATAAATCAATCTATGTATTTGTTAAACTCTCAGGCATCTTTACATAAAATCAATTTTTTCATTCTCCTTATACTTTTTTTTTAAAAAATAGATTAACAACACATAATTAAGATGGTTATAGTTAACAGAAGTGACACATATAAGGAAAGCAATTATTAGAATAGGGTAAGTAGAAGGGAAGGAAAAGGTAAAAGCAAATATAACTTTTCTATGACACATCTTCCTCAAATAGTCTTCTACTTATTGAATACTTCAAATGAAATGGTATTTTTTAAAAAAATCCAACTTCCTACACATTATCCAAAAAGTGCTATTAACAAATTTAGTTTTAGTGCTGAAAATACTTCAATTTATCATGTATCTTTTTAAAATACCATAATTTTACATGGTTCAGGCTTAAATCATGAACTATAAGGTAGAGGAAACTGAACAAGTCACCCAAATATAAGTTGAGTTCCACAAGGTTACAGTTAACTTAGGATCTGCAACTTATCTACCCAACAGACCTAAGTGTATCTAGGAAAAGAGCAGAGGCACAACAGAAAAAGCAAAGGGAAAGTTAACTTGGATGTGCAGTGGTAAATGCTCCTGGGAATTAACTGCAGGTGGCAGAATAAATTGTTGGCACTTTATCCCAAACTCTGTAGCTGGCTAAGATATTAAACATTGGCTTAAGTAGATACTAATTAAGAAAATCTGAAACATTCCTTATGAATTTTTAATACATTCTTTCTTTTTCAAATAATTCACTTACCTGACTGTTATTTTCATTATCTTTGATAACTAAATATCTCAATAAATTTAATGAAGCCATAATCCTGTTAATTAAAAATAATTTGTTACTTACAGTATAATTTTATATAATCAACAGCAATTTCAATGCACAAAACAAGTTAAAAATCTTGATAATGTTTTTATAACTATGGTTGTCATTAAAAACTATTACCATCATATCTTTTGGAGAAGGACTAACTTATTACTCGATTTGCATTTAAGCTCACACCAATGCAACTGTGAAAATTACTATTCTCTGTGGGGTTTTTTTGGGGGGGGCAGGTGTGTACCAGGGATCAAACACAGGACCTCATGCATGCTAGACAAATGCTTTACTTCGAGAACATTGTTATCTTTAATATTTGAAAGCACTGTCTTGATTTCTAGATTTTAAGATTCCTTTTGTTTGGGCTGGGGTTGTAGCTCAGTGGTGGAGCACTTGCCTAGCATGTGTGAGGCACTAGTTTTGATCCTCAGCACCACATTCAAACAAACAAACAAATAAATAAATAAAAGATATTGTGTCCATCCACAACTGAAAATACTAAAAAAGAAAAAAATTCCTCTTGTTTGTAAATGCTTAAAAATATTTCTCAACAGCTAGTATATCAAAAGTGAAACTACATGATTTATATAAAAAAACATCAAAATCAAAATACATAAACTTTTTATAAATTATATACACGAGGTTCTTAATTTTTAGTCACAAACATTAGTTGCAAATCTCTATGGAATGCTGGATACATTAAAGGTATAAAAGTAGAGTATTGGTCATTCTTAAAAGAGATTATATTGTTTTTACACATCAAATAACTTAAATACAAAAATCTTTACTTAACCCAGATCATAAAATCACAGGAAAATATATTTTATTAGTTTAGGTAGTTTACTATTTGAACCTTAGTAATGGTCATCTCACCTATCTGAGTTTTGCAGTAAATCTGTTTCAGCACCCTCTGGGAGAAACAGTACCAAATCTAAAAGAGAAATCAGCTGTGGTCCTGTAAACCATTTGTTTTTTGTTTTCTGAAAAGCAAAAGAAAAATTGGGAAAGGTTTAAATAATAGCATGATAAATTGTGTTTTTCTAATACCCTGATGCTGTAAGAATAAACTATTAACACATTTAAAATGTATATCTATATTTTTTTTAACTTTAACTTTTGATACTTCTATTCACTTTCCAAACACCTGAAACAAACACTGCTCATTTGAGAATATTGGTGTTTTCTGTTTGCTATATGGAAAATACTGTATATTCACTAATACATGAGACAAGTTTCCATTTACTTTTCAGAAGCATATGACAAAATGTCATAATTTTAGCTCAAAAAATTAATACAATTTAAATTTAGAGTTAACAAAACTTCAAAATTGTTATTTTTTTTTAAGAATAGAAATAGGGAAAGAATATAGCTTAATACTAAAGAAAGAAAAAGACTAGGGCAAAACCCCACATTGATATATTCCCAATATTAATAAATTAATTGGAAACTGACACCTTATCTATGTTCTTACCTTAAATGACAAGTCAATCTGATTTTTGATATTTTGAATAATAAAGGCCTCCACACCTGAGTGATTGCTTGTATTCAATAAGCACCTTGAAAGCAAAAATTACAATGTATGAAATCATTCTGAACTACATTACAACTAAATGATGATGAAAGTTTTGCAAATTTAAATGGGCCATGTTTTATTTCTAGGGATATAAAATCCATAGT
Source organism: Marmota flaviventris (assembly GCF_047511675.1). Taxonomy (NCBI): domain Eukaryota; kingdom Metazoa; phylum Chordata; class Mammalia; order Rodentia; family Sciuridae; genus Marmota; species Marmota flaviventris. The sequence continues at coordinate 78,389,407 of NC_092507.1, forward strand.
GAAGGCAATAAGCAAGGGAGATCAAGCAATTACAAAGCCACTTGTAATAGTTACTGTTCTTACTAACTAGTAAATTCTATTTATAACTGGATATTTCCAAAATTATAAAGTTCTAGTGTTTTAAAATTATACATCTAGAGCTATTCTCAACTGTGAATAGTGGAGATTATTAAAATTGTAAAGTTCTAGCAGGAGTGTTTCAACCTCAGTTTAATCTTTTTAAAACCTATTTTAAGTTTGGAGTACTCCAATTAATTGAACTGAACTATATATTATATATATGGATATATATGTATCCAAAATATTTGATAAACCTCTACTTGTCACAGATTAGACAATTATAATATGGCTTTTAACTAGAGTTGAATTATGTGTAAAACATACTGAAATACTATATCCTATAATAATAACATAATATTAACTTGATTTTTAATCAACCATAATACTTAACAATTAGCCATGCCTGATACATACCTAAATAAAGTATATTTGCCTTGTGAATCCAACTTGTTAATATACAGTTGAAGCATAGCTAAACTCTTTTTCCTCTAAAATGGAACAAATAAAATTGTTACATAAAATGAATAAAAATAAAATTATTTATCAAAATTTCTTATTATAACTCATTAGTCCCCTAAATGTACATACCAATGTCTCAATGGGACAAAGTGTCATCACTTTGACTAAGCCCTGGAAATTAAAAAAAGAAAAATTTAATTCTGATGTAAATAGGTTATAGTGACTACAAACAAATACATTACCAATAGTGAATACTAAAAATTCAAAGAAGTGAGGGTAGATTTATAAGTAAATTATTTTTTTCCTTTCATTCCACTACTATTTCTATAAGGAAACTTAACTATAATCGATTTTGTAATTAACAGAGTGAGATGTTACAAAGTGTGTTTTTAAAAGTGAATGATAAACCAGGCATGGTGTTGCAAGCCTATAATCTCAGCGGCTCAGGAGGCTGAGGCAGGAGGATTTCGAGCCTCAGCACAAGTGAGGTGCTAAGCAACTCAGTGAGACCCTGTTTCTAAATAAAATACAAAATAGGGATAGGGATGTGGCTCAGTGGTGAGTGCCCCTGAGTTTAATCCCTGATAAAAAAAGTAAATGGTAATTTTCAAATATATCTATAGAGTGGCAAGAAAATGAAATCAAGCATGTAGAAGAAATGGAGTACATTGCAAGGCCCTGACTGATCTTAAGAAATAATTTAACTTGTTATTATTTAATTTGTTATAACTGATATATTCCATCTTAATATATTAACAAAAGTCATGATTTTCTATTTAAATATTAAGAAATGTCTACAGCTAAGGACTTATTTGGATATTATAACCAACAAAGAGTACTAGGCAAAATAAATGCAAGGAGGGAAAAACAAAATGTTTTTCTAGTAGTGAGTTAGTAAATGCTTCAGATGCTTCAGAAAAGCTAAAGGAATTTCATTTTCAAGAACCTTATAGAGGCTGGGGATGTGGCTCAAGTGGTGGCGCGCTCGCCTGGCATGCGTGCGGCCCGGGTTCGATCCTCAACACCACATACAAACAAAGATGTTGTGTCCGCCGAAAACTAAAAAATAAATATTAAAAAATTTCTCTCTCTCTCTCTCCTCTATCTCTCTTAAAAAAAAAAAAAGAACCCTATAGAAACAAAAAGTATTCAACAAGAAAGTTAATACATTTTCTCTAGATGTTATGGTATCAACTATGGTAGCCACTAATAGATATTTAATTTCAAATTAATTTAAATTAAATTTAAAATTCCTGAGTCCCATTAGCCACATTTCAAGCATTCAATAAGGCTCCTGGCTTTTCTACTGTATGATACAGGTAATTACATTTCCATCATTATAGAAGGTTCTATTGAATGGCAATACACTTGAGTTTTCAGAGGTAAAGAAAGTGGCAGAGGAGGAATTGGAGGGATCTTTACCTTACTAAAGTTTAGGAATGTAAGGGTTATTTTCAAGTTACAGTGTATGTTTTATTTACCTGAGGTACAGTAAGAAAACTCTTGATTTCTAAGTACTGGTAAAGTATACTGTCGTCTTCTATTCTCAATAAACCATTCTCCAGCAGTTCCTACAGATTAAAATATATGCAAGGTGAAATCAATAGCTGTGTTGACAAGATTTGTATTTAAATTATAATGGAGAGGTTAAGGATGTGGCTCAGTGATAGAGTGCTAGGCCCTGAGTTCAATACCCAGCACCACCAAAACACAAACAAAAAAGTATGCATTCACACACACAAGTATCTGTGTGTGTGTGTGTGTGTGTGTGTGTATATAAAACAAACAAATCTTACCAATCCTTTTGAGAAAACAGACTCTTCTGTTCTGGAAGAGAATATTAAAATTTGTCAATATGGTTTTATAAATTGTTTTCAAATGATTCTTTAGGAAAAACAAATGTATATTATTAAGGATAAATTTTGTTGAAGAATTAGTGAAAATTCTTCATCTCCTTTAATATCTCTTTTGATTTGGGTCCAAATCTGACCAAAACTACCTGCTCAGAGCCTATTTATTGATAGCAAATCAACAGATTTTCAATAGCAAGTGCTAAGAAATAAATTATAACTGATATATTCCAGTTGGCTGTTCTATAAATTTTTTCAATTATTTTTATACAAAAAAGAATTAAATATTCCACTTGTGATAATACTTTTTAAATAATTAATCATTATTAACTAAATATTTAAGATCTTTGGAAAACCAATTTCAGGTTCCAGGTTCTTATTCTAGCCATGCAACTAGTTAGAAGTGTTATGTTTTCGGTTAATGACTAAATTGTTTGGAAATATAAATACAGAACTTAAGCCAGACACAGTGGCACATGCCTATAATCCCAGTGACTCGGGCAGCTGGGGTAGGAGGATCATAAGTTCAAAGCCAGCCTCAGCAACTTAGTGATACCCTAAGCAACTTAGAGCCTGTCTCAAAATAAAAAAATAATAAGGGCTAGGGATGAAGTTCAGTGGTTAACACCCCTGGGTTCAATCCCTGGTACCAAAAAAAACAAAGATTCAAAACAATACATATTTTCATTGTATGAATAACAGAAACTAATGAAATATAAAATCATTAGGGCTTATATAATACAGAAAATGTATAGAGTCTATAACTACTTGTGCCAGGAGACCCTTGAAATTCATGCCTTAGAGGCTAAGGCTTTGGACATTTGCCATGTTACAAATCTTGCTTCACCTGGGAAGAGATGGAATTGATAAACTGTCACTAGTGTTAATAGAGGAGAGCACTGCAAGGCCCTGACTGATCTTAAGAAATAATTTAACTTGTTATAGGGAGAGAAACCATTTAGAGTTGTGCAAAATGCTTAAATTTTCTGTCTGTAGAAATTATGCATACCTGTTACCCTGTAATTTCTTCCTTTTTTTCCTTTTTTATAAAAAAAGAAAGTCTTCTTTCTTAGCACCCCAAATGAGAAAAGGTATAATTGATCTTAGCACCTCAAATGAGAAAAACTATAACTGAATATCACTGCCAATGATCAAAGTTAAAAACTGTGAGGTTAAGAAGTCTACTTCCTTTTGATATAGTTTACATTGCATCCATGAAGCAAAAAGATGAACTTCTTGTATTGACTGACTCTCCTTAGATGGAGAAGCCTGCAGTGGGGTAAAAAATTACCATTTTTTTGAAGTAAGGTTAAAAACCTTAGATAACTGGAAAATCCCTTATTAAGAAAAAGACTTAATAAATATTCACTTCACTGTTTTATAAAATAATCAATTAATTAGGGCCTTGTGAAGAGAAGGCCATCTCCCTGATCTTGACAAGGTTTATCTCAACACTACTATTTAATCCTGAGATACCATATAAATGATCTTACCTTTGCAAAAAGACTTCAATATGCCCCATATTAAACTGCAAAAGGTATGATGGGCTAAAATAGAAAAAAAATGATGTATACACACATATTTATAAATTTTAATATACAGTTATAGGTTGAATTGTATTCTCCCTTAAAAAGATATGTTGGAGTCATAACCTGTAGTACTCAGAATATGACCTTATTTGGGGTAAAGCAAGGTCTTTGGGTAGGCCTGAATCCACTAATGACTGGTTTCTATAAAAAGGGAAATTTGGACAGACATGTACACAGGGAGACTACCATATGAACATGAAGGCAGAGAACAGGGTAACAGATCTATAAGCCAAAGAACACCAAAGACTGGGAACAAACCACTAGAAGCTAGAGGCAGAGGCATGAACGAGGCTCTCCTTCACAGCCCTTGGAAAGAAACAACCTTCTGAGACACGTTAATCTCAGACTTCTAAGGTTCTAGAACTATAAGATAATACATTTCTGTTATTTTAATAAACATCTAGTTTGTGGTACTTTAGCAGCCTTAACAAATATGCATATTTCATAAGTTATTGTAATATGACAGAATATGATACTTAAAAGTAACCATGAGTAGTACCTAGCCACCTGCCCTGCTTATAGTTCTGGGAGGCACCAAAAGCTTCAAAACCAAGACCAGTTTAACACTTTTGACTCTTGTGCCCACCATTCCCTTATACAGATTTTAATATTCACCTCTTTTTATTTTAACATTTCATCTGGGCTAGGATTGTAGCTCAGTGTTAGAGCACTTTCCTAGTACCTGGCTTTAACATTATAACCAGTATCATTTAGAACTAATAAAAACAGCCTTTGTTTATACTTTATTTTAAATGTACTAGTGTGTTAATATGCATATACTGGACATTAGATAAATGAGAGTTTGATACTTTTAGAATACATGAATAAACCAAATACTACTAACTCTTACCTTAAGACCATTGGAAGCTGATCAATACTGATGCCCTGAACAAATACTAGATATGCCAGAGAAGCCATAGAGTCTGCTAATTGTTTGTCTTCTTCTTCCTCAACTTCAAGGTAATCCCAAGTCCTCTTTTTCCTTCCATGATTAAAAATAATTTTGGGGAAAGGGTGTCCAATAGCTGATAAAAACCCCTGTGAAATAGGTTAAAAAAGGAAGCTATAGCAGGCAAGACTCGAAGGTGCCCTTTTATCCCATTTACACACACTGTATAATCTCCTCCTCCTGAGGATGGGTAGGACCTGTAAGACTTGTTTTAACCAAGATAATATGGATGTCACTCCCATGATTAGGTCATATGTCAAAAATGAAAGGATTTTTGTAGACATGATTAAGGTTCCCTAATCAGTTGAGGTCTAGGCCTAACCTCCCAGAGTCAGAAATTCTCCCTGCTGGCTTTAAAAAACTGAGCTACATATTACAGGAGTACCTATGGAGAGGGTTTTGTGGCAAGAGGACTACAGGTAACCTCTAGAGGCTGGAAAGCAGTCCCTGGCCAATGGCCAGCAAGAAATGGGGATCTCAATCCTACAGCTTTAATGAGATGAATTCTACCAAAAACCTGAGGAAACTTGGAAATTTATCTTTTCCCACTGAAGCTCCTGATAACAATGCAAGCCCAGCCAACAACTGGCCTACAACCTGAGAGGCTGAGCAGAAAATCCAAGCTGTAGATTCTTGATGCAAAAAAAAAAAAAAAAAACAAACAAACTGATAATGTCTGTTGTTTTAAACTGCTAAGTTTGTGGGAATTTGTTACACAACAGTAGGAAATACAGAAGCCAACAACAAAATCATTTTACATAAGCATTTATATGGTTTCTAAATTAATTCATAATCATAATTAAAGGCACACACACAAATGAGTTGTCAATGATATGATTGCTAGATGAAGGGCTCTTTTTTTAAAAAAAATATTTATTTTTTAGTTGTAGTTGGACACAATACTTTTATTTCACTTGTTTATTTTTGTATATGGTGCTGAGGATCGAACCCAGGGTCTCGCACGTGCGAGGCGAGCGCTCCACTGCTGAGCCACAACCCCAGCCCTGAAGGGCTCTTTTAAAATTTTTTTTCAGTTGCTGATAGACGTTTATTTTATTTATTTATACGTGATGCTGAAAATCGAACCCAGTGCCTCACACATGCCAGGCAAGTGCGCTACCACTGAGCCTCAGCCCTAGCGGCTCTTTTTTTAAAATAGTGTTTTTAGTTGTAGATGGACCTTTATTTTATTTATTGTTTTTTTATGTGGTGCTAAGGATCAAACCCAGTGCCTGACAGATTGCTAGGTAAGCACTCTACCACTGAGCTATAACCCCAGCCCAGATGAAAGGCTCTTAAGTGAACAAAATAAAATCATTTCACATTCTAATAATAATTGTTTTATACACAAAGACAGAAAGCAGAACAGTGGTTGCCATGCAATCAGGGAAAGAGAGAAGGAAAAGTCAGTGTGTATTTGGTAACGGTTTTGGGTGGGAAGATATAATCCTATCTACCTAAATACAAAGTGGTCCAGAAGAACACACATCAGTGCCAGCAAGGCTTGAGAAATCCATGCTAACATCTCAGGTCATATAAATTCTCAAGTCATAAAAGACACATCTTTGCATGAGAGTATAGGATCACAGCTTTAAAGCTTTATGCTCAAGAAACACAAAATCAGCTCTATGCTCTTAAAACTATTTCTAAGTCTAGTATCTGAAAAGCACCTGACCTTCAAAATCCATTAGAATTGATTGACTAGTTTCTTTCTTTCTTTTTTTTTTAAGATGGAGTCTTACTATACTGCCTATGCCGGCATAGAATTTGGGGATTCTTCTGCCTCAATTTCCAGATTAGCTGGTGTTTTACAGGTGCATGCCACCATGCCTGGTTCACTGGAATTAATTTTGACTATACTATTTACTGGCTATGTAACACTGGGTGAGTTACTTAACCTCTCTAAACCTCCACTTGCTTATGTAAGAAATAACATAATACCTATGTTAAATATTTACTGAGCATCTCCAAAAAAAAGTTTAAGAAACTTAAGGTCACACAAAACTAACATACAGAAGTTAAAAGGGAATGAATGACAACAACAGTTAAAGCAGAATGAATACTGACCTTCTATATATGTCCTCTTTTATTCCAAAATTCTATATATTTACTCTATTCACTCTTTTATTCAGTGCCAGGCACTGAGCCTAACATTGTAAAGAATTACAAAGCTAAATAAGACTTTGCCGGCCTTTGGGGAAATTAAAATCTGTCAATTCCAGATGGTTCCATTAGTCATTTCAGAACATAAAAAAGAACCATGAAAAATTATCTTCAGTCATAAGAGACTGTTATTTAGCTAACAGATGCTAAATATAGATTGCTGTACTGATTTTTCAAAGCCACACATTCTTGTTATAGCTACAAGATAAAAAGCTTATTACATTCAGATTCTCATTGTCTTTTTTGGGGGAGGGTACTGGGGATTGAATTCAGAGGCACTCAACCACTGAGCCATATCCCCAGGCCTATTTTGTATTTTATTTAGAGACAGGGTCTCACCGAATTGCTAAGGACCTCACCATTGCTGAGGCTGGCTTTGAACTAGCAATCCTCCTGTCTCAGCTTCCCAAGCCCAGTTTGTGCCACAAAGCCCGGTCTCACTTTTTTTTTTAGTTATAGATGGACTTGATACCTTTATTTTATTTATTTATTTTAATATAATGCTGTGGATTGGACTCAGTGCCTCACATATTCTAGGTAAGCACTCTACCACTGAGCTACAACTGCAGCCCCCAGTCTATCCTATGAGGAATATTCCTATATGGCAGCCTTTGGGACATTCATGTACTTCTATACCAACAAAAAAAACTGTGCCCAAGTAAGGATTGCTGAGGTCAGTCAATGTAGTCACACCACACTTACCAGTACTTCTCCAGCAAACAACAAATGAAACATTTCATTTCCTACCTCATCTCACCTCTACTTCTTGACTGCTTTGTGTTTCTTCACTCCTGGCCCTTTCTATTTGAACTGCTCCTCCCTCTGAGATCTGAGGATTACTTTTCTATACCCTAAACCTCTTCATGGAACACTTGCTCTGCCTTATTGCATTAATTAAATTGATGTCATTTCTGGTGGGAAGAACTGCTCATTCTCTCATACCTTTTATACAACAGGGCCAGGAAGGCAGGGAGACACAAATAGGTACGTTAGTATTATCTTGGCTCTTTCTGGACTCTTCAGCAAAATGTTTTCCTCTGATGCAGAAGCTGTACTGTCCTTTTCTCTGTCATGTGTTGACTTCCTGATCATTTACTCACATTCACTGAAGATTATGGCATTTGCTTACAATTTTTTCTCTATCCAATTCCTGTTATGATGCTGGGAAAGTTGAATGTTCATGTAGGTAACTCTTTATAAGAGGCCAACCTCATTTCTAAATACTAATCATCTTCAAGTTCTAATCCATTTCAGCACCTAATCCTATTCTGAATCTCTACTAACATTTGGAGTTGTTTCACACCAAATACCTTAAACTTCATGATCTAATTTTCTGACCAAAACCTCTTATTCTGTCTCTACCAGTCTGCTTTTCAGCCTAACTTCTCTAACCCAGTGATCCCTTCATTTTAACCTACCTATCCATCCACTTTTATCCTATCTCCTACTTCTTTCCCTAATCATCCTTGATCACTTGAACTATCTGCATCCTTTAACTCCTTCATCTGCACCTATGCAGTAAAAGGTCAACTTAAAAATAACTACAATCCACCTTTTCTACTTTAACACCCAGGTAAGTGAGTACTACTATAGAAATCACACAAAAATACAGACTGTTACCCCTATAGTTGTGGTCTCCAACAACACTTGCATGGTTTTCTACCATCTCTTCCTCTCCCCTCAAGTACTCCAAACCTTTGACTGGTTTCCTGTAGCTTTTTATTCAACCCTCATTTCTATGCCCTCATTTTTTTAAATTTATTTATTCTTGTTTGTTATATATGAGAACTCATTTCAATTCATATTACACATATAAAGCACAATTTTTCATGTCTCTTGTTGTACACAAAGTAGAATCACACCATTCACATCTTCATACATGTTCTTAGGGAAATGATGTCCACCTCATTCTACTGTCTTTACTACCCCCATGCCTCTTACCTTCCCCTTTGCCCTATCTAAAGTTCATTCATTCCTCCCATGCTCCCCCATCCATCCCCATTATGGATCAGCATCCTCATATCAGAGAAAACATTCAGCATTTGGTTTTTCAGGATTGGCTAACTTCACTTAGCATAATATTCTCCAATACTATCCAATTACCAGCAAACACCATGATTTTATTCCCTTTTAATGCTGAGTAATATTCCAAATTGTGTATACAAACCACATTTTTTTTTTTATCTGTTTATCTACTGAAGGGCATCTAGGTTGGTTTCACAATTTAGCTATTGTGAATTGTACTGCTATAAACATTGATGTGGCTGCCTCACTGCAGTATGTTGTTTTTAAGTCCTTTGGGTATAAACCAAGGAGTGGAATAGCTGGGTCAAATGGTAGTTCCATTCCCAGTTTTCCAAGATATCTCCATACTGCTTTCCATATTGGCTGCACCTATTTGCAGTCCCACCAGCAATGTATGAGTGTACCCTTTTCCCTCACCAACACTTATTGTTGTTTGGATTCTTTTTTTTTTTTTTTTTTTTTTTAAATATTTTAGTTGGACACAACACCTTTATTTATTTTTATGTGGTCTGACTGGAGTGAGATGAAATGAATAGTTTTGATTTGCATTTCTCTAATTGCTAGAGATGTTGAACATTTTAAAATATATTTGTTGATTGTATATCCTCTTCTGAGAAGTGTCTGTTCAGGTCCTTGGTCCACTTATTGATTGGGTTATTTATTTATTTTTTTGGTGTTTAGCTTTTTGAGTTCTTCATATATCTTAAAAGATTAGTGCTCTATCTGATGTGTGCGTGGTAAAAATTTGCTCCCATTCTGTAGGCTATCTATTCACCTCACTGATTGTTTCTTTTGCTAAGAAGAAGCTTTTTAGTTTGAATCCATCCCATTTATTAATTCTTGATTTTAATTCTTGTGCTATAGTAGTCATATTAAGAAAGTCAAGGTCTAATCCAACATGATGGAGATTTGGGCCTACATTTTCCTCTATTAGGCACAGGGTCTCTGGTTTAATTCCTAGATTCTTGATTATGCCCTCATTCTTGAAGAGATCATCTCTTTCCCCTAGAAATTCAAGGCTATAGAGTTTGATTTCCCTAAATTATAATATCCCATTTCTGCTACAAATTTCTTGACATACATATTCATTTTTATCTCCTCCTCTTCAAGCGTCCTCTTATTCCTTGATCCCATGCCCAGATGTCTGCTCTTGGGCCATGTCTTTTCAGTTATCCCAATAAACACCTCTCTTTTCTCCTCTGATGGTTTGTACCTTATTTGTCTATAAACATGCTCAAACCTTCCCACCTCCTGTCACTTTGCTTCCATTGGCCCAAGTTTTCTAGCTAATGCCTCTTCCCTTCCTTATTCATTCAGACTCTTTTAAATAGTACATCTCCTTTTTCTTATTTTTTTTTATTCTGTTACTCATTCCACTCTGATTTTTGTCTCCAGCACTATACTCGAAAAACTGTTCTTGCTAAGATTATCAATGCAATCTTACTTTCTAATCCAATGGATGCTTTCCAACTCCTACAGGATTTCTCTGCTACATTTAATAGTATTGATTACTTTGTTCTTCCTGAAACCCCACTACCCCAGTTTCTGTGATATTTCTATCAATTTTCCTTTTGATCTCTTTGATGGGTTCCTCCGAAGTGGTAATAGTCTTTAGGGTGTAGTTTCAAGCCCTTTTCTTAGGCTGAACTATATATATATGTGTGTGTATATATATATATATATATGTATATATGTATATATATATATATACACACACACACACACATATATATATATATATATTTTTTTTGTTGTTGTTGTTGTTGGGGGGAGGTGATCTCACCCACCTTTATTAAAACACTTCTCCTTAAAAACCTTTTTTTGGGTATTAGACACATTGACGGTCCCCAACTTGAAAATTTTTAACTTATGGTGTTGTGAAAGTGGCACACACTGAGTAGAAATCAAACATTGAATTTTGACCTTCCTAGGCTAGTGATATGCTGTATCATATTCTCCTGCAATGTTGGGCAGTGGCAGGGAGCCACAGCTCCTGGTCAGTCATATAATTATGAAAGTAAACAAATGATACTCTGTAGTATACTGTGTTGCTAAGCTATAATGTTCAGTAGGTCAGGTGTACTAAATACATTTTCAACTTAATATATTTTCAACTTTTGATGGGTTTATTGCTGTAAAACCCCATAGTAAGTCAAGAAGCATTTATATATTAAGAAATCAATGTTACCTGGATGCAGTGGTAAACACTTGTAATTCCAGCAACTTGAGAGGGTGAAGCAAGAGGATCACAAGTTTGAGGCCAGCCTCCGCAATTTAGCAAGACTCAGTTTCAAAGTAAAAACTAAACGGGACTGGGGATGTAGCTCAGTGGTAAAGTGCCCCAGATTCAATCCCTACTACCAATATGTGTGTGTGTGTGTGTGTATACACATACATATGTATAAATCTTGTCAGGTATCATATGTCTAGGACTTGCTATAAAATACTACAGCACAAAAACAGGGAGGATAGATGAAATAAAATTGGCAAACTGTCAAATTGCTAAAGCTCAGCGATCGGTACATGAGGATATAATGTTCTAATTCTAGTTTTCTAAACATTTTGAATTTCTATAGTTTTAAATCACAAGACACATGTTCTTGCTCTGTATTCTCTATCTCAGTTATTAGCACCCTCATATGTTCTGTAACCCTACAAAAAACTTCATTCATGACACCCCTTTTACTGTTCCACACACGATCAATGATCAAATTCTGCAAATATGATCTCAAAGTTCTCAAATCTGCCTGCTCCTCTTCTTCTTTACCATTATACACACTTAGGCTCTTATCATGTCTCTCAATTCCCAATGAATACCTGACTAGGCTTTCTACTTCCATCTTATCCCAGTTAAATTTATATTCTATTAAAATGATGAATCCCAAAGAATTTCTTTGTATTATTCCCAGGTTTAATACCCTTTAACAGTTTCTAACTTTCACAGCCATCTTCTCAAAATAGAATATACCTACCACATATGGTGGTACTTACACTATATCCAGAACATTATACTGTAGTGCAGCATGGCAACAATGAAAAGGCCCAAGATTGCATATGCTCCTAGAAAAATCCTTCATCACTCACAGCTTCTTCACTACTATCTTGAGCATCATCATTAACCATATTAAACTATGTACCCCTAGTTACATGAATCACAAAGTTATTTCTCATCCTCAGAATGTAGTTTCCACAATTTTCTGGGATCCCCTCCTCCTCTGATTCCTTTTCTCAATTCTGCTCAAATTTCAGAAACCCTTAAATCATGGCTTCTGGATCTTACAATTATTGGCAAAATCAATTATTCTCTAAATGGTCTTCCTACCTATTTTCCAAATCTGGTTCTCTGCTGAAACTGTTTTCTCTACAACTCTCTTAAATGGTTGCTTTTTTAAAAATCCATACCCACTGTACAACTAGGCATGAAAGTATACCTGCTCTCCTTGTTGCCTCTAGACCATTCTTTTCCATCCTCTCTAAAATCCCTCAGCTTTAAAACTCCTTTCTTGTGACTTTACCTCTCCGGCTCCTTGTTGTAGTCATTAGACCTCAAGGTCACTTCTTTGACTGGCTTTTCAATACCACTTTTTTGGGGTGTTCTTTTTAGTTATACATGACAGTAGAATCCATTTTGATACAATTATAAAAGCATGGAATATATGTTGTTCTAATTCAGATCCCAGTACCTCTCCTTCCTTTTCTCTTTCCCTACCTCCTTGTTCCTTCCTTCTATTGATATTTTTGCCATTTACCCATAGTTCCCATAGCTGTATTTTTAAAATTAATTTCTTATGGATGTATACGATGATAAGATTCACTGTGGTTTATTCATATATGTACATAGGAAAGTTATGTCTTTCCTTTTTTTAATATTTATTTTTTAGTTGTAGTTGAACATAATATCTTTATTTCACTTATTTTATTTTTTTAATATTTATTTTTTAGGTATAGATGAACACAACACAATGCCTTAATTTTATGTGGTGCTGAGAATCGAACCCGGGTCCCGCCCATGCTAGGCGAGCGCTCTACCCCTGAGCCACAATCCCAGCCCCCTTATTTTATTTTTTATGTGGTGCTGAGGATCAAACCCAGGGTCTCCCATGTGCAAGGCGAGCACTCTCCTGCTGAGCCACAACCCCAGCCCTCCACTCTTTCTTTTTCTCATCTCCCTCCTTTCTCTTCATTCCCTTTTCTACTCCACTGAATTTCTATTCTCTTATAATCAAAGATGTTCTAAGGTGAATCTTAGATATTTTATTTTTGTCTAGTCCAGTAATCTTGGCCTCTACCGTCTCCTTCTTTTATTTTCCATATTTTTATTGGTATATAATAGTTGTACATGATAATGGGATTTGTTGTTATATATTCACACATGCACACAATGTAACAATATAAATTAGCCAATATCATTCCTTTTTTATTTTTGGTACTAGAAATTGAACCCAGAGGTACTTTACTATTAAGATACATCCCGGCCTTTTTTATTTTAAAACAGGGTCTCACTAAGTTGCTGAGGTTGGCCCTGAACTTGTGATCCTCCTACCTTAGCCTCCTTAGTCGTTGGAACTATATGTGTGCACCACCACAAATGGCTCTAACCTCTCCTTTAGAAAACCCACTTTTATAGCCATACCCCAAACATTGTTATTAGTAACTACAACTTTTCCTTAATAATACTAATTTTAGGGCTGGGCTTATGGCTCAGTGGTGAACAACCACTTGCATGGCCTGTGTGAGGCACTGGGTTCGATCCTCAACACCATATAAAAATAAATAAAATAAAAGTATTGTGTCTGTCTACAACTAAAAAATATTTTCTTAAAAATATTTTTTAGTTTTAGGTGGATACAATATCTTTATTTTATATTTATGTGGTGCTGAGGATCGAACCCAGTGCCTCACACGTGTTAGGCGAGCACTCTACCACTTCAGCCACAACCCCAGCCCCTAAAAAATATTAAAAAAAAAAATAATACTAATTCAAGTATCCTGTTCTTTAACTTTTTCCTTTTTTTTACTTTAACTTTTACTTTTCAATTTACTCCAATTAGTAACTCCAACAATTTGTCAACCACACCACTATCTTCAACTAATTAATACTGCATTCACTGTGCTCAATTTATGTCCTAACTTCCCTCTTACCCAGGAGTTAAATTCCATTGTAATTAAAGTGATCACTTTGCTCAATCCCTTGCCCTTCTCTTGCTTTGTAGAACTCAATAGTTCTCAAAATCCCAATCTAATTAAATCTAACTTTCCTCCAATGCTACACCTGCACAAACAAACACGACTGAAAAAAGCCACAGAGCCAATGATGGCTCTCTTGAAATTCATGACTATTAGATTTAAGTACACATTTTTCTATATTTCAGATCATTTCTCTGATACAGAATCTTTGCACAGCTTAAAATACTATTGGATACAAGAAGCCAAATTGTTTTACAATAAAACTTATTTCTGGAGCTACTCTGATAACATTTTTCATGACCTTTAAAAATGAGGAATTTGAGGAACACAGAAAATCATTTCTAAGAATTTCAAGTATGCAAAGATTTAGTTATAAGAATACTTATCACAGACTTAACTGTTAAAAAAAAAAGTTGGAACTGTTCATAATAATGAAAAACTGAAAATAATTTAAATGCTGACTTCATGATTCAGATTAATATATTATATTAAATCCACATCATATAATACTAAAGCCAATGGAAAAGTAATATTAAGAGAAAAAAATAGATCACAAAAATGTGTGTGTGTGTGTGTGTGTGTGTGTATAAATATGCTTAGGCTTTGTGTGTATGTGTACATAGTACTGGGAATTAAACCCATTGAGCCACCATAGCCCTTTTTATTTTGAGACAGTCTCACTAAGTTGCTGAGGCTGGCCTTGAACTTGCAATCCTCTTGCTTTGGCTTTTCTTTCTTTCTTTTTGTGTGTGTGTGTGTGTGGTGCTGGGGATTGAACCCAGGGCCTATCCCCAGCCCTCTTTTTTTAAAAAAAATTAATTAATTTAATTATCTGTTCTAATTTGTTATCATGACAGCAGAATGCATTTCAATTCATAATACACAAATGGAACACAATTTTTCATTTCTCTGATTGTACACAAACTAGAGTCAACCATACATGTCTTCATACGTGTACTAGGGAAATGATGTCACACAGGCCACTTGCACAGGCCTCTTGCCTTGGCTAAGAAAGAATTACAGGCGTATGCTACCAAGCCTGGCAAATATGATAGTCTTTAAGAAATGTATATATTGAGGGAGATGTACAAGGACACAGGCAGCCAGGACAAGATATTGAGTGAGGATGTCCACAGCAGGGAGCATGGAGACGGTCTTCTGATGAGGTCAACTTCCTGCTTGACAAAGTGGTTTTGGACACAAGCAGGGGACCCAATCAGACTGATACTTTCACATTTGTGCTCCTAAGAGGGGGACCCAAGAGATAAACACATGGACAGAGGAGGCACCGATCACTAATAGTGAGAAGACTGTGGGAGGGGGAGGAGACAAGGAAAGGAGGAAATTCCAGAGACCTTAAAAAGAACAGGCCAAAACTCCCCCACAGAGTCCCAGCTCTGGGGCCCTGTCTCTTCAGAGAAGTCTATCTCTCTACTTCTGTTGCTTTTGCAATAAAACTACTTCTTGCTTGCTATCTCTGTGTCCTGTTCTTCAATTCTTCGCTGAATGGAGACAACGAATCCATCACCTCTAGACAGTAACAATATGCATGTACATTTTCTTATATAAGAATACATAGGCAGAAAAATTCTGGAAGGTGTTAATAGTATTTGTCTTTCTGTAGTGAAATTATAACTGTTCTATTTTTCATCTTTTTTACTTACCTATATTCTACAAAACCACGTATTTCTTTATTAATAAATTATCAAGGGCTAGGGTTGTGGTTCGGTCACCTGGGATGTGTGAGGCACTGGATTTGATCCTCAGCACCACATAAAAATAAACAAACAAACAAACATAAAATTAAGGTATTTATTGTGTCCGTCTACAACTAAAAAATATATTTTAAAAAATAATCAATTTACATACACACATATAGTATATGAGAACATAAAAGGATAACATTTAAGTTTATAGCACATTTTGTAGATTAAATTAGCTGTACTTACTATTATCTCAGATGCAAAACATCTAAACGGATCACTTCCAGCTTCTTCAGATTGTTCAAGGAATTGTGCTGTCAGCAAAGGGCATTTCAAGCTTTTGAAACAACTAAGGCATGAGAAATAGGTTAATTAAGGAATCAACACTTGCCTAGTATAAAATGCCAATTCTTCATATTTAAGTTAGTTTTACATGAAAAGTAAAATAAGCACTGCTATGGTCTGAATGCTTATCCCCTCCAAATCTCATGTTGAAATGTAATTGCCATTCCAACATTATTAAGAGATAGGATCTTTGATAGGTGATTAGTCCAGGGCTCCACACTTACGGGAGGAATTACTGTTGTTATAAAAGGGTGAATTCAGCCCCCCTGTGTCTCTCCACCCTTCTGAGATGACACCTCAAGGCCTTCACCAGATGTTGGTGCCTTGATCTTCAATTTCCCAGCCTGCAGAGCTCAGAGTCAATGTATTTCTATTAACTATAAATTACCCAGTCTCAGATATTCTATTACAACAGCACAAATGGACTAAGCACCAATAATTCAATGCCTATAAAATGGCTGATGAATTATCTTGTTAGTAATTGAGAGAACATGAAAAATACCTTGCTAGACCCAACATAGTGAAATTCATTTCTATGTATAGACTGTTCCAGTGGATTCTGAATGTTTGAGAACTAACCAGTGCTAGTCCAAGATGTTTTATTCATTAGTTCATGTTTTCATAAACTTTTATTTCTTTTACTTAGAAAATCAAATTTTATTCTGTGATTAAGCCTTTCCTATTTCCCTAAAATCTTTTCTTTTATAAAGTAATGGGTTTCATAAGTGGTTAAAAAAAATTTTTTTAATGTCCTAATCTGACAACAATAGAAAGCTAACACTAGCTAAATTCTCCAAGATTTAAAAAAAAAAAAAAAGGTTATTAGTCTATGTAATTAAATAATCTAGTTTAGTGCTGTCCTGTAAATATAATGCAAGCTCCATTTTTAAGATTTCTTAGTAGTCACATGAAAAATAATAGGAGAAATTAATTTTAATAATTTAACCCAATATGTCTAAAATATTTCAACACATATCAATATAAAAAAATCACTGAAGTATTATACTATGTTTTTAAAGAATATCAAATCTGGGGCTGGAGTTGTGGCTCAGTGGTAGAGCACATGCCTAGCATGTGTGAGGCACTATGTTCGATCCCAAGCACCATATATAAATAAAATAAAGACCCACTGACAACTAAAACATAAAAAAAAAAAAAGGAGAATATCAAATCTTTGAAGTCCACATGATATGTTAGAGCACATCTTAATTTGGACCAACTATATGTCCAGTATTTTGATAGCCACATTGAACACTGCATGTTTAGTCCATAGTAACCCCGAGTAAATACTATTGTGTGAATACTTTGTTTTCATGGAGAGCTGAATGTTTAACTGTCTGCTGGTCCTTCTGCTGTTTTCACAGGGACAATAAAAACACAATTTCCTCACAGTGTAGATTCTTTTGAGTTATATGTATCTACTTCTCCACTTTCATTGTTCACTATACTAAGATGAATAAAAGCAGCACATAAAAGAATATGAAATAAATTAAATGAATAGACTTGGTTTTATTTATTTATTTTATTTTTTGGTACTGGCAAATTGAATCCAGGGATACTTAACCACTGAGCTACGTCCACAGTACTTTTTATTTTTTGAGATAGGGTCTCACTAAATTGTATAGGGCCTTGGTAAATTGTTCAGGTTATCTTTGAACTTGCAATCCTCCTGCCCCCTCCTCTTGAACCACTGGGATTACAGACATGCACCACAATGCCTATATTTTTTAAAAAATATGAATGACTCATTAAATGTCATGTTATATCAGCTTAAGATATAACAGTTTAGTCTTTTAAAATTCAAATCTAAAACTAGATTTATAGTTGCATGACAAATATAAAATAACTTAACAAAGTAAATTCATTGTGAGCTGTTTTTTAAATATATACTTACAATTTCAGTAATTCATCCTTTAATTTTTCATTTTCCTTGTTTTCTTTGTCATTAATAACTTCTTCCACAAAAGGTTTAGTGAACTCTATTAAGGCCTTGCAACATTGACAAAGGCCATAGTCATCTGTTTGTATTTGTTCTTTTGAGTATGGAACAGGAAGAAGAGATAATTGACTCCAAAGGGTAGACAATGCTAACCCAACTGAATATGCCTTATTGTTGCGAAGTTTCTGAATCACTACAATAGAGACCAGGTTGTTACTTGAGATAGCCTCATCAAGTATGCTAAACAAAGGACAAGAAATTCAATATGTACAATTATAAATACCTTCTTTCCTCACATTTTAACAACTCTGACATCAAGATGAAATATCCTAAGCTTAATTGGGAGTGCTTTTTTTTTCGCGGTGATACAGAAATTAATGAAGCATCTTAAAACTGATGCCATGAAATATTGTTTAGGTGTGTTTGTAACAGGTTACATACTTAAAACAGAAACACATTCTTTCCATGAGTGGTAAGCTATACAGTAGTGTACAAATGGGAGCTAGTATTTTTTTCCCAAGAAGATTGAGTGTTTTAAGTAGTATAAAACTCAGGAACATTCATTTTTAAATTGAATTTACTCTAATTTCTGATGCTGGGTCACTCTATCAGACTCTGAGATATACATATTTCCTAAAATGAAAAATAACCTCTTCTTATGGATAAATACTGTCTTGGTTGCTGAGATCCATTACTTATCAATTCTACTATTCCACTTAGCCATGGAGTCTTATCATTCCATATGACTCCTAGTTTCACTCTTCAGTCATACCTTTGCTATTCTTAATCCCAACCTTCCAAAATAGAGGCTGAACAGTCTGCTTGATACTATTCTTAACCAAGATACAAAACTACCACAATACTGTCAGACTGAGTACTGCAGACATCAGAGTAACCCTTTAAATTTGCTTCAAAGGAAAATTCTAGATATAAACCACTGGTAAGAAGATTAACCAGAAAGTTACAGGTTGTAATATAGCACATGAACAAATAGTATGACGTTCAACAAAGTGTTTACTGGGTAACAACACAACAGCAAGATTCAAATTGGCATTTGCTTTTATTAGTGTAAGCAGAATACTCAATAATTTGTCATAAATTTTACTTTGGTGTAGCATTGACATTGGGGGCAAACATCAAGGTACTTACACAAATAAACAAGAACTACTTTGATAACAAAATGATAATTACCTGTTTGTAAAGGTTGAAGTAAAAGAAGAATAATTTGGGATATCTGTTTTCCAGAGGGCTCTTCAATCAGTTCAAGCAAACCCAACAATAATTCCTTTGGATTACATAACTATAAAAATATTCACAATTGAACCTGTTTAATACAAGTTGCATTTAAAGCCACATGATTACTATTTTAAAGAAAGCATATACTGAGAAAACACAATTATTTTTGCTTAACAGTAAAATGCTTCATACAATTAGAAAAGTAGCGAATCACCAGAGCTCAGGTTTCCTTTGAGCTTCCGTATGCTGCTTTAGATTGCTTGAGCTTCCCACATAGGAAGCTTGAGCTTCCTATTCCATGTTGCTGGGTATTTAGACTACCTTAGAGTTTCCTTTTCACTTCCCAGACAGATAAAATTTTGCATTGCTTTCTGAATGGCCATATTTTATCACCTTGCTTGCCTCGTTGTTTTTTTGTTTTGTTTTGTTTTAGTGGGGGGTGTTGTTTATGTTTTTGCAGTGTTATGAATCAAACCCAAGGCCTCACACATGCTAGGCAAGCACTCCTACCACTGAGCTATAACCCCAGCCTATTTGTCTTGTATTTTTAAAAAACTCTCATAGTCTTCTTTTTCCAAATACATATTTGTATATACCTGTACTGATCTCCAAGTAGCTTCTTATAATGTCTTTTTTAACTCAGAATTTATTCTTTCTTAAAAGTTGTACACTGAGGGCTGGGATTTTGGCTCAGTGGTAGAGTGCTCGCCTAGCGCGGGTAGGACCTGGGTTCAATCCTCAGCACCACATAAAAATAAAGGCATTGTGTTGTGTCCATCTACACCTAGGAAATAAATATTTTTTAAAAAAGTTGTACATTGACTTATAACTCAACTAGCCTTTTACCAATGGTCTCTAAAAATTGAGAGTCACAACTGAACTGTGTTCTACTTCCCATTCATACTTCTATTGTGATCACGTACAGTCTAGGTTTTTCATATTTTTAAGAGGATATGAGGGCTGGAATGGTGGCTCAGTGGTAGAGCACTTGCCTAGCATATGTGAGGCACTGGGTTTGATTTTCATCATCACATATAAATAAATGAATAAAATAAAGGTCCATCAACAACAACAACAACAAAAAAGAGGATATGAAAGGAATTTCCACAGAGAAAAGAGCACTGATATTTGATTTTGTTTCAATATTGCAAAAAAAAAAAAAAAAAAAATCAATGTTGTCTTGCATTATTTCTGTAAAATACATCTATACAATAAGGGTACTTGTTAAAATACAACTTCCTAGGAAATGGAACTGCCCATCCAATTAAGTTTGGGCTTCTCCTCCTCCATGCATGTATAATATGTGAATTACACCCTATTGTCATGTAATCTAAAAAGAGCAAACAACAACAAAAAGACTGGGCTTCTCTCCAGAATTTTCTTCTTATATATCTTGATGAACTAAAAATTTTCTTATCAAATAAGAATTAGACATTAAAAATAATAATAATACTGCTGTGTGTTTTGACAAAGAGAACTTGGTTATTAACATACCTTTACCAATAAATCAAGCATCAGAAAATAATCTTTTCTTTTATCATCTTTATCATTCCATAAAAGGCACCGAACAACAGGACCAATAAGATTCCAGCCCATAGTCTTAATGATGACCTAAAAAAAAAAAAAAAAAAAAAAATTCAGAGTAAAGCAAACACTGCCATCTACAGGATTCTCATAGCATGCTTTTCTAACTTGGCTTAGCTTAGAATTTACTTTGAAATAGGAAAAATGAGACAATTGAGGCCCACAGCCGACTACTTCCTAGGGTTGGATGTCAACAGATATCAACATTTAAAAATAATTGTTAAGCTTTTCACTGAGATAAGGCAAAAGGGTCTTTACTTACTATCAGGGAACTTGGTTTTTCTCAGGATTTAAATAGTTCCTCTAATTAATTAATGCTTGAGAAGAGCAAGTACTTAACTTCCACAGAGAATTTTTGCTCTCCTGAGTCAAAGAAATACAGTCAATGCTTGTCAACCTTTAAAAGTTCCTGGAGAATCCCTGAATATAATCATTGTAATTTATATAAAATGAAAGGCTGTGACTTCATTAATTTTCTCTGCTTCTTTTTGCAAAGACATTTCAGAATGCTTTACCATTAGTGACTGGCATTCATTATTAGTCATTGATTTTCAAAATTACAAACAATATCCTTAAATTCTCTAGCCTGCTTTGTACTGCAACTCATCAACATTTACCAAGTATATAATACATAATATTCTGGGTGCCAAAAACAAAGCGAGAAATAGATCAAATAAGATCTGTATCACCACAGTTCACATTCTAGGGTGATTCTTTAAAAACAACAAGGGATGGGGTTGTGGCTCAGTGGTAGAGTGCCTTGCCTAGCATGTGTGAGGCACTGAATTCTATCCTTGACACCACATTAAAAAAAAATCAATTAAAACAAAAACAAAACAATATATATGTGATGAAGGCCACAACCAGGTTAAGATGGCGCCTGGCAGTATGCTAGGAGGAGTGGTTTCTGAGCCAATGCCAGCGAGCCATTAAGATGATAAGGATTCCTTAATGACTGACTGCTGTATCTAGTTTATGTTAATTAAGTTAAGCTGTGTGTAATAGGTTGGGTATATGTACCTCTGCAGTCCGGCAGAGAGGTGGTGCCTGCTACCTAGGGTACCTGCTACTTTGAGTTCCCGCTCAGTTCCCGCTGAGTTCACTCGCAATAAAGTAGTTCCCACTTCAACCTTCAAGTTGCTTGTCATCTCCCAGTTATTTCACCCAGCCGGACAACAGCATATGGTGGCCCATACTGGGAACGCCTAAGGATAAGTGATAAGGTAAACTGCTCGCCCCTGAGGACAGTGCGAGAGGATGGGTAACCATTTAAAGACTCTTCTTTTGCTTTTGTTTTAAGTTGCCTGTCCCTGGAGATGGGTGGGACAGAAGAAAAACCGCTCACATCTGAGGAAAAACTATTTGCGTCTAAGGAACAGATAACGAGATGGACATTGCAGGAGGATAGAAAGGCTGATATAATGAATTTTTTTTCTATTTTTGTTTCATTTTTGTCTCGGTTTTATTTTGCATTATCTTAGTGAGGGGTAACTTTGTAACGAAAAAATGGAATTAAAAATTATTAAGAACCAAACCAAAAGGGCGTTAAGTAAATTACTAAAGGAAGGAGGCATCTCAGTAAAATCAAGAACAGTCAGGGCATACATTAAGACGATACAAAGGTATAGCCCCTGGTTCATTAAAGAGGGGTTGTTAAATATATCACAATGGAACCATCTTGGTGATTTAAAAAGGATAGAAAAGGAAAGCCCAGGAACTCTGTCAGTTGGCACATTACCATTATGGACGATGGTACAATCCTGTTTGCTTAGTCTAGAAGAAGACATCTTAGTCAGTCAGACAAGGGAAAAAAGTTTAGAGGAGAAAGGGCTATTAGGGGAGAAGTTACAACAGGAGGTTGCTACTAACCCCTTTCTATCACCAGAGGGCGTAAGTATTCAACCAACAGCTCCACCTATGGAAACGACATATGCTGGGTGGCCCCCAACCCCCATAATTGATAGATGGGATCCTGAGACAGGACCTCAAAGATTAGCATGCCCTGTATTTCAGGAGGAAGGAGGGCAGCAAATTCACCATTCTTTAGATTTCAAAACAGTGAAGCAGCTGAAAGAGGCTGTAACAACCTATGGTCCTCAAGCACCTTTCACTGTAAGTATGGTCGAAATTATTACCAACTTGAACTTGACACCAGCAGATTGAGCCAGTATGTGTAGAGCTGTGCTAAATGGAGGACAGTTTTTACTGTGGAAGATTGCCAATCAAGAATTTTGTATGGAAACGGCTAGGCGAAATGAAGCAGCCGGTTATCCTCAGAGAAATATAGAGATGCTGTTAGGAGAGGGACCTTATAAGGGCCAGCAACAACAAATTCAATACAATCCTGCCATTTATTCACAAATCGCTTCAGCTGCGGTTAAGGCATAGAAAACTTCACAAGGGCATGGAGATTTGCAAGGTCAACTATCCAAAGTAATACAGGGGACAAATGAGCCTTATGCAGAATTTGTAGACAGACTTTTGCAAACAGCTACCAGAGTTTTTGGGGATGCAGAACAAGCAATGCCATTAGTGAAACAGCTAGCCTATGAACAAGCAAATAAATGGTGCAGGGAGGCCATTAGACCATGGAGAAATACAGATTTAAACACATACATTAAACTATGTAGAGACATTAATGAATAGGGGCAAATTGTGGCAGCTACAGTACAACAGGCATTGGGAGCCAGGCCAAAAACATGCTACAATTGTGGACAAACAGGACATTTTAGAAGGAGTTGCCCCATAGGAGGAGGTTTTAACAAAACTAGGTATCAAAGAGGTAGAATACCGGATATTTGCCCACAATGCCAACGAGGGAGACACTGGGCTTCTGAGTGCCATTCTCAGACTACTGCTCCATTGTCAAGAAACGAACAAGGACCAGGTGTTTACCCACGATATCGTGGAAGAAAACATTGGACTCCAATGCCAAAAAACGGACAGCGGGGCCCAATGCTCCAGGGCCCACGACCACAAATATACAGGGCATTGGAGGAACCCAACAATACCATCAGGGTAGTTCCCAGGACACATTATCCATTAGATCCCTTATTAGACAAACCAGAGGGAGCGCAGGGTTGGACATCTGCGCCTCTGCCAGAGCAGTACTAACTCCAGAGATGGGAGTTCAAATCATTCCCACAGGGGTAAAAGGACCTCTTCCCCAAGGAACAGTAGTCTTGTTGTTGGGATGTAGTTCCTCTACTCTAAAAGGACTTATGATAAGTCCTGAGGTAATTGACCCTAATTACGAAGGTGAAATAAAAAGTATAGCCAGTTCTCCTAGGGGTATATCAGTAATTTCACGAGGAGTCAGAATCGCACAATTGTTGATAATACTCAGCCTGCTTGAAAAATTTCCCAGTCGTTCAGTAGAAAGAGGTTCCAGGGGATTAGGCTCTACAGGTATAGATTGGGCTATGCTTTCTTTAAATTTAGATTCTCGGCCCATGCTAAAACTAAATATTCAAGGACATGAATTTAATGGGCTACTGGATACAGGTGCAGACCGTAGCATTATCTCCCGCCAAGAATGGCCAAAACACTGGCCATTACAACAAGCCACTCAAACGCTTCGTGGCCTAGGAGTGGCGACTAATCCCCATAGAAGTTCTATGATATTAGATTGGAAGGATCCTGAAGGATGTGAAGGAACTATACAGCCATATGTATTGGATCATCTTCCTATAAATTTATGGGGACGAGATGTCCTAGATCAATTAGGACTAACATTAACAAATAACATCAATCCAAATGCGCCCACTATTATGGCTAGACAAGGTTTTAGGAAAGAAAAAAAGATTAGGAGAACAAAAACAAGGTATAGCAGCAACAATTCAAATAGATCAAGGAATAAATAGACATGGATTGGGTTTTCAGAAGGGGTCACTGAGGCAATAAAAATTACTTGGAAATCAGAAAGACCAGTATGGGTTCCTCAGTGGCCCCTGACTAAAGAAAAGATACAAGCAGCCCATGACCTAGTCAAACAACAATTAGCGGAAGGACATACACAACCTTCTGTATCTCCCCATAATACTCCCATTTTTGTCATCAAAAAAGAAATCTGGCAAATGGAGATTATTGCAAGATTTAAGAGCTATTAATAATGAGATGGTTATCATGGGACCTGCTCAATCGGGGATTCCCCAATTGTCTGCTTTGCCAAAAACCTGGTATGTTTTAGTTATAGATATTAAAGATTAATCAAAATCCTGAACTACAAATATTTCACTATATGGACGATGTATTATTAGCACACAAAGATAAAAACATATTGTTAGAATGTTATGCCATATTTACAAATTTATTAAAAAATTATAATCTAGAGATAGCAATAGATAAAGTACAATTAAATTATCCAATAAATTATTTAGGAGTTCTACTATCCTAAACCATGGTCCGCCAACCAAAAATTCAAATACGAGTAGATCAACTTAAAAAACTTAATGACTTTCAAAAGTTGTTGGGAGACATAAATTGGATAAGGCCTTATCTAGGCATACCAACAGGAGAGTTGGGACCTTTATTTGATATTCTAAAAGGTCCATCAGATCCAAATTCACACCGCATGTTAATGACTGAAGTAAGAAAGACATTAAAACTCATTGAAACATATATGGAAAATATGCATTTGGATAGAACTGATAAAAGTTTGCCTTTATTATTTATTGTACTACCAACAAAAAATATTCCTACAGGAGTATTTTGGCAAGAAGGTCCATTATTATGGATACATTTATCTTATTCTCCTAACACTATTCTTACTAGGTATCCTGAGGCTGTAGGACAATTAATACTCAAAGGAATAAGAGCAGCAAAGGGAGTGTTTGGAATTTCTCCCAATAAAATTATTACTCCATATACTATGAATCAAATTGATGAGTTAGCTAATGAGTTAAATACTTGGGCAATAATCATGTGCAAATCTAATTGTTTATTTGATAATCACTTACCATCTAATCCTTTGTTATCTTTTTGGTCCTCGCATCCTGTAGTTTTTCCAAAAATGACAAGAAAAACACCTATCATGAATGCTCCAAATATATTTACTGATGGGTCAAGTAATGGTACAGCAGCAGTAGTTACCCCTGATCAAGATTTTACATGTTTAGTACCCAAACAATCAGCTCAAAAGGTAGAGCTTAATGCAGTATTACAAGCTTTTGTGATGTATAAAGATTCTATATTTAATTTATTTTCCAATAGTCAATATATAGTTAATGCTATTATATCCCTTGAAGATGCTGGTAGGATTTCCCCTTCCTCTACTATTTTCTCTTTGTTTTCCACTATACAAAGTTTAATTTGGGATAGAAAAGATCCATTCTTTATAGGACATATCAAGGCACATACAGGATTGCCTGGAGCCCTTAGTTTAGGCAATGATTTAGCAGATAAAACTACACATGACATACATATTTTTTTGACATTAGAAGAAGCTACAAATTTTCATAAATCCTTCCATGTCAATGCTAAAACTTTACAAAAACGTTTTAAAATAACCAAGGAAAAGGCAAGACAAATAATAAAACAATGTCAAAATTGTGTGACCTTTTTACCACAAGTTAATCTTGGAATCAATCCTAGAGGACTCATACCTAATCATATTTGGCAGATGGATGTCACACATTTGCCACAATTTGGAAAATTAAAATATTTATATGTTATAGTTGATACTTCTTCCGGATTTTTGATGGGCTCCCTTCATACTGGAGAAAAAACTAAAGATATTATAGCTCATTGTTTACAAAATTTTGCCACTGTGGCATTCCAAAAGAGTTAAAAACAGATAATGGCCCTGGCTATACCTCTACTTCTTTTAAGCAATTTTGCTCATCATTTGGCATTACTCACATAACAGGAATCCCGTATAATCCACAGGGACAAGGCATAGTTGAAAGAGCTCACCAAACTATTAAAATGTATTTATTAAAACAAAAAGATGGAATTGGGAAGGGGTATATATCCCCCAAAGATAAACTTAACATAACCCTTTTCACATTAAACCTTTTAAATTTGGATTCATCAGGGCTTAGTGCTGCGGAAAGGCACATGTGTCCAAAAAATGTACATAAGCCTAAGGTATTTTGGAAGGATATTCTAACAGGACAATGGAAAGGTCCTGACCCAGTGATTGTCTGGAGTCGGATATCTGTTTGTGTGTTTCCACAGGGAAAACAGCAGCCGATTTGGATTCGAGAGAGACTAACTAAAGCGATTTCTACAGACCAAAAAGAAGATGATTTGGCTCAAAGTCCATAACAGCTGATATCCAGAACTCCAGTTTAGCTATCCTTACATCTGTGACAATGGTTCTTCCACACCTGGAGGCTAATGAGTGATGAGCATCATAAGGGCCTTGAGACTTACTTGTGGAAATACCATCAAACTCATATGCAAATTACAAGAAGAAGGATGAGATTGCAGGATCAACTAATAATAAAAAAAGAAGGATGAGCTATCAAAAGAAGAGTCAAACCTAGGTGGTAACTAGGATGCTTTTTTCAATATTTATTTTATTATGTCCTCTCCCATGTCATGTAGTTCTATTTTATTTTTTGAGCTCAGACAGACCTAGGTTAATGTTTATCTGCAGTTCTATTTTTTGATTAACTGTGGAGTTTTTAAACATTGCAATGGAGATTTTACCTGTGAAAAACTGTAAGGCCTTTACTGTTATGTTGTGTGTGCATACTTGTGTTATGTGTTGTATGTCTGTATATGCGTATGTCCATATATATTATATGAGGAACGCTCATAAAAAAATGGATCCAAGTATCTTTTTCTAATTCACGTGATTTAAACAGTTTAATTTAAATTAGGTAACAAAAATAGGAGATTAACAGATCTATTTGTTTACTTTCACCTTTCTTTTTCATTATATCTAATTCTGTTCAGAATAATTCTTAGTGCCTGCTGGAATGTTATACAATTTTTTTTTTAGTCATCATTGCCAGAATTCCTATCTTCATCCCAGTGCCGGTGAAGACAAAGGTAGAAGAATTTACAGTATTACTGAAAAACCAAATGGGACTTCAGAATTACAGCTACCATCATCACAACTGTTGCTGTTTCTGCTGCTGCTACTACAGCTTCTGCAATGGCTGTCACACAAACTGTACAAACTGATGCACTAATATTTACTTCAAGAAGAAATAGACATATTAATGGATTCCTCTGCTTTAAGCTGCTTGTGGAACTTACCTGGACTATGTATCATTTATATGCATTACGAACTGATACAACAAATTGTAATTAGTACCAGGGTATCTTTGCTCATAGTGTCATCCGTGGTACAATTTTTCCAAAAGGAGCCGTCAATTGGCTTGGTATCGTGGCGTTTTGTATCTTCCCCCTTCTGCTTGTAGCAGGTTATCCACAAGTATGGCTAATAATGCTGGGCCGGTAGTCAATGACGGGTAAGATCCAATTGCAATGGTACCAACCTAAGACAGGAGGCTGACGCCTTGAGGTCAGCTCACCCGATGACAGGTAAGGACCATATGTAGTATTGGACAACCTAAGACAGGCACATTCCCTAAGCTACATACTTGTTGTTTATGTTAAACAAAAGGGGGAGATGATGAGGGCCACAACCAAGTTAAGATGGCACCTGGCAGTATGCTAGGAGGAGTGGTTTCTGAGCCAACACCAGCAAGCCATTAAGATGATAAGGATTCCTTAATGACTGACTGCTGTATCTAGTTTATGTTAATTAAGTTAAGCTGTGTGTAATTAGCTGTGCTTGTCATCTCCCAGTTATTTCACCCAGCCGGACAACGGCATATATGAAGAAGAGGAAATAGCACATACAATACCTCCTTCTGACCCCATCCATTTTACAATATAATACAGGTAGAGTATGAGGAATAGAAAGAGAATATTCATCTCAAAGTAGGAAAGACAGGATAGGCCTTCCAAAAGGAAAATAGGAAAAATAGGTCTGTCAGGCACAGATAGGTGGAAAAAACATTCAAGGCTCTGAAATAGCAATGTGTAAAGGTATAAGGCTTAACAAGTCTTGGAGAACTATCAACAGAGTATGTTAGGGTATGTGAACACAAATTTTGCAAAAGAGGAAATACTATCTATTCACATCTTTGCTCATTTATCAACTATACATTTTAGAGTTTGTTATATCAACGTCCATGTGTTCTCTATATGTTAATATTAAGATAGTTATATTTATGGCAAAAAATTGTTAGGTTTTACTTTTGAGACATGGACTTGCTATGCTACCCTTGCTATGGTCTTGAACTCCTAGCCTCAAGCAATCCTCCAGCCTCAGCCTCTCAAACAAGTAGGACTTCAGGCACATGCAACCATAGCAGACAACATTGTCTTTATTTTTATGTAGCCAAGTATAATAATTTTGTTTGTTTTTGTCCCTTTTTTACTGCTTTTAGCCTAAAATGGATTCACCCCTAGAGATTAATAAGCATTCATTTAAAATTTTTTAAAATGTATATTTCACCTTTCTTTATATTTAATGAAATGTTAGGAATTTTAACAAAGAATAAAACAATCATACTTTTTTTTTCTCACTTAATGAGATAGTTCAGTTGATCTCTTTCAATATGTCTGTTACTTACAAGTGTAAAAGAATCCTTCCTCCAAAGGTTTGTTTTATTTTTTTTTAATTTTTTAGTTGTAGATGGACACAATACCTTTGTTTTATTTATTTTTTATGTGGTGCTGAGGATAGAACCCAGTGCCTCACATGTGCTAGACAAGCACTCTACCACTGAACTACAACCCCAGCCTCTCCTCCAAAGATTTGATATTTTGTTTTCTCTCATTTTTTTGTGTGGCTTCACTTTTAATATTTAGCATTTTACTAATCAGGAATTTGTTGTAAATCAATAACTAAATTTTTTCAAAATTACTCAATATTTATCCATTACTTATTAAATAAACCCATACTTATTTTTAAAAACCTAATTAGTTCCTGTAAGATTCTACTTTTCCAAAGCACTTCTTTCCCTTTACAAAGGTGTACTTACTTTCTATAAGAGATCCTCTGAATAATCATCAACTAACAAGAGAAATGACAGCTTTGAATAATATTTTGTATATCAGGGTTGAAAAATTTTCTTAAAATATTTTATAAATATTCTATTAGCTACAGGATAACCCAGTCACTAAATAATGTCTCATGGCTTTAGTTAGGGTTAAGGAAAGATGGTAAATAATTATAAGGAATTGGACTAAATCCTGACTGTGGTTAACGTATACTACCCTTTGTTTAATTTAGTACTAACAATCATATGGAATAAGACTGTGACTCCTAATTTAGATGAGAATGCCACAGTTTAGACATTAATGACAGACCCAATATCAGACAACTCTACAGGTCCCAAGCTTATGCATTTCCTCCTATACTGCTAGTTCTCCACTGTGGGCAATTTTGCACTATACCTCCCAGGGGACATTTGACAAGATCTGCAGACACTTTTTGATTGTCATTACTGAAGGAGGCAGGTAGGGAAGCTACTAGTATCTCACAGGCAACCTAGGGTTGTTCCAAACATTTTGCAATACACAAGAGAATCCCTCAAAATAGAGAACAATCCTGTTCAAAATGTCAATAATGGTAAAATTCTAAACTATACTGTCTTAGGACCACTTCCCTATTTAATATTTTAATATTTAACACAGATTAATAGTAAATCTTTTTCTTTTTTGTACTGGGCATTGAGCCCAGGGGACACTTTACCACTGAGCTACACATCTCTAGTTCTTTTTATTTTACAACAGAGTCTTGCCAAGTTGCTTAGGATGGCCTCAAACTTGGGATCCTCCTGCTTCAGCCTTCTAAGTCTCTAAGATTACAGCTAATAATAAATCTTGATGAATCCCTTATAGTGTCACCTTGCAAAAATATTAAGTTGTAGTCAGTTTTAAACATTACCTTGTCAAAATCTGAATCTCTGTGATTCTCAAACTATTAAGACTAAGCTTCGGGCTTGGGATGTGGCTCAAGTGGTAGCGTGCTCGCCTGGCATGCGTGTGGCCCGGGTTCGATCCTCAGCACCACATACAAACAAAGATGTTGTGTCCGCAGAAAACTAAACAATAAATATTAAAACTCTCTCTCTCTCTCTTAAAAAAAAAAAAAAACTCAGATCTTTGGAGCTTTTCTTTTTTTTCTTTTTATTTATTTATTTTTTTGTGGTGCTAAGGATTGAACCCGATACCTCACACATGCTAGGCAAATACTCTACCACTGAGCCACAACTCCAGCCCCTCCCCATCTACGATACCATGGGAAACCACTGTAGTCACTCTGTGCTATGTGCAGCACCAATTGCATAGTCATAGTTATAGCCCTGCTCTTACCTAGCCTTGGGGAGTTGGGATTACTACCAACCCTTCTGGCTCATCTTGATAACATGGTTAAATCCAACTTTTTGCCTGCTGTTCCTTCACCCACCCATCCAGTCCTAAATGGGTAGCTAATTGTCTCTGCAACAAAACACAATGCACATGTCTCACTTGAATTCCTGATCATCACCTTCAAGAAGGCCATTAATGCTGCCTGCAAACCCCACTCTAGTTTCCTAATCCACTCACTCTACCACTGTTCCAGACGCTGTTGGTTTTTTCACTTGTATCATTAAATTTTTCACGGTTCTCTTGGTGAGCGCCCACAAACCATCTGCTGGTAGAAACTCGCTAGGAACTGATATGAAGCATCATATTTTCTGAGGTCCATTTCCCTGGGCGCTGCCTATTGTCCAGACTATATTCCTCCAATTCCCCACAATCTCTCAAAGGAGCTTTTCTTAAAAAAAAAAAAAAAAAGACTAAGCTTCACTATGTTTGAATCTATCCCATTAACCATTCAGAAGTACATTAAAAATAAACCACTGAGGGGTGGGAATCTCATGAAAATAAAAGGGAGATTAATAGAGAAAAGGAACCAGAGGGAGTGAGGAAGCAGGGAAAGGAGAAAAAATACAAAAAAAACACCCAATCACTCAGGCATGTATTGACAGTTACAAATTCCCTTCTCCCTCTGCCTCACTGATGGAATGTTGATCCTCACCTCTTTAGCAGGCCTCTTCCTCAGTTCCTTAAGTTCCTCAAGATGGGCTCCTTGGGCCTCTTTTCTTCTGCCACTTTTCTGTGGTCTAAGGCAAATACTTCCCCTCCCCTCAATTACCTAATCTTTAAACAAAACAATAACTAAATCTCTTGTTTCTTTACTGAGCTTAAAACCTTACTTTCTAATTGCCTGCTACATCTTAAAATTTCCAAAAGTCAACTCACTTCCTTCAGGAAACTTTCTCCTTTACTTAAGTTGCCTTTTTCTGTTCAGGATATCATACCCTGTATTGTCCTTTCAGAGGCTAGAAATGTGTCATCCTTGCTGCCTCAATCTCCCTCACTCCCATAATCACTCAATCCCTTCTATTCTACCTAAAATTTTCTCATAAGTACTATATAATGTTAACCAGAGGTAAAGCAGAGTGGTTAAGAGCTCCAAAACCAGAATAGATATGAATCCTAATGTCACAAAAAAGCTGAGTTACTTTGAGGCATGTCATTTGATCTTTCAGTTAATTGTTTCTTTTTTTTTTTTTTTAATATTTATTTATTTTTTAGTTTTTGGCAGACACAACATCTTTGTTTGTATGTGGTGCTGAGGAAAGAACCCAGGCCACAAGCATGCCAGGAGAGTGTGCTACCGCTTGAGCCACATCCTCGGCCCCCAGTTAATTGTTTCTTATTTATAAAATGAGTATTTTTTAAAGATGAGGGTCTCACTATGTTGCCCAGGTTGCCCTTAAATTTGGCACTCAAGTGATCCTCCTACCTTAGCCTCCCAAGTCTACACATATAAAAAATGAATTTAATAGTAGTACCTATCTTTGGGGATTTATGAAGAAGCTTAATAAATTAATAGATGTCAAGTATATAGATAGCATCTGGAAAATAGCAAGCTTAAATATTAGTTGTTACTGATTTTATTGTTAGCGGCTAAGTGAAGTACTCTCAAAGGTTATCTTCTGAGAATGCAATTGGGGAAAAAAAAATCACAAAGATTTAAAACACATGAAGCCCTCTACCACTGAGCCACAACCCCAGCCCTAACTGTTAATAGTTTGAGAAATCATTCTCTACAATGGGAAAGGACCTTGTTTGTGGATCAGGAATATTTTACTTACAATTTGATTTTCTATGCATATCTGACACAAAGGGGAATAGGATGATCACAAAATATGAGTATCTAGTTTGCTTGATATTTATATTTCTCAATGTAAATTAATGATTCAAATGTTACTTTTTGAACACCTAAACCTGTTCCTTTTAAAGTTCTTTATATTTCAGCACTTGCTTCATTTATTCTGCCTCCCGATTGCTAGTTGTTGTTTTTTTTGTTTATCTCTTCCAACACGCTGTAAGTACTTTAAAGTATATTAGTATTCCTAGTTCCCTTTTTCCATTTTCTACAGTGAAAATTTAAGTTTGTTATTAAGTTTATTCTTAAATGTTTGATGGACAAAGGGATGAATAATAACATGTGATTATTCTCTTCTCAAGTAGAATCTGAAAAGTGAACACAAAGATTGTACTTACTTTATTCTTTTCATTTTGAATAATTGCTATTAGTTGGTCCGTGTGCCCTTCTTCTATACATCTCTGGCCTGCTAACTGAAACAGGCCAAAATCTTCTTCTTTAAAGTCATGCTCTTCTAGAATTTGCTGAAAAAACAAAATAAACAAAAGAATAAGCATATGCAAATAAAAATTCAGTATGACAACTTCTTAATTTATTTTCTTTCTTTGTAAAAAGGGAAATGTTTAAATCCTAGATAAATTGTTTGAAATTTAGGATTATAATAATTACTAAGTGATTTTGAAATCTACTACATATCAAAGAATCCTATGAAAAGGATCAGCATCAAAATTAAAAAGGTTATTTAGATAAGGATATCATCTGTACAAATAATCCAATCTGCTGTCCTGTCCTCATGCAATTTATTTACCAGCCAAAAAAAGCAAGGATTAAAGAAGATAAGTAACCTGAGTAACCACAAGAGTAATTAAAAATGATGTCCTTCCCATATTTTAAAAGAAATTTTACACAAAAGAAAAAAATTACTTACACATCTTTTAATTATGGACTGAAGTTCCTCCACAGCCATTCCTAATTATTATTTCTAGTTTTGATGCTGAAATGAATTAATATAAAAAGTTAACTGATATTGTTTCATTTTGTTCAATTATTAGAAAACATTATAAGGAAAACGTAAAGTTTTACTATTAGTGAATGTTAGTATGTTCACTTAAGAAAGTAATTTTGCTTTGGAAAAAAAAAACAACTCTATTGCATCTTTTTAAGAGCATAGTTTTGAAAGAAAGAACCCTCTGGAGCATTCCTTAGAGGACATGCAAATATGCTTTTAAAAGGCAAAGTATTTCTTTCCTGAAAAAAAAAAAAAAAAAAAAATTTCCACAACTTGGGCCTAAAATGAAAATCGTAATCATTGGGGAAATTTTTATTTTTTAGTGTCCCACGACAAAAACTGGAATTCAATACAAGTCACCCAAAGGGGGCTGAAAGTTCAAACGCCCTCCACCCCATTTCACTGTAGGAGCTGCACTCCCCCAAAGTAAATCACTCCAGTCAGTGAAACCGCCATATCACACCGAGACAAGGCAATTGGCAGTCCTCAGGAGAACACCATCCGGATACCGCCGAACACCGGTTTCTCGAGGCGAGAAGGCTCGGCCCCCAGTATGCGGCAGTAAGTGCGGCTCTGCGGGTCCTCTAAGGAGGAGAACACCCTAGCGCGCTTGTAGGCGGCATCCAGAGGAAGCCATTTCTCCCGACTCCTGCTGTACTAGGCGTTCTGGTCCCACCACCTCGCGGGGCCTAGTCACTCACCGCGCCGCTTCCCCCATCGCTCGCCGCGCACAGCTAGCCAGGACCCCCTTAGACCTCCCGGAGTGGTCACTTACCCGCCGGACCTCGCGGTGCGCTTAAGCAGCAGCCACCACTTTGGACCCCGCAGGCCGCGCTCCGGCCCCGCCCCCGGGCCCGCCCCGGCCCGTGCGACGCGTTTGGAGGCGGAGCTTGGCGGGGGACGCCGGAGGCGGCCCCTGACCTGACGAAGCTTCCCCATGGCTGAGTGGGGTCGGCCGCGCTCAGCTGGCCAGAAGGCCCGGGGTCCCCGCGCCTCCCGGAAAGCTGCAGGTAGGAAGAAGGGTCCCTTCCCATGTTTGGTTCCTGAGAGCTGGACCCTGGCCTAGCTCCAGGCAGAGGCGTGCGGAACGCTCTCGAAAGGCCGCTCCAGGGAAGGTGGGGTGGACCCTGGAGTTGAGCAAGCCGAGAGCTTCCCACCGCGGTCTTTTCGACTTCCCGCCGGGATCCCCTTGCCTCTTGGCAGATGTTTCAGGATTTCTCCCAGCATGCGCTGTGGCTACTTCCCGCTGAGGGGAAGTGCGGGGAGGTGTTGGGGAACCCCAGGGAGCAAGTAAATGACCTGGGCAGCCTCAGCATTGTCAGGCAGTGCGTCTGGCCTTGATCTCTCAACTGGACCTTTCAGACAGCTTTCATGCCCAGTTCCAGGGAGTAAGGGACTCCCCTGCTACACCAGTAGTAAACATTTGGGAAGTGAAGATGTTTCCCTCTTAAAGTACTCAGTTCTCGAATTTGGGGGAAGCACTTAATTAACGAAGCAACTGTGATACATAAGAAAATTCAATCTCTAGAGATACATTTTAACAAAGAAAAATTGGAAAGTAATGCACAAAAACAAATTGTACTCCCTATTTCATTTTGATTTACACACAGCATTGGAAATGAAATATGTGGACAAGAAGAAAAGATGACTATAGTTTGTTATTTGGACAGGAATCTCTACCTACCGTTTGTGTAGACTTGACCTGTGTGATGCGCTGTAATCCCAGCGACTCAAGAGTCTGAGGCAGGGGGATCACAAGTTTGAGGCCAGCCTGGGCAATTTAGTGAGACCCTATTTCAAAATTTAAAAGAATAAATAAAAATGACTGGAGATATAGGTTAATGGTAAAGCATTCTTGGGTTCAATCCCCAACACACACACAAAAAAGGTGACCTATTTTTTTTTAAATTGTAGGTACTAAAGAGACAAGTGTCTTGAAACAAGAAGATGCGTTTAAAAAGTGAGTACTGTTTAGACAAGAGCATTCACTGTTATATTAATTGAACCAATTTTAAAAACAATAATAGCTACTTATTTTGGAGAAAAGTGTCATGAGAGGGAAGAGGAAGATCTCTGGTAAGCACTATAAACTCTTATAGGCTGTTACATCCCTCTACTCTAGGTTTTAAGAAAACCAAACTGGATACTGCCGGCATTCTGAGACAGGTGTATTTGTACAAAGATGTTGTGGGAACAGTGTTCTTGAATTTACAGATACTCCTTTCCCACCTCTTCTGGTCTCTTTTTTATGTTTATTTTTTAGTTGTGGTTGGACACAACACCTTTATTTTATTGATTTATTTATTTTTATGTAATGCTAAGGATTAGACCCAGGGCCTCGAAGTGCAAGCGCCTCTACTGCTGACCCACACCCCTAGCCCTTCAGGTCTGTTTTTACTGGTATATAAGCCAGAAACTCACTGTCCAAGTTTCTCTCATTATCACTCCAAGAAACTTTTTTTTTAAATTATATCAAGTCCATATTTTCATCAAAAAGCTGTCCTGTACTGTCTTTTGGCTCCTAAAAAGACAGGACAGTGCTGGGACTGGGGCTCCCACCTGTAATCACAGCAGCTGGGGAATCATAAGGCAGGAGGATTTTTGAGTTCAAAGCCAGCCTCAGCAAAAGCAAGGCAATAAGCAACTCAGTGAGACATTGTCTCCATATAAAATACAAAATAGGTCTGGGGATGTGGCTCAGTGGTCAAGTGGCTCAGTGGTCAAGTGCCCCTGAGTTCAGTCCCCAGTGTCTTCCCCCCACCACCCTGTCGGGGGAAAAAAAAGGCGAGATAGTGTCTCAGGCTCATGTCACAAAAATATTTCTAGAATAGGAGTAGTCTATGATGGAGATAAGATATATATCTATGACTTCCACTTTATAAAAACTCACTAATCTGTATTGACTTTTATCTTAATTTACTCATTTTTTTCCCTAAAGTTATTTGCTGATTGTAAGATATTCCAGTCTTGCATTAGGTCCTGAGGATATGGTGTTGAACAAAATAGACACAGTTCTTGTAACCACTTGAACAGAGAAACATCAGTTAAGCTAACACAAA
Source organism: Marmota flaviventris (assembly GCF_047511675.1). Classification (NCBI taxonomy): domain Eukaryota; kingdom Metazoa; phylum Chordata; class Mammalia; order Rodentia; family Sciuridae; genus Marmota; species Marmota flaviventris. The sequence goes on from NC_092507.1 coordinate 78,426,754, forward strand.
TAAATATATAATTACAAATTTTGATATGTGCTATGAAGAGAAAGATTAATGTTATGAGGAGAAACTAATTACAGAAGTTCAATTTAGATGGGGATTGGCTGTGGGTTTTCAAGGAAAAGCTCTCTGAGGAAGTCATAATTAAACTGAGACCTGAAGGCTAAGCTTGCATTAACCATACAGAGTAGCCACTTCAAAAAAAGATGCCTGGGGCACAGGGCTCAGTGGTGCATGCCTGTAGTCCTAGTGGCTCGCTTGCTCGGAAGGCTGAGGCAGGAGGACTTCAAGTTGAAAGCCAGACTCAGCAAAAGCAAGGCGCTAAGCAACTGGGTAAGGCCCTGTCTCTGAATAAAATATAAAATGTGTCTGGGGATGTGGCTCAGTGGTTGAGTGCCTCTGAGTTCAGTCCTCAGTACCAAAAAAAAAAAAAAAGATGCCTGGGATGATCTGGGATGATGTGTGCATTTGGGCAAGGGAAAAAAGGAGCATAGGAAAAGGTTAGAAGCAAAATTCTTCACATAGTACCTGGTAGGTCATGGTGAGAAATTAGGTTGTCTAGTTGCAGATGGGAAAACTTAATGAAGTAAATGTTGAAGACAACAGGCTGAGAATCATCTAAGAATGGAGAAACTAGATGGATTCAAAATCTGTTTTGGAAAATAGTTCCCTGCAGAGTAGCACCATATTAACTGGGCTTTAGGAAACATTACAAGAGTAAAATTTAATTAATATTGATTATGGTGGTGAATTGCAACTCTTCTCAATGTTGATCTGACCACAGACCTTACAATTTGAAGAATATAGGTAAGCCAAAATGTTTTTTGGGTTGTTTTGTTGTGATGCAGTACTGGGGATCAAACTCAGGGCCTCTTGCATGACAGACAAATATTCTACTGATGAGCTACATCCCCAGCCCCAGCTGAAATGTATTTTGAGTAGGTCACTGAGGGTTATGAAACAAGCATTCATGGGAATAACCAAATCATTGAGAGGAGTGCCCCTCAATAAATTTATTCCAACTTAAAAATTCTTCTACATTCAACCAGCTAAATACCATTAAGACAGACATTGAAGAGGTTTGCAAAAATATAACAGTTCTACTCATCTCACAAAATTTTTCATTTAAAAATGTTAACATGTAATAGGTTGATAACATTTTTAACATGTAATAGGTTGATAAAGGAATTAATAAATAAATACTTCTAAGTTTTCTCAGTTTGAATCCTAATGTGGTAAATGTTGACACATAAAATGCATGTATACAAAAGTTCTAATTTTAATAGTGTAAAGGAGTTCTTAGACCAAAAAGTTTGAGATTTGCTTCTACACACCACACTGCTTATCATTTGTGACAGAAGGTCACAATAAGACAGGAAACAGCTCTAGATATCTGTCAATTAAGAGGAGTATGGCTCAGGTGGAGGTGGTTATGACTTGAGTCAGAAATTCCTTAATGCAGGTTGTATGTATACTGATCTTAGTACGGGATGTGGCTTTTGTTGGTAGGCAGCAAAATGAGAAAAATTTTTTAAAATAAGTTTTTCATGAAGCTAAATGTGTTCAATAAAAGATACCTGTCATTTAATTTTTTTGTACTTATTTAATATAAAAAAAGATGTTGCAAGGCATAGTGGTACATGCCTGTAATCTCAGAGATTTGGGAAACTGAGGCAGGAGGATTACAAGTTCAAAGCCAGTCTCAGCAACCTAGCAGGGCCCTATACAACTTAGTGAGACCCTGTCTCAAAATAAAATGATCTGGAATGTGGCTCAGTGGCTAAGCACGCTTGGGTTTAATCTTTGGTAACAAAAAAAGAAAAAATTATCTTTATGAAATGATGTGTGAATCAGTGTTGTCACAAAATTCTTGTTTTAATGTCCATATTTGACAAAGTAAGTTGTTGACAAAACTGTCAGATTGTTTCTGGAAAACATTGCTGGGAATGAAAGTCTAAAAGTCTTGGAAGTCAATGAAAAGTAGAATGGATGAAGACATTCTGGGTCCAGTTGTAAGAATTAAGGACCAGGAGGCCAGCAAAGGTAGTTCTGATAGGTAAGTAGAAACCAGTGCAAGAAAGGAACAAATGAGTCACTAGGAAGGTTGATCTCCTTGGTTCTATGGCAGTGACTCAACCCTGTTGAAAAGTAATAATCAGGCCCCATTCTCAGGGATTCTGATTTAATTACCTTACAGTGGGAACTGAGCAGCATTTTAGTATCTCGTTTTAAAAAATCTCCACAGACAATCCTAATGTGTAGCTGGGACTGAGAATCACTGTTGATAGGTCTATCTTTTGATTAGATAGTCTGTGTTTTTGAGTTCTGTAATATATGGGGGCAAGCAAAGGCTGACAGAGCCCTGCTGATAGCAAGAACAAGCCCTCCCAGGAAGACTTTTCTTTACCTAAGCCATACATTCCTATCAATACAATTATTTAACAAGACCTCACAACAAGAATAAGTAGTTTTTTGCAGATGTGACTTTTCTTTCAAGTTGGGCAGACCATCAGTTAATTTTTGAGACTTAACAAAAACACAAATTTCTACTTAGAAATTATCTACTTTCTAGTGTCTTCTGATATTTGGCTCTTTATCAGAGAAAAATCCTTTTTTTTTTTTAAAGGTACCTGTGGGATAGAGTGTACCTTAAAATTGGTAGAGTATAAACTAGCAGGCAGAAAAAATTCACATTATTTTCTTTCCTTTAGGAGTCTCTAAAATGCTTCTTTTTTGCTCTTTATCAGGGAAATAGTCCTTATGGCTGACTTCTGTGTACATGGTGCAACAAATAGTTTGTTTCTTTTTTGAAAAGTAACCGCATTAAAGAATGTAAACTGGCAAAATAGGTTAGTGTTGGATTTTAAAACATGAAATATTATAAGCATGAAAAAACTTTTTATGAGATTAACCTCATTAATTTTTTAGGAAAACAGAACTAGAAGCAGCTGTGAAAAAGAAGATTGAGTTTGAGAGAAGAGCTCTACATATTGTTGAACAACTTTTAGAAGAGAATATTACAGACGAATTCCTAATGGAATGTGTATGTGTTAAGTGAACAAATTATTAGTTTTATAGTATAATATCTTCAAATCTATACAAAATGAAACTTCTTTGCATTGTTGAAATCTTTAAATCTGATGTCAGTCATTACATACATGTAATGTGCTTTTATAATTCATGCATTTTTAAATAACCAGCTATCCTAATATTATTATATAATGATTTTAAAATGCATTAATGAAAAATAGCAAGTATATAGCAAGATTACTATAGTTAAACTAATGTATATTTTAAAGTTGCTGAAAGAGTGAATTTGAAATTTTCTCATTACAAAGACTTATGTGAGATGATGGATGTGTTATAACCTGATTTGTTCATTCCACAATGTGTATGTGCTCTAAAACATTTGTATCCTATGAGTATGTATAATTACTATGTCAATTAAAAATAAAACATTTAGGAAAAAAAAAGTACATTTTGATCCTTAGTTATAGTTCTTTTAACCAGTCTGCTGATATAACTTGATTTTTTCTTCCCTTTGACTAATGATCACAATGTCAATTTTCTGATATTCTGTGTATAGTACTATTTTAAGTAACAGATTATTTTTTGTGAATGTAATTCATTTTGATATCTTTAAGACCTGAAATATAGATCATTTATGACTTAAAACAAAATAATTTGCATTAAATTTTTAAATAGCTTTATTAAAACTTTTAATGGAAATTTCTTTAAATCCTCATAATCTATTATAGAAAAAAAATTAAGTTTCTATTACAAAAGTAATTTTTAGTGTAGTTCAGGGATTTTTCCAAAACAAGAATATGAACATGACAATATTTAAATTAATATAGGTAACTACATGAAAATCTGCATATATGATGATGCTGAACAAAATAAAGACAAACCAGAAATGTTTCATTTGAGACAAAAAAACATGTCACTCTCAGTAAAGACTATTTCAATCCCTATAAAAACCATTTGAGACCCAGTCTCAAAATAAAAAAAGCAGGGGACGGGGGATGTAGCTCAGTGGTAGAGAGCACTCCTGACTTCAATCCCTACTTCTGAAAAAATTTTTTTCAAAGTTAAAAACAAGAATTAAAGTTATTTATGCATGAATATATTTGGTGTTAGCTTATTAACCATTCTATATTGTTTTTTCGAAAGCAGGAACATTTGCACAAAAATTTGTGCAGGAGTTACATATTTTACCTATCTTAAAAATAGATAAAATTACATAGTTCTAGTACTTCATGTGGTTTATTTTTTTTAAAAAAGTACTTGCTTAAAAGATACTATCATTTAGTGTTGGTATAGCACCACTTCTTCCTGCTGCCTCAAAATAATTTTGTCAACTGTATAATCTACAAAGATGCCTATACTTTGTAGTGGTGGAAGTTTTTGTTTTTTAATAATAACTAACATTTTTTTGATTGTATACTATAAATTAACACTTCTGAGTGCTTTTTATTTTCTCCTCTAATTCTAATTTTAGACTTATTAGGTAAGTACTATTGTTGCTCCTGTATTTTTAGATTAGATTGATGAGTAAAGATCAATTTCTTTTCCATTAATCTGGAAGAAAATGCCTCTCTGGTTTCATTACAGGGGAAGTTCATCACACCTGCTCACTACAGTGATGTCGTGGATGAGCGTTCTATTATCAAACTCTGTGGTTATCCTTTGTGTCAAAAGAAGCTGGGAATTGTAAGTAACTGTTTTAAAATTATAGCCTTTGTCTGATTTTTAGCAAAATGCTCTATGGAAAGAAAAGAAAGTGAAACCTGAGGTAATGAACTGATGTCATGGCTTAGTCAAAAATATGATAGGTAGATGACTTAAATTTGTAATCGAAGTTCATGTTAATTTTTTTTTTGTAAGCTATGCTTTCTTTTCTTTAGGTACCAAAACAGAAGTATAAAATTTCTACCAAAACCAATAAAGTCTATGATATTACTGAAAGAAAGGTAAGTTCAATAGCTATTTTCAATGTGGTAGTTAATTCTTATTATGATATAAACTAGAATTTAAAAATAACTTTATAATCTTGCCTGTTAGAAAATAACCATGTTAAAAGTTTATTTGTAAATATTTCAACCAAGGCACTAAAAACAATTCCTTGCTTAAGCTTTAATTAAGACTTCAATATATATTGGCACAAATTATATATAGATTGTGTACAATAAAACTACGTAGTAGCACAATTCAAGGTAAGTAAATCATAGAATAGAGAACCAGTACACTCAACACAAATGTGGATACTTGATATGTGGCAGTGGGAATATTATAGTTCAGTGAAGGAATGACGGCTTTTTCCATAAATAGCACTAACAGTTATCTAGATAAAAAAATGAAAAATATATACAAACCAGGTGAAATAAAGACTTAAATATGAAAGGCAGACATACATTTTTTCCATCAGGGATTTCCAAAAAGTGAAAAGATAAGCAACAAATAAGAAGTTATGTTTCCTACATATAATCTGACCACAGATTCACACTGAGAATATATAAGCTATAAGAAAAAGAGAGCAAAATTAATAGAAGACTGTTGTACAATTAACTTGAATGACTATTGAACATATAAAAAGATCTTGCTCAGTCATTTTAGTTATCAGGGAAATAGCAAATAGCAACACATCAAATTACATTTTTCAATCCCAAAAGTAGCAAAATTTTAAAAATCTGATAATATTTGAAACTCTTTATGTTGCTTGTAGTAATAAAAATTTGGTATTTATCTGGTAAAGTTGACTTCACTATAGCATCCCCAGGGCCTCATGCATGCTAGACAAGCACTCACCCCTAAGCTATATCCCTACCAGCTTTGCACTTTGTTTATGACCAAGTCTTTCTATTCCTTTGTACATACCTTAAAGAAGTTTTTGTCCATATGCACTATTAATAATATATATGTATAAGAATGTTCACAATGGGAAAAACAAAATGTGGCATATGCATATTATGGAATATTATTCAGCTTTAAAAAGGAAGTAAAGTTTGATGCATACTATAATATGGATAAACCTTGAGGATGTTATGCTAAGTGAAATAAGCCTGCACAAAAGGAAATATTATGATTCCACTTAGGTATCTAGAGTAATGAAATTCAAGAGACAGGAAGCAGAATGGTGATCGATAAATGAGGAATTAGTTCAGCAAAATAGCAGGATATAAAATTAACACCCATAAATCAAAGGCATTTCTGTATATCAGTGACAAATCCTCTGAAAGGGAAATGAGGAAAACTACCCCATTTACAATAGCCTAAAAAAAAATAAAATGCTTCTGAATCAACTTAATGAAAAAGGTGAAAATCTGTACAATGAAAACTATAGAACCCTACAGAAAGAAATCAAAGAAGACCTTAGAAGATGGAAAGATTTACCTTGCTCTTGGATAGGCAGAATTAATATTATTAAAATGACCATACTCCCAAAAGCACTGTACAGATTTAATGCAATTCCAATCAAAATCCCAATGGCATTTCTTATAGAAATATAAAAAGCAATCATGAAATTCATCTGGAAAAATAAGACACTCAGAATAACTAAAGAAATCCTTAGCAGGAAGAGTGAAGCAGGTGGCATCACTATACCAGACCTTGAACTATACTACAGAGCAATAGTAATAAAACCAGCATGGTATTGGCACCAAAACAGACTGGTAGACCAATGGTATAGAATAGAGGACACAGAGACTAACCCACAAAATTACAATTATCTTATGCACTAAAAAACATGCATTGGAGAAAGGGTAGCCTCTTCAACAAATGGTACTGTGAAAACTGGAAATCCATATGCAACAAAATGATATTAAACCCCTATCTCTCACCATGCACAAAACTGAACTCAAAGTGGATCAAGGACCTAGGAATTAAACCAGAGATTCTGTGTCTAATAGAAGAAAAAGTAGGCCCTAATTTTCATCATGTGGGATTAAGCCCCAACTTCCTTAATAAGACTCCTATAGCATAAGAATTAAAACCAAGAATCAATAAATGGGATGGATTCAAACTAAAAAGTTTCTTCTCAGCAAAAGAAATAATCTGTGAGGTGAATAGAGAGCCTACATCTTGAGAGCAAATTATTACCACTCATACATCAGATAGAACACTAATTCCTAAGGTATATAAAGAACTCAAAAAGCTAAGCACCAAAAAAACAAATAACCCAACCAATAAAAGGGTCAAAGACCTGAGCAGACACTTCTCAGAAAAGGATATACTATCAATCAACAAATGTTGAAAAATTTTCATCATCTCTCGCAATTAGAGAAATGCAAATCAAAACTACTCTAAGATATCATCTCACTCCAGTCAGGATGGTGGCTATTATGAAGACAGACAATAAGTGTTGGTGAGGATGTAGGGAAAAAGGTACACTCGTACATTGCTGGTGGGACTGCAAATTGGTGCAACCAGTATGGAAAGCACTATGGAGATTCCTTGGAAAACTAGGAATGGAACCACCATTTGACCCAGCTATTTCTCTTCTTGGTCTATCCCCAAAGGATTTACTACAGGGACACAGCTACATCAATGTTTATAGCAGCACAATTCACAATAGCTAAATTGTGGAACCAACCTAGATGCCCTTTAGTAGATGAATTAATTAAAAAATGTGGTATATATACATAGTGGAATATTACTCAGCAGTAAAAGAGAATAAAATCATGGCAATTGCAGGTAAGTGGATGGAGTTGGAGAAGATAATGCTAAGTGAAGTTAGCCAATCCCCAAAAAAACAAATGCCGGTAGGGAGGGGAGGCATGGGTGTAATAGACGAACTCTGGATAGAGCAGAGGGGGTGGGAGGGGAATGTATTCCACTGTCATTTATTTTTAAAAAATCAATAAAAAATAAATGGGGAATTAGTATTTGATGCATATAGAGTTCAGTTTTGTAAGATGAAAAAACTTAATGCTGGTGATGGTTGTATGACAATATGAACTACACAAAATGGATAAGATGGCAGATTTTACATTGTATTTATTACAATGAAAAATTTTTATTATAAAAATGCTGATATTAACATTGAAATGATTGTAAAAAATTAGAAACAATTGTCTATAAACAATAAAATTTAATATATTAACACAATGGAATCTCAAATGTAGCAAAGATGGGATGTTATAATTACATGAATAAGTCTTAGAAACATGATTTTGAACTGAAGACAAGAATATGTAACAGCATTATTCCACTTAAAGTTTAAGAAGAGGCAAAACTGAATATGCTTTATGGGGATATGGGTGTAGGTGGTAAAAACTAGAGAAAGGGGCTGGAATTGTGGCTCAGCAGTAGTGCTCTTGCTTAGCACGGACGGGGCCTGGGTTCGATCCTCAGCACCACATAAAAATAAAGGCATTGTGTTGTGTCCATCTATACCTAAAAAATAAATATTTAAAAAAATTAGAGAAAAACAGGGAATGATTAACATCAAATTAGGATAGTTTTTACTTTTAGGGAATATAGGTGGCCATGGGGTGGAGCCCATAGAAGCCTTCAAAGGCACTTTACCTTATTTCTTACCTTAGGTTGGTGTTCAAAGATTAGTGGGGTTTTGTTTTAGTCTTTAAACTGCACATTTATGTCTTATACTCTATTGTATATAGGTTACATTTCATAATAAGAAAAATAACTAGTTTTAAAATGTCTTTTTCAGTCTTTTTGCAGCAATTTTTGTTATAAAGCATCCAAGTTTTTTGAAGCACAAATTCCCAAAACTCCAGTATGGGTTCGAGAAGAAGAGAGGTAATTTAAATCATTATATATGCACATTTGTTCATATATGTACTAATTTCTGCTCTTTGAGATAAGCTGAAAGTAGATCTGGCTTTCTCTAGAGTGTTAAGATTTTACATGCTTTAATTGTGATGAAATAGTTATATTTTGAGCATAGTTATTAAGGATTTTACATTTAAAATCAGAAAACTTACACATGCAGATGTTATTTACTTGTTTTGTTTGCTATTTTAGCTTTATTCACAAAACTAGAACTTCAACTGGCTTCCTGCCGTGCCAGAAATGTCTATGAATCTTGTTACTATAATAATCCTGAATTAAGAATATTAAATTTTTTCAGAAGATACTAGGTTTTGTTGTTAGGAAACTATGTACTAAGGTTCATATTTTTTTGAAAACTCATTTAATCTTTGTCAAAATTAGTATATTGTATCATAAATTTAAAGAAAGTTTATTAAAGTCATTTTTGCAAGGAAGTTTATGGTCAATGCAAGAGTCTTACCACTTGATAAATACTTAGACACTTGCAATATTTTACTAGGTAATGAATATTGAGAGTGAAATGCCATGATAATGTAACAGAGATAACAAAATTATCATAGTAATTAAACTATGTTATCTAGAAAGTCCAAACAAAGGCTCAAAGAGATAAATAATATTCCAAATAATTTATATTTGGAAAAGAATGTTGCAACAGTCAAAGAGAGTATAATTTGTGATAAGACAGTAAAGATCTATGCTAATAAATACATTAAATATAATGAGATGCAGTTAATTAAAGAGTTTTGTCCCTCCTCCCAAAGAGAAAATCCTTAATGTCTCATCCTTAAAGTCTCATCTGATGAAGCTGACATGACACCACTCTAAATTCAACCAGCATCATTTATAGTTACAACAGTATCTTTAGTGACAGACACCTTTGCCTTCTAATCCAATACTCTGTGACTTAGAATATGTAAAACATAACACTTTTTGACCTTAATTGAATTGTATATAATGAAGACTAAATTATTCATCATTTCACCACCAACCTTCAGCTTTATTTAGGGGATAAAACATTGTGGTATTGTCCAGGGTAACTAGAAAAGCACTTTGTTTTTCACTTTCTTTTTCCCATTTTAATTATGTCTTTCACTAAAGACGCTCATTACTACCTCAGCCCTACAATAGCATATATTCCATTCCCCACTAAGATCTATGTTTCTTAAATTATCCTTTGTTTACAAACAGTCCTTTTCTTCTTATTAAATTTAACCCTCTGTGTTATCCTTATGTTTGCTTCAAAGCCATTTACCAAACCACCATGTCTATTTTTTTTAAACATAGTTATTGGTACTTGTATAAGCTAATTTAAAAGGTTTTCCTCTAACCTTTTCTTAAAATCTTACCATTCTATGTTCAAAGGTCTATTTTTTCCCAAAACTTGAAACTCGGTCACTTTATATTTGTGACTCTAGAAATCCTAACTTGTTCTCCTTTCCCCACATCACTAAAAAAGAAAGATGAAAATGGTCTTTTATTTTCCCTAACATAAAGTAATCAAATTACATTAAAAATGTGCAGTATGAGCTTTGTACCTGGCAGGCCACGCATACAAGGATAAACCCAACTTGAGAATTTTAACAGTAATTGAGAGGACAGAACAAACACACGATTGAAACACGTTTTTACTAACTTTAATGGGAACATGTAATCTAAATTAGCAAGGTTAGGACATTGCTTAATGAGAAACTGTAAATTGGGAAAAACCTCATCAGAGTGGCTTGGAGTATTGAACATTGGCTCACTTGAACTAAGGAATATACATGTCATTGTTTTTCCTGTTTTAATTTCTTTCAGTTTAATTTTTATCCATGGTTTCACTTTCTGTTGTTTCAGTTACCTATGGTCTATTGAAGTCTGAAAATATTACATGGAAAATTCCAGAAATAAACAATTCATAAGTTTTAAAATACACACTATTCTGATTAGCATGATAAAAATCTCACACCAGTTTGTTCCCTTCTGCCTAGAACATGAAGCATCCCTTTTCCAGACTGTTCATACATACACACTTCTTACTGGTCTCTTAGTCACTTCGTAGCTATACAGGGAAAAACACAGTATATATAAGATTTGATACTATTCATGGTTTCATGCATCTGGGAGTGGGGCACTTGAATAAATTCTCCACAGTTAGTGGGGACTACTTATGTATTGGGAGAAATCATAATATTAGGCAAGTAGTAAGAAGCAATATATCCTCAGTCAAGTACAGTCAAGCTCTCAGGAGCCATCTAATGTTTTTGAGCAAAACTTAAACTAGGTTAGCATACAAGATAAGAACCATATTTAAAGATCCTAAAGGATCCTTAGATTTAATCCAACCTTCCATTAAACAAGCTCAGAAAGATTAAGTATACTTAAGAGTGACAGATTCTGAATGAGGCCAACACTATTTATTATATTCCACTTGATTAGAAGAATTGAAATCTTATACGTTTTTCCCATTGTTTATAGTGTAACTATAGCCCTTAATTACATATAGCACTTACCAGTTTTATAACCATACCAGTATTTTTCTATCTGGATGAATTAACATTACCTTAATTTCTGGATAATTCTGGGAAAGAATTCTGCCAGTGTTATTTAATGAATCCACTTGAATCCACTAGAGGTCACTGTTTTTTCAGAGACTGTTTTCTTTTTTTTAAATGTGTAACAAGTATCAGAGTTCTAGAATTTGTTATTTTTAAAAGCTTGTATAGCTATTGCACACATAAGTTTTACAGAAAAGAGATATTTTAAAGTCTTTTCACATATGGTATGGGGTACAGTGTTCAGAATCAATTTTTTAAAGAGAAAAAATGATCTCTTAAATGGTAGCACTTAGTATTTAATGCAAATATTTTATTGACTTACAGTGAGTCATAATAATTATAAGAACTGCATTATAGTAGTAATTTTAATAATCAATTTTAAAATTTTAAATCCATTCAAAGAATTAGATATCTTATTGTAATGAATTGCAAACTTTTAGATCACTATAATAAATTCATTTTTATCATGGCCTAATATATACATATAGGTGAAAAAAAGATTTATGCAATACCTCTGTTATTTTCTACTTTTTTACTTTTGTAAAATGCTGATAGCAGCTTATTTAATTGATTGGTCCTGATATATAGCTTTAAGAACCCTGCTGTATTATATCTAGCTTATATTTTTAGTTGTTTAATATAGGAAAGGAACTTATCATCACTAGACCTCAGTTTCCTCATTTGTAAAAGTAGAAAGTTGCATTTAGCTTCTTGGTTCCTTTTAATTCTAATGCTTTACAGTTTTAAGTCAGTTATGTCTTTTTTTTTTTTTTTCAGTGTGTCTATAGTTACTGCTGCTATAATTAGTGGTTTCTAGGTAAGGAAATGTCTTATTTGTAAAAGTGAAGAAAATTAAAATTATCAGGATAAGATGAGAGAAACTTTATTACTATCTTGTAACAAAGTCTGTCTGACTTAAAAATTTAATGTAAAAGTTACCGGCTTTAGTAATATGTACTCTTTAGTTTATAAAAACAGAGTGATAAGTGATTGGATCAAAGTTTTTAAATTATAGAGGGGAAAGGATATTTTTGAGTATGTCCTGAACAATTTGAAGTTGTCCTCTTTAGGGACTCCTCAGTTTTACATTTGGAAATCAAATCAATTTGATTTTTCTTACATTATAGTGAATGTTAATTTAAGTTAATATATCTTACAATATTTAAAAGCTAGTAGTATCCCTTAAAATTTATAAGGTATTACTTTATACCACAGTAAATTCACTATCTGAAGGATAGAGATGTATAAATGATTTAAGAACGGTTTAGACAAATTCATAAACTTTAGCACCACACTTTTCATCAAGACTTTGAAGTCAAAAGGAGCCTTGGAGTCTTTTTAATTCTTAGTTTTAAGGTATGAAAACATACCTGGAGTATACCTCTTAAGTCACAGAGAACAACAATGCGTCTCACAGAATGTCTCCTGATTCCCCGTAAGAGAAAAAACATTGACCTAGAATGGTTTGGGTCATAATGCAGTATAATGAGACCCACATTGTGAGTTCGAAATTTTTTTTACCCACTTGGTGACCAGAAACAGACCACATATAGTTTTGATGCTCTGAGAGAGTATGCTCATTTAGACAGGCATATGCTTGCATTTATAAATCCTCTTAGGTTAAACATAGACTCTAACAAGTCTTTGAAGGAGGGAATTATGATGTAAAATCTACAATCTAAGAAGAAATGACAAATTTTGAAAAGCAAATTATAATTTTAAAGATCTAATTGGGGTGAATAGTTAATGCTGACAGAGCTAAAGGCGCCATCATGTGGCCCAGAGTAGGGGATTTTCACACACCATTTCTTGGCAATAAACAGTATAATCTCAGAGGTGCGGAAGCCAAAAACCTCTGCAGAACAACTTTTATAACCTCTTCCTGAACAGCCACCTCTTTTGCTCAGTTTGCAGAATAAAAGCTTTGTGAACAGATTTTAATGTGTCTAAAATACAACTGAAAAGTTCCCACCACAGGGGAGAATTATAGCCTGTTTCTTCTCTTGGTTTGTATGATGATATATATATATATATATATTTGAATTGTATATACACATACACACAAGTACATACATACACAAAGCATAAATCATTTTAGGTTTACTTTGCTAAAGTTTAATCATCTAAATTATGACTTAATGAAAATATTTATGAAGATCATTTTGAATGTATTCTTTAACTAAGATGGTTACTTATTTTGTTTTTCAAATTAGCTTTCAGAACTGACTCTAGGATAGAATAAACTGTAAAGAAGGGAATAGAAGATACTTAGCATAAAGAGAAATAGCAATTTTAGTAAACAAAAATAATTTGAATGTTACCCAAGAAAGAATAAAAAATGAAGCAGTGTAACTTCTTATTTCGTTCTTTTTAAAATAGCACGTTTTTCAGCAAAAACAAACTGAAGTTTTATATTGAACCTTTCATCTTATGCCTGAATAAATTCACATTTACTTTATTATAATGCCAGGTATCATTCTTCATTTTATAATTAGGAATGAGAGAATATGTCACACATAAAGCAGTTAACATCTAGAGACAAGGTTGATTGTAGTTCTCTTTACCTGAGGTCAGAAAATTTAAAGGTCAGTATAATGAGTTCCTGTGAGAGGGATAAAAAACAAAGGTTGTATCCTGAAATGTTTGGGTGGTCTTTTTTCTGACATTAGCAGCATCTCACATGCAGTGAAAAGAACTTGGATTGATATCAGGCCTAAGTTTGAATTTAGACATATTAATTAGCTCTGTGATTTTTTTTAAGTATTTGTTTTTTAGTTGTAAGTGGACATACAATATCTTTATTTCATTTTTATGTGGTGCTGAGGATTGAACCCAGTGCTTCATGCAATCTAGGCGAGCGCTCTGCCACTGAGCCACAACCCCAGCCCAAGCTCTGTGATCTTAAGGAAGTCAGTTAACCTCTCAAATCTTCTTTTTCCTCATCTGTAAAAGTTGTAAGTAGTGTAACAATTATATAAAATAACGTTTGAGCCACCTAGGAGACAGTTTGGAAACATGAAAAAGTGCTGGAGATAGATGGTGGTAATAGTTGTAAACCATGTAAATACACTGAATTGTACACCTAAAATATACTAAACTGCTGGACATATACCTGTAATCCTAGTGGTCGGGAGGCTGAGGGAGGATCACGGGTTCAAAGCCAACCTTAGCAACTCAGAAAGACCCTGTCTATAAATAAAATACAAAATAGGGCAGGGTATGTGGTTGAGTGCCCCCGAGTTCAATCCCCAGTTCTCCCCCACTAAAAAATATATATATACAGACACACACACATATACATATGTACACACACATATATATACACACACACACACAAATACTATATACAATCACACACACACAAATACATACTAAATGGTAAATTTAACATATGTATATTTTTACTAAAGTTGTGTGTGCATGCACGCTGCAGATTGAACCCAGGGTCTGGTACATGCTCTACCACCGGGTTATACTCTTGGCCTGTTTACCACAATTAAAAAGGACAAACAAACAAAAAACACACCTAGCGTATAATAGGCATTAACTATATAACTCTGTGTTAAATTTTTTCTTGCCTTTTGAGACTGAATTTTAGTTCTGAAAAAATATCAAGTGGAAGATTGAGAGAGAGAATTGCTTGAGTCTAGGATTTCAATGCCATCCTGATCAACATAGTAAGATCCTGTTTCCCCCCTCCCCCCCCCAAAAAAAAAAAGTTATGTCGCTGGGAATTTCTTATAAAATTATTTTAAATTGTATTCCTGATTTACAGCAATGTTTACATGCTGATTACTTCTTGATTCAGCCACACTTGGACTTCATTCTTATTTGAAACTGTTCTGCCTTCATGATCTTGAAGTAAGAGCTTCCCGTCTCTGACCACAGCCTTTATCTCCTCTATAGCTATCAGTCTGCTTTGTAACCTCAATTTGACCTCCTGTCTCCCCTGGCTCTATTCTTCTAGGTTAGCAAGCCCTTTTTATTTTTATTTTCTTAAGCTTTACAATTAACAAGTATAGCGTTGTTCTCTCAAACAATCCCAGGTTCTCCTTTCTCCTGCTATGTCCACTTCCCAAGCTGCAGCCGTTCTTTTTTTCAGTACTTAGGTTGCTAAATGTTATTGGGGAAAGTTATCAACTAAGACCTGTAACACTTCAGATAAGTTACTTCATTTAACGATATCCTCACAGCATCACTAGGGAAATATAATTAAATTACACATTTTGTGGATGGCAGAACTGAGACTCATAGAAGTATAGTGATTCACTCAAGTACTCATGGCTGATACGATGTAGATTTGGGATTTAAACCTTGATCTTCCCAGCACCAAAGCCTGCTTTCCTTTGACCCTATTCACAACTGTGTGCTCAAATTTTTTTCCCCTTCGTTTCTTATTGATTATCTGGTGCATTCAAATCTTTCCTGCTCTCCATAAACCTAATTTGACGCACTACTTTACCAAAACAATTGAGGGCATCCAACAGAATCTCTTTCAACTTTATTGTCTTCATATGCACTCTCATTTCTCTATATCCTCATTGCTAATGGTACCCTCCTCTTTGTTACTGATTCATTTCTTTCTCCAAGACTTCACTTTATGATTTATTCCCATTTTTCCTACTTTAAGATCTCCTTTCATACTGATTTCCACCCCACCCCTCACTTTAAAAAAAGAAACTGAAAAATATCCAACCCTATTATCAGTTGGTAATCTTAGCAAGAACCATTTCAAGGGAGTAATGAGAACAGACTTAAGGAGGCAGAGGGTTGATTACTAGACACGAGAAATGGAATTGAAAATGATGAGTGTAAACTTCTCTAAAGAAAGCTTATAATGAATAAGCTACTGGCATGAAATAATCTAATAGTATCACGTTATATACATACATAAATGTACCAAAGTAAATAGCTCCTTTATGGAAAAAAGAAAAGGGCTAGTGGATTGTATGACTAAAAAACAGGGTTGAGTTTTGTTTGTCTTTTAGGAGCTAGGGTAGATATAAGCATAATTACATGTTTTTAAAAAGAAAAAAAATGGTATATGGATAATACCCTTGAGCGAGAGCTGTAGGATTATCTGTATCTTTTTTTTTTTTTAAGTTGTCAATGGACCTTTATTTTATTTACTTATTTATATGCCATGCTGAGAATCAAACCCAGGGCATCACATGTGTTAGGCAAGCACCCTACTGCTGAGCTACAAGTCCAGCCCCTGTATCTATTTTTATAAGCCCAGTTTATATGATTCCTCTACAAAACTTTCTGGATTGGCTCAACAGGAAGTGTTTCCTTCATCTCTAATTTCCTATAGTAATTTATATATCTCTCATACTCTTGAATTATATAATCAAAGTGTTATTTTTCTTGATTGTTACAAAGGTTTATTTTAACAAAAAGTTTAAAATGAAAATACACATGATCCAGTTTTTAACACAGAAAAACAGGCCCTTTAGGGAAGGGACATAGATTGCTCTGAACAGCCATTATTTATACTCCATCCAAAACTTCTTGTAAGTTGATACTATTTCCTTGAATTACCACCATTCCAATATTGTTATCTTACCTACAAGTTGCCATATTCACACATTTATCTATCACAAAACTTAAGGAATCAAATATCCACAGTATTCCTTGGACATGTCTGCCACTGTTTTATTTAAATGATAAATTCTTTTCTATTAATTTTTCAGCTTGAAAGGCTAAACTTTACTTATTGTCCACAGTGTAATTATTATGAGTCTTACTGTCTGAGTTTGATTCCTGGCATCATCATTTAATAGTTGTGTAATTTGGGACAAATGACTTACTCTTTCTTATACTTAGTTTCTTTGTCTCTTACATGAGGACGATAGTACTAGCTGCCTCTTTATTATGAAGATTAATATTTGTAAAGCTCTTAGAACATGCAATTTTCTCCTACTAAATCATAAGATCCTTAGGAATAGGAACCTATTTCTATTAGCATACCCAACATAGTCCATACTTATAGTTCAGAATTTGATTTTGAAAGGAATTTTTTGAATGGTGAATACTCTGTGCTGGGCATGGTAACTTGTGTCTGTAATCTCAGCAATTTGGGAGACTGAGGCAGGAGGGTCAGAAGTTTGAAGCCAGCCTGGGTAATGTAATGAGTTCCCCATCTCAAAAAATTCTCTATTTGTAAGTTAGCTATGAAGTTTGAGAAACCAGTTGAATATTACTGTATGTTTTCTTTTTTCTTTCCTTTTCCATACCAGGAATTGAACCCAGGGGCACTTAACCACTGAGTCACATCCACAGCCCTTTTTTAATTTTTTTATTTTGAGGCAGGGTCTTGATAAGGACAGCTTTGAACTTGAAATCTTTCTGCCTCAGCCTCTCAAGCCCCTGGGATTATATGCATGCACCACTGTACCTGGCTTTTACACATATTTTCTTACCTACAGTGGTACTCAGACTCCAGTATAGGACTAAGTGCTTGCTAGATAGCTTGGTGATGCTGAACCTTAATAATTTCAGTGAGAATGGCTATAATAATGTGGGATAAAAAGAGTAAGAGAACGGGGGATAGAAATGGGAAGAAGTAGTCAACAGGCAATAAAGCACTCTGTTGTGAATATTAGCACAATATTTAGGCTCCAAAAACCCTTAGTGAAAGTTATAAATAGTCCCGGTAGTAGTCAAGGCTAGCCACCATCCAAGCAGTGTCATTTTTTTTTTTTTTCTTTGAGTTGCCTCAAAGTCTAAGGCACTTCTGTGAGTAGAAAGCAGTTAACAGGGTAAATGGGATATTTGGGGAAAGATCTGCCAATTTTATTGGCTAAGGAGCAAAGGAAAAAGAAAAACTCGATCACTTTCAGGCAACTCAGTACCCATTGGTTTTAATTTTAATTGTAGTCTGAGGAATTCCTGAACTGCAAAAAAAAAAAAAAAAAAAATCTCCAGAGCAGGAATGGCTTCATCCTGTATGCCTCCTGATATATGTAGTGGGAAGAATCCCTTAATTTGCAGTACTTCTCACAACTAATGAGAAGATTGACAAAGAGAGCCCATTCTCTGCAATGCCTATTTTTGGGAATGAACAAAAGATGAGTGAATTATCTTTGTGATAGTTAACATTGTTGGTACTGTGAAGAAAAATATTGCAACTCTGATATTTCTGACTGGCCACCTCGAAATGTCCTAATTCAAATGAGTTCTGTGCCTGTAATCCCAGCATCTTGGGAGGCTGAGGCAGGAGGATGGCAAAATCAAAGCCAGCCTCAGCAAAAGTGAGATACTGGGGCTGGGATTGTGGTTCAGTGGTAGAGCACTTGCCTAGCATGCATGAGGCACTGGGTTCGATCCTCAGCACCACATAAATGTAAAATAAAAGATATTGTGTCCACTTAAACCTAAAAAATAAATATTGGGCTGGGGATGTGGCTCAAGCGGTAGTGCGCTTGCCTGGCATGGGTGCGGCCCGGGTTGGATCCTCAGCACCACATACAAACAAAGATGTTGTGTCTGCCGAAAACTAAAAAATAAATATTAAAAAAACTCTCTCTCTCTCTCTCTTGCGCTCTCTCTCTCTCTCTTTTAAAAAAATTTAAAATAAAAAATAAATATTAAAAAGAAAAAAGTGAAATGCTAAGCACTCAGTGAGACCCTGTCTCTAAATAAAATACAAAATAGGGATGGGGATGTGGTTCAGTGGTTGAGTTCAATCCCTGGTTACACCTCTGCCTTCCCCCCAAAAGAAGTTCTGATTCCATCTATTTATTTAACTTGATTTTCTAATTGAAAATTTTGTAATATCACTATCTTTAATGCACCTCTGTTTTAAGCCTTTCAGTGAGATTTATGCTAAGGTTCTTAGCTTCTCTGTAGTGTGTCCCTAAACCCCTGATGTTTCTTTTTTTAACCTGTTTTGCAGTCTTTAGACAGTACTTTGAGGAGATGGAGATGCTGATCAGTGGTAGAAAGCTTGTTTAACATGCATAAGGCGCTGGCTTTATATCCTACAAGAAAGCATAGAGTGAACACTCTAACATATAGGCATAGGCAATGACTTTCTTAATAGGACCCCTAAAGCCTAGGAAATAATGCCAAGAATTAATAAATGGAACAGCATCAAAAGCTTCTTCAAAAGCATAAAAAGCTTCTTCACAGCAAAAGAAGCAATTAAGTATGTGAAGAGAGAACCTACAGAATGGGAGAAAATCTTTGCTAGCTACTCTTCTGAGAGAGGATTAATATCTAGAATATATAAAGAACTCAAAAAAACCTAACACCAAAAACAAAACAAAAAAACAACCAAATAACCCAGTTAATAAATAGGCAAATGAACTAAACAGACACTTCTCAGAACAAATGCAAATGGCCAACAAATATATGAAAAAATGTTCAACATCATTAGCAGTTATGAAAATGCAAATCAAAACTATATTGAGATTTTATGTTAGAATGGCAGTCATCAAGAATACAAATGAGGGGCCTTTGGTTGTAGTCCAGTGGTAGAGTGTTTGCCTAGCATGTGTGAGGCACTGGGTTTGATCCTCTGGACCACATAAAAATAAAATTTAAAAAAATTAAAGGTATTTTTAAAAGTGTTTTTAAAAAATAATACAAATAAGAATAAATGCTGGAGAGGATGTGGGAAAGAACACTTTTACACTATTGATGGGATTGTAAATAAATATGGAAATCAGTATGGAGGCTCTTCAAAAGACTAGGAATGGAACAACATATGACCCATATGACCATTTCTTGGTATTTTATCCTAAAGACTTAAAGCCAGCATATTATAGTGATACATGCATACCCATGTTTATAGCAGAACAATTCACAATAGCCAAAATGTCCATTAGAGAATGAATAAAGAAAACATGGCATATGTATACAATGGAGTTTTATTCAGCCATAAAGAAATAAAATTATGTCATTTGCAGGAAATGGATAGAACTCAAAACCATTATGTTAAGCAAAATAAGCCAAACTCAAAAGGTCAAGAGTTGTATGTTTTCTCTCATTTGTAGAAACTAGAGAAGAAAAGGGAAAAGGTGCAGGGTCAGGTCTCCTGAAAATCGAAGGGAGATCAGTGGAAGAGAGGAAAGGGACCAGAATGAGTGAAGATGAAAGAGAAAGAGGAAATTCTGGGGAACAATATTAGCCAAATCGTTTTGTGAGCATGTGCGAGTACGTAACAACAAATCCTAGCGTTATGTATAACTATGAAGCACCAATAAAAAAATATGGAGGGGGCTGGGGTTGTGGCTCAGTGGTAGAGCTCTCACTTAGCATGTGTGAGGCACTGGGTTCAATCCTCAGCACCACATAAAAATTTAAAAACTTGGGGCTGGGGATGTGGCTCAAGCGGTAACGCGCTCGCCTGGCAGGTGTGGGGCGCTGGGTTCGATCCTCAGCACCACATAAAATAAAAATGTTGTGTCCACCGAAAACTAAAAATAATAAATATTAAGAATCTCTCTCTCTCTCTCTCTCTCTCTCTCTCTAAAAAAAAATTTTAAAACTGAAAAATATATATTTATATATTTTAAAAAATATATGGGAAAAGAGGCAGTGTTTTCTGAGTCACTTAATAAGTATTTTATGGATGTTTCCTTTCCTCATGCATGAATTTGTTTGCTGTGTTGGTTCCTTTATATTTGGCCTATTAAGAGCTTTCTTTCTCCCTTTTTAATAACTGTGATAGCCAAATATGATTTCTCGTGTTGCATAGTCCTTTTTTTCTTTTCCTGAAAGTTAAATCACTATATGATTTATATACTATATACTACGGATATGTATATAGTTCATATCCGTAGTACAGTGTAACTGCTTTCTCAGAAATTGAGGCACTGGTTTTAATGACTATAGAAGGGATATATAGGAGAATTATAAACATAG
Source organism: Marmota flaviventris (assembly GCF_047511675.1). NCBI lineage: Eukaryota > Metazoa > Chordata > Mammalia > Rodentia > Sciuridae > Marmota > Marmota flaviventris. The sequence continues at coordinate 78,447,948 of NC_092507.1, forward strand.
TCTCTGCCCTCAAGGAACTTGTAGCCTAGTTAAGAAATCAGAATTAAACATGAAAAGTAAAACATAGGTAATAGTTCTGGTAGTAGGCCATAAAGGAGTATATGATGTGTTAATTGTACAGACAATGATAACTCTGGAATTAAGAGATTTGCTTTTGTCCAGGTTAGTCAAGGAAATTTGAACTTAGTACTGAAAATAAACAAATTTTGGATAAGAGACTAACTCAGATTTCTTGTTGAAGAGTTTCATAGTACTTTGTCCTTTTTTTTCTTAGAATCTTTAAATGAACTCTTCTTATTGTATTTTTTACCTAGTGCACTTATAATAAACTCTTGAAAATGTTTTTTACCTAGTGCACTTATAATAAACTCTTGAAAATAAACTCTATAATAATGCCTTCAATTTTCTGTTTTTGTCATAGGCATACCGATTTTCAGCTGCTGAAGGAAGGACAAAGGTATGGTTGAATCAGTATCACTTACATTCTCTATAGTGTTCATGTTAATAGAAACATTAGGAGTGAACCAGGTGATATGAGTGCTTGGACTTCCTGTGCTGATACATTTTAAGTGTCCTATTTTAGCTCACACAAAGAAATATTTGACATGTTCAGCTTTTTTATATAGTGATGGTAAGATGATGTGTATGATGTGTTTGATCTCTGATTTATTGTACAGCTGTTCCTACTGAGGAGGTCTAATTGAACCTGTTGAAATATGACACAAACACACCCTCCATCTCAGATACTGGGTTTCTTTGTCAGCTAGATTGTACCAATTACATTTGTTGAAAGAATTTTATGATCTTATAGGATCAAGACATTAATTATCAGTTATTTAGTTATTTGAAAGCACTAATATAACTTCTAGGCTGTGATTTTTTTTCTCCCCTTAAACCCTCCTCATAGGATTGCTTGACCAACCATGGACATCTCTGAAAACATATCCTATAACTCTCAGCATAAATATTCCTAGTTAATAACCACAACCTTTAGCTACACAGTGTTGAGCACAAGATACTTATTGATGAATGTCTTTATAACTTCAAATTAGTATAGAAAAAAAATTTAATTGCCTTAAAATTCTACAAAAAAGTATGAAATAATATGAAAGTTGATTTTTAACTTGTTCTGTTTTTTGAAACTTATACTTTTTTCTTATCTAAGAGATGGTCCCCTTGTTATATAGATTAAATTTTAACTAAACATTACATCTATTTGTTTTAAGAGAGAGAGAGAGAATTTTTTAATATTTATTTTTCAGTTTTTGGTAGACACAACATCTTTATTTTATTTTATGTGGTGCTGAGGATCGAACCCAGCGCCCCGCACATGCCAGGCGAGCACGTTACCGCTTGAGCCACATCCCCAGCCCTAAACATTACATCTAATATTGAAAAAAATTGCCATTTTTTTCCCCTATCCATAATCTTGCTTTTTGCTTTTTTTTTCTTTTACACATCTCCGAGGTGTGTTTCAAGTTTGTTTTTTTTTTAATAATTATCGACGGACCTTTATTTAATTTATTTATATGCAGTGCTAAGAATTGAACACAGTGCCTCACACATGCTAAGCAAGCACTCTACCACTGAGTTACAACCCCAGGCCCCCAGGTGTGTTTCTTAACCCAAAAACTTCCTCATCTGAATGTGTTAAAAGTTCTAATAGGTATGTGCTTGAGAACAACTGTTTACCTATCCTTGTTTGTCTCAAGTTGAATTAGCAAAACTACTCTTTGCCTTTACATTTCCCATATTTCTTTATCTTATTCAACTCTAATCTGAAAATTGGAAAGCAGTAATAAGGAAAACCATTATCTTTTATTGTGAGCATTCCATTGTAACTCTTGATTTTCAAATTTTATCTTATATTGAAATTGTTGATTTTTCAGATTTATGGTCCGCTATGATTTTCTTTTGTTTATTTATGGAATTTTCTGTATGATAACCACATTGGAAAACATTTACTCATCTTTTTTTTATCAGAGTTAACCGAGTTCCTGTAATTATATTTTTTGAGAACCCAATAATGAAATTTTCAGGAGAAAAACTTATTTTTTAAAAGTTACAAAATCATCAAGTAAAAATCAAAATAATTCAGTAGAATGGATTTACTAAAAATTTTTTTTTCATTTTCCTGGACTCCTCTAACAACTCAAAATTAAGAGGAACAGCCAAAAGGAAGAAAGGTAGAAGGAGAGCTGTTATCAAATACTTACTGATACAAAGAAATGTGGCTTTCTCTAAAATAAATATATTAGTGTCTGTAAGGTTATGCCTGAGGAATAAAAGTTGCTACCTTGAAAGTTACAAAGTAAAAGTATCATGGGACTTTCCTGTTATAATTATTTTGTTTATCTTTCCTTTTACAGTGGCCATTCAGGAGAGGAAGTACAGTTATGCAGTAAAGCCATTAAAACATCAGATATTGATAATCCTGGTCATTTTGAAGAGCAATATGAATCTAGTTCTTCTAGCACTTGTAGTGATTATACCAGTGATAATGAGCAAGACTTTGTTTCCTCCATTCTACCAGGAAACAAACCAAATGCAATGGGTACAAGGCCACAGTTACACCAAAAAAGCAAAATGAAAAAGCAAGTTGGTGAAAAAGCTAACTCCAAACACAGAGACAAAGAACAGACAGTAGTAGATGTCACTGAGCAGTTAGGCAGTTGCATATTGGATTGTCAGGAGAAAGCTGCTGATTGTGAACTTCCTTTACAGAAAGTAAATACTCAGATTTCTTCATGTAGTCCTTTGCATGAAAGATTAAAAGCTTCAGGAAATTTTGAAAATAAATACATGTCAGAAATAACTTTTGTTGGCATAAGTAAGAAAAGTGCTGAGCATTTTAAGACCAAATTTGCCAAATCAAACCAAATTTCTAAGTCAGCCTCTAGTTCCATGCAGATGTGTCCTGAAGTTGCAAAGACAAACTTACTTAAAATTCTAAAACAGACTTTGATTGAATGGAAGACAGAAGAAACTTTGAAGTTTTTGTATGGCCAGAATTATGCTTCTGTGTGTCTGAAACCCTCTCCAGCCTCTCTGGTTAATGAAGAACTTGATGAAGATGACATAAACTCTCACCCAGATAGCCATTCCCCTGTTTTGGTGGAATCTCAGAATAGCCTGGATGAATCTTTACCTTTCAGGGGCTCAAATGCAGCCATTAAACCACTGCCAAGTTATGAGAACTTGAAAAAAGAAACTGAAACATTAAATCTAAGGATCAGGGAATTTTATAGAGGACGATATGTTTTGAATGAAGAAACCACCAAATCACAAGACTTGGAAGAGGTATGTCTTAATGATAAGGGTCAAAATAATGAGTTTTTCCAGGCTGCTAACATTTGGAAAAGTCATCATAATGAATCTTAGCAGGAAGAAGAATATTAAAGAGTTCTTGTTAAATTTTCAATAAATATTATTTTGAGGTGTTTTTTTAACCCAGGGCCTTACATATGTTAAACAAATGTTTTAACCATTGAACTATATCCCCAGCCCACTAAAAGTTTCTTTAGTGCATCTGTCTTCTGTTTTAAAATGCATTCTCTACTATTGGCATTACAATTTTACAAATAAGTTGGTTTCCTCCTAATAAATTTTCATAAATTGTGTAATATTTCTCTATAATGTAAAATGAGCCTAGAAAGATGAAACAAAGTTTTCTTTTAAACCTGGTTCTTCAAACTGGGGATTTAGTTCAGTGGAAGGACATGCCTAGCATGCATGAGGCCCAAAGTTCACAATGATAACAACAAAAAAGCCCATTTCTTTTTTTAAGTAGACCCTCTGAAGAAGCTTTTTTCTTTGTTAGTGTGTGGTGTTAGAGATCTCTCCATGTGGTATGTGTGTTTTATTTACATTGAGACTGTATGCAGTAGCATAAACTTAGTTGTTGAATAATAAAATATTTGGCAAGCACACCATTTAAAATATTATAGATGAAAATAATATAATAAAGGGACTTCTTGGAAAATAATGGATATGGAAAATGGGAAGAGTACATTCAGAAAGACCTAGATTTGAATATCTGTTATGTCATTTACTAGTTTTATAAAAACTTAGTTTTTTGAGTCTGTTTGCTCATCTGTAAATAGGACTAATAATAACTTCCCTTGCTCAGTTGTTTTAAAGGGAATGTATGTAAAACATTTATCTCAGTGTGTGACATATAGTTGGTACATAGTAAATAGACATAGAGAGATTGAATATATCTGTCGAGTTTTAGGAAGAACCTTTTAGTATTTCTGTTACCCATTTTTGGTTCATAGGTCTTGTTTAAGAAATGAAGTCATTTGGCATGAAGAGGAGTGGGTAATGTTTTTACCACAAACTTTGTTACTAAAGATTTCTGAGCAAATATAGCTCTAAGTTTAAAAATACTTTTGGAGGGGCTGCGGTTGTGGCTCAGCGGTAGAGCGCTCGCCTCACATGTGCGAGACCCTGGGTTTGATCCTCAGCACCACATACAAAAATAAACAAATGAAATAAAGGTGTTGTGTCCAGCTACAACTAAAAAATAAATATTTTTTGAAAATACTTTTGGATATTTGGAAGAGAGCAGAAATGGGAATATAGTAAAAATTTAGAAATTTCTTTCTGTAAATGCTTCTCCTAGTCTAGCACCATACTTGAAAGCGCATCAACTGTATTATTGGACAGCATCAAAAACTTTTATTAAACTGAGAGAAGTATTAGTCTTTCTTAAGTTGTATATCACTTGTTTTATCATTTTTGTGCTTGTAAGCCTTAAAAAGAAAAACCTGATACCTGAAAGGTATAACATTTTTAAACTTTCATTGACCTATAATGCAAACAGTAAATGTACAGCTTATAGAATATTTATTCACATGTGAACACATGCATGAAGTCACTACACAGACCAAATTCATTATAAGTAAACTAGATACCCCATTTATGTCTGCTCCAAATCTTACCTCTTTATAAAATTAGTAGTTGCTATTATAGCATAGATTAGTTTTGCCAGTTTTTGAACAGTATGTGTATTCCTTGGTATCCCATTTACTTTATAAAATATTATGATTGTGATTCAACTTATGTTGTTGCACATAGCTGTAGATCATTCTTTCATTGCTGTGTAGTACTCTGTTATATAAATCCAGTGTTCAGTCCCGCCCCCATCCTTCAGTGGTTGCCAGAAACCAAATATTATATTCACTATGTTTTTTCCTAAACATACATACTTATGAGAATGTCTAATTGGGGGAATGTGGCTCCGTGGTAGAGGTCTTGCCTAGCATGTACAAGGCATTGGATTCAATCCCTACCACCACAAAAACAAACAAAAAAGTCTAATTGTCACATGAAGAGATTAACAACAATAACTAACAATAAAATAAAAGAATTATAATAATATAAAAGTTATAATAAAAAGTTACAAACAACATAAACACTATTTTATATTATAAAAGTTATAAAGTTGTAATAAAAGTCATTTGAATGTAGTCTCTCTCAAAGTATCTTGTACTGTACTCACCTTTCTTGTAATGATGAGAGATGATAACAGTGCCCATGTGATGAGATGAAGTGAGCTAGTGCTAGACACATTTGACCTTCTGACAATATGTCAAAAGAATCATCTGTTTTGGGTAATCATGGATCATCAAGTCATAATTATGTCAAAGTGTGACTGCAGAGGTTGCAGTCCTTTAGAAAGGTGACTTTAATGCTGTGATCCATCCAAGGATCATAATCCCTAATTTTGTCCTTTAATGTTTGTGCAATTTGAAACACTTGAGCAAATTTCACTAATGGCCATATTGCTGATTCTGCTTCCATTTCATCATCGTCCTCTTCCTCTTGTAGATGATTCAACAAGTTCTTCCTCATTTGTTAATACTTCTTCGTAGTCTTCACTGTTTCCACTTTTTCACCAAACACATTGACAAATCCTTCTCCACCAACTTGTCTTTACCACATGAATGCTTTTCCTAACTTCTTCATCAATCCCTGAAAAGCCTTTAAAATCATTTACAATTTCACTCTATCATTTCTTCCAGCAAACGTGTAGTTTCTGGCTTTTACTCATTACAGCTTTGATGAATGTTGTAATATCAGCAATAACAAATGATTCCCAGGACTGTAGTATGTCTAAAGTAAAGTCTGCATCAATTGCTGATCAAATACCAGATGGGGGTTTGTGGCCTTGGGAAACCAAATAATGCCTTAGTGAAGGCCCTGAAACAATGAGGTAAAAACACAACTGTGACATTTCCATTTTCATGGCAAACAAATTCAGAATAATCAGGTGCATTGTCTTTTATTTATAGGATTTTAAAATTCCAACCTGTTCTTTTCCAAGCTTTTTTTTTTTTTAACTTCTAAGATGAAGTGTCAATGAAACCATCCCATAAACAAGATGTCTGCTACCCATGCTTTCTGATTATGCTGCAAGAACAAGGACGGATAACTTTTGCTTTCTTTTTGAGAGTAGGTAGGTTCTTGGCTGTATACGTTGAACCTGGCTTTATTATATGCCCTGCAGCATTGACACATAGTGCCAGAGTTATCTGTCCTTCCATGTTTTATGCACTGGTGCCACTTGTGCACTTTTATGAATGTAGATTCTGTTGGGCATCTTTTTTCAAAAGAGGCCTGTTTCATAACAATTTAAAACTTGCTTTTAATAGGATCACAAAGGTGATACTATTTCAGCTCTGCTGGAAATGTGGCAGCAGGTTTCTTCATTGACAGATGCACCCTCTCCAGTAATTTTTATATTTGTTAATCCAAACTATTCTTGAATCTGTCTTGCCTTTATTTATAGTAAATGGCTTGGTCTCATTTGTTTTAGGAGATCCCTTGCTGAAATCCTCGAATAGGCTGCATACTCTATAGCACAATAAATTGCTCTCAGTAAGAACACATTTTCTGTTTATTTCTTCTAATCACAAGCCTTTTCCATCTTAACTAAGCAGTTACATGCGCTGTGGCTGTACCTTTTGCAGTTTGTGGTATGACAGCAAAACTAGTGTGAATTCCATTTTTTCTTTGTAATTTTGCAAATAAGATTTGTTCTTATTATAGATCTTAGCAATTTCAGCACAGAGTATTTTTTTTAAGTTGAGAATTTTCACTTAAAAGTACTTTGCAGTTTCTCTTTGTCTTAAACTGAATTGCTAGTGTTACTACTCTTACACTTTAGGATCATTATTAAGTAAAATAAGGGTTACTTGATAACAACACTGCAGTACCACCACAGTTGATCTCATAACCAAGAGGCTACCAAGTGACTACGAGGCTAGGGTAGCATATATAATCTGGATATGCCAGAAAGGGGGATAATTCACATCCTATGCTGAATAGAGCAGAATCATACTACTTAGAACAGTGCACAATTTAAAACTTACCATTTCTTTATTTCTGAAAATTTCCATTTAATATTTTTAGACCATGACTGATCACAGATAACTGACATCATGGATAAGGGGGACTACCACAATTTTTTTTATATCAATGGAAATTTTGGCTGTTTCTAGTTTGGGGCTATTATGAAATGTGCTGTAATGAAATTTCTTATATATGTCTTCTAATGTGCATGCAGTTCTGAAGGATATGTGTCGCTAGGTCATAGAATATGTACATATGCAATTACATTAAATAATGATAGTTTTTCAAACTGATTTACTGCTGTTTGAGGGTTCCTTTACTTTTTCTTTGCTGTTGTTATTTTTAGCCATTCTTGTACTATCGCTTGATGGTTATAGTACATTTATTTGATTAACGAATCAAATACTTTCATGTTCATTGCTTGACCATTTGGAGAGTCTCTTGTGAAGTACCTGTTGAAGTCTTTTTTCCATTTACCTATTAAAGTGTCTCAGTTTTTAAAAATTGATTCGTAGGACTTCTTTATCAGTTATATGTATTACAAATATTTTTCACTTTGAAACTTGCCCTTTCAATTTCTTGACTCCAGTTTTTTAATTGTTCCCTGTAGTAACATCTTTTTTAAATTTTTTTTTCTTAATTGCTAGGTGAATGCTCTACTGTTGAGCCACAACCCTAGCCCCCTCTGTAGTAACATCTTTATGAAATCTTAGTCCAGATTGTTTATCTTCTAGATGCTTTATTGTTTTTCATTTCATATTTAGATCTGCAATTCATCTGGAAATGAGTTTGTTTCTTTGTTTTTGTACTAAGAAGTATGGATCAGATGTCATTTTTTTTCCCATTTGGATATCCAGTTTACTCAGTAGCATGTATTAAAATGAGTCTCCTGGGGGCTGGGGATGTGGCTCAAGCGGTAGCGCGCTTGCCTGGCGTGCGTGCAGCCCAGGTTCGATCCTCAGCACCACATACAAACAAAGATGTTGTGTCCGCCAAAAACTAAAAAATAAATATTAAAATTCTCTCTCTAAAAAAAAAAAAATGAGTCTCCTGGGCTGAGGTTGTAGTTCAGTGGTAGAGTGTTTGCCTCTCACATATCAGGCACTGGGTTCAATTCTCAGCACCACATAGAAATAAAATAGAGCCATTGTGTCCACCTACAACCAAAAAAAAATGTTTTTAAAGAAATGAGTTCCCACTTCTCTACAGCTATAGTTTGAACCTTGTCAAAAATAAAATGTTTATAAATGTGTGGGTAAATTGGTCTATTTCTCTTCTTGAGCTAATACCATGCTAATTAGGTAGCTGTATAATAAGTTTTCATATCTGTATGATAAATCCCTCCATCTAATTCTTTATTAAGTTTGCTCTGACCATTCTTCTCTTTTTCTTTCCTTATAAATTTTAAAATTAGTTTATCATAGTACCGATTGGGAAGGGGACTGTTAGGACTTTTATCGGGGTTACATCTAATTTGTATGTAAATCAGTTTGGAAAGAATTGACATCTTTACATTATAGACTTCAATTTGTGAATGTAGTATGACTTTCCTTTTTCAAAAATCTGCTTTAATGGGGTTGGGTTTGTGGCTCAGCAGTAGAGCACTCGCCTAGCACATGTGAGGTACTGGGTTTGATCCTCAGCACCACATAAAAATAAATAAGTAAAATAAAGGTATTGTGTCCAACTACAACTAAAGAAATTTTTTTTAATCTGCTTTAATATTGTTCAGTAATCATAGATTTTTGCACAGGGGTCTTAAACAGGTTGCATTTCATTTATTCCTAAGTATCTGGTTCTTATAAGCTATTGTAAATGGTATCATTAAAAAAAATTTTTTCCCAAGGGCTGAGTTGTAGCTCAGAGGTAGAGTGCTTGCCTAGCATGTGTGAGGGCCTGGATTTGAGTCTCAGTGCCACATAAAAATAAATAAAATGAAGGCATTGTGTCCATCTACAAGCAAAAAATATATTTTTTTAAAGTTTTTTTTTCCTTTTATGTAGAAAATCAATTTTCATGTATTGACCCTATAGCCAGTAACTTTGCTAGACTACTTAAATTATGAGTTCTAATAACTTATAATAATTAGTAGTTCTAATAACTTATCTGTAGTGCTGGAATGTAGTTCAGTAATACAGTGCTTTCATACCATACATGAAGCCCTAGGTTCAATCCCCAGTACTTTTTTCCCTCCTGCATTCTAGCCCTTATTCCCAGTATTTCTTTCTTTTTTTTTTTTTCTCTTTAGCACATTTTAAAATTTTAAAAAATTTTTTCCCAACTAGTTGTACATGACAATAGAATGCATTTTGACACATTGTACACAAAACCTGGTATTTCTGTATCTTATTCTGCTGGCTTAGACATCCAGAACATTGGGTTTCCTTGTCTCATTCTCTGTCTCAGAAGCAACACTTTAAATTTTTACCACTAAGTATGTTTGTTGTAAACTTTCTTATAGATTCCTCTTTATCTGCTCATAGATGTTTCCTTCTATTTCTAATTCACTAATTATTATCACAAATGGATATTGAATTTTAATAGGTTAATTTCATGTGCCTTTTAAGATGATCATTTGAGAGATTTTTATTATAATTAATTGCATTTATTTTTACTATTAAATCAACCTTACAGTCTTATAATAAAACCAACTTGATTGAGCTCTGATAACTTTTTTTTAATATTTGTTTTAGTTGTAGGTGGACACAATAACCTTTATTTTATTTTTATGTGGTTTGAATTCTATTGTCTGCCATTTTTAGAAGCAAAACTTTCCATAATATATTTTATAATATTTGCTAATTTTAGTCTTTTAACCTCACATTTGTATAGCACTTAGTAGTTTACAGAATCCTTTTGTATACATTTTCTTATTAAATATAGGAGGTATTAATGTCCCTATTATACTGATCAGAAAACTTTCAAAGAAACTAGATGATTCAAGTAAGCAATGACTCAAGCTAAGCTGATACTCAGATTTAAATCTTTTAAATCTCAAGTCTGGTTTATTTCCTTTTATATCACAGGTGTGATCTTTTGTGCTTAGTGTTTATTGTTCTACTTATAAAAGAATGTGAATTCATTATTCTGTTTTGTTTTGTTGAAAAATGTGATCCAGCATGATCCCACCTTTCCACTGATAGATTCAAGTTCCCAGAACCAGATTAGAAAACGCATCGTTCTTGAAAAATTGAGCAAAGTGTAAGTATGTAATTGTCATCCCAGTTTTTAATATTTTAAAATTAACAATATTATGATTTCATAATTTGCAAATGTTACCCTTCAATTTTAAACATTAAAATTTTTTTTCTTTTAATATTTTTTTAGTTGTCAATAGACCTATTTATTTATATATGGTGCTGAGAATTGAACCCAGAGCCTCACATGTGCTAGGCAAGCGCTCTATCACTGAGCCACAACCCCAGTCCCAATTTTAAACATTTCGAAAAATAGTAAGAAAAGTTTACATGAATGTCTGCACTTTAAATTTTTATATTGTTAAGCTACTGTATCCCAAAGATACTAAATTTTGTGTTGAAGACAGACCACCACCATAAAGAGGAAGGTTGAGATTCTAAACTATCTCACTCCCTCTTAATAATCCAGTGAAGTCAGGGGAAAACTATCAAAGCTAGATCATTTAAATACTGATTTGTGGTAAATGTGTCATGTTAGTTTTACATGTGAATAAGAGGTTGTTAAAGTTTTAAAGGTCTGTTAACTCACTCTACCTACATATTCATAGAATCATTTCACACTCAGCAACGTTTTTTATTTAGCTCAACTCTGCACTTTAAGCTTCCTGTAGCAGAAATGATTGTTCTTATAATTAGCCCAATCATAAATGACGCAAAAATTGCTATTTTGGTTTCTCGGTGAAAGGGGGCTTGAAAATCTTTTTTTCCAGAGATGTGAGGGCTGTCTTGAACTTTTCAGCCTGCACGTTTTTGTTTTTGTTTTTTTAGCAGAAAACATGGGAAAGTGTGTCAATCATTGTTTCAGGACTTGTAAATAAAGAGAAGTCTTAATTTTGTAGTAGTTTGAAAATAAGAAAAATGTCATAGTGTTTTGAGCAATTGAGATATAAAATGTTTACTTGTGATATAATTAATGGAAAGTAAGATAATTTTGCTTTGAAGTATGTACTTCTCAAACCACCCTTGAAATCCTTTTTTATTTGCTTTGTATCTTGACTTGGTAATGTACAAAAAACAGAATCAAGAGGAACTACTATAATTTTTACATTTTAAATAAACGTTTAGGGGCTGGGAGTGTAGCTCAGTGGTAGAGTGCTTGCCTAGCACATGTGAGGTACTGGGTTCAATTGTCAGCACCACATATAAATAAATAAAATAAAGGTCCATCAACATCTAAAAAATATTTTTTTAAATAAATAAATGTTTAATATTTATGCAGTATCTGCTATGGGTGGGCCCTTCATATACAATAAATCCATTAATAGTTTTGCCTTTTACATGATCTTCATACTTGTTTATTTGCTTCTATTAAATATTAATATAGAAAGCAGTATAAAAGACTACCTTATTCACAATACAGAAGATATTACTTTAGTTACAAAGATTTTGAAAGTTGGGTTAGATTATCCGTACTGTTGTGTATTTAGTAGATAAGAATTTATGTAGAAATAGTTTTCTAGACTTTAGAATATACAGTTTTAAATTTGAGACCATACAGACATGTCATCGAAGCAGTCTATGCATCCTGGGTTTTGGCTAAAACAGAGGATGCCAGAAAGAACTTTGCTAGAAATCCATATTACTGATACTGGCACAAGAATTGAACTGAGAAGGGATGGAATCACTTAAGAGAAAGCACAAAGAGCATTGAAAACAAAACTAATTATGGTGGCATGGGTTTTTGAGGTCATTTACAAGTTTATGAAAGCAGTTTGTCATTTTCTCATTATAAAAGTAACACCTTTTTTGATCTCTGATTTGAACAAACCAATTATAAAAAGACATTTTTAATAACCAGAGGGAAATAAATTTGTATTGGATATTAGATGTTACAAAGCAATTATTTGGTTGAGTATGATAATTTTAAATACAAAGAAGTTATGTTTGTGTTTAGAGAAACAAATACAAATAGAAATCCAATGACATGATGTCACGAATTTGGTTTACTTTAAAATATTACTATAAAAAAAGGAAGGAAAATGAAACCAATATAGGAAAATATTGAAATGTTGAATCTGGAAATAGATAATGAGGTTATTATTACTGTTCTATTCTGGAACATTTTTGAAACTTTCATAATTTTTTTTTAAAAAGATAGTGCTTGTTGGAGAATATTTAGCAATACAGAAATAGTATAAAGGAGGAAATGAAAGTCAAATCACCTGTAATCCCACCACTTGGTGATAACCTTTATTAATATTTTGATGTTTATATATATTATATGTATGGTGTATGTATGTATGTTCATTCCCTTTGGTTCCCTCTGTTGTAGAAACATAGAAAGAATGAAATGTTTGATATGTAATAGGTATTATATATAGAAGCATTACATGTTTTTATAAAAATGGGATAATACTATGAATGCATTTTTAATTTAACATTTGTCATATCTTTCCACATTTTCAAAAACAGAGCATAGTGGTATAAAACACCACTACAGCCAGGTACGGTGGTGCACACCTATTATTCTAACTACTCAGGAGGCTGAATCAGTAGGATGGCAAGTCTGAGGTCAGCCTAGGCAGCTTAGACCCTATCTCAAAATAAATAAATAAATATATTTTTTAAAAAAAAACAATAGATTGACATTATTTTCAGGGTTTTGTTACAATTTATTAAATGTGTATATCATAATTTATTTAATCAATCACCTTGTTTCTGGTTTTTCACTACTAAAATTATTTCTATAGCAAGCATTTTTTTTATTTGATTATTTCCTTAGGATAAATTTTTGTCATAATAAAACTATTGACTCAAAGAATATTCACAATTAAAATGTTAAGATATATTGCCAAATTGCTCTTCAGGTAAGAAAAACTAAGGACAAAATACAGATGGCCAAAATGATTTTGCATTTTAGTGCTTTACACTATAGCGTAGACTACAAAGTAGAGCATAGAGTTACTATGAAATGTTTCCTTTTGACTTCTTACCAGTCATAATCTAGTTTAACTGTTTAAAATCATGACCACTTCCACCTAAGTGCCATTACCTTCGGCAGATCCAGAGTTAGGCATGACCCAATGTATGTTTCTATATAATTAAATTAAATTATAAAAGAAATGTAACTTTTTTTTTTACATTTCAGATTGCCTGGACTTTTGGGTCCTCTTCAGATTACATTAGGAGATATTTATACTCAACTCAAAAATCTTATCCGAACTTTCAGGTTAGTGTTATTATTTTAATTTTTCCTTCTGAGTTATTTTTACTTTATTGATTACTACAGAATCCATTAGACTAAGACATGTTTTCTTCTCATCTAAACATTACTTCTTGTTGTCTATTTAATGCAACTCCTTACTTGTATAAATCTTGGTATATTCACTTTAGATAAGAATAACGTAAAATTAAGAAGGAAAGTTTTTTTAAATATATTTTATATATATTTATTTTATTTTATTTATTTGTATGTGGTGCTGAGGATCGAACCTAGGGCCTCACATGTGCTAGGCAAGCGCCCCACCACTGAGCCACAAACCCTTCCCAGAAGGAAAGTTTTGTCTATGACACAAAACCAGTAACATTGTTGATTTTAGAGGAATAGTAAATATGTATCAGATTACCATCCCTGTGCTAGGCACTGTGGGCAAAAGAAGCATAATGCCCCCCCTCAGGGAAGAACTTGCCTATGAGAAGGAAAGATGAGTACAGTGAACAATAAAAGATAGAGGGTAACAGTATTGTATTGAGTAGAACTGACTTGAAGTACTTAGAACTATAAAGAAAGGGAGACTAGAGAATTTATATCAATTGTGAAGTTTTGGTTGATAAAACATGCACATACGGTCATTTTATTTAATTTTTTCTAGGATGTTTATATTTGAAAGTGAGTGTTTGGGTAATAATAAGTCTGACATGATTTATCTAGTAGTTACTGATTTTGTTACTCATGAATTGTGGAAACGATCCAATTTCAAAATTATTAACACACAAATTCAGGGATGCCAGTAGTGATCCTCTTATTGGCCTATACTTAAGATTGACTGATTAAATGCCAAAAAGAGGGTTTAAGTCAAATAATATGGTCAAAGTGGAACTTTTCTGCATCCTTCTTAGTGATGAAGAAAGTCAGTAGATTTTTTACGTATTCTGTCTTATACCTATCACAGAACCATGCATCCTAATGAAAGGAATAACTGTACTAAAAGTAAAAGTTTGATAAAGTTTGACTAGATATATACAGTGTGGAAACACTGAAGTTTATGATTCCTTCAGGATTTATCAGGGAGTGAATATTACACTAACATGAAGTTTAACTGAGGAAAAATGAAAATCAGAAGTTATTCTTTGTTTTCTTCCTTTTTTAAATATTTATTTTCTGTAGTTGGACACAATACCTTTATTTTATTTATTTATTTTTATGTGGTATTGAGGATCAAACCCAGGGCCTTGCACATGCAAGGTGAGCGCTCTACCACTGAACCACAACCCCAGCCCCTGTTTCCTTCCTTTTTTAAAGGACTTGTCATTCAACTTCCTGCAGACAATGTAATAATTACTATGGGCTGGACAAATTGGTGAAGTGACTGAAGACTCATCAGAAGAGATATTAGAGTCCTCTTATCTTGAATTACACTTTGCTTTTTTGTTTTGCCCTGCTTATTTAGGAAAGAATAAATAGCATACATTTTCTAGTGATTTATTTTTTCTTCAGATCTAATTGGATAGCATCTTTTGAAAAAAAGTATTCCAAAGTTCTCAGAACTTACCAGAAACACATAGGGAAAAAATGTTAAACTACCTTAAACACTTCTAATCAGTGAGATTTGCTCATATTTGAGGGCTGGTTATATTTGCCTGGGGAGCCTTAAATAATTGATACCCATGTCCTATTTTTTCATTGTCAATGCCAAGCATTCTTGATGCCTTCAGTATTTTCAAATTTTATTGGAGTACAAGTTTTCAAAATAATTTATAATTATCTTCTGTATTTCTGTAGTGTCTGTTGTGATTTTTTTTTTCTTCATGGACATTAGTAATTTGAGTTTTCTCCCTCCTTTTCTTCATTAGCATGGCTAAGGGTCTGCTAATTTTGTTTTGTTTGTTCAAAGAACCAACTTTTTGTTTTGTCAATTTTTTCAATTGTTTCAATTTCATTGATTTCAGCTCTAATTTTAATTATTTCCTGTCTTCTACTGCTTTTGGTGCAGATTTATTCTTCTGTTTCTAGGGCTTTGAAATGTAATGTTAAATCATTTATTTGTTGACTTTTTCTTCTTTGAAGGAATGAACTCCATGCAGTGAACTTTCCTCTTAGAACTACCTTCATAGTGTCCCAGAGATTTTGATATGTTGTGTCTGCTCATTCACCTCTAAAAATTTTTTAATCTCCTTCTTGATGTTTTCTGAACCCATTGTTCATTCAGTAGCATATTGTTTAGTCTCCAGGTGTTGGAGTAGCTTTTATTTCTTATTTTATCATTGATTTCTAATTTCATTCCATTATGATCTGATAGAATGCAGGATAGTACCTTTACTTTTTTTTATATTTGCTGAGTTGCTTTGTGGCATAATATAGTCTATTTTAGAGAAGTATCTATGTGCTGCTGAGAAGAAAGTGTATTCGCTTGTTGAAGGATGAAATATTCTACATATGTCAGTTAAGTCTAAGTTATTGATTCTGTTATTGAATCTTTGTTATGCTTTTGTTTGGAAGATCTATCCAGTGGTGAAAGAGGTGTGTTAAAGTCACCCAAAATTATTGTGTTGTGGTATGTTTGACTATTGAAGTTGAGAAGAGTTTGTTTGATGAGCATAGATGCTTCATTGTTTGGGGCATATGTATTTATAATTGTTAAGTCCTGTTGATATATGATTCCTTTGAGCAGTATGTAGTGTCCTTCTCTAACCCTTTTGATTAACTTTAGCTTGAAGTCTACTTTATTTGTGAGTGGTATGATTTTTCCCAATCTTTTACCTTAAGTCTGTGTTTGTCTTTTCCTATGAGATGAGTCTCTTGGAAGCAGCAAATTATTGGATTTTTTTTTTTTTAATCCAGTCTACTAGTCTATGTCTTTTGATTGGTGAGTTTAGGCCATTAACATTCAGAGTTATTATTTGATTTGTATTCCTAGCCATTTTTGTTTATTTTTGGTATTTAACTTAACTTGGTTTCTCCTCTGATTAGTTTTTCCTTTAGTGTAATACCTCCCTCTGCTGATTTTCATCATTGTTTTTCATTTCCTCTTCATGGAATATTTTGCCGAGGATGTTCTATAGTGTAGCCTTTCTAGTTGTAAATTCTTTTGTTTATCATGGAAGGTTTTTATTTCATCATCAAATCTAAAGCTTAATTTTGCTGGATATAAGGTTCTTGATTGGCATCTATTTTCTTTCAGAGCTTGGTATATATTGTTCCATGATCTCCTGGCTTTAAGGGTCTGGGTTGAAAAATCTGCTGAGATACGAATTGGTCTTCCTCTATACGTGATCTGATTGCTCTCTCTTGCAACTTTTAAGATTCTATCCTTTTTCTGTATGCTAGGAATTTTTATTATAATGTGTCTTGGTGTAGATCTGTTGTAATTTCGTACATTTGGTGTCCTGTAAGCCTCCAGTATTTGGTTTTCCAATTCATTCTGCATGCTTGGGAAATTTTCTGATATTATCTCATTGAAGAGATTGTACATTCCTTTGGTTTGAAACTCTGTGCCTTTCTCTATCCCAGTAACTCTTAGATTTGGTCTTTTGATGCTATCCCATAATTTTTGGATATTCTATTCATGGTTTCTTACTATCTTCACTGTGTGGTCACCTTTTTTTTTCCAGATTGTATACTTTGTCTACATTATCTAACATTCTTTCTTCCAATGATCCAGTCTGTTGGTTATGCTTTCTATTTAGTTTTTTATTTGGTTTATTGTTTCCTTCATTTCACAGATTTCTGACTTTTTTTTTTTTTTCAGAGTCTCTGTCTCTTTCTTGAAGTAATTTTTGCTACCTGTGTTTGCTCTCTTATCTCTTTGTTGGAGTGATCAATTTTTGCCTGTATTTGCTCATTTAGGTCATTCTTCAATTCACAGATCATTTTAATTATGAACCTTCTGAACTCCTTCTCTGACATTTCATCAACTTTGCTGCCCATGGTTTCTGTTATTGTAGTATCCTGGTTTTTTGAGAGCACTTTCCTCCCTTGTTTTTTCATGTTGTCTGTGTGTCTTCCTTTCTTGCAGTGTGGATCTGAGATATTATAGTTTCTACCCTATATTTTTGTAGTACCCATGCAGATTGTCTGTACCTCACCTTGATGTTAGGCTTCCACACCTTGCTAGTGTCCCTCAGTGTATGCTACTACTACTAAAGATGGTTGCAGTAATAACCCAGGTAACTCGAGATAATAGTGGAGGTACCCTAAGATGGATACAAAGTCTTACAAAGATGGGGTTGAAAGGGTGGGCCTTACACTGTCTTTGGGTTGCCTGTTCTGAGATGCAGTTGATTCTAGGCCCTGTCTGTTGTCAAAAAGGTCGGGACTACTGCGTGGGGAAGGCTATGGAGATGTCTGCAGTGTCCCAAGATAGAAGTGGGTTAGGTTTGGGCTCCAAGGTGGGAGTGGATGGCAAACTCAACCTACCCTGGGCCTGGGTTCCATGTATGTTGGTGGGCAGATCTGGGCCAGGCCTGGGCTCCCACAGTGGTTTGCTGGTCTAAAGAGGCTGTTCTGTGCCAAAGCCTGAGATCAGGCAGGTGTCTGCTAGTGGCAGGATGGACCCAGGCCTACTGTGAGCCTGGGTCCCGAGTAGGTTGATGTGGGCAGATCTGGGCTGGGCCTGGACTCCCGCAGTGGTCTCTGGCCTAAAGAGGCAATCCTGTGCTAAAGCTTCCCAAGGATTTTCATTTAGTTGGTTTGGCATATGGCTACCAAAGTGGCAGTACTTTTTTTTTATTTGTTCTTTTTAGTTATATACAAATAGAATGTACTTTGACCTGTCATACATACATGGAGATTCTCTTGGAATCCACTGCTCCAGAGCATAATGCAGAAAAATAGGAACTAAACCTTACAAATCATTCCAGTCCGTTGATTCTCCTACTCTGACCCTTCTGCAGCCAGTCATTTTAGAACTTCACCAAAGGACATGATAATAGTAAGATTTATATTGCAGTGATTCCTTCCAGTTATTTTTCCTTCCTACTTCCAAAGACCTCTTTGTTTTCCACCATAAACCACAAAATTATCTATTAAGTAGTGACTAATTAATTTTCCTTTGTAAGAAAAAAATTATTAATGAAAAATACATTTAACTGCCAATGAGGACTTATATTCAGCACTTTCTTAACTAATGTTATCACATCCAGTTGTTATCATTTCAGTAAAAACAATGAAACTTGATGCTTTTGATAGATTGTCCCATTATGGATACATTTTCTTTTTCCTTTAGGTATGTCATCAGAATAATTTGTTTTTTAAATAACTGCAGAATTGCCCCATTTTTACTTGGATATGCCCTAGAAATTTGGGTGTTTCATGTTGGAAACCACTACTTGGCGTGTTTCTGGGTTTTTTTTGTGCAGCCATGATAATAATGTCTGATTCATGTCAGTACATGTAATCGGTACAGGCTTCACTGTGTGCCAACCTGTAACTGGCATTTATGTATTTTATTTAGTTTGAAAAAAATAATGGTATTTTCATTTTACAGAGAGCAGATGAAAGGTTAAGTAACCTTTCTTAAATCATACAACTAGTAGTTGGGTTTTGGCCCCAAGTCTAACTATAGAGCCCTTGCTTTTTACCACATAATGTTACCTCTTCTCATGGTAGGTGAAAAGTTAATCATAGCAGATAGTATAGAATCAGATTTTTATAGCAGTCTATTCATATTTCAGTGAGAGTCCCTTGCTTTGATACAGAAAGTGTCCTCTGTCCTTGATTTATTATCTGGTCACTTTCTTACTATAATAGACAATTAAAACTACTTTTAGAGGCATGGGTGTATCTCAGTGGTACAGAATATAAGGCCCTAGGTTTAATCCTCAGCACCAAAAAAAGAAAATAAAACTTCTTCTAAACTGGAAATCTAAACTAGCTTTTTTTTGATGGTGCTAGTAGTGCTAAAGTGGGTGATAACTCAGGGCTCACACATGGTAAGCATGCACTCTACCCCTGAGATACATCCCCATTCCCTAGAGTAGCTTTGAAGAAAATCTCACGGTTTTATCTTCTGTATTGTTACATTGAGGTTTGTCTCTCTATTCTACTGTCTGTAAAAATGTTCAGATATAGTATAGCTCTTTAAAAAAAAATGTTTTGTCAATAAAACATGAATTTGGCCTCTAGTAAATTTTATAAAAGTTGAGGAACAAGGCAATTTAATTAAATCAAATTGAGCTTTGGGGTAAGAATGGAAGAGACATGATACTAAACTTCAGTTTTTCATTAGATGAAGCTAGACTGTGATAATACAAAGAGTTATAGAAGTTCACAGCAGGAAATTTCCTCTTGTCAGGTGAAAGTATTGTACTGTCAGGGATACCCTCCCTGAAAAAAAAGATATTAAAATTAAGACATGAAGAATAAATATTTATGTCATTTACCTAGGGATGTGGCTCAGTGGTAGAGTGTGTGCTTGATGTCATAACAGAGGTTTGCTTCAGAATTATCCAGGTTAGTAGGGGTAGTGCTGAAGATGGAGTTGTGAAGATGAAAAATGATTGGGCAGAATTTAATCATTGTCAAAATTATGAGCACATATGAACTTATTCTGCTCTAATTTACATATGCTTGAAATTTAATAAGAAGTTTGGGGAAAATAATGCCTAAAATTATGTATTATGATGGTAGGGAATATTATGAAACAATTTAATATTATATTTTAAAATCTTTACTCTTTAGGACCTGCGGATCAAAGTCTATAGCTTTAATAAAAATTACTTAAGTTAGCTTCATTGCCTTTTAGAAAAATGTCATTTGTTTAGAATACAGAATGATATTTGAAGTCTCCAGATTTTAACAGAACAGTGTAATTGTAAGCTAGAGTTTCCAAGTAAACTTTGAAAAAATGCCATATTGATGATAGGAGTAATGTTGAAATCTTTCAGTCAATACTGCAGTGGGAAAGAGTTCACATAAATAACTGTATCCTTTTCTCTGAAGTGATAATCAATAATAGGAGCTCATAGAACACTGATTCTCAACCCATTTGTGCATCAGCATTACCTGGGGAGTTTTTAACAACTAAGATTCTTGGCTCCACCCCTGGAGATTGATTGTCTTTTGACTGGGGTTGAGCTCAGGCATTAGTATTTCTAAAAGCCCCCTAGATGATTCTCAGCCAGAGTTGAAAGCCTATTTTAAGATGTAAACATAAAGCACCTTTTTTAGCACTCCTTAAAGAATCTTTCCCTAGTGGATAGAGCTGTCCTTTCCACTGAATTGCATAATAGTTTGTTATCTAGAATGTTACATCGCTTTCCTGACAGTGTAAAACAAGTTCCATTACAAGCTGCTTGGTAATCAATGTTAAATCAATGTGTGTTTTATTCAGATTTGAATTAAAATTATATTTTGACACAAAAGTCCTCTTTAAATTTCATTGGAACGGGCTGGGGATGTGGCTCAAGCTGTAGCGCGCTCGCCTGGCATGCGTGCGGCCCGGGTTCGATCCTCAGCACCACATACAAACAAAGATGTTGTGTCCGCCGAAAACTAAAAAATAAATATTAAAATTCTCTCTTCTCTCTCTCTCTCTATTAAAAAAAAATCTTTAAATAAATAAATAAATTTCATTGGAACTGGGCTGAGATTGTAGCTCAGTGGTAGAGCGCTTGCCTCGCACTTGTGAGGCCCTGAGTTCAATCCTCAGCACAGCATAAAAATAAGTAAATAAAAATAAAGATATTGTGTTCATCTACATATATATATAAAATTGGTACTGAATCAAGATATTTTTTGGTAAATCTGTTTGGATTTCAAATTAGTATATTTTGAAAATATTCTTTTAACTGTTTTCTAATATTATTTTTATTTTTAAATTATCATCCAAATAATGGTAAGTATATTCATTTAGCATTCATGCTGGAAATTATTTTGACTGTAGCAAAAGGAAAACCATGAGAAGAAAATAAATTTTGCTATTCTGCTAATGGAAGTACTTTGAAGTAAAACCAACCCCTTTTATTTGTGTTTACCCCAGTACCTAGAACAGTGAGATACAGAAGGCACTCAGTAAATTTTATGCTGAATGAGTAAATGAATTCTTAAATTATTTCATGAATTCTTAAATCATGAAATGATATCTTAACTCTGTATTAACTCCAGAAGATTTGTATACAGTAGAAAAGGAAATTCAATCATTTTTGTCACTTTTCTTCCATGCTTAACTTTCTTTGAGCTCTTTCTAGAGGTAGATTCTGTTTTAGTTCTTACAGATACAACAATAAAGAAGTAGAAGCATCCTTCTTTCATGGAACTTACATTCTAGTAGAGTATATAAAATTTTAAATATAATAAATATATTATTATTTTGATTATTATGCTGTGGCATTATCTATTTCCCTTTCCCAGTTCATTCTCCTATTTTCCTAGATATAGGGAAACAGGATGGTACTGATGAGGGAGAAAGTTGCAGTTTTAAATAGTCTGGTTATGGAAGGCCTTAGGAAAAGATGACATTTGTGTAAAGAACTACTAGGAGCTAAATGAGCCAGCTGTTGCCAACTGTGAAAATGTATCAGACAGGAATAGCAAGTAGAAACTGTGCCTCCCCCCGCCCCCCAAAAAAGGAGTAACAAAATATTTAGGATGCTGGTAAGGCTAGAGAATTGAACAGAGGCAAGAACAGAAAAAGAGGGAAATGTGGGACAAAAATTAAGTGTGATACAAATTGTATAGACCATGTAGCCATAGTAATTCTTTGGCTTTTGCTGTGAGAGGGATACAGAGCAGTTGGTGGGTTTTGAAAAGAGAATGTCATCCCATGCTCTAATATACATTTTTAACAGCATCACTCTTGCTGCTGAGTTGAAAATTACAACAAATAGAGACAGAGAGACCAATTAGGAGGCTATTTTTCACAGTCAAGAAATGGTGTGAAAAGAAAGGAAGGAAGGAAGAAGTGAAGGTATTAAGAACTAATAAGAAAGAAAGAAGAAAGAAAGCAGTGAAGGAAGGTATTAAGAACTAGAAAGAGGGCTGGGGATGTGTCTCAAGCAGTAGCACGCTCACCTGGCATGCGCATGGCACTGGGTTCAATCCTCAGCACCACATACAAACAAATTTGTTGTGTCTGCCGAAAACTAAAAAATAAATATTAAAAAATTCTCTCATTCTCTCTCTCTCTCTCTCTCTCTCTCTCTCTCTTTAAAAAAAAAAGAACTAGGAAGGAAGGAAGGAAGGCAGGATGGAAGGAGTGAAGGTATTAAGAACTAATAAGATTCTATTTTGAAGGCAGAACCATCAGGATTTGATGACTGTTTTTTCTTAAGATGTGAAGAGTCAAATTTAACCACATGATTTTTTGTCCTCAACAACTAGATTCTGGAAGGGTAGGGTAGCGTTTAACTAACTGAAATGGGAATGTTTGGAGGAGAATATTGAGGAACTCAGTTTTTCCTGTACTGTTTTGAGTGCCTATTAGACCTCCACATAGAGATGTCAAGTAGACCATTAGATACAGAAATCTAGAATTCTAGGAGAAGTTCAAGTTAGAGACAAATAAATTTGACAGTTGTCAGCATGAAACACTATAAGATTGTTCAATATCACCAAAGGGAAGAGTGTTATAAAGGAGAGAAAAGACCTAAGGGCAGAGTTCATGGGGCATTCCAATATTAAAAGGTGTGAGAATAAGTGTCAATAAGAGGGGACAAAATCAAAACAGTAGAAACTAGGTGAAATCTTTCCATAAAAAAGGGAGTCATCAGCTGTGTCAAAATGCTGCAGGTAGATTAAGATGAAGACTGAGAAATGTCAGTTGAATTTGACAGCATGTATGTCTTTTGTACATTTAATCCTCACAAGAATAATTCTGAAACACTTTAAGCTGTGGAGAAAATTCAGATTAATGTAACAAAACGTCTTCCACACAGAGTTAATAGATTTTAATAGTTTCTAAAATTTGATTTGGATTTGTACTTTTAAATAAAAACATTATAAGTTAATTTGCTCATTCAAAAAATATTAACTGAATGCCTACTGGTTGCCAGGCTCTTATTCTGGGGACTTGGAATTATTGCCATCAAGCAAGAGAAAATAAACTGTAAATAATGTGTTATAAAGTGGTAACTGGTATGGGAAAAGAAAAATATATACATATAGCAGGGTAGGGGGATCTGGAGTACTGGGCTAGGAGGTAGAGGGCAAGTTGTAATAGGATGGTCCAGGTACACCTTACTGCAAAGATGATATAAGGAAATTTATCTGAGGGAAGGTAGTTTCAGATAGATGGAAAAGAGGGCACAAAGGAGAACAAAGTCTACTTTGTTCCCCTTCCCAATCCGTTCTCCTTTCCTCCCTAGAAGCAACCTATACAACATTCTAGTCTTTGTTTTTATACTTTTTGCTACATTTATATGTGTCCACTAGCATTGTTAATTATTGATTGATATGAACAATCATGCCATGTTTGCTTTCTTTTACTCAAACTTATGAATGAAACATGTAAATCTATGTCATTTGTTATAATAAGTCAATATTCTATAAATATGCAATGCCTCAATTTGTTTTTTTTCCCCCTCTCACAGCAGTATTGTATTAGCATTCTTGATACACGTTTCTTTGTGCATAAGTGAGAGATTTCAGGCTTTATATCTGGGCTATTCATATGCATTTTCAACTTCATTAGATATTACTAAGTTATTATTCAATTTCTCATATCAATAGTGTATTAAAAGTACTATTTCTTGTGCTGGGGTTGTGGCTCAGTGGTAGAGCGCTCACCTAGCACGTGCGAGGCCCTGGGTTCGATCCTCAACACCACATAAAAATAAATAAACAAAGGTATTGTGTCCAACTACAACTAAAAAATAAATATTTACCAAAAAAAGTACGATTTCTTCTTGTCCTCACCAAACTTCAGTATTTTCAGTTATCATTTTTTAATTTTTAATGATATATATCTAAATGTTTCCTGAGAAACTAAGATGACTCCAGAATATTTTATTACTAACAAAGACTAATATTTTATTATCATCAAGGATAGAATTTACTCAATATTTTTTAAAACTTAAGTTTTCTTTAAGACCTATTCTTGCAGTTTATTAAGCCAACTCTCATTTCTGTAAATTCTGAATTATAGCATTAATTGCCAGCTCTAAACTAGCACAAGATGGAAAGGTTGTCAAAACCTTAAAATTTAAATGAGGAATTACTTGTTAGCTTTAATAAAATGTTCAATAGGGGGAAAGCATAGAAGATATTGTTACAGGGTGTGTGTATCTTAATAAACCATGCAATTTAGTTCCCATGATTGTTCTTGTATTCCCATATTGTCTAACAGTATTGTTGTTATTAATATGTAAAAGTGAGCTAGAACACTTCCTTTTGAGATGGTTATTATCAGATGCTGAAAAAGTACTTCTTTGACACATAAGAAGTTTGATTTTATCCAGAAATAAAAGGTTTACTAATTTAAATATAAAAATATTTGAGTAAATTTTATCTTACTGTCTTTTAGATTAACAAATAGAAATATAATACACAAACCTGTGGAATGGACTTTAATTGCTGTGGTGTTGCTGTCATCGTAAGTACTCTTTCAGATTTTAACTATAAATTTTGATTAGTGAAAAACAAAGGAATATACTAATTTGATAAACTGCCTTGGAAAAATGTTAGATCTCTATTTTGTGCCTTATTTTTCTTATAGGATAAAATAGTTTTCATGTAAAGTGATATACCATATTTTGATAAGCTATAATCATTCTCTTTATACTTTTTATCTTTCCTTCTGAGGACTCTGTTCTTCACAAATACTATTATCTTTTGAAAGAAGAACATGTCCATGTGGAATAAATACAGAATAGTTCTTTAGTTTCATTTTCAATAATCCATTTTATTAATACTGAATGAGCATCATGATTTTACATCTGTATTTTTATCTCATGCTATTTCAACATACTTTAATAGCATCAGAAAAGATTTTTTTTCCCAAATTGATGTGTATTTTAAAATCTAACAAATTTAAAGGAACTAAATGCTTACTATACAGCATATATAAAACATTTAATACTCATTCACCTTTTAGGAAGCCACTTGTGGTTTCTAAGACTGTTTTTCAATTGAGTTAAAACCGTCTAATAAGTGTAGTGTTTTTCAGCTTGAATTGTAAAAATCTTTTGAGGACCATTCATTACTGCATTACTGTTGCTGCCTGGTGCTTGTTAGGTCATCAAAGCCCATAGGACATCAAAAACTTACTGGACATTCACAGGTCAAGAAGTGTTATGAGTCAACCTCATAGCATTTCCAGCCCTGCTTTCTCTTTCTTTGATATTACTTCAGTCTGACATGTTATTCTGGCTTCACTGTCCCAAGAAAGGCTATGCTGAGAAGCATTAGAGTAGGCTTCAGTGAACCAGAATCTGTGTCACCCAACCAGATACAACTCACATGATTCATTAAATCAGAACACAGAAAATAACTTTACTTGAATGCCCTGATATAAATTTTTTATCAACCATAAGAACAAATCTTTTGTCATTTCTACTATTCAGTGTTCCAGTTGAATTGGTAATTTGTGAAACAGATCTTATTAATTTTTTAGAAAGTTCTTTCTACTTTATGAAATGTGTAAATATTTTGGTCACTGGCAGAGAAAACCCCAGTATCTCTGCTTACCAGCCGTATCATATGCCTACTCATAAACCCTCATAGACAACTGTTTAACTGTACTTCTGCAATTCATTATACTAAAGAGGAAGTAACTTTTGGTTGACAAGTTAGAGGCTTAGGCCCAGCAGTAATCTCAGAATCTTGCTTCCTAATCTAGTGACTAGAAATATTATCTTCATGAACAGCTGCTTACTAAGGACATGATAGGTCCTACTTTTTTTGTACTAAATTATTGTCACATCTCCAAAATGTATAACAAGGAACAAAAACGTAAAGAAAATGAAATAATAAAAGCTACATTAAATTCATGTAATTATTCTGTATAAAAATAAACCTCCAATGTTTGATTTTAATAGAGGTACCATGTGGCACAAAATATTAAAAGCTTTGCTAGTCCTTTTATGCACTATTTGACTTCCCTAACTTTTAATGTAATAGGGAACCTCTTATTTCAAGGGTCAGTGACCCATAAAAAATAACAGCTTAGTTGAATTCAAGAAACAAACTGTATACATCTTAGGTTTATTGCTTGTTTTATGTGTGCAGTACATACTGAAGTTGTATTAGTAAACACTGTTTTGTCATTCATCTTCTCTTTCGTTAATATATCCTAACCCCTACAGCTAGATCTAACTTCTTTTTTCCTAGTCATTGAGCCTTTTAATTCCTGGGCTACTAAAATTCTTTCCAGTTTAGGCCTTTATGACTCCTTTTTAAATCTTTGGTCACTATAGGTACCAAAGCAGATGGTACTTCCTAGGTTTTTGCTTTTGAAATCTTCTTTTCTCATAATTCTCTCACACCTCAGGCCCGCCTTAAAATTCCTTTTCATTCTATGTTTGCACATTTTGTATCCTCAGATTCTAACTGAATCTCCTTATTATTTGATCATCAGCTTCTAAGACTTCTATCTCCTCCCCGTATTGTTTTATTTCTTATTTTTTCTTTTTTCAGAAAGTCCCTTTTAGCTCTTCATATTTCTGTCCTCCAGAGAACCTATGGCTCAGCTGATAGCTCTTGTTATCCTCAACTTTGTCCTTTTATCACTCTTTTGTGGTATCTATTAGTATACTAGTTAGAGATAAAATTAAAACATATTAATTTATATTTCCACCCTTCTTTTCTTCCAACAGTTAACACTTTTTTTTTTTTTTTTTTTTTTTTTTTTGCCATGCTGGGAATTAAACTCAGGACCTCACACATGCTATTCTACCACTGATCTACACCATATGCTATTCTACCACTAATCTACACCCCCAGCAACAGTTTACTTTTTAGAGAAGGTAACGTCATTGGGAAAAGAAAAAGCAGGCATAAGGGCCAGCATTGGATAAAAGCCTGATGGTGAAAAATATGGAGACTTTAAACACCTAAAGAGACATACAAACACATTTGTGCAGGATTAACCCTTTTTATCCTTACTTATTGCCACTAAGACTGAATATAGCATACAAAAGAATATCTCTCTAAAAAAAAAAAAGTATGATTCAGAAAACCTTCATATCTACTTGCAAATTTCCAATGGAATCCTTTTGATCATAACTTGTAGGCATTTTTAAAATTCATATTTAAAAAACAAGTGTCTGGGGGCGGGGGTGCACACCTGTAATCCCAGCAGCTTGGGAGGCTGAGGCAGGAGGATCACAAGTACAAAGCTAGACTCAGCAAAAGCGAGGTACTAAGCAACTCAGTGAGACCTTGTCTCTAAATACATACAACATAGGGCTGGGGGTGTGGCTCAGTGCTCCTGAGTTCAATCCCCAGTACTCCCCACCAAAAAAAAAAAAAAAATTCTTGTAAGTCTTTGTACCTAAGAAAAAAATTGAATGGTAGTTGTGAATCACTGAAGAGGAATACATAATTACTTTACATAAAAAGTACTACTATAATAATGGTATTATTCTTTATATATGCATATTGCAGATTTTGATTACTAACATGTTTAATGCATGAAAGCTGTTTTCAAAATTTATATAATCCACTTAGAAAAGGATACATATACACACACTATGTAATTGGTATGTTGCTTTGGTAGTTCCAATCTAACTCTTGTTAGTGGAAGGCCAAGGGATCAACATTCTGACTAAAATATGAGCGTCCAAAGCAACAGAAAAAGCTGGGGCCTGAATTTTCTTCAGAGTAAATAACCTATTTCTGTAGCACATCATCTTTTCCTGGTGACTTCCACTATGCTTTCACAGATGTATTAACATTAAACCCATTATGCCCCAATGTCCCATATATAGTATACCTATAAACACTTTAATTGAGCAACAACAACTTTGTTATTCCTCTATATGGGACACTGGGGATAACAACAACTTTGTTATTCCTCTATATGGGACACTGGGATATAACGAACTTTTAAAAAATTTGGGCCACATCAAATAATTTATCAGAATAAATTACAATTATGGGACTAAAATTGTGGGAATTTTATACCATTATAATCTCAGAAATTTGATCAAATAGAGTATGTACAATTGATCATTAAATGCTCAGTGAAGGGCTGGGGATGTGGCTCAAGCGGTAGCGTGCTCGCCTGGCATGCGCGGGGCGCTGGGTTCGATCCTCAGCACCACATAAAAAATAAAATAAAGATGTTGTGTCCACCAAAAACTAAAAAATAAATTTAAAAAATGCTCAGTGAAATGCATTTACGTATGAAAATACATAATTATTCATTCCCACTTCATTTAGATTTCTTAATAATTATATGGGATATGAATGGCTATTGTGATTGCAACATTTATTGATATTTATACTATATATTCCCTAGCTTTATACTATATATTCCCTAACTAGTAGCCAGGAATACATAGACCATTTAAACAGAGTTTAAGCAGTATACATTTATTTTACAATGAAGGGATTACTTTCCTTTTGGTTCCCTCATTCTTATTCAGTAAATGTTACAATTAAGGATTTTCAAGAATTCATTATACATAATAGAATATCTGTAATAGTGAAAATTGATTGACCCTGTTTTTATTAAGAACCAATTAATTTTGTTGAATTAAACTTTATCATACTTTACTCTTATATCAGGTTTTATTCCTGGAAAAGGCCAATATGTTGAAATAATACAAACTTGAATCAGTTTTTCCAAATAAATATGCCTTAATAAGATACTAGGCTCTTTTCACAGTCTTGGATGTATGCCTTTTAATTAAAATGTGTATATATGTGTGTGTCTGTATCATTTTCTATAAATACTTAAGTAACTGTATACTATGTACAACCTGTTAATGTATATTTTGAAGTGTTTGTGTACCAAATTAGAAAATGCAATAACAAATTACACTAAAATGCATTTTATGATGTGGTGTTATACTGTGTCATATATTCTTTTTCATATTTCTCATAATTACCATTTTACCCACAATATCGGAAAGAAGCACTTTTCGTTGTGGTCACAGTATTCAGAATAGTTTCTTTGAGATTTTGACAGGCTATTTTGAGAAGACTTTATAGCTACAGGATACCTCCCCTCAGTTCTGCCCCCATCTCTCCTTTCCTTCTTCCCTTTGCTTTTATTCTTCCTCAATGTTCTTTGACCTCTGTCATTATTCTTGAGCCTTTAACAGAAGAGGAGATTGCCAGTGCTGAAAAATCTAGGGAAAGGTCCAGACCAAAACCAAAGAGAAGCCATCAAGAAGCAGATTGACTTGCCTGAGTTCCTCTATGTGTAGCTCGAGTGCCAGAAATGGGAATCAAGTTTCTTCAAGAGGACTTGTAATTAAAATGTAACTTTTTTCACCTAAATTTAATATGGAACCTTTATAAATAGACTACTACTTTTGATTCTGGCATGGGTGGCCGTGGAGAGAGAGATGTGTTGCATTCTATGGGAATTACTTAAATTATCTGATGAAAGACATGAATACTTATTTTGTATTACTCAGAAAAGATGGAGGGAAAGTGACTTGTAGTAGTCTAATATTGATACATCTATTCCTACTTTTATGCCCTTGATTCTCTCTAATGGAAAGCTTTCAAGACTATCTCCAAAAATGTCCGCTTTCATTTTATTTATCTGAACTGGCTGTTTCCAGTGAACTGTGGCCTGCTTCCTAGGCAGAGACCGTGCAATAGTTTATTCCCTCTAAAAGCTTTGTGTATTCCTGTCGTTCAGGGAGTAGCATGTAAGTCCTGGGAAATGGTATTTAAACAAACTCAACTTGACCATGATCACTAAACAAAAGCCATCACTGGACACGGACAGCCACTTTCGGTAACCATCATACAGATAGATACTCTGGAGAGTCCCTTCCCTAGGGCTACCAGGCATGAATGGAAAGATGTGACTAAGGCTTTTTACTTCAGCATGCTATTTTTTTAAAGGCTGCCCATCACTAATTTCCTCATAAAAATTTGTGAACATACCATGAAAAAACAAAGAGGTGGTTCCTTAGAAATTTATTGGTTCTTAGGAGTCTTCGTAAGTCTTTCTTTTAATATTCTAAATTTAATTTGGGGTATTTGAGACCATACTAAAAGATAATTAAAATTATGTTTTATAGTTTCTTATATTTATGGAATCTCATAATTGAATTTTATTAAAACAAAATTTACCATTTTATTGTATATGGTTCAACTGGTTTTTAGTAAATTCATTGTATTGTGCATTCAGTGCTATCTAATAACAAAACATTTTCTATCATTCCAAAAGGAATCTTTGTATCAGATGAGTTCCAGTTTCCCTTTCTCCCATTCTCTGACAACTTACCACTCACTCTCTATCTCTGTGGACTTTCCTATTCTGAACATTTTATATAAATGGAATTCTATAATCCATGCTCTTTTGTGCCTGGCTTCTTTCACTTAACACATTTCCAAGGTTTTTGTTCATAGTATAGCAAATAATAGTACTTCATCTCTTTTTATGACTAGATAATATTCCATTGTATGGATATACCACATTGGTTTACCCACTCATCAATGATGGTCATTCCGGTTATTTCCACTTTGGGGCAGTTATGGATAATGGTGCTAAAATATTCGTGTTCAGATTTTTTTCTGTGAACATATTTTCAGATCATATAGGGTATTTATCTTGGTGTGGAATTGTTGGATCATATGATAACTCTGTATTTAGTCACACACACACACACACACACACACACACAAACCAACCTCCAAACCCCAGTGGCGCTTTACCAATGAACTATATCCCTTGCCATTTTTTTTTTTTTTTTAAGACACCATCTCACTAAGTTACCCAGGCTGGCCTTGAATTTGAGATCCTTCTGCTTCAGTCTCCCTAGTCACTGGGGTTACAGACATGTGCCACGTGCCCAATTTATATTTAACATTTGGAGGAACTACCAAACTGTTTTCTTCAGCATTCTACATTTCCACAAGTAGTGTATTAGGACTCCAGAGATTGAACTGTAAAAGTCATCTCATCTTACACTCACTAGTGATTTTAGGGTTTTATATATACACTTTTCCCCAAACTTAAATATTTCTCTTCTAATTGATTTTAGACCTTCATCAATTTCTTATGTTCTAAAAGTTTCTGTAACATATGTAAAATGAGTACCTTTAAGCCAAAAAAAGAAAAAAGTCATAGTGTTAAAGTTATTTATCTATTTTAGTACTGAGAATTGAACCCAGGAGTGCTTAACCACAGAGCCACATCCCCAACCCTTTTTATTTTTTATTTTGAGACAGGGTCTTACTAAGTTGCTTAGAGCCTTGCTAAGTTGCTGAGGCAGCCTGCCTAGTTGCTGAGATTACAGGTATGTGCCACCATGCCCCAGCTCATAGTTTTGAATTTAAGACTACATAAATAATATCTCAGCAGTACCTAGTGGTATTTCCTTTGGATTCCTCAGTATCCAAAAAATGCCTTTTTTGTTTGTTTGCTTATATATTTCTATATCGTTCCTGAACTAATTACTGAGTTTATATAAGAAAAAACTTTTTTTTTTTAACTGAAATATCTTTACCGTCAACCAGCAGCACTTTGTAGGTAGGACTCAGATGCTTTCTAAAGAAATAATAGTTTTAATTTTTTATCAAAGCCTACCTTCTACAGTGATTTTTTTCCCCCTGTTATCCCTGGAAAATGTATAATGTTCATTTTATTTTAATTCATAAATAGTTGAGAGTCCCCTCAAGCCTTAATCCATATTAAAAGTCACCAGTGTTCAAGAGCTGGGGTTCCATCCTCTGCACTAGCGAAAAGATGTGCTCTCCATTTTGTCCATCCCAAGCAGCTGCAGCAGTGGTAATAAGAGCAGCCAACAGCAGTTAGCCCTCACCAATGATTACCTCAATTTCAGGGGCCAGTCCGTATATCTACCAGTGCCATCTTTACATATGACTGAGCTCACCAGGAGCTAGGAAGCATGAGATTTACAGTTACTGTTGACGGCACTGTAAGAATGTTACAGTCATTGTGTGTGGACCTCCCCAGTTCACTCTGCTGAAATTTTACAGCATTTGGGATTGGGAGGGACTAGATCCACTATTCTAAGAGAACTGCCACATAGCAACAATTATGAAAAGTTTTTTCCAATACTCTACGAAGCTGCTCTATAAACTTGTTACAAACAGGATTTAGATATAAAGTTTTAAAGTCACTACCACCCAGCCCCTTAAATAAACATACATGTAATATATCACTACAAAGTGATTTACAAAGAACTTGTTCCTTTGAATTAGAAATATCAATGGAAAGCATCCCTGCTTCCTTATTAATAGGTAATCCTAAAGCATTAAATGCAAACATAATCAGGGCATAAGCCATATGTTATAAGAAAAACATTTTATTTTATTTGGCTGTCATAATCAAAGTTTTTATCTTTGTTTTCTAGATAATAGTTCTGAACTAGAAAACCTATAATGACATCCCTCTTTAGTGTATATTCTTGTCTTCTTTCTTTGTTTCTCGTGGAAGTCCTTAGCAGCCTTACATGCCTGTTGGTTTTTGAAATTTTGGGTCTTTAGCTTTGTGCCTATGATAAAAATAATGGCAATTTTCATTTGTATAATTAATTTTTATTAAACAGAGGGTTTTTAAAAAATGTAATTTCCTTACCCCAAAGACAATCTTTAACTTGTATATGGATCTCATAAAACCCTAAAACTCACACTCATTCTGGATAATATCCTGTTTTTATCTGTAACAAGCAGTGTAGCCTTGCACAAATTATGTAACCTCATATTTTACATTGGCATTGTGACGGATTGCACTAAATCCAGATTAAGTCAACTTGGCAGTGCAAATTCAACTATAAGATGTTCCAAGTAAGAAACTATTCTCTCTCTCCTTTTTTTTTTTTTAATGAGACAAAGTCTCAGTGTGTAGCCCAGGCTAGCCTCAAACTCTTGGATTCAAGTGATCCTCCTGCTTCAGCCTCCCAGGTGCTCATAATTGCACCCAGTTAAGAGAGAGTTCTGATGCACTATATCAAGAGAGATAATGAAAATCGGTATTTTTAGCATAGGAAACAGTTTAATTTTGTCATAGAAATTCATGGTGACATTGCCCAAGTGTTTACTTTGTTAGGTTTCTTAATAAGCTTGACCAAAAAAAAAAATAGATTTAAATGATGTCTACTCACTCTGTAGAAGGAGTACATAGTGCACTTTTAATTAAATGAGAGGAACATCCCCAAGATTCCTTTAGTCTGTACTGAAGACTTTAGTTGACATGACATTTTTGTCAGTATCAAAGATGAGAATGTTCTCTGAATGCAAAAGGAAATAGTAGAGTGGTATGTTACTTCAACATAATACTAAAGGTGGCAAGTTGATTTTTTAAAAGGTTAAAATGTGTTTTAAAACTCCATTTTGCTTACAGAATCCCCACTATATCTGTGAGCCTTTTACCTCTTCCAATTTATTCTTTTTTTTTTTTTTTTCATTTTTACTCCTTACTTTCCCCCTACCCCACTGATGCTAAGTGTTCACTGATACAACTTCTTTGACCCAGGTACTCTAAAGTAACCTGAGTTTCTTCTCTGATATAGTACTATAAAAAGGAGAGATAGATACATTACTTGAAGCCCTGATTTTTCTTCTGAAGAGTTTATTTGTACATTTTTTGTCTTTAATGTCATGCATGAAAACCAGTGTGAGTAGAACCCATGTATACCTTGAAATTAGGAAACTCATACTTTGCTATAGCATCATAACTGGAAATCAGTGTAGAAGCAGCCACCTATACAATGATAAAAATTTTTTAAATGTTTAGAAACCGGACTGAAAAAATAGCCAACAAATATCTTTTGAGTACCACTATGGGTTAGACTATCTTAGACCCTATAAGGGATGCAGAGGTTACACAAATCCTCTGTTCTCATAGACTTTATAGCTACCTGGAGGTTGTGTAAAGGAGGAGATTGACTTGTACACAAGCATTACAATAAAAAATTGAATGTGTTAAATGCCAAAAAAGCACAAATTCTTATGGGGCTTCAAATCTCAGTTCAGATTATAAAAAGATTTTATAGAAGTGGGCTATTGTGGATTCAAAAAACAAGATTTCAAGAAGTAGAATGAACAGATAAGTGCATCCTAGGAAGCACTTATAGCTCAAAAAAAGCAAAAAGAGATATAGTCAAGAGTACAAGGTAACTAGAAAGAAAGGTTGGGTTTATTATGAGAAAGATTTTTTTAATGGCAGGTAAACTTAATTCAGGAGGAATGAAAATCATTTAAATTTGAGCAAGTAACATCATAAAACTTGTACTTTAGGAAGATTAGTCTTGCAGAGATCTGGAATCAAAACTGATCTTCTCTTCCACATTCCACCAGCCTTCAGAGACTTTTAATTACTCTTAAAGTAAAACCTCTTATGTGGTCTACATGGCCCTGCTTGGCCTAGGCCCTATTTATTTCTCCAGACTCCCTACCTCGTTCTCCTCATTTCTGCCTCTCTGATCTTCTTTCATAATTTTCTCATCATACTCTCCCAGAATAGGACATGAATTCAGTTCTTTTTTCGCTCTCTTCCCTTCATTAATTAATTCCCTTTCATCATTCAGAACTTAAGGAACTTTCTCCTCAAGAAACTTCTTTACTTCCCTGACTGGATCAACTGTCTCTATAAAGAGGCTCTCATAACACCATATACTTCTTCCTAGCAGTTTTTCTGATTTCTGTTCAATCATGTGATTACTTGATTAATGTTTGCCTACTTCACTTGACTTAAAGATTTTTAGGTGCTGGTTCTATGTCAGATTTTACACACCATTATAAACCTAATACTTAGCATTTTGCCTAGAACATCGCCGAGTTACAAAAATATCTGAAAGAGAATGAGTGACTAAATGGATGAGAATAGTTTAGAAGCTATCAGTTCTTGCTCTTTGTTGACTCCTTCTTTCCTACCTGCCTAAATGTGTTCATTCATCTTTAAAAATCAAAACAGATAGGTTGAGGTTGTAGCTCTGTGGTAGAGCACTTGCCTCGAATGTGTGAGGCACTTGGTTCCATCCTCAACACCAAATAAAAATAAATAAAGATATTGTGTCCATGTGCAACTAAAAAACATTTTTAAAAAAGCAAAACAGATAAACACACCTATCCTTTGTCCGTCACCTCAGACTATCATCTACTTACCTTTCAAATATCTAGAATCGCTCATCTGCTCTAAGTGGTTCCAGTGCCTTTTATTAATCCCTTGCATTCTGCATTTTCTCCCCACAATTTATGGAATTGATTTTCCCAAAGCCACTGCTAGTAATTATCTAGTTAAACAAAAACAATGAGGTGATGAACTAAAGGAATTACAGCGAAAAAGAAAAGGGAAAGAAATGAGGAGAGAGACATTATAGCTCTAAAATCTACAAGGTTTAGCAATGGAGAAGAAATCAAAGACAACTTCAAGATATTAAAGGTAGATGGCTGGGAGGTATTAGTGCCTTTAGGGAAGTAGGTTAGATGAACTAATTGGAAATATTACAGTTGGTCTTACACCTGTTCTGGAAGTATTGAGACTCTTCCCGTTCAGTTTAATATTCAGGCATATTAAACAGTTAAATGGTACCTCCTTTAGTAGTTTAAAAATGTGGAAAAAGAGCTGACGAATGGAAGGAAAACCAGAGATCTAGATCTTGGATTAAGTATTGGGTTGGGTGAGATGGCTAGGTAGAGAATGTTCAGAGTCAAGATAAAACAGAATCTTGTAGAACAATCACACACAGGCCAGGGATGCCTAGAGAATACAGAGAAAGTGGGAAAGGAGGAAGATTAGAAACAGACATTTTTTTTGACACTGTGTGGTGGATTATTACATTTATATCTCACAGTTCATTCCACTTACCAAAGGAAGAGAGACTCTGAAAAGACAAGCACCTTTTACAAGCTTGTCAAAACTAGAATACAGGCTCAATTCTAACTTCAAAACATGAGTACATCACTTCACAGAGTGAATTAGAAAGGAATGTATATAATCAGAACACTGTCAAGGAATCTAAAGTGCATTTGAGGTTCAAGGTAGTAACTATCTTTCTGAGGAAGAGGTAGTTGTCCTCTGAATAAAGATAAAGGCTGACAAAAGACAGTGGTTCTGGGCTGGGGATGTGGCTCAAACGGTAACGTGCTTGCCTGGCATGCGCGGGGCGCTGGATTCAATCCTCAGCACCACATAAAAATAAAGATGTTGTGTCCACTGAAAACTGAAAAATAAATATTAAAAAATTCTCTCTCTCTCTCTCTCTCTCTCTCTCTCCTCTATCTTAAAAAAAAAAAAGACAGTGGTTCTGGCAAGTAAGTAATTGTAGTGGGTTGACCTACAGTTTCCATAATGACAGACATGGAAATCAGATTGCAAAGGCTGCTGTAGTAGACAAGTGTTGAGATACTAGACATGTGTTAGTTGGCTTTTCATTGCTGTGACCAAAATACCTAATGAGAACAACTTGGAAGAGGAAAAGTTTACTTGAGCTCATGGTTTCAGAGATTCAGTCCATTGTCCGCTAGCTCCCTTTGCTCTCGGCCTAAGGTAAGACAGAACATCATGGCAGAATGGCATGGTAGAGGAAAGCTGTTCAGCTTGTGGCAACCAGGAAACAGAGATCTAGGTGCCAGGGACAAAATATAAACCCCAAAGGCACACCCTCAATGACGCCTTCCTCTAGCCACAGCCTACCTGCCTGCAGTTACCACTCAGTGCAGTAGTCCTTTCAAATTATTAATTCATCAAATAGATTGATCCACTGGTTAGGTTACAACTCTCATAATCTAATCATTTTCACCTCTGAACATTCTACATTGTCTAACATGAGCTTTGGGGGAATACCTCATATCCTAATCATAACAGTATGGCAGATGTTAACTGCTCTTTTCATATGGTTAGCAAAAGATGAAAGAAAGAGAAGGATTATAATCTGAAAGGATACGATACGTCTTCAGAAAACTTCACAAGATAGAGGAGGCTTGAGTTTGTTGTTATCAGACTGGAAGGAGACACTGGACTGGCAGGATAAGAAGAGTGAAGGGTGTCTGTGGAATGTGGCCTGTGAAGAGACTGGGAATGTCGTCAGATGCCTTTTATATTTTTTTCCTTAATGCCTTTTGTCCATGTCTTTTTCCCATTGCTTCCTCCATGTTTTTCTCTGCTTGCCTTGAATGTCAGTGTTGTTTGGTGACATTTTTGCCTCCTCGTCTTAATTTCAAAAGTGAGTGAACTAAGGCTGGTGGCATAGGCAGTAGAGCACTTGCCTGGCACATACAGGGCCTTGGGTTCAATCCCCAATACTGAAAATAAATAAATAAGCAAATAAACAGAACTTGTATATTTCTGCTTCCAGAAACCCATATTAATTCCTCATTAGTGGCTGATTGATTCTTTCCCCTTACACCACCATGATCAGCCCTGGAGAATTAATTTCGAGCAGCATAAGCTTGAGCTATACAACCTCTATGCTTAATTCTGGTGACCTTTTTATTTTTTTCTACATTAGTGATTTTTACCTTCCTGGCCTTTTCATTTTCCATGACCAACAAATCAGTCTTAGGGACATAAACGTGTAATTCATTTGCCAAAAAAAAAAAAAATTATATACATATATGTCTCTATATGACAATAAGACACTGTCCATTCATTCAAATATTGTGTTTTGACAATGTGTAAACAATGCTAAATGAAGAAAGATGTCTATAGTAAATAAAGTGAATTTGAAATTGTTTTCTTATAAAAACATAAAGTCCATGCATTAAGGTCATTGTCTTATTTACTTTTATCTCCTTAATGCCAAACGTGCAATTTGGCATTTGGTAATTGTTCACTGAATAAAGCAAATGATTGGAATAAAGCAAATGAATGGATGAGAAAAACTTGGATAAATTATTGTTGATATTATCCTTCAACAAAGATTTGGTGACACTGGCAAAATTACATTGCACGTGAAAAAGGAAAAAAAAGCTGCTTATGATTATGAATAGAAGGAAGGACTTTCATTACAATCAGAAGCAAC
This sequence comes from Marmota flaviventris, assembly GCF_047511675.1. Classification (NCBI taxonomy): domain Eukaryota; kingdom Metazoa; phylum Chordata; class Mammalia; order Rodentia; family Sciuridae; genus Marmota; species Marmota flaviventris. The sequence continues at coordinate 78,486,710 of NC_092507.1, forward strand.
CTCTATATTGATTTATATTTTTCCAGGGTTGGTGTAATCTTATAAAGAAGTGACTATTTAGCCTAAAGAAAATTGCTGCTTTTAACCATATCTAGCATTTTGGTTTTGTTTTTGTGTTTGTTTCTTGAAAATAAAACTTTCTGAAATGTTTAAAATTACCAAATGGCAAAGTTAATTGTAAATGTGAGATTATCTTTAAATCATGTGATTACTAAATAAATGAACATTTTTATTTAAAAAAAAAAAAAAAAGATTTGTTTCATCCAAAAACTTCATTTCAAATGTTTTTTCTTTTATCTTCCATGGACTTGCTGTTTAAGCCTCTATAAACTAAAAATTGAATTGTTTACAGAGGAATTCATCTCTAGTAGATAGATGTGGCACTATATCTTTTAGTCATTTATCTGATGATCACAGGTACAGTCCTGGAGAATTCTTTAAATGTTTTACGTTTTGATATTTGTTCATTGAATTGGAAATATTTATCAAATATTAATGGGTTCTAATGGAAATTTTCAGTCTAGAAGCAAACTCTTCTTTAACTAATTTTATCAAAAGTGTTTTATTAAGTAGTCTTGGAAGCTTAAATGATGTTATAAGGAGGAAAAATTATTATTCCCAAGTGTATTAAGAGTGCTTGTTAAATTCAAGATCCTGAATCTAGTGTATCCTTTCTTTCTTTCTTTCAAGAGAGAGAGAGAGAGAGAATTTTTTAATGTTTATTTTTCAGTTTTTTCGATGGACACAACATCTTCATTTTATTTTTTTATGTGGTGCTGAGGATCGAACCCAGTGCCTGGCGCATGCCAGGCGAGCGCGTTACCGCTTGAGCCACATCCCCAGCCCAGGTGTATTCTTTCTTTGTTGTCTTTAAACACTTTCCTTTAGCTGTCATAGTAGCACACACCTGTATTCCGAGAGACTTGGGAGTCTGAGACAGAAGGATCATGATTTTGAGGCCAGCGTTGGCAACTTCATGAGACCATGTCTCAAAATATAAAAGGGCTGGAGGTGTATGGCTCAGGGGTAGAGAACCTCTGGGTTCAATCCTAAGTACCACCAAAAAAAAAAAAAAACTTCCATTTAATTTGTATATCATAGACACTTGACACCTCTTAATATTCTTCCTGTCTCTGACTTCTCTTTCCCCACTTTGATCGTTCTAGTTAATAGTAAAGTCATAGGGTTCTTGGAGATAAAATGCAAATGCTTCCATTTTGCTCCTTTTTTAAACAATTTTACAAAGTTTTAAAGCAGATTATAATAACCAGAGGGTAAGACAAAGCTTGAAATTATCTGGTTCTCACTATTACTATTTTATGTTGTCCCAGCAGCCATTTTAAATGAAGAATTTGGGAGTTAGCTATTTGTCATTTTAGTATAAATGAAGTATATTGTGTGTTAGGAGGGAGATGTCAAAATACACAAGCTTAATACTGAAAATCCCAGTGTAGCAAAAGCATTTGAGAAATTAGTACAGAATGCTTGGTGAACACCTACAATATCTGTATTGGTGAAATCAATCACATTATAAAAACTGAATATTCTGAGCTATTTTAGCTTCATTTTATTTACTGATTTTTTTTTCCAATGACTTTTTCAAACCCCACATTATGTTTTTCATATAGTGGTTTTCAATTGTTGTAACATAGCATACTGTATGGCAAAAGTGTTTCGGGAGAACAAAGCAACTGCCAGGTGATAACTATTTTCCTCTGGTTTCAATGCTGAGAAAAATGTTGCTCATTTAAAACACTAAGACTTAAAACCATTTTCATATGCTCCAAAATCAGATTCTCCAAACCTATAAAATTACCATGCCACTAATTCTCAACTACTATACATTGAGTTGTATGGTTATACATTGAAAGTAATCATTAAGATATGTACCTTGGCCGGGCACAGAGGTGCATGCCATGATCCCAAAAAACCAGGAGACTGAGGCAGGAGGATCACAAATTCAAAGCCAGCCTCAGCAACATAATGAGACCCGTCTCATCCTAAAAAGGGATAGGGATGTGACTCAGTGGTTAAGCACCCCTGGGTTCAATCCCTGGTACCAAAAAATAAAAGTCTTTCCTGGTAGGGCAGGGGGGAGTGTATATAAAGAAAGACCTTTTATATAATTTAAAAGAATATATGACCCCCTCCTGTCCCAGTTTAAAATAAGGGAGTAGAATCAGTGAATACACACTTCTCTTTTGAGTAATGATGTTAAAAATCAAACAGTACAATTTGTTTTGGCTAGAAAGAGACAAGCATGTTTGTAGGGCATGGGGAAGGATCTAGTAAAGAAAAATAATTTGAAGCTGATGGCAGGATGGAGAGTACAAATACCTAATAAAACAAGGTCCTAAGGGTGCATAAAGAACTGAGATCAGACACAGAAGGTAAAATAACTTGAATAGGAGAGAAATAGTACATCTTCCGAGACCAGAGGGGGAAAAAAGTGAAGAACGGTGTGGCTATTAGATACACTTGGAAGAAGGAGGAAAATTTTTTAAACCATGCCTGACAACTTAATTTTTCAATGAAGTGGAATTTGAGGTTGTGTTCTAGAGGTGATGCTTGTATGGAGGGTGAAAAATAGTGGTAGTCATTGAGATGATTCAGAAAAGGAGGTAACCAAGGGTAAGAAAAAACTGACAGGTGACAGTAAGTGTCCAGATGAGGCTAGTGAGCATGGGTTTATAGTAGTAATAGTATAGATTCCCTGATCTCCTTTTCTTCCACAAACCTACCCCAGTAGTTTTCAGCCATCTTGTTGTAGGTGAGAAAAAAGTATGTTGCAACATTGATCTCAGGTTTTTAATAATTTTTTTTTTTAGTTGTTGCTGGACCTTTATTTTTTATTTGCTTATTTATATGTGGTACCGGGAATCAAACACAGTGCCTCACATGTATAAGTCAAGCACTCTACCTCTGAGCTACAACTTCAGCCCCTCAGGTTGTAGTTTTGATGGGTAGGATAACTAAGACAAGGAAGCAGAAGGTTCAGAAGAGTGATGTAAGAGATTAGTTCAAGAAATCATAACAAACATAATTAGTAAAGGATAATGAAGTTACTTTAGGAAGAAAATTGGTTATCTCAATCAAGTGTCTCTTGTGCCCCTCTTCCCAGAATTATATCCTTTTTTAAAACAATAATTATTATTATTATTTTTAGTTGTAGTTGGACACAATATGTTTGTTTTTTATTTATTTATTTTTATGTGGTGCTGAGGATCAAACTCAGGGCCTCACACGCATTAGACAAGTGCTCTACCACAGAGCCACAACCCCAGCCCCCCCAAAATTGTATCTTGAACTCTGATATCTCTCCTAGTTTATAGGTCCAAAAACTTTGTTCTTTTTGCTGGGTATCTCCATCTGGATATTCCTCAGGCATTTGAGATTGAACTCAACTTTTCTTTCAGATATCCCCCTATTCTTTTTGGTGGCATTTGCATCTTCCTAATTACCTATAATTAAAATCTGACTTTTTATGCTTCTCTTGCCCTTTATTTCCCATAATCAATCTGCCTTTATAACTTCTTTTAAACATTTTTCTCTCTTCCTACTGCTATTAATCCACGTCAAGCCTTCATTATTTTCTGAGACTGCTGTAATTAGCTTCCTAAACAGATCTCCTTACCAAGTTTCTCTTCACTCAACTAGTCCATTCTTCTTTCAGCTATAATAATCTTTTCACTAAAGCTTAACTCTAATCAATCCAAAATCCTAGTGCCAGGTCAGGTATGGTAGCATACTCCTGTAATCCCAGAGGCTCAGGAGGCTCAGGAGGATGCAAGTTCAAAGCCAGCCTCAGCAACTTAGCAGGACCCTATCTCAAAATTTTTTTAAAAAGGGGTGTGGGCTAAGGATGTATCTCAGTGGTTAAGCACCCTGAGTTTGATCCCTAGTACAAAAAAAAAAAAAAAAATCCTTGCGCCTTCCCAGCTCCTACCACATAATTTTGCCAAAATACAAGGCCCTTCTGAAGTAGCTCCAACCTGCCTATCCTATCCTATTCTTATTTATCATTAGTTTGTGTCCACTGTTTCCCCTTACAGTCACCTTTGATAGCACTGTGGCCTGTGCTTGAAATTCCTTTTTGTATCTCTCTAACCTACCCTTCATGGCCCACTTCAATGTCATGATCTTCTTAGAAGTCTTCCTTAAGACACCATGCCAGATAAAAAACATTTGGTTTAAATTCCACAAGTAAGACATCTTTTTTGAATAGTATTAATTACCTTCTGCTTTGTTATATAGTTAAATGTAAAAATATTTTATTATTCAGATTCTTCCAACAATGTGACAATTATTATAGATTATTAGAACTTCATAAGTTTGTTCAGATCAAAAGTTTAGGGCCTGATGCCATGTGCCTATAGCCCAACCTATTCAGGAGGCTGAGGCAGGAGGATCACTTGAGCGCAAGAGTTTGAGGCCAGCCTGAGCAACCTAGCAAGATTCCATCTCAAAAAAATTTTTTTAACTGACCTTCAAATTTAGGGGTTCTTAATACTTGCTATTCATTAGAATTCTATAGGGAGTTTTTTAAAAATATTTTTTTAAGAGAGAGAGAGAGAATTTTTTTAATATTTACTTTTTTTTTAGATTTTGGCGGACACAACATCTTTGTTTGTATGTGGTGCTGAGGATCGAACCCAGGCCGCACGCATGCCAGGCGAGCGCGCTACCGCTTGAGCCACATCCCCAGCCCTTTAAAAAATATTGATGGCTAATTCAAAAATTTTAGTTGACTGATTTTTGGTGAGTCCTAACCATAAGTATTTTTTATATATATATTTTTTAGTTGCCAATGGATCTTTATTTATTTATGTGCAGTGCTGAGAATTGAACCCTGTGCCCCACACATGCCAGGCAAGCATTCTACCACTGAGCTACAACCCCAGCCATCATAGTATTTTTTTTAACTTCCCCAAGTGATTATAATTCATACAAAAAGAATTAGGAACTAGTGTCTTAATTCTGGTGCTTGCTTATTTGATGTGCCAAGTGGAAAGCTTCTAAGTCATTTGACTTAGGTATGTCTACCAGGATTTGCTTAATTAAAGGTATGCAGCTTTCTTCTGAAGTCTTTGTTAGTTACTGATGTTGGAAGGTACCTCTTGGCTATCACAGAAAAAGAATGAATTAGAAGCAGTAGACTTGTCAGTTTTCATTAGCATGTTTGTTTTGTAATGACAGATTTCAAAATTTATTTGAAAAGCACAAACAGGTGGGCCTTTGAAAATCATAAGATCTGCTAAGCTCTTGAAATGAATCAGACATGTGAGCTAGTGTGGTCTAGTGGTTAAACGTGTAGACTAGTAGAAGTACTTCTGGGGTTATTTGCTCATCTTTACTGACTTACATGACCTTAAGAAAGTCACTTAAGCCTCACCCTGTAGCTAGCCCATGCTGCAGCTTCACAGAAAGACCGAAGACCAACAAATTAATCTCATAAGTTTTTTTTACAAAATTGGAAATCACTGTAATTTCTTATGTTTGAATCAGTGGCCACAAGAGGAACAACTGGGAAAGAAAATTGGCATCTTTAAGGGAAACAAACTCATCCCACTCAGATTTAGAAAGTCACCCACCACCAGTTTTAAAGTGTCTGAATTTTAAACTCAACTCTGACTTCTTGATATCTGTTTCTTTATAGATGGTGAAGCCATGTTTACTCTACTTAAAAATATTAACAACAGGGCTGGGGTTGTGGCTCAGAGGTTGTACGCTCACCTAGTACATGTGAGGCATTGGGTTCGATCCTCAGCACCACATAAAAAATAAAATAAAGGTATTGTGTCCACCTACAACTAAAAAATATTTTTAAAATATATTAACAACAAAACTTAGAAACTTAGAAAAGCACACAGAAGTAGTTAACCCCATCACAAGCCCAATCATTTTATGGAAAAGGAAAAGCTCTTCAACAGGGTGAATTTTGGTCCATTCTTTGTGCACCCACGTGGCTGTTATTTTATTTTGAAGAGGAAGAGAGGGGCCACAGACAAGTGTTTTCAAGGACTCACTAATGGAAATGAATCTTCTGATTTTTCCTCAGGAAGAAACAAATGAGGTAGAAAAAGAGTTAATGTTAAATATGAAATTCTGGTTATTTGCCAGATAAGAATCCCTCAATATTTTCAGTATCTAAGAGAAGCATTTTGCAAAATGGGGTTTGTGTGAGCCCTCAACTTTCTGAAAATAGATGACATTTTGACCCTTTGTGTTACTGATCACAGCTCCCCTTTGTTTCAGTTTTGAGTGTATGGTTGGGCAGACAGAGCTATTCTGGTTTAATGCTTTATCATTTAGAATTGTTCATGTAGAGAAGGGAAAATCCCACTTCATTTTTTAGAAGATGACAAAATATGAGTAAGGTGATAATTGTCATTGCCATGTAAAAAGAAAGGAATTGCAGGACTTGATAGATAAGCAAGATACCTTTGTGGAAAAGGTATCTATTTTTAGCATTTTTCTTAACCAGTATGACTCCAAATAAATTCTTCACCCTTTCTCAAGCCTCAAGAATTTCACCTATTTAAAAGGAAACCCAAGCGCTAGGGTTGTGGCTCAGTGGTAGAATACTTACCTAGCACACATGAGGCTCTGAGTTCAATCCTCAGCACCACAGGTTATTGTGTTCACCTACAATTAAAAACCAAATATTTAAAAATTAAAAAGAAAAGAAAACCCAAGGGGTTGGGGATATAGCTCAGGTGGTAGAATGCTTGCCTAGCATTCACAAGGCCCTGGGTTCAATCCTAGCACCACCAAGAAAGAAAGAAAAAAAGGAAACCCGATAGGTTAAGACTAAATCACTCTTGAGAAAATTAGGTAGTATAACCTCATAAAAAGAGACTACATACACTTAACCCTCATCTTTTTAAGTTTTTTATTTACCTGTGCTATTATTAATAAAAGTATCTCACCTATCCCAGCAGGCTTTTGCTTTTGTTTGGTTCTAAGCCCCCAAAATGCAGGTATTGGAATGTTCATTTAGTTTAACTGGTAAAGTGATAAACACAGTGCTTGTGCACGTAAACAGTGAAACTATTTCTGTTTAGCAAAAATATTTCTCATTCCTATTCCTTCCCAGATCTAAATTCTGGAGTATGAGAAAGTGTGAAAGTTTGTTTTTTTTTTTTTTTTTCTTTTTTCTTTTAAGCAGTCTTTGCACCTTTATCACCTTTATGTGTGTTATCAGCAGAACAGGTTTCCCTACTGCAGCAGAACTCTGTATGAACCCAGTAATTTCTCAAATCTGATAGGTACAGAAAAGTGTGTGGCTTTTCACTTCCTGTCCCTTCCTCTAACCCCAAACCATAGTGAAGCTTGCTTTCTGGTGACATTTATTCGCATAGACATTCTTACAGCTCTTTCTTCCAGTAAGATTATGTTATGTGAAGAGTATTATTCAGTGTCATTTTACAACAATCTACCAATTTGATTCTGTGAATTCAGAAATCAATATGAACTCTTAAAAAATTCCCTATAAGAGTTATTGCTTCTTTCAGTTTTGAGGGTGAGGGTCAGATTCAGAGATATCTGTGCTTTATCATTTCAGATAGAAGCCTGATGTGATCTTTACACATATCACCCAGGATTGGTCAGGACTCAAATCATTCAGATGGTGCTATGATGAATAATGTTCTACGAGCTGCAGTATGGAGTCCACTGAGGTTCAATAAGAGTACAGTGAACAAGGAAATAGGGACCAGAATGAGGAAGGTCATTTAAAAATCCAAGTTTATTACTGATTTTTATTGTATTAAAAGAAATGGATAACAGAGTTTAATCAGTTATTTAGCTCTAGTTGCTCAATAAACCACAACTTTAACTCTTTATATAACTTTCTCTGTTACAAACCAGTGATTTATGGATAACATACTTCTGAGGCTTAAATCAAGAATTTGTATAGCTCCAGATCCTTGAATATAATGATTTATAAAAATTGCCAACTTTTAATTTAAAACCTCTTATTTCAGTTCTCATGCCCAAACTTAGGAAACTCCTTACTAGCATGTATAATAATACCTGTTAACCAGATGTTGTATGATAGCCCAATAACAACAAATAGAGGGACTTATCCTAACCAGACTTTTGTGTTCTGTCTTTTTGATGTGTAGCATATGTGGAGCGGTCAGCTAAATAAAGGTCTTATCAATAAGATGCTGTTTGAGGCTTGGCATTTTGCTTTTGTTGTCCTGACACTTACCATATGGTAAAGAACTAGTTGTAGGAGGCTATCTGGCTTTTCAGAATTGAGATTTGAATCAGTGGCATTTTCATGAGAACATTCCTCTCTTGTTTGTGATTTATACATTGCAAACTTTTATCATATAGTTTTTTTCAAATTATTTTCTCTAACATATAGACTGTGTTAAGTCATTATTTTAGTGTCACCTGTGTAGGTTTTTATGCATACTTAAAAGAAATGAAATTTGGGGCTGGGGCTCAGTGGTAGCGCACTTGCCTGGCATGTGTGAGACACTGGATTCAATTCTCAGCACTGCATATAAATAAATGAAATAAACATCTATCATCAACTTTAAAAAAAAAGGAAGAAATTTAAGTATAAAAACTTTGTTTTTACCCACTGCCAATCACATTCTATGCTGAGTATTTTAAAGGTATTTCCTATAGAAAACACAGTATTAAAGGGGCTGGGGATGTGGCTCAAGCAGTAGCATGCTTGCCTGGCATGCACAGGGCGCTGGGTTCGATCCTCAGAACCACATAAAAATAAAATAAAGATGTTGTATCCACTGAAAACTAAAAAAAATTAAATATTAAAAAATTCTATCTCTCTAAAAAAAATTATTAAATATCAACTCTGGTATATTACTATTTTTTAATTAAGCAAAGTTATCTGGGCCCACAGTGTTCTTTGATATTCACTATTAGAAGTTTCAGGATTCAAAGAGAGGTTTCAGTCCCTTTTATTGTATAACAGGGCAGGGGTTGTTCTTTAATGAAAAGGTTAAACAGGTAAATGATTAGTTTATCATAATTAATAGTACACAGATAAAGGATTAAGAAAAAAGAGGAGTCTCAGGAGTCCCTTTAACCGAAAAAGGGTAGAAGTGTAGGTGTTTGATAAGATCCTGCAATCATACTCCAAAAGTAACTAGGAGATTTTATTTCATAATACGTTTTTGTGAGGTGAAAGGTGCTTTTTATATTTTGAAGTAATGGATTTGAACAATACTTATATTCTGAGGCACTACATTTTAGGGAAACTAGAAGGTTGAAGGGAGTATAGGAAAGAACACCAATAGCAATAAGGAGTGGTTGTATGGCATCTGTGAGGAAAGATGAAAAGGACTTGGAGTTAAAGAGAAACATTTTCTAAACTATGAAGAAATAACTTTAAAAGCTTGCCCACCAAAAACCCCTAAAAGTTCCACAAAGGAAAAAATAAAATTCTGTGAGAGAGATTTATAAAGTGAGAAATAGTGTCTAGAATTTAAGGTTTGCTAACCATTATAGAAGCTCACATAGAAATGTAAACTCTCCATCCTTTGAGATCATAGAGCTAGTTCATTAGCTGTCTTGTAAAAAGGGATCAAATCATTACTTTGATAAAGAGTCTTAGCTGGGTGTGATAGCACACACCTGAAATCCCAGCTACTTGGGAGGCTGAGGCAGGAAGGTCACTTATCCTGAGCAACTTACCTAGATCCTGTCTCAAAAAAATAATTTTAAAAAAGTGCTCAGTGGTAGAGCACTTGCCTGGCATGCATGAGGCCCTGAGTTATCACAAAAAAAAAGGGGTGGAGGGGTCTTGAATCTGGTTGCACATACCTGTAGTCCAGCTACTGGAGGCTAAAGTGGGAAGATCATCTGAATCCCAGGAGTTTGGGGCAAGCCTGAGCAACACAGCAGGAGTCCAGTCTTCAAAAAACAAAAGGCAGAATTTGAATCTTTTCTTAATTATTTATTTTGCAATGAGATCTTGCTGTGTTGCTCAGGCTGGTCTTGCACCCCTGGGTACCAGTGACCCTACCACCTCAGCCTCCCAAGTAGCTGGACTAGAGGTGTGTATAATCCAGACATAATCATACATAGCTAATTCTCAACAGAAGTAGACTGAAAGGGAGTATGGATCCCAAACTCATTATGTGTCCTCATTTTGCTACTACATTCTGCTTCTCATCATTCACTTAAAATAAATAAAAAATATACCCCATGAAAAAATGGTAAGTCAGAATTACACAGAAATAAAGACCCACAGAAAATAAGTGCTGGCAAGAATAAGGAGAAAAAGGAACTTTTACACACTTTTGTTGGTATGGAAATTAGTATAGCCATTATGAAAAGTAGTATGGAGTTTCCTTAAAAAATTAAAAGTAGATCTGCCATATGCTCCGGTTACCATATGCTCCAACAGTCCTGCTACTGAGGTTATATTCACAGGAAATGAGATTGGTATGTCAAAGACACATCTGCACTCACATGTTCATTGCAATGTTTATTCACAATAGATAGCTAAGATACTTAGGAATCAACCTAAGTATCCATCGAAAGAACATGTGATATATCTTTAGACAAATGGAAAAAAATCTTGTCATTTTTGACAGTATAGATGAATCTGGGGGATACTGTGTTAAGTGAAAAAAAAAGCCATGAAAGATAAATATTGCATGATCTCACTTATATGTGGAATCTAAAAAAAATGTTGGATTCATAGAAGCAGAGAGTAGAATGGAGATGATTGCCAAGAATGCGGGGTCAGGGAGAGAAGGGGATTCAGGACATATTGGACAAAGGATATAAAATTTCAGTTAAGAAAATAAGAGTTCTGGGCTGGGGATGTGGCTCAAGCGGTAGCGCGCTCACCAGGCATGTGTGCAGCCTGGGTTCGATCCTCAGCACCACATACAAACAAGGATGTTGTGTCCGCCAAAAACTAAAAAAAAATAAATATTAAAAAAAAAGAAGAGTTCTATTGTACAACATAACTATAGTAAATAACAATGTGTTCTCAAAAATCTTGAGAGTAGATTTTTTTTAAGATATTTATTTTTTAGTTGTAGTTGGATACAGTATTTTATTTTATTTATTTTTATGTGGTGCTAAGGATCGAACCCAGGGCCTCACACATGTGAGGCAGGTACTCTACCACTGAGCCACAGCCACAGCCCCTTGAGAGTATATTTTAAGTGTTCTTATGAGACACAAAAAAAGTACTCAAGGTAATACATATGTTGGTTAGTTTGATACAGCCATTCCACAAGGTACACATACTTTAAAATATATTGTACACCATAGATATTATAAAATTATAAGATACAAAGATTAGGACTGTAACTGGGTGATATAGCACTTGTCTAGGATATACAAGACCCTGGGTTTAATCCCCACCACCACCCAAAAAAAAAAAAAGGTGTGGTGGCACACACCTATACCCAGCAACTTGAGAGGCTGAGGCAGAAGGATGACAAATTCAAGGCCAACATCAGCAACTTAGCAAGGCCCTAAGCAACTTATCAAGACCCTGTCTCAAAATTTAAAAAAAAAAAGGTGGGGGTGAGATGTGGCTCAGTAGTTAAGCACCCCTGGGTTCAATCCCGTGTCTTAAAAAAAAAAAAGAGAATTAGTTAGATTATAGATATCCAAAATTCTTCTACTGTGGCCAAGTACATCTCATATCATTTAGAATGATAATTTCCTCCTCTTTTATGTTTCACCTACTAAGTACTTCTGATCCAAGCAATCAAGCCGTGCTCCAATTCTTTGCTCCACATTTTCATCTGCAGGACTGGAAGTGAATTATAAGCTACCAACCAAAGCCGTGGCACTTAGCACTATTCATTTTTGGCAGTCTTAGTACTTCCCAGACAACACTGAGTTGTCTGGGAAGTACTAAGACACAAGTCAAATGGATGTGAAGAGGGAAAATACCAGAATAAGTAGAAAGTCATAATGTAGTATTAGGTCTGCCTTATAGATTTAAGCTCACTCACCTTACTGGTTGATGCTTTGAAACATTTCTGGCAGGAAGATGCAGCTATGTGCAACCAAGGAAAGAGTTACAATATGCCTTCTATTGTTTTCTCTAAAAATGAAAGAAGGAAAATTTTATGAAGAAAACATTCCAAGAATCATAGTAAGTAAGTGGCCTCTCAAGATGGTTTTCATTCAACAAGTAATTATTGATCATTGGCATGTGATAGGCATGAAGGATATACTGAACAAGATAAATTGGATGGGAGATAGATAAACAAATAATATCATTAGACAATTAGTAAGGACAATGGAGAAGATAAAATAAGGAGATAGAGGAAGTGTGAGGCTGGATTTCAAATGGGAGAAATGACATTTAAACAAAAATGAATCACTTGAAGGAGTCCACCATGCAGAGATCTGGGGAAAGAATATCCCCAAGCAAACTCCTGAAATAGTTATAAACTTAACCTAAGTGCAGTTGAGACAGGATTGGTCAATATTGCTGAAGTGAAGTGAGTAAGGGAAAGCACTGTCTCCAGGTGGAAGATTTTATAAGATATTTTTGGTGTCTAAACATTCTTCATTCTTTAGTGATCCAGTTTGTAAAAGCTCTTTCCCAGGTCAGACCCTGAATATTTTAGAGCTAAATAGTTAAATTTGTAATTCTTATCTCCTGTTATAATTGCCATTATCAGAGCTATATAGTATATAAGACATCATTAGTAACTGAGTTATTCATTCTAAATTATAATTGGTGCATAGTTGATCTTCTAGTTCAGGGGTCGGTACACTTTTAAAGGGACAGAACATAAACATTTTTATCTTTGCTAACTCTACACCTCACAGCTACTCAGTTCTACTGTTGTACTATGAAAGCAGCCATAGGATAAGTAAATAAATGGGTATAGCTATAATCCAATAAAACTTTCATTTACAAAAATAAGTAGCAAGCTGCATTTGGCCCATCATGGACCAGTTAGTCCATTGACTTGTTCTTGTACATTGAGAAGTGTTACAGTTTGGATCTGGAATGTCTTTGAAAGGCTCATGTGTTCAAGGCTTAATCTCTATCCAGTACAGCAACAGTGGTAGGACTTTTAAGAAATGATTGGATTACAAATTTGAATTACAAAGTATTAAATCACTAACCTCATCAGTGATTTAATCCATTGATGTATTCATAATTTGAATGGACTTTTAAGAATAGTAGAAACTTTAAGAGGTCAGATATAATTGAACTGGACCTTGGGGCTATGCCCTTGGAGACTATATATTGTTCCCAGTTCCTTCATCTCTCTTACTCTGCTTCTAGCTGCCATGAGGTTAGCAGCTTTTCTCTACCACACTCTGTATACCATGATGCCTCACCTCAGACCCAAAGCAAAGATGCTGGTTGATCCTTGGACTGAAACTGTGAGCCAAAATAAATTTTTCCTCTCTTAATCATGTTTTTCTCAGGTATTTTGTCAGAGTGATAAAAAGCTGACTAATACAAAAAGTGCTAATATGGGGAAGCAGCAATTGCAGTTCTATAATCATTCATTCAATTAAGAAAACAAGCCTGTGCAGAAAAAAAAAATATGGATAAATAAAATATGATCTCGAGTCTTCTCCCAGCCTAGTGAGTTAGACAAAATTTATACAACTAAAAATACATTCCATAAATGTATAAAAATGGCTATAAACAATGTATTCATATGATTGAAACAATTAAAAAAAGGCCCAAAGAAAACAAGATTTCTCTTTTTTAAAAAGGGAGTAATGTGATCACATCTATCAGAGAGGACTGTGATGGCAACTGTGAAGAACATACTGGAATGGGAGACCACTGGGGAGGCTGTAGCAGGAGTCCAAGCAAGAGATGATTCATCTGAATTAGGACAAGGATAGTGAGAACGGAGTGGATGAAATGGAATCAGGAAGCACCTCAGAGGACCATCAGCAAAACTTGGTGACTGATTGAGCATAGAATATTAAAGGGTAAGAGATAAAGATGACTAAGGTTAGCATGTTCAAGGCCATGGGATCACTCCCCAGAACCAAAAGAAAAAGGAAAAAAAAAAAGATGACTGAGACTTCTAGTACCAGAATGCTTTGATGGAAACAAGAAGTCAGAAATTCAGGTTTGAACATAATGCATTTGAGGTATCTTTTAGGCATCTAAGGGAAGGAAAAAAACAGAAGTTAGAGATTTGAATCATCGATAATCAAAGCCATGAGGAGGAATTCAGTGCAAAAAGAAGAGAGTCAATATGAAAATTAAGGCCTATCATTAATGAGCTAGTTAGAAAAGCAAACAGGAAAGATTATGAAGAATCAGAGGTGGAAAGAAAGTCACAATTGAGTGTCACAAAAGCCAAAAGAGGAGAATTCTAGGAAGAAAGGAAGTGATATCACATACTACAGAGTAAATTGGGAAGAGAATGGAAAAAAGGCTTTTAGATGTGGCAGTTAGGAGACTGTTATTGACAATTCTGGTAATAAGTCTTTGTTCATTTGTCATTGGGACTGGTAAGCACACACAGAAACTGTGTTCCTCAGTTCTTTATGGTTTACAAAGCCCTCTTCCATGATTACTGCTAACAAAAGCAGACTCTAGATAGAACCCTATTTTCCAAGCTCAATGCAGTATTCCTGCACATTAGATAGATCCTCAAACTCCATTCAATCCTACAACACTTGTCATTAGGACCGCAGGTGCCCTAAAAAAAGAATCCCATCAATTCATTAGTAGCATCTTTGAAAATAACTACAATTTAACCCTTATCATTAATCAAAACCATAGTGGTCTGCTAAAATGTTATGATCTTGCCTCTGATTTATCTATGCAAGCAGACAGCCTTTTGTTACAAAAATGACATGAAAATTCAGAAGATGCCTGCCGCAGTCTGGCTGGGCACAAATGCCGCAGTCTGGCTGGGCACACAATCACGAGCCACCACACAGCTTGTAGATTCAGACAGCAACTCTTTATTCCCGAACTCACACCAGCCGTCTACAAACACGTTCTGGGGAAATCCACGTTCTCTGCCCAAATCCACCTCCACTGGGCTTCTATCTCCCCAAAAAATACTGTCTGAATCCCGTGAGAACTCAAGGGGAACTGAGGCAGCAGGATACGCCCTATTCCCAGCAGGAATAATCTTAAACCTGGAACGCCCTAAACCCGATTATCCTAAACCAGGAACACCCTAATCCGCCCTGGTCCTTGAGCAAGGTCACCTACATTCAATGTCACTTGCAACATGGGGTACGCTGGCAAGGAAATTGTCATACCTACTTGGCTAATGGCTCCCAGCATCTCCCCACTTCTGATTAATTAAACAACAAGCAATGTGGCTTAAGGACTGTGCCTGGTAGGTTGTCCAATTCAACATATGGTTCTTACCCGTCATCGGAAAACTGACCTTTAGGCGTCAGCCTCCTGTCTTAGGTTGATACCACTGCAATTGAATCATACCCGTCACTGACTACCGGTCCGCATACAGCCATACTTGTGGATAGGTCTATGCACCAGTGGGGGGGGGGGGGGGAGGTTCTTTGCCTCACCTCTGTTGGCCCCCAAATTTGGCCTTGGTGCCAGTGGGGGAGTGAGGTTAATGTGGCTTAAGGACTGTGCCTGGTAGGTTGTCCAATTCAACATATGGTTCTTACCCGTCATCGGAAAACTGACCTTTAGGCGTCAGCCTCCTGTCTTAGGTTGATACCACTGCAATTGGATCATACCCGTCACTGACTACCAGTCCAGCATACAGCCATTGGCCCCCAAATTTTAGACCATCACTAGCAGAAGGGAGGAGGGTACAGAAATGCCACAACACCAAGCCAATTGACGGCTCCTTGGGAAAAATTGCATCACTGGTGACACCATCAGCAAAGATATGTCAGCACTACCACAATTAACATGGGGTGCGCTGGCAAGGAAATAAAAATTGCATCACTGGTGACACCATCAGCAAAGATATGCCAGCATTACCACAATTTGCTGCACCAAACGATAGTTACATAGTCCAGGCAAGTTCTGCAAGCAGTTCAAAGCGGAGGAATCTATCAATATGTCCATTTCCTCCCAAAATCCGTTTCCTCCCAAAGTAAGTTGACTCCTTGATTGAGCATTACTTGTTGAGTTATATTCATTGATGCATCAGTTTATACAGTTTACTGTGATAGCTATCATAGAAGCTGTAGTTTGGTTTTATCTTTGTCTTCACCGGCACTGGGATGAAGATAGGAATTCTGGCAATGATGCTAAAAAGACATTATCCTGAAAAGAATTATTGAATATAATGAAAAGGAAAGGTGAAAGTAAACAAACAGATCTGTTAACCTACTTTAAAAACAATCCTTAACAGCTGTTTACCTAATTTAATTTAAATCACGTGAATAAAAGAAATAATAATTCGGATCCATTTTTTCATGAGCGCTCCTCATATAAGAAATATGGACATACGCACATACAGACATACAACACAAAACACAAGAGTGTACACAAACGTACAACACATAAGAAAATAGTAAAGGCCTTGTAGCTTTACCTGGGTGAAATCTCCATTGCAATGTTTAAAAACTCCACAGTCAAAAAATAAAACTGATCAGAAAAACATTAACCTAGGTTTGTATGAGCTCAAAAAATAAAAATAGAACCTTATGATGTGGAAAAATGAAATAATAAAATAGATATTGAAAAAAGCACCCTGGTTAATCACTGTCGCAGATGTAAGAATGGCCAAGCTGGAGTTCTGGATATCAGCTGTTATGGATTTGAGTCAAATCATCTTCTTTTCGATCTGTAGAAATTGTTTTAGTTAATCTCTCTGGAATCCAAATCGGCTGCTGTTCTCCCTGTGGAAAAACACAAACAGACCCCCGACTCCAGACAATCACTGGGTCAGGACCTTTCCATTGTCCTGTTAGAATATCTTTCCAAAGTACTTTAGGCTTATGTACATTTTTTGGATACATATGCCTTTCCGCAGCACTAAGTCCTGATGAATCCAAATTTAAAAAGTTTAGAGTAAAAAGCGTTATTTTAAGTTTATCTTTGGGGGATATATACCCCTTTCCAATTCCCTCTTTTTGCTTTAATAAGTATGTTTTAATAGTTTGATGAGCTCTTTCAACTATGCCTTGTCCCTGTGGATTGTATGGGATTCCTGTTATATGAGTAATACCAAATGATGAGCAAAATTGTTTAAAAGAGGTAGAGGTATAGCCAGGACCATTATCAGTTTTTAACTGTTTAGGAACGCCCACAGTGGCAAAATTTTGTAAACAATGAGCTATAACATCTTTAGTTTTTTCTCCGGCATGAAGGGAGCCCATCAAAAATCCGGAAGAAGTATCGACTGTAACATGTAAATATTTTAATTTTCCAAATTCTGGCAAGTGTGTGACGTCCATCTGCCAAATATGGTTAGGTATCAGTCCTCTAGGATTGACTCCAAGATTAACTTGTGGTAAAAATGTCACACAATTTTGACATTGTTTTATTATATGTCTGGCTTTTTCCTTAGTTATTTTAAAACGCTTTTGTAAAGTATTAGCATTAACATGAAACCTTTTATGAAAATTTGTAGCTTCTTCAAATGTAGAGAAAATATGTATGTCATGTGTAGTTTTATCTGCTAAATCATTGCCTAAACTAAGGGCTCCAGGCAATCCTGTATGTGCCCTAATATGCCCTATAAAGAATGGATCTTTTCTGTCCCAGATTAGACTTTGTATAGTGGAAAACAAAGAGAAAACAGTAGAAGAAGGGGAAATCCTACCAGCATCTTCAAGAGATACTATAGCATTAGCTACATACTGACTATCAGAAAATAAATTAAATACAGAATCTTTAAACATCAAAAAAGCTTGTAAAACTGCATTAAGCTCTACCTTTTGAGCTGATTGTTTGGGTACTAAAAATGTAAAAGTTCGATCTGGGGTAACTACTGCTGCTGTACCATTATTAAACCCATCAGTGAATATATTTGGAGCATTCATGATAGGTGTTTTTCTTGTCATTTTAGGAAAAACTACAGGATGCTTAGACCAAAAAGACAACAAAGGATTAGATGGTAAATGATTATCAAATGAAACATTAGATTTACACATGATTATTGCCCAAGTATTTAACTCATTAGCTAACTCATCAATTTGATCCATAGTATATGGAGTAATAATTTTATTGGGAGAAATTCCAAACACTCCCTTCGCTGCTTTTATTCCTTTGAGTATTAATTGTCCTACAGCCTCAGGATACCTAGTAAGAATAGTGTTAGGAGAATAAGATAAATGTATCCACAATAATGGACCTTCTTGCCAAAATACTCCTGTAGGAATATTTTTTGTTGGTAGTACAATAAATAATAAAGGCAAACTTATATCAATTCTATCCAAATGCATATTTTCCATATATGTTTCAATAATTTTTAATGCCTTTCTTGCTTTAGGAGTTAACATGCGGTGTGAATTTGGATCTGATGGACCTTTTAGAATATCAAATAAAGGTCCCAACTCTCCTGTTGGTATACCTAGATAAGGCCTTATCCAATTTATGTCTCCCAATAACTTTTGAAAGTCGTTAAGTGATTTGAGTTGATCTACTCGTATTTGAATTTTTGGTGGACGGACCATGGTTGAGGATAATAGAACTCCTAAATAATTAATTGGAAAATTTAATTGTACTTTATCTATTGCTATCTCTAGATTATAATTTTTTAATAAGTTTGTAAGTGTGACATAACATTCCAGCAATATGTTTTTATCTTTATGTGCCAATAATACATCATCCATATAGTGAAATATTTGTAGTTCAGGATTTTGATTTCTAAGTGGCTGGATTGCTTTGTTAACATATATTTGACACATAGTTGGAGTGTTAGCCATCCCTTGAGGGAGTACTTTCCATTCATATCTCTGATCAGGACCTTCATGATTTAATGCAGGGATAGTAAATGCAAAACGTGGAATATCCTCGGGATGAATTGGAATTGAAAAAAAACAATCTTTAATATCTATAGCTAAAACATGCCAGGTTTTTGGCAAAGCAGACAATTGAGGAATCCCTGATTGAGCAGGTCCCATAATAACCATCTCATTATTAATGGCTCTTAAATCTTGCAATAATCTCCATTTACCAGATTTCTTTTTGATGACAAAAATGGGAGTATTATGGGGAGATATGGAAGGTTGTATATGTCCTTCCGCTAATTGTTGTTTGACCAGATCATGGGCTACTTGTATCTTTTCTTTAGTCAGGGGCCACTGAGGAACCCACACTGGTCTTTCTGATTTCCAAGTAATTTTGATTGTCTCAGTGGCCCTTTCTGAAAATCCAACCCATGTCTGTCTGTTCCTTGATCTATTTGTATTGGTGCTGCTATACCTTGCCCTTGTTTTCCTAATCTTTTTTCTTTCCTAAAGACTTGTCTAGCCCTAGTAGTGGGCGCATTAGGATTGATGTTATTTGTTAACGTCAAACCTAATTGATCTAGGACATCTCGTCCCCATAAATTTATAGGAAGATGATCCAATACATATGGCTGTATAGTTCCTTCACATCCTTCAGGATCCTTCCAATCTAATATCATAGAACTTCTATGGGGATTAGTCGCCACTCCTAGGCCACGAAGCGTTTGAGTGGCTTGTTGTAATGGCCAATGTTTTGGCCATTCTTGACGAGATATGATGCTAAGGTCAGCTCCTGTGTCCAGTAGTCCATTAAACTCATGACCTTGAATATTTAGTTTTAGCATTGGGTGAGAATCTAAATTTAAAGACAACATAGCCCAATCTACACCTGTGGAGCCTAATCCCCTGGAACCTCTTTCTACACTATGACTAGGAAATTTATTATGTAGGCTGGGTATTATTAACAACTGTGCTCTTCTATCTCCAGGTGAAATTACTGATATACCTCTTGGAGAACTAGCTATAATTTTTATTTCACCTACATAATCGGGATCAATTACCCCAGGACTTATCATAAGTCCTTTTAATGTAGATGAACTACGTCCCAATAATAAGCCTACTGTTCCTTGGGAAAGAGGTCCTTTTACTCCTGTGGGAATGATTTGAACTCCCATCTCTGGAGTTAATACTGCTCTGGCAGAGGCGCAGATGTCCAACCCTGCACTCCCTCGGGTTTGTCTGATGAGGGATTTAATGGACAATGTGTCCTGGGTACTACCCTGATGGTGTTGCTGGGTTCCTCCACTGCCCCGTAGATTTGTGGTTGTGGGCCCTGGGGCATTGGGCCCCCCTGTCCGTTTTTTGGCAATGGAGCCTGATGCCTTTCTCCACGATATCGTGGATAAATACCTGGTCTTTGTCCGTTTTTTGATAAGGGAGTACCCTCTATGGTGGTTTGAGAACGACATTCATTAGCCCAATGTCTCCCTCTACGGCATCGTGGGCAAATACCCGGTATTCTATTCCTTTGATACCTACTTTTGTTAAACCCTCCTCCTATGGGGCAATTCCTTTTAAAATGTCCTGTTTGTTCACAATCATAGCATGTTTTTGGCCTGGCATCTAAAGCCTGTTGTACTGCAGCTGCCAAGACTTGCCCTTGTTCATTAATATCTCTACATAATTTAATATATGTGTTTAAATCTTCATGTCTCCATGGTCTAATAACCTCTCTGCAGCAACAATTTGCTTGGTCATAAGCCAGTTGTTTTATTAATGGCATTGCTTGTTCTGTATCCCCAAAAATTTTGGCAGCCGTTTGAATTAGCCTATCTACAAAGTCAGCGTAAGGTTCATTAGCTCTCTGTATTACCTTAGATAGCTGACCTTGTAAATCTCCATGTCCTTGTAAAGTCTTCCATGCCCTAACTGCGTCTGCAGCAATTTGTGCATATATAGCAGGATCATATTCAATTTGTTGTCGTTGACCCTCATAAGGTCCTTTTCCTAACAACATATCTAGATTTCTTTGAGGGTAACCGGCTGCTGCATTTCGCCTAGCTGTCTCCGCACAAAATTCCTCATTGGCAACCTTCCATAACAAATATTGTCCTCCATTTAGTACAGATTTACAAATGCTAGCCCAATCTGCTGGCGTCATGTCCAAGTTAGTAATGGACTCGACCATGCTTACCGTGAAGGGAGCTTGGGGACCATAGGTTGTTACAGCCTCCTTTAACTGCTTCACTGTTTTAAAATCTAAAGCACGGTGAATTCGCTGCCCTCCTGCCTGTTCAAGTACAGGGCATGCTAATCTTTGAGGTCCTGTCTCAGGATCCCATTTATCAACTACGGGGTTTGAGGGCCACTCAGCTGTCTCCATCGGTGGGGCTGTTGGTTGAATTATGCCCTCTTGTGATAAAACGGAGTTAGTAACAGCCTCCTGTTGTGGCCTTTTTCCTAACAACCCCTTTTCCTTTAAATTTTCTTCCTCTGTCTGACTAGCTCAAGAGACCTTCTCTTTTGCTTGATCTAAAATGTCTTTCTCCATGGTCTGAACCTCTAACAATTTACTTAACATCTTTTCGGTTTGTTTTTTACTAATTTCTAATCTACTATAAAGATAACGCAACCCAATAAGATAACACAAAACAAAACCGAAACTGAATGAAACAAAAACGGAATAAAAAATCATTGTATCAATTTTCTCTTCCTCAGGGCCGACAAACTTCAAACCTTTAGTCAACCATTTTTTCCAGTTTGCCTGAGAAATTTCTAGGGATAGGCAGCTTGAAACAAAAACAAGATAAATCAAAACAAGAACGCACTGTTTTTCTTTGAAATGGTCACCCATTCTTTTGCTCTTCCTTAGGGACGAGCAATTTCACTTACCTCCAAGCTTCAGAAGTTCCCCGCACGGGCCGCCAAATGCCGCAGTCTGGCTGGGCACACAATCACGAGCCACCACACAGCTTGTAGATTCAAACAGCAACTCTTTATTCCCGAACTCACACCAGCCGTCTACAAACACGTTCTGGGGAAATCCACGTTCTCTGCCCAAATCCACCTCCACTGGGCTTCTGTCTCCCAAAAAAATACTGTCTGAATCCCGTGAGAACTCAAGGGGAACTCAGGCAGCAGGATACGCCCTAT
Organism: Marmota flaviventris; assembly: GCF_047511675.1. NCBI lineage: Eukaryota > Metazoa > Chordata > Mammalia > Rodentia > Sciuridae > Marmota > Marmota flaviventris. The sequence continues at coordinate 78,508,709 of NC_092507.1, forward strand.
TCCCAGCAGGAATAATCTTAAACTTGGAACGCCCTAAACCCGATTATCCTAAACCGGGAACACCCTAATCCGCCCTGGTCCTTGAGCAAGGTCACCTACATTCAATGTCACTTACAACATGGGGTACGCTGGCAAGGAAATTATCATACCTACTTGGCTAATGGCTCCCAGCAGATGCCTAGTAAGGAGCCAGGCTGGAGGCATAGGTATATAGTTGCTATTAACTAATAAAACAAACATGTTAAAGTAGATGAGACAAGGAATTTGGAAAACATAAAGATTATATATCATCCATATTTAACTTCAAATATAAATTACTTTGGGTTCTGGGGCTGTAGCTCAGTGGCAGAGCGCTTGCCTAACATGCATGAGGCACTGGGTTTGATCCTTAGCATTACATAAAAATAAATGAAGGCATTTTGTCCATTTGCAATTACAAAAAAAATTAATGTAAATTACTTTGGAAAGAAGCAAATCCATGGAGAGGAGCAAAGGGTAGGTATTAGGGAATGAAATTGATCAAACTATGTTATGTACAAATATGACATAATAAATCCCACTTATGTATAATTATAATACACCAATTTTTTTAAAAGGTGTGCTTTTGTAAATCATAATTTTCTTAAATTCTCCTTAAAATTCAGAAATCAAAATTTTCAAGGGGGGCTGGGGTTGTGGCTCAGTGATAGAGTGCTTGCCTAGTATATATGAGGCACTGGGTTCGATCCTCAGCACTACATAAATATAAAATAAAGATATTGTGTCAACCTAAAACTAAATATATATATATATATATATATATATATATATATATATATATATATATATATATATATATTTTTCAGGGCTCAGCATCTTTTTTGATTATAACTTGTCAAAACATTCTCCATTTTTAATATTCATGAGCCTGGCTTCTAATTTTTTAAACAAAGTGTAATTTTATGTAACTTCAAAAATAACCTACTGAATTATTAACATTTAAGAAGTACACAGGAACTAATAGAGGATATATATATTCACTTATACCTAATCTTAGCTTATAACTCTCAGCAAGTTGTTATATAGTTCTGTAATCATTTACATTCTATATTAAGGACTAGGGGTGTGGAAGAATTCTTATCAGTAAAAGGGAAATAAAGGGAATAAATACAGTGAAAGGAAATATCGTTGCCTATCTTTCCAGGTGTTTTAGTCAGTTTTTTCACTGCTGTGAAAAAAGAACAAAAAGAACACTTTTAAGGGAAGAAGTGTATTTGGGGGTTCATGGTTTCAGAAGTCTCAGTTCATAGATGGCTCCATTCCTCGGGGCTTGAGGTGAGATAGTACATCATGGTAGAAGAGTGTAGCAGAGGGAAACTGTTCACATGATGATCAGGAAGCAGAGAGAGACTCCACTTGCCAGATAAAATATATCCCAAAGGCATGCTTTCAGGGACCCACCAGCTCCAGCAATACCCCTACCCACCTCCAGTTACCACTCAGTTAATCCCTATTAGGGGATTAATTCACTGATTGGGTTAAGATTCTCATAACCCAATCATTTATCCTCTAAACCTTCTTGTATTGTCTTACACATGAGCTTTTGGGGGGATACCTCACATCCAAATCATAGAGCTCAAATGTTAGAACTCAGGAAATCCTAGTTCCAGATGCCTGAGGATTGCTATCTGTCTGCTTGATGACTTGCTGCAGAAATCTCCAGGCTCAAGTTGATATTTCTGTCTGCAACAGACATCAAACCTGTGTAATTAATCTAACAACACTTCCTTCTGCCTGCCAGCCAGTTGCAATTGTTTTTTATTTGTAGTTCTCTAAAGAAAATTTAAATCATTTTGTTCCTTCTACTTGTTCATTGAGGACTTGGAAGATCAAATTATAGAGTTCCATAGCCTACAAAGAATAAAAGCTAGCATATTGGATAATAGCTTGGACATTTTGAGATACATCACTTAGGCTGAAAGTTCTGAACTGCTACTGTCTTTGTGATCTTGAGGAAGTTACTTTAATTTTTTGTACCTTTATTTCCTTAACATAAAATGGATATCATAACTAAATCCTTCCACATCACTCTAGTTAAAGATGCTTAGAACAAGTACATAATACATGGTAAGTACTAATAAGTGTGTGGCAAATGTTCATTGGTGTTATAATCATTGTCATAATGAAAGTTATCATCTACTGTAACCTATATGAATTTTATAATAATTTTAAGGTACTTAAGTATTATTAACCCATTTTATAGACAGACCCTAAGATTTTGAGATTCAACTTTCCCAAAATCATACAAGCATCCCTGGCAGAGCAAGGATTAGAACTAATTGTGTTTGCTGGGCATGATGGCACATGCCAGGCATATTGACACATGCCTGTAAGCCCAGAGGCAGGAGGATCACGGGTTTGAAGCCAGCCTCACCAACTTAGCAAAGCTGCAAGCAACCTAACGAGACCCTGTCTGAAAAAATAGAAAGGGCTGGGGATGTAGCTCAGTGGTCAATTGCCCTTAAGTTCAGTCCCTAGTATAAAAAACAAACAATAACAACAACAACAAAAAAAAACCTTTGTGTTCAGAGTTCCCTAGCGCCTGCCATTAGACTGGGGTTTCATGTCAGGAGCCAGGTCTAAAGAATTGAAATGGTTGCTGAGAATCCTGTTTTCAGAATTCTCAATGCAGATCCAAGTTCATTAAGAAAAGAGTATTTGATTTATGAGCAGGGTTAGCCAATTGCTCAGGAGTTTGGAGTGGGATTACATAGTTGCTTTCCTTCCCGCGCCCCCACCCCCAAATCAGGTAAAGATTCTTATTAACTTTTTTTTTTTTTTTTTGTACCAGGGATTGAACCCAGGGGTGCTTTACCAGTGAGCCACATCCCCAGCCCTTTTGTTTTAAGACAGGAATCGCAAAGTTGCTGAGGCCGGCTTTGAACTTGCAATCTTCCTTCGTCCGCCTCCCAAGCCATTGGGATTATAGGCTATACCACAGTGCCCAGCCCTAGTTTTTCTTAATAAACAAAACTTTTAGGTTAATTTGAATATATCTCATGATGAATTTACTAATTTATAAAATCATTTCAGCCTTGTAAGTTTGCCAAGAAGTGTTACTATACCTAAAATGTTTACTAATTTGGCAGAGGGTTCTCTTATAAGCTTTCTCTATAACTCTTCTCTTTTGCTCTTAAAACGGATATGCAGGTTGAGAAGTCAGGTGATCATCTCTTATTTTTAGTTTGAGGGTTAATTTTGGAAATTGGGGTAAGTACTAATGGCATTTTGAGAGGTAATTGGGAAATTTTTATGTGAGCTAAATCTAGTCTACTTGAAAGAAATTATTTTGGATGTATCATGTAAATACATGCCTGTCAAGGAAATAAAGGTATAAAAAATTATACTTCCCCAAGATCACAAAGACAGAAGCAGTTCAGAACTTTCAACCTAAGTAATGTATCTCAAAATGTCCAAGCTATTATCCAATATGCTAGCTTTCATTCTTTGTAGGCTGTGGAACTCTATAATTTTTTTTTAAGTTTTTTAGCTGTAGATATATACAATACATTTATTTATTTTTATGTGGTGCTAAGGATCGAACCCAGTGCTTCACATATGCTAGGCAAGTACTCTGCCACTGAGCCATAACTCCAGCCCATGAATAAAAACCATTTTAAATACACACAAAAGCTCACTTTCTGTAGAGCTGGCACATTTGATCTGCCTGCTCTGGACTTCTTGTTTTTATTTCAGCCAATGTTATCCTATCCCCAATATTTTTGGTCTTATTGTAGGTAAGCTACAATTTACATTTTAAATTGTTTATATAATCTAAGTGTGGGTAGCCAGAGTTGGCTTCTTTTTGCCTCAGAAAAAGCTGGCCAGTTTACTAGGTTCACCTAAGTACCCGTCTTAATCTGGGCATTAGAAAAAGGGGAGTCCTATTTCCCATTATGAACTACCTGTGGGGGATACAAAGCTCATGAAGTGTGAGAACTTGGTACTCCATCCCCTAGCCATAAAGAAAAACAGGAGAAATAGAGAAGGCAGGCACTACCTGGATTTTCCCAAATAGAATAGTCTGTTTCACTGGACTATTAAGAATCAGTTACTTTACTGTCCTCTTCTTACTAAGATACTTTTAGAGATGTGGAGATCTTACCTCCTCCCCTGGAAGTCTGGCCATTTTTGGATAATACTAATAATTTTTTCCTTTTACTTCTGCTTTCTATATAAAATTGCCAAACAAAGAAGAAATTTTATTTCTTAGAAACATTTCCCATTCTATACTTAATAGTGCAGAACTGATCTACTCTGATTTCTTGATCTTTATTGATTTAAATCTGAGTTTTATTTACATTTGATGTGCCCAGTGGCAGTGAACAAGGCTAAATAAGCATCTGAAATATTAAATCACTTTCTGAAAAAAGAATTTGTTCCCCAAAAGCTTTCCAGAAATATTTGCCTATACTAAAGTACTAAAATGTTTCTCCTGTTTTTCTTCTAGTAGTTTAGAGTTTCAAAATCTTTGATCCATTTTGAGTTGATTTTTGTACAGAATGAGAATTAAGGGCAACTTTCAATCTTCTGCATGTGGATATCCAGTTTTTCCAAGGACCATTTGAAGAAGCTATCTTTTCTCCAATGTTGGGTTTTGATGCTTTTGTCAAAAAATCAGTTGGCTATAGATGTGTGGGTATATTTCTGGGATCTTCATTCTGTTCCATTGGTCTATGTGTTTCTATTTATGCTAATGCCAAGCTGTTATTACTATGGCTCTGTAATATGTCTTGAAATCAGGTATTATGATGCCTCCAGCTTTGCAAAGTTTGGTTTTTGTTGAAGACTGATTTGGCTATTCGGGGTCTGTTGTGCCACTGTATGAACTTTATGGCTGTTTTGTTTTTTTAATAGTTCTGTAAATAATGTCGGTGTATTTGACAGGGATTGCATTGAATTGCTTTAGTAGTATGGACATTTTTAACAATATTAATTCTCCAATCCATGAACATAGGCCATTCTAGTTTTTGATTTCTTTTTTCAGTGTTTTGGAGTTTTCATTTTATAGGTCTTTCTCGTCCTTAGTTAAATTTATTCCTAGGTTTTAGGTTTGATTTGGTTTGGCTTGGGATTTTTTGTAGCTATTGTAAATGGGATTACCTTTATGTTTCTTAACAAAATTGTTATTGGTGTATAGAAAAGCTATTAGTTTTTGTATATTGATTTTGTACCCTATTACTTTAATGAATTAATTAATCAGTTCTAATAATCTTTTGGTGGAGTCTTTAGGTTTTTCCATATATAGAATAATATCATCTCCAAACAGAGATAATTTGACTTCTTCCCTCCTATTTGTAAGCCTTTTATTTTTTTTTTTCTTGCCTAATTGCTCTGGCTAAAACTTCTAGTACTACATAGAATGTAAGAACCAGGGAGAATGAATACCCTTATCTTGTTCCTGATCTTAGAGTAAATCCTTTCAGTTTTCCCCCATTCGTTATGAATGTTGGCTATGAGTTTATCATATACAGCCTTTTTTATGTTGAGGTGTGATCTTTCTGTACCTAATTTATTTAGGACTTTTGTCATGAAAGGATGCTGCATTTTATCAAGTGCTTTTATTTTTTTAACTTATTTTTTGCATCTATTGAGAGATGATCACATGATTTTTATCTTTCTTTCTGGCAAGACTATATATTAATATTTATAGATTTACATGTTGAACCATGCTTGCAACCCTAAGATGAAATCAACTTGATCATGGACAACAATCTTTTTGATGTGCTATTGAATTCTAATTGATAGTACTTCATTGAGAATTTTTGCATCTGTGTTCATCACAGATACTGGTCTATAGTATTCTCTTTCTTTCCCCTTCATCCCCGACCCCTACCCTAAAGCTGACCTCATAAAATGAGTTTCCTCTCTTTCAATTCTATGGAATAGTTTGAAAAGAACTATGGCAAAATTCAGCAGTGAAGCAGTCTGATCCTGGGCTTTTCTTTGTTGAGAGACTTTTTGTTACTGATTTAATCTTATTATGTGTTATTGATCTATTCAGGTTCTATATGTGCTTATGGTTCAGTTTTTTTTTAATATTTATTTTTTAATTGTGGTTGGATACAATACCTTTATTTTATTTTATTTATATGTGGGCTGAGGATCGAACCCAGGGACTTGCATGTGCTAGGCAAGCGCTCTATTGCTGAGCCACAACCCAGCCAATGGTTCAGTTTTTTTTTTTTTAATATGTTTTTAGTTGTAGATGGACACAGTATCTTTATTTATTTATTTTTATGTGGTGCTAAGGATCAGACCCAGTACCCCACACGTGTGAGACAAGTGCTCTATCACTGAGCCACAACCTCAGCCCTATGGTTCAATTTTGATAAGTCATATGTGTCCAGAAATTTGTCCATTTCTTCTAGGTTTTTCAGATTACTAGCATATCATTTTTCATAATAATTCTTATTTCTGTGGCATGTCTTATAATTTCTCCTTTTTCATCACTAATTTTATTTGAGATTTTTTTTTCCCCTTGGCTAGTCTACTTAAAGGTTTGTCAGTTGTGTTTTGTCAATTCTGTTTATCTTTGCAGAGAATCAACTGTTTGTGTCCATTGATCTGTTTTATTGTTTTTCAGTCTCATTTCTGCTCTGATCTTTATTATTTTATTCTTCCTACCAATTTTTAGTTTGGTTTGTTTTGCTTTTCTAAATCCTTGAGATGTATCATTAGGTTGTTTATTTGAAATCTTTTGTTGTTTTTGTTTTATTGATGTAAGCACTTATTGCTATAAGCTTTTCCCTGTTAGTACTGCTTTTGCTGCATCTCATAAGTTTTGGTATGTTGTTTCCATTTTCCATTTCCTTTTTTTTAATATATATTTTTAATTTCCCTTTGATTTCCTTAGTTACTCACTGTTCATTCAAAATTGTATTGTTCATTCTCCATGCATGTGTATACTTTCTGAAATTTCTTTTGTTAAACTTTTTTATTTCATTGTGATAGAGGATGTTATTTTTTTTTTTATTATTTGTTAAGACTTATTTTGCAGCCTAACAAAATGGTCTAGAAAAAGTTCCAGGTGCTGATGAAAAGAATATGTATTCCGTAGCTTTTAGATGGACTGAAATGTTCTATTAAGTCCATTTCTTTACAGTATAATTTAATTCCAATATTTCTCCATATAGTATAGTTTAACTTTGAATTTTTTTAATCTAATTTGTTATATATGACAGCAGAATGCATTACAGTTCATATTACACATGTAGAGCACAATTTTTCATATCCCTGCTGTATACAAAGTATATTCACACCATCCATGTCTTCATACATGTACTTAGGATAATGACAGTGGAATGAGATCAACATCATTACCCTAACTTTAAATTTTTTATAGAATGATTTATTACCAAAGGGGTATTAAGACCCTAGCCCTTCATATGTTTGCTTCCCAACCAACGATGGCCTCTGCTGCCATGCACTCCCATCATGAGGTACTATACCTACACAATCCCAAAGCAAGAGAAATTATGAGTCAAAATAAATCTTTTCCATTATTGATTATCTCAGATATTTTGTCACAGTAAAAGAAAGCTGACTAGCACAAGGGGGATATCCTTAGATATGACTTGGTACTTTTCTCTTTCCGATTTTAAAATTATTTGTTTTACACTTTTTTCAGTTTGATTATAATATGGTGAAGATCTTTTTTGTTCATGTCCTATAAACTTCCTGTATATAAACGTCAGTATCTTCCCCCAAATTAGGGAATTGATTGCATTAAATCTGTATAATGCTTTTGGTAGTATGACCATTTTAACAGTATTAATTCTGTCTATCCAAGAACATGGGAGATCTTTGCATCTTCTTAGGTCTTCTTCAATTTCTTTCTTTAGTGTTCTGTAGTTTTCATTGTAAAGTCTTTCACTTCTTTTATTAGATTGATTCCCAAGTATTTTTTCTTTTTGTGAGGCTGTGGTGAATGGGATAGTTTTCCTAATTTCTCTTTCTGCTGATTCATCATTTTCCCCTACCCATCTTACTGAGAAGCTGCCTATCTGCTTTCTTGTTTTCATGCCATGGAACAGCCAGGAAAGTAACCTTCACTATTCCACCAACTTCTATCAGTCTCTTTTAAATTCTTTACCAGGCATTTTATCCATTTTAATTTCTTGAGCTCTATTTCTAGAGAGTTAGGTTCTTTGAAATATGTCACATTACTCTGTTTTTTTCCTATTACTTATGCTCCTATGTTGATATTTGTGTGTACAGTAGATTAGACATCTCAAAGCATTTTGTGGGGTAGCCTTCTTAGTTAAGGGCTTTCTTTGGAACATATGTATTGGTTTATCTGTCACACAGTGTCATCTTTGATTTTGTCTGGGCACCATAGCATAGTGTCCCTATAACTTACTCAACTGTGATTAATGACATTGGGCACAACATGTACTGCAGCAGAGTCAGAGAGACCCATTGTCTCTTTGGCCATGCAAGTGGGGATACTCTGGCAGTTCAGGCAGGTATGCAGACAGAGGTGGATGTGGGGTGCTGTGTGTCTATTCCTACAGTGGGAATGGCTTCTATCAGACGATGGAGGTTTCTTCAGGCACTACTGATACTGGGTTTGCTGCTAGCAAGGGCCTCTGGCACTGGTGGCCCCAGCAGTTGTGAGGGGCCTAAAGCACTTGTCCTCCAACAAATAGGTACAGGTCCAGATGCTGCCTCTCAGTGGTGGGAACTACAGTGCCCCCTCTGTGGCACTTAGACCCAGACCTTACAACAGTGCATGGATAGATAAGGTGTGGTGACAGGGCAGTGGCAAGAATTACATAGGAGGGGTGGTGGCAGTAGTATGGTGTTCTACTCTGCCACTCTGGTGACAGCACCTACCAGGGAGCAGAACCGTGGATGGAGCTGGGCAAAATTCCTCTCAGGCGCCCTTTTCGCCATGTGTGCCTTGGCAGTAGGGCAACAGCATGCCCCTGTGGGCAGGGTAGAAGTGGAAATCATAAGATTCCCTTCCCATCCTGTCAGTAACAGGCATCTAAGTGTTATACAGTAGGGAGCAGCAGCAGGAACAAAGTAGACACCAACTCCACATGCAGCTAACTCCACCCTTAGTCTCAGAGGGCAAGTACCTTGATCTGCTTCTCAAAAGTGGCACCCTGCATTGTCTGCATTACAACATCCATCCTCTATTTATAGTACAGAGCATCCAGCAGACTTAGGTCCCAGTCACTCTGTTAAGGCACACTGGATTCACAAGGCAGTACTGCCTTCTCCCTCAGCCCCAAACAGTGCACCAAGGATGGTAATGTACAGAGGTTTCTAACCCCTACAGCAGTTCAGACTCAAGACATAGTTCACTTAATCAATATGGCTCCTGCCTACAGCATTCTGTGACATCACTGGGAAATGAGGTGAGATCCTTTTCCGAAGCAAGGCTACTAGGCAGATTTCAGGTTATTTATCTAAGTGGGCTGCCAACCTATGATGATTGTAAACTTTCCAGTACATAAGATTGCCAGCATCCACAATGAAACAGTCTGCTGGAAGTTCCTTGTATACTCTTATCCCTGCAAAAGAGACTCCCCCTCTCCCAGCTGTGAAGATACCAGGGTATTTCATTTCTCTTAGTCTGTGGTTTTCTCAGATCTCTCAATCTTCCAGTCTCTTGCCAATTTCTAGTGTTCTGCCATGGTCACTCACCTCATAATGCAGCTATGCACCTGTTACTTTGGTTCTTTGTGGAGGAAGGGATGAGAACTGGTATATCAAACAATTTTGAATCTCATGTATTGCTTGCTTTTTTAAAAAAAAATCTTGATTATTGATCATATAGCAATGAAAATTAATTCAAAGATTCTATTACATACAGTCAATCTTTAGGGGTATTTATCAGAAATGGTTAGATAAAAAAGTATATTGTTCCATATGAAGTTGATATTAAATACCTTGTGGGACCTAATCCATTTTATGTTTAAAAGTTAAAATATGGGCTGGGATTGTGGCTTGGTGGCAGAGCGCTTGCCTCACAAGTATGAGGCACTGGGTTTGATCCTCAAAACCACATGAAAATAAATAAATAAAAGTATTGTGTCCATCTACATCTAAAAGAATATTTTTTTAAAAAAAGTTAAAATATTCAGGTTTCATCCAAAAGGTAATCTTGTTCATTATTTATTGTCCTTTTTCCAGGTGGTATAATCCAGTATAAACTGTTTTTAAAATCCTACTCAACTCTAAACTCTTCTCCACAACCTGCCTTCCCCAAATGGATGGAATCCATTTTCTTTCCTAAACAGAATTTTAACATTTTTTGCTAAATTATGAAGAGCAGGAGGACATTAGTAGATTCAAACTTTTAGACTTCTTTCTGTACTTAATAATGTTTGATCTTTTCTCTCTGTGTGAATGTTATTAAATCAGAGTAACCTCGTTATCCTCTCAAAATCCTCCTTGTTATGTTGAAGATGGGAGTCCCTTCATACCTCTCATTTCATACATATACATTTAGTATTTTTGGTTGTTTCAGATTGACCCCAATTCTTGGCATTCAGAAGCATTCTCCAAAAAATGTGGTGTTTACACAGTTCATAGCCACCCTGCTTGAAGAATTACAATTAAAGAATGAAGACCTTGAAAGTTTAACCATCATATTTAGAACTAGCTGTTAACCAGAGTGGTAAGTTTTATTTTGCTTTTTTTTTTTTTCCATTTATTGCCTATGTGGATTCTTTTTATATTGGAAAAATTTTTTTATGGTGTTGGAGATTACATCCAAGGCCTCACACATGCTAGGCAAGTGCTCTACCACTGAGCCACACCTCTAACCCCATTTTGGAAATTTTAAAAACCAAGTACAGACCTCAAGATGCTTGCTGAAGGACATAGTATGTCTTAGTTTTCAGCTGCATCAGTCACTTCTATCTACTTTTCTTACCTTATGCCCCAAACTATTGCTGTTTCTATTTTATAGGCCATAGAAGTTCTGTTTCATTCCAGGAAACTCCACTATCAACTACTAAAGCCCAGGCCATCCCACATGTCCCATCTGATAAGTTCCTTCCCAGGAAGTATCAATTTACTTCAACCAGCTACTGCAGTGATCCACTGTGAACATCCTCATCCTGCTACCCCTTTGAATGAAATCACTCCCTACCCAGCCAGTAACTTGGTCATCTCATGTACAGATAAGCAATTGAATTTACATGTCTGGCTTTGATGAATCTTAATCCTGCTCCCAGATAGATAGCTCTTTCCTTTCCTAAGTCCCTGCCTCTTTCAGAATTGCTCATCAGAATGTCCCCTAACTCTTCATACCCTTCTTATTTCTCATGCTTCCAAGTGCTTAGATAAATCTAGATTTAATTTAATTGAAAGAATTCATACTAAATTACAAGTGAAACCCTCTCAGGAAGTGATTTTAATACATAGAAAGAATATTTGAGAGAGGTATCTTATCAGGTAAAAAAGAACAGAGGCTGGGGTGCAACTCAGTGGTAAAGTATTCAAGTGTTTGCTTAGGATACATAAAACCCTGGGTTTGATCACCAACACTTTAAAAAAGGGGGAGGGGGAATAGGGAAGACCAGCATCCCTTCATTGAACTTGCTAGAAAACAGAATATAAGGAAATAGCATTGTAACTGCCTCCAGTGGCCTTTTCAAGTAATCCTGCTACCCTGAAGACCCTAAAGCAAAAGCTTTTATTTAGGGAGTAAGCTCAGATTGGTTTATATAAGTTTATAGCATTCAAAGGCCTTTAAAGAATGATGAGGTGGGGCTGGGGATGTGGCTCAAGCGGTAGCGCGCTCGCCTGGCATGCGTGCAGCCAGGGTTCGATCCTCAGCACCACATACAAACAAAGATGTTGTGTCCGCCGAAAACTAAAAAATAAAATATTAAAAAATTCTCTCTCTCTCTCTCTCTCTCTCTCTCTCTCTCTCTCTCTCTCTCTAAAACAAACAAACAAAAGCATACCAAAAAGTGTCGTCTTTAAAAAAAAAAAAGAATGATGAGGTTGGAATGTTTTGTTATATTGAATGCTAGTTCAGTTAATCATGGTTCATGACACCCTAGTCTATTGAAGTCCTTCTAGACTGACTTTAATTAATGGATACTAATTAAGAATTATTTTAATTAGCATATTTTAAACTTATATGTAAACAGATGGTGTTAAAGTGGTTTTTTAAGGACTTTCAACAGTGGATTTAACAGTTCCTGCGTGATCACTGTTTATTTACATTGTTCATTTGCTGAAGTAATCAAAGGTATATTTTGGCATAAACTTTGCACTATTATAAAGGATCATGAATGAATGGGGCCTTATTGCATAATTTTCCAAATGAGAAATGGAGATGCTTATAAGTAGGTGAACAGTTTTCCTTTTTTTTTTTTTCTGTTTTCATGATTTTTATAAACCATGGTAAATTTGAGTCTAAAGATTTTAATGTTTAGGAACCTCAAGATTACTGCTAGCTAGTGTATGTGAATATGCTTTCAGTTACAAATAACTAGGGAAAGAATCTAGCTCCAACTAGCTTTTGTTAGGGTGGTGTATTATCTTTTGCTCCTTAACAAATCACTCCAAAACTTAGTGGCTCTGTTGAGCTTGGAGTCTTTGCTCTCTCATGAGGTTGCAGTTAAGCTGTCTACTGTGGCTACAATATCATGTGAAAGCCCAGATAGAAGATGATCTCCTTTCAAGCTCACTAGTGTGTATTGGCAATATTTAGTTCCTCACAGGTTGATGAACCAGGGCCTCAGTTTCTCACTGACTGTTATCCAATGACCCCACTTAATACCTTGCCTTGTGAGCTTTTGTAGCCTACCTCATAGCATGGTATGTGTCTTCCCTCACAGTAAGCAAATGAGAGGATACCCAAGATGGGAGACACAATCTTTTAGTAACTCATGCCAGAAGTGACATCCCATCACTTTTGCTATGTTCTGTTAGAAAGTAGGTCCAGCCTGAGGTCAAGATGAAAGTCTTATATAAGGATATGATTACCAGGAGGTAGCAATCTTCAAGGGCCAATTTAGAAACTACCAGAAGTTGGCAAAATTGTTCAGTAGATCCTAGTTTTATATATAGCAAACCACATGGTCCTAGTGAGAGTCTTGAAGTTCACACTGATCAAGAACATGCCTGAATTAATCCTTGTGGCCTTGGGAATGCTATGGGCTAACTCAGTAATTCTGACATGAGAGAGAGAGAAGCAGGATTTTCGAACTGATGTAGTTCAGTCAGGGGCTACCCCTGGGTTGAATACATAGCTGGATCTCTTCCACCCAAACTACTATTGCTACATAATTGCAATGTGTATTGGGAAGGCAACACAGCATCAATATACTTGTGAAATACTTGAGGTGTTTTATTCAAATTATCTTTTTTTGCTTTACAGGTATAATTCAGGAAGACAGACTAGAAGATGAACTTCTACTTACCGTATCTGGAATTCGAGTTATAGTGATGGTTGGTGGTGACTGATAATTAGCTTTGTTCTAACAACAGCATTACTTTCTCAGATTTCATCCCACCCAACCTCCCACCTCCCTGTTCCTAACTGCAGAAGATAACTTCCCCAGATACAGGAAAACATTACTGCAACAAGGCTAACCAACTCCTTGCAATCTACCTACAAGAGATAGTTGGGTTTTTTTAATTTGAAAAAAAAATAATAATAATAGGGCTGGAGTTGTGACTCAAGTGGTACAGTACTTGCCTAGCACGTGTGAGGCACTGGGTTTGATTCTTAGCACCACATATAAATAAATAAAGTCCATTGACAACTAAGAAAATATTTTTAAGAAAAAGAAAATAGAAGTCAAGGTGAAACATAAATATTAAAGAGGCCTCTAGATAATGCTAGCCATCATCATCAGTTGACAAAAAATTTTTTTGAGAAAATTACCATTTGGACCTCCCAATTAAAGAATAGCAAATAATAATTAAGTCAATATAGATACTAAGATGAAACCTTTTAGAAATCTCGTCATTCTGCATGCAGTGGAACATGCCCATAATTCCAGTGATCAGGAGACTTGAGACAAGAGGATCACAAGTTCAGGGCCAACCTCAACTCAGCAAGACTCTCAGCAACTTAGTGAGACCCTATCTCAAAATTTAAAAATTAAAAGGACTGGGATGTAGCTCAGTGATAAAGTTTTGATCCCTGGGTTCACCATACACACACACACACACACACACACACACCCCAAAAAAATCTAGTCATTATTCTTTTTTAAAAGTTAACTCTGCTGTAAAATGGTCCTGACCAATTGGTTAACCTCTCAAGTCTAAATCAGGAGAATCCCAGCTCTGGAATTTAGATTGCTTTTCAAAATATCAAGGATGCAAGTTAGCTAGGCCTCGACGGCAGTTGGGTAAAAGACTCAGAAAGTTTGGGGAGCTTTTCTAAAAGGCCAAGAAAAAAGATAATAATCATATCTATACTCTTGGATACTGGAGAAAATGACAGCTACTAAAGCCAAACAATGGAAGGGCACCAATAAACACCTTAGATGAATAGGGCCAGGAGATAGAGATGAATTCTTTTCCTGGCTCTACCAATAAGCTCTATAGCCAAGTCACATAAACTTTCTAGATTTCTGTTCTTTGTGAAATAAGACCATAGGCCATACAGACTCTATTGAAAAGACTGCAAAAACTAAAACTCTGCACACAGATATAGGCTGCTGCTACCCTGTCATTGGTCTTGGGCACCTTTTTTTTTTTTTTTTAATGTTTCCCCCTTTCAAGTTGTAATTTCTAATTATTTTTTTAATATTTTTTTAGTTGCAGATGGACACAATACCTTTATTTTATTTGCATATTTTTAGGTGGTGCAGGGGATCAAACCCAGTGCCTCATGCCTGCTAGGCAAGCACTCCACCACTGAGCCACAACTCCAGCCCCTCTTGGGCACCTTTTTTTAAAATCTCCTCTGACTGGATGAGGACCTAACCACAACATAAAATTACAGTGTACTAGAACTAATCAAGTTCAGATTCACAGATTACAAGATCAATATACAAAAAACAGTTGTTTTGTACCAGCAATGAAAAATCCAAAAATGAAAACAAATTCCATTCACATCCAAAGCAATTAAAGAAATGTGAAGATTGAATAATGAAAACAAAAGTATTTCATGTTCATGAATTTGAAGATCCAGTATTGTTAACAGATTCTCCCCAAATTAATATACAAATTCAATGCAGTCCCTATGAAAACCACAGCAGTATGATATTTCAGTATATTGATAGGTACTGATCAAATTAGGGTAATAAGCATTACCATATTCTTATCATTACTTCTGTGGAGTCTAAGAACTCCTCTCTTCTAGTTAGTCACAAAATATATATTATTGTGAACTATGGTCACCCAACTATCCTACCGAACATTAGAACTTACTCTGTCTAGTGCTCCTTATCCAACCTCCTGCTATCCTCCATCACCTGCATCCTTCCAGCTGCTAGTAATGACTCTTTAACTTTTTTTGTATATGTGGTTCTGGGGTTTGAACCTAGGACTTCATGCATGGCATGCAAGTACACTACCACTGTACCACACTCCACTGTACCATACCTCTGACCCAAGATTAACATTTTTAAACACTCAAATATGCGTGGGAACATGCAGTACTTGCTTTCTGGTATCTGACTTATTTCACCTAACATTAAATGGCCTCCAGTTCCATCCACTTTGCTGCAAACGATAGGATATCATTCCTTTTAATGGATGAATAATATGCCACTACGTACATTTTCTTTATCCAGTCATGTTGAATATATTAGTTATTATGAATAGTGCAACAATAAACATGGGCATGCAGGTGTCTCTTTGATATGCTGATTTCATATCCTTTGGCTTTAGCTCAGGAGTGGGATAGCTGAATCAAGTGGTAGTTCTTAATTTTTTAAAGAAACTCCAAATGATTCTCCATATGACTGAACTATTTCACGTTACCACCAGCAGTGTATAAGAGTCCCTTTTCTCCTCAGCCTCACCAGCGCTTGTTTTGTTTAGTTTGCAGCTCTGAAAATAGGCCTTGTGCATGCTAAGCAAGCACTCTACCACTGAACTATTCTATTGGGGTGAAATGTTAGCTCATTGTGATTGGGTTTTTTTTTTAATTGTAGATGGACACAAATGCCTTTATTTATTTATTTATTTCTATGTGGTGCTGAGTATCGAACCTGAAACCTCACACGTGCTAAGCAAGTGCTCTGCCACTTCCCAGCCTGCTCATTGTGATTTTGTTTGCATTTACCTGACTGCTAACTGGGATAATAATTTTTTTTTTAATATTTAAGGAACTAGGCATGGTGGTGCATGCTTGTAAAAGGCTAACGCCAGCCTGTGCAACTTAGCAAACCCTTGTCTCAAAATGGAGATAAAGTGGTGGAGTGTTTGCCTGGTATGCATGAGGCCCTGGGTTCAATCTCTGGTACCAACAAAAAAGGAGGGGGTGGTAATTACTATGATTTGATCTTTGCACGCTGTATGTATGTATCAGAGTTTCATTCTGCACTCTATAAATTTATATAATTAAAAGAATAAGACTAAAAAGTAACAAAGCAAGTAAACATGCAGTTACTGATTTGGGAGAAAAAAAAAGTCACAGCAGGCTTTTTTGGAAAATGAACAAGCTAATTTCAAAATTTATATGGAAATGCAAAGGATCCAAATCAATAATCAAAACAATTCTGAAAATGAACATTTCCTGATTTCAAAACTTACTAGAAAGTTATTCTAACCAAGATAGTGTATATTGATATAAAGATAGCAGGACAGATTAGTGAAACAAGTAAGTCTAGGAATAAACCCTCACATTTATTGTTAACTGATTTTCAACAAATGTGCCAAGACAATTCAATGAGAAAAGAAGATCTTTTCAGCAAATAGCACTTGGGCATTTGGATATCAGAGAGAGAGAGACCGACCTACCAACCGACCGAGATCCACAGCACCGTATACAAAAATAAACTCAAGATGGACCAGAGGGGCTGGGGTTGTGGCTCAGTGGTAGAGTATTTGCCTCACACTGGGTTCAATCCTCAGCACCACATATAAATAAAATAAATAAATGTATTATGTCCATCTACAACTAAAAATAGTTTTTTAAATAATGGATCAGAGACCTAAATGTAAGAGCTAAAATTAGAAAACTTTTTAACAGGAGAAAACTTATATGATTTTGGTTTATGAAAAGAATCCTTAAGACATCAAAAGCACAATTCATAAAAATATTACTAGATTGGATCAAACTTTCACACATCAAAAAACAATTGGCCAGATACATGGCACATGCCTGTAATTCCAACAACTCAGGAGGCTGAGGCAAGAGGATCACAAATTCAAGGCCAGCCTCAACAACTTAGTGAGGCCTTAAGGAACTTAGCAGAACATAGTCTCAAAAAAAAAAAAGAACTAAGGTGTAGTTCAGTGGTAAAATACCCCTGGGTTTAACCTCTAGTACCAAAAAATTAATAATAACTGATACATGTACTTGAAGCAGGGGAATTTTATATGTGTAAACTATACCTTTATAATATACTATTTATGTGCTGGGGATGTAGCTCAGTGGCAAAGTATAAGCCTAGCATGAACAAAGCCTCTGGGTTCAATCTCCAATAGTGCAAAAATGAAATAATTCAAAAAATCATTAGATAATGACAGAGCCCCTCTCTTTCTGACCTACTAGTGACACCCACCAGAGGTAGGAGGGATAAAGGTAGTAAGAAGTATCCAACTTATTCCAAACCCTGTGCCCATAGATACCTTTTCATTTGTCTTCCACACCCTGCAGGGTCTTAGGTGAAAAGCCAGTTGTTCACTATAGAAACATCAGGAATTCAAATGATCCAATGGCCAGATATACCACTGTACCATGTCACTGCAGGGGCAGCTGCTTTGGGGAGTGTGGCAACTGCCTCTCACATACTCCTGTTAAGTTTGTTAGCCTGGGAAAACCAAGCAGAATTCAGTTCAAAGTGATGTTCTGGATCTTGGTTTTTAAATATTTTTATTAAAATCTCCTTGGAAAAATGCCTAGGTTTAAGGTTGGGGCAGGGAAAATTACAAGATAAGCTTGGAGTATCTTGTAGTACAAGAAAATTAAAAAGTATCCAAAAATATGAAAGAATAGGATCATGTCAAAGGAACATGGGAGCCAACCTGAAAGAAGTCCCAGTGGCCAATTCTGGAATGATTTTAGCAACAAAATAACAGTATGCCCAAAATATAAAATATACATGAATCCATACTGATATAAAAGACTGAATAGGGCCGGGGTTGTGGCTCAGTGGTAGTGCGCTTGCCTAGCATGTGTGAGGCACTGGGTTTGATTCTCAGCACCACATACAAATAAATAAAATAAACGTCCATCAACAATTAAAAAAAAATATTTAAAAAAAAAGACTGAATAAATAAATGAGGGAAAGGAGACATATCTTTAAAGAATAACTTGAAATAATACATGTAGGGTCTTCCACACTAACCAGAAAGAGAGTCTATATGGTTTTGCTCTGGGTTCTCATCATATAGGGAAAGTTGAAGGCTGGAGTATAGTTTAATGATAGAGCACTCCCCTAGCATGCATGAGGCCCTAAGTTTGTTCCCCAGCACTACAAAAAGGAAAAGAATATCTAGAATTCTTGATGTCCTCTATATAGAAACATCAGGAATTCAAATGATCCAATGGCCAGATATACCACTGGTACCATGTCACTGCAGGGCCAGCTGCTTTGTGGAGTGTGGCATTCTATAGATGTCTTCAAATTCCTTGCAACAGGAACTCATGTAGATGGCACCAACCTTAACTTGAAACTGGAATAGTGCTTCTACCTCATAAATCTGAAGATGACCTAGGAGAAAATTCTACTAGTGTCTCAGACCATTGTTACCACTGAAAACTCAGCTCATGTTGATGTCATATCTTCTGGGAATATTGCCAGCAGGCTGTGCTGAAGTTGGCTAATACTACTGGAGTCACTCCTGTTGATGGAAAACTTTGCCAAATTCAGGCAGCCTTATAGGAACCAAGTCTTTTGGAGGTTACCAATCCCAGGCCTGATCACCGTTCTCTGAGGTTTTACATTAACATGCTTAACAATGCTCTAACAGATTCTGCTCCATGACACATGAGTACTTTGATCCATGCAGCAACAAAGGGTCACTCCATTGGTCTGATATTATCAGATTCTGGCTATTGTGGTTTGGATATGAGGTGTCCCCCAATAAGTTCATGTGATAAAACAATGCAGGAATGTTCAGAAACAAAGTAAATAAATTATAAAGGTTGTAACCTAATTAGTGGACTGATCCACTTAATGGATTAATAATTTGAATGGCTTCTTAGGTGGTAACTATAGGAAGATAGGGTATGGCTAGAAGAAGGTGGTCACTGGGGGCATACCCTTGGAAATTACATATTTTATCCCTGGCTCCTCGCCACTCTCTGTTCCTTGGCTACCAAGACCTAAGAGCTTTCCTCTATCACACCTTTCTACCATGATGTTCTGCCTCACCTCAGGCCCAAAGCAGTGGAGCCAGTAGACCATGGACTGAACCTCTGAAACTGTGAGCCAAAATAAACTTCTCCTCCTAAGTTGTTGTTCTTGGGTATTTTGGTCATAGCAATAGAAAGCTGACTGACACATTGGTCTAAGAAGTTCTATGTGGTCTCTGGTGAGCACCTATGGGAGGTCATAACTGATCTCTACTTCTAGAGATCCTGAAAAAGGAAAGTAGGCCTCTGCTGAAAAGGCTGTGGCCTATGAGGAATTTCAAAGAGAATAGACTGCTCCAGCTTCTCAGTTTACTACTACTCAGTCTGAGTCAGGTTGTGCAGGTGCACTCTGCACCTCTTCAGTAGGTCCTAACTGAAAATAAGCATGCAACTGGCCACTAAGGACTTGTCTAAGCCTTCCACTGCACACACCTCTAGATGGGTAGGAAGACCAGTGAGTGGCTCAAGCTGCTTTCCCACAGGCTCTTAAGTGGAAAATAGAAATGCTGTTGGGAAAGAATCATCCCTTCCTAAATAAATCATACATGTAGATACTTCTCCTTCCAGGAGGTAGGGCTTAGTCCACCCTTTGTAGATAGGTCAGTGACTTACTTCCAATGAACAGAGAAAGGAAAAACACTAACTTTACCATACAGTAAAGATTAAATCACCAGAAATATCATATGCTATCATGTACTCCTTGATGTATATGATAAGAAGGGTACTTCACCTCTGTGGAATTGTTCCCCCAAACCCATAACTTTAGTCTAATCATGAGAAAATCAACAAATCCATTTTGAAGGCTATTTCCATATACAGTACTTAGTACTCCTCAAGACTGTCAAGATCATAAAAAACAAGGTTGAAAAGTTGCCACAGGTTGGGGAGACATGTAAATGAAATGTATGAAGGGTGTTGGGTTGGGACTGAAAAAAGACACTAATGGAAAAAAATGTGAAATTCCAAAGAAGTGTTGTCAGTAGTAATAAGCCAATACCATTCCTTGGTTTTGGGGAATATTGAATGAGGGGTATACAGATCTTTGGAACTTCCTGTAAATTTAAAAAAAAAAAAAAAAGCTGCAAGGTGGTATATATCTGCTAGTTGGGAGGCTGACACAGGAGGACTGCAAGGTTGAGGTCAGCCTGTGCAACTTGTAAGACCATGTCTCAAAATATTAAAAAGGGCTGGGGTTGTAGCTCAATGGTAGAGCATTTGCCTAGTACGTGTTAGGCACTGGGTTTTCAGCACCACATAAAAATAAATAAAATAAAGGTTAAAAAAAGAGAGAAAGGAACCACGTTATTTTAAAAGGGGTGGGGCGGAGGCTGGGGTTGTAGCCCAGTGGTAATGAGCCCCTGGTTTCAATCCCCATTACTGAAAAAAACAAAAAGTGGGGCTGGGGTTGTGGCTCAGCAGTGGAGCACTCGCCTAGCACATGCAAGGTCCTGGATTTGACCCTCAGCACCACATAAAAATAAATAAATAAAGGTATAAAAAAAAAAAGTGCTGGGGATATAGCTCAGAGACAAAGCGCTTGCCAAGCATGAGGAGGTCCTGGATTCAAGCTCAAGCAAGAAAAGAAAAGAGAAAAGAAGAAAGAAAACCTGGCTGGCCACAGGAAATGGCAAAGACAAGAAAGTCAGTCATGCCCAGGACAGTCCTTATTTATACCTATTTTCCCAATTTATACCTATTAATTTAAAACACTTTTATTTCCAAACTGGTTTGAACAACAAACTATATAGTCACACCACCTCAAATGCCCACGGTTTGCTTTGGTGGTCAGATGGGAGGGGGCTTCTGTGAAGGCATGGAAGGATGGGTCAGAGGTTATCAGGTGGGCATAGACAGGAGGACAAGGAAGGGTACAGCCCAGATAGGGCATTCTCAAGAGTAAAGATCCAAAGGCAGAAAAGGTAACAGGGTGTAGTATTTTTAAGACAAAAGTCTAAACTTGGGGGAAAAAAAAAAAAAGAACAGTGGTAAACATAATTAAAAAGACGGGAAATTAGGGCTGGGAGCTAACTAAGAGGACTAGAACTCTGGGCAATAATATGTTTACAAGCAGACAGGAGTAAAAGTGCCTGTACAAAACTCTAAAGAAAAAATGTACAAGCTGAGTGCGGCAGCACACGCCTGTAATCCCAGTGGCTCAGAAGGCTGAGACAGGAGAATCATAAGTTCAAAGCTAGCCTCAGCAAAAGCAAGGTGCTAAGTAACTCAATGAGACCCTCTCTCTAAATGAAATACAAATAGGGATGTGGATGTGGCTCAATGTTCAAGTGTGCCTGAGTTCAATTTCCAGTATCCAAAGAAAAAAATGTACAAATTTTCTTGATCCTTTCTTTTCCCCACTAACATTCTCTCCCTAACTTTTCCTATACATTTTCTAGAACCTTGAAATACACTGAGCACAAGCTCACCCAAGCTCTCAAAGATATTGTGGAGCCCTCTAACACTGATACTGCCTTCTGCTAAGTTCTCAACCTTGACAAGACTTGAGTAGCTGGTTCCAGAGGCCCTGGGTGTCTGACCCAGTCTGTGGTTCAGTCATGTGTTCTGCTGACTCAGAGCCTGCACTGTCTCCTCTCCAGATCCCCAGGTCCTGATACTCATGTGACATTCTTCATTATTGAAGTAGTGTTACCTTCAATAAAGCATAAACTTCAGGTTTTCTTGTGAACTCCCAAGTTTCAAAGAATGGGAAGAGATATTTTGAAAAAAAAAAAAAAAAAAAAACTCTCTTGCTCTTTCAGGGAAGAAGATTTTAATTCTAAGTAGCATTTACTATGAAAGTAAACTGATTTTCACTTTCCATTTAAACACTTCAGGAACTAGGATATTTGCTGTTATAGTCAGAAAATAATGACTTTAAGAAAAATAAAAACTTGTCCTTTGATTATTTCCATTCTTGTGAGATTCTCAAACCTTAAAACCCCTGCTAGACTTGGATGTGGTTGCACGTGCCTGTTATCTCAGCGACTTGGAAGGCTGAGGCAGGAAAATCATAAGTTTGAGGCCAGCCTCAGCAACTTAGCAGCACCCTAAGCAACTTAATGAGACCCTGTTTCAAAAAAAAAATAAAAAAGGCTGGGGCTGTAGTTCAGTGGTAAAGTACCTTTGGGTTCAATCTGCAGTACCAAAAAAAAAAAAAAAAAAAAACCTACTAGGCTTAACCTACTTAGTGGAGTCTCTTTAAGGCATTTAGCATCTTGTGTTTATAAGTCATGTGCAATGGCCCACCTCTGCTGGACTAATGGTGGGTAGGGGAGCAGGGGTAACTTTCATCTGAAATGCACTTCATGAGGTCTGAGTCTGAGGTTGGGACTGGCTCCTGAAATTTTTGGCATCTGGGCCAGGAGGCAAACACCAGTATGTGTGCAGTCATCAAAGCCTCAGTGGGGAATCCTAGCCCCTCTCTCATGCAGCACAACCTAGAGAAAATAAGATATGAGGCAGTGTTGCTGGAGAATGCCTTGTGTGGTGCCTGAAGAAATGTTCTGATGAAATGTGTTATTTCCCCAGTAAACCTTTTCTAAATTAAACTAGCAAAATATGAACTTTCATAAAATCTCTTTGCCCATCCAGTTCTCTACTCCTTAAATTTTCAAGCCTTCTTTTCCTGAGGTAAAATACTTATCTTTTAGAAATCTGATTACAAGGGGCTGGGGATGTGGCTCAAGCGGTGGCGCGCTCGCCTGGCATGCGTGCGGCCCGGGTTCGATCCTCAACACCACAAACAAACAAAGATGTTGTGTCCACCGAAAAACTAAAAAATAAGTATTAAAAAGAAATTTCTCTCTCTCTCTCCTCTATCTCTCTCTCTCTCTTTAAAAAAAAAAATCTGATTACAAATAAAGAACTGAGAAATGGCACTGGATCAAAATACCCTTCCCTCTGAATGAACTGTCTGATGGAGAAAAGCCCACTCCAAACTGCTAGTTTTCAATTTGTATTCTAGCACCTCTGTACTCATAACCAAAGCAAAGGAGAATGCTGCTTGACTTCAGAAGAAAGCCAGCCACCTTGCAACATCTTCAGGAAATTCTGCACTCCCTTAGGGTTTGCAAAACTCCCTATGTCTTGCAGACCAAAAGCAAATTCTCAGTCACCTAGCTCTAGTTTGCATAATTATAGAAAGTGGAAGCTGGTTATTTTTCTGGCTGACCTTTGGCTCAACCAAGCACACAGGACCTGTGACAGAAAATAGCAATAAAATGAAGTGTTAACAGCAGTGAAAACATTATTATTTAGATGAGCAGGAAAAATCAGGCCCCAATACGCCCATCAGAACCCTGCCTGCTAGAATCACATCCAAGGCAATGTCCACTTTAGGTACTGTAATGTTTTGAAGTTGGCACACATATAACTTTATATATAATCATGTCACATTGTATAAGACTTTTCAGAGAAACAATTTACTAATAACTTTTATAATACCTTTTATCTTTTTTTATATATGGAAAAGCATAGTCTGTGACCTGATAACTTGCTTGTTCCCAAATCCTTACCTCTTTCTTATTCTCTCATTGCCCCATTAACACATTATCAATCTTTGGGGGAAAAATAAACACACAATTTTAGAGCCTCATCCACTCTGGCCACAATGAGCAGGAAAGGAGGAATATACCTTCAAAGTCAACCAGAATGGCTCTAACCTTTCTTTTCCATATTGCACAATCCAAATAAGATTTCTTTTGAACAAAGAGTCTTGCTACTGCGAAGTTTGAAAATTACTAAGCTAATCTAAGTCCCTCACTTTTAAAAACCACCAATGTAAGACCTAGAGAAGTTTACCTGATATAAGGTCAGCCAGTTCAAGCAGAGTAATTGTTAGAACCCAATTCTCAAACTCCTCATTTATGATTTATCATATTAAGCAACAACAGAAAATCCCTGTAATGCAGCAAAGAAAACAATTGTCAGAATGAAGAGACAATCCACAGAATGGTAGAAAATATTTGCAAATTGGGGCTGGAGTTGTGGCTCGATGGTAGAATGTTTGCCTGACATGTGTGAGAACCTTGTATAAATAAATATAAATAAATAGGTCCATTGACAACTAAAAAATATTTTTTTAAATATTTGCAGATCCATTTCTATGTTCCCAGTCCTAGATCAGGAGCCCCAGTTTTCTGCACTACACAGGATCTGAAAAAAAAATTATAGGGAGAAAACTAAGCATACCCAAAGCCAGGAAATGGCACTGAAATCATGGGTACATATCAACTAAGCCACATGGAAGAGTCCAACACGGTGGGCCAAAGGGAGGCAGCATTCTGTTTCAATCTGTGACCCAGATCTCACCTAGTCGAAATACTCCATCTCAGAGAGTGTAAGAGGACCCCTATATAGCTGATTTCCGCAGAAATCACCAGCATTGTGATCCACACGCAGGGCTCAGAGCCTCAGCGTTTGAGTAGGACTCCAGAGTCCTAGCTCCCTAAACTCAAATCCCGCAGTTCTAGCCCACACACAGCTTGCTAAGAACCACCTATCATCACCTCTGCAAACCTCCAGACTGTACTCCGCTCCCATGCAGGTCACTCGGATACTACCTACCCAAAGCACAACAGCATTGCAGGGCTCCCCCCACCTCACAAGACAGTCTGTCATTGGAAGCAGACTGCCACCATCTTGGATAACCTTTCTCGCCATATTTGGAGGGGGCATCTCTCAGATCGGATCTCCATCTGGTCAGGTACCAGGTATCCAAAAACCCCCCACCCCAGCAGGTGATAACTCAGTACAGTGACCTCCCAACACAAAAAAGTTCTTAGTTGGGCAGGTTTGCAGTGTGACCAGGGCGCCGCCTACCTGGTGTGAGCCTTGGTGTGAGAGGTCCTGCAGTAGGGAACTGCTAAGTGAGAGGGAGACAGGACTAAAGTTTGGAGCCTAACAGAGAGACTAGGAACTGGGAAATTTCTAGGCAAGAGAGGGAGATAATACCGGGCGCTCAAGTCAGATGAGCAGTCCCAAAAAGAGACGTGAAGTGCAAGTTCTCTGCAGGGACTGGCGGGTGGCACTCCCTGCTTCCAGATGCCCTACACCAGGACCAGTCTTCCCACCCTGGTTACGTACACCATCCTGAGGGCAGAGACACTAGCTTAAGACACCCACCTATTGGATGAGAAGAGAAACAGAAAAGATACGGATCTCTAAAACTAGCATCAACCCTGGTTTCTTCTTTCGAGGTATTTTTTTTTCCTCTTCTGCCCCTCTCGCCTCCAGCCCTCATCAACTTATGTGAAACCAAGAACTATTCATGAAATAGGATTTTGAGGACTGAGTCATCTGAATAAAATAATATAGAAGTATTGTATATGCCCTTTTTTCCCCTCTTCTTTCTTCTTTCATTTTTCTTTTCCCCTCCAAATTTTAACATCCTGTATTTTTCTTAATACATATGTACTCTACTGTCATCCCACGTACTTGTCCACCCTAAATTACTTCCTGTCTATTCTCTTGCTACTAACCCTCTTCATTATATTTCTCCTTCACATTTCCTAAGATATATTCACTCTATATCCTTACATTCTTCCTCCTACGTCCTACGCCCCACCCCCAGTTCATTGTTCACTGTCAGAAACTGTAAACCTTTTTACAAAACTACTGATTATATTTTAGATGATAATTGAATCCAACTTCTCTATACATTGAGACTAAACTGTAAACGTCTTAATAACAACAAATTGTTCATAGATGATATGTTGATATTGGGATCTGTTAATTAACATTGTCCTTCCCCACAAAGGAGGGATCTTGGAACCCTACAAGAGCACTACAAACCTATAGGGTAAAAACAGTAACACTCCACACCCACAGAGCTGGAAAGGAAGACACACAAGCAACATGAAAAGACAAGGGAAGAAAGCACCCCAAACAAATCAAGACACTACATCATTAGATGGCAGCCACAGTAGAAAAAGTTACAGAGCCAGAGTTCAGGATATACATTGTTAAAGTGTTCTGTGAACTCAAGGAAGATATAAGAGAGCAAATACAAGCAGTGAAAGATCACTTCAACAAGGAGCTACATAAAGAAATCCAGGAGGCAAAAGATGATATCAACAGGGAGATAGAGGTTCTGGAAAAAAAAAAAAAAACAGAAATCCTTGAAAGTAAAGAAACAACAAACCAAATTAAAAGCTCTAATAAAAGCATCATCAACAGAGTAGACCACTTGGAAGATAGGAGGACATCAGACAATGAAGATAAAATATATAATCTTGAAAAGAACATAGACCACACAGTGATAAAGGTAAGAAACCATGAGCAGAATGTTCAAGAAATATGGGATAGCATAAAAAGACCAAATTTAAGAGTTATTGGGATAGAGGAAGGCATAGAGGTCCAAGCCAAAGGAATGAACAATCTATTCATTGAAATACTATCAGAAAACTTTACAAACATGAAGAATGAATTGGAAATCCAAATTCAAGAAGACTACAGGACGCCAAATGTACAAAATCACACCAGATCCACACCAAGGCACATTATAATAAAAATGCTCAAACTACAGAATAAGGAGAGAATTTTAAAAGCCACCAGAGAAAGGAATCAGATTACATATAGGGGAAAACCAATTAGGATAACAGCAGATTTTTCAACAAGACCCTGAAAGCTAGAAGATCCTGGAACAACATATGCCGCAGTCCGGCTGGGCAAAATAACTGGGAGGTAACAAGCAACTTGAAGGTTGAAGCGGGAACTACTTTACTGCGAAACAGCAGAGGTATAGATATCCAACTGATTACATACAGCTTGACTCAATCAGCATCACCCAATCATAGCATTGCTCCCCTACAGATACAGCAATCAGCCAATAAGGAGTCCCCACCATCTTGATGGCTCGGTGGCATTGCCTCACAAACCACTCCTCCTGGCAAACTGCCAGGTGCCATCTTGACTTGATCATGGCCTCTAACATCTCCCCCTTTTTGTTTTATTAAACAAAAAGTATGTGGTTTAGGGACTGTGCCTGTCTTAGGTAGTCCAATACTACATATGGTCCTTACCCGTCACTGGATGATCTGACCTCAAATTGTCAGCCTCCTGGCTTAGGTTGGTACCGTTGTAATTGGATCTTACCCGTCTTTGACTACCGGCCCAATACATTTAGCCATACTTGTAGATTTTGCCCTGTTTCTAGGGCCATCATGACCTGTTTAACGACCATAGTGGTTTCTTTTTGTTGTCTGTGTAATTTACACAAACACCATAAACAACCTGCCACAAGCAGAAGGAGGAGAATACAAAATGCCACAATTCCAAGCCATTGACGGCTCCAAGTGAGAAACCCTTGGAAAAATTGTACCACTGATGACACTGTTGGCAAAGACACTCTGGTACTATTAAGAGTCACAATTTGTTGTCTCAATAGATTAGTTAAATTTTGAAACTTTACATTCCATGTGCCATTAAGCATGGCTCCTAGTTGTCTGGATAGATCTGCTGCTCGAGAAATATTAAGTGATACACAGTCCAGGTAAGTTCTGTAAGCAGCTTAAAGCAGAGGAATCCATTAATATGTCTATTTCTTCTTGAAGTAAATCGACTCTTTGGTTGAGCATCAGAATTCCATTTCTAAGATGATCATTAATAATGTTTTGTGTTTGTAAAGCTTGTACTACTTGTTGAGTTAAATTATTTATTGATGCAGCAGTTTGTACAGTTTGTGTGATAGCTATCGCAGAAGCTGCAGCAGCAGCAGCAGAAACAGCAACAGCTGTGATGATGGCAGCTGTAATTCCGAAGTCTCGTTTGGTTCTCAGTAATACTGGAAATTCTTCTATATTTGTCTTCACTGGCACTGGGATGAAGGTAGGAATTCTGGCAATGATGGCTAAAGAAAATTGTGTAGCATTCCAGTAGGCACTAAGAAAACAATTTTCTGAACAATTTAGTACATTATCCTGAACAGAATTATTAGATATAATGAAAAGGAAAGGTGAAAGTAAACAAACAGGAGTTTTGTTCACATTTTAAAACATTCCTTGTAAATTTCTGAATTTAGGTAGATTATTTCATAGACATCAACATTTTATTAGTTTTTTTTTAACACCTAGAAAAACTTGTAAGCTTAATTTTAAAGACATCTTTACTTTCATTTGTTTACCCAATTTAAATTAAACTGTTTAAATCACGTGAATAAAAGATATTTGGATCCATTTTTTTTTAATTTTTCATGAGCGCTCCTCATATATCTGCCAATTTTCATATCAAGTGTATGACATATGGACATACGCACATACAGACATACAACACATAACACAAGTGTGCACACATAACACAATAGTAAAGGCCTTGTAGCTTTTCACAGGTGAAATCTCCATTGCAATGTTTAAAAACTCCACAGTTGATCAAAAAATAGAACTGATCAGAAAAACATTAACCTATGTCTGTATGAGCTCAAAAAATAAAATAGAACTCCATGATGTGGGAGAGGGCATAATAAAATAGACATTGAAAAAAACATCCTGGCTATCACCTGGGTTTGACTCTTCTTTGATATCCCATCCTTCTTCCTGTAACTTGCATATGGGTTTGAAGGTATTCCCACAAGTAAGCCTCAAGGTTTTTTACATTTGAAATAGGCCTCAATGGTTCTCATTATTCATTAGCCTCCAGGTGTGGTAGAACCATTGTCACAGATGTAAGGATAGCTAAACTGGAGTTCTGGATATCAGTTGTTATGGATTTGAGCCAAATCATCTTCTTTTTGGTCTGTAGAAATTGCTTTAGTTAGTCTCTCTGGAATCCAAATCGGCTGCTGTTCTCCCTGTGGAAACCATTTTTGGAAAAACTACAGGATGTGAGGACCAAAAAGACAACAAAGGATTAGATGGTAATTGGTTATCAAATGAACAAATAGATTTATACATGATAACTTTCAATAACAGATATTGTCCTCCATTTAGCACAGCTTTGCACTTGCTAGACCAATCTGCGGGTGTCAACTTTAAATATGCAATGGATTCAACCATGCTTACGGTAAAAGGGGCTTGAGGACCATAGGCTGCTACAGCTTCTTTTAACTGCTTTACAATTTTAAAATCCAAAGCCTGGTGATATCGCTGCCCTCCCGCATCCTCAAGTATAGGGCATGCTAATCTTCAAGGTCCTGTCTCAGGAACCCATCTATCAACTATGGGGGGTGGGTTCCACCCAGCATATGCTGTCCCCATATACATAGGTGGAGCTGTTGGTCAAATACTTACGCCCTCTGGTGATAGAAAGGTGTTAGTAGCAGCCTCCTGTTGTAACTCCTCCCCTGATAGCCCTTCCTCCTCTAAACTTCTTCCCCTTTCTGACTAGCTGGAGAGACTTCCTCTTTTACTTGATCTAAGATGTCTTCTCCTTCCTCTACCATAGTCTGAACTGAAAGGTTTGGACTAAGCAAACAAGATCATATCAATGTGCATAATGGTAATATGCCAACTGGCAGAGTTCCTGGGCTTTTCTTTTCTATATTTTTAAAATCTTCACCATGATGGTCCCACTGTGATATATTTAACAACCCCTCCTTTAAGAACCATGGGCTACATTTTTGTATCATATCAACGTATGCCCTAACTGTTCTTGGTTTTACTAGGGTGCCTCCTTCCTTTAGCAATTTACTTAACACCCTTTCGGTTTGATTTTTACTAACTTCTGATCCCATATTTCCGTAACAAAGACAACACAACACACTAAGATAACACAAAACAAAAATGAAACAAAACGAAATAAAAACACATTGTATCAATTTTTCTATTTTCTTGAAATGGCCATCTGTCCTCTTGCCCTATCTGTTCCTCAGGGGCGAGCAGCTTTC
Source organism: Marmota flaviventris (assembly GCF_047511675.1). Taxonomy (NCBI): domain Eukaryota; kingdom Metazoa; phylum Chordata; class Mammalia; order Rodentia; family Sciuridae; genus Marmota; species Marmota flaviventris. The sequence goes on from NC_092507.1 coordinate 78,539,029, forward strand.
CTCCCATCCTATCTATTTCTAGGGATGGGCAGCTTACCTTGTCACTTACCCCCAAGCGTCCCGGAGTTCCCCGTATGGGCCACCACTTACCACAGTCTGGCTGGGCAAAATAACCAGGAGGTGACAAGCAACTCGAAGGTTGAAGCGGGAACTGCTTTATTGCAAAACAGCAGAGGTATATATATCTGATTACATACAGCTTGACTCAATCAGCATCATCCAATCATAGCATTGCTCCCCTACAGATACAGCAATCAGCCAATAAGGAGTCCCCACCATCTTGATGGCTCGGTGGCATTGCCTCACAAACCACTCCTCCTGGCAAACTGCCAGGTGCCATCTTGACTTGATCGCAGCCTCCCACAAACATATATCAAGTTCTGAAAGAAAATGTGTGACAACCAAGAATCTTGTATCCAGCAAAATTAAGCTTTACATTTGAAGATGAAATAAAAACCATCCACAATAAACAAAAGTTAAAAGAATTCATAGCTAGAAAACTGGCACTACAAACATCCTTGGCAAAATATTTCATGACGAAGACACAAAGAAAAACAATGAAAATCAGCACAGGGAGGTAATACACTAAAAGAAAAACTAATCAAAGAAGAAAATCAAGTCTAAGTTAAACAACAAAAATAAACAAATATGGCTGGGAATACAAACCATATAATAACCCTGAATGTTAATGGCTTAAACTCACCAATCAAAAGACATAGGCTAGCAGACTGGATTAAAAAAAAAAAAAAAAAAACACCCAACAATATGCTGCCTACAGGAAACTCATCTGATAGGAAAAGCTATACACAGACTGAAGGTGAAGGTGAAAGGCTGGGAAAAATCATACCACTCACATGGACCTCGGAAGCAAGCAGGGGTGTCCATACTCATATCAAATAAAATAGACTTCAAGCCAAAGTTAATCAAAAGGGATAAAGAAGGACACTACATACTGCTCAAGAGAACCATACACCAACAAGACATAACAATCATAAATATATATGCCCCAAACAATGGTACAGCTGTGTTCATCAAACAAATTCTTCTCAAGTTCAAGAGTCAAATTAACAACACAATAATTATTAACAACACAATAATCTTCGGTGACTTTAACACATCTCTTTTACCACTGGATAGATCTTCCAAACAAAAGTTGACTAAAGAAACTATAGAATTCAATAATACAATCAGTAACTTATACTTAACTGACATATATAGAATATTTCAACCTGCATCAAGTAGATACACTTTCTTCTCAGCAGCACATGAATCCTTCTCTAAAATAGACCATATAATATGCCACAAAGCGACTCTTAACAAATACAAAAAAGTAGAGATACTACCATGCATTTTATCATATCATAATGGAATAAAATTGGAAATCAATGACAAAATAAAAAAAAAAATTCTCCAACACCTGGAGGACCGGATGGATACACAGCTGAGTTCTACAAAACCTTTAAAGAAGAACTAATACCAATACTCTTCAATTTATTTCAGGAAATAGAAAAAGAGGCAGCACTTCCAAACTCATTCTTTGAGGCCAATATCACCCTGATCCCAAAACCAGGCAAAGACACATCAAAGACAGAAAACTTTAGACAAATATCTCAAATGAACATAGATGCAAAAATTCTCAATAAAATTCTGGCAAATTAAATACAAGAACATATCAAAAAAATCGTGTACCATGATCAAGTGGGATTCATCCCAGGGATGCAAGTTGGGTTCAACATACAGAAATCAATAAATGTAATGCATCACATCAATAGACTCAAAGATGAGAATCATATGATCATCTCTATAGATGCAGAAAAAGCATCTGACAAAATACAACACATTTACATGTTCAAAACACTAGAAAAACTAGGGATAATAGAAACATATCTCAACATCGTAAAGGCTATCTACACTAAGCCAACATCTTCTAAATGGAGAAAAATTAAAGGCATTCCCTCTAAAAACTGGAATAAGACATGGATGCCCTCTTTCACCATTTCTTTTTTTTTTTTTTTTTAATTTTCTTAGTTGTACTTGGACATAATACCTCTATTTTATTTATTTATTTTTATGTGGTGCTGAGGATCGAACCCAGGGCCTCACACTTGCCAGGTGAGCACTCTACCACTGAGCCACAGTCACAGCCCTTCTTTCACCACTTCTATTCAGCATAGTTCTTTAAACACTGGCCAGAGCAATTAGATAGACTAAAGAAATTAAAGGGATATGTATAAGAAAAGAAGAACTTAAATTAGCACTATTTGCTGATGATATGATTCTATATATTAGAAGACCCAAAAAGCTCTACCAGAAAACTTCTTGAACTAGTAAATGAATTCAGCAAAGTAGCAGGATATAAAATCAACACCCATAAATCAAAGGCATTTCTGTATATCAGTGACAAAGCCTCTGAGAAGGAAATGAGGAAAACTACCCCATACACAATAACCTCAAAAAATATATATACTTGGGAATCAACTTAACAAAAGAGGTGAAAGATCTATACAGTGAAAACTACAGAACCCTAAAGAAAGAAATCAAAGAAGACTTTAGAAGATGGAAAGATCTACTTTGCTCTGGAATAGGCAGAATTAATATTTATTATCAAAATGACCATACTACCAAAAGCACTATACAGATTTAATGCAATTCCAATCAAAATCCCAATGGCATTGCTCATAGAAATATAAAAAGTAATAATGAAATTCATCTGGAAAAATTAAAAATCCAGAATAGCTAAAGCAATCTTTAGCAGGAGGAGTAAAGCAGGTGGCATCACTATATCAGACCTTAAAGTATACTACAGAGCAATAGTAACAAAATTAGCATGGTATTGGCACCAAAACAAACTGGTAAACCAATGGTACAGAAGACAGGACACAGAGACTAACCCACATAATTACAATTACCTTATATTAGACAAAGGTGCCAAAAACATGTGTTGGAGAAAAGACAGCCTCTTCAACAAATGGTGCTGGGAAAACTGGAAATCCATATGCAATAAAATGAAATTAAATCCCTATCTCTTACCATGCACAAAACTGAACTCAAAGTGCATCAAGGACTTAGGAATTAAACCGGAGACGCTGCATCTTATAGAAAAAAAAGTAGGCCCTAAACTTCATCATGTGGGATTAGGCCCCAACTTCCTTAATAAGACACCTATAGCACAAGAATTAAAATCAAAAATCAACAAATGGGATGGATTCAAACTAAAAAGTTTCTTCTCAGCAAAAGAAACAATCTGTGAGATGAACAGAGAGCCTACATTTTGGGAGCAAATTTTTACCCCTCTCACATCAGATAGAACACTAATCTCTAGGGTATATAAAAAACTCAAAAAGCTAATCACCTAAAAAAACAAATAACCCAATCAATAAATGGGCTAGGGACCTGAACAGACACTTCTCAGAAGAGGATATACAATCAATCAACAAAATATGAAAAAACGTTCATCATCTCTAGCAATTAGAGAAATGCAAATCAAAACTACTCTAAGATATCATCTCGCTCCCGTCAGAATGGCAGCTATTATGAAGACAAACAACAATAAGTGTTGGCAAGGATGTGGGGGAAAAGGTACACTCATACATTGCTGGTGGGATTGCAAATTCCTGCAGCCATTATGGAAAGCAGTATGGAGACCCCTTGGAAATCTGGGAATGAAACCACCATTTGACCCAGCTACCCTCTCTTCAGTCTATACCCAAAGGACTTAAAATCAGCATACTACAGGGACACAGCCACATCAATGTTTATAGAGCACAATTCACAATAGCTAAACTGTAGAGCCAACCTAGATGCCCTTCAGTAGATGAATGGATAAAAAAAAATGTGGCATATATACACAATAGAATTTTACTCAGCAATAAAAGAGAATAAAATCATGGCATTTGCAGGTTAATGGATGGCGCTGGAAAAGATAATGCTAAGTGAAGTTTGCCAATCCCAGAAAAACTACTGCCGAATGTTTTCTCTGATATAAGGAGGCTGATTCATAGTGGGGTAGGGAGGGGGAACATGGGAGGAATATGAACTCTAAATAGGGGAGAGGGATGGGAGAGAAAGGGAGGGGGCAGGGGTTAGCAAGTATGATGGAGTGTGATAGACATCATTATCCAAAGTACATGTATAAAGACACAAATTGGTGTCAACATACTTTATATACAACCAGAGATATGAAAAATTGTGCTATATATGTGTAATAAGAATTGTAATGCATTCCGGTCATTTATTTTTTTAAATCAATTAAAAACTAAACAAATAAAAAATTGCAAATTATGTGACTGACAAGGGGTTAATATCTAGAATATATATATAAGGAACTCCAAAAACTCAATAGCAAAAAGTAAATTTTAGAGAGCATACACCAAGCACTAAGCGGCCGAATTCCGGCTCCCGGAACTGAGTCCGCAGGGACTGCTTCTTGGAGCCTACCCTTATAGGAGCTTACACCGAGCACGGAGCGGCTGAGTTCCGGCTCCCGGAACTTCCCTGGCCCGGGGCTAGGAGCCCACGGAAACTGCTTCTCGGTCCGGGTCCTGCTGAGGGCCGGTCAGGACTCACCCGTTGCTTTGGTTGCCCAGCAAGGGGAACGAAATGCTGCCATTCGCATAGGATACCAACATGGCAGAGATCTGATGTCATCAGAAAGCGGCGGAGGAGAGAACTTCATCAATACCAGCGGCGACAGAAACAGTTGGTCTCCTGGTAGGGGGGGTGAGGCACAGACACCCGAGTCTCCTCAATTTGTCGTCGAGCCAGAGGGGAGGAGCCGGGCCGCCGCCAGCACCCGGAGCAGGCCCAGCGGCTCGCCAGCGTGGTGACCACGTGACCCCAGTTGGAGAGGGGGCGGAGCGGAGCCGCCACCCGCACCCGCAAGGTGGGCAGACCCGCGACCCAGTGGTACATGGGCGTGGTAGGAGGGGCAGGGCAGAGCCGCCGTTCGCGCTTGCAAGGTAAACAGACCTGTGACAGCCTGGCGGGTCAGGCCCAGTGGCCTGCCAGTGTGGTACACACGTCACCCCAACTGGAGTAGGGGCAGAGCAGATCCTTCTCCCATGCCCGGATCAGGCCCTGCCGGTGTGGTGGCCACATGACCCCAATTGGAGTGGGGGCGGAGCGGAACCGCCACCCGTGCCCGCAGGGTGAGCAGACCTGTGACCAACCTGCAGATCAGGCCCAGGGGTCCGCAGGCGTGGTAGGAGGGGCAGGGCAGATCCGCCGCCCGCGCCTCCAAGGTAGGCAGACCTGCAACAGACCGGCGGATCAGGCCCAGGAGCCTGCCGGCGTGGTACACACACCACCCTAATTGGAGTAGGGGCAGAGCAGAGTCGCCGCCCGTGCCAGGAACAGGCCCAGCGTCCTGCAGGCGGGGTAGTCACGACACCCCAATTGGAGTAGGGGCAGAGCAGAGCCTTCACCCGTGCCCGAAAGGTGGGCAGATCTGTGACCGACCAGCGGGACAGGCCCAGTGGCCTGCCGGTATGACAGACACGTCACCCCATTTGGAGTAGGGGCAGAGTAGAGCCGCCGCCCGCGCCTGCAGGGTAGGCAAACCTGCAACCGACCGGCGGATCAGGCCCGGTGGCCTGCCGGCATGGTACACTCGTCACCCCAATTGGAGTAGGGGCAGAACAGAGCCGCCGCCAGCGCCCAGAACAGGCCCAGTGACCTGCCGGCGTGGTAGCCACGACACCCCAATTGGAATAAAGAGAGAGCAGAGCCGCCGCCCGCGCCTGCAGGAAAGATATGCAAGCAGTATGAAAAGACAAGGAAAGAAAGGACCACAAGCAATGCAGGTCAACGCAACTTTAGAAGAGGTAACAGCTGCAGCAGATGGAATGTCAGATAAAGAATTCAGGATATACATGCTTCAGACGATCTGGAGTATCAAGGAAGACATTAAACAGCAAAATCAGACAACGAAAGATCACTTCGACAATGAATTACGCAAACAAATCCAGGAAGCAAAGGATCAACTATACAGGGAGATAGAGGTTATAAAAAACAAACAAACAGAAATCCTAGAAATGCAGGAATCAATAAACCAACTTAAAAACTCAATGGAGAATACTACCAGCAGAGTAGAACACTTAGAAGATAGAACATCAGACAATGAAGACAAAGTATTTCAACTGGAAAAGAACATAGACAGCTCAGCAAGACTGTTAAGAAACCATGAGCAGAACATCCAAGAAATATGGGATAACATTAAGAGACCAAACTTATGAGTCATTGGGATACAGGAAGGTACAGAGATCCAAACCAAAGGAATGAGCAGTCTATTCAATGAAATAATACGAGAAAACTTCCCAGACTTGAAGAATGAGACAGAATCCCAAATCCTAGAAGCCTACAGGACGCCGAATGTGCAAAATCATAAGAGATCCACACCTAGACACATTATAATGAAGATGCCCAACATACAGAATAAGGAGAGAATTTTAAAAGCTACAAGAGAAAGGAAGCAGATTACATTTAGGGGTAAGCCAATCAGGATAACAGCTGATCTTTCAACACAGACTCTGAAAGCTAGAAGATCCTGGAATAACATATTTCAAACACTGAAAGAAAATGGGTTCCAACCAAGAATTGTGTATCCAGCGAAATTAAGCTTCAGGAAGGAAGATGACATTAAAACCTTCCACGATAAACAAAAGTTTAAAGAATTCGCAGCTAGAAAACCATCTCTTCAAAACATCCTCGCCAAAATATTACAGGAAGAGGAAATGGAAAATAACAATGAAAACCAACAGTGGGAGGTAGGACAGTAAAGGGGGGGGGAAATAATCAAAGAGGAAAACAAACCATGTTTAGTAACAGAAATAAACAAATATGGCTGTAAGAACAACCCATATCTCAATAATAACCCTAAATGTTAATGGCTTAAACTCACCAATTAAGAGACACAGGCTAGTAGAATGGATCACAAAACAAGACCCAACAATATGCTGCCTACAGGAGACGCATTTGATAGGAAAAGACATACATAGGCTGAAGGTGAAAGGTTGGGAAAAATCATATCACTCATATGGACTTCGGAAACAAGCAGGAGTGTCCATACTCATATCAAATAAAATAGATTTCAAGCCAAAGTTAATCAAAAGGGATAAAGAGGGACACTACATACTGCTTAAGGGAACCATACACCAACAAGACATAACAATCATAAATATATATGCCCCAAACAATGGTGCAGCTATGTTCGTCAAACAAACTCTTCTCAAGTTCAAGAGTCTAATAGACCACCATACCATAATCATGGGAGACTTCAACACACCTCTCTCGCCACTGGACAGATCTTCCAAACAAAAGTTGAATAAGGAAACTATAGAACTCAATAACACAATTAATAACCTAGACCTAATTGACATATATAGAGTATACCACCCAACATCAAGCAGTTACACTTTTTTCTCAGCAGCACATGGATCCTTCTCAAAAATAGATCATATATTATGTCACAGGGCAACTCTTAGACAATATAAAGGAGTAGAGATAATACCATGCATCTTATCTGATCATAATGGAATGAAACTGAAAATCAACGATAAAAGAAGGAAGGAAAAAGCATACATCACTTGGAGAATGAACAATAGGTAACTGAATGATCAATGGGTTATAGAAGACATCAAGGAGGAAATTAAAAAATTCTTAGAGATAAATGAAAACACAGACACAACATATCGGAATCTATGGGACACATTGAAAGCAGTTCTAAGAGGAAAATTCATTGCTTGCAGTTCATTCCTTAAAAAAAGAAAAAACCAACAAATAAATGATCTCATACTTCATCTCAAAATCCTTGAAAAAGAAGAGCAAAACAACAGCAAAAGAAGTAGAAGGCAAGAAATAATTAAAATCAGAGCTGAAATTAATGAAATCGAAACAAAAGAAACAATTGAAAAAATTGACAAAACTAAAAGTTGGTTCTTTGAAAAAATAAACAAAATCGACAGACCCTTAGCGATGCTAGCGAAGAGAAGAAGAGAGAGAACTCAAATTACTAGCATACGGGATGAAAAAGGCAATATCACAACAGACACTTCAGAAATACAGAAGATAATCAAAAACTATTTTGAATCCTTATACTCCAATAAATTAGAAGATAGTGAAGGCATAGATAAATTTCTTAAGTCATATGATCTGCCCAGATTGAGTCAGGAGGATATAGAAAACCTAAACAGACCAATATCAATTGAGGAAATAGAAGAAACCATAAAAAGACTACCAACTAAGAAAAGCCCAGGACCGGATGGGTATACAGCAGAATTTTACAAAACCTTTAAAGAAGAACTAATACCAATGCTTTTCAAGCTACTTCAGGAAATAGAAAAAGAGGGAGAACTTCCAAATTCATTCTATGAGGCCAACATCACCCTGATCCCGAAACCAGACAAAGACACTTCAAAGAAAGAAAACTACAGACCAATATCTCTAATGAACATAGATGCAAAAATCCTCAACAAAATTCTGGCAAATCGGATACAAAAACATATCAAAAAAATTGTACACCATGATCAAGTAGGATTCATCCCTGGGATGCAAGGCTGGTTCAATATACGGAAATCAATAAATGTTATTCACCACATCAATAGACTTAAAAATAAGAACCATATGATCATCTCGATAGATGCGGAAAAAGCATTCGACAAAGTACAGCATCCCTTTATGTTCAAAACTCTAGAAAAACTAGGGATAACAGGAACATACCTCAATATTGTAAAAGCAATCTATGCTAAGCCTCAGGCTAGCATCATTCTGAATGGAGAAAAACTGAAGGCATTCCCTCTAAAATCTGGAACAAGACAGGGATGCCCTCTCTCTCCACTTCTGTTCAACATAGTTCTCGAAACACTGGCCAGAGCAATTAGACAGACGAAAGAAATTAAAGGCATAAAAATAGGAAAAGAAGAACTTAAATTATCACTATTTGCAGATGATATGATTCTATACCTAGCAGACCCAAAAGGCTCTACAAAGAAACTATTAGAGCTAATAAATGAATTCAGCAAAGTGGCAGGATATAAAATCAACACGCATAAATCAAAGGCATTCCTGTATATCAGCGACAAATCCTCTGAAATGGAAATGAGGACAACCACTCCATTCACAATATCTTCAAAAAAAATAAAATACTTGGGAATCAACCTAACAAAAGAGGTGAAAGACTTATACAATGAAAACTACAGAACGCTAAAGAGAGAAATAGAAGAAGATCTTAGAAGATGGAAAAATATACCCTGTTCATGGATAGGCAGAACTAACATCATCAAAATGGCGATATTACCAAAAGTTCTCTATAGGTTTAATGCAATGCCAATCAAAATCCCAACGGCATTTCTTGTAGAAATAGAGAAAGCAATCATGAAATTCATATGGAAAAATAAAAGACCCAGAATAGCAAAAACAATGCTAAGCAGGAAGTGTGAATCAGGCGGTATAGCGATACCAGACTTCAAACTATACTACAGAGCAATAGTAACAAAAACAGCATGGTACTGGTACCAAAACAGGCAGGTGGCCCAATGGTACAGAATAGAGGACACAGAAACCAATCCACAAAACTACAACTATCTTATATTTGATAAAGGGGCTAAAAGCATGCAATGGAGGAAGGATAGCATCTTCAACAAATGGTGCTGGGAAAACTGGAAATCCATATGCAACAAAATGAAACTGAATCCCTTTCTCTCACCATGCACAAAAGTTAATTCAAAATGGATCAAGGAGCTTGATATCAAATCAGAGACACGCCGTCTGATAGAAGAAAAAGTTGGCTACGATCTACATGCGGTGGGGTCGGGCTCCACCCATAGCACAAAAGTTAATAACTAGAATCAACAAATGGGACTTACTCAAACTAAAAAGTTTTTTCTCAGCAAAAGAAACAATAAGAGAGGTAAATAGGGAGCCTACACCCTGGGAACAAATCTTTACTCCTCACACTTCAGATAGAGCCCTAATATCCAGAGTATACAAAGAACTCAAAAAATTAGACAATAAGAGAACAAACAACCCAATCAACAAATGGGCTAAGGACCTGAACAGACACTTCTCAGAGGAGGACATACAGTCAATCAACAAGTACATGAAAAAATGCTCAACATCTCTAGCAGTCAGAGAAATCAAATCAAAACCACCCTAAGATACCATCTCACTCCAGTAAGATTGGCAGCCATTATGAAGTCAAACAACAACAAGTGCTGGCGAGGATGTGGGGAAAAGGGTACACTTGTACATTGCTGGTGGGACTGCAGATTGATGCAGCCAATTTGGAAAGCAGTATGGAGATTTCTTGGAAAGCTGGGAATGGAGCCACCATTTGACCCAGCTATTCCCCTTCTTGGTCTATTCCCTAAAGACCTAAAAAGAGCATGCTACAGGGACACTGCTACATTGATGTTCATAGCAGCACAGTTCACAATAGCAAGATTGTGGAACCAACCTAGATGCCCTTCAATAGACGAATGGATAAAAAAAATGTGGCATTTATACACAATGGAGTATTACTCTGCATTAAAAAATGACAAAATCATAGAATTTACAGGGAAATGGATGGCATTAGAGCAGATTATGCTAAGTGAAGCTAGCCAATCCCTAAAAAACAAATGCCAAATGTCTTCTTTGATATAAGGAGAGTAACTAAGATCAGAGTAGGGACGAAGAGCAGGAGAAGAAGATTAACATTTAACAGGGATGAGAGGTGGGAGGGAAAGGGAGAGAGAAGGGAAATTGCATGGTAATGGAAGGAGACCCTCAGGGTTATACAGTGGAGGGGGTAGAGAGAGAGGAGGGGAGGGGAGGGGAGAGGTGGGGAGGGGGGAGGGTGGAGGATGGGAAAGGCAGCGGAGCACAACAGACACTAGTATGGCAATATGTAAATCAATGGATGTGTAACTGATGTGATTCTGCAATCTGTGTATGGGGTGAAGGTGGGAGTTCATAACCCACTTGAATCAAAGTGTGGAATATGATATGTCAAGAAATTTGTAATGTTTTGAACAACCCACAATAAAAAATTTAAAAAAAAAAGATCTTAAAGAAGACCTAAATAATGGAAAGATAACCATGTTAATGGGTTTGAAAACTCAATAAAATAAAAATTTCAATTATCTCAAAATTAATAAAAAAAAAAGTAAATTTTAAAAATAACTCAAATAAAAAATGGGCAATAGGCATAAATAAACAAATAGGAGCTGGGGCTACAGCTCAGTGTCAGAGCACTTGCCCAGCATGTGTGAGGCACTAAGGTGAATCCTTAGCACCACATAAAAATAAATAAAAAACAATTATTATTTTAAAAAAGACATGCAAGGGGCTGGGGTTATAGCTCAGCCGTAGGACTCTTGCCTCATACTTGTGAGGTACTGGGTTTGATCCTCAGCACCACTTAAAAAATAAATAAATAAAGATATTGTGTCCATCTTTAAAAAAAAAAAGACATGCAAATGGCCAACAGCTATATGAAAAAATGTTCAACATCACTAATTTTCAGGGAAATGCAAATTAAAACTACAATGAGATACTACCTCACTCTAGTAAGAATGGCTATTATCAAAAAGACAAAGGATGATAAATAATGGTGAGAATATGGAGAAAAGGGAACCCCTGCACACTATTGGTGGGAATGGAAATTAATACAGCCACTATGGAAAACAGTATGGGGGGCCTCAAAAAATTTAAAATAAAACTACAATTTGATCCATCAATCCCACTAACAGGTATGTAACCAAAGGAAATAAATCAGTAAGAGACTCCCATGTTAATTGGAGCACTATTCACAATAGCTAATAAATGGAAACAACATATCCATTGATGGATAAATAGATAAAGTGGTACATATATACAATGGAATATCAGAAAAATAATGAAGTCCTGAGGTGATTTTAGGTAACAATGATGTACCATGTATCTCAAAAAAATAGGAAGAGGAATTTGAATGTTTTTTTTAATCTTTTTTTTTCCCTAGAGAGAGTGAGGAGAGAGAGAGAGAGAGAATTTTAATATTTTATTTCTTAGTTTTCGGCAGACACAACATCTTTGTTTGTATGTGGTGCTGAGGATCGAACCCGGGCCGCACGCATGCAGGGCGAGCGTGCTACCACTTGAGCCACATCCCCAGCCCAAAATTTAAAATATTTTAAAAAGGTTTGGGGATGTAGCTTAGAGAATTGTTCCTGAGTTCTATCCCCAGTACCCATCCACCCATCCAAAAAAAAAAAAAAAGGATTCTTCTAATCAAAACTCACCTGCGATTAGGGCAACCGCCCTATCTATGCGCTAAACTTAGAGGCCTCTTCCTCCACCTCCACAACTATTCAGAACAAGGGTCATTGCTACAAGAAAGCTGAGTTTATGGAGGGGGTCCTAGTTTGAATCAGAGTACACTTTGATTTTAAGGCCCAGAGTTTTTGTTTCAAGCCTCTGAGCTTGGTTAGAGGTTATGGCACCATGGAGCCAATGAGCAGCCCTTGGGCTTTTCAGAGTCTGGGAAAAGAACACATTTATTTCAGGAGTTTCTCAGGGAAAGTCTCTAGGGAATATTTACCAAATGGGGGAGAGAGCTACTAATGAAAACCTTTCTAACACACTTCTCTATGAACCAATTCAATAAAACCAGCAAATAAAACTGGTTCTATCACAACCTCATTTTCTTTGTGGTTAAAGCCTTGATTTATTTTGTGAAATATAACACCAAGAAGGTCAGTTACTCATATTGGTCACAGAAGCCAAGATGTCTACAGAATAAAGGTTTGGGACATTTTTAGAAATACTGAATACTTTCCCTACTACTTATTAATTCTAGTAACTTTTTGTAGAATCCTCAGGATTTTCTACATACATAAAGATTATGTACGACTTCTCAGTCTCTATATCTTGTCTTACTCCCCTTGCAAGGATCTATAGATCCATACCGAACATTAAGTGGTAAAAGCAGATATCCTTCCCTGTTCCCTAATTTTACAGGGAAAGTATTCAACCTTTCACTATTAACTATAAGGTCAGCTATGCTTTTCATACAGCTCCTTTAACAGGTTGAAGTCCCCTGGTATCCATAGTTTACTAAGAGTCTTGTATTTTTAAATCATAATGAGCATTGAATTTTACCAAAGGTTTTGGGTTGGTTGGTTGGTTTTCATCCACAGTCCTTTTTATTTTTTGAGACAGGGTCTTGCTAAATTGCCCAGGCTGGCCTTGAACTTGTAATCCTCCTGACTTAGCCTCCTCAGTCTCTGTGATTCTAGGCCTGAGCCACCATGCCCAGGTGCTAAAAGTTCTAAATGTATCTATGGAGATGATCTTTTTTTCCTCTTCATTTATTGATATTTAGAATGTTAAATTAATCTTGCATTCTAGTATAAGCCCCATTGGATCACAATGTGCTTCCTTTTTGTATACTGTTGTGCTTATTTTAATAGTTTGTTACAGGTTTTGCCCATGTTCATGAGGGACGTTAGTTTGTTATTTATTTATCTATCTATTTATCTATCTATCTATTTATACCAGGGATTGGACTCAGGGACACTTAACCACTGAGCCACATCCCCAGCCCTATTTTTTTTTTTTTTTTTTTTTTTTGTAGTTTATTTAGAGACAGAGAAGCAATGATTCCCACAGGCCACACAAATTGCCCTCCTAACCAGGGAGATTTAGCCACAGGGTACAGACAACTGAAGTATTCCCTCAAATCCTCCTGAGAACATTTAAGTATTTGGAAATGCCATAGACACACCACAACCAGATAGGTTCATGCCAGAAGTGGGTGGTTCAAAATCAATTTAGTTAGGCATAATAATCTGAGTTCTGGGGAGCTTATAAATAAAGGAGAAGGTTGATCTAGGCAGGTGAAGAACTAAATACACAGCTCTACAATCCAGCACAGAGACAGCTGGTGTAGTTACTACCTCCACACCCAGAGATATTCAGAGGTCACTGTAGTCAAAGCTTGAATATTTACTATACCTCCCAATATCTGGCAAAGTCCAAAACTGAAAACCCTAGTAAGAAATTTCTCCATCTCAAATATTTTGGCAAGAAGTATTTAGACTCTTTACTATTCGTTGTTTTTTTTTTCGTTTGTTTGTTTGTTTTCTTTTTCTTTTCTTTGAGACAGAGTCTCACTAAGTTGTGTAGGGCCTTGCAAAGTTGCTGAGGGTAATAAGACACTTCCAAAAGTTCATAATCGCTAAGGGTGGCTCCTGCCTCAGCTTCCTGAGTTGCTGGGATTATAGCATGCAGTACCACGTCTGGCTACTATTAGCTTTTTAAAATTTTTTACTGGTATTGTCATCTGTATTGATTTGATAGGTTTCCCCCACAATTTAACACTGCATATCTTAATCCAATTTTATGTATTTTTAACATTGCAATGTGTTAGTTATTTGCTCTATCATTCTTCCTTATCACTTATACTCTTTCCTTCCCACGCCCTATTGAGGTTTTTTCCCCCTCTTTTTTTAATGGTATAATGTGTTAACTGGATTTATTGATTCTACCTTTTTCATCTTGCTCTTTTTATACTCTCACCCTCTTTTTCTCTCTTTGCTTTTCTTCTTCTCTCTTCCCTTTTTTCCCTCCTTCCTCCCCCAACTTTTTTTTGCTTCTTTCATGCCCTTATCATTTAATGTTAATTTTACTTTTTTAATATCTAATTTTTCAGACTATTATAGGGTAGTACTCCCCTTTCCATTTCTGGACTAGTGAAGTTGTAGAGAAAATAATAAGTTTTTATTGTTTATTAGTACATAGTTTACTCACAAATGGTCGCAGTTACTAGTGATCATTATGTCCTATCAAAGGATGCTAGGGATTGACCGTAACACTGTGAACAAACACATTGAGTGGCTGCTTTGATGCTGAGACATTCTCCCCATACCAAGAGCACATAGTAAGAGAAAATAGCTCATTAAAAAGATCCTCACAGAGTAGGTGGTATAGCTCAGGGTAGAGCATATGCTTAGCATGCATGAGGCCCTGGGTTCACCTAAATAAACAAAACAAAAATGCCTGTTTAAAAAAAAAAAAACAACTCATATAACAGCAGAAGAGATATACATCCCAGAAAATTTGAAAATCTCAATAGAATCACAGGAAACATGAGAAAACAAGGTAATAAGACACTTCCAAAAGTTCATAATCCTGTGAACTGGGGTTGTGGCTCAGGGATAGCACATCTAGCATGTGTGAGGCACTGGGTTCGATTCCCAGTACCACATGTAAACAAATAAACAAAATAGAGGTCCAACAATAACTAATAAAAATATTTTTTTTAAAGTTTACAATCCTCTAATAACTGAAACTGTAGATATCAAAGTAGAGGAAATGTCACACAAAGTATTCAAAAAGTTTATTGTTAAAATGATCAGAGTATTTTAAAAATCTAAGGAATGAACTAAGGAAGAAAATTCAAGATAGGAAAGAGCATTTCAATAAAGAGAGATTCTGAAAAAGAACCAAACAAATTCTGGGAATGAAAAACTCAAATCAAATAAAAACCTTGTTCAAAGGGTCACAAATAGATTATATCAAGCAGAAGACAGAATTTCAGAACTTGAATATAAGGTAACTAAACTTGAGCATCCAGACATCAATGAAGAAAAAAACAGGAAACTATGATCAGAATATATAAGAACTCTGGGACAATATAAAGAAAACTAACTTAATACTCATAGGTCTTAAAAAAGGAGTAGAGATACATGTTAATGGTATAGATAACATATTTGGTGAAATAATGGCATAAAATTTCCCAAACCTTAGGAAGGAGATGGACATTCAGATTCTGAAGGCATACACAAACCCAAATAGACAAGGAAAAAAGACAAGACCATAACACATTATAGTTACAATTCCAAAAATCTAAAATTAAAAAAAAATTAAACATACAAGACACACCAAATCACTTAAAAAGGCAAATCCATCAAAACAACAGCAAAGAGGCCGGGGTGGTGATTCAATGGTAGAGCTCCTTCCTAGGATGTGTGAGGCACTGGGTTCCATTCTCAGCACTGCATATACATAAATAATAAAAGGTCCATTGACAACTAAAAAAAAAAAAAACAGCAAATTTCTTAGCAGAAACTCTAAAGGCCAAAAAGGCTTAGAATAATGTATTTCAAGCTCTAAAATAAAAGAACTGCCAACCTAGATTGCTGTATCCCCAAAATCTATCCTTTAGAATTGATAAAGAAATAAAAAACCTTCCAAGATAAACATAAACAAGTAAATCATGATCACTAAGCAAACACTGAAGAAGATACCACACACAGAAGAAGATAAAAACATCCAAAAGAGTACAGGAAAGAATAAGAAAAAGAGTAAAGTGCCTTCATTAGACGAGTAGATAAGCAAAAGAGAATTAAGAATGAATCAAACATTAGAAATAAAACAAATGACAGAAAATAATACATACCTTTCTATAATAAAATTAAATGTAAATAATCTCTAATTAAATTATACTGACTGGGGGCTGGTGTTGTGGCTCAGTGGTAGTGTGCTCGCCTAGCATGCATAAGGCACTGGGTTCGAAACTCAGCACCACATAAAAATGAAGACAATAAAGTCCATCAACAACTAATATATATATATATATATATATATATATATATATATATATATATATATATATATATATATTATAAAAAATATACTGACTGACAAACTGAATTATCAGCAAAGATACCAAAGACTAAAAGTGGAAAATTATATTCATGTAAATGGAATATGAAAGCAATTATGAGTAGCTATTCTCATATCCAGCAAAGCAGATTTCAAACCAAAATTAGAAGAGACAAAGGTCATTACATAGTGGTCAAGAGAACAATCCACCAAGGAGATATAATGACTGTAAATATTTATGCCCCACACATCATTGAAAAATTTTATAAAACAAACACTACTTAACTTAGAGGGAAGACAGTCTTAATATAGTTATAGTCAGTGACTTGAATACACCACTGTCACTAACAGGTCATCCAGACAGAAGAAACAACAAAGATACTATACAGAATTAAACAATAATTTGATATGACAGAATATTTCACTCAACAATAACTGGACAGACTTTCTTTTCATTTGCTCATGGAATGTTCTCCAGCACAGATTATATATTAGGCCACAAAGCAAGTCTTAACAAATAAAAAAAATTCCTTGCATCTAATCATATCATAATGGAATAAAATTAGAAGCCAACAGCAAGGGAAATGACAGAAATGATACAGCCATGGAGATTGAATAATATACTTTCAAATGATCAGTAGGTCATCAAAGACATCAGGAGAAATTTAAAAGTTTTTAGAATCAAATGAAAATAGAAATACAACATACAGTCAACTGCAGTAGCACATGCCTATAATTCCAGCTACTAAGGAGGCTGAGGAAGGAGAACCACAAGTTCCAGGCCAGCCTAGGTACAAACATGCCTCAAAATAAAAAACAGAAAGAGATGCAGATGTGGCTCAATGAATAGCTCCCAGTGTTCAAACCCTAGTACTACAACACATAAGAACCTATGAGAAGCTACTGTTGTAGCTCAGTGGTAGAGCACTTGCCTAGCATGGATGAGGCACTGGGTTTGATCCTCAGTACCACATATAAATAAATAAATAAATAAATAAATAAATAACTGCATTCATCTACAGCTAAAAAATATATTTTTTAAAAAAGAACTTATGAGGTAGTGAAGCCAGTTCTAAGAGGGAAGATTATAGCAACGAGTGTCTACATTTTAAAAAGTTTTGAAAGATCTCAACTAAATAACCTAATGATACAATCTCAAGGTTTTAAAAAAATATGAACAAACCAATCCCAAAACTAGGAAAAGAAAAAAAAAAATAAAAATCAGAACTGAAATCAAGAAATAATATAAAGGATCAGTGAAACTAAGAATTAGGTCTTTGAAAAGATAAACAACATTGAAAAACCCTTATCCAAACTAACTAAAAGGAAGAGAAGACCCAAATTAATAAAATTAGAAGAGGAAGAGGAAGAGGAGGAAGAAGAAGTACACATACACACACACAACAGAGTTTTATTCAGCCATAAAAAAATGAAATTATGATATTTTCAGGAAAATGGATGGAAACAGGGAGCTTCATGTTAAGCAAAATAAGCCAGACGCAGAAAGACAAGTGTTGTATATTTTTTTCATATGTGAAAGCTACAGGCGGGAAAAAAAAAAGTGTGTATGTAGAGGAAAATTTCATGAAAGCAGAAGAGAGACCATTAGTGTAAAAGAAAGTAGTCAGGGGCTGGGTTTGTGGCTCAGTGATAGAGCGCTCGCCTTGCACACGCGAGATCCTGGGTTCAATCCTTGGCACCACATAAAAATAAATAAGTGAAATAAAGGTACTGTGTCCAACTACAACTAAAAAATAAATATTAAAAAAAAAGAAAGTAGTCAGGGAGAGGGAGGAGGGAAGGGTAAGAAGAAGTGTTGGGGAATGAAATTTATCAAGTTATGTTATATGCATATATGAAGATGCTACAATGAACCTGTAACTCTGTAAAATTGACATGTACCAATTAAGGAGAGTTAATTAAAGTTTTTAATATATTTTCACAGTACAATTATGCTAAAACTTTCAAACATCAAAATCTAAGAATCAAAATAAATGATAATGTCTATGAAACAAATAATCATTATATTTAAAATGTAGTGGCTAGGGGTGTAGCTCAGTGATACAGCATTTGCCTAGCACGCACAAAACCCTTGGTTCAATCACCAGTACTGAAGAAAAAAAAGTAGATTTCTTATTTTTTTTAATGGACAGCATACATTTATTTTATTTGTTTATTTTTATGTGGTGCTAAGGATTGAACCCAGTGCCTCACATGTGCTAGGCAATCACTCTGCCACTGAGCTACAACTCCAGCCCCTAAAAAAAGTAAATTTCTTATGACTAAGATTTTTAACACTATCATAATACAAAACATATACAAAATAATCTATAATCCATAACCAAAATTTGTTGCAATGAACTGACCAACATATTCTTTGAAGTAAATGTCATAAATTAAAAAGGTAATAGAACTTCTAAGGAAATTATAACTAACCTTACATTTCAAACTAGTTAAGTGTATGTGAACAAAATTTTTCCATCAGTTTTTCCTCTGAAACCATCATGTGACAGACCACCAGAATTCTAAGGACTACCTTTGAGAAACCCTGTTCCAAGATCAGGGTTTTTATCTCTAATGAGTAATTTCTGATTTTCAGTGCCCAATATATAGAAAGAATTTAATACTCATGGAACAAATTATTAAATCAATTTTTTTGGTTTTGTTTTTATGTTAGGCACTATTCTAAACTGGGAATATATCAAGAGACATTGTTTTTATTCCTCTCTAGTGGGGAAAAGCAGAGGGAAAAGGAAAGAGGTTAATGTTTAGAAAAACTTCATGATGTAAAGGAAAGATGAGATCAAGTGTTACTTGAGAAAGACAGGAACCACTCAAATGGTCAGAGTTTGTTAGTCAGCTTTACCCTGCTATGAAAAAAAAATAGCTTAGAGGTGGGAACATTTATTTTGGCTCAGTTTCAGAGATTTTGTCCATATTTGGCTGACTCCATTGCTCTGGGCCAAAGGTGAGGCAGAACATGGCAGAAGGGTGTGGTACAGGAGTGCTTCTCAGTTCAAGACTGGTTGACTAGGAAGTGGGGTGGGGGCAGGGAAGATGCACCCTTCCAGGGTACCAGAGACACAAATCCTCCAGCCATGCCCCACCTACCTACAGTTATCACCCAGTTAGTCCATTCAAACTAGGATAGACTGGTTAGGTTACAGTTCTCATAATCTAATCATTTACCTCTGAGCATTTCTGCATTAACATAGAAGCTTTGGGGGACACTTCATATCCAGACTATAACAGTCAGGAAGACCTTGTTGAGTGGATGACAGTTGAATAGAAAACTAAGTGATGAGAAAGAGGCAGGCACTGGGGAGCTAAGATCATTCTCCGTAGAATGTCCAATAAGCACAAAACCCCTGAAACAGTAATAAAGGCTTGGCCTTTTTGAAGAACAGAGAAACAGCTGAGGTGCCTGAAACAGAAAGAGCAAGATGAATGAATCGATAAGAGGCTGGAAATGCAGCCAAGGGTAACAGCCTTGTGGGCTGTAATGAAGAGTTTGGGAAGCTACTAGTAATTATAAACAGGGGAGTAAAAGGAGATTAAATACCTTTAAAAAAGACCACTGGACACTCAGAGTATGGATAGGTTAGGGAGAGGCAGAGTAAAGGCAGAGAAACTATTTACAAGGGTATTTAATAATCCAAGCAGGAGGTAACTGGGGCAATCAGTGGAAATGAAGAGAAGTTGATGCACTTATTAAGTATTTATCATATAGAACAGGTAAGACATACTGATGCACTGAATGAATTATGAGATTATTAATGAAGAGACTAAAATAGGGAGATTCAAGAATACAAAGATCAGCATGTGCTGTAGAACAGTGGCTTCCTGGAGGAGGCAGAATGAAAGCTGGTCTTGAGAGATGAACCAACTATGGCTAAGGAAAAGTGAAACCGTTGGGATCCTGTATCAACGAATCAATAAGGTTGAAATTAACTTCCTGTGTATTTGGGAGCTCATGATGAACTTGCCTGCTAGCTTTGGTGTGGGTATTGGTTGTTGAGAATCCAGCAAGATCATGGGGAGCTAGATCTGAAAATCCAAAAAAAGGTGAAACTGTACCCTCTCCCTGCCTAATGTCAAGGATAATGGTACCTTGGGCTTCCTTCCAAGCTAGCTGGCCTTAAGCCCTTTCTCCAAGTTCTATGCCTGGACTCAGGCACCCATCTTACTACTAGCCAGGAGAAGACAAGGGTCTTTACTGGCCTGACCAATGTCAAGGTGATTGGTGAGTGGGATAGGAGCTGGAACAGATCCTGGCCACATTTACTGTCCCTGAAAAATATGGCAACACCTAACACTCTATAAATGTCTCAGACAACAAGTAAATTATCC
Organism: Marmota flaviventris; assembly: GCF_047511675.1. NCBI lineage: Eukaryota > Metazoa > Chordata > Mammalia > Rodentia > Sciuridae > Marmota > Marmota flaviventris. The sequence continues at coordinate 78,559,999 of NC_092507.1, forward strand.
CATAAACTCTAAATGGAGACATCAGTCTTTCTCTGCCAAAGGTGGTGGGCTTTTGCCAACACCAGATGGGAAAGCACCTCCAGGGCCACCAGACCCACCACCCATCCCTAGAGATCTACCTCTACAACTTCTTTTTGTCCTCTTCCTCCACCCAGCAATTTGTAAGCCTAGCCTTTCCTGACTCTACCAAGAAAGAAGGTATACCCCAAACTCCACAACAGGAGCCCCTGTTATACCTATAGAGGAGGCCTGGATTTTCAAATTCCAGACTCTACCAGGCTCCACTAAGATCATCAGGCTTATATCCTCAGGCCCTGTCACCTGTGACTTTAACAGGTAATTTAATTTAACCTGCTATGTGGTTCCAGTTCAACTATAAGCTCTAGAAAGGCAAGTATACTGTCTCATACGAACTTGTCCCTAACAGCTAACACAGTGAATATTTAGAATGCATTTACTGAACAAATGAATAAATGACTAGCCATGATGTAGATTTGGGAGATGGTACACAAAAACTACTCAATATCTTAACAGTTTCCTTGGAGGTATGCCGTCATCCTTCATGGAAACAACTGCCTTTTACTTGATTGTGTACAATGGTGCTGGGTAGATTTCCCATATTATCTCATTTAATATTCAAAAAACATCCACCATTCACAGTAAGCATTTTTTTTTTTTTTTTTTAATCTTGAGACAGGGTCTCACTACTGAGTTGCTTAAGGGCTCACTAAGTTGCTGACGCTGGACTCAAACTTGCAATCCTCCTGCTGCAGACTCATAACTCATTGGTATTACAGACGTGTGCCACGTTGGGCTTATAGTAAGCATTCTTATTCACATTTAACCAATGAAGAAAATAAAGGTCAGGCAATTTAAGGTCACACTGCTAGCAAGAAGTGTGACTAGGGCTGGGGATATAGCTCAGTTGGTAGCATGCTTGCCTCATATGCACAAGGCCATGGGTTCAATCCCCAGCACCATAAAAAATAAAAAAAAAAAAAAAAGAAGTGTGACTGACCAGTGCTAACTGACCACAAAGCCCTCATCTTTACAGATCACAGTCCTACAGTACTTCTGTGGGCAAAGTCCCTGGGTCTTCTACCTATCATTAGGGAGGGGAATATGACTCTTTAGCTCACTCTTCCACCTTAATAGGAAGCTGTTTATCAGATTAGTAACCTGCCCATTCTCACAGCAGATAGCAGGGTTCTGGGGAAACAGAATTGGGCCTTTTGTCAAGACCAAGGACATAGAGATGTTCCAGGCTTTGGAACAGGGAAACTGCTTTGTTTATCCCCTTCCCCAGAGGAGATTGTAATGTGCCCTTTGACATCAATGTCAGCATACAATAATGGGAAAATACTTGATTTGAAGCCTGATAGACATGGATTTGAGTCCTAACAGGATCTGTGCCCTTGGACAGACCTCTTAGCCTTTCAAGGTTCAATTCCTTCAGATGAAGAATAGTTTAATGCCCCCTCCTTCTGGGGGTATCTTGGGCACTGAATGAGATGACATATTTAGAGAGTTCATTCTAGAACTGGCACCCAGAAGTTCTCCTGGCAAAAGTTATTCCTGGTTCCAACTGTCAGATGAGCCAAGTGAGTTGCCAACAGACTAAATAACCTACAACTAGGAGAAGAGGGTCAAAGTTCTTTTCACTACTTGTTGTTGTTGTTGATTCCTCAAAGGCAAAAATAGGTTGCTCACTTACCACTGAGCTACATCCCCAGTCCTTTTATTTTTTGAGACAGGGCCCTGCTAATTTTCTGAGGCTTGCCTCAAACTTGCAATCCTCTTGTCTCAACTCCCAAGTTGCTGATAATGTGGCATGTTGCCACTGCACCTGATCCCTTCCCCCAAATTCTTATCCTACCTCTCTCTTAGTACACAAATCAGACTGATCATCATAAAGCCATGGAAAGTATCATAGACAGAATGAGAGATATATAGAATTCTTTCCACAAGCAAGACAAGCCCTCTCCTATTGGCATAGAATTATGACTCATCCAAGCTTTTTTATGAGGGCCAGATGCTGAGCATGTCAGAATTGCTACAGATTGCTTCTTCTTCAGTGTATGTTAGTGGTAGGGAGGAGAACAACCAATATCCATGTGCATTTATACACTTAACCAGGAAATGTGTTTATATTGTTTTCCAATCAGGATTTACCACAAGCCAGGAGTACCACACCTAATGAGTTGGCCAAACCCAGCCCATTGTCAACAGAGAAAAGTCCATCTCAAACATAAAAGATTTTAAATCAAAATGGATGTTAGAAGAGCATGATTCTTGGCACTGTTGAATAGCTGCAATTGTCTCAAGCAGGGAAGAGAGTAAATGATGGTTATTTTGGGGCTCAGACTTCATCTTAGATGCTTTAGGAGACAAGAGACTATCAGGGAAAACAGAACTAGGTTAGGAGGGCCAGAGAGGTAGAGAAACAGCAAGACCTATTTTGTCTATAGAGAGCTAAGGTGCTCAAGGGACACCAAATGGAGGTGCTTAAGCAAGTAACTTCAGTGTGAAAATCTGATGTTTGGAGAGGGACAAGAAGGAGAAATAAATCTGACAAATACATCATTAAAACTATTGTGACAGATGACCTCACACAGGAAGAATGACAAGGGAGAAAAAGTAAGGTTCTGGGATGGACACTGACCATTAAAATTAGGTAGAAGAACCCATGACGTGACAGAAGAACAGATAGAGGAGTAGGAAGAAAATCAAGAGGTTGTGGTGCCTTGGAGGAGGGAATGAATACCAGTATCAGATACTTCTGAGTAGTCAGGGAAGATAAAGATTCTAAGTGATCTGGATATGCATATCAAGACCTCCAGGTTTCCTGGGAGGTGTCATTGAGAATGATCATAAGAAAGAAGGGCAGGCACTAGGGGGAGGGGTTGTAGCTCAGTGGTAAAGGGCTTGCCTAATATGTTTGAGGCCCTGGGGTCCATCTCAGCACCGTTTAAAAAAGAGAGAGACTGTGCTGACTTTTGTCCTTTCTCTTCTAGTCCCAGTGCTACAGGACCCAAACCTTTTAGCCTGGCCTTGTAATGATAAGGGTTACAAACCACCAATATAGCAAACATACCACACCCAGGAATCCTAGGAAAGGTACAGTGCTGATGCATCCCTAACCGTCTGACCTTGAGCAAGCCACAGTTCCTTTACTGGCCTCAGTTTTCACATTAGTATATAAGAGGGTCAGAGGGTATCATCTTCAAGGGCCCCCTTCCAATCCCTGCATTCCATGATCCAATCAACTCCACAGAAACAGGTTCTTGCCTAACTTTTTTTTGAGTGGGGAGCATTTAAAAATCTGGCTTTCTGATGTAAAAGCTTGCTCAGAGATTACAGGTTATGTGTTCAAGTAGCATGGGAAAGAACGTGCAAGGCCTACTTAAGTGGCTCCCTAAATCCACACCCAGGTACAGGACCTACAGTCACCTAAATTTCAAACACAATGATGAGAGGATAACACATTGAATTTATACCTGATTTCACAGAAAGTCCTGCCCTTTAAGTCCTTCTTTGGTGTGGCTGAGCAAGGAAAGAGCCTAAAAGCCTAAGATTGGCAGTTACAGCCAGTTTAAAATCCCCAATTATGAGCTCTGTGACCTCAGGCAAACTATTTAGCCTGTCTATTGTACTGCTTTTCCCTACTGTAAAATAGGGATAATAGTACCACTTCTCAAGATTAATATGATGATTAAATGAGTTAATATTTATAAAGTACTAAGAATAGCACCTGACACATAAGAAACATACAATAGCTGTTAAATACCACCACCACATATATAAATACTTACATAAACTGTTTTGCTCTGTGTCTGTGTTCTGTCTTTGGGGGTACCAGCTTCATCTTCCACACAGATAGCCCTCAGGTACCTCCTCATGCTAGAAAAATGGATCAACAATTCTAGTCTTCAAATCTTTTTTTTTTTTTTTTTTTTTTTTTTAGGTGGGATAAATCTTTAATTTCCAAATGCAATCGAGAGTGCTGTCATTCTCAATGTCAGTTTCATAACTAATTGTGTCTCAGACTTTTAAAAATTCCATTGGAGAATTTCTTACTTAACATATGCCCAGGGTTTCATCTATATTGTTCTCCCTCTCTTGAACACGATGCTTTGAAATATCCATGTCTGGTATATCATATTGAGTACTTCTGTTTTTAGCATGGCTACTCCATCACCAGTTTCTTCCAATAACCCTCTTTTTTTTTTTTTAATTTTTTATTGTTGGCTGTTCAAAACATTACATAGTTCTTGATATATCATATTTCACAATTTGATTCAAGTGGGTTATGAGCTCCCATTTTTACCCCATATACAGATTGCAGAATCACGTCAGTTACACATCCATTGATTTACATATTGCCATACTAGTGTCTGTTGTATTCTGCTGTCTTTCCTATCCTCTACTATCCCCCCTCCCCTCCCCTCCCCTCTTCTCTCTCTGCCCCCTTTACTGACATTCGTTTGTCCCCCTTGTATTATTTTTCCCCTTCCCCTCACTTCCTCTTGTATGTACTTTTGTATACCTCTGAGGGTCTCCTTCCATTTCCATGCATTTTCCCTTCTCTCTCCCTTTCCCTCCCACCTCTCATCCCTGTTTAATGTTAATCTTCTTCTCATGCTCTTCGACCCTACTCTGTTCTTAGCTACTCTCCTTATATCAAAGAAGACATTAGACATTTGTTTTTTAGGGATTGGCTAGCTTCACTTAGCATAATCTGCTCTAATGCCATCCATTTCCCTGTAAATTCTATGATTTTGTCATTTTTTAATGCAGAGTAATACTCCATTGTGTATAAATGCCACATTTTTTTTATCCATTCATCCATTGAAGGGCATCTAGGTTGGTTCCACAGTCTAGCTATTGTGAATTGTGCTGCTATGAACATCGATGTAGCAGTGTCCCTGTAGCATGCTCTTTTTAGGTCTTTAGGGAATAGACCGAGAAGGGGAATAGCTGGGTCAAATGGTGGCTCCATTCCCAGCTTTCCAAGAAATCTCCATACTGCTTTCCAAATTGGCTGCACCAATTTGCAGTCCCACCAGCAATGTACAAGTGTACCCTTTTCCCCACATCCTCGCCAGCACTTGTTGTTGTTTGACTTCATAATGGCTGCCAATCTAACTGGAGTGAGATGGTATCTTAGGGTGGTTTTGATTTGCATTTCTCTGACTGCTAGAGATGGTGAGCATTTTTTCATGTACTTGTTGATTGACTGTATGTCCTCCTCTGAGAAGTGTCTGTTCAGGTCCTTGGCCCATTTGTTGATTGGGTTGTTTGTTCTCTTATTGTCTAATTTTTTGAGCTCTTTGTATACTCTGGATATTAGGGCTCTATCTGAGGTGTGAGGAGTAAAGATTTGTTCCCAGGATGTAGGCTCTCTATTTACCTCTCTTATTGTATCTTTTGCTGAGAAAAAACTTTTTAGTTTGAGTAAGTCCCATTTGTTGATTCTAGTTATTAACTTTTGTGCTATGGGTGTCCTATTGAGGAATTTGGAGCCCGACCCCACCGACTGTAGATCGTAGCCAACTTTCTCTTCTATCAGACGGCGCGTCTCTGATTTGATATCAAGCTCCTTGATCCATTTTGAATTAACTTTTGTGCATGGCGAGAGAAAGGGATTCAGTTTCATTTTGTTGCATATGGATTTCCAGTTTTCCCAGCACCATTTGTTGAAGATGCTATCCTTCCTCCATTGCATGCTTTTAGACCCTTTATCAAATATAAGATAGTTGTAGTTTTGTGGATTGGTTTCTGTGTCCTCTATTCTGTACCATTGGTCCACCCGCCTGTTTTGGTACCAGTACCATGCTGTTTTTGTTACTATTGCTCTGTAATATAGTTTGAAGTCTGGTATCGCTATACCGCCTGATTCACACTTCCTGCTTAGCATTGTTTTTGCTATTCTGGGTCTTTTATTTTTCCATATGAATTTCATGATTGCTTTCTCTATTTCTACAAGAAATGCCGTTGGGATTTTGATTGGCATTGCATTAAACCTATAGAGAACTTTTGGTAATATCGCCATTTTGATGATGTTAGTTCTGCCTATCCATGAACAGGGTATATTTTTCCATCTTCTAAGATCTTCTTCTATTTCTCTCTTAAGGGTTCTGTAGTTTTCATTGTATAAGTCTTTCACCTCTTTTGTTAGGTTGATTCCCAAGTATTTTATTTTTTTTGAAGATATTGTGAATGGAGTGGTTGTCCTCATTTCCATTTCAGAGGATTTGTCGCTGATATACAGGAATGCCTTTGATTTATGCGTGTTGATTTTATATCCTGCCACTTTGCTGAATTCATTTATTAGCTCTAATAGTTTCTTTGTAGACCCTTTTGGGTCTGCTAGGTATAGAATCATGTCATCTGCAAATAGTGATAATTTAAGTTCTTCTTTTCCTATTTTGATGCCTTTAATTTCTTTCGTCTGTCTAATTGCTCTGGCCAGTGTTTCGAGAACTATGTTGAACAGAAGTGGTGAGAGAGGGCATCCCTGTCTTGTTCCAGATTTTAGAGGGAATGCCTTCAATTTTTCTCCATTCAGAATGATGCTAGCCTGAGGCTTAGCATAGATTGCTTTTACAATATTGAGGTATGTTCCTGTTATCCCTAGTTTTTCTAGAGTTTTGAACATAAAGGGATGCTGTACTTTGTCGAATGCTTTTTCCGCATCTATCGAGATGATCATATGGTTCTTATTTTTAAGTCTATTGATGTGGTGAATAACATTTATTGATTTCCTTATATTGAACCAGCCTTGCATCCCAGGGATGAATCCTACTTGATCATGGTGCACAATTTTTTTGATGTGCCTTTGTATCCGAGTGGCCAGAATTTTATTGAGGATTTTTGCATCTAGGTTCATTAGAGATATTGGTCTGTAGTTTTCTTTCTTTGAAGTGTCTTTGTCTGGTTTAGGTATCAGGGTGATGTTGGCCTCGTAGAATGAATTTGGAAGTTCTCCCTCTTTTTCTATTTCCCGAAGTAGCTTGAAAAGTATTGGTATTAGTTCCTCTTTAAAGGTTTTGTAAAACTCTGCTGTATACCCATCCGGTCCTGGGCTTTTCTTAGTTGGTAGTCTTTTGATGGTTTCTTCTATTTCCTCAATTGATATTGGTCTGTTTAGGTTGTCTATATCCTCCTGACTCAATCTGGGCAGATCATATGACTTAAGAAATTTATCTATGCCTTCACTATCTTCTAATTTATTGGAGTATAAGGATTCAAAATAATTTTTGATTATCTTCTGTATTTCTGAAGTGTCTGTTGTGATATTGCCTCTTTCATCCCGTATGTTAGTGATTTGAGTTCTCTCTCTTCTTCTCTTCGCTAGCATGGCTAAGGGTCTGTCGATTTTGTTTATTTTTTCAAAGAACCAACTTTTAGTTTTGTCAATTTTTTCAATTGTTTCTTTTGTTTCGATTTCATTGATTTCAGCTCTGATTTTAATTATTTCTTGCCTTCTACTTCTTTTGCTGTTGTTTTGCTCTTCTTTTTCTAGGATTTTGAGATGAAGTATGAGATCATTTATTTGTTGGTTTTTTCTTTTTTTAAGGAATGAACTCCAAGCAATGAATTTTCCTCTTAGAACTGCTTTCAATGTGTCCCATAGATTCCGATATGTTGTGTCTGTGTTTTCATTAATCTCTAAGAATTTTTTAATTTCCTCCTTGATGTCTTCTATAACCCATTGATCATTCAGTAACCTATTGTTCATTCTCCAAGTGATATATTCTTTTTCCTTCCTTCTTTTATCGTTGATTTTCAGTTCCATTCCATTATGATCAGATAGGATGCATGGTATTATCTCTACTCCTTTGTATTGTCTAAGAGTTTCCCTGTGACATAATATATGATCTATTTTTGAGAAGGATCCATGTGCTGCTGAGAAAAAAGTGTAACTGTTTGATGTTGGGTGGTATATTCTATATATGTCAATTAAATCTAGGTTATTAATTGTGTTATTGAGTTCTATAGTTTCCTTATTCAACTTTTGTTTGGAAGATCTGTCCAGTGGTGAGAGAGGTGTGTTGAAGTCTCCCATGATTATTGTATGGTGGTCTATTAGACTCTTGAACTTGAGAAGAGTTTGTTTGATGAACATAGCTGCACCATTGTTTGGGGCATATATATTTATGATTGTTATGTCTTGTTGGTGTATGGTTCCCTTGAGCAGTATGTAGTGTCCCTCTTTATCCCTTTTGATTAACTTTGGCTTAAAATCTATTTTATTTGATATGAGTATGGATACTCCTGCTTGTTTCCGAAGTCCATATGAGTGATATGATTTTTCCCAACCTTTCACCTTCAGCCTATGTATGTCTTTTCCTATCAAATGCGTCTCCTGTAGGCAGCATATTGTTGGGTCTTGTTTTGTGATCCATTCTACTAGCCTGTGTCTCTTAATTGGTGAGTTTAAGCCATTAACATTTAGGGTTATTATTGAGATATGGGTTGTTCTTCCAGCCATATTTGTTTATTTATGTTACTAAACATGGTTTGTTTTCCACTTTGATTATTTTCCCCCCTTTAGTGTCCTACCTCCCACTGTTGGTTTTCATTGTTATTTTCCATTTCCTCTTCCTGTAATGTTTTGCCAAGGATGTTTTGAAGAGATGGTTTTCTAGCTGCAAATTCTTTTAACTTTTGTTTATCGTGGAAGGTTTTAATTTCATCTTCCATCCTGAAGCTTAATTTCGCTGGAAACACAATTCTTGGTTGGAACCCATTTTCTTTCAGTGTTTGAAATATGTTATTCCAGGATCTTCTAGCTTTCAGAGTCTGTGTTGAAAGATCAGCTGTTATCCTGATTGGCTTACCCCTAAATGTGATCTGCTTCCTTTCTCTTGTAGCTTTTAAAATTCTCTCCTTGTTCTGTATGTTGGGCATCTTCATTATAATGTGTCTAGGTGTGGGTCTCTTATGATTTTGCACATTCGGCGTCCTGTAGGCTTCTAGGATTTGGGGTTCTGTCTCATTCTTCAAATCTGGGAAGTTTTCTCGAATTATTTCATTGAATAGATTGCTCATTCCTTTGGTTTGAAACTCTGTTCCTTCCTGTATCCCAATGACTCTTAAATTTGGTCTCTTGATGTTATCCCATATTTCTTGGATGTTCTGCTCATGGTTTCTTAACAGTCTTGCTGAGCTGTCTATGTTCTTTTCAAGTTGATATACTTTATCTTCATTGTCTGATGTTCTGTCTTCTAAGTGTTCTACTCTGCTGGTAGTATTCTCAATTGAGTTTTTAAGTTGGCTTATTGCTTCCTGCATTTCTAGGATTTCTGTTTGTTTGTTTTTTATAACCTCTATTTCCCTGTATAGTTGATCTTTTGCTTCTTGGATTTGTTTATGTAATTCATTGTTGAAGTGATCTTTCATTGTCTGATTTTGCTGTCTGATGTCTTCCTTGAGACTCCAGATCATCTGAAGCATGTATATCCTGAATTCTTTATCTGACATTCCATCAGCTGCAGCTATTACCTCTTCTAAAGTTGAGTTGACCTGCAATGCTTGTGGTCCTTTCTTTCCTTGTCTCTTCATACTGTTCGCGTTCCTTTCTTCTTGGTGAAACTGTTGTGCTATTGAATTTTCCCCCTATATATTTATATTGGTCTTGTATAGTTGCAAAGTCTCCCTCGCAGGCACGGGCGGCGGCTCTGCCCCTCCGCCAATTGGGGCAATGTGCCTACCACGCCGGCAGGCCGCTGGGCCTGCTCTGCCAGTCGGTAGCAGGTCCGCCGTCCTTGCAGGCGTGGGCGGCGGCTCTGTCCCTCTGCGGGCCGCTAGGCTTGTTCTGTCGGTGGTCGCAGTTCTGCCTACTTTGCAGGCGCAGGCAGCGGCACTGCCCCTCTGCAGGCCTCTGGGGCTGTACTGCCAGTGGGTCGCAGGTCCGCCTACTTTGCAGGCGTGTGGGGGGGGGCGGCTCTACCCTTCCTCAGGCCACTGGGCCTGTTCTGTCTCTCGGTTGCAGGTCTGACCTGTTCTGATGGTGGTCTCAGTTCCGACTACCTTGCAGGCGCGGGGGGGAGGGGGCGGCTCTGCCTCCCAGCAGGCCGCTGCTCCTCTTCTGCCGGTGGGTCGCAGGCCCGCCTACCTTGCAGGAGTGATTGGAAGCTCTGTCCCGCCGCGGGCCACTGGGCCTTTTCTGTCGGTGGTCACCCTTCCCCTACCTGGCAGGCGAGGGGGGTGGGGGGCGGCTCTGCCCCTCAGCAGGCCGCTGGGCCTGCTCTGTGTTTGGTCCCAGTTCCCTCTACTATGCCGGCGCAGGGGGAGGGGGCGGCTCAGCCTCTCAGCAGGCGGCTGCTCCTCTTCTGCCAGTGGGTCGCAGGCCCGCCTACCTTGCAGGAGTGATTGGAAGCTCTGTCCCGCCCTGGGCCACTGGGCCTTTTCTGTCGGTGGTCACCCTTCCCCTACCTGGCAGGCGAGGGGGGTGGGGGGCGGCTCTGCCCCTCAGCAGGCCGCTGGGCCTGCTCTGTCTTTGGTCCCAGTTCCCTCTACTATGCCGGCGCAGGGGGAGGGGGCGGCTCAGCCTCTCAGCAGGCGACTGCTCCTCTTCTGCCGGTGGGTCGCAGGCCCGCCTACCTTGCAGGAGTGATTGGAAGCTCTGTCCCGCCCTGGGCCACTGGGCCTTTTCTGTCGGTGGTCACCCTTCCCCTACCTGGCAGGCGAGGGGGGTGGGGGGCGGCTCTGCCCCTCAGCAGGCCGCTGGGCCTGCTCTGTCTTTGGTCCCAGTTCCCTCTACTATATCTAGTCTTCAAATCTTCACATTACATCATATAGGGGAAGAGAATCACATTTATTTTAATTGCTGCCACGAAAAGAAAGGATGCTTTTCTTTCCAAAATGTGTTTTCTTCTTATTCACTATAGCTGGGTAAGTAGCAGAAGGAACCCATCCCTGAAGGTGGAATTAGATCAGTCCCACCCAAAACTCTGGCTCAAGAGTAAAACAGTGGCCAGGCATGGTGGTGAACACCTGTAATACCAGTGGCTCAGGAGGCTGAGGCAGGAGGATCACAAGTTCAAAGCCAGCCTCGGCAATGGTGAAGTGCTAAACAACTCAGTGAGGTCCTATCTCTAAATAAAATAAAAAACAGGGCAGGGGGTGGGCTGGGGTTGTGGCTTAGCAGTAGAGTACTCGCCTATGTGTGAGGCCCTGGGTTTAATCCTCAGCACAAATAAATAAATACCTAAAATAAAGGTATGTGTCCAACTACAACTAAAAAATAAATATTAAAAAAAATAGGGCTGGGGATGTGGCTCAGTGGTCAAGTGTCCATGAGTTGAATCCCCAGTACCAAAAAAAAGAAAAAAGAGTAAGGCAGTGGACAGGTCTCCAGAGGAAGATTAGGGTATGATTTGACCAGTGAATGGAATGGAAGATGTTCACTACAACTCTATGAGATATCTCAAAGACACAATTCCCATCCTCACAAAGCTCCTAGAGAAGGAGACAGTTGTAACACAGCACAAAGAGACCTCTAAGGGTGAAGGGGCCTAAAAGAATAGGAGTGAGGAGTTGTCCCTAAAGCTTCCAAAACAGGGTGACTTTTGAAGGATAAGCTGAATGAACACAGCTTAAATTTGCTAAGTTGCTGAGGCTAGTTTTGAACTTGTGATCCTCCTGCCTTAGCCTCCCCGGTCGCTGAGACTATGAACATGTACCACCACACCCTGTTAAATTCTTTAACACCCTGCTGTACCTCCACTGCAGTGACAATGTAAATGACATGTCATCAAGCACCAGTTTTTAAAATGCCAATGATGTTTCTCCAGAGCAATTATGGCAAGTTTATATTAATATTATGCATTGTAAGCTAAAAGTAGTCTGAACAGCAAAGAAACAATGTTGACAACTTTTGGGGAGAGATTGATTTAGAATTGTTTTTTCTTCATTTGTTGTTAAAATTATTGTTTACTGCACCAATTGTTTAAATTACAAGTACATACTGAAGATGTGATCCAGTCTCTTAATCAATTCAGCAAACATTAGTTGAATACTCTTTGAGCCATGGTACCTTGCCCTTTAAATCTAAAATATAATGGGATGACCCTGTTTGAAAATTCTTCTCTCATCCTTTCCTATCACCACCTCCCTCCCTAAGGGTAATCATTATTAATAATCGGGAGCATAGGCTTCCAAATCTTTTTTAATGCATACAATAATATTATTTTTACAAATATAATTACAAAAATTACTTTCTAAATTCCACATTTAGATGTTACTGACATTTTTCCATGTTAGTACATGAAGAGCTACATTTTTATTGCAAAGTGAAAGTATTCCATTATTTATTATTTATTTAGTCACTTTCTTAATGATGGACATTTAAATTGCCTGTTTTATACAAATTCAAAAATGATATAATAAAAATATTGAACATTTGTCCTTGTAAGCTCCCATAACTATTTCTGTAGGCAAATATCTAAAAGTGAAACTACTGGATCATGTCAGATACTTTTAATTTATGCTAATCATATTTTATAACTCATGCAGGCCACCTTAAATCTTTCCTAGAACACAAAGAGTTGGGACTTTACTTTGAAAAGGTAAAACTGAAAGAGAGAACTTTGTCTTTTCAGGAAGCCCACAGAACTAGAAGTAGGTCAGGAATGTTTAATGGAGGAGGGACAGACTGAGGAATTTTTTGTATGTGTTGTCTTCACTCTCCTTTGTACCTCTCTTCTCATTTAAACAATAGGAAACATTTTGGACAACAGCCTATGGCATGAACCAATAATGAAGGGAAGGCATTCTAACTGATGAAATGATTCAGCAACAGAGCCAGGAATCCTCTGAGACAGTCAGCATCCCATCACTGGAACTGTTCAAGATGAAGCCAAATGGCCTACAAGAAAGACTGCATAGTATTCTGGTTGAAACAGACCCTGGAGTCAGGATGCCTGGATTGTTTTTCCCTTTTGCACATTACTGAGGATTAAAACTATGGCCCTGAACATGCTAGGCAAGCGCTCTACCACTGAGCTATATCCCCAGCCCAAGGATGTTAGATTTGAATTCTGGTTCTGAAAATCAGCTGGGAAACCTTAAGCAAGTCACTTTTTCTTTGGGGGGTGGGGGTCAGAGGTAAAACTTTCATCTCAGACTGCCCCTCCCAATTCCCAATCCCCACCCACAATCTCTTCCCAACATCAAGAGCAGAGAGTAAGAACCACTATGAGGACCCTTTAAAATTTAAAACCTTGTAAAGTAGGGCTGGGGATGTGGCTCAAGCAGTAAAGTGCTTGCCTGGCATGCGCGGGGCACTGGGTTCGATCCTCAGCACCACATAAAATAAAATAAAGTGTTGTGTCCACCGAAAACTGAAAAATAAAATATTAAAAAAAATTCTCTCTCTCTTTAAAAAAAAAACTTGTAAAGTTATTTAATATTTTTGTGCCTCAGTTTATTCACTGGTAAACAGTAATAACAGCACTGACCTCATGGGGTTGTTACCCATCATTTGTTCTCTGCATGTAACTTTCAAGGCATCAAGAAGAGAGCTCAATGGTAGAGCATATGCTCAGTACATGCAAGGCGTTGGGTTCAATCCCAAACACCAAAAACAAACTTAAATTTTTTCAAAGGAAATTAGTTTTATGAGACTATATGCTTTGTAGTAGTTTTTTTGTTTTGTTTTATTCCATAAAAGTTTAAATGCTCAAGAACTCTACTTCCAATTCTTTGGGACTAGGTCAACTGCAGAGCTGTTTGGGGAATAGGGTCATAAAAAGGAAACTAGAAAAAATATAGGAATTGGAGGGACCATCATAAGGTAGAAACCAAATACTTCTAGGAAACTCTTGAGGGAAGCAGGAAGGCAATCATATCTCATCATGATGAGACAGAAAGCACAATGAATGGGAGTCAAGGACTGGAGTTTTGGTTCTAAACATGTCACCACTGGGGCAGGGGTTGTGGCTCAGCAGTGGAGCGCTTGCCTAGCGCGGGCAAGGCCCTAGCACAGGCAAGGCCATTGATACCTGGGCTGACTTCATCTGTCTGAACCTCATTTTTCTTAAAACAATATCATCGCTACATACTTTACTCATTTCAGTTCACAAAATATTTAAGGGTTTATCAATAAGCACTCAAGTTCAAGGGATAGTTTGTAGTTCAGGCCCTCATGTTAACACAAATAAAAGGCTGTATTATGCAAAGCCCCTCCAGCAAGGAGACAAATAAAGAGAATCCTGGAAGGCTGAGTAAAACTATGATCTAATTCCACCTTCAGTAAAACTGGGTGCTCATTGAGAGTTCTGTTTTCAAGGGAACAATATGACTTAGATGCTTCTTCCAAAGTCACAGAACCATAGACTGTCAGAACTGAAAAGGTAAAGAAGAGGATCAGAAAGTTTAAACAGCCTGTCTGGAGGTTATGCCTCTAGGAAGTGGCAGATCCAGGACTAGTTCAAACATTTTCTCACTTACCCTCTCTTTATGGAAGTGTGGGGACTCAGGGCCTAGCATACAGTATCCCATCAGCTATTAGGGCAAGACCAAGAAGGCAAACACTAATGGGGAGCAGGGGAGGGGCAAAAACTCAGTATTCAAAACAAATACTCTAATGCATGATTTTAAAACTTTTAAAAATCCCTGAACAAAATATAAAAAAATTAAATAAGGAGAGTATCTGCCTCTGCACTTGTACAGTAACGCCTCACCCATCTCACCTTAGTCTTGGCCTTTTTTCTTTTTTAATATTTATTTTTTTTAGTTGTAGTTGGACACAATACCTTTGTTTTTATTTGTTTATTTTTTTATGTGGTGCTGAGGATGGAACCCAGGGCCTGGCAGGCGCTAGGTGAGCGCTCTACCGCTGAGCCACAACCCCAGCCCCTTGGCCCCGGTTTGAATAAAATTTTGTTTACAATAAAAGGTGGCAGACCACAGCCTGTCATTGCAGATTTGATTATTTGAAATATATTTTTATTTCTGTACTTTTAGATGCTCCCTTAAGTACTTCCAAGGAAAATGACTCATCCTCCTCACCCTAGCCCTACCTCTGGGCAAGACAAGGAATTCTGGGATCTCAGGCACAGAACATCAGAGGTTTCCTAACCTAAGGTCCTTGTCCTCCCCCCCACAGGAGTCTGTAAATGAGTTCCTTTAATTACAGGCAAAGTGCTTTGTTCACAAATCTTTTCCCAGGAAAATGGTTCTTAGTTTTCATCCAATTCCTGAAAGGACTCCAAGAAGGTTAAGAACCACTGCCACAGGGGCTGGGGTTGTAGTTCAGTGGTACAGCATTTGCCTCACATGTATGAGGTACTGGGTTTGATCCTCAGCACCACATAAAAATATATTCTGTCCATCTACAATTGAAAAAATATTTTTAAAAAATAAATAAAGGGGGGCTGGGGCTGTAGCTCAGTGACAGAGCGCTTGCCAAGCATGTGAGGCACTGGGTTCAATCCTTAGCACCACATAAAAAATTACATGCTGTCCATCTACAACTATAAAAAATAAAAATAAAAATAAATAAATAAAGGAACCACTGCCAGAGTGAGGCAGGAACTTGGCTTTTACTAGTTCTCAACCTGCTCCCCTTTCCCTATATCCTCACCCCCTTTTCCTTTTCTTCCTACCTAAAACGTACCTTAAAAGGTTAGTATTTTCACTTCTACTTAAGCGCAAGCACCCTTTTAAGACACAAAGCCCAGAGCGTTGCTTATTAACTACACCTCAAAACACCTGAGTCAAAGAAAGTCTCCTCAAAGAGCAATTAAAGTAATGGGCAGGAGCCCTGAGAAGTAGCTCAGAGAGGCCTTTCCCCTCAAATCACACCTCACCAAGCGTCCTTGGAGGCTTCCTAACTCTTGGTGTGTCGGGATACCTCCAGATGGCTACAACCAACACCCTTTCGAGGAGTTGTGGAGCATGAACAAAGGCACAACTTGCTGTAAAAGATATCAGTTTCCCCAAGCCTGCAACTCAGCAAAACTGGGGCGGGCCTGAACTAGCCTCAGAGAAACTCGGACCCAACACCCCAACACCAGGACCGGAAGTGCGGGGGCGGGGCCGCGAAGGGGCTCACGGGAAAGGGGCGGGGCCGCAGTCCTGGCAGCTGCTTGGGCCCTGATTGAAAGTTGCTGAATGGCCTCCTGTTTCTCTTGCTACCTATGTTACTGCCGTGGAACTGGCAAATATTTACCTTGTGACTGAAAATATTTGGCTGGAGCCAGATGCGTCGCGTGTCTGTCCCTGAAATATTAGCTAAAGGAGTGATTTAGCAAAATAAAATGGTGGGTGGGGCACCTGCCTGGCGGAGTTGTTTACTTTCCTCCGGCTCCTGCTGAGCGAGTGGAGCTGCCTAACAATCCCAGAGGGAATGTGAACAGCTGGGGAGCGAGCCAGACACAGAGAAAGAAAGGGTCTGTTTTGGTTTGGAGCAGGTAGTTTTACATAAATCAGAGATGTGGAAATACACATCTTTCTTAAAGGCTTTTAATAATGCTCTCGTAACAGTTGACCCTGGAGAAGTAAACGAAAGTGTTTTGTTACAGCTTTTTTAATTGTAGAGACCATTTGAAATAAGAGCACATTGACAGTCCCACTCAGAAATGCTGCTGTTCCCCTGGCATTGTGGTGCACACTTGTAACCCCAACTGCTCTAAAGAGGAGGCTGAAGCAGAAGATGACAAATTTGAAGCCAGTCTAGGCAATCTAGTGAGATTCTTGTCTCAAAATTAAAAGGGCTGGGGATGTAGCTCAGCGCTTGTCTAGCATGTGCGAGGCCCTGGGCTCAAGCCTCAGCACTTCACGTGCGTGCGCGCTGCCACTCTGTAATGGACCAATTCACAAAACGCAGAGTTGATCAAGGTGCTTACTGTGGGCCTGCCCGTTGTGGTCAACTCTGTTGGCACATCGTCTGTCAGTTCTCAGAACCAGCACAAACCCGGGATGAGTTATCCATTTTAGAGAATCAGCTTCAGAGACACCTTGAGACTTGCCTACAACCTCACAACTCAAGAGTGGCCAAGCCGGAATTGGAATCCAGACACTCAGACTCTCTCTGCTCATGGCTTCCCCTCCCTTGAGAACCTAGTAATTGTGTGATAAGTCTGTGACCTAAAAATCTACAGATGAAGGCAGTGGGACTTGTGCTGCTGACTGGTCCGCTTTGAATATCTGTAACCAAAGGTAGCTTTTTTTTTTTTTTTTTTTAAACATTTACTTTTTAGTTGTAGGTGGACACAATACCTTTATTTTTATTTTTATGTGGTGTGGAGGATCAAATCCAGTGCCTCATGCATGCTAGGCAAGTACTCTACCTCTGAGCCACAACCCCAGCCCCAAAGGTAACATCTTTAAAAGATGTGCTGAGAGATGCTGCTGGTGAGGAAAGTAAATGTAAGAATAAAATAAATGCAACTTGGGGCTGAAGTTGTGGCTCAGTGGTAGAGCGCTTCCCTAGCACATTTGAGGACCTGGGTTCAATCCTCAGCACCACATTAAAAACAAATAAATTTTTAAAAAGGTATAAAAAATGCAACTACAACAAGTCTCTAATAAAAACTCAAAAAAGAGTCATTATTTCATTACTTTCTTATTAAAATATGAAGAAAATGCAAGGTCATATAAGGGTTTTGGACTCAAGTGATAAAGACTTAAGTTTCTAAAGGGCAAAAACAAATATTCAGAAAAGACAAACTGAGGATCTGATTCATATTACAGACTATCCACTTCCTTTAAAGAGTACATTAGTGAATGTACTCTTTAAAACTATAGTCTATGTCAGAAGACTGCTTGCTTAAGAGATTACATTCAATCAAATGGTTACTTTCAAAACAACTAATATTTTTTCTTTTTTGTTATTGCTGGGGATCTAACCCATGGTCTAGTGCATGCTAAGCATGAGCTGTATCATTGTGCTCAATCCCCAACTCCTGATTTTTTTTTTAGTTAAACTAATCAGTGTGTTTTTTTCTAGAGTTGATTCTGTGTGTTAACACAAGCCATGCAATATGCAATTAGTTAACCAAAATATAATTTCTACCTTCTCAATTATTTCTCCTAGGAACCTTGAAATTATCTTAGTCCCTGCCTCATCTTTGCTACCTGCATCCTGCTCAAAACTTCCAATGTCTTTCCTGTGCACTGAGTTAACTGCCCTAACTTGGCATTCTGGGCATTCCTTGATCTGTCTAAGCCTGCCTGAAAGCCCAACTGTTGGAACAAGAAGAGGTTGAAGTCTAAGTCCATCCCCATCACTGAAGAACTTCCTTTTCTCTGTGGAGCCTAGAACCTTCATTGTAAAATGAAGGTGTTGGGATGATCTCTTGGTCCTTATAATGGAACATTCTTGGCATTATCCCTATAGCCTACTTTCTTGTGTCTTCCCTTTAGGTACTACATACTCCAGCAGCAATGTATTCAGGACCCTGAACATTCCTACCTCTGCCTTCCTTCCTTTACTTGGAATTTCTCTAAAGACTTAAATATAATGCCAACTCCCACATGAAACATCCTCAATTTTCTGGGCAGGAAATCCTTTATTCAGATAGAGAACTACATAGCCTACTATCTAACATCCCCCTCAAACACACAACCACACACACATACACATTTTTGAACACAGAGATATGATTTGTATGCCTTCAGGGTCCAAGTTATCTTCATATCCTTCAAAATGCCAACTAAAAAGAAATCATTTATTAAATAATAGTTGTATTCAGTGAATACTAAATGTTAATTGGTAATAACTGTAAGTAAGTAGTAAATATCTACTATTTTAAAAAATATTTTTGTAGTTGTAGTTTGTACAATATCTTTTATTTATTTATTTTTATGTGGTGCTGAGGATCAAACTTAGTACCGCACACGTGCAAGGCAAGTGCCCTACCACTGAGCTACAGCCCCAGCCTCAATATCTACTAATTTGTAAGCCAATTTTTAATATAATAATGATAATACTAATGATGGTGTTTTTTGAATCTGGGGGAATGAAATAAATTGCAAACCCAAAATCCTATGAAAATATACCATTAGTAAGTCTGGGTCCCTAAATATAAAGTTAAAGAAAATACACTCCCTAGAAACATGCAGAAAACCAGTGTTAGAGTTCAAGATTTTCAGTTGCACATATGTAGATATGTTAAAACTTAAACCCAGAGGAACCTTTAAGTTTTAAATGGGTAGTCTGCATCAGACTGTAATCTCAGCATCTTGAAACTCTTCATTCTTCCTGTTGCAATAGTCTCACATATTGAGTAATTTTTTTAAAAAATGCTAAAACATAAAAAATAGTATGGCTCATCAATTTAATTGAAAATGATATATAAATAAATTTTTAAATTCAGTGATCAAGTACTACACTAAGGGGGCTGGGATTGTGGCTCAGTGGTGGAGCACTTGCCTAGCATGTGTGACACACTGCGTTTAATTCTTAGCACCACATGTAAATAAATAAAATGAAGGTCTATCGACAATGGGAAAATATTTTTTTTTAATATTTAAAAAGTATTACACTGGGGCTGGGGTTGTGGCTCAGCAGTAGAGTGCTCACCTAGCACGTGCGAGGCGCTGGGTTTGATCCTCAGCACCACAAAAAATAAATAAATAAAATAAAGTTATTGTGTTCAACTACAACTAAAAAAATAAATATTTTTTTTAAAAGTACTACACTAAGCTGCCTCAAGTATTTTAATATATAAATGCCTATAGGTATAACATGACCTGTTCAGAACAGAGCCATTACAAATGAATGAAGGCAATAAATTGCTGTTGTGTATTTTGAAGTAAAACTTGCAACTTTGGAAAATGTCTCTATGTCTCTGTGTCTCAAGAAAAGGCATTTGATCATGAATGCAAATCAGCACCAAATCCTCAAGCTGGTTGGTGAGAGGATATAGCATCAGTACCTGGAAGCCAGTAATAAATGTTTTTAAGGCTATCCTGCCTTCTGTCATCCCTTCTTTTTTCCTTCTGATCCAAAAGTAACACAAAGAAATATAAAATTCAAACATTGCAGAGATACATAACACATATAGCAAAATCTCCCCAAATTCCATCCTAGTTCACTCTATCTTCAAGTAATCATCGTTAGCATCTTGGACACTTAACATATGTTCTTCCAATTTTGTTCCTGTGTATATTAACATTATTATTGTGATCATTTATTTTTACCAGAATGAGATTATGTTTTACATACTACTTAGCAACTTGCTTTGCTGCACGTCAAATCTTACCATTACAATATATGGATGTGCCAGTGCCTTTGCTGAGGGGTTCTTACTGATAGTTCACTCCCTTAAACAATGCTCAGGGGAATATTCTTGTGTATTATTATATCTTTTTGCTATGACATTACCTTCAGACAAGGCAGACCCAACTTCAAAAGTTACAGGGAGGAGGTTCAGCAAATTTATCAGTGACAAAGCAGTCAGTCAACAGAGTTGTTTCAAGGAAGATTAGATAAACCACGCTTAGGAACAGCAGAAGGAATTGCACCACACCCAAATTCAAGGAAACTTCCCAAGAAGCTTGGATAATCCCCAGCTCTCTGCCCTCCTCCCTCAGCAGCCATCACATGGACCAGGTTTATTTTTGGAGTGTAAACCAGTTATCTTCCATAACCAAGTTTCCTCTGCAAGGCCTAGATCAGGAGGGCATTATCATATTACCATGTGCATATAAATGGATAAAGAACAGATATTATCTGTGAATTACAAGGATTCAAGATGTTCAACGTTCAAGAAGACTTTTGGTTGGGAGGGATGCATTTGAGAAATCTTTGTGTTATTAGGAGAAAGGAGAGTGAGTTTCTTTGATAGCTTCACTCCTTTCTGGCCACCCAACCCCAGAGTTTCATGCAGAGTTCTGAGTCTGCAGACTCTCTCTGGAGTCCCTGACTGGGAAGGGAGAGTTTCCAAGGTTCCTCTGAGTAGGGGGCTTGCTTTTGCTTTGTTTATGCTCAGGCAGCTTCCAAACTTGTCAGGTTCTGGTATGACTGAGAAGAGCCACGGCTTCCTACTTGGTGGGAACTGAACTTGTAAGTGCTTGTGGTTTTGTGATGGCCACTCACCCAACAAACTATTTCTGAAACTATTTTTGGCCAGTCAGATTTCCTCTCTTTGGGTGAATAAGGATTTAAAAGTATAGAACTACCCAATCTGAACTTCAACCCCCTCATTTTACAGATGTGACTAGCTTCAGGTTATACACCTTATAAATAATAGAGCTAGCTTGCTTGCTTCTTCTCCTCCCTCCACCTCCTCCATCTTCTTTTTGGTGAAAATGGGTTTAAATCCAGAGCCTCATACATATTAGGCAAGTGTTCTACCACTAAGCTCTACTCCCAGTCCTTAATAAAGCTTTTTAATATCTCAAGATAACTGCCTTTTACATCTAGGAGTTATCAGAACTAGAGGAACTTAACTGTTTAAGGGTCCTTGTCTTTTTTTTTTTCCTTCTTAATATTTTTAGTTGTAGATGGACATAATTACTTTATTTTATTTATTTATTTTTATGTGGTGCTGAGGATAAAACCCAGTGCCTCACAGGTGTTAGGCAAGTGCTCTACCACTGAGCACAATCCCAGCCCCAAGGGTCCCTGTCTGGAATGCTACAGAGAGGTTTATCAAAATAGAAATAACCGTAATAGCAGCAATTTATATACATAACAAATAATCAAAATAGAAATAGCCATAATAATAATTTTTTAAAATTTTTTAGTTGTAGGTAGACACAATACCTTTATTATTTTTTAATGTGGTACTGAAGATTGAACCCAGTGCCTCACACATGCTAGGCAAGCACTCTACCACTAAGCCATAACCCTAACCCATAATAATAATTTTTATATAACAGTTTATATACATATAATTTATTACTTAATAGAATAAATATTTTTTATATTGATTACACACCAGTTGGTAGGCTAAGTGTTCTAGACTTGTTACTATCTGTTGCTTTTTTTTTTTTTAACCTCTTTCTTGCTTTGCCTTCTCTTAAATTGATTTTCTAATTTAATTTCCCTTTAATTTTTGGAAAGTATATGTACTCTATTATTTCGGGGATTATGTTAGATAGTTTAACATGCTAACAAAATAAAGTCTGAAGTTAATATATTTATCTTATTCCCAAATAATCAAGGACCCTGGAAAACTTTAATTGTAGTATAAATCTAGTGTTTTAATTATATTCTATTTTCCTTCCTAAAAGTAAACATTGTTTCAGGTTTTGGTTCCATAGTCAATGTCTGTGGAGATATGCCATTTACCACCATTCCTTATTGAATCTCAGGCCTTTCATTTTTTTATTCTAAACTACATCTCTTAGAATTTCCTTTAGGGAGTAATTTTGAATAAATTCTCTCAGTTTATTGAGGAAGACAGGTGTTTCTATTGTTTTTATTTGCCTGAAAATATTCTTTATATAATCCCTTTTCTTTTTTTTTTTGTAATTTTTATTTTTTAGTTCTAGTCGGACACAATACCTTTCTTTTTATTTATTTATTTATTTATTTATATGTGGTGCTGAGGATCGAACCTAGGACCTTACACTTGCTAGGCCAGCGCTCTACCACTGAACCATAACCCCAGCCCCATAATCCCTTTTCTTAAAATACAACTTCATGGATGTGGAACTCTAGGTTGATAGCTATTTTCTCTCAACACATTAAAGAAATTCTTCTGTGATGACTGAGGTTGTAGCTCAGTGGTAGAGCACTTGCCTAGTGTGTGTGAGACACTGGGTTTGATCCTCAGCACCACATAAAAATAAAATAAAGGATTGCATCCATCTACAACTAAAAATTAAGAAGAAATTAAAAAAAGAAACTCAGTTTGCTGGCCCTTTGCAGAGCTTCAAAATACATGAAGCAAAAACTGATTAATCTACTAAGGAGAAATACATAAATCCACAATTATAATAGGATTTCTCAATAACTGATAGAACATATAGATATAAGCAAGACTATAAACAACCTTTAACTAGTTGACATATGTAAGACATTCCATCCAACAACAGCAGATTGCACATTCCTGTGAAGGTATACATAGAGAGCTGGGGGTATACCTCAGTGGTAGAGCATTTTCCTATCATGGGTTAAGACCTGGGTTCGGTCCCTAGCACCACACACACAAATAATATACAAAGAATGCACATTCTTTTTAAAGTTAAGGAAAAAATAAGAAGAGCAGCCTGTTTCCATCCCCAGTACTACAAAAAGTAAATAAAAGAAATAACTATTTACTAAGCTAGGCTATATTCTGGGACATAAAAGAAACATTAATATATTTAAAATGCTAAATATATAAAAAGGTGCTAACATCACTAATCATCAGGGGAAATTCCAATCAAAACCACAAGATATCATCTCACCCTATTTAAGATGGCTATTGTCAAATATATATATATATGAAATGTTGGCAATATTGTACATTGTTAGTGACAATGTAAATTAGTACAGCCAAAGTAGAAATAGTATAAAGTTTCCCCCCCAAAAATTGAAATAGAACTAGCAATCCCATTTCTGAGTATATATCCAAAGGAATTGAAATCAAAATCTCAAAGACATGATTGCACTCCCATGTCCATTGTAGCTAGATTTTCAATAGCCAACACACAAAGCCATTGATGAGTAAAGACAACGTAGTGAATACATACAATGGAATTGTATTTGGCCTTAAAAAAAGAAGGAAATTTTGCTATTTGCAACAACATAGATGTATGTTGGTAAGATATAACGCTAAGTGAGATATTATGTTGAACAAGGACAAATTCTACATGATCCCACTTATATGTATGTTATGTTAGTTACATGTGGTGTTAGCTGTCACTATGACAAAAGACCTGAGATAACTAACTTAAAAGAATGAAAGGTTTATTTTGGCTCACAGTTTCAGAAGTTTCAGTCTATAGTTACTTGACTTTACTCCTATAATAATACAGTACATCATGGTACAAGTACATGGCAAATGAGGCCTGTTCATATCATGGCAGCCAGAAAGCAAAGAAAGACAGGAAGTGTTCAGGATCCCAATATCTCTTTCAAGGGAATACCTCCAATGACCTGACTTCTTTCCACCTGGGCCCTACCTCCTGAAGGCTCTACCATCTTTCAATAGTGTCCTTGGCTGGGCACTAAACCCTCAACACATGGGCCTTTGGCAGACATTAAAAACCTAAACTAGAACAAAACGGAATCTAGAATAGTCAAATTCACAGGAAAGAGAGAAATGGTTTCCAGGGGCAGGGAAGGGGGGAAAGGGGACATATTAGTCAAAGGGCACAAAGTTTCAGTTATACAAAATTAACATGTCATAGAAATCTACTATATACCATGGTGCCTATAGTTAATACTATATCGTATACTTAAACATGTGTTGCCAGATACGGTGGTACATACCTTTAAACACAGGGGCCTAGAAAGCTGAGGCAGGAAGATCACAAGTTCAAACCAGCCTCAGCAACTTAGTGAGACCCTGTTTCAAAAAAGGGGGGGGGGGGGGCGGGATGTGGCTCAGTGGTTAAGCACCTCTGGGTTCAATCCTGGTACCAAAAAAAAAAGTGTTAAAGAAGTAGCTCTTATGTCAAGTGTTCTTATCATCCATGCAAAAATAATAATAATAAAAAAATAAGAAGGGAGGGCTGGGGCTATAGCTCAATGTCAGAGCACTTGCCTAGCCTGTGTGAGGCACTGGGTTTGATCCTCGGCACCACATAAAAATAAACAAATAAAGGAATTCTGTTCATTTACAACTACAAAAACTTAAAAAAGAAAAAAATAATAATAAAAAGAAGAAGAAGGGAAAGCTGGGCGCAGTAAGGTACGCCTGTAATCCCAGCAGCTCAAGAGGCTGAGACAGGAGGATTCTAAGTTCAAAGCCAGCCTCAGTAAAAGCGAGGCACTAAGCAACTCAGTGAGACCCTGTCTCTAAATAAAATACAAACTAGGGGCTGGGGATGTGGCTCAGTGGTTAAGTGCCTGAGTTCAATCCCCGGCACCCCCACCCCACAAAAAAAAAAAATAAGAGGAAGAGGAAGAGGAGGAGGAGGAGGAAGGAAATTCTTTAAGGTGATATGTTATGGCATTGATTGTAGTGCTTTCATGGGTATACACTTATCTCCAAATTCAAGTTGTATATGTCAAGTATTTATAGCTTTTTGTATGGTAATCATACCTCAATAAGTGGTTTAAAAATATTTAGTGCTGTGACATTTTCTTGAGGAATTATCCCCTGTATCTTTATGAAATGACCCTCTTTATCTCTGGTAATACACCTTACTCTGAAATCTGCTTTATCTGATATTAATATAAATACCCAATTTTATTTGCTTTTTCCTGTAGTGGGAATTGAACCCAGAGATTCACACAGGCTAGATAAGCACTCCACCAGCAATTTTTTTTAAAATACATGAAGAACTCTTCAAATCTTATTTTATTTATTAATTTTTTTATGTGGTGCTGAGGGTCAAACCCAGTGCCTCACACGTGGTAGGCAAGTACTCTGCCACTGAGCCACACCCCCAGCCCTCCACCAGCAATTTTAATTTTTATTTTGAGACAGAGTTTCACTAAATTCCCCTGGCCTTGAATCTGTGATTCTTCTGCCTTAGTTTCTTGAGTAACTGGGATTCCAGGCATAAGCCACAATGACCAGATTCCAATTTCTTTTAATTAGTGCTATCATGGTATATCTTCTTTCATTCTTTTATTTTGAACCTATTTGTGTCTTTTTAAATGGATTTTTGTAGGCAATATATAATTACATCTTTTTTTATTTGATCAAATAATATCTTACTATTAATTGGGGTATTTGAAACTGTGCAATTTTTAAATAAAAGTTCCAAATGCAGTTCCTTGTCATTCTAGCCATGTTTCAGGTGCTTAATAGCCACAGGTAACTAGTTGCTACTGTATTGAAAAACACTGGTTTAAGTAATTTACATTTAAATATAATGTGATTGTAGACACACACACATTTGACTCTAACATTGTGTTATTTGTTTTCTGTTTATCTCTTCTGTTCTTTGATCTGTTTTATTTCTAGAAGTTATATTTACTTTCAAATCTGCTTGGTCTTTTTAAAAATTTTTATTTGTTATTTTTAGTTATACATAACAGCAGAATGTATTTTGAAATATCATACATACGTGGAGTATAACTTCCCATTCTTGTGTTGTACATGGAGTGAAGTTATACTGGTCGTGTATTCATATATAACCATAGGAAAGTTAGGTCTGATTCACTCTACTAGTTTTTCTATTCCCATTCCCCCTCCCTTCCCTTCATATCCTTTTGTCTAATCCAATGAATTTCTAGTCTTCCCTCCCCACCACCATATTGTGTGTTAGCATCCAAATATCAGAGAGTATATTTGGCCTTGGTTTTTGGGGATTGGATTATTTCATTTAGCACAATAGTCTCCAGTTCCATTCATTTACTGGCAAATGCCATAATTTCATTTTTCTTTATTGCTAAGTAATATTCAATTGTGTATATATACCACATTTTCTTTATTCCTTCATCTGTTGAAGCTGGTTCCACAGCTTAACTATTGTGAATTGAGTTGCTATAAACATTGATGTGGCTTCGTCACTATAGTATGCTGATTTTAAGTCCTTTGATACTGAGGAGTGGGATAGCTGGGTCAAATGGTAGTTCCATTCCAAGTTTTCTGAGGAATCTCCACAGTGCTTTACAGAGTGGTTACATCAATTTGCCATCCCATGCTTGGTCATTCTTCATTGCCATTATTCTCTGATCATTTTTCAAGTCTTCATTTTGTTCCTTTAAGCTTATCTGATATGTTTGTTTTAATCATTCTAACATCTGGAATATTTGTGGGTCTATATTTGTTAAAATTTGTTTCTGACAGTTCTCATTCATGGTGTCTTTGTTTTCATTGTATGCTTTGTGGTTTTGGGTGGTTTGTTTTTTGTTTTTGATGTTTTGTTTGTTTGTTGTTTATTTTTTACTTTGTGTCAGGGTCTCGCTAAGTTGCTTTGGGTCTTGTTAAGTTGCTGAGGTTGGCTTGGAACTTGTGATCCTCCTGCCTCAGTCTTCCAAGCTACTGGGATTACAGGCCTGCCTCACCATTCCCAGCTTGTGATTTTTTTTTAATATAAGTTTCCTATTTCCCCTGAACGTGACCTGCAGGAATTACTTGAGGTCTGGTTTACAACTAAATTCCTGCAGATAATTTTCTGTTTATTTCTATCGATTACTCAGGCTATTACCAATCTGGGACTATGGATGTTTAGGTTAAAATTTTAACTAAGAGTTCTACATTTAAAATAGAGTGAACAAAGTGAATTCTGACAGAAAACACAAGCAAAAACCAACCTGTTTTATTCTCAAAGAAGATTAATATTTCCTCCACTAGCACTAAGACGGAAAAGGCATGTTTTTTTTTTTCCAGTATGAGTCTAACATTGACTGTACTGGGTGATTTTTTCATCCAGTCTTCCACTGAGGGAATCTAATAATCCTATTAGATTCTCCACTTAGTCAGCTCTAAGTTTTAACTCCTAACTCCATGCTCTACTGCATGTAGCCTCAAAGGAGGAAGGATTCTCCGGAATTTGAAAAAAGCTTCAGACTAACAGGTTTGGCACCTGTGCCCCGACCAGATTTCTGATTCTCACTACCGTTTTTGAAATTAATAAACTCCTTTCTTCAGTGACAGATCAGTGATGTATTTATAATTACTTAAGGCTACAATAGCCTTTTTTTTCTTAATATTAAAAGTACACTGTGGATTTTATATTTTAGAGGAGGCCCTGAAAACAGGTTAAGCACAAAAGACATTTTACGAGGTAGACCTTTCCACTTTAGAGTTCCAACATATGAGTTCCTTTAACTCACCCCATAACCATAATATCCTTCATCAGATTCAAAATGCTCTACAGTGAAACAATCATGTAGAAACTGACTTCATGACTTCAACCATCAAACCCAGATCTCTCTGGTTCCCTGTTATTTCCAAAGCTCTGGGTGATCTTTGCTTGCTTAAGACACAAAACCAATTCCTTTATCTGAGTTCTCTTTTAGCCCCTGATGTATTTAATGGGACTTTCTCACCACTGCAGACTTGAGATGTCATTTTCTTCATTTTGGCGGGTTGGTGGCTTTTGTCCTTAGCAGCTACAGTCTTAGACTTTATCTGGGTTTGCAATCAGGAAGCTGTGATACTTCCTGAGACTGTTCTGGGTACAATTTACACAATATGAGTTCACTTTCTTCACTTTGGAGTTACCTGGACTCCTGGAAGGGCTAGTTGTGTTTTGTCCAGTTTTCTACAGGTTGAGTCCAATAGTTGGCAAGAACCAACCTCTGTGGTTTATGACTACTTGTGCTTCCTGAGTAACATGCACAGAGAATTTGGAAAGTTGGCAATGATTGGAGGCTAGAAAACCGTTAAGAAGGAGGAAGTTTATCAACTAAGTGGGAGTAAATCTCCAAACCACCCTCAGAATGCTAACATACACCCACTGTTTCTCATTGTCATGACTAATCTGCAGGGTGTCAAAGGAAATCAACCAACAGCAGAGGCAAAGAGAGAATTTGGAAAAGCATCATCATTTTTCAGATCTTTTGACCAACAAAATAGTCAGGAATAGCATTGATGGGTGCCATTTACCATACACAAACCTTTTTACTTGTGAAATGCTCCCTAAAGCTGTGATTATCACTTTGTATTTAAAAAGTTGTTTCTTGCCAGGTGTACGCCTATAATCCCAGTGATTCAGGAGGCTGAGGCAGGAGGATGGCACGTTCAAAGCCAGACCCAGCAATTCAGTGAGGCCTTAAGGAACTTAGTGAGACCCTGTCTCAAAATGAAAAAATGGCTAGGGATGTAGCTCAGTGGTAAAGTGCCCCTGGGTTGAATCCCTGTTACCAAAAACAAACAAACAAACAAACAAAAACCTATTTTTTTTCTTTCTTTCTTTTTTTTTTTTTTAGTTTTCGGCAGACACTACATCTTTGTTTGTATGTGGTGCAGAGGATTGAACCTGGGCCGCATGCATGCCAGGCGAGTGCGCTACCACTTGAGCCACATCCCCAGGCCCCCTAGTTTTTTTCTTGCTGATTTCATCTTAGAATTCTATGATAATTGACCTAAATTTATATTTATTGATATAATATTTTATCCTATTTTAAAAATAATATTAAATTTTTGTGAACTTATCATTGAGTTTGTGTCCTAGGAGTCTTGTTCCTGGGCCTTCATTCCTAGAGTCCTGGTTTTGTATCATTTTAGTGAGAAGATGAGGAGCAGGAGGGGAGGGGCAAATACTCAAGTCAGTGTGTGTGACCCGGAATGGTAAACGAAAATCGTGGAGAGCAGGAGAAGTCTGGGCTTTGGGATCATGTCTGAATCGCAGGTGATGATTCAGACTGCTCTCCACAATAATAATACAGAACTATGTGTCCACTCACTGCCTGACCATCAGAAAATAAGGTGAATGATGCCTCTGATGACTATAGTACTGACCTCTGAAATTTAAAAGATTACCTCACTAAGCCCCAAATGCCCCTCTAAAGTGAATAGGACAGCATTACCATTTCCACTGAACCAGGGGTGAGGAGATAGGGAGAGGAAAAGAAGAACCATCTCTCTAGGAAGAGACTGCCTGACTCCCTGAGAACTATCTGCCCACTATCACACCCCTAGAAGACCTGGATCCAAATCTTGGTTCCACTACTTAGCATTTCTCTGGGTTTTGGTTTTCTCCTAATACAGACATAATGACAATTACCTAATAGGGGTAATGAGTTGGGGAAATAATGGCAAAGTACTTGATATATGACAGGTATCTAAGAGATGTATGTTCTCTTCCCTTCCTTTACAGAGCCTAAATTGTCACTGCATGTTTACTATACTTGCAGTAAAACAAAAGTATCAGAATGGGCCTAGTGCAGTGGTGCACACCTGTAATCCCAGCGGCTCAGAAGGCTGAGATAGGAGGATAGTGGGTTCAAAGCCAGCCTCAGCAATAGCAAGGCATTAAGCAACTCGGTGAGACCCTGTCTCTAAATAAAATACAAACTAGGGCTGGGGATGTGGCTTTGTGGTTAAGTGCCCCTGAGTTTAATCCCTGGTACCAAAAAATAAAAAATAAAAATATATCACAATATCCCTGAGGTTGGCAGATGGCAGTCAAACCACACTCCATTGAAGATGTGTTAAAGAAAGTATTTAAGGAAGTGACTACATGGGGGAATAAAAGAGACATTTATAATGGTAGCTAAAACAGAAAAACCACAAGGACACAATGAAAATTGAAACCACAATAATCGCTAAAAGAAAAGTAGTAATTGTAGCTTATATTTAAGTGTATCGAAAGAAAGAGTATGGGAAAGGGGCAGCTGCCATGGAAGTCACATTTATTATTTCAAAGTTTGTGCAGAAAACTAGAACTGATTTTTTTAAGTCACAAAACATTTTGAGTCTTTCCAGTCTTACCAAAACAAGAAAGTATGCATCTAAAATAATTAATAATGAGCGAGGCTGAAAAATATCAAGTCAGGATAGGTGTATACAGTTAGAATCAATGGTATTGATAAAATTCTAGTTTTTACGCTCAAGCTAGAATTATGGTTGCTCAATTTATTAGTATACTCACAACTTCCCATTTCATTGTGTATTTCTTCTGCGTACAGCAAATTATACACAAGAAAAATTTCTAAGTAAATCTATGAAGAGATGTTCATGGAGTTCCACAGTAGTAAAAAAAAATGAGAATAATTAATATCTGCAAGGAGTTCTGTCTACACTCAAAGGTGGGATGTATTTCTTACTTTCCAATACTGCAAGAAAACATTTTCATATCTGATTTTAAATCAAGTTAGTGACTCCACATCATGTACAACCTCAAAAATGGGAAGTTATACTTCAAGTATGTTTGATATGTCAAAATACATTCTACTGTTACACATAACAAAAAAGAACAAATAAATTTTTTTAAAGAGAGAGAATAAATAAATTTTTTAAAGAAAGAGAGAGAGAGAGAGAGAATTTTTTAATATTTATTTTTTAGTTTTCGGTGGACACAACATCTTTATTTTATTTTTATGTGGTGCTGAGGATTGAACCCAGTGCCCTGCACATGCCAGGCGAGTGCACTACCACTTAAGCCACATCCCCAGCCCAATAAATTTTTTTTAAAAAAGAAAAATTAAATAAATAAAATTAGTGAACAAAGAGAATAAAGCTTTTCCTCTGGACATCAGAATGTTGCTGGATTGAAAGTCTCATGCAATTATACTTTTTCAGGGACAGAGAATCTTGGTCTTCATCAGGTAGATAGAAATAACTTGAGTGATGGCAGAGAATAGTCCTGGTTTTAGGAGAGGTGGCTGTAAATTGCTGCTATTAGCAATGAGTGCCAAATTTCTCAAATATCCTTGTGAATTGTTTGAGGAATAAAATAAAATATAATGTGTGTGTGTGTGTGTGTGTGTGTGTGTGTGTACTGGAATAGACTCTCTTAATTTTATATAATTTTATGCAAAAATATCAGCATTTTCATAATTAAAATTTTCCATTTCTAATGGAGAAATAAAATCAACCAGTAACATGAGCTAACCCCAAAGAAAGGTACAAATAATTTGAAATAAGCTTTAAGAGCCAGACTGGTAGGGGGTCAAACCCCAGCTGTGTCATATATTGATAAAGGAACCTTGGAAAGATCTTTAACCTTTCTGTGTTAGTTTACTTACTGATAAAATAACGGCAATATAATAGATGCTTCGTAGAAGTATTGTTAGGATTAAATAAGGAAATGAATGCAGAGCATTAAGACATTTCTTAGCACAGAAAAAAATCTCTCTTTGTTGTGGTTGTTGTTGGTATAAGGGATCCAACCTAAAGCTGTGTGCATACGAAGCAGGTGCTCCAACTCTAAGCTACACTCCCAGCCCCAGAATAAAGTCTTAATAAATGGTAGTAATTGCCAACATTAGAAAATATTGATAATGATAAAATTAATAATAATGGGATCATTTATTGAATGCCTGTTCTTCCACAGATTCTTGACATATGTGATACACTATAATTTTGGGGGCAGATTTATCTTACAAATTGTGTTTACTTTTTAAGGTGTTATGATGAACAAAGGAAGTCAGACTTTTCAAAGAGACAAAAATCAGAGTGAAACTGAAAGCAGAAGCTAGGAAAAGATCAATCACATCCTTTTTTCAGGGAAGATAAGCTTTAGGCATCCAGATTTTCTTTATTTGATACACACAAAATGAGTAAAGCTAGTTCCTGTCATCCACAAGACTAAAGACAAATAGTTATCCTCTTTAGTTTAGAAATGCTTGTTCATATTATCCCATTTAAGTGCAGTTTGGTACATTTCTACTAGAGAATATGTAGACGGTGCAGTCCAGCTGAATGCTGACAGAAGATGCTACCTGGCTTGAAGAAGTAGGTTAGTTTTAACCTTTCATAGCCCCTTAGAATAAACCATGAACAATAGTCTGTTATTGGCCTCTTGTTCACTATGCTAAAATTCCTAGGGTCAGGGCTGGGGTTGTAGCCTAGTGCTCATCTAGCACTGGGTTGGATCCTCAGCACCACATTAAAAAAACAACTGAATAAAATATAGCTTCTGTATCTACAACTAAAAATATATATTTAAAAAAAGTCCTAGAGTCAACAGAATAAACTTAAGCAAGATAAAAGTTAGGTAGGTAAATATATATCTGTATTTCTTATATATTTTCCCCAAGAAACCCAATTGTTCTGAACTTAGACGAAATTTAAAACTTTTTTTTTTAAGAGGAGGGAACATTTATTTGGGGCTCAAGGCTTCAGAGGTCTCAGTCCACAGATGGCTGATTCTATTGCTCTGGACCCAAGGTGAGACAGAACATCATGGTGGAAGAGTGTGGTGAAAGAAAGCAGCTCAGGGCATGGCACAGGGGAGCAGAGGTAAATGTAATACTTTTTAAAGTAATTTTTAGTTAATTCTTTTTTGGTGGCCTGGGTTCTAGATATTCAACCCAAGACCCACATATGCTAAGCATACGTGCCACTCCTGTGCTATACCCACAGTCCCAGTAATATTTATTCATGCAAAAAAAATATTTACTTTATGCCACACACTGTTAGAGATCCTGTGAATTCAGGAGTAAATAAGACAAAAATGATCTCTGCTTAACGAGGAGTCAGATAATAAGAAAACAAATAAATTACAAATCACCAGAAAATGCAGAAAGAAGATAATTTGTGAACACACTCTGACATAGTCAGTCTTTTATGAAGCTCTTGCCAGTCTTATCTGGTGTGAGCAATGTAAATAGCCCCTCTCTGAGTACTATAACATTTTAGGAAGGGCAAGGAGTCCTCAATTTTCACAGCGTGAAAATGAGAAGCAGAGGTGATAAGGGGGAGGTGTTGGAGCCACGTTAGTATTCCACACACATATATTCAGGTCACATATGTGACCTAGGACACAGTTAAACCCTGGATGGGATGTCCACTTGATTCTTGGAAACTTCAGGAAGAACATGAACTTTCCAGAGACTGTAGGTATATACTAGAAAATCATCAGGACAAACTGTAAACATTGTTCTTCCCTCTTGGGCTTTGAGAGACTATCTTCAAGCTGGGTGTTTCCAGGGTCCAGCCAGAGTTTTGACAGAATCATTGAACTTCCCTGACCAAATCTGGAAAGTCCCTTAGAAAGCAATCCATTAACATAAATATATAAGTATCTACTGGCTCCTCATCTCTGACCTCTCGGAACCACAGACAGAGAGAGAGAGAGATTAACAGGTGGAATTATTCACAAAGCTTCCATCTTGGGCAGTTGGTAGAATGGAATGATCTGGATCTCTTCTTTCATAGCTTCTAGATGGAGTGAAGGGACTTAGCTGGATACACATTAAAAATGTCCAGATAGCTATCAAGTGAGTTTAGACTATAAATACAGAAACAAAGGAAAGATTTAACAATCAAAGAATCTTTGGATTAAAATAGTTTTGAAGGTCATTTGATTCTATCTTTACTTTAAAATTGTTATTTTATATGTTCTTTTATATAGTGCCTAAACATGTAATGCAACCAATAACCACACAAAGATTTGTCATACAGATGGCGTGCAAAAATATTATACTGTGGTGGGACTCCCTCAGCCAAGTTACAAAGTTGTTACTCTTATTTATTAGAGTCCCATGAATAGTGGCTTCAGGGAAAGAGGAAGCAGAATTTTTGTGAAATATCTTGGATGGTATGTCCAAGAGATGAAATACAAACAAGTCTACTAAAAGTTAAGGCTAATGAAAGGGAGGCTGGGTTTTTAGCTCAGTAGTAGAGCACTTGCCTACCACGTGTGAGGCACTGGGTTCAATCCTCAGCACCACATAAAAATAAATAAAATAAAGGAATTGTGTCCATCTACAACTACATATATGTTATAAATTAATCACACACACATAAAATTAATGAAAGGATGGCTCCTGACTCTCCCAAAAAGTCATATGAGGCACCCACTCCAACCTTCCTTACTCTAAGAACAACTGAAGGATGGCCATTGTAGCAAATTTAATAGAGGCATGCCAATCAGTTCTACTTCTCAGAAAGGGTAACCTCATAAATTGTCTAATTCATGTTAAAAGACAGAATTGAAACCAGGTTTCCAAATCTACCCCAAATGAAAAAATTCTCAATGAAGCTTGTAAAAGTAGCATCAAGAGGGAAATCTAACTTCCTGCTTTTGCTTCTCCTCTACAGTTACAACAAATTCAGGCTTTAAAAATGATCGTTCTTTGAATATCAGAAAAAATCAACTGCCAGTATCTAGTCTTTGGGGATAAAATAGTTAGGTACCTTCTCTCCTTCTCTCTCTCTCTCTCTCCCCTCTCACCACCCCCCAATCCCTGCTTCTTTCTATTAGTAAAGGCTTATTGCATGGTGGTACATTCCTGTAATCCCAGCTACTTAGGAGGCTGAGGAAGGATGATGGCAAATTCAAGGTCAATCTGGGAAATTTAATGAGACTCTGCGTTGAAATATAGTTTTGTTTTTTTTAATGAGTGGGATGTAACTCTGAATTAGAGCAGTTCTCTAGTATGTGCAAAGACCTAGGTTCAATCCCCACTGCTCCCCCATCTAAAAAAGCTTATTGGAAATGAAAGAATACACACACACAATTTAAAAAGTTAAATTTTCAATTGGAAATTATATTTACATCTTTAAAACGATAACAATAATAAGTTGATTATATTTACAAAGATACATACCTAAAACATAAGGACATATTTTTTTTAAAATACTATGAAAAAACAACTATAATAAAGGTAGTATAACTATATTATCATTAGATGAAATAAACTTTAGAGTAAAAAAAAAGAATTATTAGAGACAAAGAATACAACAGAATAACTATGAAAAGGAACAATTTGCCAGGAAGACATACTAGGTTCAAAATTTTATGCACCTATTGACAAACTTGAAAATATGCAAAAGTAATAGAGTTGACAGAATTCAAGTAAGACATTTATAACTTAATAATCACCATGAGCAGAGACGTAGCTCAGTGGTAGAGTGCTTATCATGTGGAAGACCTAAAAAAAAAAGTTCATCATTGAAGAGTTTAACCTATTTTTCTCAGTATTGGATTAAGTAGATAAGAATTATTTAGGATATAGATTTTAATAATATAGATATAAGCTTAATCTTATGAACATATAAAGAACCTGTATCTAGCAATTAGAAAAATATATATTCTTTTCAAGTATAAACATTGATCATGGATAAATATTCTTTTCAAGTATAAACATTGACCATGGATAAAGGCATAAAATAAATCTCAAAAATATCAGAGAATTAATATTATGTGGGTTATATTCTCTGTACAAAATATAATTATATATCACTAATAAAAATACTAAAAAAGACATGTTCAGAAAGATTGAATGCACTGCTAGATAAGACATCTGTCAAATAACAAATCTTATTAGATAATATGTAGAAGTGAATGATAATAAAAACCTTTCAAAAACAAAATAGGGACAAATAAACAATAAACAGATAAAGGCCCCAAATAAATAATATCAGAATGAAAAATTGAATATAATTATAAGTAGAATTTTATAATCAGAGAATATAGCCGGGCATGATG
The DNA here is from genome assembly GCF_047511675.1 of Marmota flaviventris. Taxonomy (NCBI): domain Eukaryota; kingdom Metazoa; phylum Chordata; class Mammalia; order Rodentia; family Sciuridae; genus Marmota; species Marmota flaviventris. Next base: position 78,596,107 of record NC_092507.1, read on the forward strand.
GCCAACACTTGTAATCCCAGCAACTCCGGAGGCTGAGGCAAAAGAATTACAAATTCAAGGACAGTGTTAGCAACTTAGACCTTCAGCAACTTAGGGAGATCAAGTCTCAAAGTAAAAAATAAAAAGAGCTGGGATGTGGCTCAGTGGTAAAAGCACCCCTGAGTGGCTGGAGTTATGGCTCAGTGGTGAAGTGCTTGCCTAGCATGTGTGCGGCACTGGGTTCGATCCTCAGCACCACATAAAAATAAATAAAATAAAGGTATTGTCTCCATCTACAACTGAAAAAATTTTTAAAGGAAAAAACACCCCCTGGGTTCAATCCCCAATACCAAAAATAAAATAATAAATAAAAACCAGAATATTATGAAATGATTGTGGCAATTAATTTGAATGCTTAGAAAAAAACCAAATATTTCCTGAAACATATAAAGTATTATAGCTAGTTTAAGGGCGGAAAATGGAATAGACTGCAAAAGCATAAGGAGTTCTATCGAATACTCAAAGAGCATATTATCAGGGCTGGGATTGTGACTCAGTGGTAGAGTGCTTGCCTAGCACATGCAAGGCCCTGGGTTCAATCGCTGGCACCACATATAAATAAATAAAATAAAAGTATTGTATCCAAATACAACTGAAAAAATAAATATTAAAAAAGAGTATATTATCTCTGTCTTTCACTAATTGTGCCAGAAAAAAAGTAAAAAGGAAGTGCTGCCCTACTAATTTTGAGATGAGTCAAACCTTGGACAGTAGTATCAGCAAGAAAGATTATAAGCCAGTTTCACTAATAAGCATAAATGTAAGAATCCAAAGTAATAGTCAGGGGGAAAAAGTAGCTTGTTCTCAAAATATGAAGTAATGATAAGGAGATGGAAATGTAATTATCTTGATTTCATCATTATATACTTTATATATGTATTGAAATGTCACTCTGTATTCCATAAACATGCACAATTATTATGTGTTAATAAAAAATATTTCTGTGATGGGCATCAAACACGGGATCTCCCACAAGCTACATAGGCACTCTATGACTGAGCTATATCTCCAGCCCCTGAAATTTTTTCAAAAATGTTTAAGGAAAAAAATTTAGGTTTTTCTTGTTGTTGTTATTGTTTTGTACTTTTGAGACAGAGTCCTGCTGCGTTGCCCAGTCTGACCTCAAATTCCTGTGCTCAAGTGATCCTCTTGCCTCAGCCTTCCAAATAGCTGAGACTATAGGCATGTGAAGTGATGCCCAGTAAGTTATATTTTTCAAAAAGTGATTAAATTGAGATTCATTTTCCCCAGAAATGCAAGGATAGTTTAATCTTAGGGAATATGTAAATGTTATTTGCCATGTTTACAAAGGATAAAAGTCATGAGTCTCTGAAGAGATTTGAAAAAAAAAAAAAACAATTGTACAATAAAATTAAATACCTATTAATGATTAATTATTTAAAAACACATATATATTAGTGTAACTCAACATCATGTACAACCATAAGAATGGGAAATTAGGGCTGGAGTTGTGGCTCAGTGGTAGAGTGCTCGCCTACCATGCATGAGGCACTGAGTTTGATCCTCAGCAACACATAAATGTAAAATAAAGATATTGTGCCCAGGGCTGGGGATGTGGCTCAAGTGGTAGCATGCTCACCTGGCATGTGCGGGGTGCTGGGTTCCATCCTCAGCACCACATAAAAATAAAATAAAGATGTTGTGTCCACCGAAAACTAAAAAATAAGTATTAAAAAAAAAGATATTGAGTCCACCTAAAAAAATAAATATTTTTTTAAAAAGAATGGGAAACTATACTCCATGTATGTATAATATGTCAAAATACATTCTACTGTCATGTATATCTAAAAATAACAAATAAAAAATTTTTAAAACAACACATAGGGATGGGGGTACAGCTCAGTGGTGAAGCACTTTGAGGGCATAGCCCTGGGTTCAATCCCTAGCACAAGGTGGGGTCAAGAGATACAGAAATTGAAATTCTTACCAAATAGAAATAGAAATTTTTAACCTGTTCTCTTAAAAGTTATCTACCAAAAAAAAATCACGTTAAGTTGTAAAAAATTAAAAGTAGTTGGCTAGAAGTTAGGAATAAGACAAAGAATATTCACTACAGCTCTAGTCAGTCCTACTAGTAAGGCAAGAAACAAATTGGAGAAATAAGCAATCCCCCCAAAACAAAGGATGAATGTTCTCTCTAATATGCTGATGCTAACACACAATAAGGGGAGGGGGAAAAAATAAAAGTTCATTGGATTAAACAAAGAGGAATACAGGAGAGGGAGTGGGGATACGAATAACAAAACAGTAAAATGATTCGGACATAACTTTTCTATGTTCATATATGAATACATGACCTGTGTAACTCCACACCATGTACAACCACAAGGATGGATGTGGGAGGCCATCCTTGCACGTGATTGAGTTACCTCCCCAGCCGGGTTTGGGGCACTCAGACACTATGTGTTACAGCTTTCCCAACCCTTCTTGGGTTTGAGGGCTTGGCAGTGTCTCACCACTGCCCCCAAAGATCCAATCATCGCACCTGACCTTGCAATACTGCCCTCCCTGACTTTCATTGGATGGGATTTTTCCCAGAATTCTTTGTTCCCCAATAAAAGCCCTCTCTCTGGCGTCAGCGCTCTCTCTCGCTAGCCTCTTCAGTAAACCTCACTAATTCCCTGGGTAGCTTGAGGCTGGGGGTTGGAAGAGCTGTCCTGGAGCTGGTTTAGAGGTAATTGGAGTCTGTGTCTTTAATTTAAGCTCCCTTAGGATTTTCCCATGTGGCCATCTGCGCTGGCTGCGGACTAAAGATGGGATCCTAATTAGAATAAGTTGTACTCCATGTATGTATATAATATATCAAAATACACTCTACTGTCCTGTATGCCTAAAAAGAACAAATAAAATTAAAAAATCAAATTGGAAAGAGGAAAACAAAGATGAAATAAATTTGTATATTTTATGATTATCTTATATAGAAATTCTAAAAAAAAAATCAGCTGAGTATGTTGGCATGCCTATAATCCCATTTACTTGGGCAGCTGAGACAGTAGAATCCTGTTTGATCAACTTCAAGAGATCCTGTCTAAAAAATAAATAAATATAAAGGGGTGGGGATTTAGCTCTTTGGAAGAGGGCTTGCCTAGCATGCATGAGACCCTGGGTTCTATTCCCAGCATCACCAAAAAAAAAAAGGAAATGCAAAATAATGTGCAACAAACTAAAAAAGGGCAGATTCAGCAAAGTTTCAGGATACAAGATCAACATACAAAAAAAGTTAATTTTATTCCCATATGCCAGTAGCAAACGATTAGAAAAATGCAGTTTTTGAAACTATGAGAACAAATAGTGAATAAAAAAATAAAATCATGCAGAAAATAAAATGCTACTGAAAGACATAAAAGTGACCTAAATAAATGATCAATATGCCATTTTAAAAAGTACTGTGCTGCTGGGGTTGTGGCTCGGCAGTAGAGTGCTCACCTTGAACATGGATTCGAGCCTCAGCACCACATAAAAATAAATAAATAAAATAAAGGTATTGTGTCCAACAACAACTAAAAAATAAATATTAAAACAAAAACTGTGCCAGTTCTTTTTTTTTAATGTTTAGTTGTAGATGGACACATCTTATTTATTTATTTATTTATTTTCATACAGTGCTGGAGATCAAACCCAGTGCCTCACACATGCTAGGCAAGTTCTCTTGCACTGAGCTACAACCTCAACCCTCAATATGCCATTCCTATGGATGGGAAGGATTAATATCAAATTATTTCAGTTCTCCCCAAATTAAATAAATGTAACATAAGCTACAATTTCAATACTTTTGCACATCCTAGAACAAAGGGCCAAGGATAACCATCATCAATTCCTGAAGAGGACAAAACAGGTCAGAGGGAAGCCTTTCCTTACTAGCTATCATCAGTTTATTATAATTTAAATTATTTAAAACACTATGGCTTAAGCACTGAGATAGACAAAATGACCAGGGAAACAGATCAACAAGCCCCAAAATAGAACCATACAGAAACAGAAACTTGACATATGACAGAGGTAGTATTCAATCAGAGAGAAAAAAAATGGAATATGCAGTAAATGTTGGGTTGGTAATTGGATATCCAAGTGGAGAAAATAATTTTAAATTAGATCCTACTTTATTCCATACACATACAACTAGATAAGAAAGCTAATGTAACAAGCAAACTTTTAAATATATTTTGGAAGAAAATATAAGCAATGACTTTACAACCACCAATTAGGGAGGAAATTCTTCAGATATGAAAAGCAAAAATCAGCCAGGCATGGTAGTGCACTCCTGTGGTTCAAGCAACGTGGGAGAATGAGGCAGGAGTATTCCAAATTTGAAACTAGCTTCAGCATCTTAAAGTGGCCCTGACACAAAATAAAAAATAAAAAGGACTGGGGATGTAGCTCAGTAGTAAAGCATCCCTGGTGTCAATCTGCAGTACCAGGGGGGAAAATGTGAGTAATGTTAAGCTTCAAAAAAGACCTATCCTTAGTAGGTCTTAATAAGTAGTAAAATTCCTAATTAAATACTAATATTTTAATAATACATAATCCAAAATCAAAAAATTGTCCTCACTGTAAAATATATTTCAGTTTTAAGTATGTGTCCATATTGTAAATAAATAAAGAGCTATATCTAGACATAAATTATAAATGTCCTGATTGCCAGTTTAAAAATATAAAATATAAATAAACACACCTGTGGGTAAAGTTTGAAAAGGAACATTAAAAAGAAAAAAAAAAAGCAACGAAGGAAGAAAGAGGTAAGAAAGAAAGGAGGAAAAAACATAAATTTTAAAGTTAGAAAGATTTTGAGTGAAATTTCTTTGAATTTTTTTATTTTTATTTTTATTAGCTGTAGATGAACACAATACGTATAAAGGTATTTATTTATTTATTTTTATGTGCTGCTGACGATCAAACCCAGAGCCTCATGCATGCTAGGCAAGTGCTCTACCACTGAGCTACAACCCCAGCCCTGAAATTTTTATTTTTTAAATCTGACTTAATGACTGGGCTGGGGTTGTGGCTCAGTGACAGAGCACTTGCCTAGCATGTGTGAGGCACTGGGTTTGATTCTCAGCACAGCATACAAATAAATAAAATATAAAGGTCCATCAACAACTAAAAAAAATTTTAAAAATCTGACTTAATGACTAAAAAGTTTAAAATAAATGTATTATATATTTCCTGAAAAGTTTTTACAATAGAGATAATATAGCGCACAGATTTTAACAAAAAAGTGCTCTAGAAATGCAAAGTGAGAACTAGTGAAGTCCTTTTATGTCTTCCTCTGATTTTTCTTTTGTTAAATGATCAGATTAAACAAACAGGCACATGACAAAATGACTGGGTCAAATCACTATCACCACCCCGTTTTCGAGGGTAATGACAGTCAAAAGTCACCAGGGAGTGATCCGTTGCTGTCCCTTTAATTAAGGCGGGGCTTTTATAACTCAGTTGTTCCATTTGTGACTCAGATCAATCAAATGAAATTCACCTTTTACGTGGCCTGAATCCTGATAGCCCTGCACACTTGATAGGTAATTTAATCATGCCTGGTGTAGATGAACACAAACTTAAATTAGCCACTGAAAGAGTTGGGCTTCTCAGAGATAGCTGTGCTTTTCCACTTTTATGCAAGAGCTGAGCTTCACCAACTGGCTAGCTGGAGGTGTTATTAAAAATTTAGTGAAAGAAACAAAGGTGTGCTCTGGTGTCTCTTGTTACCCTTTCTACTGTTACTCCGGCAGACAAAAGGCATAGAGCCTACCTCATGAATAATGTGACATGGAATATTCACAATCTATTTTTAATGGAGTCAAGTAATAACATTAAGACAGACATTTGCAATCTTCAAATTTCACACGGGCAAAAGGCACAGTAATTTGTTTTGATTCTGAACTGGGAATATAAAGATAAATTAATTTCAAAAAAAGCCATATAGATAATCAAAATTAGAATTCCTTATTTATAGCATAAATAGGGAAAATGAAAATGGACCAAGAATTCTAAATGTCATCAGAGAAGAGTGGGAGAGGGCAGACACCTAGATTTCAATCAGTTCTACTTAACCCTCAGTGCAATGTCATACTCTTCAAACCAGGTTGAAAATACTCAACCAGTGTGCATGGTGACTTTTGTGGGAAGGATGTTTTGTCATCCTTATTCATTGAGAGCTTTGCCTCCCAGGATGTACTGTAACTGTTCATCTCCTCATCATCTATCAGTTCCTTTTTTTTTTACCCCCCACCCCAGGTACCAATGATTGAACCCAGGGGCACTTAACCACTGAGCCACATCCCCAGTCCTTTTTATTTTTTTTATTTTGAGATAGAGTCTTGTTAAGTTGCTTAGGGCCTCACTAAGTGACTGAGGCTGGCTTGGAACTTGCAGTGCTTCTGCCTCAGCCTCCCCAGCCACTGGGATTACAGGTGTGTGCCACCATCCCTGGCCATCACCTATCAGTTCTGAAAAATTATTATAATCTGCGTTACATAGTAAACAAATTTAAATTTTAAACAAAGTAAAGTACTGTGCAAAGGCCTGGTGTTGGAAAACCAAAGAAGGACAGCCAAAGAACAAGATTTGGAGGGACGGGAGAAAAGCAGCTATCAAAGTCCTGCTGACCTACCAACACAGAATGCCACTGTGTCTTATTTGTTTCCTTGGTGCTCAACCAATTTCTCTTCCCTTTGAGCTACTGAGAGCACAGCCAGCCTACAGGATCATCTACTGTGTGCCAGGCACTGTTCTGGGGGCTGAAAGTTCAGCAGTAATCAAATAAAGCTCCTTATAGCTGTATCCCCACTACCTAGAACACTGCCAGGCATACCAGGGTACTTAATCAATATGTATAGAGTAGATTTTTGAATGGAAATGGGCAATCTGCAGGTAGTCACCAGAGCCAATGCAAAGCCTGAATGTCTGGCTGGGAGGTGGTTAGAACCCAGGTAGTAGGGAATCAGTTCAGAATTGTATTCATTCTCTTAAAGGATCCACAGGTGGATAGAGCCACTAATCTCGATCCCCACTGTACTACGACTCATGCAACTTTAAGCTTGGAATTTGCCTTCAGTACAGAAGCTAACCACTCATATTTTTTCTCTTCTCCAGTTTCCACAGAATCAAAGTAGTCAGAGTTGGATTGGGATGATAGGACCATATCCACATTTTATAGTCAAGAAAACTAGTATCAGGGAAGTCAAAGAATTTGTCTGAGTCACATGATGTGTCTGCTAGAACCTCAACTAAGATTCTGACCTCCAGACCAAAGGCTTGTGATTTCTTTATTCATCTAGGAACCTTTTGGCCCATTAAAAAAATTAATAATACATTTAAATTCTCAGAGGAAAGCTTATGTACCTGTGGGACCACTGGAACTCTACAAGGTAGGATCTTAGTTTTATATACCTCCCAGTCTTTCTGATAAGAATGAAGGGGCTGGGATGTGGCTCAGTGTTAGGGCACACATGAGGCAACAGGTTTGATATCCAGCACACACACACACAAAAAAAAAAAATCAAGAAGGAAGTATCTGGGGGAGGGGAATACACACACACACACACATCAAAGCAATAGGATTTTACTCTTTGTACGTTGACTTCTCTGCTTCATTTTTATACTCCACTGTAGTTTCCTTTGGTGCCAGTTTCCCTCACAGAAAAAAGCAAAAGTCTTTCTCAAATTCCCTGCCTAAATAAAAGGCAATCTGGTAATAGTCTTAATGTTTTATTAACTTAATACATCACTCTAATAAATATGTAATAACAAACATAATGCACTCCCAAAGATCTAAAATCATTTACAAACTTCATCAAAGTAAAAATATCGCCTTTCCCCCCATATGGTACATGTGGAAGGCCAAAGAGTTGAAGACAGAGGGCCTTCAACCCTATGTGCCTACAAGCTCAGACATCTTAAAAATATCAGCTTAACAATAAAAACTGAGTATACACATGAATCTTTGAAATAACTCTTCAGCTACTTTTTATACTTGATAAAAATCCAAAAGGATCAAAAAGGAAGGTTCAAGATTCTGTGTTCTCATCTCAGCATTCCCTTGGAAGGGAAAAAAGCACAGACCCCAGCCACCTGGAGGTACAAATGTTAGCTTTTGCGGGGCAGAGGCAGGAGCTATGATTTTAATCTCTGGCTCTTCAGTACCTAGCATAGTAACTGGTACCTTGGTAACCAAAGGTTAATAAATATTTGCTGAATGAATGAATGACATCTCGTTCACTGCTTCACGTTTTTAACCTCTGATGAGGCCTTCACAGGCCTCCTGCAGAAAGGACCTCTGATCCTCCTCTCATCACCAAGTCTATTTTTCTGTTTCTTCCTGGGGCAGGCTTGATGGTGCATCTGGTGATTTCAAAAGAATTAAGATCCTTCCCCAAATCAGTTTCTGAACCACTCTTCAAGGAGGAGAAATGATTCCTCTGAGATTTACAGGCAGCACCCAAACAAAAAGGGGTCAACAAACTTTCCAGAAGGAAACAAAACAACAACAACAACAAAAAAAAACACTCACTCTTCTTTCTAGCTAAAACTATAGCATGTGTCCACTTGTAAATGGACCTTCTCTTCCACATAAGTATCTAGGGGAATTCAGGAAGAGGGACAACACCTGAAGAAGTTTCTTGTCTGTGGAACAGGGTAGAAATGAGAAGAACTGTGGAGTCCAAGATTTTATCTGATCCCCACTTGACTTCACATCTTCAGGTGTAGAGTAGCCTAAAGTCCAGCGAGTTGCTGTGGTTCCCACTCGGCAAAGAACTTTAAAAAGGTAACTTGTTCCCTCTGGCAGCTACAGAAAGTAAGGTGAAGGGGATTCACCTTGGTGGGATCTGCAGACTGGACTGGGGGGCCTGAGAAATTAGAGAGGCTAGAGGCAAGCAGGGAAGCCATCCTCCGTAGTGTCGTGTAGCTGCTGCTTGCAGCTAGTGAGGGTGCTCATTTGAGCCCATGCTGTGTCTCTCTGTGCCTCCGGAGATCCACCTTCCTCTGGAAGCCCTTCCCACACAGGTCACAACCAAAGGGTTTGAAGCCTGTGTGTTTGCGGCTGTGGGTGATGAGGTTGGAGCTCTGGCTGAATGCCTTGCCACACACCTGGCACTTGTGGGGCTTCTCACCTGCGGGAATGGAAGGGGGAGGGGAGAAAGTATGAGTTTATGACAAAGCTAGAGGAGATCCACTGTGACCCACATGCTCTTGGCAGCAGCTGGCTGCACCACAGTCTAAGACCTTCAAGCAACTCAAAGAGGGATGTGTTGCAACATGAACTGACTCCCAGCCTGCAATGTGGTCCCGGGAAGTCATGGGTACACCAGGTGGAAGGGAGACTTTCTGAGTGGGGGTTCCCAGCCAGAGGCCTCAAACCGTTTCCTGCTAAACGGAAACAGAGCAAAGGCCACGTGCCCTCCCCAGCTGAATCCACCTCGGAGGACTCCCCTGACTTTTAGAAGCAGAGAGCACCCAGAACAGATGTTCAACAGGAGGTGGGAGGAGCTGTCCTACAAACCGTGTGACTTGGCTCTAATTCAGAGGAAGTTTTCAAATCTGAGTTTCCAAGTGGGTGTTGGTTTTGTATACCAGAGAGCCTGTCTTCTTTCTTGATCTTGAAGGACCACAGAATGTATCTGAGGCATAGACATTTCTCAGTCTTATTTTAAAAGTCCACATTTGAGCTACAAGATATTTGTTTTCTTTTCTTCTCATTTCTTCCAGTACTGGCTACTGAACTGAGGGGCACTTTGCCACTGAAATATGTCCCCAATCCTTTCTACTTTTGTTTTGAGACAGGGTCTCGCTACGTTGCTGAGGCTGGCCTTAAACTTGTGATTCTCCAACCTCAGTGTTCCAAGTCACTGGGATTATAGGCATGTGCCACCATGCCCAGCCACAAAGTGTTTCTTAAAGTAGCTAGTCTTTTTCTGCCTGGATTTTACTTTCTTTTTATGAGACTAATCATAGTATTCTACTGTATTCTATTCTGTTTGGTACTGAGGATTGAATGCAGGGGTGCTTAACCACGGAGCCCTTTAAAAAAATTTTTTTATTTTTGAGACAGGTTCTCGGTAAATTGCTTAGAGCCTCACTAAATTGCTGAGGCTGGCCTTGAACTTGCAATTTTCCTGTCTCAGCCTCCCAAGTAGCTGAAATTATAGGCACATGCCACCATGCCTGGGAAGATTCTTTATATGACAGCAACTCTTTACCAAAGATTAATAAATTACTAGACATGAAAAGATTTTGTCTTTTCCCCATCTCATGTACTATGTGACATTTAGGTAAATGTCATCTATTTTCAAATAACCCCAACATAGCACTAATAGTATTGGGGCTAAAAATGAAAACAGATAAAGTTTGATTTTGAGGAACCTTCTTTCCCTCTTGCTATGCTCTCTTCTCTCTTCATGCTTCAGATTTCTTGGATAAGAAATCACCCATCAAAAGTTATCGTATCTCTTTAGGCTCAAACAAATCTGAGAAACCAATTCTAGCTATAATGTAAATGTTTTATAAAGATTTCATGTTTCATTCAGTCAAGATCCTAGTTGCATTTTGATAAATGTCTTAAATACCTTTACTTATAAAGGAGTGAATTCTATGGAAATTTCAGGCAAAAGGGTATGATTAAAGTAAGATTTTTTCCTGAGATTTTGGATAGGAATATCTACACTGTCCAAGAATATTCATAAATATCAACAGTAGCTATTTGGAACACAGTGCCATTTGTTTTAAATTAATATTCATATTCTGCAATAACACTGTCAAAAATTCCAGGTCTAATGTAAATGTCTTGGTGAATTAAAAGAGAACATTCCTGGAGCTGTGAATGTGGCTCAGTGGTAGAGTGCTTGCCTAGCATGCATGAGGCCCAGGGGTTCAATTCCCATCACCACAAAAAGAAAAAAATAATGTGTTCCTGAAGGTGAACCCATGAGCTGCTGGCATTAAAACTTTCATCTGGCCAGGCACAGTGGCACACACATGTAATTCCAGTTACTCAGGAGGCTGAGGCAGGAGCACCTCAAGCTTGAAGCTAGCCTCAGCAACTTAGCAAGGCCCTGTTTAAAAAAAAAAAAAAAAAAAAAACAGGGCCAGAGTTACAGCTCAGGGAAAAATTCAGGATTGGCAGTCAAAATGTTCAATGGTGTCATGATTTCTGTAGTCTGATATTGGGTATCATTCAATGTTTCTGAGTTTCTGGAAGGTAAGAGCAGCTTTTTCTACTTTATAGGGTGACAGGAAGTATCAAATGAAATGACAGATTTGAAAACACTGAGTAAATTATAAAACGCTACAACAGGTAAGAAATTATCACTACTAAGGCATAAAATTGCTGATTTTGTGAAAACAGCCATACGTGAAGAGAAGCTTTCTGTGTCTACCAATCCTCATGACTTTGAAAGCAGAATAGGATAAACAGGACAAGAGCATAGATATTTGAGAGGTCACATAGGCCTGAACTTGAGCTCTGGCCCCCTACTTGCTAGCGTGACCTTGAGCAGTTTACTTAATCCCTCTGTGCCTCCTTTCCTCATCTCTAAAATGGGGACAAGGAAGAGTTTCTATCTCCTGAAGTTGTTGTGAGAATAAGATGAGGTAATGCAGTTTAACAGAGCTTAGTAATATTGCCATTGTTTTTTCCTCCTCAAGTAGAATAAGCTCTTGACTCCTAAAAATACAGTAGAAAGGCAACACATGAGTCCCTCCCAAAAAAGCCTCTGTGGGAGCCCTACAGAAAGTTTTCAATCTCTAGGTAAACATTTAGAGCAAAACTCTGAGAGGTCTCTGGGGCTTCATATTTCACCCAGAGCAGGAAGCAGTTGGAGCAGCTGCTAAACTAGAAAAAAAAAAAAAAAAAAAAAAAAAAACCTACTCTTTCCAAGGATGGAGAACCTGCAATCTGACCTGCTGGTCCTTGAGACACAATCCCAGATCAAGTCCCCTCTGGGAAGAATCACATCTGTGAATGAACCTAGAAGAATCTGTCTCTTTGTTTTCTTTAACATGCAGTGATTAACTCCATCCAGAAAACCTCATCCACCTCTCACTGGGGCTAGAATATCAGAGAAGGTGAGTTATATTGGCCTCTGGGTATCTTCAGCTCACCAGTGTGGATGAAGGTGTGTTTCTTCATATCTGACTTCTGGTGGAACCTCTTGCCACAGTACTGACAGGGGTAAGGCCGAGTGTCTGAGTGAATAAGCAGGTGTGTGGACAGTGTAGATGATCTCTTGAAGCTCTTGCCACAGATCTTACAGTCAAAGCTGCGCTCCTGTAGAGAGAGAGAGATGCAGCACTCCTACTGCAAACACCTAGGCTGCTACCTCCTCACCACTAACCTGACCCTAGAAACTCCAAAGCCAGGACTCTGCTTCTACATAATCCTTCCTTCCCCCCTTACTTCCAGTCCCCATACTCTCCATACTTCTCCCTAACACCCACCCCTTAACATTTTTTTTTCTATCAAAACACTTTTCACCCACAACCCTCCAAATCTCATGGCAAAAACTATCCCCACCCTGCATTTTTGACACCCATTTATACACACTTCTCCACCCTCTTCAACTGGAGGCTTAAACCTCAGTCACTTGAGATGCCTCCACCCCTCAGCCATTGTGGGTGTTGGAGGAGACAGGCTGATACTCCAAGTTAACAAATCTTTGTACATAAGATTTCTGTCATAGCCATTTGTGTACTTATTTACTTATCTACCCTCTGTCTTTCAACTAAACTGTACTCTCCGTGGGGCATCCTATCAAAGAGCTGGTGTGCTATAGAATTTTGAAGTACTAGTCACCTGGAAGTTAGGCAACAAATAGTTATAAACGAATAAATGCAAGAACAGCCTGGAAAATGTGCTAGTAGATGCTCTAAATGAGCCCACGTACCACCTTTTTCAGTTAGGAGGGGCTAATGCAAATTAAGTGACAACCATTTGGCAGGAAAAAAAATCCGGACAAAGAAACAGAGCTAATGTATCAGCAGCAAGTCTCAGTGCACCCAAACCTTCCTCAACCCCAAAGGAATGTTTAGGATCACACCCCGAAGGCTCACAATGATGTGACGTCCAAATGCAAGACTGCTTCAAGGCCTGAGTCTGCTACCACCTACCTTTCCCAATACACCTACATCAGGGCAAGAGGACCTGACCGAGGGACTGGAGGAGGAGACTGGGAGGCAGTGGGGCCAAAATCACCTTGCTGAGAGCGTCTGGTGCCGCACAGAGGACGAACAAAAGATCTCAAGTTCGAAGACCTGAGCAGGGCTGCGCGCGCGGCAGTCAGTATGCCCTGCGCTTACCTGCGAGTGCACGGCTTTGTGCTGCTCCAGGCTCACCGCGTGCCCGAAGGTCTTGCCGCACATCTCGCAGGCAAAGGGTCTGGTGCCGCTGTGGGACCTGCGCACGTGGACCTCGAGCCCGTGCGGCGTGGAGAACACCTGAGACGGGTGGGGCCGGGGAGAAGGCCGCTGAGAGGGGCCGCCGGGAGCGGGCAGTGGCGGGACGCGGGCCGGGGACGCTGGCACCGGGCTGCCAAGGCTGGGCGTGCAGGAATCTCACCTTGCTGCACTTGATACACTTGTAGGAGCCGCCGCCCAGCAGAAGGCGGGTGCACAGCAACTCAGATTCCACCTTGACACCAGCACCCTTTTCCGCGTGTAGTTCGTGGCCGCGATCCGGGTACAGCCGGCCAGCCGCTGCCGTCGACCGCTCATACAGCCCGGCCGCAGCAGATCCAAAGTCGCCATAGAGCCCCAGGCCCACGCCACCGCCAGCGCCACCTCCTGTGCTGCAACTTCCTGGGGCTCCGGCCCCCGCGCCGCCTGCAGCCCTCTCTGGGCCGTAGAGCGAGGCCGGGTGGCCAGGCTCCGGTGTACGCTCGCAGAAGAGACCGAGGCCGGGGCCGCGTTCCAGAGCTGTACAAGGCCGGTAGCTCTGCACCAGGTGCCGTAGGTCAGAACCCGTCAGGCCACTCCATGAGTACGGCTTGAAAGGCAGAGGGAAGGGTTGGGCTTCGTCCAGCGACTGACACATGGATTTCTCTGACGCTGTAGAGCACAGGAGGGTGTCAGGTCAGATTTAAGCAGGGTGGAGCCGGGTGCACCGAGCATTACCAGGCGCCCAACATTTGTAGAACAGTGCGTGTGCAGGTGCCACGCAAAGTTCCAGGGGCGCTCCGGGGTAAAACATAGCCAGGACACTGGGGCCGGGCGGGTCAGTGGCAGGGTAGCAAACTGATGGTTAAAATGACAGCAGATAGAGAGAAAGGTAAATTCTGTTGGAGAGCCTCGGAAGTCCTCGCCGTTGGCGGGATCCGAGCACCTGGAGGTCCCATAAAGGACAAGGCGCGTCTAGACACAAAGAGTTGAGCTGTGTGCGGGAGGAGAAAGCGCGGTTGTTTAGTCCCTGAATAGGGCTCTTGGGCAGAAGGTCCAGACATCAGCGCCAACACTCTCCTAAGCCACTACATGTTCACAATCAATCGGTTTTCTTTCCCGGACCGATGATGCAGAAGGGAGAGGACCCGGAACTACTAGGCATATGTCCGAAAAGACCTCAAGGTGTTAAGATCCTCAAAGTTAAGTGCCTAGTGTAGGTAGCAAAGAAATAGCGGGAAAGGGGTGCCGAATTCTCTCCAACCCGATTCCTATTATATTTTGATGGAGTGGCAGGGTGACGAATTTCTCAGAAAGAATGACTTTACAATTAAAAATATTTAGTCAACATCTTCAGGAGAAGCTTCCTGAATTCTGCTGCACCCTTCCACGTGAACTTGGCTAAAACTAGTAGATTTGTTCTCTTCCCTTCCACACCTCCCCCTCTCTCTCTCACACACACACTCCAGTCCAGGCTGACCAATGTAGTGAGAAGCTGCAACCTGATTTTCAGACAGAAGGGTTCTGGAGGTGCCCTGTTCTCCATGGGGGGGGGGTGTCATACACAGCCAGAAAGACCCCTCCACTACTGGCTTTCCTCGCTGGAGCTCAGGTCTGATCAAGTCAACTAACTGAGTGTGGGATTGTTGGAGATGATCTTTTAAAACTAATAAATATAATCTGGAAACAACTCGCCTTGGCAGAATTGGGCTGGTCTGCTCCTTCCTTACTCCGACCGTCCAGGACCCGAGCCCTGCCCCCACCCAACGTGCAGTCACCCGGGTGCAGGAAACTCTACTGCTCGCTGGAAATGAAACCCAGTAGGCTGGTCCCGAGGCTGGGCCATATTGGCAGAACGAAAAATGAAAGAAGCC
Organism: Marmota flaviventris; assembly: GCF_047511675.1. Taxonomy (NCBI): domain Eukaryota; kingdom Metazoa; phylum Chordata; class Mammalia; order Rodentia; family Sciuridae; genus Marmota; species Marmota flaviventris. The sequence continues at coordinate 78,611,403 of NC_092507.1, forward strand.
CCCAATCTGTGCCTGTGAAGACCGAGCAGGGAGCTGAGATTTTGTTCACCGACCCCTCTCTTCCACTTGGCGCCCAGCTTAGTCAGGCTGAGACTACCGGGTCTCCATTTGTTTGGGTTCCGGGATCTGGGATCGTAATATCTTTAAACAAATCAATTCTGGTCAAAAAACAAAAAACAAAAAACACCACAACTAAACGTTGGAGTAGCCA